>NC_137130.1:12380442-13835442 GCF_949319135.1 Squalius cephalus
TCCAAACTCTATATCTTTAATGATAAATACCCAATTGAGAGATATAATGCATTTATTGTATTATATGTCTTTAAAAAGCAAAACAACACCAAACTGTACATGTAAACAAGTTTAATTATACATTTATAAATAAATAATATCCGTAGATGTTCTGAACAAAATGACGGAGTAGCCCATATTTGTTTACACAGTTCGATAGCGTCCGCGCCCGCCGAGACACACACACACACACACACACACACACACACACACACACAGACACACACACACACACACACACACACACCAACCATATTCCAGTATTGCAATCTTGACATTGCAGCCTGTTCATTATAGCCACAATAAAATATAATAATACAATAGTCAACCTAACATAAATTCCACTGCTCTGTTTGGAGCCTAGCCTACAATTCGTAGGCTACCATTTTGCGCATGTGAAGAGGATGATTTTTTCTGTCGATATTGGAACGTGAGTGAAGTACAAAGCCTATAATAAAGAAATAGTTTACCATCCAAATACATCGCAAATGTTGAAACATTTTGATTCTAATTAGAAAGTTACGTGAGCCTTACGCCGCTTACTTTCACTTTCTCTTATAACGCATTTCATTTTGGCTTGTTTATAGTTATTTTTTCATGCTTGTTCTGTTCTGAATATCATTACATTTAAATGATTTGTTGTTGAATATGTTTAGTGTATTTTTAACCACATTTTATTGTTGTGTATATTGGTATAGCCTATAATAATACCGCGAAATTCCGTGCGGTCAATATGACCGTCTATGGCCGAAATAGGTAAATATGTTCATTTGTTTTTTTGCCTTATGTGTAATTTATATGAAAAACATTTCAAATGAAAATACAGACACTTTTAGGAAAAGTCAGGTACCAGCAGGTTTGTATTTATTTTTTCAACAAAGTTATTGCAGATATAAAATTCAAAACGGTCAAAATGACCGCCATGGCCGTTCTAGTGTTAAGCAACAAACTTTTCTGTGGTGATGCTTGCCAGACTTCTCTAAACATTTAGTCTGCATGAACCCCTCCCCTTTCTTACAATCGACTGCAAACATCCAATCAACAACTGATAGATAGAACCATAGACATAATAAATACATAGACGCCCTATTGGCCACTGGATCGTACGTCAATGGCGCCGCCATATTGCGGAGGGCAACTTTCCCATAACTCTCATAGTGGGAATTGAGAAAAATGCCTGCTTCGTGTGCTGCTTGGGGCTGTACAAATCACCACACAATTAAAAAACAGGTCTCTGGGAATTACCTTTCACAAGCAAGACTGAACATTTATTTCTGGTTGTATTTGGTCATTATATAATAGTAATAGTAACTTTAGTTGGCCACCGGAGTCAGTCAGACTGAAATAGCTAGCGATGTCGCTAGTTAACTTAGCTGTGAAAGTTGAGACATGAGTTGACATGACTCATCTATATATTTATTATGTCTTTGGATAGAACCACATGTCCTACATTTTTACTTTTTTGATCATCCGTTTCACTCGGATGTAATTCAATATTTGGAAGAAAAGATCTGTCACCACTTCTGTTGCATTGCGTAATCACAATCGTTGGAAACGTTCTGAGAAAACAGTCCTGTGCTGTGACTCTAGCAGACGCGTTCAGTTTTCAATTGTAGTGTCTGTTCTCTAACTGAACGAAATTATTTTTATTACTATAAAAAATCTAAACAACTGTGGGTGCGAGATGTAACTGGTGTTGTGGCTGATCACTGTGTAACACTGTAACACCAGTAACAGACTATCGCAACAAGCCTTTTGAAGAGGCTTACTTGGCTTTACTTTTCAGTGAAAATTCACTGCAAAAACTAAGTAAAATGCTGTTAATATGTTTATGGCAGGTTTTTAAATAAATAATTAAATAAAAAATAGAAAAAATGTAGTCACTTTTAAAATGTATAAAATCTTTTTTTTTATTTTTTTTTTTTATGTAACATTCCCCAAAGCTGCCTTTTAGCTACTAAAGTGTACAGTGTTCAGTTTGACACATTTTTCATATGGTGACAACCTACTATAAAATCATAGATTTTTGTTCATTATTGTTCGTTTTCTGCCTTATACATGTAAATGTCATTCTAGAAAATAATATTCAATGAAGGAGGGAAGAATTGTTCAGGTATACTGTATTATCAAGTATGCACCTGGCTCTGGTTCTCATAGGTGGAGAAGGTCCAAGGTTGCAGGACCAGGTGGCCTGAACGAGTGACACAGTAATGGATTCATGGCAACGGTGGCATAGTAAGCAGGTGCAGCTCATCACCAGTAGTGCCAGTTTTATTGCATTTCTGCTTCCATCCTCTCAGGCACACATTGCTATTGTGGGCCAGTGGTAGAAGCGCCGTGGTGGCTGAATCAAAATTTGCATATAATCCTTCCTGTATAGTATAAGAGAGTTGGATTAGTACATCTCAACTGATTCACCAGTACCTACCTTTTTGGAGGGTTCTTGGAAACATTAAAATTGGCTCAAAACATACATGGTTGCTATTTAGCAAGATGCTAGCAATTACACATGCAAATTATATGTGATTAAATGAGTCTGTGGTATATTTTCGTATTACTACACACTAAAAAATATACTTTCCATTTGCCAACAAAGTACTTACTTTAGGTGCATAGTAAAAGTATGCAAAATTGTATTCATATGATGACTGGAGGGTGTGAATCTCCTCCGTCACACCGGCCATGTGTGAAATGGCTTTCTTCAGAATTGGGCTCCTGGACATTAGAAGATCTAGTGCCCAGAGTCTGACGGGCCAGAAGGAGAGTAGAAATAAGAAGATTAGAAGACAGAATGACAGAGAGAAACATCTGTGGTGAGGGAGAATGAGTGGAGGAAGACTGTCTGAGGACAGGTTGGGCATAACTCTGTGTGTGGTGAGGGATATAAACCGTCCTACAGGCAGGTTTCTGTGGGCCTGAGGGATGTGAGGAGAGCTTCTGTTCTGATAGGATGTGATAACTACCGTATATCAACCACTACTGGATCAATACTACAGCACTACTGCACATACACACCATAAAACATTGAACAGCACAGACGCTATCGAGTGATCAATCTCATAGGTCTATCCATGACGTGAGGGATCAATATCACCCAATACCTTAAAACAATCTACACTGCATTTTGAATCGAAATAGCCATTTTTCAAGCCCATAATCCAATAGGTTGGTTACTCAAACATACATAATGTATTTTAATGAAGGCTATTGTAAACATTATAATTATTTCACTTTTATTTAAAGAAGAAAATCAGGATTTTACATAATGTTAGGCCTAAACCACCGCAGTGAACAAGCATAAGATGGTAATGAAATGGGGGGGGGGAACACTGTTTAGGGCAAAGAAGAAATATTTGAAGAATTAAGCCTCAAGGTCAAAAATTTTGTCTAGAACTAGATTGTTTAGGAGTATCTGGTCTTGCACAGGCAAACTTTAGACTATTGGCATGTGTTCTGGTTGAAATTCCAGATTATGCTGTCCAAGAACGCCTACTTAGACAATATAGTGCTTTATTTATTATTTTCCTGATGCAATTAGTTACACTATTACTGCCCACGAAAAAGCAGATGCTAAACAGAAGTTTACTTAAAAGTGATGTTTGAGAACATTTTATTGTAATCATGGCTGCAGTGATTCATTACACGATGGAGAAAAACATTATAAATGGGCATATCGGACGACCATTGCAGTTAATTGCACTTTTTAATATTTTAATGAGTCGATCAAGGTGCTTGTACATTAATGATGTATAAATTGTGCTAATCTACTGAATCTTCCACATAGAGCTCATAAATAGCCATGTAAGTTTGCCTTCAGCACAAATTTTTCGATCGGTTTCTGACATTACATGATTTTCATAATCATTAAAAGAAATGGGAGGTAAAACAAGCAATTGTTAGTGAAAGATGTACCTAGATCGCAGTGGTGAAGCAAAGATGTATACATTGTGTTTATCTACTGCGTTTTCACAGCAGTGCCATAGAAGAACCATTTTGGGTTCCACAAAGAACCTTTCTAAGTTAGTAATCCAATCGTTTTCTTTAATACTGTTAACTGCTACTTACAGTAACTAATACTGTAACTTTTTTAAGTCAGTTACATACAATAAATTGGTGTAATTTGATACTGAACAGTAAGACTGATTGATTACCCTTAACTAACTGCTCGTTGGTCATTCTAGTTAAGACACTGTCTTAACATAATGGCTATGTTTATGCAACTGACCCCAGGTCTTCCTCTTTTTTTAGTGTGAAGAACATTTGAATAATCCAATTAACCTTTTTTTTCCACTAAAAATTTTCGTGAATGTTTGCTGTGAATTTTTCTCTTTCTTTGGAACCATAGATGCAATAAAGAACCTTCCTTTTTAAGAGTGTACATGTTTTACAATGTCTGAATATTTGTAGTGATGTTACATATAAGTTCAGATAACTTTGTTTAATGTCAGTGAAGCAATCTTTATTGGACTTTTATATTGGAGATGCAACCTTAGAGCAGCTTGGGCAAGATAGTTTTTTGGTTATGTAAAATGGTACTAGTTATTTGGATTCTTTAGTTTAGCAGACAAAGCGCTCGAGTGGGTGTAAATACCACTCACTTTCGTGTTTTTGTTTGTTTGTTTGTTTGTTTTTTGCACAACCTGCAAAAATTGCTCGATGCCATTGCTGCTTCTGCAAACCACTGATCAATGCTACAAACCAACACGTTTGTTGACACGTTTCCTGCCTGAAGTTTTCGCGTCGCTCTGCAAAGTACGTCACCCAGATCGTTGGTCTGATTGGTTGAAGGACTATCCAATTGCGTACAGAGTCATTTGAACTATGCCCGTTGATCACGCCTCTTGTGCAGTAGAAAATACAGAGCAAACTCCCCAGACTAATGTTCAATCTTAAAAGATTGAGCTTGGTCTGGTGTTAGCCAGACTAGTCTATTGTGGCAAATTGGAAGAATTAGACGTGTGTCACCATGGCGGGTATATCTACAATTTATAATACCACGGTTCTAGAATTACATTATTCAAATACTTCCATCTCAAAGTGGTGGTAAACAAATAGGAGTTTACCCCTACAGGTAAATATTTAATTTGCTATGCTAATGCTTAAGTCATCAAAGCAGACTAATCTGAATGGAAATGGTGTGGATGCAAGCACAGAGAGCAAGGAATAGGAAACCAATGTAGCAAATTAGTTCTATGAATTATTAATAATCAATAACAACTTGTTATAATTGATTATGAATATTTGGATCAGTTAATAGAATTAACTTAATGTTGTAAATTAATATTACAATCAATTAACCTGTTTGTCCCGTGAACACACAGTGTTAACTGTTTATTAATTCTAAGAAATGTACATTTCTGGGGCATGAGAAATGTCTTTGTTACTTTACAGTACTACTAAGAGCAAGTAGTCAAGATCTATGATTAGGGACTCCAGATATGAGCTTGAGACACAGACAACTTTACGTGTGACATGAACAAGACTTTATTAACTAGACTAAACACTTAAACTACTCTAACATATACATACATGCATACAGTTTACCAAGGGAAAGAGAGCTGAAGCAGAATACAGGAAAGCAAGAAGTTATAGCATTGTTTGAAATTCACCAGATCAACAGCCTTGAGCAAATCATCAGTTTAGTTCTAACACGCCCTTCATTAAAAAGGGGTAAGGATACTTAATGTATCAAATAATGAGACTAAGTTTGATACTTGCATGTCTCGCCCATTTGAATTAAACTGTCCTGATGCAATTTGTTGAGGCTCTAGTTGATCTTTTCTGATGTGGGCTTGATGAGATGGAGAGTCAGAGGATTTTTGGTGAATGGAAAGTCAAGGCCGCAGCCTGGCACAAGCTTGGGGGTCCTTAGAAACTTCTAGTTCAGCATCATCTTCAGATCAGGATTCCAGAAAAGGACTAGAGAGTAAGAGGCTAAGAGAGCTGATCTTGTGAGGAGTGATTTTTAAAGCGTGAAGATGTCACACCCTCTGGAGGTGTGTGAGCCGATAAGAAGTTTTCCCTTTGGAGGGATATTTTACAACCCTTTGTGCTCTAGCAGGGCATTTGAATATGTAATTTCATTGGGTGTTCAAGAAAAAGAATCTTCAAGATTCTTATAATACTAATGCGTCACAAAGTTAGCAAAATGTAATGTAAATTAACAAATGGGGGACAAAGATTGGAGTTTATAGAGACCAAACATGGTATAGTTGAGGTTACATTGACTGTTGGTTCTATAATAAAATTCAAGGTCTGTAGGTCTTTCCTATGGCCTAGGTCCTGACCACATGACCACATTTTTCACAGCAATATAGACATCTTATCTGATCGTTGCCCTGGCGACTGAAACCTTTCCTGTTCTCTTGTCTCTTTTGGGGGGGTGTTTCATTCCTAAGAGTGGGCTTTGAAGATTATTTGTTAAATGTAACAAATAATTATGTGTCTGATTGTCTCAGTCGTTACACCACGTTTAAATGGGAAGCCCTCTGTGCTAAATTGCCTGGAGGAAAAGGGAAAGCAGAGGGAAATTACAGTGTTCCGTTATTGCGGCCCATATGGACAGACGTGTAGCTGTCAGGAACCAGTGAGGTGTGTGTGACGCTACACTGACGGACTGCCTCTCTGACAGCCTAATCTCCATCAACCTGTCTGTCTGCTGTCACACCTCCACTGGAGCTCTCTCCCTTTTATTTTTCTCTCACATTCTTCTTTCCCACCTTTCTTACTGCTGCTCTACCTTTTGTGCACAATCCACACTGCATCACACTTTTCGTTTTTATGGCCTTTTTTTGTGTACTTCCTTAGTGCCTTCCTAATAATAAGTTTGAGTTTTAGAAAAACTGCAGATGTACACTTTCTTTCACTCTCATGTTGAGCCCAAATGAACAACTATCACTTGGGATACGTTGGGTCCCGATTCCCCTATAAAGACGAAGCGTTCAGTCTACCACTGAACTTCACTGAAATTAAATATTGATTTGCATGGTACAAACAGTTTGGGTTTTATACTGTACTGTGCCTTACTGTCAGATGAACATGAATTGTGTTGAATATGAATTAGTCTAAGAGGAAAGATCCAAAACTTGATCAACGATTCTCATTGTGATGATAAAGACCTCTGTTTATGCTAAATGCATTTGCACACTGCATGAGTGGCTACTTATATGGCATTTAGGATAAGTTTCAATTTATCGCTTTTTTAGTTTATTTTCTCCATTAAGGCAGTGGCTTCAACGAGGGGGAAATGAAACCTTAATTCATATCTAGGGGCTCTAATTTGTCTAAGTACATAAAATCTTAGGAAAAGCTAGCCAAAGTCGGGCCACCATTTAATGAGAAAATTGTTGTTTTGCATTTCAGTCCTCGCTCTTATAGACGTGATAACTCTGAGTATTCATATTTTTTAGAAAGCACATTAAACCATTTTTCCCCCGTCTTTTTCTCAAGCTTCTAGTGGATGTGTGAAAAGTGCTGACTTTTTCAAAACATTTCATTTGTCCCCTGGCGACAAAGAGGTAGTTCAAAATTGCTGATGTTTTTTAAGGTTCAAATTATGGCTTTCAAGTTGGACAAAGAGTTTATGTCGGCATAACCACCTGCACAATTACAGACAAACTCTCCTTTTACAGTCGCATCTAGCCATCCATTAGTGTACATGCATAATATTTTCCACAGTGATAAATAGACTGCATTCTGGAACAATAAATAACCAACTGGAGGGCAAGAATAGCAAGCCAACATGACAATCTTAGCATAATTCTGTGTCCTGCGGTGCATGTTAACATATTTTTACTTAAGCGTATCCTAAATGCTAATCATCTCACAGCTCTGAAGAGATTCATGCAAAATGCAGGGGTTTTTTAATTTATTTTTATTTTATTTTTTAAGAAATTCAGGAGATTTTAATGGAACAAGTGTTCCAGATATGGTGGATTGTGTAGAGATTACATCTTGTACATTGCTACATTATAGTTAAATTGGCTAACTAAAAATAAGCTAATTGAATTATCCCTGTCTCTGTTTCCTTTCTTAATTCAAAGGTGTTAAGATTTATCTTGCCTATTGCTTCACTGATTCCAGCCTGATATTTAAATTAATCTCACTAAAGCCAGCAAATTAAATAAACTTCAGCTATAACCAATCATGTGTTTAATGGCCCTTCACAGTCTTAGCCAAACGCTATACTGCATGGTCAGACATTTATTGGTTAATATTCATTGTATTGCCAGGCGGCTACACTTCACTTGCCATAGAGTTAAGCTGCAGTCACAAAATTACTCCGGACCCAGCTATGCAACAGGATATGATGAGTCTAGTGCATACACATTTTTTGTCCACTCCACATTCACAGAACACTACAAGCCACCCAGGTTGTTTGAATGCAGCAAGTTTGTTGTATTGCTCATTGTATTGCATTGTCTTCGGTCAGAGTTCATCAAAATATTGAGTTTTCGCTCTCTGAGGTTAATGTGCATATGAGTTTTGAATCATTCTCGCTTTAAGTGTGGACAGAAAAATTACTCTTCACTGTGTGCCATTCAGAATTCAGAATTGGGTGTAAATTCCAATGTTATTGACTTCCGGTTCCGGTTTGCATGGAAAGAGCTGCTCTTGTCTAAGCTCCGCAAATCCTCCAATAACTTCACGATAAATGAATCTGTAAATAGACATTTAACCCTTAAATTAGTTTAATCTTGAGTCAGAAATCAACTAAAACCCACAGCAATGCCAAAACATCCGGAAAAAAACGACAAACAAAATGAAGAGACCGACGACCAGGGTAAGGCCACGGGAAATGCTACGGGGGAGCCAAGGCTAGTTGGCGCTACTGGTAGTGGATCCCCTCCTAGTAACCAAGACATCATGGATGCGATAACAGCTTTAAATGCTTCCATTAGCCAAAATTTGACACGTTCACCACGCAAACAGTTACTGAGCTACGAGTTACACTGACAGACATCGCAGATAGAGTCACGCCAATTGAAGAGGCTACTACGGATCAGGAAACTCGTCTGACTAGCGTGGAAAAGCAGTGTGTGGAACTAATGGAAGAATGGAAGAAACTCAGAGATAAATGTAATGATCTTGAGTCTCGCTCCAGACGCAATAATATCCGTCTGGTAGGCGTTGCAGAGAAGGAAGAAAACGGCAGACCTACCGAATTCATTGCGGAGTTACTTCCAAAACTGCTGGGAGCGGAAAATTTCTCCAAGTCTATCGTGATTGACCGGGCACACAGGGCGCTGCGAAGACCAAGAGACGATCGCGGGGAGGAGTACTTCCTTACTAAGAAAGTACTAAGATATGAATAGAACAGGTCAAACACACGGAGAAGGCACAGTAAGGCTTCTGAGTTGGAATGTGAGAGGCATGAATCATCCAGTGAAAAGATGTAAAGTGTATATGCATCTTAATAAATTGAAAGCTGAAATTATATTTCTACAAGAAACTCACATAAAACAAACAGCAAAGGCGGTTCTTAATCCAGGGTGGGCAGCTCAAATATACCAGTCGAATTTTTCCACTATATCAAGGGGAGTCGCGATTATTGTGAGGAAACGGGTACCATTCATACATAAACAGACAATTGCCGACAATAATGGTAGATATCTAATTGTTTGTGGAGAAATAAATTTAGTTCCTATTACATCGGTTAACTTGTATGGTCCTAATTATGATGACCCGTCCTTTTTTGAAAGGGTTTTAGACAAAATACCTGACGATACTTTGTCTAATGTGATTATAGGGGGAGATTTTAATTGTGTTATTGACCTAGTTAAAGATGCACCTAGTCGCACCACAAAAAGTAAATCTGCAGCTACGTTACATAGTTATTTGAAAAATCTCAACATGGTAGACATATGGCGATGTTTAAACCCATCAGCTCGAGAATATTCTTTTTATTCATCAGTGCATAAATCCTATTCCAGAATTGATTTCTTTATTATAGATTCCAATCTGTTAAAAATGGTTAGATCCACTCAATACCATAACAGGTTAATATCAAATCATGCCCCATTAATGAAGATGTCCTCATATCGCCCAGTCTCTCTTATTCCAATAGAGGCAAAAATTATTAGTAAGATATTTGCTAATAGATTGAAAAAATATATATGTTCAATGATAAATCAGGATCAGACTGGATTTATGCCAAATCAGCACGTACAGTCAAATCTATCTACAAAGTGTGTTACAAAAGCATGTTTGATCTGTTTAGATGCACAACGAGCATTTGACCAAATTTAATGGCCTCATATGTTAACTACTCTAAAAATGGGGCCAAATTCATTCAATGGATCGGTATTTTATATGCTAAACCAGAAGCTTCGGTCCTTACAAACTTGACACTGTCAGCCTCGTTTTCGCTATACAGAGAAACACGTCAAGGCTGTCCCCTTTCCCCGTATCTATTTGCACTAGCGATGGAACCCTTAGCAGAAAGTGTTAGGCGGAATGTTGAAATCGCCCCTATTTTAATTAATGATAGACCCCAATATAAATTTTTATATGCAGATGATGTGCTTTTGTATATATCAAAGCCTTTTTGAACCTTTTAGAATCGTTTAACAAATGATCAGGTTTCACAATAAATTGGGACAAAAGAATGCCTTTAACTTCGGATATCGACACATTTTTTTAAAGTTCTATCCCATTTAAAATTGCTCTCAATTCATTTAAACATTTTGGAATCACAATCACAAGGAGGGTAGATGCATTACTCAAGGCAAATTGGCATATAAAAATGAATCAGCTAAAAGATAATATTACATTTTTGAGGAGGACTTTACCTATGTCTATGGCAGGAAAGATCAACGCAATCAAAATGGTGACTCTCCCTCGATTTTTATATTTATTTTTTTCAATTCCAGTTCTGATACCTGTCAAGCTATTTGCAAAATTAGAGTCTATCATTATTTCATTTATATGGAATTATAAAGCTGTCAGAATATCCAAAAAACATCTGTGTAAGCCAAAAGCAAAAGGAGGATTTAGTCTTCCCCACTTCAGATGTTACAGTTCCTTTCCTGGTGGAGACAAACTCCAAAGAATAATGGGGAGATACCGGATTGGGTCTGGTTAGAAAGGACCTCGTGTAGGAAGACATCTGTAGAAGTTTTGTTGAATAGTCTAGTAAAAATTGAATCAAGGTTTTATAATGAGAATTTAATAATAAATAATTCCCTTAAAATATGGAAGCGGATTAAATCATTTTTGGATCTTACACATATATTTTTGGACAGCCCAATTTGTCTGATCAAAAGTGATAGTAAAGACTTTTACATTATATGGTTACATTATATATACACAATGGTTTTAAAATCAGATAATAAGAAATGTCTCTTGAGCACCAAATCATCATATTATGACACTGAAATCAGTATATATTTGACACTGAATACTGGAGTAATGACTGCTAAAAATTCAACATTGCCATAACAGGAATAACACTTGTAAGTAAAATATATTAACTTAAACCGATTAGTTTAAACAATCATATTTCGCAATATTACTGAATTTAATGTATCAAATAAAATAAAAATGAAAAAACATTTAAAATTCTTACCTCCCCCAAACTTTTGAACAGTAGAGGATTTTTTAATTTGTTTGAATTACAATTCAGTAAATTCCTCTTCCTGACATTCCGATTCAAATTCCAGTTAAGCTTCCTGTGTGGTGACAGTTCTTCGATCCTAAAATTGGCACAACCCTGCTTAGTGTTATTCTGACGGACAGCAAAAAAAAGTTAGCTTATTTCAACAAATGTTTGGAGTATAAGCTTTAAAATCCACTAAATGCAAATCAGTGTTTGAAATCACTTCATATAAATACTACAATTCATTTTCTAAAAGTAACTGCCTTGTCCCACTTACCATTTGAACAGTTCTATATAAATGCCAGCATGAGTACCATTTCCCCGAGCCCTGAGAGGACCTGGACCATTTGAACACTTCATGAACAATGGGAGCTCTCATCATACACATGTTGAGTCGATTCAACCAGACTGCTGCATCACAGAGGCCATGTTTCCCATCAGGGTGGTCCCTGTGCTCGGTGTCTCCACGACCTCAAGATTGAAAGGGATTGTGAAGAGGTCATGGGCAGTGAGTAAGAGCAAGAGCAGTGTGCGCTTATAATCATATTTCTGAGAGGAGCAGCATGGTCACTGATCTACTGTCTAATCAGGGAGATTTTTGGAGTGGATTCTGTGGTCAAAACTCCCAGTGACCTCCACTTTCTCGAAATCCTTTGAGTGTTGAACCCTTAACCCTATCCATAATGAGCCAGAGTGCTTTGTAGGTGATATGGAACCTCAGTTGAATGCGATCCAGCCGTGCTGTGGGATCTTCAGAAAATGTGAAATATCTGTTGTTTTCTCTCACGGCTCGATTGCTTGGTTGAAACCTGAGTTTGGTGCCAACACTCTTCCTCTGCCCCCACAGGTCTCATTTCACTTTATTATTTGGTGTAGTATGTTTGCAACATCAAGCTTTTTACAACTGTGTCTTAATAACAAGGAGAAGACTCAAGCAAAAACAGAAAGCATTATTTTATTGAGATTCTTCAGCTGTTTTTGTCCCTTTGGTTTTATTACCAAAAGTTAACACCATGACATTTACGTCACTAATGCACAAATAATGCGAGCTGTGCTGCCTGCAGAAAGTAATTTCAGCAGAGACATGCAACAATGAGATTAAAGATAGTTCACTTTCAAAAATGACACCAAATTACATTCACATAAATTGCAAACCATACTAGATTCCACATAAACCGTACCTCAGATATACCTACTTGTGCGAGGTTTCTTTTTGCACAGCCAAACAGTTTTATTAGTATCATATCATTTAATGGAATCCGAGATTTTATTTTTATTAATTTGTAGTTTATTAGATATACAGTATTGGATGATAAAGTGTGGTCTGTTGTGCATTCTCATTTCTACTCTTTTACATTTAGATTATCTTTGCCATCATCTAACTCTCACTTAAAGTTGATCTTTAATAAACAAAACACTAATTTAATTACACTGTTTAATGTATTCCTTAGCAAATTTCTAAATTAATATCCTTTTTAAAAAAAAAAAAAAACTACATTATATAATGTTGAGATGCCTAAATAACTGATTTCATTATTTAGTGTTTATTGGTTCATTTTTAATACTGGTTTGGTGCCGATCTAGTTGGTGATCTAGCATCACAGGTTTCAGTCTCTTAAAAATACGTTAGTTATGGCATGAACTCAGCATAAGCTCGTTGTTTTGGTTCAGTGGGAACTGTAAAAGCTGGCTGCTGTTTCGGTTGCGGTGCTCAGTGACTGACGTCTGTCTAACACTGCATAGCATGAAACACACTCATGACGCGATGTCTGTGCGAGCAGGTGCGCGGAGATATGAAAATGAATACGTTGACAGGCAGGTAGGACATCGTACCATTACATTCAGACCGAATGCAATGATTGGGAAACATTTTATGGTCCTACACCTTCCACTGACGATATATATACATACATTTAGACCACTTAGTGATTGCTATCAGGATGTGAAGAGACTTTCAACCAGCATGACAAAAAATGTTTCTGGAACAAATCGTCTGCCCTGCCTTGAAAGGGGCACGCCATCATCCCATTCTGTGGAACTGCATTCAAAGCACATCATACACTTCACAGCTTTTAATGAAAACACATAGTGATTGGTTTCAGTTATATATAATGCATAAAGTGTGGCAACCATCATTTATTATTTGTGAACCTTGATACATGTTCTTGTTAGGCACTGTATTAGTAGCAGAGCAGAGCAGAGCAGAGCACTGATAAAGCTGAGGAGAGAGTTTGCTGTGACCTTGCATCTTATCTGCTCGCTGCTACTAAGATCAGGGTTAACAGGGTGGCTAATAACCACACATATTTGTCTGCTTGTTTAAGTTACATCCTAGAGAAAGGGTTACCGCTTTCTCATGAGAGGCCATTAGCCTCTCATGAGAAAGGCTCCCAGGTCCAGAGAGGGATCAAACTATAGCCAGAAAGAGGTAAACATTCTTTCTTACACCCAAAATGTGGTTCAAATTTTGGGTGTAAGAAAGAATGTTTACCTCTTTCTGGCCATAGTTTGATCCCTCTCTGGACCTAAATGTATTGTATTGGAATAGGGATTAAAGTTTACAAAAAAGTCATGTTTATGACATTATAAAAGTTTTAACTCAAGCACAGATTTAATTGAAAGAAAATAAAACAAATTTCTAAGACCCCCAACTGTAATGAGGCAAAAATAATGATGTATTATTTTTATTGTAAAGTATATGTATCTGTATATATTTAACTGAGAGCAACTGAGGCACATAGCATAAAAATAAAGGCTTCCCCTAGGACAGTAAACACTGTTATCAAAACAATAGTGTCATTATGGAGACTGAAGAAGAATGCTGACACACATCTCTTGCTGATTACCTGATATTGTATTCAATATATCAAGAGGATTTACAACAGGAACAGACAATGATTTCCTAAAAAAACGGAACAAACTTTATTAAGCCGTTTCCACTGGATAGAGTTTTTGTTCAGGGATTTAAGCAATAATTGTTGCTTAGAGAGATAACGAAACAGCTGTAACGGCACATCTCTGTACATTTACAGTGATTTATCTGACGAATAGGCGTACAGAAGTGCTCCAGAGAGAGAAATGCAATGAGGCCACTGTCAGAAGGACAAATGAGAGCTTTCCTTCAATGTGATTAATCTGCATGCACACTCAACAAATCTCCATCAGCTGAGAAATAGGGCAGTTATAAAAAGTAGAAACTAGCCACACATGACAAAATATGGAAACATTGATCTCATTTTTGTCACTTTGAGGTAAGTCTGTTTATCACAGTGTTTATTTCAAACACTTTGTCATGCAGCATAAGGCCATATTTATGGTGTACCTGGCCCTGCCAACACACTCTGTAACCTTTCAAATTTAAATATGCTTGTGTTGTAATTTAAGTAATTATTTCAGTAAAAAGGTCTAACAGACTTTCAAAAGGATACTATCATCAATGGCACATTAATACTTTTAACTTGATTATTTGCACAAAGGAAAAAAATAACGTAATTCCTTGTGGGATTGAAATGTCAGCTAAATTAAATTTGATGTTTATTTTAATCACCTTTTGAAATTTTAATAAAATCATAACTTTTTTCCAAGCAGGGTGGGACTTGTTTTAACACTAGAAATGGTCTCTTTCTGGAGGATGAAGGAACTGGATTTTTAAAGAAACAAACAAGGTTGAAAATTATTTTCATGACATTACTAATCTAACCCTTTAGTTTGAAACATTAGAAAGGGGATAAAAGGGCAAACACCTGGAATACATTTTTCATTTTAGATTTTAGTGAAAAATAAAATGCATCCATTGTTGCCTTATTTTGTGATATTGTGCTAAAAAAAATTAAATATTGTGAATTTGATATTTTATCTAATAGATCATGATATACAAATATGATGATTTTAGATGTGCTATTGAACCCTGAATATCGGACATGAAACCAAAGAAATGGGTGACGGCATTCATCTTTTGTCATAACTGGTCCCTTGTGCAAGGCGCTTTGCTGCAGAAGGATCCAATTAGCATACATTAAGAAGTTACTTGCAAGTAACACTAGTGACAATCACTAGGTTGTTTGACTCTTATGTACAAATACAGGTCACACAAGAATCAGAAATGGCTGGTATCCATTTGGTGTAATGACAGATTTACACACAATCAGTGTAGTTGTGTTATGAAGCAGAGAATGAGAGCAAGAGAGAAGGATAGAGATAGACATGGTGAGAAAGGCGGCAACAGACCAGGAGATACAAGACACTCCTGCATGGAGTGGAATATCAAATGGTGTGAGGAGAATGATTGTGTATTCTTCACAGGCTTTTGCTTAGTGAGACTGGCAGCAGAGATTTCTGATTGGTGATCAGAGATATGCCAGAGTCCATGATCGAAGGATCCAAACCTTACACACAGAGGAATTCATGACTCAAAGATTGCACACAATAGTTGCACAGGAATAGT
The DNA here is from genome assembly GCF_949319135.1 of Squalius cephalus. NCBI lineage: Eukaryota > Metazoa > Chordata > Actinopteri > Cypriniformes > Leuciscidae > Squalius > Squalius cephalus. The sequence goes on from NC_137130.1 coordinate 12,396,522, forward strand.
TCACTCAGAAATGAGAATTTTGTCATTACTCAATCTTATTTTGTTCCATTTCAATATGCTGTTATGTTTCAATGGAGCACAAAAGGAGAATTTTGAAGAATCTTCACATAGATCTTTGGCATACAGTGACAATGACCATGAGCCAGTGACCAATTTGAGAGTTATGCTTTATGCCTTGCACAAAAAATCTATTTTATGTCTTCAGTCAGCTTGCAATATAATTCACAATCTAGATAGTGGACTATTTTGGAGGTTTAAATTTAGATTCAGATATCAAATACAGACATTAAAGAATACATGAAAAGAACATTTCAGTAATTACGCTGGTAACTTCTATAACAAAGTAAAATCTCCAGAGAAGTCATTCAACTCATTTGATATTTAGAAGGAAAAATATTGATTAATACCTTGATTATAATCACTCATTACATATACATTGAAGCAGCAGTGGATTCCAGTCCACCCCCTTCACTGTCGATTAGGTTTAGGGTATAGGGTTTAATGTAGTTGGTATGTTTTTTTGTATTCAGGATAGTGCATCCCATAGAATTTTTTATTTATTTTTTTCTTCAATGAGGATGGGTTGAAATTCTGGCTCATCCAATGGCATACGTTATGGGTAGGACTATCTACTTTTCCAAAAATAGCTGATTGGAAGTAGGGCAGATAATGCAGAATGTTCATAAAACACACAAAAATATATATATATTTTTTTGTAAATTGTTTTTAATTTTTTTTATTCCATTTAGTGTTGCTAGTGGTGCAAAAATCTCTCTTTTTTTCAGAGACGTATTTGGTACAGTGTTTAAATGACAAAAACGAGCCCTGTCTTGTCCCAGACACCTTATGCTAAGTTGCATGCAACACATTTTTCCCTCAGAGTATTGTTTGTGTTTACAGAACAGGCCGGTGAGGTAGAGGTGTGAAATGGGTGGAAAATACGAGATGGTTCCATTCTCTCCTTTCCCCTCCCTCATTTCACGTCCTTTCGACGGCTGTGATATCGCAATAGCAGCAGTCAATGGATTTGGCGCGTTTAGGCCGCATCAGAAAAAATGGGATTTTATACAAATGCATCTTGACACGGGGGCGGGGGAGCACTCGGCATGTAAACTTGGCAAAGGCACAACATGGCTTATTTCACACTGGGAGACTCCGATTAGCTGTATATTAATAATCCATCTTTTTGGACAGAAATGAATGCTGAGAGAGATAATGGAGGAGAGGCGGAGGTAGAATATCCCATATTGATATTTGCATCTGAATCTGTTCTTGACTTTGAATAGCCAGAATGTTAAAAGGAAGCCATAATAGCCCAATCTCAGTGTGAGGAAAACAATTGAACAAGCTATTGAAATGATAGCATTCCCACCTTTTCTGTTAGACCTAACGTTAACCCATTAGCTAGCTTTTTTATGTCATTGGGGTGGATTGGTGGCTGAATTAATCTTTCATGACGTGAAGGATTGGCTTGATAAAACTGTTAAAAAATGAGCCTGGGGAAAGTATGTAAAGGATAATGGACAGTGAGTTAACCAGTCATTATTGGAAAAATATATATATATTTTAAGTTCTCTTTCATACAGCTCTTTGTGTCTTTTACAGTCTCTCTCAAATATAGAATGATAAAAAAAAGTTATCTTATGAAGTTATGAAGAGATTTAAAAACAAAGAGTAGAATTTTGAAATCTATTCTCTGTCGAACTGGCAGCCAGAGAAGAGATCCAGACTCCTCGCCTCTAGCCATCTTTCAAAAGAAAGACTTAGTGACTCTGATCATTTTTAGATGCAAAATGGTGCCAATTAGCTATTTCAGCTTGCATTTGTATGACAAAACTGAGAAACATGAAAGGATATGTGGGAGATAGACGGTTTTCTGGTCAGTTATACAGAATTACCTGGATGATTGGTGATTGTTCAGAAATATTTTCGAATGCTGTTATTGACCAATTATAATCCTGCATTACAGACAGCTTTGCAAAAAAAAAAAAAAATGGCTTCTTTTTTTTTTTTTAGTTACAGATTCAAGTTTGATTGATTGATTTTTATTTTATTTTTTTCATTACTGTGTTTCATTTTCTACAAAAAAGTGCCATGGTAAATTTATTTTTATGCTTTTTGGACATGATACCAAGGAAATACCTTTTTGTGTTTTTTGCTTTAATTGTTTTGTTCCCTCAGTGAATTTGTTGAAACCATGAACATTGGTAATAGTATTGCAGCATTTCTGTCCCTACTGTAATATTTTCTATACATTTTTCCAATACAAATTAGGTGAGCTACGGGAAATCTGTGAGATAGCAATGAAATTTATTTCCCTAACATGGAGCTCTGTTCAAATTTCTTTATTTTGCATCACAGCAAGGCATCTGATGTGGCTAATGCAGCTCCTACCAGTGACATGCAGTGGTGTTCTGAAATGAGGAGACTCATTTTTTTAATAAAATAAATGTAAAGTCATGTCCCAGTTACCTATACTTAATGTTGTCACATTTTCCTTGTTAAATAAACATTACATTACATCGAAAAGAAAAAAGAAACCAAATACAATTTTATTTTGTATATTTACAGTAACAATGTAATTAATGTTCAATTTATTAAACCCAAATATAAATCTCATCAAGTTAGTGTTTTAAGCATTTTTACATTTATTCCAAAATAATAATTAAAGGCAGTAACAAACAATATATTTTATTTGTGAACTGTGAACTGATTCTGTTCAGCTGTTCTTTTTAATAGTCATCTTATTTTCGAAACAACGGATAGCGCACAAACCAATCGTATCCAATCGTATCCAATCATAACCAATCATATCCAATCATATCCAATCATAGTGCGATGGAGACATTGCCTCCTCTTACGTGACTTTCCTCCATTCATTCTCAATTACCCCCATCAAACCCAGCGTATGCTTTAGGGGGTCTGTTAAAACTCAATGGGCTCAGGGGAGGCAAGAGAGACCTAGACTCTCACTGTAACTTTACCTGCTGTCGCTGTTGGACAGTGTTACTTTAGAAAAACTAGTGATTTATACACTTTTAAATGTCACATTTTGTAATATTTGGCTTTTTTATTTTTGCAATATGGACTAGTTTCTCATAATTTTTTTTGAGGAGGCACTGCCTCCCTTGCCTCCTCAGAGGAAACGCCCCTGGCTGATATAGCATCATTTGATTTTTGCCTTTTATTGATCGAAAAATTAGAGAGATGTCAATACATGGTGAGGAAAAAAAAGGATTACAGAGATCAGGGCATGACACAGGCTGGATTCAAACCCACATTGAATGCATGACGTGTTAACATCTAATCGTTTATTCATCATGGGCGTCAGGTGACACTGTACAGGATAACTTATAGGGCTTAAGGGACTGATATACTCACTGCAAAGTTCTTTTTCTATTGTTCGCTTAACTGGAAAAAGTTCAAAATATGTGACCAGTGGTATACTGTTAGCGAACATCCCGACGCCACCCACACTGTGTTTAGATACATATGTAAATATTAGAGATGCACCAATGTATCGGCCAACAATCGGTATCTGCTGATAAAAGCAATTATTTTCACTATCGGCCATCGGCCGATTGTTTAAAAACAGCCGATGATCAGTGCCAATTATATCCTGTCAATCAAAAGGGTGCAGTAAAACATGACCGACTGTAAATCACACTGTGTGTGAAGAAAATCTCTCGTGTTGAGTTAGTTAAGGCAAGTTAATGCGACAATAACGCATTAACAGCTAAAAACAGCTACATAAAAGCAGCCTCTATTTGACCTTATGAATCACCCATAGTTCAAGCCAGGGTTGCCAGATCTGCAGTTTTTCCCTACAGTAAACATTATCGCAAATAGCTCTGTGCTTTGTTACTTCTAAAAAGAAACAAAGTGTCATCTTTCAAATTCTGTCCATTTTATCACGAAATTCAAACAATAAATTTGTTGAGTTTTGACGATCTTAAATGTGACATGACATGACAGATCGCTGTGGGGCCTCAGTTCAAGCAGCAGCGCAGAGCATGAGTCTTTTCTTCCACTTTAATACATTATATCTAGAAAAACGTGCATGAATATCAGAAGGTAAGTTGAAAGATACAGTATAACTTACTGAAATCCGTATCATGTCTCATGTAATCACTCTATCAGTGTTTCAACCATGGAAAGATGTCAATAAAACAGATTGTGAACAATATCACTTAATGTTGCATTTACCTTAGGAAAGTCATCCATTTGTTAGAAGCTTTAAAAAAATAGAGAGGAGCTTTATTTACTGTTAATTATATATGTACGTTTGAATAAATTTGTCATGAAGACAAGTGCTTATGAAAACTACCTTATATGTGTCACAGAGTATACAAACATTTCAGCTTTTATTTGAGTGTAAATATTATATCTGGAAATAAATAGCAGTTGAATAGAGTTCCGTTGTTAATTTTAACCTCTAATATTATAGTGTACCAAAAACGAAACTATCGGTATTGGCTGAGAAATTTCATTCTGAATAATCGGCTATCGGTATCGGCTGAGAAATTTCATATCGGTGCATCTCTAGTAAATATGTGATGCACGGTTTCCATTGAATAACAAAATAAAAACCCTCACACAAAAAAAAAATTGTGGTGAGTAAACGGCAGTTAAGAAAGCATCTGAGATGTGGATATGTTTGCACAAACTCTGCCATTCAATCTAGTAAAGTCATGTCACGTTTATTTATGTAACAATTTATACAATATCAGTCTCTTTAAATTAGAATTCCAACTTCTTTTTCTTCTATAAAGCGGTTCTCTAGTGTGTTCATGTTTTTACTCGCAGATGTCTGACCTCGACGAACTCGAACCGGGGAAGATTTCCATGTCAAAAAAGTCGGATCATTTCATTTTTTTTTTCATTTCATTTATTTATTCACAAAATACCAAAAGTATAATAATGCAGTCATTGGAACAAAATCAAATAGGTATAGTGAATGGGTCCCCCAAAGAAGCTAGAGAAGCTTATGGTTGAGGGCCCGTAATTTTACAAGAGAAAAATGGTACGGTAAAGGTACATGGTCACCACCTGGTACCAGACGATGATAACAGAGCACACAAGAAAAACGCACAAGGACATACATACAGTACATACACATACATTCATGCTCATACATCCCAGTAGTCCATGAGAAAGCAGTTATATATTAAATATAAGTTGATAAATAATAAGTTTTTAGTTGTTTTTTAAAGTTGGAGATAGAGGGCAACACCTTAATGTCATCATTGATCCCGTTCCAAATCTGGGGCCCCCTACATGCAACACTCATACTAGTGCGCAAATATCGGCGATATTTACCATATATTAGTGATTTAGTTCTCGTTTGGTATGTGTGCTGGGGGCTGTAGATAGGAATAAGACTATTTAATCTAGAGTTCAGATTATTTACAGTTTGAAAGATAAGGCAAGCATTATGATATTTATTTAGCTCAACTACTCTTAATAACTCAAATCGATAAAATAGATGGTATGAAGAATTTATCTCTGACCAGGAAAGAGCCCGTATGGCTTTCTTTTGTAATGATATAAGTTTTTTAAGATGACTTGTGTAGGTGTTGCACCATATCACATTACAATAATTAAGATGTGGTTCAAACAAAGTTTTATACAACACAAGAAGAGCAGACAGAGGGAGAAAATGTCTGATCTTATAAAACAAGCCAACATACTTTGAAAGTTTGGTATAACAAGATGATCAATATGACATTTAAAAGTAAGAGATTCATCAATGAGGACCCCCAGAAATTTAGTGGAAAACACTCTTTTTATCAATTGTTCATTTATTTTAATCAGGCAGAGATCAGTGTTTTTAAAAAGAAAATTATTGGTTGATTTGAATACTATGTAGCTAGTTTTGCTAATATTTCATGACAGTTTATTGCATTTAAACCAAGTGTCAACCTTAATTAGTTCTAAGTTTACTATATTTTGAAGAATAATTGGATTACTATGTGATGTAAACAAATTAGTATCGTCTGCAAAGATGATTTTATGGAATATTTTAGATGAATTTACAAAATCATATATATATAAGATAAATAAGAGTGGCCCCAAGATAGAGCCCTGGGGGACCCCAACGGTTATAGGCTTACAGGAAGAGTTACAATCATTGACATAGACATACTGTTTTCTTCCATATAGATAACTTCTGAACCATTCAAGTGCTAAACCTCTGATACCATAGTGATACAATTTGTGCAATAATATATCGAAATCAATGGTATCAAATGCTTTTGATAGGTCCAAGAAAATGCCAACACCACATTTTCCCTCTTCAATACAGTCATTAATTTGCTCAATAAGGTCAAGTATCGCCATACAAGTTGTACTCTTTTTTCTGAAACCGTATTGAGACGGAACTAAAATATCAAATTTGTCAAGATAGCCACTTAATCTATTATATACTACCTTCTCATATACTTTAGAGAAAGTGGGTAGAATTGAGGTACATTACCAGTAAATAAAGAAAGATTAATACAATGAGCCATTGGCTCTACAATGATGTTCGCAATGGCCTTCATAATCTTACTAGATATTCCATCTGCACCAGTAGAGTTTGAGCTCCTTAAGTCAAAAATGATCTTGAGGAGTTCAGTACTGTCTGTTGGTCTCATGAAAAATGAATGAATGTAGTTTCCAGAGAGAAAATGCTTAAAGTTGACACTCTTCGGTTGACTTATATTTTTCGACAGATTTACACCCATTGAGGCAAAATGATTATTAAAACTCAGTGCCAGATCATCTTTAGGATCAACCAGGTCAGGTAGAGCAGTCTGTTTATATCTCCTATTGAGAACTTCATTTAACACATTCCATGACCTCCTGCTGTCCCCTTGTGAAGCTTTTAAAAGTTCTGTGTAATGATTTCTTTTAGTCTTTCTTATAATCTGTGTTAATTTATTTTTATAGGTAATATATTTATCTTTATTTAAATTAGAAGGATTTTTTATATACAATTTATAAAGCCTACTTTTACATTTAATAGATTTCAAAATTCCCCTTGTAATCCAAGGGTTCTGGAGAGTAGTGCAACATTTAACAGTATTCTCAGGGATTGTGTCCTTAATGGAATCTTGAATGATCTTTATCATACTGTAATATGCAGCATCCGGAGTCCTGCTGTCATAGACAGAGGCCCACGACTTGACCTGTAAGTTAGCAGTTAAATGCTGTAAGGATCTCTCATTAATGATTTTATTTTTAATTTTAGTAAGTGGAGGAGAGACAAATTTTCCAGAACCAAAAAAAATTACAATGGGAAAATGATCAGTGATGTCAGACTGCACGATCCCAGTCACCAGCTTAGTATTTTGAATATTAGTAATGATATTGTCAATAATTGTCTTTGATGTAGATGTTACTCTGGTAAATCTATTTATGGTGGGGAAAAAAGAGGAGGAATGCAGTGTGTTCATGAGGTTATGTTTTGCCCCATCTTCATTAAAAATATCAATGTTATAATCCCCAAGAAGTATACAATCTTTTTTTTGATGAATCAGTTTATGTAGTAGATCCTCCAGTTTAGAAAAAAATGTGTTAAGAGCAGAGTCGGGTGGACGATAAAGTACACCGACAATAAATGTTTTATCATAATTGTTAATCTCAATGAATAAAGACTCACAAAAATCATCCTCTGAAAAAAAAAAAAATCACATTTTTTTACCTGGAGAGTACTCTTAACATAAAGGCAAATCCCTCTGGATCCTCAGAGTACACCTACTTATTATGCAATCACCACAGACCAATGGTTGTAATAAGGTCCTCAAACGAGTGCTACTTGGGTATTGAGAGGTGTATTCCTCTGGTGCTCTTCAGCTTGGAGATCCAAAATGTTTCCCAAATAAACAGTAGTTCTGAGGCACTCACAAGGAATATACGTTTAAAAAGCCTTTATTTAAACTTGGCTATCCATTAAAAACATGCCAACATGTTTCGGCCTCTGTGGCCTTCTTCAGGGCAAATTCAAAATGGCAGTCTGTAGACTGCATGCTGTATATCTGCATGTGGTCACATGACCTAGAAGCACAGGTGCTCATCTGCACAGGTATTACCTGACAGAGAGCAATTACAAGAAGTTACTTTAGATAAGACAAGTCACATTTCCAATATTTTACCAATTCCCACATCAGGATAGTTTAAAATATCCATATCAAAATAAATACATATAGCAAGAGGTTACTTTATATAAGACAAGTTACAGAAAAAGGTTACATTGTGAAAAAGATTTAATTTCATTTCATGCTCTAATAAATATGTGCAGTCTCAGATGTTAACCCTTTAGGCGCCAGAGGTTTTTTCCTAAAACGTTCGATTTTGACATCTTAATTTCAAAAGGCTATATCTTAAAAGTGATAAAAGATAGAGACTTTCTGTAAATTAGAGAAATATTAAGGATGACCCAAAGTTTATGTAGGGATTACATTTTCCCATCTAATTTGCATATTATGACGTCATATGGTGGCGGCCATCTTGGATTATAGAATTTTTATGAAAAGTCACATGTTTAAATGATAAAATGCAGCACTTCTTTCCCCCCAAAATGTCCCTCACCTTCTGTATGCTATATTGCACAATACTGAATGCTCAGGTAAATAGTAAGTAGTAAACAAACTGTGTAAATCATTACTAATAAATGGTAGAAACAAACCGAATGCATGTAGCGGTTGGCCTTTTGCTGTAGAGATTTTCCATTTACTACATACAGTTGGCACTCTGATTCCATGTATGGGGCACATATATATTATTCATATGACACACAAACACAAGTAGACAAGACCTGTTTAGTTCAAAAGCTCACTCTCCACGGCAAGGCACAGATCATGAGTGAGATGACGAGACAAGACAAGAGACAATGTTAGTATTTTTTTTTTTCTTTTTGTGGTTTTTGTTGATGTTTATTTATTTATTTTTTATTTTTTAGCTGACAAAGACGCACACATCACAAGGACATGAACACACAAAAAAGAACACATATTGTACACTACTAAATGGTCAGGGAAATAGATAGTAAATCAACAGTGTAATAAATGGCAGACAAAAAAAAATTGTTGCAGGGCTTTTGCTGTAGAGATAATGACTCCCTGTCCATCCAGGTGACATTTCTTGTAGTGTTTCATGGTGTGGTCTTGCGATAGACTATGCATAATAGCCCCTCTGCCCCGTGTCACATCGCCTCTTCTCCTGCTACGAGCAGCAGCGCGGGCGCGGCCAGATCTGCCTCGCGCGCGCGCCGAGTGTGCACAGCTCGGACTACTGTCATTGTCATTGCGACTCCCCACCCTGCCTCCACGTTGCCCCCTAACTGTCCTATGAATACTTCGACCTCGTCTAACATACCCAGTGGCATTAGACAAAGTCTCCACCACAATACTGTCGCCGCGATTGCGGAGACGCACACGGTCACCATGGCTAGCGCGGTAAAAATCTCCCGCGGCCGCCTCGTTCCCCACAACACTAACACGCCTGCTAACTTCGCGATGAACACTCCGACCCCGGGAAACATTGTTCCCACCACTGACATTGGGCAAAGGACCATCTAACGTTATATTGGGCAAAGGATTCACTGTTTGTGCTTGGTGTAGGGCTATACTTTCACTTTCAGAATCACCGTCATTTTCTGAAGGCAGATAACGTTATTCCCCTTCAGAATCAGGGTCCGCGAATAGAAGACCCAACACTTCATTGCGGGTAAGCTTTATTGATGCCATTAGATAATAATAATAATAATAATAATCTAATGCAAATACTCGCTGATGTTGACAATATTGCTCTGATAAAATGGCTCACTCGCACACTAGATCCGCTTTTGTTCGCACTGATTCAAAGCGCTCTAGCTCGAAGATTTTGTATAGAAGCATGACTTTTTTTTGAGTCGGGGATGAAGTATGACATGTCTGCCAACTAGTGGAGGGGAGGTCGAACGAAATTTGACACCCTATTTGACAAAATCGGCCGTTTTATTCAGTGCCGCATCTTGTCGAGTAAACTCGACCGTGGCGCCCAGAGGGCTAAATAATTTTTACCACTTTCCACATCAAGATACAATTTGAAATATCAATATAGATAGATACATATAGCAAAACATTGACATGTACATATAGTCAGTTACAAAAAAGGAGAAAAATCCAATTCCAAGTTTAGACCAGGGTATTGATTAGCTTTTAAAATATAAATCCAAAAGGATTCTCTTTGTAAAAGTTTTTTGAGTCTATCTCCCCCTCTTGGTGATATTTTAACATGTTCTATCCCAACGATTTTTAGAGTATCAATACTTTGTAAGAAGTACACCTTCTTGGTTGTAAGAAGGTGTTTACCAGCCAGAGCGAACTTTTACGTAAAGTTCGTTCCCCAAAACGAACTTAAAACGAACTTTATTTTGGCCTGATTTTGTTCAAAATGATGTCACACCATTTCATTCTTCAATTTCGACTGAATTGTATTGAGGCCTTTAACCATGCTACTCTTTCCTTATACAGTACACTCAAGGTCTTTCTTTTTACTTCAGTATAAATGTCTGTGTGTGTCTTGGAAGGTTAAGCAGTGGCCCTTGAGCGCAGTTTGTTCATGCTTTGAAATTACCTTTAATAGAATGAGAAAGTAATGCATGCCTCTGTTTATCCAGCTTATTGTTCTATAACTACAGAGCTGTCTAAATAACAAATGCAAGCAGTTGAGTGCAATACAACTACACATTCATTACAGTGACGCACACCACACACAAGTGCTGTCATAGATTCATGTCAGGTTCTTAGCCTCTTTTGTGAGCAAAATGTATTCTTCTCCTTCTCTCAATGTACTGTATATCTTTTTCAATACCTCTTCCACGTCTGTCTATTTCTCACACTCATTGACAAACTCAAGTAAGCACACACTTATTAACCTGTCTTTAGGAAAGGGAGCAGTTTCTTCAGCTCTGGCTGCCGTGATGATGAGTATGCAGATTACCCATCTGTTACTGGGTCTCTCTCTCTCTCTCTCTCTCTCTCTCTCTCTCTCTCTCTCTCTCTCTCTCTCTCTCTCTCTCTCTCTCTCTCTCTCTCTCTCTCTCTCTCTCTCTCTCTCTCTCTCTCTCTCTCTCTCTCTCTCTGCCTCACTTTCTCTCAGCCTCTGATTAGTAAAGCTCATTGGAAGTCCATCTGTCCTCCATAGCCACATCTATCAGAAGTTGAATGGGTCGCTACACAGTTTTTGAAGCATGTGCCCAAGTTGAATTGATATTAACTGTGGAAAGCTTTGTGTTTGTATCACGAGGGAAGGAGGACGTGGCTTGGTTTCCTGCAGCTCTGTCTTAATCTGGATCAAATAACTTTTGCATTGATTTTACTGACATTTTCTGCAGGAATAAAAAAGTAGTTGTATTGCTTTTGTAGCTCAGGAGACTTAAGTGCTCTTGTTTACGTTCATCTCTCTGTTTCTCTTAATATTTCTTTGTTGACATTCAATATGAATATATTGCTATTAAGTTATTGAGGATAGCCCAGCCCAAATAATTTCTTAACTTTAATCATGCTTCTCTTTCCTTATACAGTACACTCAAGGTATTTCCTTTTACTTCAGTATAAATGTCTGTGTGTGTCTAGGAAGGTTAAGCAGTGGCCCTTGAGCACTGTTTGTTCATGTTTGTTTCTGTTTCTCAAACAGAAATGTTTGAGTTCATATGGATTTGTCCATGTGAGACATTGTTTGAGATCTCTTCTGAAACTCTAGAGACGTGAATTTACTTTTCTACTTCCGTTTCACATGCAGGAGACAAAAATATGTCTTATGTTATCATTTATTTTTTTCTTTTCTTTTATTAGACAAACTGAAGTGTAAACACTTTTATTTCATTAGACAAACTCAAGATTATTTTATCAATTAAATGCCTTAGCTGTTTAGGAGAAACAACTGCGATATTAAAGAGCACTCATTTGTGAGATCGTTCTTTCTTATGGAAAAGTATTTGGATTTTGGAAGCACATTATTTATGGAAACCTCAGATGACTTAAAGAAAAAGGTCACAAGTGTTTTTGTGTCTTGACTTGAACATCATGTGTAAAGAAGTTAGCAGCCAACAGGATAAGCCAGGCTTTACATTTAAAAAAAAATTCAAGACATGTCACACCAAGTCTGCCATCACTGTTTTGAAATTCTCATCGGGAATTTCTTCAGATGTGCTGCCATAACCAGTTATATATTTTTTTCTGAGACTCATCCTTGTGTGCCTCCTCAGTGCACTGCCACACTGCTGGATAGATAACAAGTTTATCCTTCTTTATAGTCAAACTTCACAGAGGGTCCAGTCAAGCACACAGACAACTAAACCTCTTAGAGTCCTCTCAACCAACCGAGCCTGACACTGGCACTGCTGATGCAGTCGAGCATGTGGCCGTGCAGCCAATCACTGGCACAGGACTTTCAGATAGATAGGCACATGTTATGACAAATACTTCCCATGGCTGCTCTCAGAGAGGCCTCATAAAATCTCTGACATTATGAAACACGGTTTGAGCAGAACCAGTGAGGAGTGTGTTCCATTACTGTCATTTTATTTGATTTAGGATTATTGAAATGGCATTATAGAATCGCTGGCTTTGGATAAATAAAATGGAGAAAAAATAGTATTTTAATTTATTCTTAGTTTATTTTTAAATATATTAAAACATATTTTAATTTTAAAAAGATGTTTTTCAGTAGTAGAGGTTAATATTCCGACTCTACTGACAGCATTTGTGGCATAATGTCTATACCACAGAAAATAATTTTGACTTTTAAATTAGCACTTGCATGAATTATTCAGTAAAAATAAATAAATAACATAGTTTAGATATTTCAAGTGGTCTAAGTAATGTTTTTGAAGTGGGACTACCTTTCTTAGGTGACTGAACCTCTGGTTATCTGTTTCCAATGTAATTACTGCGCAGTCCCAATCTATCCGTAAATGATTTTCTGTGGTTATCGACATTGTGCCACAAATGTTGTCCATAAAGTTTACCTTATATTGGACCCGGCACATTCCATTAAGTAAACGCACCCTACAACTGATACAGTTTTTTATTAATGCCGTAAATGTTCATTTCTTGGCCATTCGGAGTTCAGTGCCTGGAAACTCCTGTTTGAATGGAGCCATAATAAACGAGTGCCCAGAAACTGTCACTACAAAGTTACACAGTCTCCTTCACCACAGGGTCAAACCCTTCAATTACTACTCGATAACAGTGCAAGTAAACCTGCAATTCTGAAAGTGTGGGAAGGCTGAGCGGTGTGATGAGGTTAAAGAGTGCAACTGGACAGATTAAGATGTGGCTGGGGCAGTGCAAGGGTTGCGTTCACCTTCTTACCCCTTTTTTATTTGCCTTATATGCAGTTGTATCTATTATTCAGCCAATAATCCAAGCCCTAATGGATAGAGAGAGCGAGAGAAGGCAAGAAGCTAGAACATTATACCAAAAATAAGGATTCAAAGGTATGTTAGAACAGCAGAGGAATTACTGCTGTGGATCTGACACTGTTGCCTTCAAAAGCACTTGATATTTTCATTTTAAGTGATCTCTGTGGCTAGAATTTCCATAGAGGGAAAGAAATTATTTTTTTTCCTCCTGAAATTTAACATTGCTTTGGTGAAATTATTCCTTTAATCCATAGAAAGCGCAGGAGGTTAATTTGCAATGCTTTTGTGTATTGTAATCAGCACCCTTCATTTGCATAAACCCCTGTGGGGTGTAAAGATCTCCAAGAGATTGTGAGGTAATGCTTAGACAGACAGTGCTTTGTAGATAAAAAGAAACATCATTCCAGTCAGTAATGTGAGCATCTGTAAATTAAACACATTTTAATGTAATATTTAGAGGGACAGGGACAACTGTCAGCGTTCCTTTTTAATGACTTATCTTCTGAATCACCAGTGCCTGTTCTTCAGTTTTAGTTTAAGTTATCAATGGTAAGCCAACCACATTTATGGAAAAGTGAGGCTATTGACACAAAGCTACCTGGGTGTATGTATTTATGCATGCATGTATAAATGTATGAATGAATAATTGAGGGGGCATTAGTGCTGACCAAGGCTTATTTGGTGGCCTATGAGAGATAAAACAGGACCAATAGAAAAAACAAACATTCTGTCTCTAGTTATTTATGCAAGTGTTAAAGGGATAGTTCACCCAAAAATGTTTTTTTTTTTTTTTGTCATCACTTACTCATCCTCAAGTTGTTCCAAACCTGTATGAGTTTCTTTCTTCTGTGGAACACAAAAGATATTTTGAAGAATGTTGGTAATCAATCAGTTGAGAGTAGCCATTGACTTCCATAGGAAAAAAAATGTTTGATTGAAAAAATGTTTGATTACCAACATTCTTCAAAATATCTTATTTTGTGTTCCACAGAAGAAAGAAACTCATACTAATTACTACTAATTTACTCAACTTACTTCAAAACCTGTATGACAAAATTTCAATTTTCGGGTGAGCTATCCCTTAAAACAACAGCTGACATAACTGCATTGAGCTTATAATAAACAGAAAGTTATCATCTGTTGCTGTGTTATTAGGGGCCAAGCACCTATTGTAATCGTTAGTGTTCTTCTTCTTCTTTTTCTTCTGACTGGGAGTCTTTGGCAGCCCATAGAACCGCTTGTGGGAAAGTTATGAAATTTGGCACACTGATAAAGGACAGTCTGAAAAATCACCATAGCAAATTTGGAGTCTCCAACTCAATCCCTCTAGCGCCACCAACTGTCCAAAGTTTCACTCATGTTTATGCTAATAACTTTTGAACCACAAGGGCTAGAAACAAAATTTTCACGAAAATTGAACCAGATCATCTACAGACCATGCCGACAAAAAGTTATGGAATTCATAAAATTTTATCAAACCGTTCTCGACTACTGCGCAAATTAATTTTACATAGCGCTTGCGAAAACAGACATAAGGCTGTATCTCCGTAACGCTTTATCGGATTCAGACCAAACTTGGTACATGTCATCATAAGCTTGTCCTGAGGCTACATGCTGCGTTTAGGCAAAGCGCCACCTACTGGTCCGGAGATACGAAAAATGGCTATTTTTGCTTATAACTTCTGAACAGTTTGTCCAAAAACCATAAAATTGGTCTCGTTAGATTCAGGGCAATAAGCTGAGTCGACTGATATTCAATTTTACCATATCGGCCATTTTGTCTGTTGGCCATTTTGAATTTTGTGCTAAAATGCTGTATTTTAAGAACACATGAACGGATTGTTACAAAACTTGGTATTGGTCATCAGCACGATGCCCTGAAGGAGCCTGAGAAGTTTCGGACCAGCGCCACCTAGTGGTTCTTATTTTTTTTCAAATGCTTATAACTTTGGGTGTGGTCGACTTATTTTCACGAGACTCATCTCATTAGACTCCCGAATCCTTGCCGAGTCCTACGATACCAAACATGCTAGGTTTCGCCTTACAGTTTGTGTAGCGTTGTGATTTAGCGCTTAAAAAACATTTGCCGATATCTTAGAAACCGCTTGTCCGATTGAGACGAAACCACCGTCAGAAGTTTGGAAATATAGGTCGATAGCTACACATCAATGCCCAAATGCGAAAATATTGATAGTAAGGGGTAGTCAAATCCAATCAAAGTCATGTGTCAGTAATTTTTTACATGTTTTTTCATAAATGTCTATAACTCAGAAACGAATTGAGATATTTTGTACATGTACATTCACCAAAATTGACCAACATATGGATGGGCTCACTCTGAGGACACATAAAAAAAATGGTGGGACTGAGCCTCTTGGTGGCGCTATAATAGAACAAAACATGAAATTCCCATTGACTTCAATACAGTTTTGTGAAATAAAATGCTATACTAAACAAATGCATTGGTGTAATATTATGAAACTCAGAATGTGCCCCATCCCCTGAAGGTACCCATAATATTTTGAGACAGCGCCACCTTTTGGTCAAAAGTTATAACAAAATTTTCAAAACTGCTAATAACTTTTGAATGCATAGGCCTATTGAAATGCCACTGGTCATAATAGATTCCTTGGGTCAAGCCGAGAACATAAATACCAAGTTTTCCTTATTTGGGCGAATTTCCTGTCCGCCATCTTGATTTTCATTCAAAAGCTACTTTTTCGAACTCCTCCTAGACGTTTGTCCGATTTTCACCAAAATCGAATCGTATCATCTTCAGACAGTGCCGACTAAAAGTTATGGATTTCGTGTCGATAGACTAAACCGTTTTTGTATAGCGCAGCAGCAAAGTTGAGGCATGATGCCAAAAGGACTGTTCAGGCTTTATCTCTGCAATGCCTTGACATATTGACACCAAACTTTGTATGTGTCATTGTCACTTCACTCTGACCACATCACATCAGTTTTGTAATTGCGCCACCTATTCGTCGAAAGTGATAATCCATTAAATCATATTTTTAATTACTCTTTATTTCATTTTTCAGACATTTTGACTAAATTCATCTTTAAATGTCCTTAAATTGCTCCTCGCTGCAGTTGGTATGACACTCCCAGCTATGTTTGCATGTCTTGTCGTCTTATTCTGCTTGGCCCCGATAATTGCTGCTTGCAGCTATATTTTTTATAGTTATTTGTTGTTTTTGGTGTGAACCGACCTTTAGTCTGGAAACTGCTCCTGATAAAAAACAAAAACTTATTTGAACTCGAATCCTGATGGATCAGGTGAGTCCTTTGCTGTAGGTGATGGCAAGGAGAAAATTTACATTGTGGTTCAGATGTTTCTCATTCTTTGTAAAGATTTTTTTTTTTCAGCAGAATTACATTTAGCTGCCACGTGCACTAAAAATACAACACTGTTTGTAAAGCTGACAGCCCTTTGACAAGTATCTTCGGAGGAAGTTTTACACTTCCATTCTTTTTCCCCCACTGTCTCACTCTCGTTTTGTACCCTGTAGCAGCAGCTGTTCAACCGCAGTGCGTTTCAGAGGCAGTGTGACTGCTATGCCTCACGGCAACTACTGTGACTCATACCAAATCTATAACCATGTTGCTTAGCTCGAACCTATAAATCACGTCCTCACGGCTCACATACAAAATCAGTACAGTTACACTTTAGCTTATCTAACTTTGTTGTTGATGCATTTCTGCAGTCTTAGTAAGTGACCCAGTAGTATTTTGTTTTTATACTGACACCGGTTGGCCTGGATGTATGGTGTCCTATTTCCTGCTGCTTCACACCAAAGCTCCTTGTTTGTATATATATATATATATATATATATATATATATATATATATATATATATATATATATATATATATAATATATATATATATATTATTATTATTATTTTTTTATTAATTTTTTTAATTTTTATTTTTTATTTTTTATTAATCATACTACACATATTCATACAATGGACATTTAGTCTTAACAAATATTTGTGTTGCTGGTGCTAGCATGACTGGCTACTGCATTGCATTATGACCGGTCTACAGTAACACAAACTCTCCCTGGAAGTATTTTGCAATATAGCTGTGACTGTTGTGTGTTTTTGCTCTATTATTATTGTAGTAATTATTTATTTAAATAAAAATGATTAAATTAAATAATTGATGAAATAAATAAAACATAAAAATATTAAATTAATAAATTAATTACGGAGCCCCGCACATAGCATGCGGTGGAAAAAAATATGTATATCGTGGCCACAAATTAACAATTAGTTTCCACGACTTACTAATGGGTCAGATTTATAAATTTGTTTCCTTGTTTTAATTAAATTTTGCTCCCGATATAATAATTTGTTCCCTCATTTTACTAAATCGTGGCCACATTGTAATAATTTGTTTCCTTGTTTTAGTGAAATCAAAATGAGGGAATTAGTTCAATGTGGCCAATTAATAAGTCATGGCCACAATAATTCTTAATTTGTTGCCACGATATGCACAGTATATTTTTGTCATGTGTCATGTGCGGGGCTCTGCAATTAAAAAATCATTCATAATTAAATTACATTACATTATACATTACATTTAAACTACAATAATAACAGAGCAAAAGACACAACAGTCACAGCTATTATATTGCAATATTCACAATGCGATACAGCAGCCAGTCACACTTTAAGATTTTTTTTGTTTGTTTTTTTATTCATTTAGTGCACTAAGTACAAGTAATTCTATTAATACATCCATTTTGCCAGACAACAGTTCTTTTATAACTTTACATAATTAATGTTTTGTTTTTTAGTAGTTTACATACGATTATAAATTGTAAGTTTGGTTTACAAAGAGTTAATTTGTTGTTATTAGTAGTTGCAATAGTAGTAGTAGTAACTCTGTCGATTGCATGAAATGGCTGGGAATGTGATGACAACACGACAGCACCCACAAGAATAAAACAGCTATTTCTAGAAGTCTGATACAACTCGTGTCTTCATCTCATGGGATTTCATTTTATTCATATTTCTGATTGCTATTCAGCACCTGAATAGTTCTATTAATTTCTTTCAGTATGAAACTTTTTTAATTAGCAAAAATAATGAATGAGTGCACCTTTAAGATGACCAGCCCTGGTGCAGCTATTCGTTAGCGTGCTGTACTTTACAGCCACAGGGAACCCTGGGCTTATTGTAGCAGCCCAGACTTAGCATGGCACTGCTGATAAGGCACATTTTCATTAAATTCAGAATCGATTCAGTTATTATTAAACCTCTTTTCATTTATTCTATCCCATTTCTCAATACTGGCAGTGCACATCCCATCCCAGCAGAGATCAATGCGTTTTGGGTAGATTATATAGACTTGGAAGGCCAGCACAGGTTAACGGTTCGGATTTCAGCAAGTAACTGCTGGCATTTAAAGAGACTGTAGTTTGAGTTGCCAATTGCTTATTCGCTGTAAGTGTCTGGATTGTAATAAGGTGATGCTTCTGTTCAGAAGTATGAATGTCACTGATTCAGAGATGCTCAGAAGTGCACATGGAGATCTCGAAGTAGGGAGTTAGCATGAATAATTGACGCCTGTGCTGTTAAATGCCTTGGGAAATGCCGTTCATTAAACATGATGTGTTTGTGGGCTATCACAAGAGGTTTGTATTTGGGTTGCATTAAAAATACATACGTTTGTGCAAAGTGGGTACAATCTTTAGATAAGGTGAACATCTGAAACTTTATCAATTATTGAGCACATGCTCTGCATTTTAGAGAAACCATGGTTTGCCTGTCACAGAGAAGGCTTGATTTCCATCTCCGTGATTTCTGGGCTTTTTAAAAACAATACCTCTTTCTTTTGGTCTCGCTTCTTGTTCGTTCACAGTTTGCTCATTTTCCCTCGCTGTTCCTCCTATTTGATTCATGTATGTTTTAGATTTTTGCTTTCCATAAACAATCTCCCACAGGCCGTGACACATAATTCAGAGTGATGAAGAGGGACATGGGTTGCCACGGGGAATGAGTCTGTTGTCATTATTAATTACACATTGGTGAGAATAGTTGGTTTTGCAGCTCATAATTATTAACCAGGGACACTATGGGGTGTAATTATGCCATAAACATGAGGTCTTATCAACATTACTCTCTTGTGGTGCTTTATATTCCCCTGCCAGGCCTTGTATTAATGTTCTGTCACAGCTGGCTTATTTGTGTAGCTTACCTACATGTTTGTGCAACGCTTGGAGAATGTTGTGGCAGAACCACAGAGTGTGCGTTTGCGTTAGTGTGACTGTGTTTACGTACCTGTCATATTTGAAGGAGGCAAACATCATTGCAATACAATGCCATACTCGGACCGTACATGTTTTCAGTTCGTTCTTTAGCACTAGGCTTCCTTGGAATTGAGCAAAGCAAATGGTGACAGCTTTCAAAAGTAAAAAAAAAAATTGGTTTAACTTTTTGAGGGAAACCTTTTATATAGTACTGTATTACAATATTTACACCAATGGCTTTAACCATGAAATTATTTAAATTGGTTAAATGGGTTGTTACAACGATTTCTATTTCAAATAAATCCTGTTATTTTGATCAGTCTAATCATCAAAGAATCCTGAAAAAAAAAAACCAATCATGGCTTTGCCATCACAGGAATACAGTAAATGACATGGTAACACTTTACAATTAGGTTCATTAGTTATCATTAGTTAATGTATTAACTAACATGAACAATACATTTTGAGCATATTGTTAACTTACATTTATGCATTTGGCAGATGCTTTCCAAAGCGACTTACATTGCATTTCAAGGTACACATTTACATTCATATCAGTTCTTGCTTTCCCTTGGAATCGAACCCATGACCTTGGCATTGCAAGCGCCAACACTCTACTCTTTGAGCTACAGGAAAGCATTAGTTAAAGGAGAAGTTCACTTTTAAAATGAAAATTCTGTCATCATATACTCACCCTCATGTTGTTTCAAAGCTGTATGAATGTCTTTCTTCTGCTGAACAGAAAGGAAGATATTTAGAAGAATATCAGTAACCAGACAGTTTTTGGGTCCCATTGACTTCCATAGTATATTTTTTTCCTACTATGGAAGTCAATGGGACCCAAAAACTGTCTGGTTACTGATATTCTTCTAAATATCTTCCTTTCTGTTCAGCAGAAGAAAGAAATTCATACAGCTTTGAAACAACATGAGGGTGAGTATATGATGACAGAATTTTCATTTTAAAAGTGAACTTCTCCTTTAAGCATTAATTGTAAAGTATTACCAATTACATTTTAAAATATTAAAATAGAAAACAGTTATTTGAAATGTAAGAATATTTCACAATATTACCGTCTATTTGATCAAATAAATGTGGCCTTGATGAGCGTAAGACTTTCAAAAACATTACTGACCCTATGCAACCCTTCTTTTTTTTTTAAGTGTATAGAGGAAACGGGTGAAAGTTTAGCAGTCCAATAAAAAAGGGTTGCATAAAGTAATTTATTTATTGTACCATGACTCTATGTAATGATAACTTGTCCCTTTCTTTTTTGGGGGGCATTTTGAACAGGTTTCTTTCGCACTCCTCACTTTCGCTGACACATGGTTTGTTGCCAATGCTGCATTATGCTAGTCTTTCCTGCATCTGGAATACTGGATCCATTTGATCCATGACTTCCGACTTCTCCTGCTCCCGCCCCCATGATTAAACCACCACACCTGTTCCGGAGAGGTTCGGAGTGCAATTTGATTTCTCATGGACTGTTTTATAAATAGCTTTTCTTTCAGAAAGCTGGACCTGATGGTGTGAGGAGGTAAAGAAGCTCTCAATGACTCACTCCTGCTTTGTTTCGGGAGCTTCGGGGCGACTGAAGGGTTGATACAGTTGTCAGAAGTGAGATCTGCCTGTCTGCCTCATGATTCAGTGCAGACTTGGCCCTCCGCTCAGCCTCGTCCCCTGAGACACTGCGGGCTGAGAGATGGTAAATAAAAGAGGAGGTGTCGTACCGGAGATAACGTAGGTTTTACTGCTAATATCCGTCTCAGGGAGGGCGGCTGGAATGGTTAATAAAACAGAGGAATGAAACTGTCACGGTATCTCAATGCGGTTGCTGGGTCTGATGCTGTCTCTCTTCCAGTTTTGATACTCATTTGTTATTCGTAATCTGCAGAGCAGCCAAAGGACATTTTCTCCTGTGTGCAGTAGCTTCAGTCAGATGCATTAAAGACTATGAACATGTGATGCACATTCTGTATATATTCACATATCTCCAATATGGTGGAATCCTTAATCCTGTAAAGCCTCTTGATCCTTTAGAAACACACACACACTGCGTTTTCATGTTTTATGGGGACATAAAACATAAGTATGTTTGTCCATAGACATAAGGAGTTTATACCGAAAAAATTGTATAGTCTCTTCCCAAACCGAACCCTACTACTAAAAAAAAAATCAAGTTTTACTATCATTGTAGGGACATTTCATCCCCACAATGTAGGGTTTTCCCAACTTATGATGACAACAAGTAGTAGTATTGTTGTTATTGCCATTATTTCATTTATATAAATAGTATATGAATACTAATTATTCATCATATTATTATTATTTAGTATTACTGTATAATCAATATATTAATATAATAATGATAATAATAATAATAAATAATAATAATAATGAATAATAATATTATGAATAGTTGTTGTTGTTGTCTTCGTCATCAGAAATGATATAATAGTTATAATAATAATATGTAATAATAGTTATAATGATAATAGTTGTTTTGGTATGTGACATCAAGTTATAATTTAGTTTTTAATTAATTTAATTTAAACATAATTAATTACAGTCATGACTGAAATAAACAATAGAATATTTATTTCTATTTGATACACACATTTTCAGAACTACTTAATAATATATCAATTATTTATGAAATAATAAAGTCCCCCTGTGGTGAAAATCAAGCTTTTAATGTTGTTTATATGTATATGTGGTGTTTTTAATATGCTTTAATAAACCATGTGCAAATTCATAGTAGTTTCTCCTTAAAACTGCAGTGAACTGAAGATAGTCTCAAAAACGCTGGTGTTTCTGACGTCACAAACTACCTTGTAATTAGCCCACTACCTTGGGCTAATTTGCATATGCATAGAACCGCGTATACTAAAGGAGGCAAGGGCGTAGAGTTACATTCAAGCTATTTTAAAGAAAAAACTTTAAATATGTAATTTTGGTGATCAAAGGTGAGTTTTAAAGGATAAAATGATTGACTACAGGGGGACTTTAACTAAGCCTAAGGTGCCTGAATTCACTAAGTATTCATATAGGTATTCTAATAAGTTAAAGTTGTGTTTGTCATTGCTTTATCATAATTGGCAAAGATTTCCAAGCACAAATACACGGTGGCAGACAGGGCATGTATAATCCACCAGGGGGCAGAAGACAAGAAGGTGTTTTTTAGGAAAATTGATTGATGATGTTAATGATGTAGAAAAGAAAGCTGTCCTACAGCTTTAACTAAGTAACTAATCTTTAAATAGAACTATAATGCAATCTGATTATGTGATGTGGGTTACAGGTTTTGCATACATCAGTTTAATTTAGTGCCTGCATACTGGTACTCTGAATCCTCATGACAGAAAATTATGTAGAAAGCTCCTTTTTTTCCTCACCCTCTGTGGAGGAAAGATGGATGAATGTGGCCTTTCGCGTCAAACGCTGCTGTGCATCAGCGTTCCGGATCGCCGTCAGAGACCCGCAACCCGTCTCTCCTTCACTCTCCTCTCTCTCTATTAGCCTGATGGATTGACCATTTGTCCTGAACGCTGGCCCAAAATCGTACACGCAACTTGCAAGCCAAGCATCCATTTACAGCCTCAAAGTCTATTTAAGGTTCCTAGTCTCTTCAGTTATTCAGCGCAACACTGGGTTACATATGGGGTTAAATAGACAATCTGTTACACTGATGGCTTAACGTCATGAGTCCCACATGGAGGGCAGGAACAATATGGTGTATTACTTTGTCAAGTAGTTCTTTAACACGATAAGAGACACTTACGCAGGTGTGACAATAATAGCGAATAGCTAGTCTTCAACAGAGTGTCATTTGAGAGAACATTTTATTGCCATGGAGGTGACGGGTGTAGTGATGCAATAACATGAGGACATTTGTCTTCCCCATTATTGTACTTTTGACCTCTTAGTGTGTTTTCCTATGCGGTTTAACCAAGTCCCAATACACAGTTTACATGGTAAACAGATTTTAGGCCTCTTACCTATTTCAACAGTATGTATGGCAGATTTAGAACCTGATGTACAGTAGTCTGATGAATTTACATTATGTTTAAATCTTGTTAGCGGCATTTTCTGATCCCTCCAATATTAAAATATTTTAATTTAATCTTTTTTATTTACCATAGTCCTCCGATCTCATTTCATTTATCACTATGCGTTTTTGCTTAATGTGTGTGCTTTGATTAGTTCCTTTATTTTTGCTCTTCACTGTTACTATCCATATCGTTTGCTTCTGTTCTCTTATATTTAAACTCATTTCTTATGGCTCATCGTTTCTCTTTCAACTTTGTTCTAGATGAATATTAAATATAGTATAGTAAAAAAAAAAAGATGTAAATCTATTATAACCTATATTGATGTTTTGTTCATTCTTTGTGTAAGAAATATTATAAAATTGAACTTTTTTCGTGAAATGCTGCATAGGCCTGTCGCGATAGTCGATAAGTCAATTAATCGCACGATAAAAAAAAATGAGCTCGATAATTTTTCCGGCCGCGATAATTCTATTTGCATGCTTGTTTGTTTTCCTCGTCTCTCTCTCTCTACCAAAGAGACTGGATGACCACTCTCGCACGGTCCTGAAGGGGGTCGCACGCCGGACGCGCAGCGCAGCTCAGCGCCACGTCTTTTAAATTCGTACACATATGAGTGTACACACACCGGCGGCGCCTTTCGGCGTCTGTCCGCGGCGCCCAGCAACGGCTCAGGACCGTGTTCAAAATCCTGCCGCGCCACAGAGCGCCATTTAAATAGTTTTATATTAAATTTACATTTATGTGTCTCAAATCGTAGTTAATGTATATATGGACTTAACCCTGTGCTGCAATATACATTTAGTTTTATATTTATTTACAGAAATCAGAAAATTGCTGATGTTATCGGATTTTCAGGTGACAGTTGTCCTAGACGTGGCGCGACGCGGCGCTGAGCTGCGCGTCTGGTGTGCGACCCACTTAAGAGTCCATTGCTTTCATTGTTTTTGGTTGTTTTGTTAATTTTTTGGGATATTTAAAATGTTTTCCGTTTTCAATGTTTAATATTCTTTAGAAATAAAAGTTTATAGATCGTTGAAAAGGTGTACCTGCATTATTATGCCATTATAATTATATTAAATGAAAATGGTCTCAGAACGACAATATTATCGTTTATCGCGATAATTTCTTGGACAATTTATCGTCCAGCAAAATTTGTTATCGTGACAGGCCTAATGCTGCATTTCATGTCACAATTCATTCAGTCTTCAAAATTAGTTACACTTGGTCATAAACTAAACAAAAATGTACCTCTGTTACTATACATCTAATATACAGTACATCTAATGTAAGTTGAAATGGATCACATCTCTTAAACTTTTGCTCGTCCTGATTCACTGAAACTGTGCCATCTCTTGTGAGGTTTCATCTTTTTATATAATGTTGTTCTTGAAATACCTGTATGTGCTTTAATTTGGGTTTTATACTTGGGTTCTAACTGTTTGTTTTCTCAGGAATTTTAGCCCATAATGGCAATTTAACACCAATTAATTGTGTCTTGTATATGTCTTGAATTGTGTCTTGACTTAACTGAATATTCATATGCTTCTCAGATTTGTTGGATCATAACAAAAGCGGCAGCTGTTAACTGTATTCTCTTGACAACCTCGGGACTTCATTATGATTTTCTGGGACACCAAATCCCTGCATTTCTTGCAAAGATGCAGCCTTACACAGATCCTGTTTGATCATGCGGTTTGATTGGCGGCACACCATGCTGTTTGTTTGGTCTCTCCCATTTTCTGCTTAGTTAACTCACAGCTCGAAAAACAGCACCGTAAAGATTTTGATGGAACCAGTAAGAGCAGAATCAGGACCAGAGACAGTATTTTATGCACACAGCCACTCGTGATGAGTTGAGGATTATAATAAATCCTCAAGATTATGAGGAAAGAGTGAGCAACATCTTCTTCAACAGTCTCACTGGTGGGTCCCGTTAAAAAAAAGAAAGGACTAAAGAAGAAGCTCCATCAACTATAAATACCACAATATCTCACTGCTCTATAATAAGCTGAGGACGCATCCCAGACTGCCGAGTGTTTCCATGGTCTCTGCTGCTGTTGCTGGGCAGGTGTTTTCAGATGGAGATATTGCGCTTGAGCAAACACCCCGCATCACTGTGTCAATAAAGTGTTGAAGATGAGTTTGTGTTTTCCATATGGCCGGGGTCACTCATATTGCGAACTGCTCAGAGAGGGTAATTATGCCTCTAAGATAACGGTGTATATTATATTTCATATCACGCTCACATGTTGATACAGCCCGCCTGAGATGGGGTCTGGGATGTCCTCTAAAAATCATAAGTATATATCTGTTTGTCTGTCTGTCCTTCTTCTGTAATATCGTTCTACCTACCTACCTGTCTGTCTGTCATCCATCCATCCATCCATCCATCCATAAATTAGATGAGTAAATTATTTTAGAAAGACTAATTTCTTCACATTTACTGACAATCACACATTATTCTACTGGAACAAATAATAATAACCCATGACATTTTTCTTTCAAAACATGTTTTGTGCCAGTGTTGTTGCATCCAAATTATTTTGCGGTTAAAAATCAAGTCAAATTATCTAATAATAGCTAGCAAACATAATTGCACTACACCACATTCGTTTGGTGGTGCTTTGGGTCAATGATAATATTTAGGGTGTTTTTTTAGTTTTTTTTTTATTCTAAATAGCTCATTGAAATGTAATGGTTATTAATTGAAAATTTAAACAGTTAATGTATAACTTTAAAAATATTATTTTTTACGCACCAATACCTTAGTGATCCATTTGTGTTGGTCTGTTTGTCTGCGTGGATAGTTCTACAGAGTCATTCTGACTAATGTATTCTCCAAATTATCATCTGTTTTGAGACTAGTCATATTATGCTGCCTAATCTTGCTGAAAATACCAGAAGAGCAAACAAAAAATCCTTCTCTCACCATTTGACCTCTTTTCCAGTAAGAGAGCCCTGCATGTGAATGCTGTAATCAGATCTTAACACCCCCCTGGTGCTTCAGACTAGTAATACAAGGGTTTCTTCTGTTATACGCCGCGTCTAAATAAGCCTGAGAAGCGCTGTGTGCTGAGTAGTGGAACTCCTGCAAGTACGGCTTATATTCAATAATGGTTAAATCAAATATAACATCTTTTTTATTCCTCTTTAAGGTCACACTAACTGTATGAGGTGGTGGATCACTATCTGCACTCCCGTTGGCAGTCGCTGTATAGTAGGGCTGGGCGATATATCGCATGACATTGTTAAGCACATCTCGTCAGTAAAGCCGGTTCCTTGATTAGTAGTAAATCGCCATCACCTGCTTTCAGATGGAGCGGCATTCACTAACGTTACAAAGAGCCGTAGTTAACTGACAAGCTGAGCCATATCGAATTAATTATCGCAGGCGATACGTCCGCGATATTAATGCGATATGGCTCAGCTTGTCAGTTAACTACGGCTCTTTGTAGTGAATGCCGCTCCATCTGAAAGCAGGTGATGGCGATTTACTACTAATCAAGGAACCGGCTTTACTGACGAGATGCGCCTAACAATGTCATGCGATATATCGCCCAGCCCTACTGTATAGTTTTGCTTCATTTTTGCATAACGTTCAGCTCTGCTCAACTTTCTCTGTTGGGGTTACATGAAATTTCCGGTTGCTTTGTTGTTGTGGATGGCTTTCTTTCTGATTGCCCCTTTAAAATTGAACTATGTAATTTCTAAACCCCAAACGTAAAACATATTGTTCATACAAATCAGCATCACTGAAATATAATTTTTTTTTGTTTATTTAAATGAAAAGTTCTGATCTGTTATTCTCTCCTGTTGTTTCTCATTGCAGGTTTTTCCGATTAAAAAAAATTAAAATTGTCATATTATTTTTAGGTCTAGAGGGGGAGGGGGAGGATTCTTGCTGAATAAAATTATTAATTTCTTGAAAAATTATCACAAAAAGAAATCTTTCTGACCCTAAACTTTTAAATTGTAGTGTATATATTATTTATAATATATTTATTATATTTAGTTATTATAATTTATATTTAGTTATACTATTTAAGTTATTGCAAACCGAAGCCATAGAGCATGCCATCATATCCTGTTGGCCATATATGTGGTGTCTGACTTGATTTTGCATGCTTGAAGTCTAGTGTGACCGCATTTGCATTGGGTAAGTGGAAAAATCAGCTGTTGAATTTTCAAATTTCATTAAAGTCTTAATTGAAACAGGAATAACACACTAATCATGTTTTCCATACCTAATCTGTGTCATTTCTCTCCGTGATGATGATCTCATCTATGTTGATGACCCTTCCTTAGCCTTTCCCAGGGTTCTAAGGTATACACCTCTCTGATTGGCTGGCCACTTGTACTGAAATCAAACTAGCAATCAGCTTAGACAAAAACAAACATTTCACGTAACCTGAGCCTGCGCCACAGGGCCAGTCTGTGTTCAATCCAATCAGTGTCCAGAGTGATTGGCACGGCTCTCAATCCCAGAGATGCCTCCTTCATCCACCATGAGTCCCCGCTCCACAAATCACACAGTGACGGCAGAGGATCCGGTGACTTTGCCGTATATCACAGCCCGTGCGAGGGCGCGCTCAACAAGCATCATTATCCTCCCCTGCTCAGAGGAGGGCGGCCATTTTAACTGCACTGATTATGCTAATCTGGTGACAGGGGACCACCCTCGGTTGATGTAGTGGCTTATTAATATTTACTGACAGCGTCCCAGCACGGGGGAGTGTGTGACATAGCACTGGATCTGCTGGGAGTGCTGACACACTGCCGCTCTGTGTTTACATCCCTTCCTTTCTGATGTTCTACAAACTGTTCAATTAACGTTACAAAGATGAAAACACTCGCGTATTTGTATATTTATCATTTAGCCACTAGGCAGATCAGAGTAGTTGGACTTAGCTGTACGGACAGGGAAGAGAGTTGAAGGGGATAAAGGAATGGATGTATCGGCGTGACAGGTTTTATTTTTGTAGAAGACTGAAGTGATAGACCGCCAGTGGGGTGTGAGAAAGAAGATTGAAGAGTGAAGAGAGAAATGTATTTATTTGTGTCAGTGCTACACAAGCGTGGTGAGTATTCCTCACTGTTTGTTTGGGGCTGACAAATGGCACAGTCCTTCTGGCACAGACTGATTGACAGTATTGAAGACTGTGTTAGACATCAACAGTGTGTCTACAGAGGAGACAGCTTAAGCCAATCTGTCTTCAACTCTAGAATAAGGAAACGGGGTGCGGAATTATGTTGTGTGTATGTTAAGTACAAAAAGTACGTTAGGTACAACTTTTTATTGCTGAAATTAACATTAAAATTAATAATTATTTTTCATTAGTAGTTAATGTGAACTAATGTAGGAAATTTACTGTAAATTGTTTTTAAAAAATAATTTGTATGCACTTTTTTAATATTTAGCTTTCATTCATTTTTATTTCAGGTTTAGTTTTACTAGTACTTCAACTTATTTTCTGTTTGTTGCAAAGGCAACATTTCTAATTTTGTCAGACGTTTTTCATATAATATCTAATTATAATTCAGCTTTTTTTTTTTTTTTTTACTTTTTAACTTAGTTTTTTCAAACTTTTTAAATAGTTATAGCACCCCATGTGTCTTTCTTTTTTGCTTCTTGGGAGACAGTAACAGATTTGATTTCTTGTTGGAAAATAGCATAGCTTGGACATTGTTGATAAATATTTCCTTTTTGTGTTGAAAAGAATAAAGTCTCATGAGTCATATGAAGTAAATGGCCAAATTTTTACTTTTCGGTTTAAAGGTGAGGGTTTATTGCACTTTTCCCCCCTGAGGTTTACATCTTACATGATCCTTTTCCACTCTCTATTTGATTTTGCTACTTTAAGAATTCTCTATGTGAATCAAAATGAACCAAAATGACTTTTTACAACTGATAAACATCTTTGCAAGTGAAATGACTAACAATTCTTGCTTACGTGATGCAATATAGTTCTCTCTCCCGTTTTCCAAAAACAGCCTTTTTGCAAAGCCAGCATCACATTGTGACAAGTTCACAAATCAGTTCACACTGCATGTGCCACACAAACTGTAAGGTCAGGCTCCAGTTAACAGGGGCCTTGGTAAAAGACTTCAGTCCAGTCAGAAGGGATCCTTTGGGAAGGCTATGAATGGCCTCTTTAAATTTAGTTTTTTTTTTCCCTCCCTTTTCTCTGCTCATGTTTGCCCTTCTGTCAGATTAATACCACACAGAGAAGAAAAGCAGCTCTCATCACACATAAAAAAGTGTTGTCTTTGCATTTAATTAACACAGCAGGAAGCAGACAGCAGGGAGAAAGAAAACAATTAACATTTCCAGCATGTCTCTTACTGTATAATCTAATTTAAATCTGAATTCAATCCAGAAGGAAAGCATAAAGCCTGTTGTCAGAAATCTCTCTGGAATTGTTTATATCGTAAACAGATTAAATGCAGAACATACATTTACGCCTGGCAAAACTCTCAATACGTACGACAAATGAAAATAAATAATGGACTAAAAGTTAATGTAGGTCATCTGGGCTGAATAAGCACATTTGGTCAGCTATCTGCATTGTGGAGAGTTAGCATCCTCTTTGTGGGTTCCGGTCATTCCGCATAAGAGAAGGATTTTCCGTGCATTCAGAACTTGATTGGCTTCAGTACGAGCTTCAGTCCGCCTTGCATTCAGTCATATAGCCACTGAGTTAAAGCAGATAAGACTTGTCCCTCTTCTCTTCGTACTGCAAGCGCACTGGCAGCATTGTCAGCCTGAAGAGTCGAATTCAACTCCCTTATTTAAGCAGGTCAGCCGGTGTCAATTCCGCCATGATAATAAATTCTCACGGTAGACGGAGAGTCTGATTCAATTTCTGCACAATGAAATCTTAACCTACAAACCCCAGCAGGTTCCTCGAAAAGAAGAAGTTCGTGCTCAATTCTCCTTTGGCTCTGTTTATGAGAGTTTCACAAGAGCTTGACCCTTTCCGTTGCCGCTCGAATCTATTTCGGCGACTTACAGAGCTGGTTTGAAACATAATTAGATAGCACTTTTGGGAAAATGCTCATCCCCAGACAATTTTCGGGGTTCTGAAAGATTTGATTTGAACAGATCCCAAAGGTTCTAACTACATCTAGTCTCTGTTAAACCACTAACTTTGGTCGGTTCCATGTGTAGCACATAGTGTCTCGGTTATCAGTAACTTACACCTTGGTCATTTCTATTTCCTCTGAGAGAGATGTAAGCAGGCAGAGGGGACAGAGAGAGATCTCTCTGTAGTCATTTACTCTGACATTTCGGGTGCAAGGGAATGCACAGAAAGAGACAGGGGGGAGAGAGGGAGCAATGTAGCCATCCTCTCTCTACCACTTAAATTACATCTGTGGTAGAATCCAGTCTTATCTCAGGGGAAAGAGAGTTGTGCAAATGCCCAATACCATCCAGTAGTTCCTTCAGACAAGGTGGACAGGTCCAGACTGTGGAGGGAGAGGTTAAAGAGGAACCACTTCAATAGGAAAGCCTGCAATGAGGAAAGACATCTTTTCAAACCACATATAATTCTTTTGACGCTATGTGAAAATAAGATTGCACAAGTGAGTGAATATTGCTGGCACTTTACAAGTAAAGGTATGATTTTTCCATATATGAGTCCATTTGGTGTGAGTTAACTTGAAAAGTCCAACAACTTTTAGAAAATTGGATCTTTTGAATTTGTTTAAATGAATCCGGTCAAAGAATTGATTCAGTGATTTGCTAAAAGGGAATTCCACTGAAATGTGTAGTACTATTTAGTGCATGCTTGTTTGTGTTTTTTTTTTTTTTTTATTATTATTTTTTTTTTTATTTGGGTATTTCTCATGTTACCCCCCTGCTTGTAGCTGCAAAAATTTTTGTGGCAAAAGCATATTTCGCCCTTTACAGCTGTTCAAAGGTATAGCTGTTTTGCCAGTTTACTTTCGCTGTATTATTTTCCTTCATTCATTCCTTCATTCATTCATTTATTTCTCTCCAACTTTTGATATCACAGCTCATGATGGCCGCTAAGAAGGGTTTGGGCCTGTCTTGTGGTACAGTACACTCTGAAAAATAAAGGTTCTTTATTGCCATTGATGGTTCCATGAAGAACCTTTAACATCCAATCTTTCCATTCCACAAAAGGTTCTTTATACTGGATTTTTAAATGTTCTTCACACTAACAAAAAAAAAAAAAAAAATTGGTTATTTAAAGACCTGTTCACTGAAAGGTTCTTTCGTGGAACCAAAAAATGGTTCTTCTACGGCATCACTGTGAAAACCACCTTTGGGACCTTTATTTTTTAGAGTGTAGCCAATCCGCATCAGGTTAAGACAGACCTATTTGTGATTCAGTTTGACCGATTCATTAAGAGGAACTCATTCTAAAGATAAGAATGATCTCAGTGGCAGTGAGAAAGCATAGCACACTGTTAAATGACTGGTGTGTAGCCTTTCAGCCTGGGGGCTTTGCACTGCTGCCTGCTTAATTACCGCTAACTCACTTCTTCCACACAGGCATTTTGTTCGGAATGGCAAACACACCACAGAATTACAGTAAAGCAGAGAGTTATGTCTGCACCTCAGGCCTCCATTGATTTCAGACTGTTTTTATTGGTCTGGGGTCCCGCGTGAGCAAATATTATGAGGACCCATGCACTTTGTTTTACGGCTTTTAGTTATCATTACAGAAGTTTCTTGCTGCTATAGCTCAGTAATTTTTTATTTTTGTTTTTTGGCAGGTATTGATATTTTGGGGCATTACTTATTTATTCTGGCACAGCCTGCACATTTGTGGCTGGCTCTCTCCATTTGCACATCTAATTGCTTTGGCAACTCATCTCTACAACTCCCGCACTCTCCCGCGCTCTTCTGTGTTCTGTTTTCAGGGAGCTATACGCACTACCAGCGAAACACGCTGCTTGAAATAGACATGTTTAATGCAAAAAAAAAAAAAAAAAGGATTTTCCCTATTGGTGGTCTGATATGTCAATAGTGTATTTTCTTTTTCTTTTCATTCTCTCAGCTCGTAAATTGGTGAAAAAAGTGGTGTTCTCTATTTTTGCTCCAATGGCTGTTGATTCATATCAGTTTAATTAGATTATTTGGCTGACAGACAGTTAGGTTTAATCAGAGAACCGACTCTCCTGTGAGTGTGAAGTAATTAATTGCTTTAATTACATTTAGTTCCAGTCTTGGCTCTGAGGGAAGTTGTCAAAGATAACCCACATGCTATCAGAGCTCAAACTTGGCGATAAAAAAAGGCAGGTGAGAGTATGTCAGAATGACCAGGGAAAGAATGAGCCTCACTGATATGTATTTTATTTGTTTGTTTGTTTGTTTGTTTGTTTGTGTGCACTATACCATTCAAAAGTGCATGGATAATGGATCCATGGCCCAAAAAAGATTGAGAACCTCTGTTTTAGGGCTACTGTAGAAACATGTTGATGCATTTCAATGTATGGGGACCCACGGAGTGAGTAGATAGAAATGGCTCATTCTAAGGTAATAAAAACATAACGGTTCATTAAGTAAGGTCTACACTGAAAACATAGTTTTGTATATGATATTGTATTTCTGTCAACAGATCCTCCTAAATATTACACAATGCACCTTTAATCAAAAGAACAGTAAATGGTCTTGGATGCCACCTCTGCTACTTGTCTTTTTAGGGGCTCGTTATCTTGTCTATCTGACGTGTGTGCAAAATTTAGATCAAGATCAATATTTATATCCATGAATTATGCATTTTCTTTGACACACTGACATTTCTTGAGGTGGATTTTGCTTTAGGACAAATCAAACACATGGAAATGTGTTCCAGGAGAGCGAGTCTGCAAGTATAGCACAGGCAGTTTCCCTGACACCCTCTCTCATCAATGTTTTGTCAAATACACTTTGAGATACACTTTGATTACAGGTGTTAATGTGCTTGACTCAAAGTTTACAATGTAATAATGACTTCAAATCATTTTTTACACTATATTAAGTGTCATTTTGTTCATTAACTTGTGACACCAAATATGTAATATTGTTTGAACAGTACAATAAAGAAAAAAAAAAAAACTTAATGAGAAGGCTTGGTTTTTTTTCTCCAAATGTAGTCTTGGGGAGTAATTATATTCTGGTTGCTACGGGCAGCAGCTCACATACCCTCAGACTTGTCTCCATCCAGATGACTAGCTCCAGCCCCACTGTGCTGTAATTAATCATTACGCCAGATGCCAGTGCTTCCCCCATGAGCTCCGTCAGTGTGTGTTTAATTGTGTGTTCGCAAGTGTGTACGTGTGTCCAGTTTGCTCTTGACTCTTGCATGCCGGTGTGCGAAAATCATAAAAAGAACATGAGTTGGTCATTCTCGGATGAACGGAGAGACCTCCAGCTCAAGGAGTTTGTCTGCTTTCTCGCACATTCATGCTCCAGCTCCAGCATGCATTCGTGTTCTCATTCATATGCTGTCCGCTGCCCTCACCTCTACCTGAGCCACAAATTCACAGAGCACTTTTAACGAGGAACCTCGGACCTCTCACTGTCATCTCCGTATGATTGGCTCTGCGGGTAAGAAGAACATGGTGATTTCATCTGGTACTGAGCAGTTCTCAAGGGGAAAAAAAGACCTGAAAACTCATAAACCCTCATGTCATCCCAAACTCAAATGACTATATTTATTTATTGCATGTAACACAAAAGAGTTATTTAGCATGCTCTCAAGTGACTGCAAAGGCCTATCTTAGACTTGCAGACTTTAGAGCAGATGGGGCAGGGAAGGGTCAGGTACAGTAGCTGTCTTTGGGCAGCCAACTCTTTCTTTCGTTTATGCATCGCTTGGGCAGTTTTCACTATGTGTTCCTCCCACATAGTATCTTGGGGGTTAATATTAACTTGCATCAACTGTTGCTTCAGCTGAACTTTATAGCGTAATGCGTGGGGCTCCTCGATTTCGCTTGCCCTGGCAAAGTTCCCCATAGAACACTGCTCTCGGTAGCCTCCCGTCATCCATGCGTAACACATGTCCTGCCCAGTGAAGCTGATGCAGTAGTAGCATGGTCTCGATGCTTGGCAAGCCCACTTCCAGAACTTCTGTGTTTGTCTTGAAGTCCTGCTACTGAGTTTCCATAATGGAATGGAGACACCATTGATGGAAGTACTCAAGTAGTCGGATGTGCTTTCTGTGGACCCATGACTTGGAACCATACAACAGCAGAGTGCTGAGGACAACTGCCTTGTAAAGTTGGATCTTAGACAGCAGGTGCAATGAGCGGTTTTGCCAGATGTGTTTCTGGCTTTGGCGAGTCGGTGGTCCATGTCTTTGTACATTGCATACATCATTTAAAATGACGCTTCGCAAATAGGTGAATTGGTCCACTATGTTCAGAAGATGCCCATTGATGTTGATTTTGGGTGGCTTATAGGTGTCTTTTGTACTCAATAACTGGTCTACTTTTGTGTGTGTGCAAAGAGTGTGCAGTCATCTGCAAATAGTAGCTCTGTGATCAACACTTCTGTCATCTTGGTTTGAGCAAAAAGACGACGAAGGTTTTAAACACTACCATATACATATAATATTACCATATATATATATATATATATATATATATATATATATATATATATATATATATATACCAAATATTTAAAATTATGAATTATTATCATAATATCATAATCATTATCCAAATATAGGAATAGAGTTACTAAAAAAATAGATTTTTTTATATAGTTCTGACCCACATCTGGCTATGCAAAGACATAATTGTGTCATTGCAACAAATACATATAAATATACTGTTAATGACAGCTCTAGTTGTCACTATTCTCTTTAATTGTGTAGAAAAGAGCAGCTTGGACATTCTGCAAGAGTTCCATTTCAAACTATTTAAATTGGTGAATCACATGCTAAAATAACACAGACAACGCATTCAAATAAATGACACTACCAGCAGCTGCAGTTCATTCTTACTGGATTCCTCCCTGAGAGCGAAATGCAATACAAGAACAGACCACGTATATAAAAAGAAAAAGGCAGATCAAAGCTTTGTCTGTCTGGTGTCCTTTTCTTTTCTCACTATTTTTGTACCAGGTGCTAGATGTTCCAGGCTAGCCTGATTGAAGTGATTGGGAGGGGGTTTATAGAAGTCTCGCTGTACCTTCTCATCTCTCCCGCTTGCAAAGACAGTTTTTTGTGCCGCCTGTGGTTTGGTGTGATTTCTGTGGCAGGAACATGTGAAGCACTCTTGTTGTACCTGCGGTTCGTGCACTGAATTTTTGATTGCTACCTCTCTCTTATCTCTCTCTGTCTCTTTTTCTTTGTTTTCCAGGTGTCCTCCAGGTGTCAATCTCGCTAAAAAAGGTGGAGCTGAGCGTCGGAGAGTCCAAGTTTTTCACATGCACAGGTCAGAACTCTCGCAGCATCACCTGATCATGTGTCTGACATTGATGTAGATGAGATAGATGCATGACTGCACACAATTTACGTAGTGCTAACTCAAGTAGTCGTTTATTTAGGTTGAGCGGCTTAAATAACGTCTCCTGTCATAAGCAGTATGGAATACTAAGACTAAGGCTTTCTTCATGACTAAGGCAAATTGTCTGATTGTGTGTGTATGAATCTTTTTTTTTCTTGGACTGACAGCTGTTTTTATATTGATTGTTTTACAATATTTTATTTATTTTTTGGAAACTGGGTGGGGACCTTCAGGGGTCTGTAACAGGTTGCTTTGAGGAAATTTTACCAAGTATATTATTAAGGGCTGTTAACATTATGTGATCAATTATGTTTATTCTGTTATGTTTATCACAGTTACTGAATATGATTTTATTGCAGTCAAAATCAGTAATCACATTTTTTCATTATATTGACAGGCATAGTTTGTAATAGTAAAAAGCTAAATATATTACACACGCACACTCGCACACTCACACACTGCTGTTTAAAACTTCAAGGTCAGTCAGTTTTTTTTTTTTTTTATTCTTTTTTTTTATATTAATACTTTTATTAAGTAAGTTTCTATTAAATTGATTTTAAAAAGATTTATATTTTTACAAAAGATTTATATTTAAAATCAATTAAATGTTCTTTGGAACTTTCTATACATCAAATTATTTTTCTATTTCTAAAAAAAAAATTAAACACTCAACGGTTTTCAACATAATATTTTTTTTTCCGTGCTCACGGAATCAGCATATTAGAATGATTGACATTGAAGACTGCTGAAAATTCAGCATTGCCATCACAGAAATAAATTACATTTCAAAATATATTAGACTATAAAACATTTATTTTAATGGAATAGTTCACCCCAAAATTTTTATTATTACATAATTTACTCACCCTTCTTCAAGCCATCCTAGGCGTGTATATATGACGTTCTTCTTTCAGCCGAACACAATCAGAGTTATATAAAATAATATCCTGGCTTTTCCCAGCTATGTAATAGCACTGAATAGTGCCCAAGTTTTTGAAGCTCCAAAAAGCAATGTCATGTTTGGGGGCCCTTGCCTTTAAAAAAAGTTTGTAGTTTACTAAAAATCAGCACAATTCCCTTGCTGAAAGTTACTTATCATTCAAGACCAGTCAGTTTCTGCCTGTATACCGCAGATCCTAAGCCTGTCTCTTCTTGCAGACTGCAGGCAAGGTTGTGCTTGGACATGAGTATGGATATCCATGTGCACAGGGGTAGATTATGTTTTGTGGTGAAGCTGGGTGTTGTTTTTCTTTTCCACATGGCTGAGCTACTGTAGTCAGGTTGCAGGGCTTTGCTGCGTGAGCTCCAGGCACTACCTGACAGGGTGATGCATGCTGACCCCTGCTGGACTCCGTCCAGATTGCGAGTGATTAGCACACCTGGTATGTGTCTGGAGATATTATGGAGGGTGCACACATGCCCTCTGGACCTTCAGGTCAACTAGCTGAGACAAACCAGCATGCTTGCCTTCCAAAACAGCTTTGGGATATGCAGGGATATTGCTTTGATGTATTTATAAATTTCTTTTTTTGGCTTTAATTTCTGTGCTGCATGTTATGGAAATAATTTGCTCCAGAAAAGCGAATGTTGCACATGATGGTGGATAACTGTTGAGGAATGATTAAAAGACTATTTTTAGCAAAGAGCTAGACATGTTCAGTGCATACTGAAATAGAAAACATAAACAGGTCACAGTATACAGTGTCTTTGATGTCTAAAATGGATCATAGGCTCAGTATATGTTCATTTAGTGGATTATTTTATGTACAGTGACAGAGCTCCACGACATAAAGAAATAAAATTGATATTGTCAAATGGCTTAATGCAATAGTCATATCACAAAGGCTGCGATTTAATGAAATATATGCCCTACCATTTTTGAGTGAAGCTCAGCACTGTGTTCGTTTATAAAAGTGCAGCTCATGATAGTATGGAAGCATCTCGCAATTCTGATATAAACTCACAATTGCAAGAAAAATGCCCTTTATATCACGCATTTTGACTTTATGACTTGCAGTTGCGAGTTTATATCTTGGAATTTTGAAGGAAAAAAAGTCAGAATTGTGAGATGTAAACTTGCGATTGCAAGAAAAAAGTCACAGTGGCAATGTGGCATAATTTTTTTAACAAAGACAAAGAGTCTTGTAAAGAGAATACCCTATGAACACCCACACTTTTCTGTTAACAAAAAAGTCAAATTATTTTTTATGTTTTATGCAAAATCATGCGGTCCTAAGAGTGACTAACAGTACTCTTTCACCGGGAACAAGTAGGTTAAGTGTCTTGCTCAAGGGCACAGTGTTAATATCTCATGAATCCCCCCCCCCCCTTGCAAAGCTTGAACCTTCAACCTTTTGGCTGCCAGCCTACGTCTTTAACCACTACACCTAATTATTAAAACTAAACTTCATTCACAAGCGAAGAAAATTGAATGTGACCAGCAAAGTGCGCTAAGCTTTGTCCCTGAGCCCTTCAACCCCTAACATCTCATCCTTACCCCTTCAGCAACTCCTCCATGGTCCAGCGTCTGCTGAGTGGACTGAGATTATACTGCCATGCCCTCTCCTTGAACCCCTCACGTCCCGCAGATCATCCTCTGCTCCTTCGCTGATAACCCCCTGCCCGCTCTCAGCGTCTCTCCCCTGGCAGAGCTGCATCACAGGGCCGGTTGCATCCTCGGCCTGCCTGTCTGCCTGGAGCCACAGTCTCACGCTCCCCCGTTGTGCAGCCGAAGGCCCCTGTTGTGCAGTTGATTGATGCTTTGAACGGAGAAGTGCTGCACCATGCTGATGCTTTTTATGACCTTCCAGCAAAGCAGGATTTACAGCGCCAAGCACCTTGGTACCAAATGTGGGTCCGGCCAGCCAGTCTCTGCAGGGCAAAGCGCATGACGAGTTTTGTTTATCGCAGTGTGTGTGTGTGTTTGAGAGACAAAGAGAGAGTGTATGCCACTACCAGAGGCTTAAGAGATATCCTTAAAGGGGAAGTTCTGCACCACTAGCAGAACCAAATGGAATGGCAGTGAAACGTGTCCAGTTGTTTCCCTTTGGGAATGAACATACTGTATTTGGGCAGCATGGTATATCAAAAATAAAATCAATATCGCGATATGGCTTTGTGTGATTGTCAAATATATGCGCTATTGTTTTCAGAGTGAAGAGGTTTCTGCATGGGCGTGAATGAACACAGTGCAAACGGCAGTGCATATTTTTATTCATTTTATACCCGTCAGAATGAAAGCTTGATGGTTTTACTGTTTGAAAATGAGATTAAGACATAAATATTAGTATTGTAAGTTTACGGTAAAATAAAGTTATTTTTACTATAGTACAGTAGTATTATTAAAAATGTTTCTTATTTTGTTTTTTTTATTTAATAATAGTTATTATTATTATTTTTATTTTACAGTCATATTGAATTGGTCAAAAACATTTGTCCTATGAAAACTTACATGGAAAGATATTTTTGTTTTGGTTACTGAAAGAGTTGGCTCTTGGAAAAAGCAAACCCTGTTTGAACTCTCACTTAGTATTTTTTCAAAAATCATTCAGCCCTACAAGGATTTTGAAATATGAGTAAGTCACATAGGCTATCTGTTTGTTTTTTTTTGTTTTTTTTTTATGCAGATGCACTCCCAAAATCACCCTACTCACTCTAAAATTAATAATTGAAAATTGCTGTATCTTTTCATATAGCAATAAATATCGCAGGAAAAAAAAACCCTAAATATTGCAATGTCAGTTTTTTCCAATATTATGCAGCCATATGCTTTATCAAATCCTGTGCAATATTGTCAAGTAGTCATTTACATTATATTCTGTACCCCACTATGACCATAACCGTGTGTGTGTTTGTAGTGATCGGGGAGCCTGTGAATCTGGACTGGTATAACCCACAGGGGGAGCGGATGGTCCCGTCTCAGCGGGTGGCGCTGCACAATGAAGGTATCCGTTCCAGACTCACCCTCTACAATGCCAAAATAGAAGACGCTGGAATCTATCGGTGCCAGGCCAGCGATGTACAGGGACATACAGAGGAGGCCACTGTGGTGCTGGAGATCTACCGTAAGTAGCAAACACACAAATAAATCTGCTCATACACACTTTGTATTGCCATCATGGTTTTATAACTTTGCATACTGTATGTAGATGCGTTTGAAATAGGATAAGATATTAACGGGGACTTGGGGTAAAATACCAAACATATCCCATAATGTAGCAACACAAAATGCCCTTTGAATAATGAATTCCTCTATTTTTAGGTGTAAAGTATTGTATATACACTGAAAAGATTGTAAGATTGACATTATGTGTGTTAGCTACAGTATATATATATATATATATATATATATATATATATATATATATATATATATATTAGTAAAGTCAGTACGGTATTTTTTATTAAATACATTTTTATTTTATTTCGCAAGTATGCATTAAATTGATGTGACGTGACAGTAAATTCATTTATAATGTTACAAATGGATTTTGATATCAAATAAATGCTGTTGCCGTTTCCACAAAATAATTAAGCTGTTAATATTTAACTGTTTTCAGTTTTTCTGCAGAAAATTCAGCTTTGCCACCACAGGAATAAATTACATTTGAAAATATATTTAAGTAGAAAACAGTTATATTTGAATTGTAACAATATTTCACAATATTAAGCAGTTACTGTATTTTTGATCAAATAAATGCAGCCTTGTTGCACATAAGAGTCTTATTTCAAAAACATAAAAAAAAATCTTACTGACCCCAAACCTTTGAACTGTATTTTTGGTACTATACTGAGGAATGAGGATCAGCAAATGTCATGAGCCAGAACTGAACTTGCATTGCCTGAATGAGCACCGCAGCTCAGTTAGCCATAGAACAACAAATCGTTTAATATTAATGCTAAAGTGTTTACTGTATTGCTGGTGTTTGGAGACAGAACCAATTAGAGAATTTTGAGAATTTAGATTCTAAATCGCCTGTGATTCAACACTCTTCAGTATGAAAAACAAGCAGCTTTTTCTCCCACCTGTTCATGGCACTCGGCACACAGAATCCACCCAGGGGATACGAGGCTTCATGGCACGCCTGTGGTCTCTCAGCAGTGGGGATGCTGTCCCTTTCAACGTCCCATCAGTGTCAGAGACCATAGACTCACATCTGTGCTGAGAAACCAGATGCCCAGATAATTTTTTTTTTTTTTTTGCTCTATTTTACAAATCAGCAGAGAAAATAAGCAAATGGTTTTCATGTGGGCAAGTAAAGTTGTGACAGTGAGGTTTGCATTTCAAATCACCTGTTTTCTTTGGATGTAGGCCTATGTGTTGAAATGGCATCGGCACACTTGTGTGTTTCCTTGTTTTGTCTCCAATGACACATCATTCCAATTTCAATATAATTTTTTTTATGCATCTCAAGAAGAAAAAACATTCAGTTACCCTCCATCTGTCCTCATTTGTTCTCTTTGGAGATTAGATTTGATGCAAACTTGTACCTCGAATGATCATACATTTACATTGAGATTTATTCAGCGTATTAAAAGGAAGCATGCTGTTACATGTCCCGGCTATAAAAGCAATTCAAGAGTATTGTATATTGATGCAGATTACAATGGAACAACATCTTGGCACAACTATTTAGGAATCCATTACATAGCAAAGGACATTATGTGTGTTAGCACAAAAAAACCTTCCACCATTGGAAAAGCTGCCATTGAAATAGCTGTTTTGATTTTCCTCTGAATAGGACATCCAAAAGCTTTCAAAGAGAGAGCCTCACAATGCAGGGAAAATGGACGTGTTCCATCCGAAGATGTTTGACAAATCTGTTGATGTAAAGCTAAATGTAATTCCCCCAACAACAAGACAGCTGCCGCCACACGACAGGGAGAAAACCGGCATCAGTAATAGGGGAAAAGCGACAGGGATAGGGGGAGGACTTCACTATAAGAAAGAGAGAATAGTTGTGTTGTGGTCACAACCAAATCGAATGCTCCTTGCAGTGGTGCATTTAAAGCAGTAGTTCACGACTTACTTTCTACTGTGGAACAAACAGGAGAAATATTATAGAATGTTCTAGTTGTTGTATTTTTTATTCAATGACAATAAATGATGAATAGCTTTCAAGTTAATAACAAAGATGCAAAAGTGCCAAAAAAGTATCATAACTATGAATTGTGTACTATATTTCAAGACTTGTGAAGTCTATAGCTTTATGTGAAAAACTGCTAATTTTCTTCTCCAGTGAGCTGAGCTCTTAAAGAAATAGTTCACTTCAAAATGAAAATTCTGTCATTTACTCAACCTCAAATTGTTTCAAACCTGTATGAATTTCTTTCTTCTGCTGAACACAAGGGAAGATATTTCGAAGAATGTCTGTAACCAGACAAAAAAAAACTTTGTACAGGTTTGAAACAACTTGAGGGTAATTAAATGGTGACAGAATTTTAATTTTGAAGTGAACTATTTCTTTAACCTGAGAGCCAGTGAGTTTACTACAAAAAGTGATTTCCTAGTATGTCTTGTTTTCCAGGACAAATATCAGTAGCACTTTATAATAAGTATACAGTAATGAAGTATTTATAAATCATTTGCAAACTACTATTTTATAGTTAATTCATAGTTATATACTGTAGCGTGTAGCCTCTACATATTAATAGGTTTTATAAATAGTGAGTTATTCATTCACTGTCACTGTAATTAACAAAATTATTATTGTTTAATTAGCTCATAAAAATAGTTAAATAATGTTTTATGCTTTGTTAACAACTTATTAACCATGTAAGTGATATACAGTATTTTAAACCAGTAGTAAAGTAGTAGTTAATGGTTGTTGGGTGTTAATAGTTCTCACTTTAGATTAAGACGCATAAGATCAGAAAATGTCATTAGTTAGGTGCTTTAAACCATATTGGAAATTAGTTGCATTCATATAAAGTGTTCCTTAAATGTTTACAAATATATTAAGCACATATGTGTACACACACACATGTTGGGTTTCCATGTTTTATGAGGATTTTCCATAGACATAATGATTTTTATACTGTACAAACTGTATATTCTTTCCCCTAACCGTAACCTGATGTGTTTTAACAACTTGATCTCATGAGTATTATTTATGTATTTTTTCTACCACACGTACATTTACATTTTACATTTGCATTTAGTCATTTAGCAGACGCTTTTATCCAAAGCGACTTACAAATTAGGACTAAATTAACCGAGTCATCATGAAGAGGCAAAAACAACGCAAGAAGTGCTCAAAATACGAAGTTCGGGCATTATTCAGAGTAGCATAAGCCCGATAAGTGAGGTTTTAAAGGGAAAGGGAAGGGGTTTTTTTTGTTTGTTTGTTTTTTTATGCGGTTAAGTGCTCACGGAAGAGATGGGTTTTCAGCTGTCTTTTGAATGTTGTCAGGGATTCTGCGTT
Source organism: Squalius cephalus (assembly GCF_949319135.1). Lineage (NCBI taxonomy): Eukaryota > Metazoa > Chordata > Actinopteri > Cypriniformes > Leuciscidae > Squalius > Squalius cephalus. The sequence goes on from NC_137130.1 coordinate 12,440,121, forward strand.
CCGGATGAGGGTGGGGAGAGCGTTCCACCAGCAGGGAACTGTGAATGAGAATGTTCTGGAAAGTGATTTTGTGGCTTTCTGTGATGGAACCACGAGACGTCGCTCTTTGACCGATCGTAGGTTTCTGGTAGGGATGTAGACTCGTAGGAGTGAGTGAAAGTAGGAGGGAGCTGAGCCTGTGATAGATCTGTAAGCAAGCGTCAATGCCTTGAACTTGATACGAGCAGCGAGAGGTAGCCAGTGCAGGCAGAGAGATGAACAGAGGAGTGACATGGGCCCTCTTGGGCTCGTTGAAGACAAGATGAGCTGCAGCGTTCTGGATCATCTGTAGAGGTTTGGTTGCACATGATAGAAGTCCAGCCAGAAGAGCATTGCAATAATCAGAAATGACCAGGGCCTGGACGAGAAGTTGTGTTGCATGCTCAGTAAGGAAAGGCCTGATCTTCCTGATGTTGTGCAGTGCAAACCTGCATGATCGAGCTGTCTTTGAAATGTGATCTGTGAAGGTCAGCTGGTTATCAAACGTTACTCCAAGATTTCTGACCAACCTTGATCGGGTGATTGATGAAGATTCTTTCTAGCTGGACAGTGAAGTCGTGTTGTAGAGATGGATTGGCAGGGAGGACGAGAAGCTCAGTCTTTGCCAGGTTGAGCTGCAGGTGATGTTCCTTCATCCATGTCGAGATATCCGCCAGACAGCTTGAGACCCGTGCAGCTACTGTGGGATCATCTGGTTGAAATGAGAGGAAGAGCTGTGTGTCATCAGCATAGCAGTGGTAGGAGAGACCGTGTGCCTGTATGATGTGTCCCAGTGACGTGGTGTAGATGGAGAAGAGGAGGGGATCAAGAACTGAACCCTGAGGAACCCCTGTGGTCAGTTGATGTGCTCTGGATACCTCGCCTCTCCATGCGACCCTGAAGGACCTACCTGTGAGATAGGACTCAAACCAGTGGAGTGAAGTTCCTGTGATGCCCAGTGATGAGAGGCTGGACAGAAGGATCTGATGATTCACAGTGTCGAAGGCAGCAGACAGATCCAGGAGAATGAGGACTGAAGATTTGGAAGCAGCTTTTGCGATACGTAGGGCTTCTGTGACCGACAGTAATGCAGTCTCAGTTGAATGCCCTTTCTTGAAGCCAGATTGGTTGACATCCAGCTGGTTGTTTAGAGACAAGAAGGATGTTACTTGGTTGAAAACAGCTCTTTCAAGTGTTTTCGCAATATAACAAAAAAGTCAGGTTTAAAACAATGTGAGTGTGAGAAAATAATGACAGAATTAGACATTTTTGAGAGAACTCTGCTTTTGGAAATACATCGTAATTCATTTGTTAAACTCTCGAAATTAATTGGGAAGAGGTAATAAAGAACGAGTATGAAAGCGAGAGATCCCAAGCACAGACAAAATGGAAAAAAAAAAAAAGAAAAAGGTGCAAGGGTGAGGAAATCTTTCTCTTTAAAGGGACCAGCTTCAAAGGCTTGAAACACAGGGGTAAAACAAGTCTACATGAAATTTTCACCAGAAATTCTATTTCTTTTTTTTAATGTACAGGAATGATATTTTAATCCTCAGTGTGTATAATTAATGGATGTTGCAAAACTTTCAGGAGATATTTCACAAGCGTGCTTCTCTGTGGCTGACTTTGTACCAGGCTTGGCATTTGCCTGTTCCATTAGAAGTTGTATTTGGAGCAGTGGGAGCCGTGTTAAAACGTACATTTACTTACATTCGGATAGACACAAAAACATACAGTATTGACATATTAACAGCATTGTAATTTTTTTTTATTATATACATATTTTAAATGATTATGTTTAGCTTTGGGGACGAGGTCATGTACACTGCCCGGCCCAAAAATAAAAAGTTGCTGTTTGGATTTAAATATGCAAATGCTTATGAGTCTATGATTGGATCATTATTGTAGTGATTAATATGTTTCTAGCATGTTATATGTTTGGCAACAGTTCTTCTTGATGGAGTGTGTATTTCATTTAGGCCATTTTCAAGGATGACAATGTCAAGATTAATCAGGCTCAAATTGTGAAACTTAAATTCAACTTTATACCAATGCAATTAATGTCCAATAAGACAGTAGACAAAATAATGTTTGAAAAACAATTTACAATTTAATTTTGTTCATCACACAAAGCTCTCATACACTTCTAAAGACTCGATAATATAATGCAAGAATCATAAGGAATATTTTCATAGATTTTCATTATTTCCCATTCATTGTAATTGGATAGAAAAGAGCAACCTGCTCATAGTCCAACATTTATTCTTACTGTACATGTTGCACAGAACAAAAAAAGTCAGGTTTAAAACAATGAGAGTGTGAGAAAATAATGACAGAATTAGACATTTTTGAGAGAACTCTGCTTATGGAAATACATTGTAATTCCTTTGTTAAACTCTCAAAATTAATGGGGAAGAGGTAATAAAGAACAAGTATGAAAGCGAGAGATCCCAAGCACAGACAAAATGGAAAAAAAAGAAAAAGGTGCAAGGGTGAGGAAATCTTTCTCTTTAAAGGGACCAGCTTCAAAGGCTTGAAACACAGGGGTAAAACAAGTCTACATGAAATGTTCACCAGAAATTCTATTTCTTTTTTTTAATGTACAGGAATGATATTTTAATCCTCAGTGTGTATAATTAATGGATGTTGCAAAACTTTCAGGAGATATTTCACAAGCGTGCTTCTCTGTGGCTGACTTTGTACCAGGCTTGGCATTTGCCTGTTCCATTAGAAGTTGTATTTGGAGCAGTGGGAGCCGTGTGTAAACAGACATGACTCACAGATCGTTACGCAGAGCTGCTGCGCTGATGAGGGTGTGCAGCATCTCTCAGCCCTCTGAAGACACATTTCCTTATACTGCGCTGGAGCAGCTGTTTACACCAGCTTCCCACACAAACAGAATGTGTCAGAATGTGGCTGTGAATTGTGAATAATCAGAGACTATACTGTAGAAGCATACCTGATTTATGACAAGCAGACATAGATGTTGACACGTCCCTTGTTTTTCGTTGATTTTTCTTTGGTTTTCTCACTGGGGGTCTGAACTAGGATTCCAAAGCCCTCATGTTGTTTCTTTCATCTACATACAGCTAGGGTTTCAACTGTTATCAAAGTGTACTAAGTATTCAAGTGTACAAATCTGTGCAACTTCCAGCCAACATACAACCCCATCCTGAACAATTAGCAGTATCCAGCTTAATTGGACAGGTTTGTTTGTGTGTTTTATATTTCATTAAAGAGTTGCACAGTATAGAGAGGAGGAAATGGTACACAAGGTAGAATAGAATTTGCATCTTCTACATAAGCACTATGACACCATATCAGAGCATGTGCACTAACAACTTAGCTATGGCTCAGACAGATACAGATGTGTTCTAAACCTGAAAATGCTGTCTTATCAAATGATCAAAGTCAACTTTATTGTCATTTTGAGCACATCACATGGCAATGGATAAAACCAAGCACAGTTCCTTCAGGAAACAACAGTGACGCATGTGTAACCCCTCCACCTGGGTCCTACTCGCCCCTCGAACCCGGGTCTCCGGCGTGAGAGTCAGGTGCTCTAACAAAGAGGCTAAAGACTGCAGCCGCTAGCGTCTGTCGCTAGAGCGCCGATTGAGATCAGAGGAGTGAGGTTTACTCGCACAGCCTTTACTAGCTGGCCTCCGTTACACTCAGCCCCCTCCGGGTCACGGCACCAATGTAACCCCTCCACCCGTGTCCTAATCACCCCACTCTGTGCGGGCCTCGAACCCGGGTCTCCTGCATGAGAGTCAGGCACTCTAATAAGGAGGCTACTAGCTGGCCTTCATGTAGCATTGAAATGTTACCGACAACAAGTGGTACTGGCAAAGGATCTACGATCAATATATCTTCATTGGAGCCAAGCAGACTCTCATTGTGAATACCCTGTCATGCAAGAAATACGATTACACACTGATAAGTTATGCTAGCTAAACAAACCGAAAACTTGCTGCATCTAATTCTGTTTTTGGTTGTTTTTTTTTACATTCTTTTTTTAATAATTTATTTACGCTTGGTATTGTAGTGTTACTAACTGTACTAAACTTTCTCACCGGTGAATGACACATGATGGCTGTGCGCGTTCATGCTTTCAGCATGCGTGGCTTTGGACGGTGATTTGCAGGGAGGATGGAACGTACGCCTTTAGTGCTATCAGGCTAAAGTTAGCATTTTCCCAGATGTCCTTCAGCACCCTTTAATCTTTCCAAGGCTGATCAAAAATACAGTAAAAACAGTAATACTGTGAAATATTATTGCAATTTTAAATTAATATATTTTAAAATCGAATTTATTCCTGTGATGGCAAAGCTGAATTTTCAGCGGCCATTACTTCAGTCTTCAGTGTCACATGATCTTTCAGAAATAATAGAATTAGCACAGAATCAACTTTGCGCTGCTGCCCATGCATCTTGACAAGGAAAATTTTGAGGAAAATAAAACCAAAAATGTAACCTTTCTCCTTCCTGCTCCACAGAGAAGCTGACGTTCAGAGACGTGAGGTCTCCTCAGGAGTTTCGACAGGGCGATGTGGCTGAAGTGGTCTGTGATGTCACCAGCTCCCCCGTGCCTGTGGTCTCCTGGTTTTACAACAACGTGGAGATCATTGAAGATACTGAGAGTAAGTAATCTGTCATACCGGCTAACAACTATATTGTTGTAAGATAATTGCTTGAATATAGATATAATTGTCTGTGAACACTTGAATTGTTGAAAGTTAATGGAGAGTTCATGCTGCTCTGGATATAATTTCAGAAAGAGAAAAAGAAAGAAAAAAGGAATAAATAAATACCAAAAGTATTGTCATTGGTAAGGATTTAAGGCCTACTTTCACTGTAAGACTTTTAAAATGTTATTCCCTTTCACGACTCAGTGTTGACAAGTGTTAACAAGCATATTCGTTTTTAAAAAAAATCTGTGTTTTATGTAAATGTCATTTCTCCCAGCAATAGCTCCTTTGAAGGCAAAATTAGCCTGTCATTAACACCATCAAATATTTTGTTCTCCAGAATTTCAACTCTTACAAAACAACAATCTGCAAGTCCAGAGAGTAACTAAAGCAGATGAAGGAGTGTATCGCTGCGAGGCCAGAGTCGAGGCCAGGGGAGAGATTGACTTCCGGGACATCATCCTGGTGGTTAATGGTGAGTTTGGGAAGATATGTTCAGCACACAGGGATGTAAGAAGCCGTAGGATCCAGTAGTCTTTTTTTGAGATCTGTCAGTTTAATTATTACATTATATTAATAATCACAATTTTTAGGTGAACTATTCCTTTAAACATAAAGTCATTCCAGCCCTATCTTTCAGACGAAAGCCGTGCGTATCCTGTTATCTCAATGACATTAGCCCTGTTCGCTCTGATAGGAAGGAAACGGCACAGTGACATCACCCTGTCTGCATGTCCTTGTATAATCCAATGAAAGCTAACATGAACGGGTGTCTGTTTAGTTTACTTCTGAAATTTTCCTTGCTGATCCAATCATGGTGCTCAATGAGGCATGACCGATAATCCTGCCGACATGACAACACATATCAGAGGCCGACATAAAATAAATGCCACTCTGCGGGGCTGTTCAGAAGCCCCTGGTCAGATAAGTGTTAGATAGGGAATACAAAATTAATATGTCTTTGTCCTCTAGGAGACGTTTTGATCTTTTCGAAGTTAGACGCATTTGCTGGACGCGTGTTGTTGGACACTTTGAGATGACTTTGAAATGCCCAGGCCATACTAAACAGCATCTCTGTAATATCCTGTGGCTTTAATGTGTGAGTAAAGCTGCAGAGAGCTTAGCTGTCCTTTGGACCCTTCATGATGTGTGTTTGTTAATATAGATATGAATAAAAATGGAATGAAAATGACTGTTCAAGAAGTAGAGAGGATTTCCTAAGCAGGAGTTTTCATTCAATTAGTTTGCATAAACAAGTGACTTGATTTTTAATATCGTGTTTGCGGTTGTTATTGGTGTTGGAAATCACACTTTTATTTGAAGTTGTCACATGGATAATTTTCACTATAATTGGTGTACATACAGTGGGGGAAATAATTATTTGATCCCCTGCTGATTTTGTAAGTTCGCCCGCTTATAAAGAAATTAAGGGTCTATAATTTTTATGGTAGGTTTATTTATAACGGATAGAGACAGAATATCAACCAAAAAATCCAGAAAAACAAACACATTATATAAAGGTTGTAAATTGATTTCCATTTCAGTGCGTGAAATAAGTATTTGATCCCCAAGCAAACATGCCTTAGTAGGCAAGCACAGAGGTAAGACGTTTCTTGTAGTTGGTCACTAGGTTTGCACACATCTCAGAAAGGGGTTTTGGTCCACTCCTCTTTACAGATACTCTATAAAGCCTTAAGGTTTCTTGGCTGTCGCTTGGCAACTCAAAATTTCGGCTCCCTCCACAGATTTTCAGTAGGATTAAGGTCTGGAGACTGGCTAGGCCACTCCATTACCTTAATGTGCTTCTTCTTGAGCCACTCCTTTGTTGCCCTGGCGGTATGTTTTGGGTCATTGTCATGCTGGAAGACCCATCCACGACCCATCTTCAGAGTTCTGGCTGAAGGAAGGAGGTTCTCGTCCAAGATTTGACAGTACATGACCCCGTCCATTGGCCCTGTCCCCTCAAAACAGCCCAAAAGCATAATGTTTCCACCTGCGTGCTTGACTGTAGGGATGGTGTTCTTGGTGTCATAGTCAGCATTTCTCTCCCTCCAAACACAGCGAGTTGAGTTGATGTCAAAGAGCTCAATTTTGGTCTCAACTGATCATAGCACTTTCTCCCAAGCCTTCTCTGAATCATTAGATGTTCATTGGCAAACTTCAGACGGGCCTGTACATGTGCCTTCTTGAGCAGGGGGACCTTGCGGGCGCTGCAGGATTTCAATCCATTGCGGCGTAGTGTGTTACCAATGGTTTGCTTGGTGACTGTTGTCCCAACTGCCTTGAGATCATTCACAAGCTCCTCCCATGTAGTTCTGGGCTGATCCTTCACCTTTCTCATGATCATCCTTACCCCATGAGGTGAGATCTTGCATGGAGCTCCAGACCGAGGGTGATTGGTGGTTATTTTCTATTTCTTCCATTTCTGAATAATGGCACCAACAGTTGTCTCCTTCTCACCAAGCTTCTTGCTGATGGTCTTGTAGTCTATTCCAGCCTTGTGCAGGTCTACAATCTGGTCTCTGACGTTTGACAGCTCTTTGGTATTGCCCATGGTGGTGGAGAGGTTGGAATGGAAGATACAGATTCTGTGGACAGGTTTATTTTATTCACATAACTAGCTGATATTAGGAGTACTTTCTTAAAGTGACAGGGCTAATCTGTGTTACACATGGGCACATAACCAGTCTGTGAGAGGCAGAATTCTTGCTGGTTGGAAGGGGATCAAATACTTATTTCATGCGATCAAATGCTAATCAGTTTATAACCTTTATATAATTTGTTTGTTTGTTTTTTTCTGTATTATAGACCCTTCATTTCTTTGTGAGTTTGTAAACTTACAAAATCAGTAGGGGATCAAATAATTATTTCCCCCACTGTAGATATATCAGGGACATTATATAAATTTTTGCTCTTTCATGGCTTTTCATAGCTCAGAATAGTTGCTTTATCTTCTTTTCAGTGGTGTATTGCTTAATATTTTTGTGGAAACTATGATGCATGTTTTTTCAGGATTTTTCTTAATTTCAAATAGTAAAGACATAAATAATGTTACAACAAAACAAAATTGTCTCACTGGTCAATTTAATGTGTCCTTACTGAATAAAAGTATTAATTTATTTTAAAATAAATTTTACTGATGCTAAAACTTTGAACTGTAGTGTAGCACAAATAATTTGAAAATTATCAGAGAGCTTTAATTAGATGTTTCTTGGTCAATCTATACACAATTTGAAACATTGTTGAGATCTCATCTAAAACTATAAATTATCCATTGGTGAGATTATTGTTTTCTATTCCAATGAGAAAAATTAAGAAGCAGGACGCTTAAGAAGCAGTTGCTCTCTATCGTCTCAGAGGAACAATTAAGATATTAAAGAGATCACAGTGGTTTTCTTTCCTATAGGCTAAGATTTTTTGTCATTTCTGACTCATAAGTGTTCTTACTGTCCTTCAAAAGAACTGCTTTAGTCATTTTATTTATAACTGGATTATTAGTCTTTGAAAGCATGTAGTTGTTGATACTAAAGGTCAATTCAGTCTGTATCAGATGGTTTGCTGGCTTGATTTGATGTCTTAATGCCCAATTGTGTCTCACATTAGCAGAGCTGTTTCAGTTGGGCATGCGTATCTGGGAATAGGTTAAATTAGATTACTGCCTTTGGAAAATAGGCATCGATTGGCAAGAAATTCAATGATAATCTTGTTGAAACCATTTCAGTGCATGATAGCCCAGTGCTGTGTGTGTGTGTGTGTGTGTGTGTGTGTGTGTGTGTGTGTGTGTGTGTGTGTGTGTGTGTGTGTGTGTGTGTGTGTGTGTGTGTGTGTGTGTGTGTGTGTGTGTGTGTGTGTGTGTGTGTGTGTGTGTGTGTGTGTGTGTGTGTGTGTGTGTCTGTGTGTGTGTGTGTGTGTGTGTCTGTGTGTGTGTCTGTGTGTGTATGCCTCTGTTTCCTCTGACTCTTACCAGAGTTCCACAGTGTGTGTGCAAATTTAAAGGGGTATTTCACTGAGAAATTAAAATTCTTCACTCATTTACTCACCCTTAAGGCATTTCAAACCCATGACTGACTTTCTTTCATGTAACACACACACAAAAATTATAAATTCTGAAGACTGTGCGTGTCACTTTTTTCAAACAGTTACAATGAATGGGGACTGAATGTTTTAACCTCACAAAAGGCAAGAAAATAGTCCATACAACTTGTGTGAAAGTGTTCTGAAGTCATACTTTGTGTGAGCAACTGACCAAATTCAAGATTCAACTTCAAGATTTCTGAGAAACACTTTTGATATTTTAAATCAACTCAAACCTCCCTTCATTGCTCTGCCCCCAAAATGCATGAACACGCAATGTGGGGATGTCACTTTATAGCTGAAGCAAAGCAAAATAATGCTTTGCAGAAAATAAAGAAATGATGACAAATGAACAACAAGGATGATCAAACAGTACACAAAAGAGCAAGAGTTCATTGTTATTCACCAGCTCCAGACAAACAATGATGCTCGATGGTGTTTTAAGCCCCCAATGGCTCCTTAGAGGCAGCTAACCCTACCCTCAACCTTAAACCTACCCATCCCCTCGCTGCCTGGAAGGCGCCGTTGGGGGCTTAAAACACCAAACACCAACAATGACACTCAAAACTGTCCTGTTACTATAGTTAACATTACATCAACAGCCTATCTTCTGTGAAAACATAGCAAAACCAATGTTACTCACATGTCACGATCACCTTCACCGTCACTGCCTTCATCATCTTCAACGTCGCTGTCATCGTCACCATCACTGTTTCTGTCACTGTCTTCTGTTAGTCTCTGTCCGCACTACAGTTCCCAGCATCCTCCTTGACCCACACCTGCACCTCCTCTACCATTACTCTAACTGCCAGCGATCATCATTATCTACACAGCTGTCTGTCATTGTCTAGTCATCATCTGTGTATTTAAGTTCCTGCTTGTCCTGTCATTCGTTGTCTGGTCTTGAATGTATTAAGTTATCTGTACCTATCCTAACGGTTTAATAAATTATCTTCTTCGTATTTACCTTCCTCATCGTCTTCGTGCCTCCATTACAGAGCAACCCTTACAGTATGGAGCAGAAACAACACAACTTAGGCATCCATTTTCAGGCCTTTCTGCTTAGGTCTCTCCTGGGCTGGATAGCTTTTCTAATGTTGATGCAGGTCCTAAAGCTCCTGCCTGGTCATAACCCTTATTTTTTCCATTGATATTCATCAGACTTTTTCTCTTTTGTCTCTCAGCCATCTCTCTTCTCACAGTCTTTCTTCAAATCTCCCTCTTCTTGCTCTCTCTCCTCCCCCATCATGAGTGGACACGCCCCCTACTGCTGATTGGCTACAAGTGTGTTGTTGTGCTCAGTCTGATCCACTTTCAACAGCATTTCTCAGAAATCTCTTACTGCACCTTTAAAGTTGTTAGTCATTTGATAAGCTTGTGACAGTTGAACTTCCACAAATCATTTTTGATTCGTGAATGAATCAATCTTGACTTCCACCCTTGCTCTCTTTGACACATTCATAAATCAATAAGAGAAAAATAGCAATGTTCTATTTTGTTTCTTTCTCGAATAAAGCTATTGTGTGATTTTAGACTTGTAATAGTGCACAAGTCAAATGGGTAAATTTTATGCTACTTTTATTCTGGTTTTAGTGTTTTGCCGAAGACAGAATGTCAAGTGTGAAACAGTATGATAAGTTAACTATTGCTGTGATAATGGGGGGGAAAGCACAATCAAAGTCAGAGAAAAGATAGAAACCGACAAGTCTGCAGTGCCCTGTGTGATCTTTGAGCTGCCCACTCACACAGACACCCTCATTACCAGCAGCTCAATTGTAGGACTGTCTATTTAACCCTGGAGAGTGGTCAAAGCATGCTGAGTTTGAATAGTTGGTTTTGAATGGTTTGAATAGAGGTTTGAGATTGAACCCTATCCGTAATGATGATGATTCCCATCAGGACCTCCACGGCTGTCATCTCATCAACAAAAACATGCTCATTCTTCTTCAAAGTGCCCTTGCGGGAGTATGTGTGCCATGGATGGACTGAAGACAAATAGCAAATGGCAAAACAATTGTGGCATTAATTTGAACTTGGCTGTCAGCAGTTTGGGTTTACCTAATGAATGACCCATAATGTGCCAGGGGAAAAGCAAATAGTGTGTGCGTATATGATTTCTAATAGAGGATGAGAGCGATGTGTTAATATACTGCCAAGTCAGGCTGAAAGTGACCATGAATAAAACATCCATTTAATCTAATCTTTTTACCCCGGCGCACACTCCATTAAATTGTGTTATGTCTTGAAACCAGTCACAACTCAAAATTATGCCTTTTTCCAGACACGATGGGTCCATCCATTCCCTAAACCAGAAAATTGGAAAAGGGAACAAAAATGCTGTATTTAAAAAACGGTGTTGGAAGTTTGCAGAAGAACATTGCTGCCTATTATTGAAACTATTTGAACGCCGTTCCTTCTCAGGTGAATTACCTCATTCTGAAGGGCAAGGCAGAGTAATTTCTGAATGAGTCAAAATTGGGTTAGGTTCAGTCTGAAATTACTTTATCACCTTCCAGTTCTCTGCAGAGATGGAAATATAAAAATTCTCACTCAAATCATTGCACATACCAATAATAGAATCCGCCAATGAAAATTGCTATATCTGCCTGATCTTGGAGTGCACATATAGAGCTTTAATAGACACACACATACTTTCAGCTGTAAACAGTCACTTTACGAAGATAAGTCGATTTTTCTCATGAATATAAAGTCTGAAAAACTGAGATTGTCAGTGGAAGTTTGTTTGAGGTCATCCAGGTTGACCTCTTGTTTGACCCGAGGTTTTTCTCAGTTGACCTTTTACTATATAATTAAGTAGACTGCTCAGGACATATTGATTCAGAGACAGAGGGTGGCTGATGTATTTATTCATTCTGTTTCTGGCTTGTGACGGGGCATTTTGAGTGTGATCACGTTGTTGATGATCTGTATGCGCTGGAGATGAAGGTGAGTGAATAGAGTTAGTTCTATCAACCGCTGTGCCTGTGTGTGTGTTGGAATATAAATGAAAACTCACTACATTACAGGATAAAACAGCATTAGTGTTGTCATACACTCTAAAACAGCTGTTTTCAGCATGACTGGACATTGTATGGAGCGATTTACATCTTGCTTCTTAAGAAAACAGCATTCAAGCATTAATTTAGCTCAATGACTGCCACATGCTGTCAACCGCTATTTCCCAGGAAGTGAACATGAGAACATGTTAATGGCTTGTGTATGAATATGTCATTTGAATAAGTATTTGTTGACACTTAAACATTTGACACTTGACACTTAAATCCACCAAGAGATTTCACACTTAAAAATTTGAAATGACAAGTTAAGTTTGTGTATTTGGATAATTCATTGGTGACAGACAGAAACACCATATCATATTTTTCTCTTTCAAACAGTTCCACCGGTTGTCTCTGTACCTCAGCAGTCCTTCAATGCCACTGCGGACTATGGAGAGTCTGTGACCTTCACCTGCCGGGCATATGGCTCACCTGAACCGGATGTTACCTGGCACAGGTATTACTTATCAGCATCGCCGCCATAAACTAAAATATATTTGTCACTTTTGCTTTTGTTTGCTACAATAATGGTGTGTTTTTGAATTATCTGTATAGGGGGGCTTTTTGCAGTTAAATATGATTGTAATATAGAATTATTAGAATATTATTCAATTATTATTTACATTATTATTTAAGTCTATATAATGTATTTTATTTTTAAATAATATTAAAATAATTGATTGACAGCCCTACAACATTTCGATTACTTTATATAATTGTTTAAAGGGTTAGTTCTCCCAAAAATGAAAATGTTGTATTCATTTACTCACCTTCATGACTTTCCAAACCCGTAAGACTTTAGTTCATCTTCAAAACACAAATGAAGATATTTAAATTAAATCTGAGAGCTTTCTGTCCCTCTTTTGACAGCTACACAAATACCACTTTGACGCTTCAAACAGTTCATAAAGAGATCGTAAAACTAATCCATATGAATTCAGCGGTTTAGTCCAAATTTTCCGAAGATGCGATCGCTTGAGATGATGAACAGATTGAATTTATGCTTTTATTCACATATAAACATTCATCAAACCCACACATCAGTAAACAGAAGCTCAAGCATGCTTGCTTGATGTGCGAGAACCAAATGAAGTTCATTCTCATGTGATGCACAGCACGTTTGAGCTTCCGCAAGAACCAATGAAAGTTTGTTCTCGCACGTCAAGCAAGTACGGTTGAGCTTCTGTTTATGTTTGCTGATCAATGTTTATATGTGAATAAAAGCCTAAATTCAATCTGTTCATCATGCGTATGAAGCGATCGTGTCTCTTAAGAAAATTTGTAATAACTGTTTGATTCATATGGATTAGTTTTACAATCTCTTCATTAACTTTTTGAAGCTACACGGGTAGTCGTGGACTGCCAATGGAGGGACAGAAATTTTTCAGATTTTATTTAAAGATCTTCATTTGTGTTTCGAAGATGTTCAAAAGTCGTACAGGTTTGGAACGACATGAGGGTGAGTAATTGATGACAATTCTTTTTTTGTCTTTTTTTTTGTTTTTATTTTTTTGCTTGAACTATCTCTTTAACCTCGCCTTCTCTTTTTCATTAAAAATTACTAAAATGTTGCACAAACCAAAAACTTTTTTTTCTTCTCAGAAAACAAAAGTTTTCATGAATTAAGGTGTCACACCGAGGAAGCAGAAATTGGGGAACAGGAACGGGGGTAGGGCAGCCAAGAAAGAGCTGTGATAACAGAGAACAGACACATTTATTCCATCCTTAATGTGCGGGCTTTGAGTGACAGCAGCACAATGTGTTGATTACAGGCTCTCAATCACTGTAATTACCTCCTGCTCAGATGAGAATGAACGTGATGAAACCAATCCCTGCCGAGCATTCTCACACGTTGACCTTAAATGAATGAGCCTAACCAAACCACTCACTGATACATTGGGACATTACAAAACCACCACCAATTACATTATGCTTGCTAAAACCTGATAGTTTCATTTAATTTTGTGCGTGTATGTGTGATGGTGCCAAAAAAAAAGGATTGTGGAGATAGTAAAGTATATTCTGGGAAAAAGCTATAAATAAATGTATTCCAGTAGAGTTAAAGGTCTAAATAGTTTTGTGTAATTTTAAATATATTTTGTGTAAATTAAAATATGATACTTAATACTCCCTAAGGGTACGTTTACACGACAATGATATGCTTAAAACGGAAAAGTTTTCCCTTTGAGTTTTCCGCATACAGATGACACGATTATCAAAACGATCCCCATTCACACGGATCCGCGAAAACTACTAAAAACACTGTATTCTGCTGACAGGCCATTAGATGGCGATGAAACACTATAGACTGAACACGTAATACGCATGTGCATGACGTCATCATCTTCAGAGATTCGTGTTTTTGTTGTTTACAAGGAGACCGTTTTCAAAAACTTGCACTTTGAAACCCGCTTTCAAAAGTTTGCGTTTTCAGGCACCCAAAACTTTGTTTAAATGAACGGCCAAAACGCATAAAAGGAATGAGGAATATTTGTTACACCATGACTCTTTAAATTACTTCTAAATTAATGAAAAAAGTGCTTAAAAGGGTTAAATGAACCAGAGACACATTGTAACGGTGTGGTGTAGCCTACTCAGGAACAGGCTGAAGACTCAGAAGATGAAATCCAAGCAACGATTTATATTAGTAGTAACACTCAAGAATCAGGTAACAGCAAGCGGCAACCTCCCTGTCTCTCTCTTGAAACCAACACGGAAGTGAATTCAACGGCAATTCATCGACTGGCCGCTTGAGGCTGGGTGCAGAAGTGAGTCAAATCTGTATCTCCCCCATGTTAAAATACCCAACTTTACAGCAGAAAAAAACACGTTTACAGCCTGGTGCAAAAAGTGGCTTTGGTCTATATAGCTTATTTTTCCCTTCATGACAACTGTGAGGGGGGTGAATTTTTTTATAACTCATCCGTTTACATTATATTAAGCCTTAAAGTTCTGCATAATTAAGCGTGTCCACTTTTGAGTGACAGGTGTATTCCCGCTGCAGTGGTCATTAGTCATCATTAGCCGTTTGTCTGCTGTTTGTTAGCCGTCACGTTACCTCAGCTAATTGTCTGACTGTAAAAATAAATAAATTCGGGAGTGACGCGCTACCAAGATGGCGACGGTCGGCCACGCCCACTTTAGGCTTCAAAAACGGTCTTCAGGAACCTACGGGTGACGTCACGGACACTACGTCCATATTTTTTTACAGTCTATGGGTAACAGCAGAGCCCGTCTACGGAGAGCCTGCCCACTCTCTATTAAGCCCTGTTGTACCGAATTTTGGTTGTAGTACCACCAGAGTTCCACTGGGGGCGATCGCCATTAGTGCAAAATGAATGGGAGTCAATGGGGCTAGACGGCTAAATTTGTCTCTTTCACCCGATTGCCGTTGAGAAATCTCAGATCTGATTGTAGATTTTGCAAGTTCAACATGGGTTTTAGGTCGAAAGTTGAATGAACGAGTACTTATGTCCTTTTGATTTCTTACAGGTTGAGTTGTTGTTGCCCATAACACGCTAGTATTCTGCTAACAAACGCTGATTGGTCAGTGAAGGACTGATTACGACCAGAGATACCGCTTGATGGCATCGTGGCATCCGCAGCGGGACCAGAAACAAACAAAACAAAAACTCTTCTAGCACGTGTGTTTACCTGTGTCAGCTGTGTTGTCGATGCCTCGAGTGAAAAGAAAGTGCAGAGTGCGAACGCACCAGAGTGACGACTGAAGGATTGCCGTAAAGCAGTATCTCTGGTCGTACATGTGTATGACGTCATTGACACTTTAAAAATCTAACACCCAGCAATTTGTAATTTATTTGCATCTCCTTTCGATTACAACATTCAAATTACTAGACAAAAAATTATATCCTGAGAAAAGTGGATTTTTATTGGTATAGCGCCATAGACCTCCATTCATTCTGCACTCGTCCTGTGAGCGCCCTCATATGGAATCAGAGAGGAACTGCAACTAGTTCAGAAGCCGGAAGTGTACTGAGAGTGAAACTTCTCACCATATTAGACATTCTCTGGTAACAGGCAGAGAAACTAACAATGACGGTAACCAAGGAGACGGATGAGTAGCGGGAAGCTGAACAAAGAAACATGTGACAAATGAAAACACACTCAAAGTCCATGAACAAAACTAAACTGGGGTGCGTTTCCCGTACAACTAGTAACTCACTGCTTCACTACCATAGTACGATGCATCGTTGGAGAAATCAACTAGCTAGTTACGACTGTTTCACGAAACTATATTGTCGCAAAGTGGTCGTTCAACCACCTTGGTTTATGACGTCACGCACATGGTGGAGTAATAACTTATTTTAATGAAACTGTTTGAGATCGAATTAACGCTAGATTTTTTTATATAAATTACAGACATGGCATCTGCGGACTATTTCTCATTTTTCTCAGGTATTTTGCTTTATTTCCAGACTCAGTATTTGGTTCTTACCAGAGAATGTCTAATATGGCGAGAAGTTTCACTCTCACTACACTTCCGGCTTCTGAACTGGTTGCAGTTCCACTCTGATTCCATATGAGGGCGCTCACAGGACGAGTGTAGAATGAATGGAGGTCAATGGCGGTATACAGAATGCTAGCGTGTTATGGGCAACAACAACTCAACCTGTAAGAAATCAAAATGACATAAGTACTCGATCATTCAACTTTCAACCTAAAATCCATGTTGAACTTGCAAAATCTACAATCAAACCTGAGATTTCTCTACGGCAATCAGGTGAAAGAGACAAATTTAGCCGTCTAGCCTCATTGACTCCCATTCATTTTGCACTCATGGCGATCGCCCCCAGTGGAACTCTGGTGCGCTGATTTCACGCAGCCGCCATTTTGAAATCGAAAGTGAGGCTCCGGTGGGAAAAACCCCGGAAGTAAAGATAAACAACAATGCCTTTGGACTACCAACCTGAAGCTGCTGCCGCGCTTTACACTATTGGATGTTAAAGGTGCTCTAGGTAACTTTTTAACCTTAACTGAACAGCTTCGGAGTCAGTGGAATGGTTATATTACTTATTTCGGGTTGAATGGTGGTGGTTTCGCACCCCCCTGGTGCCCGAGAGCGGAAAAAACTCACTTGCAACTTTGGGACGCGGGTCGGTGTCAGGAAGTATCGCGTGATATCAGGTCTCGCGATGTAACGAATTGCTTGACGGCACTGCACACGTACACGCCAAGCGGCAACCTCCCCGTCTCTCTCTTGAAACCAACACGGAAGTGAGTTAAACTGCAATTCATTAACTGGCCGCTTGGCCTGGCTGCAGAAGTGAGTCAAATCTGTATCTCCCTCATGTTAAAATTACCAACTTTACAGCAGAAAAAAACATGTTTACAGCCTGGATCTCAATGTGGCTTTGGTCTATACAGCTAATTTTGCCCTTCATAACAACTGTGAGGGGGGTGAATTTTTTTATAACTCATCCGTTTAGTTGATTAATATTTAAATTTAAGGGTGTGGCCACTTGAGTGACAGGTGGATTCCCGCTGATGTCAATGCTAGCCGTTTGTCTGCTGTTACTAGCCGTCACTTCACCTCAGCAAATGTTAGCTGCTGAACTTGCCTTCTCTGCGGTGTTTGTGCTTTTTTTCGGGATTATTTCATACAATTTAATACTTGGGTACAAAGCCCACGTCTTTGGATTCAGTCGTTGTCGTCGAGTATCGTTTGAGAGAACAACCAGCGCTGTATTTCAGTTGTTTTCCTCTGTGAACATGCACTAATGGATGTCTGACAATTTCGTTGCTTTTTGGGGTTTTCAAATTTAAAACGTCAATAAAGGCTCGTTCGTTCTGCTCTCACGGAACAGATAGATTATAATATGCTTATGTACCGTCAGATGAAATCATGCAGGCGTCGGCGCTTTCTCCGTCCGTGCAATAAATGCACATCCATGAATGAGCGTGGATTTTCTAGCGCATTTACTTGCACTTCAAAGGCAATATATCTATGGTTTAACGGTTTAACACATTTGAGAGGCGGCCAAAATCAGAATTTAAAATGGACTGAATAAGATCTCTACGAACTTGAGCGATGCCGCGCTGACGGACCATGAAAGAGTGACTGACATGTATGCACATAAATCACTGTCACACACAAACACTCTCGAAGTAATACACAGTCTCACTTGTAGCCATGTATTTTAACTATTATAATATTTCGAAGGGCAAAAACAGGAACTTTTAATTGGCTTTACATCATCAGCTAACTCAATCACGTCGAGCTAGGTGATTTCAGATAGCCAGGCTCATATCTATGGCCAGGCTGGCTCCTCAGCTCCACTCACGCCCCGCCTGTTTGCCTATTTTCTGTTATCCGGGAGTGACGCAAGGCCAAGATGGCGACGGACGGCTCCGCCCACTTTAGGCTTCAAAAATGCTCTTCAGAAACCTACGGGTGACGTCACGAACACTACGTCCATATTTTTTTACAGTCTATGGTTCTTACACAGTAGAGCACGTTCACACATGCGCACTCAAAAAAAGTGCTTAACATCTCTTGACAATCTAAAAGACGTAAATGACATTTGTATGTATTCTAAATAAATAACACGGGTTGTAGCCTACTGAATGTCAGCTTGCTTATTTTGCTCAAGATAAGGATTTATTTAGTCCACATGTCATTTAAACTAGAAACTATGCTTACCCACGGGTTGAGAGTTGTGGTTCCAACCACACAAGTTTGCGATGCTGTTTGCGAATGTTCGTTGGAACGATGGTTTCGGGAAACACAGACTGGTTGAACTAAGCTGATAACGACAGAACTTGCGAACATATTGTCTAACGATGCTTTTGGGAGACGCACTCCTGAACGTGACACACATACATGTATTTTATTATTAAATAATATTAAAATAAAAAAATATTGACTGACAGACCTAAAACATTTAAATAAATATATATATACATATATATACATATAGTCATTAAACCACACTTCTACTAAAATAAAATGTTGCATAAACAAAAACAGATTTTTATGTTAAAAGAGGTTTTTCTCAACTATCCATTTACAGTTTGTAAATACATTTTAGATAGATACTATTTACATTGTTTGTTATATAAATTATGAACCATAGAAAAGGCTTAAATGAACCAGTCACACATACATTTGAACCCTTTTTATGTTAAGAGGGGTATTTATCAACTATCCATTTATAATTTGTAAATATATTGCAGACAGACAGACAGACAGACAGACAGACAGACAGACAGACAGACAGACAGACAGACAGACAGACAGATAGATAGATAGATAGATAGATAGATAGATAGATAGATAGATAGATAGATAGATAGATAGATAGATAGATAGATAGATAGATAGATAGATAGATAGATAGATAGATAGATCAGCTACCTGAATTTGAGCGTCCATCTGTTTGTGTCTCTGTGTATAGCCAGAGAGAGCATGATTTGATTCCCTTCTCCCCATTTCCTGTAGCCACACAGGTCTCTCTGCTTTAAATAGATTTCATTTCCGCTCATTCCTCCCCTAACATTATGACAGTCTGAAGCCGTGCTGTAATCTTCTCCAAAAAAATATTTCATTATCCTGTCTCCACCTCGCCGGCATACCTATACAGTAAGTATATTGAATGTAACATAACAGAATATTCTGAAATGTTGCATCTCCATCTATGATGAATAACCCATCACCTGGCGTTTCTTTGCTTCCTACATCTGCATTATGCAATATTTTTTGATTGTCTTGTCGGAGACATTTCCCTCCTGCAATATGAATAAAACCACAGTGTTGAGAATTGAGGCTTTGTTCGACTGACATGTGTTGTGTATGTGTGGTTTTTCAGGAAAGGAGTGCAGCTCCAGGAATCGGAGCGGTATGTAATGAGAGCTCGAGGTACAACGCTCACAGTTCGAAACATTCAGCAGGACGACGGGGGCTCCTACACCTGCAAGGCCTCTAACAAGGCGGGAGAAGTTGAGCATGAACTGTTTCTCAAGGTTTTTGGTGAGAACTCCTTTTTATTGAGTTATATATCTCTGCATCCGTTAAATAGGATGTTACCTGTCAAAATGTGGCTACATTCAGGCTGCAGGCAAATGTAACCCAAATCTGATTTTTTTTTTTTTTTTTGCTCACATGTGACTCAGATCTGTTTTTTGTCATGGCAGTGTGAACAGCACAAACCACAAGGAATCTGATCTTTTCAATTCTGATATGGGCCACTTCCGTTTGTGATATTAAATCCGATACAGGTCAGATGTTTTGCAATGCGACCTCAGTCTGAACAGTCATATTTGAATTCATGCGACTTTTATGTCACTCTAGACTAGAGCAACATTCGTCACAATTCTGCACTCATGGGAGTCATTCAAAAATGTTACATACCCGAAGTTATCAAGACAGGTAGTCAGTGGAAGGACAGTGATGTGTGAGAGCTCATAAGTATTACAGTGACAGCTCATACAAGCAAAACATGAGGGTTCGTATCATAAATGTTTAAAAACCCTGCTCTCTTTTTTCACACCCTCTTTATTTTTACACTGCCTGCGCATAAATTCGCTGGCTTCCGTGGCAGATCTCACTATAAATAAACGCGTAATCACTTACTTTAATGTTCTCCGTGTTTTCTTCCGTGTGACAGCGTGAATATGCTAACTAGCCCTTCCTTCACTCACAGATTAACTTGGACAACTTACTGAGGTAAACGCTGCACATTGGTATCGCTCTTTACTACGTCGGACACATAACGATAATTAATATGATTAGCCTTTTGCTGGATTGCATGTGTTGCTAATGTTACACAAACTATGTTCCCATTCACCATCTCAGTCTGCCCTCTAATTACAGAACGCTAAATCGAACCCATTTTTCATATTTACAAAAACATATACCGGGATAACCTGGCTTCTCTCACGACTCCCCTGCTAGTTCGCAGGAACGTTGAGGTGATTGGTTACAAGGTAGTTTGTGACGTCAGAAACACCAGCGATTTCAATCCACGTTTTTGAGATTGGTCTTTGGTTCGCCGCAGTTTTAAGGAGAAAATACTCAGAAAGCAATGGTGTTGACTTATGAATTTGCACATGGTTTGTCTTAAAGCACATTAAAAACACCACATAGACATATAAACAACATTAAAGACTTGATTTTCACCACAGGGAGACTTTAAAACAAAAATGTGAATAGCTGTACACAAATTAATAATTGAGTGTGTTGGTAGTGTGAAGGTAAGATAAGTGTGTTTGCTGTTCTGTCAAATTAGTGTTCAAATTTTGAAATGAGAGGAGTCAGTTGTTGCTACATAAACATAGTCATATAAATCATTTGAAAATGAAGCCACTGACTAGTGTTTAATGAGGAAATGGCCAGGCTTTGTCAGGATAATTACTGTGCAAGTGTTGATTTTAGGTCAAGGCCAGGCAACATTTTTCACATGAGGTACTTTTTTCCCCCATCACTGTGCCTCATCACCCAGAAGTTGTTGTGATGTCACGTGTGACCAGCATGCACAACAGCATGAATAAATCATACTAATTAGAGCCTCATTGTTTAGTGTTTTATTGCATAGTTTGCGCTGGTGTTTGTGTTTGTTGTTCTTTGAGTATTGTGTCATGTGTGATAATTGTAGTTGTGGGTCATTGAGTATGTTTGCATGTGCAACAAAACATCTTAGTATGAGAAATCAGCTCATTATAAAAACCAGTGATTACATTAAAAAAAAAAAAAAAAAAAAATCCAGGTTTTTCTGCAGTTAAAATGTATGCCTATTGAGAGCTGTGAAATTGAACATTTACATGCTGAGCGAACATGGGGTAATTGTTTCAGTAGTTTGGGGTTTGTAAGATTTTATGTTTTAAATATGTATTTTTTAAAGAAGTGTCTTATGCTCACCAAGGCTGCATTTATTTGATCATAATATTGTACATATTATGTCAAATATTACAATTTCTAAAAAAGTTTTCTATTTTAATATATTTTCCAATGGAATTTATTCCGGTGATGGCAAAGCTGAATTTTCAGCAGACATTACTCCAGTCTTCGATATCCAAATAATTCTAATATGATGATTTAGATGTTCCCTTTTTTTACTGTTATAGTATCAATGTTAAAAAAAATTGCGCTTTTTTGTGAAAACCATGATACATTATTTCTCAGTATTCTTCGATGAATAGAAAGTTCAAAAGAAAACTTTACAGTCACTTTTGATCAATTTAATGCATCCTTTTGAATGGTGATATCCATTAAAAATAATTTAAATATATATTATTAACAGAATTTACATTTAATAAATAAGTGTATATATACATTTATATAAACATTTTATATTAATATATCTTGCTCTTATCGCTGGCATGCCAGTAATTAATAATAATCCTAAGTGCAAAATCAAGTTTATTATTAAAGTAAAAACTTAAAAACTTTAGATCTTCCGAATGGATAGTGCAACTGAGTAAACCCTTATGTTTTGAGAACAAGGTTATTGACAGGTAAATCCCTGTGATTTCCAGTCTGGCCATACAACATGCTTTTCTTCCATAAACAGACAGCCTAAATTACATAAGAATGGGTGACACATCCTTCATGGCAAGGAATTTTGATTTTCATGAAGCTGGCACAATTTTCACAGATTATTCAGATAGCGCCTTGTCTGCTCATGTAAATGTATGGAGATTTATTCTGTAGTCATCAGAATCCTTTCCATGTGCAAGCAAAAGGTATTCTTCAAAGCAACTCATTTAAATGAGCCCCCGTTATTGGATGGGAGTTCTGTTTTGCAAAGCGAGGTGGGATCCTGAGTTGTAACTTTCCTTTATGACCCCTGACAGCTGACAGAGACGGAGCTGCTAGGGTTTCCACTCAGCTAGGCACGTATCTTTCGCGTTTCCTGCGTGCTCATAAAACTTGTTTTTGTTTTGAATGAATGGCATCCCAAGGTTTAAGAGCTGGATTATCTCATCACGCCTTAACTCAGCGCTGTTTTGTTTTTTTCCCGGCGGTGTTTTAGTAATCCTTCTTAAATAATGAATATTGTTCAAAGTGTGCAATGAAACTGACATTGTGTACAAATCATGGGCTGCATTTGCTATCTATTAACAAAGATGTCAACAACTACAACAAAAAAAAGTAAGTAGCAAACCAGTCTGTGTCATTAGATTTATCCTATTTTTTTAGATTTCAATGTGCACCACAAGATATATAGTGTCTTGTATGAGGCATGAGAAAAAATGTTTTCACCCAATACTGTTATTGTTATCATAGTTGAGTCTGTTTGAGTATGTGGTTTTGTCAGTGTGACCTAAAACCAACACGTCCGCCAATGGTGCTGGACTTTCCCCTGAGATACGTTGCCAGATTAGGGTAATAAAATCCACAATATTGGTACAATACAGGTTAATCCACAATATTGACAATCTATGTATTTTGAGTAAAAAAATTGCACAAATGTTAATATTCACACGTTAAACTGATATTATCATTATCACAAACAACTTTGCATTTTTAACTATAGATATTTTCTTGTAGGGTTTCACACAGTTGAAAAATGAAAAATCTAACCAAAGTCTTTAGGATTACTTGAAAATGATATGTTGTGTAATACATTTTATGTTTCATTTGGAATGGAGTTTTGCATATTACATGTTTTTTGCATCAAATACATCACAGAAATATTGATGATGACTTTGGCATTTTTATACCTTAATAGGGCAACGTATCCTGGGAAATACACCTCATAAATTCAAAATATAGGCTATCAAATATATTAAAAAATCGTTTGAATATGTTTCCAGATAATATAAAAAGTAACATGATCAGTTATTTTTTTGCTGATAATTTTCCACTTTTGCCTGTTTAAGGGTTAATTGTTAGCTGAATCAATCTCTATGGATCCCCCTTAAGGGAAAAAAAAAAAAAAAAAAAAAGAGATGAGAGGAAAACATTTTTGGCAATGCTTTTGCCTTCTCTCGCAAATGTTTTGCGTTCCCCCGAGAAACTTTGCGTCCACTCACAAAAGAACATAAAGTTTTGCGAGTGAACGCCAGGTTTCTCGGGGGAACGCACAACATTTGCGAGAGAATGCAAAAAGCATTGACTTATTATTTATAATTGACTTATTTTTTCCACCACCATGTCCCCTTAGGGGCTCCATAAATCTCTAATGTCAACATAGTAAGAGAAAGAGATTATGCTGACAAGATTGTTTTTGATAACACTTTACAATAAGGTTTCATTTGTTAACATTAGTTAACTACATTGGAATAACAATGAAAAACGCTTCTAATGCATGTATTAAACTTAGTTCATGTTAATTTACTAATGCATTGCTAAAATTAAGAGTTGCATCTGTTAATATTATTTAATGAACCTGAGCCGGCATGAAGTAACAACAAAGTTTTTTTTTTTTTTTGCAAACTAAACATTAACAAAGATTAATCAGTATGCAACAAATGTATTGCTCATTGTTCATGTCAGATAATACATTAACTAACATTCACTAATGGGACTTTATTGTAAAGTGTTGCCATTTTTTCTTACTGTTCTCTTTTATTTATCCGTTATTATCGTGCACCCTGCGGGAAAGCATTTTCTGATGTATATTTATCAGGTTAAATGCTGCGATGTTGTCACCTCTTTGCTTGAAGGCTGCCGCTGTTGTACATCAGTTACCCTACTAATGAGCAGCTACACAAGACAAGCCTCATCTTAGATTTATGATGAGAATCTAAAGTATTCCTATGCCACACAACCCCTGCAGTTTACTAATGTTTATTTACCAGTGGGAGCCTGTTAGATTCAGATACAACAGATGTGTTGTGCTTGTCAATGTGCTGTTTTTTTTTTCTTCTGAACTCTAGACATAGCAAAACGCTGACCTTTCTGCAATATTCTGTTGTTTTCTCTTCCATCTGGGTGCCCATGAAGGATTTTTGATAGTCAGACCAGAATGATGATGTTGACGCAAAGTTCAGTCTGATTTTTTACTGAATCGTTACCCAAGAGCAATATGTACTCTGAACAAGAAATCTTTATTGAGCAATAGATTATATTTGTTTACATGCGTCACGGCTATTGGATTACTATGCATATGGTATTTTTGTGCATGTAAAGGCAGTCAGTGATGTATATTATATGACTATTGTAAGCTAAGCTTCCTTGTGTCTCTAAATATCCCCACTCTTTATATATGTTACTCTTTTGTCTTTGTCACATTGTCCTTTTGACCCTCTCTTGCAGTCCAGCCCCACATTACTAAGCTGAGGAATGTGACCGCTGTTGAAGGCAGTGCTGCTATGATCTCCTGCAAGGCTGAGGGTGAACCTCTGCCTGAAATCTCCTGGAGGAGAGCAAGTGATGGACATAGCTTTTCAGATGGAGATAAGGTACAATATGATTCTTAAAGATAAGATGTTTTCATGTTTTTGAAAGAAGTCTCTTCACTAAGGCTACATTTATTTGAAAATGTTGTTAGATATTATTAACAATTTAAAATAACTGTTTCCTATTTTAATATGTTTTAAAAATCTAATTTGTTCCTGTGATGGCAAAGCTGAATTTTCAGCATTACTCCAGTCTTCAGTGTCACATGACCATTTAGAAATCATTCTAATATGTTGATTTAGTAATGCTGTTTACATGCTCTTTTCATAAAGAGCTGTAAAAAAAAAATAGTAAACTGCTGTTTACAAATCTTTTGTAATATTTATGTTTGTCACTTTTGATAATTAAAAAAAAATCGTACTGACATTTAGTCATTAGATTGGGACAACAAGCATTTTGCTCTCAAGTACATTTCTTATAGAAAACATAATAATGAACTATTTAAAACTATAGAATTTTAAACTTTGCATAGAATTCATACTTCTTGTTCTTGTTAGACTTAATCTAAATTATTAATTGTTGCAATAATGGCAGATTTTAAGTCATAGCAACTTAGCATTTTAAGTTCAGTGAATACTTTTTTTAATAATTAATTAGAAGAATCCAACAACAACAAAAAAAAGCCCTGCAAAATGTTGCGATTTTTTGAGTGCTGTGAACATCTACTGTAATATAACCAAACTATTTACAAGAACACGTGTATGTGTACTATATTTGCAGGTTTTCAACCACCATTTCCTCTATGATACTAAACAGTAGCATTTTGCCAGCACATTAACTGCCAGATATGTGAGACATTCAGTCTTTGCTCACGCCCACTGTAATAGTCATGGGCATTAGAGGATATAATAGACTGGCACGGAGAGACACCGCCCTGAGGCACGCTCAGTCTGTGTACCGGTTGAAGGCTGAAGAAGGCTTTCTGTGCTCCAATAATGCTCTGCAGTTCCTACCGGCACGCTCCGTGTCTGCGTTGAATACGAATGCGCCCTGCAGAATGGCAAATGCGATTGCAGTGGCCAGCCGGGAAAGATGATGGGAACAGAAACTGTCAAAGATCATTAGAATTCTGTGAAAGGTGGGTTGTTGGTGTCAACAATAGAGGCAAACGGAGCCTGACTCCAGGGAGGAACTGTGAAAAGACTCCCCATCACAGTTAATCTAGCGAGAGCTGCTCAGGTAGCGATTAGAATAGCCTGCGTGGCTGGGAAATGAAAGAGGATTCATACAAAGAGGTGTAGGAGAGCAGCGATGCTTGCCGCCACTCAATATGAACAAAATGAGTTTGATTTAAGCTGTTCTTTTAGAGGTGGAGGGATGTTGAGGTTAGGTAGGGGAGTTAGTCTGGTACAATTACACAGGGGCCGGGACAGAACCTGTGCTCTGAATTCAGAAGTTGCAAACAATTGATCTGGGAGCCTCTTCCCTCCCCTCCGTTTTACTCTCAATTGTTAAAGTAAGCGTTCAAAATGGACACCAATTCACTGCTAGGAACGAGTTGAATGGTGAAACTATGTGGTGAGAGATTTGACATTTGGCGCTTTAGCACAGCCCATGGGGGCCAATTAACAGCTTAGAATGATATAATGATGTCTCACTTATTCAGAGGTATCTGAATGCGGAAAAACCAAATGAAACACTGTGTACATTTAAAAAAAATACAGCTAAATCCAGTTTAACATGGTTTTATATGGCTTCTTGCTGGTCCAAGGTAATTTATGGTCTGGTCCAAGATGGTCTGAGCTGGTTTACATTAGTTAGCTCCATGTCTGCATTGAATATGAATGTGTCCTGCAGAATGGCAAATGCGATTGCAGTGACCTGCCAGGAAAGATGATGGGAACAGAAACGGTCAAAGATCATTAGAAATCTGTGAAGGTAGGGTTGGGGAGTTATTGTGTAGGGGACATATATATACTGTATGTGTATATATATATATATATATATATATATATATATATATATATATATATATATATATACATACATTATATATACTGTGTGTGCGTGTGCGTGTGCGTGTGTGTGTGTGTGTGTGTGTGTGTGTGTGTGTGTGTGTGTGTGTGTGTGTGTGTGTGTGTGTGTGTGTCACCATACACCATATGTCTTGGTGGTGCTTAAGGCAAATTCATCCTTAATCAGCTGTTGTCACTGGTTCCATGTTCCAAAAAAAGAAAAGAAATGGTCAACTTAAAAAAGACTTACTTTCTTATGTGGAGCACAAAAGGTACATTTCTTAAGAACACCCTTCACACTTATATAATAAAAGTGAATGGGGAGAGAGTTTGTCAAATGACAATAAAAGCACCGTAAAGTAGTCCAAATGACTTGTACACCATACTTAAAGACTTCCGAAGCCATTTGATAGATTAGTGTGACGAATAATCTTGACATCCAGCCTATTTCTCCATTGTGTGTTCATGATGTATAATGGTGAGTTTATGAGAAATGTAGTGTCCAGTTCATAAATGAATCATTCTTTTTTAATCAGATCCTTTCAATGAATTCGTTGTTCACAAAAATCTGAATGATTTGGTCATTCAGTCCTTGAGTTCAACCCACTGCCTCATTGATCTGGTGTCAGTGAACACTGATAAAAAACTATTGTATAGCTTCAAAAGACTTGAAATACAGTGCACAAACCATGTGGGCCGCTTTTATGATGCTTTTATGATGCTTTTCCATCTTTTTTTGAAACTTGAAAGCCTTTCATTGTAATTGCATAGAAAGTCAGTCTTCAGAATTGCTTTGTGTTCCACTGAAGAAAGAAAGCCAGACGGTGTTGGAAGAACGACATGAGGGGTATTGAACGATGACAAATTTTTAAGTTTTGGGTGAATTATCCCTTTAAGCTGGTGTGACCTGTTTCTTTCAGCAGAGAGCGTCTGGGAAATGGACCTGCTTGCTATGATGCATGTGTCAGCATGAGTATGGAGATTAGTGACTGACTGAGGGCAATTTTGGTCAGCTCGGATGATGAGCGGGGTGTTGAGACAGGAAGACAGGCCTCAAAACTGTCATCATGCACTGCCTCTTGTTAACCACACTACTGCTCACTCTCACTAATCAAAACCGACACCGCCACACATCCCACTGCTGCTTATTATGCAGTGAACGCTTCAGAGGGCAGTGGGAAAAACTGAAGAGGTGATTTACATCAGAGCTGTGTTGTGGTCTGAGAAACAGAGGTCTGTTTAATGTCTGCTCAACTTGTTTGCTTTTAAGATGGTTAAACTGTCTGAGATCCATGTTTGGAAGGGTCTGCCATCCTTCATGTCCTCTCACGGATTTAAATTTATTTTGCCAGTGGTTCAAAAAAGCCTTGTGGATGTGTTGTATTTGAATCTGTAGTAAAGTTCGAAATTCGAAAAGGATTCGGTTTTCTAAAGTCGTCAAAGTGAAATGTAACGCGTTTAGTGAGCGTTTTGGAAAGTTTTACATATCAGCAACATGCATCATACAGATTGTGTCTCGACACAAAGGGGCATTTCTATTCATTATGACCGCCGCTAGCGTAGCTAGCGAAAGCGGTCATATAGGGATTGTCAAAGTTTTTTTTTTTTTTTTTTCCCGTCACCTTACTGAATTTTTCGTCAACGATACCAGGGACACCGAAGCACCGGGGAACATGAAATTTGGTGGGCATGTAGCCCCACTAGACTTCTAAGGAAAAATTTCGTTTGGTCCCCGGGGGCCACTCCCCCCCCCCCCCGCGCTGGGCCCCCCCAAACCCCAAAAAATGCAGTTTTTCCTAAATAACTACCTGAACCGTGGCACCGAGGATGAAGAAATTTTTATGGTATGTTGGTCTACTAGACTTTTACGGAAAAATTTCGTTTGGTCCCCGGGGGCCACTCCCCCCCCCCCGCGCTGGGGCCCCCGTAAATTTTTCGTCAACGATACCAGGGACACCGAAACACCGGGGAACATGAAATTTGGTGGGCATGTAGCCCCACTAGACTTCTACGGAAAAATTTCGTTTGGTCCCTGGGGGCCACTCCCCCCCCCCGCGCTGGGCCCCCCCAAACCCAAAAAAATGCAGTTTTTCCTAAATAACTACCTGAACCGTGGCACCGAGGATGAAGAAATTTTTATGGTATGTTGCTCTTAAGGGCCCACATCAACCTAGCCCATAATCACTCATTTGTGATTTGCGCCCCTCCCATAAAAAATGAAAATGCAATATTATTCTGCTTTAATCGCCCCTATCTTCAGTGGAGATGTTCAGAACTGCACCATATTTCATGTGTATGATTAACTTGACATCCTCTGGGGGTATCCTCTGCTAAGTTTCGTAGAATTTCATCCATGGGGGGGTATAAAATAAATTAATTTATGTGCACATTTAGTGACTGTACACTCATCGGCCTGTAGATGGTGCTGTTGAGCGAAGGGTTGCTGGTTTAGGATGATACTGTCACACACACACTTGCAGGAATACAAACAAACGCAAGCATGCACACACACTGACATCCACACGCACAGACACACACCCATACACACACATACAAATCCACATGCACAGACACACACACACAAACACACACGCGCACACATGTACACACACATACATACACGCACAGACACACACACACACACACACAGACACACACACACACATACACAAACACACACACATACACACACACACACACACACACACACACACACACACAGAGACAGACATGCACATACTACTACTTTTTTTAGGTATATACATAAACACGCAATACAGCCAAATTACTCCACGTCATTTATTTTTGTGGAAAGCCAGTGCAGGCCTGAGCGGCGGTCATATTTTGTACCGCGATGCGGTACATCTAGTTTTAATAGAAGTTGGCATTATCATGTTGCTTAGCTAACAACGCACTGCTCTAAGCATAAAATACTATCATAATAAATGTTTCTTTCTTTTCAGGATTGATTAAAGAATAGAAAGAAAAGCATTTATTTCAAATATAATTTTTTTTTTGAACATTTACTGTCACTTTTGATCAAATGAATGTGTCCTTGCTGAATAAAAAAAAAAAACGTATTTTCTTGGCCGATTCCGATTTTTTTTAAAGTGTGACCTTCCGATAACGATTTTTACCTATTCCGATTTTCTTTCAAAGAACTATAATTGACAGCATATAGAGACGAGTGAGTGAAAAGAGGCCGGTGTGTGTCACTTCGCCGCCTGAGAGAAGAGAGCGAGAACTCGCACTGACGTTATTGTCTGTGCCGCTGGCAACAAAACTGACCGGCTCTGTTCAACGATCAACGGTCCGGGCCGATCATGCGGAAAAAAGGCTAATACCGGTCCCTGGCTGGTCGATCAGTGCATCTCTAAATCTTGGATTGGTTTTCTTCACACTTAGCTCGGGGTTGTATTTTCTGCTAATTTCATGCTGCTTTAGAAATTGTCTACAAGAAGGGGATTTTGAAGGCGGCATAATTACACTTCCTGGAGCAGCCTCTTTTTTTTTTTTTTTTGGTAGCATGCTTATCATGCCTTAAAAGCCTGCCAGCTCGCTTTGGCATAGGGCCTGTATGCATAATATCACCTACATTTATGCTAATTAACTATATTACAACTTCTATTTGTTGAACATTGGTGCCTTGTATCATAACACTATTGTCGATATTTCTAAAAGATACAATAGCTTTATGTTCTTTATTTAGAGGGAGTAATGGGATCAGGACATGACACAGTCCTAACTTGAATTCGTGTTCACAAGTCGGACAAGAGTGTGTGGGAAGTTAGAAATAGTTATGTACATATTTAACATGATAAATGTCTGTCTGATCATGTAAGGGAAAAGCAGATGATACGCTTGAGTTATGTTAAAAGCTGCACCAATCTTTTCACCCTTACCTCTCATAAATCCCCTAAAACTCCCTGGTTGCTTTGGATATGTACTTGTGAGTGAGTCATGTCTTAATTTGTTAAATCCCCACTTCTTGCTATTACATGATTTTATACTTAATCCTACAACCTTGACTATCTGATAATCGCGTTTATCTACTTTTCAAATAACTGAAGAATGTGATGTTGTTTCAGAGTACAGACGGGCGTGTGGAGGCGCGAGGCCGTTATGGCGAATCCATGCTGACTATTGTTGGAGTCAGGCTATCTGACTGGGGACGCTTTGACTGTGAGGCTCTCAGCAGAATCGGTGGACATCAGAAGAGCATGTTCCTGGATATTGAGTGTGAGTGGTCTAAATGAGAAAAATTTATGAGCTGGAATTTGAATTGAATTGGTCACAGCTTTCAGTAAACTGAATTGGTATTTGAATTGGAGTAGCAGGAAGAGGATTGAAATAAATAATTGCATCATTAAATTAAACTAATTATGCCTATTCTCTATTTTTAATTTATTAATAATAATAATAATAATAATAATAATAATTGTATGTATTTATTCTGGAAATACCCATTATGTTGTGTGTATGATAACATTTGTACTGAAAAATGAAATATAGTATAACGAAAAAGCTTAATTTACATCAACATTTCATTTCACTTCCTAAAATTCAAATTACAATTCTGTATTATGTATCCTTCTGTATCCTTAGAACCAGTGGCAGCAGCAGGGTAGATATGTATCTCATTATGGGGTGCACTGGAATGGACCATCTAGCAGGGTTGCTAATATACTCATTCATTCAGTCTCAATCTGTCACCGATGTGACACTGTGGGCTGCATCAATCTCTTTAATGGAAAAAATGGGTGTGATTGTGTGTGTGCTGTTCCTCTGTGCCTGTCTATGTGTGTGTCTGCTGGTGTATGTGGGTGTAAGACTGAGAAATCACATATAAGGCAGCATTTCCCAATATCCCGATACTCTCTATCTCACACCCTCTGCCTCATTGCGTCTGTCTTTCATACTGCCAAATGAAATCTTCCACCACCCACTGCATTGTGGGAGAAGATGGGGTTTGAGTGTAGGTGGGTTGTTTTGAAAAATTAAAGGCAACCTGCAAGAAGTGGCCATGCTTTAGATTCAGTATGATTAGGAGCCCATTTTACCCAGGTGAAAAAGAACTCCATGATAAAGTGTTCGGTTTACTCAAATGTGGAAGCTCCTACCTGCTTGGTACATGCTCGGATTTAATTTAGACCTCGGGCAGCTAATCTTGAATGAGTTTTTGATGGATGACTGTTAGAAGAGCTTGGCGTGCCATTACTGAGTACTCTTTTGCCGTTCTTTCACAGATGCACCAAAGTTCCAGACCAACCACACTATATTTTTCTCGTGGGAAGGGAACCCGGTCAACATCAGCTGTGATGTTATGTCTAACCC
The DNA here is from genome assembly GCF_949319135.1 of Squalius cephalus. NCBI lineage: Eukaryota > Metazoa > Chordata > Actinopteri > Cypriniformes > Leuciscidae > Squalius > Squalius cephalus. The sequence continues at coordinate 12,472,605 of NC_137130.1, forward strand.
TCCGGCCACAATGCTGTGGAGACGGGAAAAGTTGACCATCCCCAGTGAGGGTGCTGGAAATATGCGAGTGCACAGTGTCCCCGGCAAATCGCTCCTAGAGGTAACCCACCCACTGCTGTCGGTTATTTTCACTCCTATTGGATCTTTGTGTTTGCTAAGATAGGAAGACCATAGGAGTTAAACATGAATTAATATTTAACATTTTAATTAATATTTATTACAATTTAATTCCTAAAATTTTAAATTAAAATGTTAGTATTTTTTTTTGTAAGTTGCATTTACTTAACTTATTTTTTGCTTTTAATGCTGCCATCAGGTTTGTTTAGAAAGTTAAAAATTAATAATCAGAAATACTGAGAAAAGATACAATTAAATAATATACAATTTTATCAAAAAAAAATATGAATAAAAATATCTGTTGTGCTACAAAACCATTTTTATACAGTGTATTATTTGCTACTTTATAATATTAATACAGTCTAATTGAAGTTTTTTGCATGATAAACAATTTTGGTGCTGTGTTGGATTGCCTCTAGATCAGTGTTGCCAGATTGGAAATGTCCAAGTACCGTACCAGAAGCTCAAAATTATCGTATTTGGAAGAAAATGAGTGTACACGAGTCAAACGTACAGAATGCAGCTATTTATCTAGACCAACAACTTTTTGATATGGCCTGCAAATGACTTTTTTGCTAAACTATCAACCTCAGCTTGGAAACAACTGACTTAAGCGCAGGAAGGTTAACTTGTGCTCGTGAGAGTTATTCTCCACGGTGATTGGCCGAGAAGACGTAACGTGAGATGAGATGGAAGACATGTGAAAGTTCATTAACATCATTTAAAGTGTCACAAAATTCTGAAATGATCGTACTTCATGGGATTTTTGTCATTATTGATTGTACAGAGGTCAAAATGATCGTATGTAGATTATAATGTAAAACCTGGAAAGTCTTTTGCTAAAACATTCAGGGCTACAGGTGTAGCAAGCTAGAACATTATTGTCTGCAGTGAATTTTATTTGTAGTGATACAAGCAGATTTGTCTTTCTTTTGTGACCTCATCTGAACTAGACAACTCATCTGAATTCACTGGAAACAGATGTGTCCTCAGCAGTTATGTTTACTGAGCAATATTAGTGTCAAATGAACACAAGAATAACAAAACAACATCTTGTCATTAGAAGTTTACAATGACAAGCATGTGAAACAAGAGAAATGTATGATCTCACTAAGGCATTGTCCTCAGGTTACCCCGATGTCAGACCGAGATTTTGGCCGTTACAACTGCACAGCCAGGAACAACATCGGGATGCGCTTCCAGGAGTTCATCCTAGCTCAGGCAGGTGAGTGTGGTTCAAATAATCCACCTGATTACTGTGTCTGTCAGTATATTAGCTGCATGACAATAGTAATCAAATTTGTTATTTTCAATGTTGAAATACTTTATTTTAATCCCAGTTTAACGTGCAGAGACAACAACATAATTGTCACTCATATATAGGATTAAATTTCAGAGGACCGTAACCACCATGAATTATGAATGTTGTGACGAGAGAAACTAGTTACGATTTCTAGTGTGCTGTAGTTACTGTAACTTCAAGTGGAATTGAAAATGATAATTATTGTTTCCAAACAGCTTACCTAATTACTCCAAATGCTTCTAAGAGGGAATGCGGGAATCCCACCCCAAACTCACTTCTTTAGTGGAGCGTAGAGGTCTATAATACTTGGGAAAAGCTATCTGTTAGCTTTCCCGTTCATTTCAATGGCAGTTGCTGGACCTTCTGAAGCGGTAAAACAGCAAATATTTTGAGCCCTTCAATTGGTCACTGGCAAAACCTCTTATATAATTTAATACACATATTTGTGATTTAACCCTTATCCTTCCCTCACGTTCTGTAACAAATCCTTCCCTCGCGAGTCAAAATGACCCGAAGCCCTAAAATTATACTTTTGGTTTTTTTTGTCCTGGAAGCTTATTTTATTTCATTTTTTGATAATATTTTTTCTATATTTTTAATGCAATTTTTTGGAGATTTTTTATTTTTTTATTTTTTTTATTTACCTTTAAACTACTAGAATTGATCAATAAATAATAAATAAATAGTAAATTAGTAATTTAAGCACATTCTTCACATTAAAATTCAACTTAAATTCAAAATAACTCACAATTTCATGCATAAACCTTTTATTTCAGCTCAAAATATCTTACATTGGGTGTCTTTGCCGACCTCTTGTGGAAAAAAGTAATATAGCATGATATTTCATGATATTTTGAGCATTTTTAGGTTTTTTTCTGTGTACTGAAGCATTCTTCGCATTCCATTCACTCCTGTGGCGGTCAAATTGACCCGCGAGGGAAGGATTTGTTACTTTTTTTAAATTTCAACCACAAAATGTTTTGTGTATTCATGGTTGAAGTGCGACAAAAGTCCTGGGGTCTTGGACCCTTCTGATGAACACTACATTTTTTCAAAAATATTTTCTGGGTCAAAATGACCCAAGGGAAGGATAAGGGTTTTAAATGTTGTTTGTAAAAAAAAAAAAATTAAAAAAAAATGTTTTGAATACATGACTACTTTTGAATGGCCGTCAATGGGAAAACTGGCTTTTTGGGTCCATATTGAATAGTTTACATGCAAACCAGTCAAACCATGACCCCCTTGGGTCTAAAATGTACATTTTCGTCTCAACCAACATTTGGAACGGGATTATCTGTTTGGTGGAATAATGGCAAATGGGGTGTGAGGAGTGTTCAGGAAACTGTGATTATTTCAATTCTGCTTTGTGCTGCAGAAATTACATACTTCACCTTTAAGGCTTGAATGGATTTTAGGCACATTAAAAGTCCCAAACAGTCTCATTGTTGCCTGTCAATGTACATGTAATCTCCTTTTGTATCAGGCTGAATGCCGTGGCCCCGCTGGAAGTAAACACGCTTTAGCTTTCAAACAGCCAGCAAAAACATGTTTCGAGTTACTCAAGCTTTAAAGAGCTTATGGCAGAAGCCTTTTCGAATATAAGGCAGATCACTCTGACGGATTGTTGTCTACTGTTGTTATATTGTTTGCATCTTGAAGTGTTTACCACAATGAAAACACATCTATATGAGTGCATGTGCTTGCCTGTGTTGTAAACCTCATACCTCGTTCTAGCAGACAGACAAAGGTGGATTCTGTGGCACGACTTCCCTTTTCTGTCCGTCTCTGCTGTTCCACCCAAATGTCTCAGTCTGTCCCACTGGCTCTTCCTCTCCCTCATCCTCTATAATGCACACCTACATTGTTTCTCTCTGTCATCCTGCTGCCTCTCCCTGTTTCATTTGCTATATCTCTTTCCATCAGCGGTCTGGCTCTCCAATTCTCAGATGCTTGTTATTCAGAGCAGTCTGTGTTTTCTGGCTTAGCAGGGCAAAAAACAAAAAATATCTGAAACTATGCCGTATCGCTTACAGTACATGCATGAGAGGTTTAGGCAAGGTACAACATGTTTTTGTATCAGATTGGCAGCATCATGGTTTGTGTTACCTGAGGACTGTGAGCTAATATTGGTGCCTCTGTTATGAAAAAGCCTGCATGGAATCATTCATAAAATATGTTGTATCCCACACACTAGTGCTTTTGTAAGGGTGGAATTCCTGCAGTGGTTCAAGCTGCAAGAACTGCCGAATGACTAAAGAAACGTTATTGGCAAGATGGTAGAAAACTGCACATTTCTTGTCTTTAACCACCCACTGCCACTTATACCAACGACGGAAATAAGTGCAGTTGCAATAGCTTAATATTTGTGGGAGAGCGTTGCTATAGATAGTGACGATATTGTATTGCAATATGTAGCACTTCAAAGTCAATACCAAATCAAAACTAGTTAGTACATTAGTTGCAATTGAAAAGGTTTAATGACAAAATATGGTTATGGTTACACTTAAAATAGTTACAAAATATATGTATGAGATGATGATAACTTATATTATTAATTGTACCCAGCATTTGTGAAAAATGTTACATGAGAGAGAGAGAGAGAGAGAGAGAGAGAGAGAGAGAGAGAGAGAGAGAGAGAGAGAGAGAGATAGATAGAGAGAGAGAGAGATAGAGAGAGACAAAGAAAAGAAGAGCCCCCAAGAAAGGGACCCAGAGAAGAAGATAGCCAGAGCATCAAAGAGACAGAGCAACAGTTACAATCTTGTTTTATCCTTTCCTTGACCATGTGACTAAAACCCAAATGTGAGACATTCAAACTGACCAATCAGATAATTACACTCCCACCGCTGTATTAAAGGTGTGACAATTCATCGACCCCCAAAGTACAAACATTTGGCCTGCAAGCCTAGATCACTATCAGCCCCTCTGTGCCTTTTGTAACTCCAAATGGTCATTGTGGTCGGAAGAGGGGGTAGAAAAACAGTCAAGCAAATATATTTGTTCATATTATTTTCAATTCTACACTTTTGTTTATCAGTTATTTTGACTATATTTTTCAGCTACCAATAAGAGTTTATAACTCTGCATTTTACACATTTTATCACATTTAAATCCATTGTGTGGCTGGATTTAAGGTTGTCCCCTATGCACAATCAGCTGGATTATTTTTTTAATTTATTTTTTTACAGATAACTGTAACATCCTGAGACAGAAATATGTATATATTTGTTTGTTTTTTCCTATTTATCTATCACTTTTTTATCATTATTACATTTAATCACACATTAAACATTGTTGTCTTTTAACGGTAACATTTTACAATAAGGTTTCATTTCTTAAGATTAGTTAGCTACATTAGTTAACATGAGCTCACAATGAATAATACTTCTACAGCATCTTAGTTAATGTTAATTTCTACATTGACTAATACATTTTAAAAATCTAAAGTTGTGTCTGTTAACATCTGTGAATGCACTGTGACATGAACATGAACATTTTTATTAATTATACTTTAACATTAACCTTGATTTAATGCTGTATATAAATATATTGCTCACACAGTAGTTCATGTTAACCTTTTTAACGTATTGCTTTATAAAAAACATTATTATTAAGCGTAGCGTCAGTTCTGGCAGGTCATGTTAGTCAAGCTTGCATCAGCTGACTCTCAGCTGATCCACGTCTACCTATAGGAATACGACACGTATCACTGTATTCATATATAAGCTCCTTCAGTATTATCAAGAGCTATCACGTTTCTCAGGAGCTAATTACCCTCCTCCATCCCCAGCTCCTCCTCTCATCAGTCAGGATTTGGCATCTGATTCCCCTTTGAATCAGAATAAATTCTCAAATTATGTTGTTCATTAAAATCTTTTTTAATTAATGATATCTGCAAAACATTCATGTTGGTTCTGTTCTGTTTCCCCTGTTCTGTTATTGCTGCTCTCCCTGCTCTTATCCATGCTAGGCTGCATGGATGGATGCGCAGGGGGTTCTTGCCCAGAACAGAACCATACCGCCAATCCTAACTGTATGCTAATTGTCAATCGTATTTGACGATAGTGGTCCTGATAGAATTATAAAAGCAGTAAGCCATGAGAGGCGCTGTTACCATGATTTTACCATTGATTTTAGGCAGTAAGAATACCTTTCGATCTTCTTGCTTGCTTCTATTTATATGATTTCATTTTCAATAAATTTATTTAACTTTCAACCTTCATTTGACATCATATATTTTTCATAAAATGGGAGTACAGTGCAGTCCTTTCTTGCTGAGTGTGTTTGTGGTCTTAAAAGTCTTTCGCTGAGGGACCTTGGATTGTAAGACCCTGAAAGCAGCTCTATAACTGTGTTTTCTATACCCCACAGAAAGACACACAACCAGTTCCTTTGATACTCTCAGAAACTGTGGCCTCGGCACTTAAATGGAGTCGTTTGTTAGTCTCTCTTTCCCTGACCCATAATTTCTCTGTCACAGATGTTCCCTCAAACCCCTACTCTGTTCGGCTGAGCTCGGTGGCACAGCGCGTGGCCACAGTTACCTTCACGAAGCCTGACTCCCATGGCGGTGTACCCATCAGTTACTACCTGGTCAAATACAAAGACATCAGCTCACAGGACTGGAAGGATGTGAAATCACAGGGGACACAGAGTAAGTGCGATGGTTGTTCGCTGCTGTGTTTTATCAATGCCGGTGTTAAACCGTAAAATTATCGATGAAACAATTTAAAATATCTTACTGACCCTAAGCTTTTGAACAGTATTTTATTTCCAGGAGTAAATGAATCTATCACTCAAAATCACAATGTTGTTCACATATTTAAAGCAATCGATTACTAAATATTGATTTCTTATTTTTATTAAAACATTAAAGAAATATTTCACTCAAAAATTAAATATACTGTATGACTTTCTTTCTTCCATAGTACACCAGTGTTTCCCACAGGGTTTTGTGAAAATGTGGTGGCTTGGACATTGGTTCCTCTAGGGGGGTCCAGGGGCATGCCCCCGTAAGAAAATTTTGCACATTTTAAAGTTAAATTCATCAGTCTGGTGCATTTGAGAATTCAGAATTAAGATCTCCCACCTATATTCATTGTGCAAATTGAACAAAGAAAAAGTCAGTGCATTGACTTTTACCTGAACTTTAAAGAGGACTCAGCCCTATTTTTAGTTGTGATACAGTGTCTCAGTCTACATTACACTACATAATAATAATAATAATAAAAATGTTATAATATTATTCCTATGACAGTAATAGCTATATATTGTAAAACAAATGCACTAAAAAATGAATTAAACTTTATTTTTGTCCTAATATCTATACATGAAAGAGGTAAACCCATGAACTTTTATTTTGACGGAAACTTCAGTCTAGCTTTTATTTAGGTGGAAAACAAGTTTACAAATGCATCTCATTACAAATCTAATGAAATGCTGTAATCATCAACTATGCAAATGTGAAAATAATGCGTAAATGTTGGTGCCCACTACGTTCCTTAATGCATGCTAAACTCAGCATGCGCAGATGGAGTTCACATTTATTCACTGTGAATTGAGACATGGAGCTGATCATGTGCGTACTTCTCTTTGCACAGCGCAAGCAAACAGTCTTTTGCAATTTGATAAGGACACAAAGCCTTATTGCGCTTTCAATTTTAGTTTGTTTGACAGTAATGGCGCAAAACACGACATTAAAGACCTATCATTGGGGCGGTCAGTGTTGATATTGTGGCAGGCCACCACAAATAAATCAATGTATGGGAAGCACTGTACACAGAGATTAATTATTGAAGAGTATCCTGTAAACTATCTTAAATTGAATAAAAGTGAAAGTGCATTTGGGCCATCAAACTCCAAAATGACCCAAAAAATAATAAATTATATAAATTTTATTTATTTTATTTTAGTTCATTTCAGAGCTTCGACAGGAATATAGCACTCAGATTGGCTTTTATTATAGATTAATGTTAAATTTTATCAGATTGGCACACAGAATTGCCCAAACTAGGGTCAAAATAGGTGTGGGAGATATTACTCCAGTCCAACTTGAACTTACATTGCTTAAATTGATTTTTTTTCTCTACCCACAAAACTCAAATGGGTCTGCAGGAACTTTAAGAGCACATTAGACAATCCGATAAGCAAGTTAGGCTACTTCAAGGACTCTGAGCTAATATAAATAATCCTGAAAAGGCCTGTAATCCTGAAAGAGCATGACTAGAGAAAGCAATCATTTAAAACCATGTACTCTGTTTTTCTCTCCCACAGCAATCGTGTTGCTCACTAACCTTGAGCCCAACACCACCTATGAGGTGAGAGTAGCGGCAGTGAATGGAAAAGGTCAGGGGGAGTTCAGCCGCACAGAGAGCTTTCAAACTCTGCCTATACGTGAGTGCCATCTGCTTTGACCCTTAAACTGCGTAGGTTTGGAAAAACAACCTTCAGCCGTTACTTTATTGTAGTAGTATTTTGCTGCCAACCATTGAGTTAATAGACAACCAGTTATGAATATGAATGTGGGTCATTCATACATTGTTTTCTTTTTTCGTTATTCAGGAGAGCCAAGTCCCCCTTCGGTTCAGGGTCAACGAGGGGTGGGGAAGGCGTACCGACTGGGTCTGGTCAAACAGGACGATGGAGGAATGCCCATCCTGGAATACATTGTCAAATACAAAACAGTAAGTGAGCTGCTCTTAAAGTCGCAATGAACCAGTCTCGCAAGGGAAACTTTGCTGTAGCACTGTATCAATGTTTATTCAGTTTATGAAACTTTGCATTGGTGATGATTTTACCTTGATTCAAAGGATTGGTTAAGCCTGGTAACGTTCATGCTTAAATGATGCAGAATACAGAGGTACAAGCACTTTCTATGGAGGTTTTTAGATAATTAATTTTTTTGTTATTTTTTTTATTAATTAAATACATATGTTATTTAATTATTTACTAATTTTTTTATTATTATAATTTATTAATTATACTGTGAAAGGTTTTTGTAGGAGGATTTTACTGTTATTTGTTGTAGGATATTAAGATGGATGGATGGATTGGTGGGTGGGTGGGTGGGTGGGTGGGTGGATTAATATCCCAGAAATATGCATGCTAATAAGCAACTAGTTAATAGTGAGAATTGGACCCTAAACTTAAGTGTTACCATAATTTTTTTTATTATGACTTAATTGGGGAATTGTTAGTTTGTGCCCAGCAGAACAGCATTTTACAAATTGCAATGAACTTCATCATTAACTAGCTGTAAAAAACAGCACTAAAAGGAATCCTGTGGTTTGTTTTTTTGTAAGTGTAGCGTCTGAGATTGAGCTGAAATGCAGAGGGTGTTATTCCAGTAAACACATAGAGACGAGTGGGCGATGCTTTTGGTAATGAGCAGTGAAAATGCATTTCTTTGTTTGAGCCCATGCCCCTTGTTTATGCACCAGCACGATCTACAGCGTGCATAAAAACATTCTTAACTAATTCTTGCACAAGATATTCTGCTGTTTTTAGGGCTTTTCTTCCCAATAACTATTGTGCGTCAGGTGTAACTGCATTGACGTTTTTCCTTAAAACTGGTGTGCGTGCAATCGAGGGGTTTGGGTGGATCAGGTTTTGCATATATTGTTGGTGAAACTGAAATCACATACACTGTGGGGGAAAGCCAATACTTCCCATGAGAATATACAGCTTATGAATATAAAAACAATATAAGTCAAAGGAAAGTCCCCAGCATGATAGAAAAACAATGTGGAGGGGACATTCAGAGATATTCTCAATGGGGAAATAAAGCTCACAATGTTTTTTTATTATTATTCCAAAAATATAAAATGTTTTCTTTTAGGGTTGTTTATGATTTTGGTAGAGGGTGGTCTATTGTAATTATTATGTGAAATCAATAGAAATATAGGTATATGATCATTTACATAGCTAAAATAATGCAATCTGTTCCTTTGGACTCCTTAAAGAGGAAAATATCCTCTTTTTTATACATTTATTTGGTTACACGATATTTTGCGATTATGATATCTATGGACTTTTAAGGAAATCAGCTAACCAAGCAAGTTCTTTTGTTGGAGTTTTATTCAATTTAAATATCTAAATATTCCTGAGAAGAAGGCTAAAATCTGTAGGCTATGTTTCTTTCAAAAGTATAAAAATTTCTCAGTGCACGTAAGAACACTTTTATTACTCTTATTTTGCACAATTATTGGATGCAGCCCAGTTTTTTAACAATGAACATTTTGACACTCCTTTAAGCCGTCTTTTTTCCTCTGACATTCACAACAATTCTGAAGTTCGCCCCCTAGTGGCAGTCGCATGGAACTTTTAATTTGGTGGTGAAGCAGCTATTAACCTCCGCTTATTCAGCAGGGGGGAAATGAATGAATATGTGAATATACACACATAAAAAAATGATATCTGTACTCACAAAGTATAATTATCTGTGCCCACTCATTTTACAGAAATAATGTTCTCGCCTCACGCTTATTGTTTTGTTTAGAATACATAGTATCTGGTCATATGGTCTGGAAATAAGGTCTGTGTTGAACACGAGCTCAAGATATATAAAATACATCAGTAATACCCTCTTGTGATTTTTTTTTTTAAACTTTTACTTGTCTTGTAAAAGGTGGTTGCTTACAAGTGGCTAAATGGGACAGCAGAGGTTGTCATTAAACGTCATCACGCTGAACAGGTAAACTCATCTACTCACTAGTACGCATTCACAGCCTCGCTGTGTTTATAATCATGCTTTTGCGAACTATTAATACTCTAACTTTCAGGGAAAATGTTTTAAAACAAAGACTGAAAGAGTTGTCAGAAGCTTAGTGATGGTGAAGTTGAAGTCATGGGACTGTGGTGTATTTTATTCATAGCCTATGTTTAGCTCTTTTGACTTCTGCTCATTGTATTTACGCTTCAAAATCCATAAACATTATGTTAATTTGTGAAGATTATCACGATGAACAAAACTTGTAAGAATCATAAGCTTTTGTTAGTCACAGACCTTATTTTCTGCAATAATCCAAAAGCCAATGGAAAAATCCTGTAGGGTTTTTGTCGAGGGAACCAGGGTGACGCTAACTTCCGGGGTTGGCCGACAAAAATGCAGTCACATGACTATTGCAGTCAATATTTGTTAGTAGCATAAAATTAGACCCTTCAAAAACAAGACTCCGAGTAGATCTCACAGGGAGCAAGAGCTGTGCCCGTGATGATGTCAGCATTCTAAAAGGCCTTGTGTAACTTTGCGTCATGGAGTTACAATGTCACCACTGTTTCACAATCAATACAGTTTGTCTACAGGTTCTGAAAGGTTATTGAGTGTTACCACACTAGTATATACACACATTCACCACAGCTTGCTTGCTCTCTCTCCTACAATCCCTCTGTTTGTTTTTCCCCTCATGGGCCTCAACATTTCCTCATTTGCTTCATCTCTGTCTGTCTCAGTCTGTTTGGTGATGCCTCACTTCCTCCTCTACCGTAATAGGGTCCGCTGGCATCTTTTCCCTCTCTTTTATTTGTACTCTTCCCTTTTTTTTTTTTTTTTTTTTTTTATTTCTCTCGCTCTCCCTCTCTCTCATTTGCTCGGTCTGTGCATGTGGAGGTGAGAACAGAGGAAATGGAGATGTCACAGTATGCCTAAGGACTGTCGACATGTGAAAGGCACATTCAACCATTTAGCCTTTAAAGAGCTGAGGCGTTTTGAAAATGTCAAAATATAAAAGCAATGAGTTTTTGAAGGCAGTATGTGTGGGCCTAGTTTTAAAATTTTAGCTGGCGGAACAGCCGGCACACACACACACACACACACACACACACACTGCTCACACTCGTGCTCAGATTCTCTGCAGGCAGGGACACAAAGAGGATAATGGATTCATTGGAGTGTTGCTGCTGTAAGTGTGTGAAAAAGTTTGAGGATTAGAGAAAAGCATCTCTTTCTTATCTGTTGCTCGGAGGATGAAGGATCAGATGGCCTCTTAATATATAATCTTATGTTTTGATTTCCATCCATCAGAGAAAATCGATGTTTGAAAAAATAAATTCACTTTGTAAAAATAAATTACCAAATTGTATTTATATTTGCAACCAATCAATTGACAAATATGCCTAAATATGACAAATGCGACAAATTAAATGACAAATTATCTAATTAAAAGATAATTAAAAATATGTTGTTGAAGCTATTTGAATATAAGTGAATTTGCATAGCTAAACAAATGTGAGGAGCACAATATAATTTTTCATTTTGCCATTGTTGCAAATAAAACAACGGGTCTCATTCATTAATCGTGTGCACACATATGTGTGCAACCTTTTTTACGCATATGTTCAAATCCATTGTAAAAATAGCCAATATTCACACACCCGTGAGCGCACGCCGCTCACATACATTAACAAGATTTGTTTATGGCGATAAGTTGTCATATGTACAGTATGTGTCAAAATGTGGAGGTGTAAAGTCCAAAGAAAAAGAAAAAGAAAAAGAAAGTAAAAGTCCCGCCATTTATTTATTCCACCCATGAACTCAGCCAGCTGATTTCACTAATTAGATTTCATTAATCTCTGCAAATCTAGGTGATTGTAACAAAATACTGAGGAGGACTTTTACTTCCTGAACTTTACAGCTCTGAAAGTGACAACTAATTGTTCGAACAAGTCTTACAGTATGTGCCCTAGAGCCAATTGTTTAGTCATATGCTCATACTGTATGTTTATGCTTGTGCATGTTTTATGAAACACTTGTGGTTTTGTGTAGGACAAGGAAGAACAGTGGATGACAAAACTGGTTCCAGGTGTGAATGATTTTGTACTGCTGCAACCGCTCCAGTGGAATACGCAGTATGAGGTGGAAATCACCGCCCGCAACGTCAAAGGCCTATCTGAACCCACCTTTGTGAAGTTCTCCATGCCTCAGAAACCTGATATCACAGGTACAAGTACTTCCACAGCACATGCAAAGTATTACTCTTTTTCATACGACAAATTGAGTTCGATTATCTACAGCACTTCATCACCCACTCACAATATCTATAGCTGAAATTATATGTCTCCTATTATAATTATATGCTCTGCTACAGTTCAGCACACTTGCCAGCACCCACGCTTGATGGAGCTCATGTATCTCAGAATCACAATCAAACGTGGAGCCGATTCTGTGTCCTAATCAGGAGCAAATTGTCAGTGAAAACACTTTCTCCTTAGGAAAAAAGAGATGAGAAAGATATTATCTGACAAAAATAAAACGAATATGATCAAATATGTCTAAATGCCCATTCACACCAAGAACGATCACTATAACTATAGCAACCACTATATTACCATCCACACTGTTTATTCTATGCGAGCGCTGCAGATTTGTCATCTGCCACCTTAAATTCTCAAGCTCTTTAAAGCAGAATGGATCCTGATTGCTGTCAATGTTTTTATCATTCATCAGCTGGAAAAAATTTGTTGTGAAAGGGATTATAACGATATTCTTCCTCTGTGCAGTTATCGTTATATAGTTGTGCTGTGTCATTAAGAAGTATTTTTAGAACTACATTTTTATCCTTATTGTTAATAGTTATCATCCTTGGTGTGAACGGGCCCTAACTGTCCATCTGTTAGTGCCCCATATCACTGTTTGGCTGACTGACCATGTACAGTTTGCAGTGATGTTCTTTTTTTGAAGCCATGCTTTTATAAGAAGGCTTTTAATATTTACTGGGTCCCAACAAATCTGGGGTTACAATGAAATCAGAAAAATTCAAGAATCAATCAAAAGCTCTTTGGTAGCCAATGGGTGTCTGAATGGTGTAAGCATAAATGGTAATTTGCTGGATGCACATATAGTAAAACTGATAGTTCAACCAGCTAAATCCACAGAAGTGGTTTGTGTTCCCCATCAGTAATACAATAATACCTTTCTAATGTTTTTTTAAATGGAAAGCAATGTAAGGGTAAACACATTTTAAAGAGGTCTGTTGATTGCCTGTCTACTCTCAATAGGCCTACCTCTGTGTTTGTGTCGTCGTAATCTCAGGAAGGAGATCAATTTTTCAAAAAACATACTAGAACTTTCCTCAGGTTGAAAATAACACTCAAATTATAGCCACTTAATCTACTGTAAGAAAAGGCTGGGGGTTTTTTTACACACAATAGTATAATTGTTTGGGAAATACATAGAAAAGAAAAACAATAGTATAATTGTTTGGGAAATACATAGAAAAGACCATTTCGATAGGGCTTTCTCTCAGGCCAAGGATTTATATTGTGATTATATTGTATGGTTTAATGATAATGGTGTTTTTTACATTTATATATATATATATATATATCATACCATCAGCATATCACATATGATATAAACATGGCTTTCAAGAGTTACATATTAATATTCACCTAACAAAGGCACATACAATTCACTTACTGCGCTGATACGCTATAGCTGTGTTATGCAGAAGTACTGTACCAAGATTTTATTTAATTTTTTTTATTGTTTTTGCTAAGTAGACATTCTAGATTTATCTTGGAAATTTGCTTTTCTATTTATTGATACAAAATGATTTATGAATCACAATATGGTCATGAAATAAACTGCACAAAATCATTTAAACAACTGTTTAAATGATTCAATTCCAAGTTCTCTTTATACCGCGTATTGTGGATTGTTTTATATTTAACTTCCTCCCACTGTCAATCCTGGAAATTTGTCTTTTAGTTTGATAGATGTTTGGAATAGAGGATAAATGCAGTACATAATGGTGTCGATGTAAGTGTTTTGCTTTGAATGCGTCAGGTCTCAGGCTCATACCTGCTCTAATAACAATGTTTGTTTTAATGAACCAAGCAAAATTGCTGCTGTATACGTGAGTGGATTATATTAGGGGACGCAACTGACAAACACAAAATTGCAGCTGCAAGCTGTTTCATAAAGTTGTGGGGACATGTCCTCACATTACCACCATAGCATGATAGATAGATAGATAGATAGATAGATAGATAGATAGATAGATAGATAGATAGATAGATAGATAGATAGATAGATAGATAGATAGATAGATAGATAGATAGATAGATAGAATTATATGTTGTCCAATTATATGTTAAATATTCATAGATGCCGTGTCAGTGCATGCATATGTGTATATGAATGAAAAATATCTCAATGTGAGTGTGTGTGTTGACAGCACTGCTCCTCAGCATCTTGGATTTACCTTGTTAATTTGATGTCATTTGTATATTCTCCCCCAACTCTTTCTCATCCTTTCCTTTTTCTCTCCTTCTCCACCTGCACCCCTTCATCCCCGCTGGCCCATGCTCTTATTTATAATTCTATTGTGCTTTGTCTCGTTGTTTCACTCTAAACAATCCTGTTCTCCAATTCCCACCTAATGAATTATGCAACACATTCTGGGCCACACCGCAAATCGCTGGGCTTTTTGTTTTGCTATGAACTGCCACTAAACTTGCTTTTCTGTTTGCCTATAAACACCCCGCGATCCTTTCAATCAAACAAACCTTTACAACGGACACTGGTTTGGACTGCTCGCTCATATGTCAACATTTTTGTCACATTCACCCATGTTTATGTCCTGACCTGCACCAAAATAATATCATTTCCACTTTTGTAATCATCTTTTCTATTAACCCCAACGCTCAATGTTGTGAATAAACTGCTTTTCATTCTCTCGTGTGTGTAACCATCCTGCGTCCTTTGCTGGCTCCACACACCTACTGTATGTCTTTCCCTCTTCCTTCCCACTCCCTCTCCCCTCCATCTCATTGCAGATCAGTGTTGCAAGCCCCCTCCAACCGGACGTGGACGTCCCCATGCGCAGCCTGTCCATACGGTGACCGTCTTCGGAGCTTCTCTGTCATTGTTGCTGTTCTCATGTCTGTGTTGACATTGCTCCATCTTCACTTTGCCTGGAATGAGCCCAAAAGACTGAGCCAGGGACTTTTTTTTTTTTCATCCCCACCAATGGCTCGCTGACCATTAGCCGTGCCGTTTCAATGCTCCTTATCAGACTCTGGTGGCGTTCTTGTTATTGTCCGAGCCTGTATGCTTGTGAGCTGATCCCTCCACTATCCTGGCCTCCCTCCATTCCAAATCCAGCTTACTTTTTTGATCCATAAAGGTCTTGCATATTACTGACAACAAAGGAAGAGGAAAAACTGAGTGATTAATTTACTCTCTCCACCTGTAGTGATCAGACCCTTAGTTTTGTATAATGAGCTCCTTTTTGCTGGTGTTTACAAAAGACACGGTAAGCCACCAGCATTAGGGCTTTTCCATCTTCTGTGCATCCACAGGCTCTTTTGTTTTGGTTTATTATGTCTATGGGAAATGTCAGCAGCTGCATCGCTTGAGAGAATGCATTTAATGATGTTGCTGATACACGCACACAAAGATATAGAACGCAGCACTCATTAAATGGAGTCAAGTAGGATTTCAAATTGATATGACTTTTAAACACTGGTATCATAAATCAAACAGGCCGATTTTCTGTTACCCGTAATGTGAGACTGAGAAACATAAAACAAGACTTCTCCCTTGCAGTGAGTCAATATATAATGCACATTAATTTTCATTTTCTGGGTACACCTCTGGCAGAGACATTTTCATGCCATTTTATTGTATATTCTCGGTATTGATGAGAAAGAACATTAGTTACTGGAATCATGTGCAGTCTGTGAATATGAATATTTGTGTAGTATGTTGCTGCCATGCAGGAGTTGTAGTATTTGAATACAGTGAATTAAGCTAACACTCATTGTTCCATGTCATTGTAAAGGACTAAAATCAGCTGATCGTTCAAGAGTTTAGGTCGGTTGGATTTTTAAATTGTTTTTGAAAGTCTTATGGTTTCCAAGGCTGCAGTTATTTGATTAAATAAAGTAAAATATTATATATAAATAACTGTTTTCTAATTTCATATATTTTAAAATGTTATTTATTCCTGTGATGGCAAAGCTGAATTTTCAGCAGCCATTAATCCATTCTTCAGGGTCACATGATCCTTCAGAAATCATTCTGAAAAGCTGATTTGGTGCCCAAGCATAATTTCATGTTATTATCAAAGGGAGAAAACAGTTGTGCTGCTTACATTTTTTGTAGAAACCATGATACTTTTTTTTAGGATTCTTTGAAAAATAGAAAGTAAAAAAAAAAAAAAAATGTATTAAAAAAATCGTTCTGACCTCAAACTTTTGAACGGTAGTGTATGTTTTAAAATAGTAAGAATGGATATGCTTCACTTTCTTTACTGTGTGGATGCAGTATTGCAATCTTGATTTGATGAAGTGTGTGCTTTAGTCAGAAGCTTATTTATTTTCTGTTATCTGAAGAGTGCATTTTGAGAACCACTAAATGTAAAGACCATAACTATAGAAAGTCTGTGCTATACTGATGCTGCATGTTTGAAGAATATATTTGAATTCATGTCAGAATCAGTGTAGAAGTCTTTGTCGGAATTTCTCAAATAAACTAGTTCACTCTGATGTTCAGCCTCTGAGCTCAGAATCCTAAGACTAATCATGACTTGTTGTCAGTGTACCAGTGAACCAGTTAATGTAGAACACTGACATATAAAGCAGTTTGTGTGCATAATTTGGTTTATTATTATAAGAAATACAAAAGCATTGTATTATCTGAATCATTGTACTGCACAGCGAATAGCTCAAATTTAATATTAGCCAGTAAAACAATCAAGCAAAGATAAAGATTGAAAAAGTCTTTGTCAATTCTGAAGGGCTATTTAGCAGAATTACGAATGACAAGGTTCCTTATTTTTCAATGAAGCAATGAAAACTGATATCTTAAAGGAAGGGTAGGCAATTTGGTTATGAAAATACCTGTTGAAAGGCAGGTAGGACATTGCATTTGGACCGCATTTTCCACAAGTTGATATGATTCTTTAGGGTCTTCATGTAAAGTTTGTAACATACTCAATGGTTGTGTAAAACAATACCCTTTTACCTCCTCAAAATCAGCTCTGTTTCAGCGACCCGTTTCGGTGCATGTTTCTTAAATGATAATGAGCAACTGCTCACCCCACCCCTCACTTCCATGGGGGGTGTCGTAAATATGCTAATACGGGACAATCCGTCAGTGGTCGTGGGCGGAGCATGAGCAATATGACATCATATTGCTTAGAAAATCCAAACGGCTTGATTATCGAGTGTTTAGGCTTTTCGAGGATAAAAAAAAAAAAGGAAAGAATGGATTTTTTTCATTGTATGGTGGTTGTGTCCACGCGCTTTAAAGACACATTTATATGCAAACAAACACCATATAAAAATTAATTTTGCATCCTATGACTCTTTTAAGTGATCTTGAGTTTATAGAAGGTAATCTGTCTCTGATGCTCTCTTGTCCACAAAGCATCATCCACAATCATTTTTATTGTGTTGTTTTATTTATTTATTTATTTTTTGAGAAAATGGTAACAAACATTCCTTGTTGTTATGTGTTCATAGCACATTATCACAATTAGGATCTCATAATGTTTTGCAGTTTAAATTTGTATCATTTTTAAATTTTGTTGAGAGGTTTTAATCCCCTCGAGGCATACCTCTCAGATCAATGGAAGTCAAGTCAATGGAGACCATTTATCTCGATCATCTCTACGCGCTGCCCTCTCCATTCTCTCATTACACGGCAATAGAACATTGCATTTCATTTATGGGTATGTCAAAAACCTCAATATTTTTCTCGTTAAAAGAAAGGGTCTGAAGCCCAGTCCATTAAGGCCTTTATTTCCTAATGTGGCTTGACTTCTTATAAGATTAGAATGGCTCTTTGTTGACTGTTCCAGCTGGAAAAGATTCGGGCAAATGAAAATGGACCTGTTGTTTTACTGCTGTCCATTACTGCTGATCACACCACCCATAAATAAGGGTTTTTTTTTTTTTTTTTTTGCTTCTGGAAGAGAAATAAGCAAAGTCCATCCAGCTAGCCAGCGTACAGCCATTTGTCCTAAAGCCAGGTGTATGAAGTCATAAATCAGAAGGTATCAGACATTTCCTTAAGCAACACGAGCAACAACGTGTCTCTAGTACAGGGAAAGAAAAGACATTGCAGAGATGGGGGTCTATACACACAAAAATGAAAGACTTTTAAAAATGTCTCCTCCTTTGGCTATATAGCAATATTCAATGTTATTTAGACCATTTACTTGCATTTTACTGACAAAAACATTTGAAAAGTTATTCAAAATATCTTATTTTGTGTTTGACAGAAGAAATAAATTAATACCAGGTAAAAACAACATGTGGGTGGATAAATTATGACAGAATTTTCATTTTTGGGTGAACTTTGAGGGTGAAAATGGCAGCTATTTTTGATAAATCCATTAAGTAAATGTGATTGTGGTGTCTGAGACCTGAGCATATTGTAAACTTGACTTCCAAAATTGTTGTGTTGAAAGAAAAAAAAGTTTATTGAAACAAATAGACCAACAATTATTTAAGATCCTCTAGATGAATGTGGAATTTATAATGACATTCATTTGGAATTATGTTCTGTTTATACATGACCAACCAATGAAATGGTTACGATAATGATAATTTCCCCAGATACACTACAAGTGTCATAGAGAATTCTATTAAAAGTATGGAAAAGCGATGTTTAATTGGTGCCACTTGACACCCATTTCATTCGTTCTGACCCATCAGTCCAACCTCATGCTGCGCAAAGACATCTTTGCCACTGATAATGGCTATCCTGACGGCAGTCGGTCTATTAATCGTTTAACGACTAGAGGGTCCCTTCTGCTCGTCAAGCATAGCGTCTTAATGAGCGTTAGAGTCTTTAAACCATCATTATGGAGTCATGCTTGGCTTGTGTCCTCTGTGTAGGTAGTGCAGAGGTTGCTGGGCCAGCACAGGGTGAGGGGAGGAGGAGGAGTCTTAAAACTTGGGACCTTTTCCATAATGGTCAAAGCTTTAAATTACCTCAGGACTCCAGAAGGAAGCCATTCAGCCTGGAGATAAGAAAACTGTCTCATTTTATGGAGTGCTCTTTGGGTTTTATAGGATGATTAGTAAAAAGGACCAAACTGTCACTGGTCAGCTCAATGTATCCACTTAATACAACCCAAAAAGCTATAAAAGTGGCATTTCATGTGAGCTAGGAGGTGTACTTTGGCCATTTAGCTTGGTATCAAAAAACCTGATGTTCTTTCATAGCACATCAAATGCATTTGGCAAACGCTTGCTAGACTATTCATGAGTTTGGCAACATTTGCTTGGCTGTTCATGATTCAATTTCGCCATCATTTCTGGAAGTGATTTCTCTAATTTGACAGAATTTCATTCTTTACACTTCTTCCTGACTCCATGTGACATTTAATATGAAATACATTCACAACCCAATTACTTTTGTAAACCGTTGCATTATTGAGTCAAACCGAATATTTAATTAGAAACTGATTGGGTTTGTGAAAAAAAATTTTTATATCAGAAGTGTTGGAAAAGTTAGGATTGATGATCATCAAGATCTTACAGTACATTATGATTAAAATATTATAAAAACAAGCAATTTTTCATTGGAATAACACACACTGATCAATAATTTAAAGTTTTGATTTAATTTGAACATAAAGGGACGAGAAACCCTAAAACACTTTTTTGATATTCAACAGATATTGTATGCATGTGTTATATCAATCATATCATGCAATATTTTAATCATTATGGGGAATGTAGTTATTTTTTATTATATAGGCTCAATGCTACTGTTGAAAATCTTAGGGTCATTAAAAATGTATTTAAAAGTAATACTTTCCACAAAAATATTAATATTCTAAGAAATGCTTCTTAGGCAGCTAATCAGCTTATTAGAATGATTTCTGAACGACCATGTGACGAAGACTTGGGTAATGGCAGCTGACATGGCTTTATTGTCAATTTTTTGTTTATTTTTGTGGCCCAAGGTATACATACTATTAGGTTAATGACTGTCATACAACATTAAATGCATTTGGTAAACATTTGCTGAACTATGCATGGAGTAAGGGTGTCATTTTCATCTAATCTGAAGCCCCCTCATAACAGATTTACACTGGTTTGACTGAAGTCTATTTTTAGAACCCATCCAGTCTCCAGCTTTCTGCATTTACTGGTGTTGTAAGTGCAGAGGTAAGTGTTTGAATGATTAAGCGGTGCAGCTCAAAGGCTGAGGGATATACAGTACTTCAACCTTGAAGAGAGTGCATTAGCAGGGTCTCAAATGCTCCTATTGCCTGTACTTCACGATGCAAGTTTTCCCATGTAAAAGTGTTCCCAAACTAGAAAACCATGGATCTGTTTAAGCCCTACTTAGTCATGTATCAGCGTGACACAGCCATTAAGCCTCACACATGATTACAAGCTTCATTAGCCTGTCAATCATCTGCTGAGAGCCCACCCACAGACCTCCCTTCAGAGTGAGGGTGCCGTCCAGACACAATCAATCGAGCTTGAGTTATTGCTTCTCATTGCTGAGTCTCAATCACCGTTCATATTTAATTAATTGAGTGCGTTGAACTCAGATGCGGATGGATCACGCCCATTTGTGGAACTTCAGGATAAGTGATATTAACGAGATGCTAAATTGAGCTTCTAATGATGTTATAAATCAACAACAAATCAGCTATAGGAGTGCGGACACATTTCTCAGGGAGAGCACGGCACAAGATGGTGAAAAACAGATGCGTTGGCCGATAAGTCACAGTGGAGTTGGTCATGTGCTTCATGCATCAAAAGTAAAACCATACCAGAATCAATGAATCTGAGGTCTTTGAGTGCTACTCGTTCATGGATAAGCTGATATGCAGTCGCATGGTGAGGCAATTTGAAAATGGTCAATAGATCATGATGGTCAAATGATCTTCCTAATCTGAAGTTTTGAGGTCACAATCGTAGATTTAATTAAGGATGGTTATAAACATTGCCGGATGTTCCTTCTGTGATGTTTTTGTTTTTTGGTACCACTTTACAGTAAGGTCTCATTTGTTAACATTAGCTAATACTTTAGCTAACATAAACAATGAGTTGTTAATTGTTAGTTCATGTTAACTTATGTTAACAAATGAAGCCTTGTAAAGTTTTAGCATTGTTTTTTAAGGTTAAATTTAAATGTCGCACCAAATGGTAGAACAAAATCTACACTCGTTTGAGGTGGATGTGAATTTAAAAAAAAAAAGAAATTCAGACAGCTACTAAATTGTTCAAAGGTCTTTTTAGTATGCCTGTCCTTCCCTCATCTATCATGTGTCGCTTTTGTCACTCTGATGCCCTGTCACTGTGTCCAGATCACACAACAGACTTCTGGGATGCTTTTGCTATAATGGCAATGTTACGTTCAATAGCATGCGTGATTGATGTGTTTAGAGCAATAACATTGCCATGGATGTTTCCCTCCGAACAGCTCAGACAGCCTCATTTCCTCACGCAAAGGCTTTCACAAATTGAGTTGCATCACCTTGAAGTTCTTAAAGCAAAAACATGAGATAGCTATATTTATTGTGTTTTTGCTAGAAGATTGTTGTTTTATTACACTATGTTTAATGAATGCTTTAATTGACTTTTCTTTATTTTTTTATCTTACTTTCAGCACTGACAATTATTTATTTAATTAAATTTTTATTCTATTTATCTCTGAACTTGGAGATTTCAACTTGTAAAAAGCGTTCACGTCCTCGCAGAGCTTGTAATTACAGCTTTTTTTCTGAAAGCTCCTACTCCTACAGATTCTTTTGGCCGTTAGTTTTGCCATAGAAATGCATAATTCCCAGCCTGAGGACGTGAACAGCTCAGAATAGATTAATTATGACATGGCATAAACGCAGCATTAGATCTTTTCTTCCTGTTGTTTGGCCAAAAATAACCATAGAAGAATTTTCACATTATCCTTTATGAATCATTGTGCCTTTTCATGCCCTTTTAATCAAATGTAAAGCAAACAATAATGCTTGTAACCCCATTTTCAGCACATTCTAAGAGCAGCAGTATTTACTTGTCATGAACAAGGGTTCTCATAAAGGAGTGTATGTGTTGTCGAGGCCCGTCATTGATGGTTGTGTGTGTATCCTGTCTCAGCAGATTCGCTGTTCAGCGGCCTAGGCCTGGGCGCAGTGGTTGGGCTGGGGTTATCTGGCCTGCTGCTGCTGCTCGTGCTAGTGGACGTCAGCTGCTTCTTCCTGCGCCAGTGTGGCCTGCTCATGTGCATCACCCGCAAGCTCTGCAGCAAAAAGACAGCCACAAGCGGCAAGAGCAAAGAGCTAGAGGAGGGCAAAGCTGCCTACCTGTGAGTATCCCTTTTGCATCAGTTATTAGCATTTGTATTGACATTTATTCATTTAGCAAATGCTTTTATCCCAAGAGATTTAACATTTAAAGCAGAATACTTTTTTTAATGTAATGTTCTGGTACATGGAGGGCTCTGAATTGGTTGGAGGAACGCAATTTTAACAGGAACATAAAAGCGAAAAAGGAAATCAAGTGTAATCTTTCTGAACAGAAACGCTTATTTGAAATTACCATTAACCAGTTAATAACGTTATTTCACCGTTCTGTTTAAGATTTTAATTTTGCAGTCAGCCAGTCATGAATTCAAATAGTACGGCCTATTCAACGTGAGTGAAATGCCTGTGCTCAGTTGTCAAGACATGGGTAATTTGCAATGGCAATCCACTGGTATTAGCTTTTGGATCTCAGGAGGTTTTCTCATTACAAGCATTACATTTAAGTGAAAATGAATGGCAGGTAATAGCCTACAGTATAGTGTAGGACCATTGTGAATCCAATGTACATACGAGGTTTAGTCACAAGCTCTTAGTAAAATGTTTGGAACGGTAATATTACAGAAGGAACTCATGAACAGAAATGTTAAAATACTGATTCTGCTCAAAGTGAACAAATTTTATTAAAAAAATGTAAGCCCTGGGTACAAGATACATTGTTTCCTGTAACTTTAATTCCCATGTAAATACATGCACTATAAGTCTGAAAATGTCATATGCCATTTAGCCTGGGTTTCTCCATGCTGCCTTGCGCACAGTGCGATTTTATTCACGCTGCTAGGCAGCCTGGACACCATGGACCAGATTTTCCCCTCAAAAAGGGAACCAATCACAGAACGGGGAGGGAGCAGCAAGGCGATGACGACGTCTATGCGACACACCGAAGCAGTTTGTTTATATCTATGGATCCAACATGGCAGCAGACGCGAAGTTGCCTTTCGATGTGTTCTAAGTAGTTTAGAACGCAAGTTTATTTCGTCTTATTCCTCGTCGAATTTCTGTCGCTCTACATACGTCATCTGGTATAATTGAAACGATTGGCTATGAGCTACGTACAGGCGCATTTGATAGACATTCGTAGCGCCCAATAAACGGCTCTGGGCATTCGTAAACCACGCCTCAAATACGAGAAAATTAACATGTGGTTCCCAGACCACGTCTGATGTTAGCCAGGCTATATGCCATTGCATATAATAAATATTTTAAAGTTCAAAAAAGGTTGCAAACGCAATGCCTATCACTTACACTCAAGAGAGAGTCTCAGTCAGATATCGGTTAGAAAAAATAACTTGCAGCTTACTTTGCATAAAAAGTAATAATGTAACATCATTAGTTAGTTTTTATAATGAGTTACACTACATTGTAATGAGTTACTTTAAAAGTAATGTTACCTTATAACTACAACAAACAATTTGTCTTCAGTTGACAGTAAAACATGCTGCAATTCAAAGTCCTCAAGCTAGCCAGAAAAAGAAAGGTGTGACAGACAAACAGTTTTGATTTATATGGAGCGTGTACGTCAAAGAAATACTTAGTCTACAGGCTTATCAGTTTGTTTACTGTGAATCACTCATTTGAATAATGCGATCTACGTTTTATTGTTAGTTGAATTGAATGTTTTGCTTCCGACTGGTGCCTTTATGGTTCCTGACATCCTGTGTAGACTTTGTCCTTTGGTTTGCAGGGTAACTGATCTGTAGCTATGCATTGCCTGCTGTAAAAACTCAAGTCCTGCCAGGTTTACTTGGCTAAAAGTTCAGAGAGATTAAGGACCGTGATTGTCTTCAGCTTCAATAACAAGCAGATATGAGCCCCATACCATCCCAAAGGCCTTGGCCTGGACTTAAGTAACATTATTACAGAGGAAGGTTCCTTTCCAATGTTATCCCATGTGATGAAGAGTCACACATGGGGCCTTAGAAATAATGCACATATGCGACCAATCCGTCACAGGGCCTGATGCTTACTTTGTGGCCCAAGAGTGTTACACAAATAACCCCCAGAAAACATACGTTTATAAACCTATAGGTTGACATTAAAGTCAACAATAATGTGATGTCAAGTATTCTTGAGTGAAGCCAGATAGCTTGATTTCATCCATTGGGATATTGTTGGGAATTTTTTTTCCATTCTTTGATAGGTAAGGGTTGAAAAAGTTAATGAGCTGAGCAGGAAAGTGGAAAATGTGTTACTTTTTAATTACAGATTGCAAAGACAGACATTATTTGTCTTTGAAAATAATATTTTATATTTTATATATTATGATAATTTGTTCCTAGTTAAAGAGTTCACCCTAAAAAAATATTTTAACATTTGCTAACCTTCATGGCATTCCAAACCTGTTTGAATTTATTTATTTATTTATTTATTTATTTTGTCTGTGGATCACAAAATAAGATTTCTTGAAGAAGAAAAAAACTATGAAAGTTTATGGAGTTCCAGTATTGTTTTTGACCCCACTGACTTTAATTGTATGGACAAAAACAGTTAAAAAACGTTCATTGAGGTTTGGATGAACATGAGGGTGAGTAAATGATGACATAAGACTGTTTTCACACTGACAGTACCATTAAAAATGTTAGGGTCAGTTAGATTTTTTATTCTTTGAAAGAAATTAAAGCAAATGTGCATTAAATTAATTAATAGTGACAGTAAAGACTTTAACATTGTAACAGAAAAAAATCTATTTCACATAAATGCTGTTCTTCTGAACTTTATATTCCAAAAATCCTGGGAAAAATATATCAAATAAATATATTAAATATATTAAAATAGAAAATAAATGTATTGTAATATTTCACAATATTTCTGTATTTCTAATCAAAGAAATGCAGCCTTTTAGAAATCCTACCGACCTCACGCTTTTGAACACTAGCCGTAATTTGGGTGCATGGCTCAAACCTGATCCGAAGCCACCTTTTCAAGCATCTCATCGATCTCATAAGTTCCTAAAACAAACCAAACTGTGGTGCCAAATAGATTCTGGTCTGCAAAAAGCCCCCTAAGTCTGAATTTCAGCCTCTGGGGAACCACAATGGCTAGTTGTCAATTGAAAATGTGTTTTTGACCACTCTTTCAAACTGCCCACTGTGCACCTTTCTTCTCTTCCGACAGGAAATTGCCACTGAAAGAGGAAAACGGCAAGGAGACTCTGAAACCGGACACGATCGAGATCAAAGTTCACGGTGACAACAGCCGACACATGACACAGGAGGACAGTAAAGCGTAATGGAGGCCCTGCTATCCTCTAAAAAAAACATGCAAAGTGAGCCACCCAGAGACCAATAGCAAGCAAACTAATGAGAATACAAGCAAGAACACGCCAACCAATTGTAAGATCGTTTGTTAGAGACTCCTCGTCCGGGGTATCAGAAGAGGCCACGCGATAACTGCTTTGTGAAACATTTTTCGGAGGTTGCCGCTCAACAGACAGGCCCCCGTTTATTTGTGCTTGTTCTCGCTTATTTTTGGGCTTCTTTTTTTTCAAGGCTTTGCTGTTGCTTTGAGTCTGATTCTTTGTTACTTGGAGGTTGGGTCTACGCCGTAAGCTTCACGTTTTCTCTTGCTCTCATTCCATCTTTCTTTGGAATCCGGCCGTTGCACTTTTTCAGTGGTTACTCAAAAAAAATCGCTTCTTAATGCGTCACTCAAAATTAAGTGTGTGGAAATCCCCCACTTTTTTTCGGTCTGTGTTGTAGTTTTGAGTAACTGTTTGAGTAATGTTTACTTTCTAGCCTTTTTGCCACTAAATGTCTCACCCAAATGCAAATAAATTACAGAATGCTCAGAAGCAAAGCAAGGATCAACCACACTTGACCCCAAACTGAGTACATGGTACATGGGTACATGGGTGGCGCTGACACAGGCCCAACTTGGCCTAGACGATGAATTACTCATAGATTACAAGTGTATTTGTGGATGAAAATATGTCCTTGTTTCCAACACTGTTGTTTCATCAGAATCAGAGGAGCATCGTATGTCATACTTTCTTGTGGAGATATCTTGGAAACAAAAAAAAAAAAGAAAGTGCTTTTCCTTTAGAACCGTGTGAAAGTTTGTACGTGTGTGCGTCTGAGCATGGCCGTGTTGTTGTGGGGATGTGTTTGGATGTGTGTGATAGCGAGCATGGAGTGTAGAAAGATGAAGAATGACGTAAAGAAAGTAGAGGTTGCCAAGTCTTAAAGGATTAGGAAAATATGAGAAATATCTATTCAAGTGTGCTGATGTAAATACTTGTTATTTCTTTGGAACATTTCACAACAGAAAAAAAATATGATTCATTCCAGGTTCTGTCTTAGCGTGACACATAAATGATGACAAAGTATGTGCATCAAAATTGGCAATCAATGTAAAGGTTTTCTGTGTAAGTGATGTTATCGAGAGCTAAAGAAGGGCAGGTGGCCAAGAAGGTGGTTTCAGATGAGTCACAGAGGTTTTAGCTATACAATTTGTTTTGGTAATCAAATCCATGCCATTTTTGGATAATTTGAGCAAGGAAGCTTTGGTTTTATGAGAGATCAGGGGTCTGCAGGTGATCAGGATCTTTGTGTTGCAGTAATAAGGATGGAAATGGCATTCTGCTAGACGCATGCTCATTTTACCAATCGGAGTTTGAGAAAGAAGTCTTGATATCCATCTAAATGTTCAGCATATTCACTTTGGTTTGGGCCAGCTAATTTCTCCAAAAAACTAAAACTTTTGCATATATTTTTCATAATCACCAGGCTCTTCACATTCAGCGCAATAGAACATTGTGGAATGTTGCCAATTTCTTTTCAGCAGTCTAAAGGGAGCACTCCATACGCCCAACTGTACTTGTGGAATTCTTGTAATCCAGTGTAATTTTTCTTCTGTAAATAAAAGTGTCCCAATATTAAAGTTTAAACCATTTGGACTCTGCTTTTTAAAGCATATAGCACACATTTGTGTTAAAGAACACTTTCATAGTCTTTGATAATTATACAAGACATGGCTGTGTACCAAAACCTAGTGAGCTACCGAAAGAGAAAGCTCACTGGGTTTTGAAGCACAGCCATTGAATATGTGGTGTGGGAAATGAATGTAGTTGAGATTCAATGGTCCTTAAAGGTTCCTTTCCTTGTCCTGGAGCCGGTGACCTGTGGAAATGAAGAACGAGACTGGAACATCCATGCCTGACCACGTTTGAAAGAAACCATCTACGTTTCCTTCGGGGGTCCTGTTGTCTGCTGCACTTTGAAGTGTAAGTACTGGAGAGCTAATGCAGACTCACCCGGGCATTGGTGTCCTCTGCCTTGGCTATCCACTAAACACACATGGTCTTTAATCAGGGTGAACACAGTAGACAATGACTGCCCAACCGAGAACAGTTTTTAGGATGCAAACTGATCTTTCCATAATGATTCACTCAACCTTCTCAGGCTTTTCTAAATGGGTCTGGCTTTGTGTATCGCTACACCATTTAAAATCGACAATGAAATTTTGCTGATGTGACCAGCCCTTAAAGGTACACTGTGTAGGAATTTCTCCCATCTAGCGGTGAAATTGTATTTTGCATTCAAACAAGTAATGCTCTCTAGCGCCTCACTTTTTCAAATGCATGTTGCAACTAGGGTAGCTGTTATGTACAGTGGCGATTCTAGGGGGTGGCCTGGGGTGGCCGGGGCCACCCCTGAAAGCTCATTGGCCACCCCTGTGGCCACCCCAGATCTGATAGGTAGTTGGTCAAGTTCGTCAACACAAGAAATGAGAAATGTTGTCAATCAATGATGACAGCTGATCAACTGATTTAGGGTCAGTTTAAATTTTTTAACTAACACAGTAACGGTCAAACTGAGACTTTGAGAGCTGATTTCTGCTCAGCGGACGTTTGGCCATGCAGGTCAGGTGACTTATGAGATGAAAGTACGTGCGCTGCACGGTGCACCTGCTGCTGCTAGTCCGTGAAACAAGAGGACGGTGACGGTCACACAGTTGCAACAATACAACAACAATAAAAACGCTGGAATCAGTCGATTGAGAGGTATGGTCGGGACCCAACGCAGCAGAGTGCGGCTCGGGAATATAGATCTGATGGCCGAGTGCGGGCATGGGCGGTAATGCACTCGTGTGTGTGCTGGTTGCGGGAGAGTAAAACGATTCGCGGGACTCCCGCAAAATAGAATTATCTATAAATTGAACATCTAAAAACAAATAAATTGTCATTCATCTGTTGCACAAAAGCAACAAGAACAACTAAAACAAAATAGAAACGATTTACAGGCCAGAGTCTCTATGTATAACATGTTTGCATTTGCAACAATGTAGCCAATCACAGACATATGTGTTGATTTCTTGAACGCAGTGGCCAATCAGAGACATTTAAGATAGAATCCCCTCACCGCTCAAAATGGACTTTTTGTTCAGTGCTGATTTCTGCATAGGCTACTGGCAAATCATCTGATTATAGCAAACAAAGTGTATATATTATGAAAGATTCATTATGCAGCCAGTTTCATTGATAATAACAGAGATTTGTGAGATCACGATGAACTGAGATGTCAGCTTTTTAGGAATTATTAAGGGAGAAATCCGTCCTGCGCAGGTCTCTAATGTAGACTTTAAAAAGTAAGTAAGAATCTAAGTAAGAATCTTTATTCTCAATGTATATCAAGTATACAATGAAATTGCAATGCTCTACGGCCAGTGCATAATAAATATAAAAATTGTTAAAACAATAAATAAATATATAAAAAATATAAGACAGAATTTAAGAATATATGTGACCCTGGATCACAAAACCAGTCTTATGTTGCACAGGTATATGTGTGGCAATAGCCAACAAAACATTGTATGGGTCAAAATTATAGATTTTTCTTTTATGCCAAAAATCATTAGGATATTAAGTAAAGATCATGTTCCATGAAGATATTTTGTAAATTTCCCACCTTAAATATATAAAACATTTATTTTTGTGAATGGATGCAGCACTATCGCCAATAGAAATGGACAACTTTAAAGGCGATTTTCTCAATATTTCGATTTTTCTGTACCCTCAGATTCCAGATTTTCAAATAGTTGTATCTCGGCCAAATATTGTCCTATTCCTAACAAACCATACATCAATGGAAAGATTATATATTCAGCTTTCAGATGATGTATAAATCTCAATTTAAAAAAAATTACCCATAAGACTGGTTTTGTGGTCCAGGGTCACATATAAGACAGAGACTACAGCTCACTCCATATTGTCCACATGTGTTATGAATTGAAAAACAAACGACTAACATTATATTTACATTAAAAGTAGCCTAGGCTGCAATCTAGTGTATGTGAACCTTTTTGCAGATAAACACAAGTGCATTTTCAGACAAGTTAATGGACAAGTTAATTGAGTAGCCTAAATCATATTCCCACTACGGTAATTAATAACAGACTATAGCCTAGTAAACACATTTCCTAAATAGGCCTGTGACTGTATCTTACATTTTATGAAATAGTACCATTATTTAAAAATAAAGTTTGCACTTTGTTACTATTATTAAAATCCTCTATTGTTCATAAGAGTTTAAAGGTTTACATAACATTACTTTATAGTAGGCTATATATGGCCACCCCACTCTAGTTTTGTGTCCCATCTTGGCCACCCCAGTAAAAATGTCCTGGATACGCCACTGGTTATGTACCAAGAAGCTATGACAACATGTCTTCCAATAGCACTTCATCGAGTTTAACTATACATGTTCTCCTGTTATGCTGCCTATATAATGAATTACACGACCAAGCAATGGAAAAAAAGCTTATAATTTAGACTGTAACATTGACTTACCTGTCGAGAAGAAAGCAGGCAACTTCAGCATCCCTTTCAAAGTCTTTCTCCTTCATTACCTCTTTCCACCTGGGAAAAGCTATCCCGATATTTACTCTCGTTTTTTTAATTCGCTGGTCACGTTTCCTTTTAAATTCGATTTTTTGCTTTTTTGGCGACAAGGATTCCTTCTCCTGTGGCTCGGCATAAGTATAATCCTGCATTATGAAGTACCGTGCAGTGCAGCCTTTCAAATTTGCCGGGGCAGTGACAAGCGCCTCTCACTGTTCTCCTTGTCTGTTTCAGCTGGTTTCATTCACGTGACGCTGGCTCTGAACGAAAACGCGTTGTGGAAACGCGTTGAGGTAGGCTAGTGCTTTTTTCCCCTCTCTGCTATTATAGTTTTTCAAAATAGCGGAACGACAAGGAAGCCTCCTTGGACTTACCCGTCCAATGTAGATAAAGATAAGAAATTCTTTGCTTACGAGGATAAGTCAGATCATTGGCAGAGGTAATTTTACACCAATGAGGACATATTTATGAATAAAGACATTGATTTTAGCTAATAAAATACTTAGCTAAAAACTACACAGTGTACCTTTTAAGAAATCCTCTACCCATGTAATACAGGAATCAAAGCCTATGAAGGAGGCCCTTTGTGTGCAGAAATTTATTAATGCCGTGTGGAGTTTGAAAGGCTGTTTTTGGGCAAATGTTCAATGAGAGAGAACTGTTGCAGTTTCCATGTAGTATGTCCAGTGCTGTGAAAAAGTATTTGTTTATTCTGTATTTTATTTTTATTTTTTTTCTACTAAGATATATATTCCATACTTTTCCTTGAATACCAAAGAAATGAAAGATGCACCAAACATCTGTGCCCATTTTACATCCAGACTATGTAGTTATAAATGAACACAACCCAAAACTGATCACATAAAATCAGAAAAGGGCAGTTTTCTTTTCACAACACTGTATATATTGTTAAAAAGCTTATAAGGATTTAAGATTATGAAAAGGATAATAGATTGTGTATGTTCTCTCTCACTTTGTTCTCAAGCCTATCCATTTAAGCTTTCTTAAAGAAAACAGCCAATCATTGTGAATAGTCTGGTCTTTGCTTTTTTCCCAATATAATATCCTTCAAAGTTTCATACAGCGGTCAACAGACTCAAAATGGCATAATTTGGAGCACTTCTAAAAAGCCTATGTGGTTACAAAATGATCCTGTATCTTTTTAAAGAGTGAATTAGGAACTATTCGCTACAATTGTTTGGGTTCATTTCAAGACAGCTGTCAAGATATCTCTCTGGCAGCGGGGGGAATTAGAGCTAGATTACAATGTTTATTTGTATTGTGTTTCTCTTTAGCTGAAACTGTTATTGCTTCTGTTGTTAATGTATTTCAACCAAAGACATGCCTTAAGGGAGTTCTCGATAACAGCCTGGACATAGCGCTGAGTAAATACCATACGGCTACAAGCATTCGCTCTGCTTTTACTGCTGTTTTAAATGGCTTTGCTTTTGCCCTAATTACATTCTTGCCTGATGTAATTAGCTTAAAGAAACAAACAGATACCTGTGCCTAATTGCATTTATAATTGATTTTTACAGCCATTTAAGAAAATTGTCATTTGAAAAAAACAATCGGTTATTTTAAGCAACATTTTAGCATTTAAATGACAAAGCAGGCCATAAAATGAAAGCACAATGTAAGAAACAAGCCAGTTTTTATTTATTTTTTTATTTTTTTTTCTGTTTTCACAGCAGTATGACAAAAGGACTTATTACTATCAGTGCGACCCAGTGTGAATGACTAAACATAATGACAGATGATAGCAATAATGATAAAACCTCAGAGGGCTTACTGGGGGGAAGCTACTACATCACCTATATTGGTATTTTTATTATGTATTAGAAGTGATTCAAATATATGAATGATATGATTTAACAATAACCTTTCTTGACCCAGCATTTACTTAATGTATTCCTCGCCTACTGACTACATAAATCATGTTTATATGGCCAGCTTTTATCCGTTTATGGTTGCAGCGTTTGTTCGGTTTGAAATTGATCCATTTGAAAAGATTTATGGGGATATTCAACTTAATTTGTCACTCGGAATTGAAAGAGTAACTTATCTAAAAAAAAAAAAATGTACACATGATTTATTTTCCATGATTTATTTTCTAGCAGTCTTTTTTGAGAAACACGCACAAACACAAGCTGCCATGCTCATATTAATAGAAACTTTTGACGTAGAATGCTAGACTGAAGCGCCATGCTCGGCGAACAAATCCCTGGCTAAGCCAGAGGGGTGCAGAAAGCCTTCTGTAATCTGCACACAACCAGAATCATCCAGTGAAGTCAGCCACCATTTTGGGGCATCCCACTTATGATTAAAAAGCAGTGGTGTAAGTTCCTGAAAGATCGCGAGGCAGTCTTTAGTAACACTTTCCTATAAATGCATGCATGTATGTCTGCAATCTAGAAAACTTACAAGCTCTCACACACCTGAATTTATTCTTAAAGCAGCGAACATGTGAAGCGTTGCCGGAATCTCTGCAAACTTCAGTGAGCAAATTCTGCACTAATCCTTTTGGCAGGTGCTCCTCCTTCCTAATCTGCCTGCTCTCAGAATCTCCCATGATGCCATGGGTTGCTTGGTGCACCTCCTCACCTGTGATAAGGCGCGCCTGAGGGACATGCTGAGATAAATGCTTAATAATTAAAGAGATGGAGAGGCGTGTCAAGGGCTCTGTGCGGTTAATGCCTTACAGGCTGTGAGGATGAGAGTCTTATAGCCACAGCCAGAACACGGCTCTCTCAAACAGATGGGACAGGCTCCTCTCATTCTCTTCATCCATCTCTCTGTCTTTGTAGCTCTCACTCTCACCATCTGACCATCATTAAAACAAATTTGATTTATTGTAATAACAAATTAAAAGTGCTCAAAACACATTGAACATACACTACCATTAAGTCTCTTATGCTGACCAAAGCTGCATTTATTTGATCAAAAATGCAGTAAAACAGTATTGTTGTGAAATAGTATTACTATTTAAAATAACTGTTTTCTATTTTAATATATTTTAAGATTAAATGTATTCCTGTGGTGAATTTTCAGCAACATTACTCATTACAGTCTTCAGTGTCACATGATCCTTCAGAAATCATTCTAATATGCTGATTTGGTGCTCTGAACTCAAAACTGTATGATTATCAATATCATCAATGTTGAAACCAGTTGTGCTGCTTAATATTTTTGTTTGTTTTTCAGTCTTTTGATGAACAGAAAATTCAATAAAAGGTGAAATTGAAATAGGTGGGTTTTTTTGTAAAATTATGTCGGTAACATGTTATTTTTATAGTCCCTTTTGAGCATTTTGTTGACCAATAAGTTGGTTAACTTTCCAACTACATGTCAACTATAACTCTCATTAGAGTATTAATAGACTACTTAATATCAGCTAACTCTTTATTGTGATGGTCCTCCAACAGACATTCTACTGACTATAAAAAGTAGGGTGACCAGACCCCGAAATCTAAAGCCCTATTCGCACGGGATAAGTATTACCTGGTGACCTCTAGTCAATTGTAATAATTGCGGAGGTTGTCTGTGATCTTAATCCCGTGCGAATCGGCCATGTAATTTGTAAAGTAAAAATTCCCCCGCAAATGACCTACCATATTTCGCAGAACACAGAGGTCCTGTGATAATATTAGTCCCGTGCGAATCGGCATCTCTGTGATTTGGCGGGGTCGTTTCTAATTTTTTCAAGGTTTTTGTTTCCTGTGCGCTTTTTTATCCATCTTTCGCAAACAATGGAGGCTGCGTTTGAGTGTTTTGATAGTATTTTGGGTGCTGGGTCATATCGCTATACACCATACAACTATACAATTTGCAGAAAGAGAAAGCCGAGAACCATGATTAGATGGAGATGAATGATATGAATGAGCGGTAAGGAACATTCATCTGTTTATGATATATTATACAGCTAGACCTATAATAACAACAAGACATTTCCAAGCAATAGCCTATTGACATCATATCCAGGGGATAAGTCAGTAAATTCGAGTAAAATCACAGGCTTCGCTTATCCCGTGCGAATGCGCCATACGAAATTCAGATGTGGGTGGGCAATTTCTAAATCACACGAGGTCCCCAGATAATACTAATCCCGTGCGAATAGGGTTTAAGCTGTTGTCCTGAATCCCGAATCCGGGCCTAATTGTCCCGAGAATTGTACTAAAGCAAAATATTTAGTAGTTATTGTTTGATAAAACAATAAAAAACCGTCCGTGGAGGTTGAGTTGTCCTGCAGCCATCCCCCGCCGGCTGCTCATTGGCTGCAGCATCTTTTTTTCTTTTTTTGAAGTTCTTTTTTTTTAAAAGATACCGTAGGCGCAAATTTATATGCATTGATAAGCGAGCGCAAGTTGCCGCAGTCGTGAGGACAGTGAATGTGCAGGCAGCCAGTCGTAAAAGAGTGATTGATTTGGTGTGCAAAAAAATACTTCGGCCTAATGTCTGATGTCGGGTTACACAAAGCAAATCATCTACACAATTATTTTGTTTTCTTATTTAATGACCGACAATTTAGTCGTAATAATAATTTTGGCATAAGGCTTATTAGCGTTAGGCTAGCCTGAAAGGTCTGATTGTACGCACTGTTACAACAGTCAATGTTTTGTTTTTGGTTTTTTTTCACAATGGCATTTGAGTTCATGATTTTAATGTTGTTTTTTTTGTGGCAGACTAAAGACTAATGACAGACTGTTGATATTTGAATAAAAATATGTTTGGTTCAGGTTTGAAATTCATTATCTTTTATTATAGGCTATGTAGTCTAATATCATAGTAGGCCTACCCCACCAAAGCAACCGATCCTCCCTGTCCCGTCCCGTCCCGAATTTCAGCCAATCTCATCTGGTCACCCTATTTGCAGCACAGTTACATTCTCTTTATGCTAAAGGTTAAACATCAAAGAGAATGTGTTTCATGTAAAATAATCGAAATCACTGTTATCTTTTTATTGAGACCTGGTAGGTGCCCTCTAAATGTCAGTAAGTGTCTGTTAATCAAAAGCCCTGGGGTTCTCAGTAATGGAGTGTAAGCTGTCCGTCAGGAGCTAATGCATTCAGAAGCTCAGTGTGATGTCATCAACATGAAGGGCAGAAAATAATGAAGCAATAATGAAGCCTCTGTCTCTTAATCAGAGCAAGCAATCAGATTTATGTCAACACATGTCTACCTGTTTA
Organism: Squalius cephalus; assembly: GCF_949319135.1. Classification (NCBI taxonomy): domain Eukaryota; kingdom Metazoa; phylum Chordata; class Actinopteri; order Cypriniformes; family Leuciscidae; genus Squalius; species Squalius cephalus. The sequence goes on from NC_137130.1 coordinate 12,508,320, forward strand.
TTTATGTAATTATCTATTTTGCAGCTAAATTTACTTGCGCCTAGACTGCTTTGGGCGAATGCGAATCAGAAGGTCAATGCAAATAATGAATGGATTTTTATTAATGACGTTTAAGGAAATGAAGACAGAAGAGAGGGCCTAATATAGGCTAATGGATCAATCAATTGAAGCCAAGCGCACAGTATTCTCGACTGAAGGTTGATGCCCTGCATGCATTTAAAGACTCACAGTTTCTTGTTTTCTGTAGTAATCGCAAACTAACTGTGTCAATTACAAGATATTTCTCGTCCTCCACAGCGAAAATCCTGGAATACATTCGGAAACTTGCTTAAAGCGATGGTTAGGGAGAGATTATGTTTTACAACATTTTACCAAACCGCTATACGGAGGCTTGTTTTTGCCCTGATTTGCACAAAATGGGGAAAAGAGAAAAAATATTTACATTTAATTGGTCTGTGAGATTTCAGCAGGTTTGCGTGTTTGTGCTTGAAAAGCATCTGCAATGAGTATTTTAGTTGTACACTTGAACACTGAGAATTCGCCAATGATTCTTTTTAGAACTATAGATTACTGAAACACTGAGTAAATGTTGAATTTTTGAGACCATTTGACCCACAAATAGTTACACTTTGGAGGTTACTAAAGAAGTAAAAAAAGAAGGGGAAAAAAAGCACTAGAAAGGTTAGACCTTGCATCAATGTCAACACAGAAATCTGGTTGTACTCTGACAGAGAAAGAGTAGGTCTGTATATTTTTGGTATGAATATGAATGGAGTTAGTCGTCCATGCTTTGCTAATGAGACTCAGGGAGCAGCCAGAAGACAGAACTAATTAATTATCTGCTGACATTTATGGATAATAACCTTATGGTGCATATCAGACTTTATGAATATACATGGGTACATGTACATGAACAGAGCATTACCAGACTGCTAGATGAAATGAAAGAACACAAATATACACATCAGCTTAATACCCTGTTGGGTACGAACAATGTCAAGTGTCCATCACAAATTAGCTCTTCACCAGATTGCATTGCAAAACATCTTTTACCTAATCATTCAATGCTTTTGTTTTTTTGTTTTCCAGTAAAAAATATCTAAATGCCAGCTATACAGTGCATTCTTGAATGCCTGGTTCTTACTGGTTGATAGAGCCATCCAGTGGTCAGATGTTTTGCAGCTGGCAACGAGGTAGACCGCTTTAAACACTTCCTTCAAGCAACTTGGATTTTGTCTGTTTCATGCAAATGCAATGGTCGTCATCTTGTGTCTCAGTAATCGATCGTAATTCAGAGGACTATTAATATTACTGTAATTTTTTTTTAGTGTTTATCTTGATTAAAGGGGTCATGAATTAAGAAATACATTTTTCCTTGATCTTTTGACATATAAGAGGTAATTGTACTATAAATATATCCTGTAAGTTTCAGAACTCAAAATGTTCTCGTTAGTCCAAAAACTGTTTTTTATTGAAACAAAGCTGCCAAAATGACTTGTTTTGGATTTTGTCTCATTATGACGTAATAGTGCGACTCACTCTGCAGATCAACACCTACTTTTACAGTTGCCTCTTTAGCCCCGCCCACCAATTTGCTCATGTCATGTAGTAGTAAATACGGTTTGAGGCAGACGCAAACACTCCAGCAACAAAACAATAGATCCCTCTGTTAAGGCGAGACACGGCAGGCAAAAACATCTTTTTTTTTTACTGGTCAATTTTGAGATTTTTGGATATTTGTCTTCAATAACATGTGTTCTTTCAGACTTGTGTTGAAAAAAAGTCCGAAATACACATTTAGGTCTTTATTTTATTACACTTTGCCTGTTTGCGTCTGTAGATTTCTCATAAATTCAACAAAAGTTTGCGTTCTTAATCAACATGCTGCTCCGCGATCTCTGCCGGCACCCTTTCATCAGAAGCACCGTTAGGAAGCTCTCTCTCTTGTGTACAATCCTGTCGGATCCAAATATGGTCATTTCCTTTTTATCAGCAACCAATCGCGAAAGTAAAAGGGCTGAATGCGCAATCTCATTGGCTGATGAAAAATCTTTAAAGCCCGTTTTCTCAAAATGACTTTTCTCTCATACTCTAAGTTCGAAATCTCCACTTCAGTAGCACCTATATACACCAAACCTTCCAGTCTTGTACCTAGTTATATTATGAAGACATTTGCAGAGGGATTTGTAAATAAATTATTCCTAGCCTGATTTATATAACATTTTATTCCAAAAAACACGGCGAAAATCATTTTTTTAAGGCTATTGACAGTATTTTCTGATTTACAGGATAACAAAAGTAGATATCCATAAATCCCTCTGTAATTTTTTTTCCATCTAATATGTGAACACAATGAAAAAATAATTTTTAACCTGGCTTTATCCAATACTCAGATTTCGTTTTTTAAAATATATGCAAATTAGTGCATATTTGATTAGATATTGCCTAATTTGCATATTTAAACATCAAATTACAGAAAACTTGTAATACATTTTTTTCTCATCTTAATGTTGGTAATCAACTGGAAAAGTTTCATGATGATATCTGCTAGTTAAAATTTTTACCCTATTCACCTGTAGTGTCTCGCCTTAAGTGCCAATTTGTGGAAAAACACAGTCTTTGCATTGCAATCCTTGTGATCCTAACATTAAGAAAGTGTGAATGGACTTCATTTTCCAGTCGGATCGTGTCAGTTAGACACGACGAACGAACGATTTTACTGTGGATTCGTTTTAAAACCATACACAGTTTGCAGGCTTTTAAGAGAAACTGAAAGTAAAAGATGGTGCAGTGACGACTATATTGGATCCGACAGTAATGTTGCAGCACACAAGTGTGAGTAACAATGTTTTTACCATGTGTCACTTTAGCTTTTTGTGTTACAGATCTTTTGAGTATTTATAGCCTGCTGATCTTTTGAGTATTTATAGCCTGCTGTAGAAAACTGTCAAACTGTGAATAGTTGTGATTTACTGTTCTTTCCTTTGCTTTGGAATTTATGGTTAATGCAGAGGGTACCTGGATATGGAGGGAAAGCACGTGGAGAACGCTGCTTTTGTTATTGTTTTGATGGAAGCCATGGCTGTAATCCTGAACAAAAGATTCAGTGAGCGACATTTTTGTTATCTGTACGACATTTGATTTAAAACACAACACTGCAAATAACAATGTAGGCCTATACTGTACGTTTTTCACTTTAAAAACGAAAAGATGAACAATGAATAGCCTATAAGAAAGTCATTGCAACAAACAATGGTACAATCAATTATAATTCTGTTTAAAGGACAAGTTCGGTATTTTACACTTAAAGCCCTGTTTTCAGATAGTTTCTGATGAAATAGAACGGTTAAGATTAAAATTTGGACACATGCTGCTGGCCCGAGAATTTTCGGTTTCTTTCGCTTTCCCCCCCACCTCCACAATGGCTGCATAGGTGCACTGGAACAATCCTTCCTAAAACGCACTGATATGCTCACACAAAAATCGCTGCAAAAAAATGCTTTCCAACAGGTGTTTTACCATTCGTTGTAAAACTGTGGACCTATTTTTACAAACGCCTCACACCCGTACATTCTTCCGTTGAGAGCTTGAATAATAGACACTCCAGTCCAGTTTCCGGCGGCGGAGTAATACCGTACCTCACAGCACATCCAATACAAGTCAATGGAGTTGGACAAAAACTACGATAAAACCTGTTGGAAAGCATCTTTTGCAGCAATTTTTGTGTGAGCATATCAGTGAACACCCCTGACCACTCGGTGAGTTTCACGTCTTTGTAAACAAAAGTTTAATGCGTTTTAGGAAGGATTGTTCCAATGCACCTACAGTATGCAGCCATTGTGGAGGTGGGGGGGAAAGGGAAAGAAACCTAAAATTCTCGGGCCAGCAGCATGTGTCCAAATTTTAATCTTAACCGTTCTATTTCATCAGAAACGATCTGAAAACAGGGCTTTAAGTGTAAAATACCGAACTTGTCCTTTAAACAAAACACCGCAAGTTATCCTGTTAACTGTAACTGTGGGAACTCCAAGTACTTATAAAGCATATGTGATACGCATAAATGTTTCACATTGTTGGCAAATGTTTCAACATTGTAACAAGATATTTTTTTTTACATCGGAAATTTTCAAATGAATTCCACACGTTTAATGGCGGGGACGTTGAAAATTTACTTCCAAGTTTTGAACGCAGCACGCCTATCAAAATGGAATGTTTGAAAAAGAGTGTCAAACACAGGATAGAAAATAGCTTATTACTTCTAAATTCGTATGTTTTTGATGTAAAAATCTTGATACATTATAAGTGGACCTCAGTGAACATTATAAAATAAAAAATCCAAGCTGATTTAATGAACTATTAAGATTCACTCAGAAAACATAATTATTTGTGCTTAAAAATCCAAGGTACACATCTTGTACACATCTACACAATTCGGTCATTATTCACCCTCATGTTGTTCGAACCCCGTAAGACTTTGGTTCATCTTCAGAATACAAATGAAGATCTTTTTGATAAAATCTGAGAGCTTTCTATCTCTCCAAATACAGCTACGCAACTGAAACGTTGACGCTTCAAAAAGTTCATAAAGAGATTGTAAAACTATCCATATGAATTGAGAAGTTTCGTCCAAATTTTCTGAAGAGACTCAATTGCTTTATATGAACAGAATTAATTTAGGCTTTTTATTCACATATAACCGCTCAATTCAAATGGATTCGTTTTATGATCTCTTTATGAACTTTTTGAAGCGTCAAAGTGGTACTTGCGTAGTTGTCAATGGAAGGACAGAAAGCTCTCAGATTTAATTTAAATATCTTCGTTTATTTTTCGAGGATGATCTAAAGTCTTACGGGGTTGGAACGGCATAAGGGTAAGTGATTAATGACAGAATTTAAATTTTTGGGTGAACTATCCCTTTAATGCAAGGTCTAGCATCTAGTGTTTTTAACAGTTGACTTCTTTTAACTTGGGCGCTTCTCTGACATGCTTACCACGCTGCAATATGAAAAACAATGGAAAACCATAGCAGTTGAATGCAAAAACGTGTGAACCGTCCCAAATGTAAAGTAATTGCACAGTATCTTTAAATTGACTTAAATCAAGACTTATTTTCAGTGCATAAATCATGAATTGTGTCATTTTCTTACCCCATTGACATAATTCCAATTTTTTTTTAATTTGATTACATTTATTTAGTTTTATGTATGTTACAGCATGGGAAAGAATAGGCTACCATGTAAGATTTTTGCAGTGCAGTGTTTTTAGTGTATTCTGACCTATTTTAAAATGCCTTTTTAAAATGACATTTACAATTCAATTCCCCACTATTGAAGTGTTAAATGGTCATTTCACATTCTAGGCCCAAAGGGTTCTATCACATGGCAATAATAATTCATCGGGTCATTAGTCGCAGAAGCCCCTCAATCACGGCTGTACCGTTGCTGTCAGCATGTCCAGCCGCTCATGAACATCAGTGCTTTAGGTCCAGGGTCCACGCAGAGGCTAATGGAAGCATGCAGCTATATTTCCCACAGGTTTTCCAGAGGTTGTCCTCATTCACAGGCATCCAGTCACCCCCCGCTATCAGGAATACAACAGCTCATTAGCGTCTGCCTGCTTTTAATGAATAAATCTGCATACGCTAATTACGTCTGATTGTGTCTATGTGGTGCAGTCGCAGGCTGACTGATGGTACGGGGAAATTGCCGTAATATAGGCTGTCTGACTCACAATCATGTTTATGATTATGAAACACATGTTGTCTTCTCCACACGCCAGATACCGGCAGCGCATTGTAACACTGGTTATGTTGGTTTGTAATAAGCTAGCAGGTGATTCTTATTCCGGTCACTCTTGGCGACTACACAGATTGCATTTTAAAACCAATAAGGTTTGATGAAATTGTATTTGGTCATGACTGCCATATGCAAGTTATTACTTTTAATCTCGTGCATGAAATTTCTATGAGATACATATTCGAGATCAAGTTTGATCACGTTTGTATCAATGTACTGTTGTGGTAACCTGGTATAAGGGGTTGCTGGTACAGTTTATGAGTATTGGAGATGGGTCTCTCCAGCACCTGGTAATTGCTCGGCTAACACTGTCATTTTCTTTTTCTAAGCGACACAGTCGATAAATCAAATAAATGAGGCCTTTGTCGAGGTTAGATGTGTTGCACAGTGCAGAGTTCAGCCTTTTCTATTGTCTGAGATTTCTAACAAACACCCCACCATTGATCTTTTCACAGTACATCAATAACCGAGAAAGGGGAAGTAGTAGTTGTGTTCATACTGTGTAGAAAAGTATAAGGAAAATCACTTTCCTTTGTTTCTTTACAGTAAGTGCAGTGCAGTAAAGGTGCTTTTAAAAGTTGTTTTGGAAAAGTTAAAGCATTCTGTGAAGGTTAGTCATGGTATGTGATAAAAGTGTGATAACGTTATTTTAAGAAGTAGATGCAACTGATTACAAAAGATGTTTTTGAACTTAGTAGAGCATTTCTGATTTCTGAGAGTAATGACACATGAGACATCAATAACAGCAGAAATGCTTTTAAGTAGAGCGTTTCTGATTTCTGAGATTGAGACATGAGATCCTTAAAGTATGCTGACAGTACATGGTAAATAAAGGATATTTCCGATCACATTCAATAAGGGTGTCATGAAATTTCCAGAACTACTATAGCAAATGTCATTTTTTTGTCTCTCAACACACTTTTTTAAATAAATTCAATATTTAATCAAGCACTATCTCAACCAACACAAATAAGCTTAGAAGTGGGATTTAAAATCAACGAAGGTTAAATGAGATAATAATGAAATATTTTAAACTGCCTTTGCGATTTATGAAATATGATTATCATAACCAGTGACATTTTTTATATATCAGACACATTAGATCTATACCAATGGACAGGTTACAGTCACTCATCTCCAGTCGCATGCATATAGAATGGGCATTCAGATATCCATAAGAGCTGTAATCTTTACTGTCAGGCGCCCTCAGCACCTAATCATTTGTGAAGCATGTTGTCCATCCTTGAGGCTGTCAGCCTCGAGCAACTCAACCCTCAATTCCACTGGATAGCTTGATTGCTGCGCCATTACACAGATGCCCCATTCAACCCGTGAAAGGCCAGCACACTCGATTTTATGTGGAGTGCCAGTGTGTCCTATTCTATCTGGATGCATCTTATTTTTGTGTATGTTTATGATTCAAAGATTAGATTCAGCATTTGACGATTAAAGGTAATTAGTCAAACTGTGTTACAGGCCTACTGAGAAATTGACGAGAACTTGTAGAGTGGTTAAGATGAGTAGTAGCATTTACTTCATAATGGCTCCATTCCAAATGCTGAAAAGTATATAAAAAGTATATAGTATATGTTTAATTGAATAAAATTAACTATTTTACACAATGTTGGTGTGTATTTGCTTAGCAACATGCAACTGGCAAACTCTATTGAAATCAATTGTGAGTTGGGTCTCCCATGTGCACTTTGACTGATGATCGCTAATTAAATTACCAATAATATGAAATTGTTGACTATGTAGAATCGTCTATTCCCATAGGATTTGGAATAGAGCCATTAAAGCTCTTTGACTGGCAGGTTTATAGGAAAGCATTTCTGTATACAAACACAAAATGCTGCTGTGAGCAAGTAAGGACATGCTACTGCTTTACAAAATAGCTTACATGAATTAGCCGTATAGCAGATCTATACAGGTGGAGCTGGGGAAGTTGGAGGGTTTCTGAAAGTGTGCTGCAATTGGTACAGAAAAGGCTGACTAGTTTGAAGGTTGAGCAGCAAGCTCACTGGCGACTGATACAGCAAGGACCAATCAACTGTGCTCTACAGGGCTGCCAACTCTCACGCATTGAGCGTGAGACTCACGCAATTGACACTTTTCACACGCTCTCACGCCACAGATCCATTTTCTCACGCACAGAAAAATTGCGGAGCAAAGAGGTACTTTTAATATTAAACTAATTCTCAGCTCTTAGATTCCGACAATTTTATTACGAAATTCAGACAAAAATACGTTTGGCGCTTGTAAATGTGACGTGACAGATCGCTGAGCGCCTCAGTTCAAGTGCACGTGAACCGATCATCTGTTACTTTTTTATTTAAAGATGCAGTACAACTTACCAAAAGTATACATAATATCGACCAATTAGTGTTTTTCAACCCCGGAAAGAGGTCAATGTAACAGCAGGAGAACACATAACGTTACATTTAGCTCAGGAAAGCCATTTAATGACCATAGCATGTTAATTGAATAGAAAAAATAGCTAGAGAGGAGATTTTGCTGAGCACTATTACATATTTATTATATTTTTACTTATGTCATTAAATAATTGTTATTATAACAAAAACTGCATTATATTTAATTTAATTTGTTATTTTTAACCTTTAATAATACCAGCAGATTGGGCCCTCTATGTTTACAGCTTTAGGTGAGATTATTTTTTTTAAATAAAATGTAAAATAAACATGTATCCAAATTAGTCAATATTGAATCAAAATCGGAATCAAATCACAAGAATGGAATTGAAATCTTGAAATTTTTGTCAAGCAATAATAAAAACTGTATCCTACCAGTCATTGTACAATGTAAACATTGTAACATGTTGTCACTAAACTTCATAAAATTCTATTTAGTTACCAAATGTTTTGACAATCACAATTACACTTATTGTGATGCAATATTTGTTTTTACATACCCCCCCCCCCCCCCACACACACACACACACACACACACACCCCACCCCCGCCCCAAAAAAAAAAAAAAAAAACCTTTTCACTCCAAGCTAAACTCAAAAGTTGGCAGCCCTGGCTCTATAGAGAATGATGTGATTGCAAGCAGATTGAGTAAAGGACCTATCAGTCTGCTGAGCTCTCTCATGAGTTTCATGACAGAACTTTATATTTTTAAGAACCTCAAAAAAGGCTTAGTAACCTCAAAAAAGGCTTTGCTCATCCGGAGGTATACCTGTAAATTGAGAATCAAACACCTTTATCCTCTGTGCTAAAATGCTTATTCTTTTGTTCCTTGTTTCTCTTTAGGTGTTTTCACAAACAGTGACAGGAAGAGTGTGTCTCTTTAAAACAGACAACCACAGACAGGTCACTATTGACATCTGAAAGGTGCTTATGATCCTGTCAGAGGTTTATCACTGTTATGCACTGCGATCACAGAGGACCTTTCAAATGATGTTGCACTGCACTATTCCAGACTTTCCATCCCCATCAATTATGCTTTCAAACGCATTCATACTCTAAATGCAAAACATTATTTTGTACTGTATGTCTTCCCTCCCAAGGCTAGCAGAAGGCACGTGGACATTCACAGACCTCTCAATACACGTGATAATCATAGCTTCTAGTCTATTTTTGAAATGCAGTCTCATCTCGTTCAAAAAGTGGACACTCATTTTAGGCAGTTTGTTCAGTTCCAGGACCACTTGTGAGCATTTCAGTAGTCTGGAACCCTCCTGAGAATAGTGCACATCAATCAGAGGGAGGTCATTACTGATTCATCATCAAGGAGAGACCATAATGGTCGATTGTAAGCCTCATTTTACTCTCGAAACCTACTTATGATTACATTTGATTAAAAAAGATGCAGCTTGCATTTTATAACATTTTTTTCAGTAATAAAGTACTTGTATCACTGAATATGAATCAGAAAATGGAAGAAAATGATGGAAGTACACCTGTCTCGAAGATTTGATTAAAGGGTTCAGGGGACCATAATCAGATAATTTAATCTTTATTTTATCATATAAACCCTAAGTTGGTGGTTTGAAGTTCATGTGTGCAATGTGAATCCTACTAATTCAGTCATTGTTAAATAAAATCTCCCACTGTTAAATTGCATTACAAGCCTAACATGATTCCCAAAAATCTTCTTAAGAAAATGTTTTTAAGATAAATTCTAAGGAAGAATAAAAACATTTTTGGAATGCAAAAAAATACTGACAACTCTTAATAAAGGTATTTTTAAGTATAGAAAGTTGCACCTTGCAATCAAAAGAAAAATGATGTCAAAAGATTTGTTTGTTTTATGGCATTCACTGTAATAGGATCATTTACCCGCTGGAAAACCATTAGAAAAGAAACAAATAGATGGAGGTTCTCATTGAGGAAATAAGCTCAATGATGAAAGTATTTTATAGGTTTAATTGTGTGTAATTGTGTAATACTTATTACTTCACACAAGCCAATAAATTCATTAAACATCTTAATTTTGGTATTTAAAACAAGTTGGAGGTTATCCTTATTATTTATGTCTTGTTTTGAATTCTCAAGTTTAACAATCCCTATAAGACCAAAGAAAATAATATTTTTGGAAATACAAAACATCTTAACTTTTTTTTTTCCTAATTTAGAAAAATAAGAAGAAAATGGCAGTTAAGAAGTTTTTTATTCTTAAGAATGTTTTGTGAATCCAGCCCCTGTAGCCTGTCCCAGCATAATGTAAAACCCTTACATAATTTTTTTCCAATAGGAAACCTCACTAGATGTCACAGGTTTAGACGCCTTCCTGCTCATCAAAAGCAACAAGAAACATCTGCTCTACCTCCACAGTGGGTAGAGATTCCTTTGAGTACCAAATCTTCCATTTTATTTTTGTCTTTGTGAGTGACACAGTTCTGGCAAGGCCTCCTCTCTGGCTGCTGTGGGCCGTATGGTTGAGGCTGGGTCAGGGATGGGGCGGTCAGTCGTGACAGGCCCACCTGCTCTTGCCTGGGCTGGATGGACGGCACCAGCTGTTTCTGAATGTAGCGAGTCTGGGCAGCTGCCTCGCTGAAAACCCAGAGCACATCTCCAGCCGTTCCCACTGACATTCTGCAATTACGCACACCCACTAAAAGAGAGGAGCAGAATAAACAAGGGGTTGCGGGTGAGACGAGGAGAAACAAAGGGCAGCGGTTCACTAGTGGTCAACCCCCGACCTCGATCATTAACTAATGTTAAGAGTCGTAATTGCATAATCAGAGCTGACCTATAAGCTTAGCTTCACTTTTGTGTCTGGCCATACATACAACATTGCATTATTGGAAGAGACTCATTGTTGTGTCTCTTCAGTCATAGTATTATCTAACAGAAGGATTTGTGTAGTACATCTAATTTTATACCCACAGGAAATGCATTTTCCTTCAAATCTGATTGTTTGAAACTCTTTTCTCTCTCTCTTTCTGGACTGAAACAGTCAATCAATACTGCGACAGATACTTGGTGATATTAGCAGTGAGAGCAATCATTAAAACAAATCTTATTTGAGTGCTAATTGTTATTAAGGCCTTTTAGCTTAATAGATTTTTCGTCTTTTCCATTTACATTTAAATCATAGCATATTTCCCTGTAGCTCAATTCAAGCACATGTTAATGTGTAGGATGAGGATGTAAATTGGCAAAACTACAAATCTCAACAGCAGGGATATTCATCTGATTTACACATAGACAAATGCAATCTGGTTCAGTTTCCTTTTTGAAAGACTGTGCCTGCTGTAAGAAGCTGTCATTTACACTCACAAATTACTTGTCCTGAAGTAGGTTCATATAAGTTTAGCAATATAGCATGCAAGTGGTTACAAAGATCACAAAGGAATTGGCTTTTAAAATTCCCATTTACACTGAACCATGAGAATCCACAACAGTGTTTTCTACTCTTGCTGTTCAGATCCATTCTTTCTGGAGGCATGATTGAGATCAGAAGCAACTAGACTAGATCAGATAAAGTATGTCCTCAACATATATGGCAAATTTGAACTTGTTTAAAAGGTAGTAAGAATGTGTAACTCACATCTGTTACAATGACAGCATGCTACACTTAAAGGGTAACTCTTGCCAATTTGCAACCTAGGTTATTTTTGTTAATCTACCAGCCCGTTCTCATCCCAAGGCGTCATATACTGACGCATTTGACATTTCGTCTACATCGAACGCACATGGCACCCTTTAGCGCCAATATGAGACGCAGATAGATATGGGCCAGAAGGCGCCTCCTAGCGGTCTAACCCTAACCCTACCACAGACCTAAACCTACCCATAACCGAACAAAGCTCTGTGCGTGTCATATTGACGTTAAAGGGTGCCATGTGCGTTCGGTGTAGACGAAATGTCAAAAGCGTCAGTATATGACGCCCTAGGATGAGAATGCGTTGAATCTACCCGAGTCAAACATTTGTGTAAAAGCATAATTAGAATGGAAGCGCCACTTTTAAGATTGACCGTATTTTTGTTTTCGGTCAAAATGCCTTTTGAATGGGAGTGCAATGCAGTGGCGGCTGCTGGTCTTTCAAAGAGGGGAAGCTCATTTTCGGCCTACATCATAAAAATTGTCCATTTATTTCTACGTAAATTCTGCCCTACGTCGTACCAACTAGGCATCTTTTTCAGTGACTTGACCAGTGTCCTCTCAATGGCCAGCAGAGTTAGGTATAATTGTATAAATGTAATAATATAATAAAGGTATAAATACTAATATAATAAAGTATAATAATACTACTACTACTAATATTTTTTAATTATTTGAATAATTATTACTAATAATATTATAAAAAATATAATAAGTAATAATATAATAAATATATAAATGTATAATTGCGTGAAATGTATTATGAAAATTGGCTAGCTATTTCGACAAGCAAATACCAAGAAATAGGTTGCAGCAGTTTGTCTTTAGACAACACTTGCAAAATCCGCGATGGGACTGAGCTCGAAAATCTTCAGCATCAGTGACTTTTTATTGTATGAAATCGCTGTCAATCAAAAGGAGTTGCAGCCTTTCGACAGACCCTCCAATCATCACGCAGAAGCTCGGAGTCCAGACCAGCCCACTCCTCATTTACTCAGAGAAGCTGAGCGTCCGTGGGCGGGACATAGTTGCAGCATTTATCCAATGACCATCTAGTTTCGAAGCACTGAAAAAAACTGTTCGAAGCAGAAGTCAATGAAGTCAATGGACGCTCGGCTTCAACGGGGAAATGCACTGTGACGCTACGGGAATGTACGAGAAGGAAATCGAGTCAGCCGACCTGCTATATGTAACTGATTCTGAACGAACTCATTCAGAGATGAACGTGTTCTAACGCATTTTTAGTCAATAAAATGTTAACACAATAGTACATATTTGACTATTCATTTTTTGACATTATAGGGGAAGGCGAGCTTCCCTTGCAGTCTTAAAGAAATCCCCACTGCTACAATGATAGCATCAAAATCACTATTTTTAAAACACTAAGAAGGCTCGACACAACATGAAACTGTGCTTGAAGCCACCGGAAACACTAACGGAGTTGTACAAAACCTTTCTTTTTAGTAAACTTTGTGTACACAAACAATGTTGTCAATGCTCGAGTTCATGAGCCCCTGGTGATACTTCAAGCACAGTTTCATGTTGTATCGAGACTCCTTAGTGTTTTAAAAATAGCTATTTTGATGCTATAACTGTAGTGCCCCTAGCACTCCCATTCAAAAGGCATTTTGACCGAAAACTAAAATACGGTCAATCTTAAAAGTGGCCTTTCCATTCTAATTATGCTTTTACACGAATGTTTACAAATGTTGCAATTTGGCGAGAGTTACCCTTTAATGCAGGATGCTACAAAATCTCCAAATCTTGAAGAACAAAACTGCTGAAAAGTACTGATACCTATATACTCATTATTTGCTATTATTTCATTATTATGTTGATAAAGTTTTTGTAGGTTGTTGATGCATTTTAAATTTAATGAATGTGGAAAACTGTTTGCCAACAGCAACTGGATGCCATACTTGTACAAGAAAAACATGACGACATACTGATTAAATAAAGACATTATTTAAATATATATATTGTTGTTCAAAATGTTTTAAGCTGAATAAAACATGTTCTTGTCATTCAAAAAAATCAGCTTTTATTTGTCATTGAGAATTTTTTTTTTTTTTTTTTTTGAGCTGGCTGTAGCCAGTTGCTGTGACTTGAAGAGTTGAGTGAATTTTGATTTATGACATCAATTTGTTCTCCCATAGTGATACATGACATTGCAGTGCACTTCTCTCAAGTAAACAGAGGGTGTGGGTTTAAAGTTGTAATAAAATGGAAGTTGCGATAGGATTTCCCTCCCTATTGTGATGCATATAAGTGAAACTGCTACTCAAATAAGAAAAAATGGACTTGATTTTGTTCATCGGGAATTGATTGGATCGTTGGAGTTTGCTATTGCATAGTATTTAAAAAAATAAAGATTGTGTCTGAAAGTTGCAGTTGGTGGACAGTTTGTGTGTAAATATATGTTTTTGACGAATGTTTTCCACTTCTGATGTCATTTCTAGCGAGAAATTGCTATTGTAGTAATGAAATATTTGCTTAGTTAAGACCAAAGCTTTCTTTATTTTGCTGTAGATCTTTATCCTGTTACGCTGCCTCAGAAGTCTGTCTGAAATCAGTTTTGTGAGGTATCTTCATGTGCAAATGCTGCCTACAAAGTCATTGCCTGATAAGGCAGCAAGGCAACAAGCCAGCTGTCTACGTTTTCAGACACAGCCATTGTCTCGTCTTCAAGCCACAAAAAAAAAGTCATCAGAGAAGAGAGGTCACTGTAAGAGCGATATTTTGAATTAAGATTACGAGGGCACAAGATTGTTCACAAAAATAATAATGTGCACGGAAAAATAATTTATAATAAAAAACTGCAATAATCCATAACAAATTCTTTTTTTTTGTGTGTGTGTGTTTAATCAAACTGGACACTTCCTGTATATACTTTTTTTAGGGGTGCCTTGAAAATCTAGGGGTATTACTGCTGAAACACAAATTAAATTGTGTGCAAAGGTTATTTAGGTACTACATAAGAAAAAGGAAGAGACACATATTAAAAGGAACACCAAAATGTCAACTCCTCACCACGATCTGGAATTTTCCCTTTTTTTCCCCTCTCATGACTGTTTCAATGAAGTGGCAGACCAATACTATCTAATGAAAAAACATCCTTCCTTTTTTTTTTTTTACACCATGTCTGTTGTTGACTTGACCTGTACAAGATTTAGTGCGTCTAGCTTAACCCTCACAAATTGGTAAGTGAACCAGCTGACAAAGGTTAATTTAGTGATAGCACAACAGTTAACCATGTGTCAGAGTTTTCTCCTAAAATGAGAATTACACCAATAAATAAGAAAATAATTATGAGGTGGTTATAGTGGTTCTTCACTCCCGTGAATTAGCAGCAGTTTTTTAGAAACTAGTTAGCAACTTCCATTTTTTAAAAGACACAGCTGCTTCAGTTCCATATACTTTTTTCATTTATTTTATACATATATATATATATATATATATATATATATATATATATATATATATATATATATATATACATAGAATATCATTTAAAAATGTTGTTTATATAGGGTGAATTCAGGTTAAATGAACAACAACACTTTATTGTAATATTACACAATCCAGATCATTTGAGAAAATTAGTATCACTCAGTATTAACTGTAATGAGTATCATTCTTGTTTGCTTGGATTAAACTAGGCATTGTTCCAATAGATTCACCCAGTTCTCATTGATTTTTTTGGCAGCACAGTCATGCAACACACCTCTTATGTCATCTCATCACAAAGGTGCTCTGTTGGATTAGGATCTGAAGAGAATCTGCCAATATGGGTAATCCAACATCTGTGCCCACAGAATTCTAAAGCAAGCCCATTTTAAGTTTGAAGCACAGAATTCCATGGTTTATAATTGTGGCAAACGTATAAAAGAGTTCTTTAGTGCTGTGTGGCATGAAAATGATTTTCTGACAGTATCAAGAGATCATACTGGCCAAGAAATATACCCGGCTACATCATCGCCGCCACCAGGCTGCACCGTTAATAAAAGCAGCATGGATTCAAACTGTTTATGCCAAATTCTGACCCTGCCATCTGCATGTTACAGAACTTGAGATCTTTTTGAGCAGGTGGTCACTTTCACTTAGATAATGCGTCATATTCCAACATTTGGTTAAACACGCAAACACTTTATTGAGCAACATGATTCATTTTGGCTGGAGGTGTTTATGAGCAGGTGTACCATTGATAGTGTATGTATATTGTTCTACACCCTGAGAGTACGCAACTGCTACTGTGCCGGTACTGTAGGGGGTCCGCCAGTCATCGTTTAATCTCAGTCATTTTTGTTAAAAATAAATAAATAAAATAATATGGTAATTTCAAACAAGATAAAAAAAAAATAATTTAAAAAAAGATGTCCAGCTGATTAATTCATATATCTCTCTGTTAATGAATTATTATTTTAATGGCTCTGTTATGTAAGCATTATAAAGTTTGTAAATACATGTTATTTTAGGCCAGGTTTATAATGCAACACTTTTATACAATAAATCCATCTCTATCCACCAAGGGGTCATGGGTTACATATGCCCATATGTTTTGTACAGTATTGCATATGGGGCTGCAGAAACAATTATGCGGAAAAAAGTGAACATTTATGGTGGGAAAGTCAGTGTCTGCACACTAATATAATAGCTCCAATTTTTTATTTTACAAATGCAACGTTTTGACCTCTCAGATCATCATCCAGCAAAATGATGAATACCTGAGGACCTGAGAGCTTGAACCGCATAAAATAGATTCTGAGCTTATAATATTAGTGTTTGGAAATTCACTCTCTTTCTCCCACATTTATTTCATTGTTTCCTGCATCTGTAGATGCACATATGGTTACACAATTTCAATAGTCCACTTTAGATATTCTATAAGTAACTATGCAACTACATGTCAACAAACTCAGTAGACTGTTATGTTAGGGTTAGGATTAGTAGAATACGTTTACATGCACTTGAGAAGTTACTTATAGTTAGTTAGTAGAATGTCTGTTAGTGGAGCATCAAAATGTGTTAGCAAATATTAAGCAGACAGTCTATACTCTTAACGAATTAATATAAGTTCATAAGTAATATAAGTTATTATAAGTTCACTATTTTGGAAAGAAATAACATTTGTTTAGCATTTGGCAGACACTTTTATCCGAAGTGCAATAAAATCAATTGTATCAGTGTATAATTGCTGGGAATCAAACCCATGACCTTAGTGTTGCTAGCATTCTTTACCAGAAATAAAAGTGTCATATAAAGACCAAGCAAATTCTCTTAGGTCTGTAAATAATCAAAGATGACTTGCATTACGCTCTTGTTTCTTCTCTGATAAGAATGAATGGACCTCCTGCAAATTATGTGTTTGTGCCTGACCTTCCTGCAGCCAAGAAATACACCTTTAACTGGAAATGGACACTGTTTAAAAGTATCCAAGGACATTTTGGGGAATGGAGCCAATTCAATTGCTCATCTATTAGTGAAGACAGGAACATGAGTGAGCAGTGGCTCCTCGCCATCAGCGCTAAAACACATATTCGACTGGGACAAGTTACGGCTAAGTCATCGCCAAGTGCTTACGTTTGACATGCATCTGTTGCTCCGTCATCTGTACGTGTGGTATTGTGTCCTAACAGACCTTGAGTCCTCTGTTCTGTGGGGTCTTTTGCACATACGCCAAAAGGATTTTATTAAGCATACGCTTGGCTAGAACTTTGATAGAGGAAGTGTTTTCTTTATTTTCAGTTTACAAAAATGTTGGGGGATGGAGGGGAAGCAAAAAAAACATCCAGACACATTTGATGTTTCAATGCCATAGGTGTTAAACTTTTTTTTTTCCAGCAACTAAAAATACTACATTCAAGTTTTAGAAATTACTTTGTACAGTAAATGTCATTTTCAGTGTACTTCAAATTGGATAATTACTTTGATAAAGGTTATATTTAAATGTGTATGGTTGTTGAAAGTTGAAAAATACAACTGAGTTACACACAATTTAAAGGGCATGCTTGTTTATATGACTTCCCTTCAGAAAGTGAAACGAGAAGTGGAAGTTGATAACGAGACATGTAGCCATGTGTGAAGTCAAAGGCATATATAGACTTATGGGTATTTCCCTTTTCACTTAGACATGAAGTTGAAAGGTTCGTCTCTGTCGCACTAAGTTCGTCAACTTGAACAACAGCTTTAAATTTTGCAACTTTGAACAGTTTGCTTTGAACTTTTTGCATTAAACATTACTCCAGTCATATAGGTTATGGTGATGTTTAACACCTACCACACACTCTGACTACACTGGCCTAAAAACGTCAGTAAAGTGAACCGAATACACACAAAGTTGGACACTGCTCCCTTACTGTATGTTGCTTCCTGATGCATCACCAAAGCGGTGGTGTGTAACCTCCTTTCCCATCACTCTTTGCACTGTCTGCTGCTTATTTTCAACAAGGGCGCCTTTCCCATTCATCATACATGCTGCTTTTATCCAGTAGTGGCATTGGAGATGGATGAGACCACTTTAACTATAGTGGTCCTCCCTTTCATTGGGAGTATGCTGGATGGATGAATCTACTTTAGCAGTTTACCTCAACCCCAGCTGACAAGACACATCCTCAGGTCCCTGGCCAAAAAAAAATTTGTTTTGGTAAATAATGACCCTTGCTTTAGTATCAATCCAGTGGCACTCAACACAACAATCACCCATATGTACACTGTGTTCAGAATTAGCCAGGCAAATGTGACGACAGTGGAGCACCCGGCTGTACGCCATTTGTTGTCATGGTTAATGTATGCAAATTCATAGTGAGTGTACTTGCCTGTGGGTGGCAAATCACAAATGGCAAAAAAAAAAAAAAAAAAAACGTTTTGCCCGTTTATGCGCAAAATGATTTCCATGCCTTATCACAACTTTTTATCTTTTTTCAAATAAACTCGGATAACAATATTTTGAGTTTCTATTTATTAAACCAATCTCCTTTGTTGTATTAAACTCAATTTTTATTTCAATGAACTCAATATGTTAAGCGTTATAACGTTAATAACGTTTTTAATTTAAAGCAACAATACATTTTTAAAACGTAGCATATTTAATTAAGTGCTACAACAATACAAACAACACATGCAACTATCAGTAAGTGCTGTTCATACTGAGAATTCCTCTGAACTCTTTTTCTGACATAGAAAGCTCTTGTAAATTGTAATTTAGCAGACTTGTGTGAAACATTGCATGCATGTTGTTATTTACATGTGAAGAGTGCAGAGTTGTGCCATGCTGGGCATTTACAGAACGCCCTCATGACACCTATAAGCATGATGTCTGTATCATGAAATGAAAGTAATATGAAGGTTCAAAATGTTTTCTCAGAGACAGCTATAGCAATGCACAATGTTTAATCTGTAGTGTTGGGCTCTTACAAGATTTCCATTACCTGTTCCATTTCATTATTACTAATGATATTCTGAGAGCTTAAAAATCTCTTTTTTTGCTTGTGTTCAAATCCATGGAGCTAGAAAAATGACAAAAAGATTTCAAATAGAATTGTGTAGATTTGAGTTTTAAACATGACATTTAACAAAACTGAATTGTTTTTCTGGCATGTTTTCTAGAATTGTATTTTTAAACAGCAAGGATTTTTCTGATTTTTACAGATGTAAGCTGAAACATGGAAGACCTTTGACCCAGTTCTTGTTGTTTTTTTTTTGTTTTTTTTTATGAGTTCTTAGTTTCATTTTAATTAGAATATTTGAAGCTGTTTTATAGTCTAAAATTTGAAATTTTCTCTTCAATTTTAACTTAAAATTTCACTTGTTATGGGGAGTTTAATTTTTTTAACGGTCTTAACGGTCATGGTCACTATATACTGCTACCCGCATAAACAATCTTCAAAAATATCTCCTTGCTTCCTTCCATGGAAGAAATAACAGTATACAGGTTTGCAACGACATGAGGGTGAGTGAAAAAAAATGAAATAATCATTTGTGGCAGAAATTCTGCTTTTCAAACTTTGGCAAGATAAAAGTTTTTCTTTTTCTCTGGTCTTTTTTGGTCTTTTAAAAAAAGCTGCAATTATAAATATCCAACAACCTTTCACCTTTCAAGGTTCAGACATCAGTTGTCAACAAATCCTGACAATCCAACGCTATCTCACGACCAATTTGTACGAATTCGTACGAGTGATAAAAAAGTGGGTAATTCGTACGAATTCGTACGACCTCACTCGTACGAATTTGTACGATTTGTCTAAACCCACGTGATGGGTAGGTTTAGGGGTGGGGTCAGGGGTAGATCATATGTATGAATTCATACAAATTGGCAATTCGTAAAATATGTACGATTTAGCAAAAATCGTACGAATTTGTACGAGTGAGGTCGTATGAATTCGTACGAATTAGCCACCTCGTAGAATTCGTACGAATTGCCGTGAGATCAGGCTGGACAATCAGACAATGGGTTTCCACTAAAGGCAGCTGATTGAGAAGGACATGTTAAAAAGTGTTCTTGCTCGATATCAAAATCAGCATTCCAAAAGGCTTTCTAGGTTAGGAGAGGTGAGAGTTATTTAGATGGGGAGAGGTTGTATGAGATAGAGACGTATTTAAGGATTGAGGTATGGAGTTATAACCTGACAGCGTGGAGTCCTCGCTGCCCTGAGTGCTCTCAGCAGTGGAGTGACAGAGATGGATGTGGCTGCACTGCAGTGCTAACGTCCTCAGCCTCAGGGTCAGTGCAAAGCAGGGGAACAATCCCATCAACCTCTCCTGCAGGAATAGCACCCCCTAAACTGACTGGCTTCTGTGAACCAAGAGCCATACATACTGGCCATTAGCCTATCTGCTAACACTTTATTGTGATGGTCTTCCAACAGACATTCTACTGTTTATAAGTAACTTTGCAACTACATGTCAACTTATTCTAACCCTACCAGTCTACTAATACTCTACTAACAGTCTAATGAGAGTTAGAAGACATGGAGGCGCAACGATACTTATACTAAATTCAACAAACCTCCCTAATTTACATAACGTGCAAGGCCTCATTTATAGAAGGTGCGTACGCACAGTTTGATCTTAGAGTGTGTGTGCGCTAAAATCCACGCCAATATTCATAATTATAAAAATGGTCTTTGACATGGAAAAGTGTCTGAGGCTGAGTCCTGCAGGTATTTGGAAATCTAAGCAATTCTTGCTGCTCACCATTCTCAAATAAAGGATTTGGACGTTGACTGGTGCTCTTTATGTTAATGTCATTAATTAGGGGCCGTTTACAAAGCGATCATAAAATCAAATGTAGGACGGTTTCTGCGCAACATTTTATAAATGAGGCCTGAATTTTTACAGGGTCTTGAATCTTTTGTGAATCTCTTCATTAACCACCAGAATTAACGATTCACAACAATAACGTACTGCATACAGAAAACGCAACATGAAAATAGCTGAATTACCAGAGGAGTATTTAGGAGTTATGAATTATGACGAGTCTTAGGGGCCATTTTCAATTTAAAATGGAGAACTTTTATGTGTTTTGGCTGTTCATTTACATGACAATGCTGTTTTGGGCATAAATGCAAACTTTTGAAAAAGGGTTTCAAATGGCCCGGTTTTGAAAATGAGAAGTTGTTGTCTCCATGTAAACTACAAAAGCAAGAATTTGAGAAAACTGTGACGTCTAGGAACGTAGGTTTTTTTTGTTTTGTTTTTTACAAAGCGGCATCGCTAAGTACTGCCCTGGGCTGCGTTTCCCAAAAGCATCGTAAGCCTAAGTTGATCGTAAAAACGATCGTACGACTGATCTTAATATTACGGTCTGTTTCCCAAAAGCATCGTAGCTTAAGTAGCACTTGAAAATCTTCGTAGATCTACGAGTGCTCTGGAGTAATCGTACATCCCCAAGTGCATCGTAAGAAGACAGATTTATGAGGACACCTGCAGGACAACCGGCAGATTACACCTTTAACTTTATTCAAATGTATGTGATTATAATATAAGGTTTTGATTGTACTTTATTGTACACTTTATTACTCTTTTTTGTTGTTGGTTAAATTAATGTATAAATTAAATAATTAAAAAGGTCAGAAAAAAAATAGAAATAATTTAATCTAATAATTTTAATCAAAATTAAATGAATGAATAAATAAATATATAAAAGAAATCCTTTAAATCTGTTAAAAATTACATATTTGTTTCGCTCTATCTCCTCTAAAAGGACATTAATTTCATCTTTTTGAAAGGTATCTTTTCGTGTGGGTTTTTTTTTTTTTTTTTTTTTTTTTTTTTAGCCATTTTGTCAGTGACTCCGCCTGTAGGTGCTTTATATATACTTGTCTTGATTGCTAATCCACAACAGATGACAATTATTAGGTTAAACGTTCAGAATACGATTCCATATAAGGTTATATTTCAGCACTTCGCGAATGGACAGCGACTCTTAAGTAGCACGTAGAGCGCGTTCTCGCGCGTTCATGTTAAGTGCATTTTTGGGAAACGCTCGTGGAATTGCTGCGAGCGTTCGTAACTTTGCACGTAGAAGCTAAGATACATCGTTATCGGGAAACCCGGCCCTGGAATGCATAATACAGCATTTTAATAGTTTTCACGGATCCGTGTGAACGGGGATTTGTTGTCTCTACGCTTCCATTTTTAGTACATCGTTGTCATTTAAACGTACCCTCGTATTTTATTGTTATTTAGTGTACATCTAATATATCACAAATATGAAAATACATTCTGCACATGGCAAACATTATCCACATGTGCAGGATAGGCATAACACCAAATGGCTTAAAAGCCTTCTTTCTTGATATATGTGGCAGGAAAAATGCTAAATCTAACTTTCCAAGAAAAAGGGCTCAAGATAAAGGAAAAAAGTATAGTGATCTAAGAAAAAAGATCAAAGATTGTCGCTGTGTTTCCTACACCATTAAAACACCATTATAAAGCAGTATATGCAGCCACAATGCATCCTTCTTTTCTATCCAACTGCAGTTATCTGCCTGGGCTTCCCACTTTGGGCTCACAACCGGGTAAATTGCTTTCTTATCTGGTATATGTGTCATTGTGGATGCGAGTGTGCTGTTAAATCTAAAATGTACTGTGCACCATGTTGTCAGGGGTGTTGGCTGAGAGAATTTCAGGTACCCCTTTATAGCATGTCCTACTTTATACTCTTACGTTTTGCTCCTGTATACTATTTTTTAATTAATGGTATATGGTTATAATGCAATGTGGTATAATGGTAGACTGTGACATCTACATACATAATGAAAATATAAAAATATAGCAAGTGGCACTAATTCTAAACAGTTCCCAGGAAAACATTCCCAGTTTGTGTACAACAATATACACTTGTCATCTAAAGGAGGTGTAGTTTCATCATGAGAGAGTAAAAATAGCAAATTAAAAATGTTTGTCTTCACAGTCGTTCTCATTTCTCATTTCTTCAGTTTTCTCACGTGATATGAAAAGATCCCTTGAAAACCCAGAATCTTTTCTAGATGTAGAAGGATATTCCCAAATTACACTTTGGAAATGGTCAGTGGCCCACATAATGTCATCATGTTTTTAATAACCAGTTTATTTTTCCCTGTATGCAAATTGTCTCGGTTACATGTAACCCTCATTTCCTGAAGCATCAGAACTGACCGACGACTGACTCAAAGGGAACCACATTTACATACAAGAGAAAACAAGAGAATGGTCAATGCTTTTGAAATGGAGCTACATATGTCAGGTTATCATACTGTAACTTTGCTGAGTAATTTACAATCTTAGCCCAGCGAGACCAGCTCGCTTTTTTTCTTATCAGTGAAAAAGCGACTCAAAATAATCAGTTGATTTTGATCTTACATATAAGTGTTAAGGCCCGTTCACACCAAGGACGATAACTATAAAGATAACGATAAAGATATAATTCTAAAAATCGTTCTCCATATTAAAGAATAACAGAGTTCACACCACAACTATAACAATAAAGATATGAGGAACGATATCGTTGGGATCACTTTCAGAACGATTTTTTTCCAGCTGTCGAACGATAAAACACTGACAGCCAATCAGAATCCACTCTAATTTAAAGGTCTCGCGCATTTAAAATGGATCTGGATCATCCGGGCGCGAGCGTGCTTAGAATAAAAAGACCGTTATCGGACGTTGGTGTGGACGCATATATAGTTATCTTTATCGTTATCTTTATAGTTATCGTGCTTGGTGTGAACGGGCCTTTATACATCATTCAAAACTGTTAAATGTCTTCTTTTATTTGTGTACACTCATAATAAAAACATAATGTTGTGTTTTTCGTAAAATAAAGCATTCTGCCGTCTCTCTCAATCGGAAGTTCATTCTGAAATGCAACAGAAAATGATCTGTAACTCAGTGAATGCTTGTCATGCTTGCTTGTGAATGCTTCACTGACATGAGACATGTCTTTACAAAGCTTTAAGTCTCTATTTTAAATGATGTAAATTATATCAAAAACAAATATTCTTTAAGTAATCCGTATGAAAGCAACAACATGTACAGTTTCTCCAGCCCGTGCTCATTAGCTCTAATGTGACCACACCAACGCGCGAAGGGGCAATTGACATGCAAATGGTCCACGTGAAGGAATGGTCCTCATTACCTCTAAACAAAGAATCAGAGACTTCAGTACTCCTCTGCTTTTCATCGAGTTTGGAAGACTGTGTTTGTGCTGTGCTGTGCTGTTTACCTTGGATTTACCTCAGAAGAATTAGAAGAATACGATTTGAAGATGAGAAAGTTTTTAAAGGTACGAAATTTCCACTCATAATAGTAAGCATGTTATTGTTGTATAAACTTTACATTGTAGCTACTAGTTAGAGGTGATTGGGATATAAGGCAAAATATGAATATTTTAAACTATGACAAACATTTAGTATCTTCATCCAAATAAGAAAATGGCATCAATGAAAACAAAAGTATACTGAGTGCCAAAGGAGTTCACTTGAGTGATTCACCACGTCAATGTAAATAATGCTGTTGGACTCATTACTGAAATAAAACTTGTCTGAACTAGAGATGCACATTCTGATGCACATGGTAACTTTCAGATGGAAAGGGAGAATTGAGTTGAACAATTAAATCACGCTCTTGAGGTTGAGACAACAACAATTTTAAAAACAACCACTTTTAAGCAGTTGCAATGATATCTCTCTCTGTCACATCTTTGTCATGGAGACTAATTACCCTCACAACACTGTAACAATTAAATTATAAACAAACACTTTTTAAGCCAAAAAAACTTCCAAACATTTCTTTTTAAATCTGAGTTTAAACATCATCTATTTAGACCTCACATGCCTGAGGCATATCCATATGAAAATGTTGGCACCCTGTGGCACATCACTGGCAGAGACTGGTTGTGTTGAAACCATTACTGACTGATTTAACGTTGGATCCTTTAAAAATCCCCTGTGAGTTGACCTTGTCGAAAATAACAGGGGCTGGATTGCAGTTAAAGAACAAGACTGCCTGAAAAGTGTTGTGGTGCAAATACGAGCTAGAGGAAACAGTCTCTAAATCATAAATCTAATCTCAAAAGATTATCAAGGGGTCATCTCAGTAATTCCTTTTTATTTTTTATTTTTTTATTTTTTTACAGCTAAAGCAAGGTTTCATGTCATTTCACATTTTGAGAAATATCACACATATTAGCGCTGTTCCAAAACCTTGAATTCCCCAGATAGACAGCATTTTAAGACATTATAGTTAGTTCAGACTTTGAAGTCTATTACAAATAAGATACCTTCTGTTCACCGAATTCTAATGCAGTATAGCATATGTCCTTTCATCTTATTCAAAAATATTTATGCTTATTAGACAACTGTATTGTTAGCTTAGCAACATGCTAAGAGTTGCTGCCTATGTAAAGCTTTCCAAAACAGCTGTGAGGTTCCTTTTCTCTTTGGACCCTGCCTACAGGGCAGACCACTAGGTTTTGGAACAGAGCCATTATTTTATCTGCAAGTTCTTAAATGGAAAACCAAAATTAAATAATGTTCAAGTGAGAGTTAAATTTAGCTCAGTGAATATTCTACTATAATACATCTCTATTATCAGTTTTAATCCAAGACGTTAAGATTCAAATAGCTCTGAAAATCTTGCTTTAAGGCCAAACAGGTAAATGGAAATAAATAAAAATAAAATAGAATAGAATATTGCAAAATACTAAAAATAAAGATTAAAACTATAATGAATGGTATACTTTATGGTTGAGTTATTGAAGTTATTGAATGAAAACATTCAAGTTTTTCAAATATTCTGATACTATAATATATAATATTGTCCCATACAGCCAATATGTTTAGATTCAAATAGCTCTGAAAGTTTCAAACCAAACACTAACAGGCCATTCATGGGATATCATAATTCATGTACGTTTAACTGTAAAATGAGAGAACACCAGGCCAAGGATTAAAATGGAAAGTGATGTGATTTCTATTGGTTTCTGCCATATGACGGATGATGTTGCCATGGTTCCTTGAACCTGCCTTTTTGGTTGATCCCCAAACACTAGTAATTACATTCCCATCTGTCCTTCCTCACCATCCCCCATTCATCATCATTGCAACAATTTCATTAGTTCCCACTGCATTAGGAGCATGCTTGTGTAATTGGACAGAAGGAGAGAGATGTGAGCAGCCCCGCTCTCTAACTGTGTTTGACAGGGTTAATCTCTCAAAACTTGCTGTTTTCTCTCTCTTTTTTCTCCTTTTCCTGTTGGACTGTTTCTCAAGGGCTCGTCATCAGAAAATGGAGCTTCTTGTTTTCCGTGAAAAGATGATCCTTGCTCACATCTCAGCAGGGTTATATGTCAGCTGTGAGGGCAATACCACTGCTACGCAACCATAAAACCATTAGAAACCCTATAATTACCTTGTGCTTTGACAAACTAAAGCTGGAGCTATTGAAAAAAGACAGTAACCCCCTACTGATAGTTTGATCTGAACAAAGGCAATCAACTATGATTTGTAAAGTGAATGCATTGACACTTCAAACCAGTTCACACTGTGTTAAACTTTACAGCTGAAAATTAAAATTTACTGTAAATATAGATGCACTGTAAAAAATTATATGATCAATAAGTTATGACAACATATGTTTTTATATTGCTTTAACTCATAAAAAAGTTGAAAACTGCTTAACTAATTTTGATAAGTTATAGAAGAATCAACAATTTGTTTTTAAGTCAGTTAAAATGTAATATAAGTTGATTTTACTTAAAAGTTTAAAGCAGCAACTTTTTTGACAGTGTAGTGACACTGAAATTAATGGTAATTTTTGATTGCATTGTGATGATTATAAGGCCTGTGAATAATGTTTACCTGCAGGGACCAATAACAGGTTCCCACCTAAATATTTGTGGCCAACATGATTTCACTTTATTCCCGCCCACCATAAATGCATTGCTCCAGCTTGCAGATACACGCTTAAAATGTGATTCTTGGGGTAAGCTTATATTCTGGAAATGGGTTTTCTTGACATTAAATTAAATTGTGAAGTCCACTCAGATACATTGTAGGAATGGCAATCTAGCTGAATTGAGTAAAACACAAAAAAATTAGACATGTCAAATGTTATTCTACTGAATATCTTGCATTTAACCAGCAAGCAAATAATGCATTGTACATTAGCAAGCTAAACATAAAAAAATTCCATCTCACATAACATGCTGTTGGCGGCATAAAGAAGAAGAAACAGGTTATTCCACATGCATTTTCACAGTGACACTTCATGAAACCGTTCTCAACTAAGCATACCCTTAGAGGTATGCTTTAAGTTCAATTTAAGTTCAAGTACATTTTCCAAGTAAGTACTAAAATCAATGTAATAGTAGTATATTTGTAAGTGTATTAATTCAATACTTCTTGCAACTAAATTGGTCCACTTTGTAATTTATAAAAGTTTATTTTATATTATAACAGTTTTAAACCTTGATACAATAGTTTTTCTTTTGAATTGCAACTGTACTGTGAACTGAACTTTCACTGAACTTATACTGTTAGCTATATACGTTGTAGCCCACTTTTTAATTTATGACAGTACACTTAAAGTATTCTCTCAATAAACCACCGACGCTCACTGTAGAATTGTCAATTGAATCAGTCAAATGTTTATCTGTTTGTTTGTACGTGTGGGAAAGTATTTAATAACCTACTCTGTCAGGCTACAATAATAATAGTCAATTATACTTAAAGTATAAATTTAAAAGTAAACTAAAGTATATCAAAGATTCAGTACAAGTGTAGGCCTAAAATCTGTAAAAAAAAGTTTTAAAAAGTACAAAAAAGACTAATAGCATAATCTTATTGTTAGTTTAGTTCATACTAAAAGCACGATTGAATAAACTATTCTGAATAAACTATTTTTTTTATTTATTGTTTTTGGTAATGCTCCACAATGGTAACCCCTAAAACTCTTCTCCTTTCCCTTGCATGCTTTTCATGAGCGGTTTTAGCAATGCTACACTAATGCCAACAGAAGTTATTCATTTAGTACCAACACAAATGGATTAAGTAAACATCTATTTTACAAATTAAAATGGAATGCATGTAATAAAAAGTTGTGACAAAATGCTTAAGAATTGTATTGCATTAGCTCATTTTAATTAAGTAAATTGCCTACAGTCTCTTCATTTGGGGCTTTCATACTGCAATATCCTCTGGGAAAGCACTGTGGAGTTATGTTACATAACACAGGCTCCAACATTTTATTTTCAGAAGCTTGCAACATTTTATTAAAGCCATTTTCTAAAGAGTTTCTGGAGTTTGCAGATCATGAGGTTTGTTTCTCAGTGAACAAGAGAACTCTAGGCACACCTCCACATAGATCTAGTCATTCGTAAAACAAGATGAAACATGAGAAGGCTAATGTGGAAGCCAAACTATGTCCTAGCCAGTAATGAACCAAAAAAAAAACCAAAAATATACACTTCTGTAAAGTTTGGGAAAGTTCTCAAAAGTTTGGGATTGGGTAAAGATATTTTAATGTTTTTAAAATACGTATCTTATGCTCTTATGCTCTTAGGCTGCATTTATTTGATCCAAAATACTGTAAAAACAGTAATATTATGAAATATTATTAAAATAAAGCTGTTTCTTGAATAAAATTTCAAAATGCAATTGTAATCAAAGCTGAATTTTCAGCATCGTTACTCCAGTCTTCAGTGTCACGTGATCCTTCAGAAATCATTCTAATATGGTGATTTGCTGCTCAACATGTATTATGACAGTGTTGAATAGTGTATAGTAGTTTCATTTATCTGAAATAGTAAGCTTTTGAATCAGTTTGATGCATCCTTGTTGAATAAAATTATTAATTTCTTTCCACATACACACACACAAAGAACGTACTGGCCCCAAACATTTGAACAGTAGTATAATGTTACAAAAGTGTTCTATTTCAGATAAATTCTGTTCTTTTGAACTTTCTATTCATCAAATAATGCTGAAAAAGGTACACAACTGTTTTCATCACTGATAATAATAAATGTTTCTTGAGCAGCAAATCAGTAGCCTGGCAAGCCAGACCTACATCAAGATGTTAGGTCTGGCAACTCACCATAGACACGGCTCAATCTGAGGGGTGGGATAAACGGCTGTCTTTCAAATTCACTCTGCACGCAATAGGACAGCGCTTCAACCAACCAGAGCGTTTTCCCACCAGCGGAGCTAGTTGATAGATTCAACTTTTGCCATATCTGGCCGGCAAAACTACGAACACATCTTCCTTTTTTAAAGCTACACTGTGTGATTTTTACCCCCATCTAGCGGTGAAATTGTATATGACTACCCAGTGAATATTAGTTTCTGTTCCTCTCAATTCCGAGGGCGTTTTCACTCCTACGGTGGCCGTATTATTCCAAGATTAACATGGCTTCCAGTTATCGACTTCGTCCATGACAATAATAAACAATACGTCTAAAATGAATAAAACTACAGGACAGATGTCAGGGGGTAAACGTCACCCTTGGAATCGGCTATCCCAGCATAATCAGATTAGGCTAACGTTACAATGTGTACAAAGTAAAAGCAATTAAAAATAACTCAAATTTACAGTGTCCTTTTTTTATATAGCTTAAAAAATTGCGCCTTTAAAACTATTCATCACCTGTGATCCGTCGCAGCACAGATTTATGTTACAAGGTAAACAATACTTTTTCACCATTGACGCGAGGATGAAGTTATACTAGAGGTCGATCTGGCGTTATGCACAACCATGCTATGGTTAGACAAGCAACTATAAAACTTCGAATTTACACAAATAGGCTGAATTACCTGTCGAGAAGAAAGCAGGCAACTTCGGCGTCCGTTTTAAAATCTTTTCTCCTCATGAGCTCTTTCCATCTGGGAAAAGTTACTCCAATATTGACTTTGGTCTTGCTGATTTGTCTGTCGCGTTGACGTTTTAATTCTCTCTTTCAAATGTGAGTACACACACACACACACACCACACTATCTTTCAAATCTGCCGGCACTCGCGAGCTCGCGAGTAATCTCCCCCTCGCATTCGTCACGGTGTCACTGAGTGAAAAACGCAAAAGGCGAAGCTTGAATTTACAGGCATGTCCCTCTTTGGCTAATGTAGTTTCAAGATGGAGGGGCAACATGGCGACCAGCATTCGAACCCCTCACCCGTATGTACTTTCAGTGGCAGATTATAAACTTAAGAGAATACTTTATTACTTGAAAGAAGTAAATATACATTAATGAGCACATATATTTTTGAAAGAACTAAGTGTTTTTTGCTAAGAATCAACTAAAAAAGTTACACAGTGTAGCTTTAAAGAATGACTTAAAGGAGAAGTTCACTTTTAAAATGAAAATTCTGTCATCATATACTCACCCTCATGTTGTTTCAAAGCTGTATGAATTTCTTTCTTATGCTGAACAGAAAGGAAGATATTTAGAAGAATATCAGTAACCAGACAGTTTTTGGGTCCCAATGACTTCCATAGTATATTTTTTTCCTACTATGGAAGTCATTGGGACCCAAAAACTGTCTGGTTACTGATATTCTTCTAAATATCTTCCTTTCTGTTCAGCATAAGAAAGAAATTCATACAGCTTTGAAACAACATGAGGGTGAGTATATGATAACAGAATTTTCATTTTAAAAGTGAACTTCTCCTTTAAGTGCCATTCTTTGCTCTTTTCTCGAAGAAAAACTTAACTCCAAGTCCTGGCCAAAGCCGATTCAAAAGACTGTTCTCCACATACTGTCTATGGTTCTCCAGCAGCAGCCGCCATTCTTTGTTTTCAAGTAGCAGGGAACCGTCGCAACTCTGTCGTCATTATGTTAAGCCCTCCCCACCAACTCTATACACAATGTGATTGGCCTGACCCAATTTAGGTTTTTGCAGCTTGAAAGTCAATGGAGAGTTGCTAGACTACCCTGGCTGCAAAATACATTTTGCTGCCGCTAGGGTGCGTCTAGATTTCTAGGCTAGCAAATCAGCATATTAGAATGATTTCTGAAGGGTGACACTGAAGACTGGAGTCATGATACTGAAAATTCAGCTTTAATCACAGGAATAAATTGTATTTTAAAATATATGACAGTTATATTAAATTGTAATGATATTTCACAATATTACTGTTTTTACTGTATTTCGGATCAAATTAATGCATCCTTGGTCAAGACAAGAGACAAGATCCCAAACTTTTTAATGCCAGTGTAGTATGCCATGCAGTATGGATGCAACAAATGTCGAATAACAATATTTAATTATGGTACCCTTTTTTTTCCATTTTTTCCATTTCATTTACAGGCAGGACTTTCTGAATTGATCATTTGTGAATAGCTGACCTCAGTTCCTGAACCTCAGGTCACACTTCCTATTGTGGACACTTTCGCCGCAGCACAAGTCTTGTGAGCGTTGTACGCAAAACTCTTGCGCAAACCAAAGCCACGTGTGCTCAGCTGATTTTCCATCCTGAATGTAACAATATACAGTGGTTTTCATAAGAGAATGCTGTCTGTAGAGAGCTGACTTTTTGAATTTATAGCACTAACCCTCAGGCAATCCAACTGAAACTACTCAGTTTACAGTAAAATGATATGATAGTTACATAAGGTTGTCCCATGGCCAAACTAGTGTAATAAATAAATAATTAAAATATATAATAATAAAATAAAATAAAAACATTTTAAAAATTTAAGTTTAAAAAGTTAATGAGTTAAAGTCTGCATGTATAAAACAAGATAGCCATAGGCAACAGCTCTTTCAAATTACTTTTTGATGTCTTAACAAAAGAGTGAGAGAGGCCCTTTGTCAATGAAAGAGTATCTGTTCAGACAGAGCATCCTGAGGTCACAGTGGAGGTATTTTTCTGATATTTGGCATTTTGTGCACTTGTGGGCTTGAAATGAACCAGCCATATAGGTGCTGCACATTCATCCTTCAGCCAATTAATATTAGAGTAATAATTGTAGTTTTTCATGAAAATAACCAAAGAAATTGCTCAAATAAATCTTGCAGAACTGGGTGATGTAATCAAAACATGATAGGACACACTGAAAGGGTGTGGAATGGTAACATGATGTTCTTTTAATGTACGTAATTGAAGACTTCATTCACATCTATAAAACCAGGCTCTTCCATTTTCATGCAAATAACTTCCAGAGCAAGAAATGAGGAACAGAAATCTATCCAGATGTAGACAGAATGAGACGGTTTAACAAAATGAGATGTCTTACCCTCGCACATAGTCTTTTGTATTCAAATAAAACCTACTAGATTGAGCTGTGAATTCACTTTCAATTAAGTTTTATTTGTTTGTTTAATGAGAAAAATCATTATTTCTCCACATTTTCAATTGAGTTTGTATCAAACCAAGACTTTTATGTCCTAGGGATGAAATAGCGGAGGCCTAACCTAATAAAATATGAAACAAATTTAATGTGAATCCCAGCCAAGATTGCATTTTGTCCAATTTTATGTTTTATCCAGTCTCATGCTTCAGATGGCAAGCCACAGACTTCCCACAGGCCGTTAAATGACTGTTTAATGCACACAAAACTGGCAGGCATTGTTCAAAAATTGGCAGTTCCAATCTGATTGGCTGGCTTTTACTTACCATACCAACGCACCAGTTGTCTGGGGTAAACCGGTCCGCCTGGAAACGAAGTTGTGTTTACAATGTACCAGGCTGATGCAGTGACCACTTATGAGGAAAAATTAAACACTGGCCATCAGATCTTGCCTGACAACAAATATTTGCATGCACTATGCATTTCTACGCATTTGAAAATTCAAATAACTGATAACCAAAAATACACCTACTTTGCTTTTTTCATTGTTGTTGTTTTTGTCTCTGGTATGTTGACGTGTAACCAACAAGAGATCCCATAATCCATGGTTATATTACAAGGGGAAAGAAAAAAGAGAGCGTGAAATCATAAAATTAACTTTGCAAAAGTAATGTAACCATCCAATTTTATTACAATGTAATCTTAAAAGTACTTAAAGAATATATCACCAGAATCAGCACACTTACAGAAGTTAGATGACACTATACTGATAAAAAATGGGGCAAACTTTCTGAAGTGTAACTTCTGATCAAAATCTTAAGTGCAACTGTAATAGATCTATGAGGGCCCAAAAATATGAATAAGGGTATGCTTACACGACAACGATGTCAAAACGATCCCCGTTCACACGGATCTGCTAAAATGACTAAAAAGGCCGCATTATGCATGCCAGGCCAGTAGTTGGCGATGTCACTTTGTCAAGAAACGTGTAAAACACATGCGTGAACATGTAATATGCATGCGCGTGACGTCACCGTTTTCACAAATTCACGTTTTTGTTGTTTACATGGAGACGGTAAAGGCATCGTTTTTAAAACCTTGCATTTTGAAACCCCTTTTCAAAAGCTTGCATTTTCAGGACCCCAAAACGCCATTGTGTTGTAAATGAACGGCCAAAACGCATAAAAAGTTTCCCGTTTTCAATTGTCGTGTAAACATACCCTAAATCATGGGGGCATGTGATAATCTGGAGGTGTTAATTACAAAAAACTCTTCAAAAACATGTCAAGATCACATTTCAATCCAGAAACAAAACAAAAAAACAAAACAAAAAATCTTTTTTTTAAGACATTTTTGTGACTGTTCTCGATTTCTGAAAGGTGATTCCCATTGGTTTCTTACTGTATTAGTGGTTGTGTATTTAAACCACAATAAACAAGGTAATATTGTATCTACAATTAAAATAATAGATTGCAGTTTTTTCCATATCACTGTAATTGAGAACAATATTTTTTACTGTCATACACAATTGGAAGGGAGAATGAGCATTAAAGCAGTTTTTAATACAAAATAACTTACAATTAATTCAAACTAGAATTTGTGGATGTTAAGATGAAATGTGGTCTGAAAATTTTTTTTTTTTTGAGAGTCATCCTCTATTTAGTTTCGCACTCGGATTGATATGGTTAAATTAACGTCATCATTACTGTCTATAGTTTATAGTGTGTACAATCGCTGGACTGTAGGCAGCCTCTGGACAGAGCTGAAGTTATTATGGTAATAGACGTTTTTGTTTCCGACAGGTGCTGTAAGCGGTAGACCAATCACAACAGACTGTGCCATCTGGCCAATCAGAGCAGAGTAGCTCACGGAAAGGAGGGATTTAGAGAGACTGATTCATCCATCGAGTCGTTTGAGAATCATTGAAAAATTATGTGCAATGTATATTATGAAAATAAAAATTGATGGGGCACTTTAAAGGCATGTCAGCTTTCTATACCCAGGATATTTACACATTTTGGTAGGATTAGTTTACAGATTTGACAAGGTCAGGTATTTGTCTTTCAAAGAGATGCCTATAATTATTCAGTCAGATGGCTTGAAACCACAATAGTGAAATATCAGGTTTATACCTTTGATCTTGTAGAAGATTTCAACAACTTGCAAAACTTTTGCAATTACCACAAGCATTTGTTAAAAGCAAACTGACAGATGAATGTGAATGGTGACAGATGAAACATTGTGTAGCTACTCCACATTGACTCAACCGGTTTACATCATCATAATTCCCATCAGGATGAGAAAGCAATTGTCTCTGAGACTGAAAACAGATAATGCACAGTACTGTACAGAGCCAGGGCCATTCTTGATTCTTGCGTTGTTTGTTAAGCACTTGAAGGGGGTGGATTGGAATCCACTGCTGCTTCAATATATATGTAATGAGTGATGGTAATCAAGGTATTAATCGATATTTTTCCTTCTAAATATCAAATTAGTTGAATGACTTCTCTGGAGATTTTACTTTGTTATAGAAGTTACCAGCGTAATTACTGAAATGTTCTTTTCATGCATTCTTTAATGTCTGTATTTGATATCTGAATGCGGTAACAGTGCTTTCTTATTTAGCCCGGCTTCCAGAAATGAAATAGGGACTTGTTTTGTGTTTGATAAAAGGTCTTCAACGTGTTAAAACATATAGGGTCATTGAAGCCAATAGTTTAAGGGACCGTTTCTTTTTTAAAGCCTTACTTTCCAGTTAGACTAAAGTGCTGCTTTCCTTGAGAGAAATAACGCATTGTCTTGATATTTTGAGAATACTCTCCTGTTTATAGTTAGAGCCTGGCCAAATCCAACCTTGGAAAAGCTGTTGGAAAGGTGTCAGTGTGTGTGTTAGTCTAAGAAACCTGTGGCATTATTGGCAACCTGGAAGGTCACGACGTGCCTAACTTCAGGGTCTGAGTGTCAGCTGCCTAATCGATGGAGATATGCTTCCGTCTATCTGTATATGTGTGAAAATTACTATGTTTATCTATTTCTTAGCCAATGAGAATCATTTAACCTGAAGCAAGGACATAGCTTAGACCTTGGGTATAAATGCTGTGATCTTTGTAACTGTAAGTGGGGTGGCCTACGAACTCCTGTGTGAGTCTTGAAGCTGTCTTGAAACTATCTTCAGTAAAACTTTCTTCAATTTATTATAATTCTGACTCCAGGTCTTCTTTCAAACATCTGGTCCTTGGGTCCTAAACTGTTACCCCCTAACACACTAGAGTAGCGTGGCAAACATGGCATGGGCAGCTGGCAGCGGTGCCCCTCAGCAGACACAATACAGCCCCTGGTGAGTTGAGTATGACACGAGGGCAAGCCAATGCCAGCTGTGCCACAGGACGCCATGTTTAAACATCCATTCGACAGTTCTGCGTATAGGTTCATTTAATTGGCTTCAAACGTGAGAAGCACTGCTTTTCATTCGTTTTAATGTTCAGCTTTTAAAGCTGCACAATGTAATTTATGCTGTCTAGCGGTTGAAGCATAAAATAGAAGTCAGTTGCAGAGGAACATTGTTTGTTGAGTTTGGCTTTGGCTTCGCTATTCTTTGGAAATAAATCTGATGGCTTGAGGTGCATGACTGTGCTTTGTTACAGATAATCGCCTTATCAAAATGACACTAGCCACATCAAAACTCCCTCAATAATGAAACATATCCAAAAAACATGTGAGCAAGTATATGCTGCTGTTGTTTTGACTACTGTTTTAAAATAATGTTACAAAGGTTTGGCATTGCTGACTTAAGTCATAACAATTGCTATTCATATCAGTTGAGGTAAAATTATCTATTATAATTTGGCTAGTCTATTTAGGCAAATAGACCAAAATAGTAACTGCTTAAGAGATTGGCATTGATACCAACATAAAAAAATGTTTTGTGAACTTAGTCAAGAGTGATATTAATGTGTGATGATTTTATTGTAATGTATGTTCTAATGTTAATGCAGTTCTATAGTCAGTAAAATCATTCATTTTATTATACCTTTATATTACAAGGTAATTGCTTGAGAAACTATTTCAGAGAAAAATTAAATATAAAAAAGATGACGTCATTGGAATTAAAGTGATTTGATTGGAGTTCAAATGCATAAACAGCCCTGTATTTCACAGGTGTCCGTTGAGGGAACGTGACTCATATTCAGAAATCATACTGCACCGCAGCTTGTCAAAAAATGATGCATGAGGCAGTTAAATTTAAAAGGGAGATTGCACAATGGGTTACAGATGAATAGCTGTGAAGATAAGATTTTAAAAAGTACAGAATACCTTTGATGAACCTTGATTTTTTAGATTGATCTTATTTCCTTATTTCTTTGAAGGAAAGTGATGATTTTGCATGTTCTTCTTGTGTTCTTGTGACAGTGAGTCAAAACACTTTAATCGGAAATATATATATATATATATATATATATATATATATATATATATATATATATATATATATATATCCTATAGTGAAGACAACTATACCAAAATGTATTTAAAATACATATATATATACTAAATTAGTAGTTCCAATTTAGCCGTCTTTAAGTATATCACCTTAGTATATCAAAAGTACAACTGCAGGGTATTTAAGTACATAAATATGTAAATGTGTTTGTAGTATACTTAGCATAAAATAAATGTATTTCAAATAGGCTACATTTTTGTACATTTATGTTTTACTACGGTATATATATATATATATATATATATATATATATATATATATATATATATATATATATATATATATATATATACACACAATCTTTTTTTTCTTTCATCCAAACATATGGTGGCTTGATTTCCCGCTCTCCTTTGAGTGGTGGGTTCAGGCTGAGGATTTCAAGGTCTTAGAGAGACCCTTAGAGGCGGACTGAGAAAGAGGAGGAAGAACATCTCACACAACAATGAATGCTACACTTACAATGTTTTAGATTTACTGTAGAGATGATATGTATGAAGTATCTCTGTTGAATACCCTTCCCAAAAATAAGTATAGGCCTACTTCAAGTTCATTTTATTAAGTAGCCTATACTTAAGTAAAGTTCAAGTATATTTTAAGTATAGGCATACTTTATGTAGTAAGTATACGTATACTTGAAAGTGTACTGTTTCAATACTTGGGACTAAATTTGCCCACTTGTTAGTGTTTAGGCATAGATTTGTTTTGTTTTGTTTTTTTGTTTTTTGTCAAAGACCTATATCAAAGACTCAATCCAGATCTGATTCAGAACTATAATCAAAGATGGAGTAGATCGAGTCCATCAACACCCCCAAAGCTTCACAGTCGTTTCCTCTTCATGGGTTTGACATTTCATTCAGTAATGTTTAGTAGTTTTGATTTATATGCTGTTTAATGTCTGATGATCGTGTTATTTTACATGTGCACAAGCAATGCTTCAATTGTTTGTTCCTGCTTCTTCTTCACCTGTGTTTTGATCTAGAGATTCTGTACTCTTTCTAAAGATGGATCATAGCGCCCCCCTACCGTATAACAGTGAAAACATGGATCGCCGAAATTTGGGGAAGAGTTGTGTCATAAATAACAGAAAATTCTGTAAACAATGGGAAAAGAGTTAAGTAGTTTTGTTGTAAATTCCTACCAGTGGACTTCATTGGATTGTATTGGGTGTCAAAATGCTCAAGTTGACAGTATGTAAAACTATATGAAAATGTTAGCATAACGAAAGAGTAAACATAACTACAAGCCAAGTAGCTATACTTAGAATACTTATGTTAATTCTATTTTTAAGTATGCCTATATCTTGATCCAAAGTTCGAGTAAAAGTATAGGCCAAATAAACTTAGACTTTTCTGTCAGTATAAGTCAAGTATACTTAAGTGTGAATTTAAGTATATTTCTGAGAAGTACATAAAAAGTGTACTTCTATACTAATAGCACACTTGAATAAACTTGAATTAAATCAGAACTTATCCGTTGCTTGGTTAAGTCTATGAATATGCTGCAGTGTTCTGAAAATCTGACTTTTTTAGGGTGTATAACCAAGATAGCCTAATCTTGTTTTTGGAAGGCTTTACACTGTAAAAACAAAAGGATACTCCAGCCCCCCCCCCCCCCCCCTTTTTCCTCAGATTGCTCAACCGACAGAGTTCTTGTTAACATAAAATGGAACTTATTGGTTCCATTTTGTGCTGCCTATTCGGTTGAAAAACATTAAAGGAGTTAGTTCTAAGAAACAGCGGTATCTATCTTACTTCCGTCTTATTTTTTCACCATGGACACGTAACGCTCATGTTCAGACATCTTGCAAGTCACTTTAAATGAAAGTGTCAGCCAAATGAATAAATGTAAATGTAACGCTGTAATGGCACAAAGTTGTGGAAGTTCTTAAATATTTATTTTCACAGTTTAGTTTCAGTAAATGCTCATTTTAGATAGGAGAAAAGGTTTTGTTCTGGAAGTTACAGTATATTATATAAAACTTGATCATTAAAGATCAAGGAAATATGATGATTCCTTGTGCACTTTAACATGCACAACAATTATACCATGGTGCCAGTACACTTTGTTTTCGAGTTGTTGTAAAATGTTACACAGCTTGTTTTACAGAAACTTCCAGGATCTCAATCATCTCACCCACACACAAAAGTATACCAATCACAAACTTTCCTGTCCGGTTCCTTTCTTTACTTCCTGGAGACTGAGTATTATGCAATCTTGTGAAAGACGATATATTATAAACTTCTCATTGTTCACCTCACATCATGAGGATTATCATGCCTGTGTTTGTACATTTTTGGGCCTGGAGGTTGCAGTCAAACTGCCAAGTATTTTCACTAAATAATTAGAAAAGCTCTCTAAGAATGAAAAGATACTTAAGCAGCTTGAAGACAAAAACTGGCAACAGCATATTAATAAACAGGGAGCAAAAAAAGTAGATTTATATGTGAAAACGTAATAGGTATTTACATGATTTGGTCATATATAAAACATATGGTTGTATTATATATATATATATATATATATATATATATATATATATATATATATATATATATATATATAAACATATTTTAAAAACGTGATTTCACTGTAGTGTAAAAATTGCATCATCACATGACAATGTCCTACTCCGCTGACATCAGCATGGGACTTTCCAAGGCAAAACAATCACAGGAGAGAGAGTGTTTTTCTTTCTTTTAAGGACTGACTTAACTTCAATTCAATCAGGAATTTGTTTGCTTTCATTTGTGTTACGAAACTTTCTTCAATCCATTGTGTCCAGCAAGTAAATAATAATAAAAAAAAGACTTCCAGAAATTACTGCTGCCATTTTCCCAGGCAGAGATTTAATGTTAATAATTTATAGTGTATGCCAATTCAGCTTTACTATATTGTCAAATATTAACAAGTATTAATCTTTTCATCAACCTGATTTAAAAGGTCAAAAACCTTTTTATGGCTTAAAAGAGGGCAAAAGACAGAATTACTTTTTTTTTATGATGTTTGTATCTTTGTATCTTATGTTTCCACACGGCATGCCCTCATTTTAGTTTATCATCCCTAAACATAACATAAAGATCAAATTCCTGAACTTCTTGGTGTGCCACCAGTGAATCTACATTAAAAGTAAAGTTCACCCACAGTTTGGCCATCTTATGGAAGTCCACCGAGGCAAGAAAATCATGGTTTGAATGAAATGACGTGGGTGAGTAAATAATGAAATAATTAGGGTGAACTATAACTTTAATTTCACTGTCAACACTGAGAAAATATGATATTTTATTGAAAGATATCTTGAGGTTGGAAACGTAACCTGAGCTATGAATGTTTGGCACACATATTTAACCACCTGCAGCAACTTCCTCTATTACAAGCTTTGAATCCAAAATATGCACGTTCTTTCAAATCAAACACACCCAGCATGATAAGAACAGCTATTACTCTAATATATGGGTTAGGTTTCTGATTGTGACCTTACTGGACTAATTTGAATAATCTGAAAACACATCATCTTGTTTTGGCAAAAACATTCCAGAAGGAACAGTCTACAGTAACGATACGGTCCACTAGAGAAAACCGGGTAAATTCTTGACCTCATTACAACCAGGAAGAGCCCATTGATGTCTACTATGAACTAGAGCAGATTTGTATAATTATTAACTCTCACGATGGTTTACTCATAAACACACCAGTAACCAGCAGGTTGTATGGCTTCAGACATGTGAGCAATAAAAAAATAGCTTTGAATGGTCATATTTTATGACAGGGGAATGTTTTGATATGCTTATGCATTAAAGGTTCTCATGAAAGTTCATATATGAGTGATTAATCTGTCCATTGCAGTGTGTGCATTCTGACTTCTTCTTTCAAAACATGGTCATTTGTCCATTACACTTGCACAGTCATACAGAAACTGAAAGCAAACCAGTGGAAAGAATTTTAAAAAAATGAGACAAGGAACAAAAGTTCGTTATTTTGTTCCAGCTGCGGTTAGAAATCTGGACAGGATACAACCTCAACAAACACAACAGCTGACAGTTTGAACCTCTAGATGGAATTTTTGACTAAAATCCTATGTCAGCGAAATGTGCCAAATGCCAAGCTTTAGTTCTGTATGGTATTATTCTAAAAGTACTAAAACTTTGATAACAGAAGAGAGATACATAAAAGTGTATTTGTAAAAGGTTTATTGCCTCGGCAGGTTTGAAGCAGAATTCATTTAAAAGTAAATGAAATTTAGTACAGTAAAAAAAAAAAAAAATATCCCATAGGGAGTACAATATTTCTTCCACATAAATGAAAATCAGCACAGGCTGAGGAAGACAATCCATTCAAGAGTAAATGTAAAGAAGCTTACATGGTGTGTGCTTAATAAATCATTGCAATACACATTTGAACTATAAAAAATAGTGATTAGAAAAGCCTTTTTAAGTATGAGACCACCAATGACTCAAATCAGAGAGGAATGGGCAAAATATATACTGCACATCCCCCACCTCTTACATCTGTTCTTGAAAGAATGAATAAACAGTTCCTACAAGGAGAATCTTGTCATCTTACAAACTGTAATGTTTACAGGATATATTCACAGTGTATTCACAATTCAGTGGTATAACAGTCCTACAACTGAAGACTGCACATTGCAACGATTGTCTGGACGCAGAACGCACCACTCTGCAATGCCCACATATGTGCTTAGGGCTAAGGCCTCGTATTGTCTGTGCTGTTGTAGAGGACCTTGTATTACAACATAGAAGTTAGTCCGTTATACTTTCAAGCAAGATCACACACTTTTGATCATAGGCTGCTGTGCTGGTAAATCAGTGTCCTATAGCAAAAA
The DNA here is from genome assembly GCF_949319135.1 of Squalius cephalus. NCBI lineage: Eukaryota > Metazoa > Chordata > Actinopteri > Cypriniformes > Leuciscidae > Squalius > Squalius cephalus. The sequence goes on from NC_137130.1 coordinate 12,550,291, forward strand.
AGAAAAAAAGAATTCACAGTCAGGTTTTTGGAAATGTTTCAGGTACCATTGCTAAAACATGTCAACCACATGACCTGAAGCACCGCTCTGAAAATAGTGAGCTACTGGTGTAGATTTACTCGTAATTCAAGGAATACGGCGCCTTTGTCAAGTCAAACCTCAAAAGCTGTCATTCAAGGTCACGTTCTAAGATAAACGGAATGGAACAAAAATGTGCGTCAGGTGTCCTGTCGCACATTTTTAAAAGTGTTTTCAACTTAATATGGTGTCTCAAAAATGTGACACTCACAGATAACACGTTTAACATCGTAAAAGACATTTGTATAGTAGAGTGTGTTTACAGGCATCTGGTCTGAACGACCCCTTCGTTTTTTTATATAATAAATGAAATCATTTAGAAAGTATATATTTGCGATGATGTTTTATTTCATTTAATGACTAATCACAAAAAAATCAACGAAACATAATATATAGACAAAAACTGTTTACCGTGTTTGTCCGTTGTCTTCTTTTGACCAGTAGGATTAGAAGCACCAGCGCAACAGCGAGTATTAGCACTACCAGAATGGGAACACTAATAGAGACAGTGTTGTCAGCTTTGTCTCCAGAGAAGGTTTGTTGTCCACCGTCTTCCTTTTCAGACACTGGTTAAAGACAATGGCAATATATGAGAAATGATTGGCATCAATATCACACATTACAGATTACAAGCCCAACTTGTTATATATAAAATATCCACACAGGTAGAGGTTCTAAGGCAGTGGTTCTTAACCAGGAGGCCGGGGTCTCAGCAAACTTCCGAATAAGTCTTAAATATTTGATTTAGTCTTAAATGATTATATTTAGTCTTAAAATTATATTAACATAACATTTGAACTGCTGTTGTAGAGGAACCTCAGCATTTGTAACACCAGCTCTGAGCCTATAGCCTTATTTATACACTTTCACAATACAAGTCTGATACCATTCAACAGATAAGCTATTTTATTACTGCTGGCTGCACAGCAGGAGACGTCAGGAGGATGTTTTTTATATTGTGATAGGCAACTCTGTGGGGGCTACGACTTTCAGTTCTGCTGCAGTGGCAACACAACTTCCTTTGGTTGTCGTGAATGTTCTGCTTTTTAGCCGCTTTTTCCGACCTGTGAGTCTCTGACACGTTATCATCTAACCAAACATAATAGACTAAAGCTAAGCAGACTTTGAAAAGAGAAGCACAATGAAATTTTAAAAGAGGAAGAGGCTTGTTTCCTTTCAAGTTATTGCTACTGATTTGCTATAGGATAAATAAATTCAGTTTTAGTTAACTCACCTGTTAGATTAACTTCTAATGGGTTCCTCGACCAGATGTCGCCAGAAATATGGAATAGGGCATGACAGGTGTAAACTCCTGCATCCTCTGAAGAGATGTTGAGGATCATAAGGGAGCAGTCTGTTTTATCCTTTTCCAGGAAGAGTTCAGTCCTGTCAATGTAAGCCTGGTCTATATATTTCCTTTCTAGCGGATAACCATTCACTACTGTATCACCTCGCTGCCATACCAGACTACTCCCACTAGAACAGCCACATGGTAAAATGACGTTCTGTCCAACGATGCCAGTCGCATTAGTTTCCACTGCAGAACCATCTACAAGAATAGTAACATTCTCATCAAACAAAATTTGGAACACCAAATAAACACCAAAAAAAAAGAAGATAGGATTCTCTATAGGAACATCAGAAACTGTTTTACATTTCTTTGATACATGTAATTTTACATTTTAACTTTTTTTTAATGCAAATAATATATGCATATCTGTATGTGACAAGAGATCATCAATAAAAAAGTATGTTTTTTTATAGAATAGAGCAACATTTCAGGGTCCAGAAGGATTCAGTAAAGACTCACTGGGGATCAGCAGAAGTGTCAGCAATGCCAAGATCATCATGATTGTCCTGGAGGAGAGAGAGGCAGGTTTTGAAGCAGGCTATTTGCTGCTGGAAATTCCCAAATTCTCCAACAAACTACAAACAAGGCTAAATGTGCAGTGGTGGTAGTATACTAATACAGGATTATAAACATCTTTGTCCTGATGAGACACGGTGTTTTTTGTTAAAAGGAAAAAAAACGATGTATTAATCAATGTATTGGTGAAATTTATTAGGCAGCCAATTTCCCACAGGTCACAAGAGAAAAAGAGCCAAACAGCTTTTCCTAAAAATCCAGTCATCTGACATTGACTCTGGAATGTCCTGTGTGAATACAAAGCTCCCCAAACAATGTACTCGTGAAACGCACTTAAGGGTCCATGATCTGAGTCTCTAACGCATAAGTTGTGGACCACTAAAACTTTCAACTGCATGAAATTATTCAAAATCTATTTTATATATATCAAAAATATTAAATCTAACCTTTTGTTATAGCCTAACATATTGTGTATCAAACATATTAAAAATAAGATCGTTAAAGAAAAAGACAAGAAAAACAGTATCGTGCTGACCTTTAGATTATTTTTCCTCTGCAGAAGACACGCACGCATCCGATCACGGTGATTGAAGTCAAATCATGAATCACTCTGGAGTTTGTTTCAGTTAAGACTCGCCTACTAGGCTACATCCCACACACAGATTACAACGCTGCTGGGCGTGGCTGAGTTCATGTAGAAGCAGTCATCTGAGCGTGTTGACCTAGAATTTTATGGGTTGGTGATTGGCTAATTTTCACCTGGATCTGCACATGCAAATTGACTTGTTTGTGGGCAGCGATTTTAGGTGGGAAAAACCCAGACAGGACAAGAGAAACAAGTTGTCCAATGCATTGTTCTGTAAATTCCATAAGATGGCGCTAGAGGGCTTTAAATTCCCTTTCTGTGCCTTATTCATTTTTTCTCTTGGCTTTAATACTGTTATTGCCCAGAAAATAAAGTTCATTGACCCTATTAATTATAGAAGGCAGGGTTACTAATTTGGGTAATACTTTGGGTATTGTTTATGTTCCAAAAGTGAATGAAGTTCAAATATATATTTATACTGAGGAGGCAACACATTTTCTGTGAACAGAAGATTGAAATTCTAGGCCTATAAAATAACACATGCTATACATTTTTTAAAAATATTTATTCATAATAATCACTTCAGCAAAAGGTGTATCATTTCATTAAAACATTTCAAGTAGCATATAACAACTCATTATTTCTGATTTAGTATCTGAACATACTAATTTCAAAAATGCATATTTCAAAAATGAATCAAAATTGGCCTACATAAAATGAAAGCTCTGAAATCTATACATTTGCAATGAAATTTAAAAATGATTGTGTTGCTGTGCCAGATGCCTCTGGTTCACATGTGTGCCTTTGCTAAACGTGCCAGTTTGGATATGTAGAACAGAGAGAAGAATGAATAAAGTGAAAACACACAAGTACAACATTATAAAACAACAAATCTACATACATGAAGACTTTGTGTAGCCTATACATTTTTACATATGCTATTTTTGAATCTACAATGGTCATCTAAACTCTGGAAACAAGGTTATATACATATTTTATTTTTATTTTTCGTCATACATTTAATTTAAAAACAATTATATAATTGTTTTAAAAGTAAATGTAAGAAATTATGTCTACTGTGAAGTAACAGTTCATCATTTTCAACAGTCATATTTTTTGTTGCTTTGGTTCCATGGTCATTTTTACACACTTTTAAGAGTTCTTCCAAGCTTTTTCTTTGACCTCATTTTGGGGTGGTTTTGAGGTTACAAAAACTGAATGAAATCATTCAGTGGCTTTGCTTATTTCTATAGGCCTATTTATTTGGTGTAACGTGTCGGTTTAGGTAGCCTATAAGTAAATAGCCTAATTACTTCGTTCAAACCTAAACCGGAACGTTACACCAAAATTATGCAATAGTAGAGATTCAACTCTCAAACATGCTTTGCGATTGTGTCTGCTTTGCTGTTCAATCATCCCTGTGTGTTGATGATGTATCGGTCGAATTCTGCGGTTTCCTCACTGACCACCACCTTCAATCTATCTGACTCCCTTCTCTTCCACACTCTCCTCTCTCCAGACGTGTGGTCAGCTGACTTTCACTGGAGCAGCTGTGTGCAGTCGCGCATTCTCACAAAGCACAGCCCAGCATAGACGATAGGGGAACACGGAGCTGAAAAATCGCGACAGAAAAACCCTGAACCTCTCAGGACATTTATCCATCAGGACGTGCTGCGCTTGGGAACACGGCCATGGATATGGACCGTACGGTATTCCTGCTGTCAATACTGACGACTTTGTCGCTCGCCATCGAGGTAAGAATAGTGATTGTGTGTAATGGAGACGTAGCTTGATTCTCCTCCATACTTTAAATGACGGCCTGGGAGCGAAGGGGAGGAAAAACGCAAAGCTAGAGCATGACACGGATGCAGACAGACATTTGAGCGCGACGTGATTGTCAGCTGCGTATTCCTGCACGATCATACTTCTCTCTAATGCAGTTGCCAGTTGGGTTTCTTTTCCATCGGTGTTTTAGATCAATTAAAAAGTGTTGGGTGGAGGCTCCTGGTGCAGGCAGGATCGCCACTAATATTAGGCACAGCGGGCGAACTGTAGCGCATGAAAGTGATACATAAGACGCGCATCATTCTAGCATCTTAAGTAGCATTGTTTTAATACCTGATGGTAATTTGCACACCTTCATATAAAACATTAGCATCACATTCGAAGGTGAAACGTGGCATTGAAACATGCTATAATGAAGAATTGCACTGTGGAAAACGCTGATATGGCGATTGTATGCTGCTGTGCCTGTAATGTTTTTTTTCTATGTTAGAGCAAATGTGGAACGGAGGAATATGAACTCATGTCATACAGATGCGTCTGGTGGAATCATGTAAACATCAGTGACTGACAGCTCTTTGTCAAGGGGACATGTGTTAAAGAGCGCATTCTCTCACCACCTGCAGTTTGCCTATAGACCTTTTATTTACACGATAAAAGAAAATAAATTTAAAACCTGTGGCAGGTTTGCAAGATTGCAGAGCTCCATTTTGGGCGAATAAATGCTGTGGCAGCAATATATCCGACGGCCCTCCTGAGCCAGCATCAGAGGACAACGCTCATTCCTCTGCGGCGCCTTTTGCGCATCTATTATTCATACATGTCTTTATGAAGGAATTTGCTTTGTTATAGCCTAGGCGTGATTGTTAAAATGCGTAAATGATGTAGGACTTGTTCATGGTGGAGAGATTTTGTGAGGAATATTAGGCCTACAAAAAGATGTTAGTTGACAGAAGCAAGATGGCGTCCGTGAACTGCGGCGTTTCATTTTTTTTTTTTTTTTTTTTTTTTTTTTATCTCGTTAAGGCAAAATCTCCTATATGGATAGATAAACTTTCTCACTCCCACAAACACACTGCAATACATGTTCTTTTAATGCACAGATTATTTTAATGGTGGTACTTGAATATGGAGCTTATTGACACCTGGTAGTCACTTTACACATAGGGATATTTTATCTACATAGTTTTCTGTAATACTGTCTACATGTAGATGTGGTGTTGTTAGTGTTCTTTTAAAATATGGTAGCCTATAATGGTACCAATATCAGGGTGAAAATAATGTAGAGCCTTAAGGGGCGTGACTCCCAGATTACAAATAGGATATTTCAACATTATTTAAAAATTAATCATAACATTTTAGTTACAAATCAGCTGTATTTTCGCAGGATAACAAAAAAAAAATGTACCTAATGTTATGGTTCCCATCTGGTTATTTTGTTTCCTAACATTATAGGAACTTTTTTTTTTTTTTAGGTAACGCTATTTGTTTTAATAACCATAAACTAATGTTTCTAGAACACTCTGGGAACCAAAAATTGTAAGCTGGGATAATTAAAGCTCTGTTCAGTAGCCTATTAGATCAGCAAAAAAAATAACAGGTTCTGTCATTGTTTTTCCACATTATTATTGATTCACAATCACAATTATGTCACAACAACTGTTTAAACTCATGTTTGTGGGTCTTATTTCATGTGTGTTAGCTCAGAGGTCATCTGCTGCTGCTGTATTCCTAAACATTGACTAAATTAATCTCAGTTATATTGATTTTATTGGGTCTTCAAAATTAAATGAATAAGTGTGGATTTTTGTGATGTAGGCATGTCAAATGACAAAGTTGTGAACCAAAAAGTTACAAATTGACCCTTGTACCATTCAGAGTGCAAATTATATAATGACTTACACTGGCCTAAAGCTTTTTTCATTAAAAGGTGTCATTTGTAGGTAATGTGCCAAAACAAGCTCTGAGAGTTTGTGTTGTCACCTCTTTACTGGTCACCATGTTTTTCCTGAAATGTCCCTTTGCTTATTTTGTGTATAATTGGTAAATCTGTTTTCGGTTAGCCTCCATCTGAAAAGGGCTTTCTTTGTTTGACTGGGAAATATCAGTGAAACATGTAAACATGGTCGGTTTTAGATTGTTTTTGAGTGGTACAAAAACTACCTCATTGATTTTTGACAGCCTTTAAGATTAAGCCAGAGCTGAATGACTGTTGAAAGCTGCACATTTTCATTTTGCACTAATGTGGATGCTGAACTGCTATGACAACCTGGCTGAGACACTATTTTGGTACACTGTTATCCACAGATGATTAGCTTTCACTAGTGGCTCAGTGGCTGTGTCAGTGTTAAAGTATTTCTTATATCATACATTGATGGTAATGATCTCATGTAAAACAATCTATAGCTGAAATTTTGCAGCTTATTGCAGTAGTTAAGACCATTTTATGTCTAACACATGGTTTTCCTAAAGAGTTAGCCTAACTACTGTAGTGCGGCCAGCATAATTACAGTATTCTGTTTTTAAATTGCCCTACAGCATAGAGATGTTTTATTGCACTATAACCACCAAGCCATTTGTTAAAAGGTTAGAAAGAAAAACATTATGGACAGAGTCTATCTATCATCCTATCTATCTATCTATCTATCTATCTATCTATCTATCTATCTATCTATCTATCTATCTATCTATCTATCCATCCATCTGTTAGGGGTGTAACGACGATACCCTCATGTCACGATTCGATACATATCACGATACGATATTATTGCGATACTCCAAGACATATGGTAAAAGGTTAACAAGAAAATGTACTGTTGATTAAAATGTTAAATTTGATATTACATTGTGGGTGTAAATGAATAGGTTTGGACTTGGTGCTGGTAACCCAATGCAGAGGACAATGGTGACACCAGAATAAACAAATATTCATCATTCTGAAGGTGAAAGTACAGAATTATTTTAGACGAATATTTGCACTTTGTCACTGACTAAAATAATGTTTTTACTGGTAACATAAGACAGTTGGCATTATCAGAACCCACACATATTCCCCCATTGCACTGAATTATACATTATATTTAATATTATACATAGTAGTTTAATGTAGTACTGACACTAAAACTCAGTTTTTTTCTCACATAGCCTTGTAATTTTCATTTTGGGTGAACTATACTGAATACAGATTGTCATTATCCACAATACATATTTTTGTATTGAGATATATTGTGACACAATATATTGTTACACCCCTTCTATCTATCTATCTATCTATCTATCTATCTATCTATCTATCTATCTATCTATCTATCTATCTATCTATCTATCTATGTCTTATTAAGCCATCGTCTTAATGAGACAGATGCATCTTTCAGACAGCTGGCTACAGCAGCACTTCCACTGTTTGTTACCCAGGACAAAAGAGGGGAAACACAACAGTCCCATAATCCCTCACGCTCAGTTGAACAGACAGGGTGGGTCTGGTTGTAAGGAACCTTTGTGACTCACTGGGTCGAGGCCAGGCCAAAGACACACAAAAGAGGTCCACCATTATTCTCTCTCTCACTGACTATGAATTGAGTGTCTTCTGCAAATATGTTTTCCTTCGTGTCATTTTCAGGACCAAACTCTTACTTTATCTCTCCCTTTCTATCTTATTTTTTTTTTAATCTTCCCACCCACTTCAAAGAGATTAGATTGTATTCGAGGCTTTTAACCCTGAACTGAATAAGGCAGTAATGTTTGATATTGTAGGCTACGTTACATAACTGGTATTGTGGCTCTAAAAGATTAATGTTTGTTTACAAGTATCAGAGAGTTTTCACTCTCATGGTTTCAGTTGAGTTGCTTGTAGCTTTACAATTTAGTTTAGCCAAAAAGAGTGAAATTATTTTGATTATTCATTTTGATTTAGTATGGAAAACAAATCCTCCATAGTTATCATAGTTATATATTTCTATGTTGAAAATGAAGATAAATGTATACTAACTATACCATTTAAATGTTTGGGTAGGATTAAGTTTTAAGAAATTTAAGATTTTATTCAACAAGGATACATCCAAAAATCTAACTGACCCAAACTTTTGAATGGTAGTGTGTAGGTGTATACATATTTATATAGTATTAAATATTTTATTGAATACCAGGAGATGTTTTCTAACACTTGCTTACCCGCTAAAAGCTTTGGTATAATTTGAACACTGCTAGCAAGGAGGACCACAAAAACAGCAACAACAGCATAAATAAAGCCAGCAAACAGTACAGCAATAACCTGATAACAGTCGCTACATAATTTATTCACTCCATACACAGTGCATTCTGAGAACTCAAAACCCAACATTGTTCAATATGAAACTGTTTATCCAGTCGACTTTCTGTTTGGCTAGTTAGGGCAACATTTGGTGCAATATTGTTCGTCGTACGTGTTTGTATGTAGATTCAAAGTAATTTCCTTGTATCTGTATGTCCCTGTCTGAACCCCACAAAACATGTTTCTTGGACATTATAATGTTTAGTGCTCTAAATAGATGGGCAAACCTGCTGTTATATATATATATATATCTATACCGCACATAAACTATTTGTTGAATTGTTTAATTCTTGTGCTTCCCCACACATTTGCAGTTTTTCCTCTTTTCATTGTCATCCTGTCTCTGTTATCGAATTAATTAAATGATAGGCTGCTTACTTAATCAGGTTAATCACAGTTGATTGTATACATCAATATTTGCTGAGAAAACCCACCACATGAAGACATCTGAAGATCATAGGCTTATGTGATAATGGTTCCTCATGTTCCTGCTGATTGTGCTGTTGGCAGGTGCCATCAGATGACTCAGTGGGCTTGTTGGCGGAGCCCCAGGTGGCCATGTTCTGTGGGAAACTCAACATGCATATCAACGTCCAGAGTGGCAAGTGGGAGCCGGATCCAACTGGCACCAAGAGCTGCATCGGCACTAAAGAGGGCATCCTTCAGTACTGCCAAGAGGTAATGAGAGAGAAAAAAGATATAAAACCAGACGAGCAAATATAACGAGTTCTGCTGCTGTGTCAGTGTTAGTTGTCAATAGCAAGCTTACACACATTGTAAAACATTGTATCGGGATTACTTTAGGAGTTAAAGTCAATTATATAATGACAATCACAGTATATAATAGGAGGCTGCTGAGTATTACATAAGCATGTCACGTTCTATTTAGTGGTCGACTGATATAAGTTTGTCAATGGCTGATGCTGTTATTTGGGTAGCAGTGTGGCCGATAGCCAATGTAATGCCAGTATACTCTACCGTTCAAAGGTTTGGTTTCAGTGAAAAAGTCTTTATGACAGTAAAGACATTTGTAATGTTACAAAGATTTCTATTTCAAATAAGTGCTGTTCTACTGAATAGAGAATCCTCAAAAAAAACATGTTTCACAGTTTCCACAAAAATATTAGGCAGCAAAACAGTTTTCAACATGATAATAATACGAAATGTTTATTCAAATGATTTCTGAAGGATCATGTGACACTGAAGACTGGAGTAATGACTGCTGAAAATATATTAAAATTGAATTTTAAATTTTGTAATAATATTTCACAATATTACTGATTATTATTTTTGATCAAATAAATGCGGCCTTGGTGAGCATAAGAGATTCTTTCAGAAACATTAAAAAATCTTACTGACCCCAAACCTTTGAATTGTAGTGTATGTTTGCAAATGAGTACATAGTACAAACAAAAATCTGACATCAAATGTTTATTTTACTAAATATATTCTAATAAATTTAGTCAGAAAAAATATTTCTGAAATCTTAACTGACCCTTTTTACGCATTCATGGTCTTATTGTGCAAAGATACATTTTGCAACTAAATATGTTCAGCCATGAAGTTTGAGTTTTGGCTGTAAGACAATATGTGAAAACAAACAGTTGTTTTTAGGATTAATTTTAATTAATTAATGCCAGCTTGTGATGGTGATGAGGGGGAAAATTGCTTAGTTTTTTTTTTTAAATCACAATTATTTAGTTAAAGGGGTCCTATTATGCCCTTTTACAAAGTCTTGATTTTGTTTTTGGGTTGTACTAGAATATGCTTTCATGCTTGATTGTTAAAAAAAAAAAAACACTTTATTTTTCACATATTTTACATTATTACAGCTCCTCTCTACTAGTCTGTCCTGAACGCATTTAGTTCCAGTTTCGATGAAGCCCCTCCTTCCGAAATGCGAAATGTGATGTGATTGGTTAGCTGGCCCAGTGTGTTGTGATTGGCAGCGTTTAGCTGCATTTTATCGGGAAATGTCCCAACCCTCCATATCCACGAGTTCTGCTCTAGTGTAAATATAAAGGATGGCGTCAATTTCAAACCCGATTCAGACCCTGACAATGTTAACAACAAGAGGAGCATCCAGAACTGATTTCAAGCACAGATTTCACAGGTCGTTTCACCAGGAGTGGTACATTATGTTTTTCTTGTACATGATAGGTACGATGTTATGCACCATTTAATCATGATATTTGTCAGAAAACTATGGTCAGACAAACAGTAATCGTTCACAAAAACATAGTTTATTTCCCTAAGGGGCGGTGAACAGCCTTACAAAAGCGAGAGCTTACAAAAGCTATAGTAAACAACCCTATATCAACACTAATGTTGGCTAACAGGCAAACGTAGCACACATAAAACTTATAATTAGAACTATAGAATTATATTTCTAGTCAATAGAATATGTAACTACAAATAAGAAGACATACTTATAAGTTGTCATCCACAAACAACGTATTGTCCCGACAAGGTGGAAACGGAGCAGCATTTGTGTGTAGGCTGCATCGTGGTACTGGAAGCTGTTCTTCGTAAAATGTGCAGCGCACAGATAAATATCAGGACTATAATGTTCAGGAACAGTGTTTAAAATAAATTTGACCCATTCTAAGTTCGTCAGCCTTAGGAAGGTCAAACAAATGAGTTGTGAAAAAGCGTCTCTTTGACATAGCAGCAGCTTATCCAGGCCTCATCCGCTTTTCTGCGTATTCCGTGGGCGGGTATTATTTAAATGAGGAACATTATGACTTCATAAAGCCCTGAAAAATCATGTTGTAGTCCAAACGAGCCATTTGTTGTAGTTCTTTGGAAAGTGGATTCTGTTAAATAAAATAACTCCCTTTGGAGTGGACTTTCAGCTTTGTAAACTTGCAGATTTTTTTATGCTTAAACAGCAACATTACACACTAACTAAAGTTGAAAAGCATAATAGGACCCCTTTAATCCTGAGATAATAAGAAAAAAATATATATGTTGCAATCTTTCATTGAAATTTATTTTGCTTCACCTCTGAAACGACTTTTCTGTTTTGGATGATGCTACCAACCCCTCAAATGTTTCTACATTCTGATATATTCCACCTCCTTTTCACCATCCAAGCACTTACCAATGGATAAAATCAAGATCCCTCATCCTGTCTCATTGAATATCCTGTTTCACTTGAAAATAGGTCAGGTTATGCAAGTAAAATGAATTGCAAATGGCTTTTCTGTTGACCTCAACAACAGCTGGTAATTTGTACACTGTCTTGACTCCCACAGGTATACCCAGACCTCCAGATCACTAACGTAGTGGAGGCCAACCAGCCCATCAGCATCCAAAACTGGTGCAAAATGGGTCGCCGCCAGTGCCGCAGTCACGCGCACATTGTGGTCCCCTACCGCTGCTTGGGTACATATTAGTGTTTTACATTAAAGTATCCTTCAATGTGATGATTACATCAGTACTCTGCCACTCCTCAGGTTTTAACCTGGATTTGTGGAACATTAAACTAATGCTTTTAGCGTGGCTGTTGTGTGATTTCCTATCATCCTTCCACATCCGATAAGATGAGATTCATCAAAACATGACGTTTGCTCAGGATATTTTCAGCTGCAAGTTACATATCAGCAAAAATCTATTTGAGCACCTGATGAGCAAATGTTTGTGTGTTTTTTTTAGTTGGGGAGTTTGTAAGCGACGCCCTCCTGGTCCCAGACAAGTGCAAGTTCCTGCACCAGGAGCGAATGGACATGTGCGAGAGTCATCTGCACTGGCACACGGTGGCCAAAGAGGTCAGAGGTCACACCACATGACATTTACTGTACTCTTTCACAAAGTTATAAAACCATACACAGCTGTAATCTGTGCCAGAAAAAGCCGGATCCAGATCAGGCACCTCCAGAACTGAATTTAGTTCCTATTTGAGTAAATCCCCATTTGAAAAGAAATGTTTGCTTTTTATTTTTGCTTTAATGTTTAATATAAAATGATATCCCCAGACATGCATGTTAAATAATGGTGTAGGCAGATTATGATTGAATAGGATGTATAATTCATCTCTATCTAACCCACGAGAGCATTCTACTTATAGCTCTATGATGACTCAGCGCCTTATACCTCTCTTGCTTTCGTTCTCACTCACACTTTCCCTGTGGCTGCCCCTCTGCAGTCCTGCGGTGATCGTTCCATGAATCTCCATGACTACGGCATGCTGCTGCCGTGCGGCATCGACCGTTTCCGTGGTGTAGAGTTTGTGTGCTGCCCCATGGAGGAGCACAAGGAGTTAGACAGCGAGGAGCAGGAGGAGGCCAACTCAGATGTGTGGTGGGGCGGCGCAGAGGCCGAGTATACCGACAGCAGGTACACACACACACAAGTGGTATTATTGACACTTCGTTCTGAGACCACTTGTGAACGTGTTTATTTTGAACAACTTTTTTATAGAAATTATATTATCAGAATAAATAATTATAATATTTTTGCAATTTATTATGTCCACCCTTTGCTTTCATGACAGAAGCACTCTAGCTGCATGATTATTATGTTCTCCAGCATGATTTGAGAAAGATGAAAAGCATCCCATATTGGGTCAAAATATATGTTACATAAATGTTGTAAAAAGTACTAAATATTTTCAATTTATAAATGTATTGCTAATGTAATGCAAAATATATTGCAAAATGTACTTAACCCTCTGGTGCTGCTTGCATGGCGGTCAAAAATTCCTTTTTTTTATTTAAACAAAATTAATGTACTATATTTTAGTTCAATAATGTTTTTTATTTAATATTTTGTGTTTTTGGGGGGATTTTATGGTACTAAATTATATTTGTAGAATAGTTATGAACCATGAATGCATAGACCTGAAAATGAAATTTACTGTCGTAAATCTTGAATGTTTTGGATCACAGTCTTAAGTTTGGTCTTTTTTTAAAGAATCTTGAATGTTGGTAGATTATTGCTGATGTGAAAAAAAGTTTCAAAAAGTGAAACAAAAAAAAAAGTTATAAAGTTCAAGTTTATTATTATGAACAATGCATACAAATACTATTTTTAAATTTTATATGAAATATATATTTTCCAAAACATGTTTTACTCTAAAACTGTGAGAAAATCCATAAATCTAAACAAGCTGTGTTCCAAATTTGTGCTTGATATCTCAAAAAATTAGCTTTCAGTAACATTTGGTTTAGGCGTAGTACCAAATGTTTCCACTAGATGAAATTTGCTTCACATTTGTTTCCAATGCGGTATTTTTTTACTACGAACAGTACAATTCAAGTCAAGTCACATTTATATATATAGCGCTTTTTACAATACAGAAAGCAGCTTTAGAGATAACAGGTTTGTGATGCAACAGAGTTTGTTTCCAGAAGAAAATAGCGTCACAGTCCAGCTTAAGTAAGCTCAGTGATGTTTCATTTTTGTTGTAAAAAAGTTATTAATTTAGTTCATTTACATATATAGCCGCTCTGGAGAAACTAGCTTAGCTCAGTTCAGTTCTCATATAATGGTGTCAATGCAGGCAGATCAATATTATTGTTGAATATTAAATTAAATGTTAAATTTAATGTCCCCAACTAAGCAAGCCAAAAGCCAATGGCAACAAAGGTGAAAAAAGGCGACAAAGGTGACAGTGGCAAGGAACCAAAACTCCATCAGGTGGCAGAATGGAGAAATGGAGTACAAGTGTGACTATTTTTTCAGGACCATTTAACCCTGTCGAATCATGTCCATGGTTTTATTTTGTGTTCACATAGCAAGTGCTAAAACCTTTACCAAGTTTTGTACCATTCTGATGAAGTAAAAAAGAAAATCAGCACCAGAGGGTTAAAAGGGCAAGAAAAAGGGTAAATGCAAAATGTTTTTTAAGTGTAAATAAAAAACATACATATAGCAAAAATATTGTGTCCCACCTTTTCAATATAGTCTCAGACTTTAATATGCCGTGAACTTCATACATTTTTGCATCACAGCGTGCTGAGAGAGCAGACCCCGACCAAACCTGAGCCCGCTGTGACTGAGGATGATGAGGATATCAACAATGAGGAAGAGGAAGTATGGGACAACGATGAAGATGGTGACGGTGAAGATGATGAAGACGAGGAAGATGACGATGAAGACACAACCGACGAACAAGACACCAGCGAGCAGACCTCCAACGTTGCAATGACAACCACCACCACTACCACAACAGAGTCTATAGAGGAGGTTGTGCGAGGTGAGATTTGTGTATGCTTAAGTGTACATTTCAGTGGTACATTTCAGTATTCAAATGTGAAAAAACACCCTTACAAGACATGTTTGAGAGAATGCACCAAAAGATACCCAAAACTGGAGCAAAATGTTACATTTAAACAAATCAAAGAGTGTCTCTTCTCCATTAGCGGTGTGCTGGGCCCCTGCTCGGTTGGGGCCATGCCATGACAAGATTCCCCGTTGGTATTTTGTGGTGGAGATGGGCCGATGCGCCCCCTTCATCTTTGGGGGCTGTGGGGGCAACCGCAATAACTTTGAATCAGAGGAGTACTGCATGGCTGTCTGCAGCAGCAGTGTGTGTAAGTCCAGACGACTCCTGAGAGGAAGTTCACCTCTCTGCTAACCAGCACATCGTCTCTCTCTCACCTTCTTTGCTTCATTCGTGCTAAACTCACAAGCTCAGCAGATGGCTTGATGCTTTAGCCCGCATGGATTACAGGTCTCTGTGAGGTGACTGTACAGGCACAGCGCCTAGTTCCTTTAGTTTAACCTCCTGCTGTCTTGTCTGAGCACACTGGAACTTTTCTGAAACTCTCCATCTTCGTTTCCTGAATCTACAGCACCATGTTAAATGAAATAATATTGTTTTAATATTCAAATCCGGATTGTAAGTGATAAGTAAAAACACGGGGCATAGGGATGAGTGGCGTCAGATTTGCTTGTTTTGATCCTTTTTTGATGACACTTAAGTTTTTAACACAAGTGTTGCATAATGTGAAGCTGTTTTAGCACTGATGCCAGTCTTATCATACATATCTTAACCTTTGTGCATCAAGTTTCAAATAAAAAAGGACATTATAAAATAAAATGTTCAAGTGAGATTCGTAAAGTATTTAATTAACTGAATTATTCATAAATAGGCATACATGCATTGTTATTTAATATATGAATATTTCTTGCTTATTTCTTATATTATCGATGTGATTTAACATTACTCATACCTCCCGTCCCTTAACTGGATACCGTAAAATAATACAAAGACCATGTTTTTTTATTGTATTGTCTTTGCTAGCTGTATGCAAAAACAAAGACAGCGCTACCAGTGTAGTTTAATTCATGCACAAGTAAATCTTATGAGCCTGTTTGTTTAATGAATTGTTCAAAAAGCATTTGCAGAATTACATCTGACTTAATTACTGAACTGCATGTTATCAGATCAAATACAGATTTTAAAATTTCGAGAGAAAATATAGTAGCAGTTATAGAGTCAATAGTAGCAATAAAATCTATATATTTCCCAAAACAGCTTTATTTATATAGTGCTTTATACAATACAGATTGTTTTGTAGTAAATATTAATTATTAGTAAGTGGTTATTAAGGTATTGTTTAATAGAATATGTTCGTAGGAGAATATATTTATTTATTAAAGCAATTATTCTTCATGATGGGCAATGTTTTCCATACTGTACTACGGTTTCGTGTTTGCTTTTTTTGAGTTTCAGCCACTACAGATTTTGAGTAGATACTGACATATTTGATAGCATGGATGTTTGTTTGTGCTTTTGTCTGTTTTTTAAGCACCTGCATGTCAGTGGGTGTATTTCTTAACCTGCTGAACACTGCACTTCTGTATGTACCCTCCCCCATTCTCTCTCTCCGTTTGTGTTTATCTCTGTGTGTGGGCCAGTGATGGAGCTGTAGTCGGCCTCTGGTCAGACCAGTCTGCGGCAGTGGTTCAGTGGGCGGTTTACGCTCGATTAAGCACAATGCTGGACGCTGTGGGAGAGTGACAGCGGAGCAGCCCTCATTCTGACAGGGCATATTCCTCACAGCCAGTCTGGCTGCTCCCGCATGCTCGCTGTCAGAAAGTGTCACAGCAGCTTCAAAACACACCCATAGAAATACAGCTCTCACACCCCCACACACTTACAGCGGCTCAAAAAAGTATTTGGACACTTATTCCACAATTAAAAATGTCACCGCATTACAAATTATCAAATCAAATGGCATTTATTTTAAAGAGAGCTCAAGCACACTTTTAAAAAAAAATCACTGAAGGACATGTTAGGTTTAAAATGGTAAAACAATAGACAAACTGTTCAAAATTAAGATAAAAGTATTGTATACTTAGTGAAACATGTCTTCATGTCTTTTTTAAAATGTCTTTATAAACTGTTTACTCTTTGGGGCTGTTTAAACGACACCGTTTTCAACTAAAAATGTAAAAATTTGTATGCGTTTTGGCCGTTCATTTACACGGCAGCAGCGTTTTGGGTGCCTGAAAGTGCTAGATTTTGAAAACGGGTTTCAAAGTGCGAGTTTTTGAAAACGGTCTCTGTGTAAACAACAAAAACGCGAATCTCTGAAAACGATGACACCATGCACGTGTATTACGTGTTCAGTCTATAGTGTTTCATCGCCACCTAATGGCCTGGCAGCAGAATACAGGGTTTTCAGTCGTTTTCGTGGATCCGTGTGAATGGGGATCGTTTTGACAATGGTGTCATCTGTACGCGGAAAACTCAAAGGATAAACTTCTCCGTTTTAAGAATATCGTTGTCGTGTAGACGTACCCTAAAATACCAGGTCTTATTTTGCATTATTAATTGATGCACATTATTTCAAAGTTCTGCAACAAAGTCTAGCATAATTTGTGTGCATATGCCTCATATTTGATATTTTCTACTTCATGCAGTGACATTCATTTATTTTCTTCAGTGTTTTAAGTGTCAAAACACTTTTTGGGGTCACTGTATATACATAGATCTACCATACTGGATGATTTTCCAGCATGAAAACTCTTTTAACTCTTTGAGCATACCTAAAACATGCATTATAGCAACCTTTGGCAATAGTAATCTCACACAAATGTTTCTGACTTTGCTAACCAATTTTAACCTGCATCGGAACTAGCTGTTATTTCCCTGGAGTCTTCACTCTCTTTGCCGAAAGGAAGATTCTCTGGCTCACATTTATCTGTTTTTTGACACTCGCTGAACAAGACTTCTCACTCTCTCTAGTGCCAACCATGGCCCCGAGCCCTGCTGATGCTGTGGATCGTTACCTGGAAGCTCCAGGAGATGTGAATGAGCATACCCGCTTCCAGAAAGCAAAGGAGAGCCTGGAGGCCAAACACAGAGAGAAAATGTCAGAGGTGGGAACCTGAGTAGAGTGGTATAATGCAGTTATAGCAGTGGGGCAAAGTTCTCTTACAAAAACAGTGTGGTGGTAGTAGGGCTGGGCAACAGAACTAAAAAACATTTTCTCTTTTTTATAGGATTATATAGGATCACATTTATGTGTATGTATGTATGTATATATATATATATATATATATATATATATATATATATATATATATATATATATATACATACACTGTATATATATATATATATATATATATATAATGTATATATATATACTGTATGTATATTATATATGTATATATATATATATACACTCACCTAAAGGATTACTAGGAACACCTGTTCAATTTCTCATTAATGCAATTATCTAATCAACCAATCACATGACAGTTGCTTCAATGCATTTAGGGGTGTGGTCCTGGTCAAGACAATCTCCTGAACTCCAAACTGAATGTCAGAATGGGAAAGAAAGGTGATATAAGCAATTTTGAGCGTGGCATGGTTGTTGGTGCCAGAGGGGCCGGTCTGAGTATTTCACAATCTGCTCAGTTACTGGGATTTTCACGCACAACCATTTCTAGGGTTTACAAAGAATGGTGTGAAAAGGGAAAAACATCCAGTATGCGGCAGTCCTGTGGGCGAAAATGCCTTGTTGATGCTAGAGGTCAGAGGAGAATGGGCCGACTGATTCAAGCTGATAGAAGAGCAACTTTGACTGAAATAACCACTCGTTACAACCGAGGTATGCAGCAAAGCATTTGTGAAGCCACAACACGCACAACCTTGAGGCGGATGGGCTACAACAGCAGAAGACCCCACCGGGTACCACTCATCTCCACTACAAATAGGAAAAAGAGGCTACAAATTTGCACGAGCTCACCAAAATTGGACAGTTGAAGACTGGAAAAATGTTGCCTGGTCTGATGAGTCTCGATATCTGTTGAGACATTCAGATGGTAGAGTCAGAATTTGGCTTAAACAGAATGAGAACATGGATCCATCATGCCTTGTTACCACTGTGCAGGCTGGTGGTGATGGTGTAATGGTGTGGGGGATGTTTTCTTGGCACACTTTAGGCCCCTTAGTGCCAATTGGGCATCGTTTAAATGCCACGGCCTACCTGAGCATTGTTTCTGACCATGTCCATCCCTTTATGACCACCATGTACCCATCCTCTGATGGCTACTTCCAGCAGGATAATGCACCATGTCACAAAGCTCGAATCATTTCAAATTGGTTTCTTGAACATGACAATGAGTTCACTGTACTAAAATGGCCCCCACAGTCACCAGATCTCAACCCAATAGAGCATCTTTGGGATGTGGTGGAACGGGAGTTTCCTGCCCTGGATGTGCATCCCACAAATCTCCATCAAATGCAAGATGCTATCCTATCAATATGGGCCAACATTTCTAAAGAATGCTTTCAGCACCTTGTTGAATCAATGCCACGTAGAATTAAGGCAGCTCTGAAGGCGAAAGGGGGTCAAACACAGTATTAGTATGGTGTTCCTAATAATCCTTTAGGTGAATGTATATATATGTGTGTGTATATATATATATATATATATATATACACATAGCAGGTATCAGTACCAACTAACATTATGAAAATACAAACATTTTCATGAATCCGTAAAAATTTATGTCAGCGCAGCTGTACGAATGATTTACACAAAAATGTGTTCTGCTTGTGTTTCATGAATGAGGCCCAATGAACAGAAGAAAACACAGAGCTTAAATACACTGAACAAACCAATCAACTAAATGAAGATCAGGTGCAAACACTAATCAAACCATAAGTAACCATAGAAACTAACTAGAAGAGGGAAAAAGGAACAAAGGAAACACATCAAACATGACATAATCCTGACAATTGTACAATTACAATGTTTAATGCAGGAAAAACATATATATTTTACTGAAACATTTAAAGAATGAAAAATGAGATTGCTGAATTAAAAAAAACATGAGATTGCTGAATCAGAGTTTTGATTTAGTTCAGTGAAAGTAAAAGTTTGAAGTGAATTATGACCATTTAATTGGTATGTTATTGTTTGTTAAAACCTTAAAAGTATAATTATGTATGTCAATGCAATTTTAAAGATATTATTATTTTAAAAAAGCATTAAATGTTTTATCTCAAAAATAGTTTAAGTAAATGTAGTATTTAATTAGAAACAATTATTAATATTTTTTATTTAAATATTTATAAATGAATATAAAAAAATGATGTCATATTATAATATCATATATTATTTATATTTTACCATTGTACATAACCAAAATAATTTTTTCTCCTGTCTTTTCATCCCTCTTATCTCTCTTCAGGTAATGAGAGAATGGGAGGAGGCAGAGAGACAGGCAAAGAATCTTCCTCGTGCTGATAAGAAGACCATAATTCAGGTAAGCTTAATAAATGTGAATAGGATATGTTGGCTGATGATTCATAAGCAGTGAACGGCAGAACATAAACATAGTTTATTGTTAATATAATCTAGCGGTTTGTGAACCTGTTATATAAAAGCACTTAGCGGGGTTACGGTCCAAGTGCATTCAGATTTAGTAGCACAGCATACAGTTTCCATTAAAGCGGAGGGGGGATTCTCAAGCGGACTGAAAGGCACAGTATTTTATTCTTCGGGATTAATAAAAGGCTTCTGGATTAATGTTTATTCGTGTTTCTATAGCGCTTCCAGGAGAAGGTGGAGGCGTTGGAGAAAGAAGCGGCCGGGGAAAGACAGCAGCTGGTAGAAACCCACATGGCACGAGTGGAAGCTCTGCTGAACGACCGTCGCCGTCAGGCTCTGGAAAGCTACCTTAGCGCCCTTCAATCGGACCAGCCTCGGGTATACGCACACAACCATGCTGCTCAACCACTAACAAAATGGCTTACACATGTTGTTTACAATGTTGTTACAAGTTTTCTCCTGTGTCCCGTCTCGTACAGCCTCGGCAGGTTCTCAGTCTGTTGAAGAAGTACATACGAGCGGAGCAGAAAGACAGGCAGCACACCCTCAAACACTTTGAGCATGTGCGGGAGGTGGATCCGAAGAAGGCGTCCCAGATTCGACCATTTGTAAGCTTTTGTCAAGGTTGTTCTTTCCTACTTAATATATAAAATGTGTAGACACTTCAAACTTCAGTTTGACCCCTTGTGCTCATAGGTGATGACCCACCTGCGTGTTATTGAGGAACGCATGAACCAATCCTTGGGGTATCTCTACAAGGTGCCACAAGTGGCTAATGAAATCCAGGACCAAGTGGGTGAGTGTGAAGTGCTTTATTTAGTGTTGAGTTCACTGTCATATCATTTTGGGAACAAGTTTCAAACTTGGGTCTACTGAAACTTTCTCAGCACTGCTGATTCAGCGTGACCAGGCGGAAGTCACCCAACAGCTGTCATCTCTTCAGAGTAAGATGAGGGTTAGCTACGGGAACGACGCCCTGATGCCGGACCTGCCTGACAGCACCACCACCCTGGACATCCTGCCACCAGAGCAGGACGGCCTGGGCTTCATCCACCCCGAAAGCTTCAACCAGGCCAACACTGACAACCATGGTAAACATGAACACATTCAATGCTGGAACTGAACCGCAAAACTTTAAAAGGCCCATTTTCATGAAAAGTATATACATATTGAGTAACCAATCATATACAACTATACACCGGCATTCAAAAATGTGGTTTTTTTATGTATCATGGTTTCTACAAAAAATATAAAGCAGCACAACCATTTCCAACATTGATAATAATAAGAAATGTTTCTTGAGTGCAAAATCAGCATATTAGAATGATTTCTGAAGGATCATGTTACACTGAAAATGATGTTTTCCCATCACAGCAATAAATTACATTTTAAAATATATATACAATTATTTATTTTTTTTCTCAATATTACAGTTTTTAAATGCAGCCTTGGTGAGAAAAAGAGATATTTTTAAAAACATTAATCTTGCCCACCCAAAACTTTTTGAACGGTAGTGTAAATAATCAAACGCTGGATTTAAAAGAGGCTGAGCGGCTTTTTTGTCTTGCTCAGTTGAACCCGTAGATGCCCGTCCAATTCCAGATAGGGGTCTGCCTACGAGACCTGGTGAGTGTCTACTTATTATTTTCAGCAATTGCTTTGTTTAGTTGCTTTGTTAATTATGAAACTGAACTGAATCAACATATTTAGTTCATATGTAACAACACTTTTTACAGCTTCTTTACAGCAGAATTTGAATTTGTCTCATATTGTTAACTCATAAGTTATTTTCCTATTTAAAGGCACACTATGCAGTTTCCGTTTTTCTCAAACAGCGACCCCTAGAGTCGCTGTGGAGTACTTGTATTTAACATTACTGACGTAAATACCACTCACGCAGAGCCGTCTCTGCACTCTTCCGAGCGCGCTTTCTTCATTTTCTTCTTTGACTCTGCCATGATTCACGTCTGAAATGTGTGCTAGTGTCTTCCATAGAGGCTTCTTCATATGTTTAATATCACATATCTAATGAATATGTTCATATGTGTGTATTTTTAAGAGATTCCAAAGGTTCGGCTGGATATTGAAGAAAGACACAATGCTGGTTATGATGTTCGTGACAAGAGACTGGTACAACAATTTACACACATATTTCACTAAACATGCATACATACAGACAAAATATCTATATGTATCTAATATTTCACATGCAATAATTAATTGATGTGTTTGTGTCGAATCAGATGTTCCTTGCAGAAGACATGGGCTCTAATAAGGGGGCTATCATTGGACTGATGGTGGGTGGAGTCGTGATTGCTACTGTCATTGTAATCACCCTTGTTATGCTCAGGAAGAAGCAGTACACTTCCATTCACCATGGAGTTATTGAGGTGAGAAACATGTTCAGATATCTTTACATGACAATTTTGTGATTTGCAAACTTGGAAATGTCATTGAAATAATAAGAAAAGTATTTAAAAGTCTTTAATGAACTTTCTGTTGCCTACACTAAAATATTTCATTAGCTAGAAATCTGCTATTTCAAAATGTAGTCTTTTTTAAAGTTCACTTGATCATATAATCAGAGATGAAAAGGGGCGACAACTGACGCCGTGTCTGTGACGCTTCACAACGTCACAACAGAAAAACTAGCATGTTTAATATTTTTTCGGTTCCCCCGCAACGGGTTCCGTCACATACGTGACTTTGACCAATAGGAGCACAGAAGCTCTTCTGAACACACCTCTCAAACATGCCGAAACAAAAGAAAGACGATGGTATTTGTGCTGCTATGTGGAATTATGTAATGGAGGAAAGGTTTGTGGAGCTATGGCAACAATACGGCAAAAAAGTGAAAAAGATAAATGCTGGCGAACGATAGGCGAACACGTTTAGTGCATTTATTTTATTTTTACTACTTGCTAAAAAAATTTAAATAATTAAATTCTACCTCAAGTTTGCTTTGGAGGATTGACAGCCCATACTGTAATCTTTGTGCAATCCAGTAACGTGTCCACTGTCAGGTTTTCTTTTTTTGTGAGGGGCTTTTCTGACGACAAGACAGCCAGTGCGACGACTGGTCAGAAAGCAACGTGTAGTCTGAAAGACATAATCTGACAGAGTGACAAATATGTTGTGTAGTCTGAATCCAGGATTAGGTACCTTAACCTACCTTCCTCCAATGACATTCCTCCAGCATTCCTCATTCTCCCCTTCTACAGCTTTAGACCTACATTTGTCATCCAATGTATTTTTCATATTCCCCCCTGAGTAATACATAGAATGACAAATGTAGACCTAAAAATGGAGAAGGGGAGGAGGAGGGAGGCTGGAGAAATGTCATTGGAAGGTAGGACAAGTTACTGCTCATATAGTCTGTGACAGCAGAAGCTCTGGACTCCATAGCAGCTTTCATTGGCCAAGGACCACCCAGAGGCCATCTGACTGACATTTAAAGCAACCAATTAAACCAAGTTTATTTTGTTCTGCATCATGTTTAGGGGTAGCCTGGGTTTCCCCATGCTTCCTTGGCGCAGCGCGATTTTATTCACGCTGCTAGGCAGCCTGGACACCATGGACCAGATTTTCCCCTCAAAAAGGGAACCAATCACAGAACGGGGAGGGAGCAGCAAGACGATGACGACGTCTATGCGACACACCGAAGCAGTTTGTTTATATCTATGGATCCAACATGGCAGCAGACGCGAAGTTGCCTTTCGATGCAGCCTTAGATAGTGTTCTAAGTAGTTTAGAACGCAAGTTTATTTCGTCTTCTTCCTCGTCGAATTTCTGTCGCTCTACATACGTCATCTGGTATAATTGAAACGATTGGCTATGAGCTACATACAGGCGCATTTGATAGACATTCGTAGCGCCCAATAAACGGCTCTGGGCATTCGTAAACCACGCCTCAAATACGAGAAAATGAACATGTGGTTCCCAGACCACGTCTCAATGAGACGAGGTCTGACGTTAGCCAGGCTAGCTTAGGGGCGTGAAAATGTAACATCAATGTCCCTACAATAACAGACCGGTGTGTAAAACTCTTGGACGTATTTTAAAAAGTCTATGCTTCGAACTTTACATATTTCACATACTTCACATACTCACAATCAAGCGTTTAGTTGATCCTGATTACTCGTTGTCAGTTGTAAACACATCCATGAGGGGGTTTGGCATCGCGGCATCTTTGTTTCCATGTTTTTTTAAATAAAAACTGAAAATATAAAAATAAAGGCTAGTTCATAATATTAATAAATACTTTAATAGTATATAAAAATACTACAAGAACACTGCTGGGAATGAAAAAAACGCATTTAATGACCACCATATTTTTTAAATATCTCAGGTTGACGCAGCGGTGACCCCTGAGGAACGCCATCTTACTAAGATGCAGCAGAACGGCTACGAGAACCCCACCTACAAGTTCTTCGAGCAGATGCAGAACTGAAGAACCACTTCAAATCCCCGCACTCCCCCTCACCAACACCATCAGCACCATCACACCACTGCATCAGGACAGAGAATGCAGACTGATCCCTCATACACACTGTTGATCAGCTCTGTCACCATGGAGATGAGTGGCTTCCATCACCTGACCATTTCATCCAATCGAATGAGCGCTCAATCGGTTTGCACAGAAAAGTGATGTATCATTGCTGCCCATTCAGCCATCTGTCAGTACGACGGTCCATCTGTGCGTTCACATGCTTGTCCGTCACAGCATTGTGTGGTGAATGATGCGTCTTCTGCTCTGTTCTCTTCACCCATGCATGCTTTCCTTCTGACTTACCCATGGTTCTCTAATTCACAGGGGTTTTTTTTTTTTCTCTCATGTGAGCATTTTTGTTCCCCTCCAGAAATTTCTTTAAGCACTTACGCCTCCTCTTTTGTTTGCACGTTTCCTTCCTCTTTCGCCCTCCTTCCTTTTTCCTTGGCACTCAGATGATGCGGTGCTGTGTTTGGCTACATGAGGCTCCAAACGCAAACTACCAGATGCAGAATAATGTACTCATCAATAAACTTTCCATTCAGGTTTTTCTTTTCTGTAAAAAAAAAAAAAAACATTAAAAAAATACACATTAAAAAACAAAGTTAAAAGTAAAAAAAAAAAAAAACATAAGCAATGAATGTTTTTATTTTATGTGTAATATGTATTGAATTAAGGCAGAAGCTAGCTGTATCTATGTAGTGCATGGAAATTTTAACAGAGAGATGGTTTCTGGATCCAAACACAGGCTTTGACCTCTCTCACATGTAGAGATTTTAGCTGGATTGTACATTTTATTGTCTTCTTGTGATCACATTTTAAATAAGTGAAAAAAGAAATCTGCTTGGCTACATTGTCACAGGGACATGCTTTAACTGAAGTGTGCTTTTTCTTTCTTTTGGACCATGCCACGCACACTTAAAGGGTTGCATGGGGCTGGAAAAAAGATGTATGTATTGTATTATGAAGTGTAATATTAGCCCACGTTTTGGTTTGTTAATGTTCTACGCACTCTGCATTTTTTTTAAGGGTCTAACTACACCCTTTTTGCCTCATGAAGTTTTATTCCACGTCGGGATTTGGTATGGGGCCGGGATTAGGGAAAGGAGGTATGAAGTGGTGGAAATTTGCTTCAGAAATAGCCACCATTTTTTTGTTTGTGTGATTTTTGTCCCACTATCCCCTCTTTGTATTCCCCCAGTGTCTGTGATATTCACGAACACATTTTGGGACAGAAACACTTCACCTCCCCTCTTTTGTTTCAATCAAGTATGTCATAGCACCTTATAGGTCAGAGCAGGTAGAAAGGGACGGGTAAATAATGAAATAATATGAGTTCATGCCATATGGTCTATTGAAATGACCTTTTAAATTATTTTGAAAGTGCCATGATGTTGAAGGAAATCCTGAACTGTTGTGTAATGCATTGTACGAGACAGCCATTAAACGATTCAAACATTGTGCAGTTATGTCACAGTGCACACTGCTCATTATGTTTCTGTATAGAAGTACTTTAGCTCTAAAAATCTGGTGTTGTGCTGATTTGTGGATACTCTGAGGTGAGTGTCTGTGGTCAGTAGGGAGCAGAGAAAGCTCTTTCTGTGACATTTTCCTTCAGTATCTATTCAAATCATTGGCTTAGAAGGGGAAAAGCTTTCTACAACACTGTAACCCATGAATAAAGTTTTGAATGTACATACAAACTCCTTGTGATGTGTTGGTTGGTGCACAAGACAATAAAAAAAGGGGTGTGTGTTTAATTGTATGGTGCATTATGCAAGACTTGATCAATTCAAAAACCAACTGTCTCTTTATTGCCCTCTGGTGGACAGTAAAAAGTACCTCACCTTGAGGGAATTGGACGCTCAAAAATAAAAAAGAAAAGATCCTTTACAAATGGAAAATATCAAAATACACTGCCCACATGGCTATCAAAAACATAGAGTATATACAATGGAAATATAGCCGATGCAACCCTGCAGTCAGAGAACAAGCATACAAAAACTGAAAGCTCATACATGATCATCTATTCTTATATCTCACACAAACGCACACATTCGCTCTCTTAAGCATTTTAAGGACACACATACACACTCATAACAAAGCGCACGTCTGCTTACAAACCCGCTGTCTCCCTCCCTGCCCAAAGTCAAATGTTTTGCCCGGTTTCCTCCCATCTTAAACTTGTCTCCTGATTGGCTAGCCACTCCCTCCTCAACTGTCTTTCTCTAAAGTTGCTGCAGCCAGAGTGACTGTGGTGACGGGCTGCCCTGTGGCGGTGGCCAGCGTGACTGTGTTGACGGGCTGGCCAAGGCCGTGCAACTGAACTCGGGCGAGTTTCTTCTGTTCGCACTCCGTCACCAGGTTGTTGAGCTCTGCAGCGCTGTATCCAATCAGAGTCCTCAGGTCGCACACAAACTTGTAGACAAAGCGCTTACCCTGCACTTTGCTGATCATGTCTCCGTCATAGTAGTACCTGTAGAGAGGAGACAAGATAGTGTTTTTGTTGAAGTTTTATATTATCTAAAACAATAAATAAAATAAAATGGATATATTGCTGATTACTAGTTGCATCTCTCCAAAAGCACCTAAACTACAGAAAGGAAATGAAATGCACCTGAGAGCTCTGCTTAGTTTCTCGTAGTTCATGGTGGGCTTGTTCTTGCGTTGACCCCATTTCTGAGCTACCAGCTCAGGCTGATTGAGTTTGAACTCGCCTTCCTCTCCCACCCAGGAAATGCAGTCCCGAGAGTCCTTATCCGTCAGCAGCTCCAGGAGAAACTGCCACAGCTGAATCTGACCGTTATTACCTGAGAGGTCACACAACACAATAATAATCAACTCAAAACTCATTTATTAGGAGTTGTGCGTGGTATTTTATTATGAGGGTGGGGCAAATTTAGAATTTAAGGCTTCCATTAAATTGTTGATTTGCAATTTGAATTGAACACACACCACAGGATGTTGAATTTGGAATGACAGGAAGAGGAAAATGCTTATAAAATGGACAGTTTCGGTCCTTGATTTCCTTGATATATAAGGTAGCATTTCAAAGATTACTTAATAATTTCATCATCAATATATTAGATGATATTGTATAATATTTAATATATTAACAATTTATACAGAAAAAATTACATGCATTTACACCACTTAGATTAATTTATTTCAAATAAACATGATAATATTGATAAACTTGCGCTTTTACACAGTGTTTGTTTGTACCTGTGCGGTTGCCAGGCGAGCTGCGCTCCTCTCCTGAGATCCGGGGGGCTCGGGGTGTTTTGTTGTGCTTCATCACCTTAATGGCTGTGGGTGTGGCCTGCTGCACGGGGGCAGGAATGATCTGCACAGCTGGAGAATATCAAGAAACTGTGTTACCCAGAAGACCAACACATGCTCCTTTCATCGAAAAGCTTAAGTGTTGCCTAGAGACACAAAACTGCCCTTTAAGCAACAGTCATGTGCAGGTTATATAAAGTGTTACTCAAGAAGGTAGTCAAAAAGTGCTTTTGTTGAAGATTCAGGATCTACAGATACTCACGTTGATCAATGGTGACTGTTGCTTCCTGACCCTGATCCTGACTTGCAAGTACATCTGCACAGAGCATTACAAAGATTGAAAATTGGCTAAAAAAATATTGTGGTTGCATTTGAGAATACACACCACACACACTCTTTCCTTTGTGAAACTTACACTTGCGTAGAAGCTCCAGGTGGCTCCACAGGATCTCTCCGCTAGGCACTCTCTGGAGGAACTCCTCCTGGCTAAAAGCACAGAGCTGGCGGCCGGGGATGTGAATGCCACCCACCTCCATTTCCTCAATCCCAAACTCCTTCATAACCCAAACTGCCCAGTGGATCACCTGATCTGCTGTCCACTGCACCGGGTCTGACATAAAGACACACAAACCTCATCAGATGGCTTTACTCTGTTGCTGATTAAAGGTGTAAAAGTGCAATGATCCGACAATGATAATACATTGCAGCATTTACGAATTAAATTTTATTATAGTACATTTATTTTCAAATTCATTTCTTATCTAAAAATACAATTCCTGACCTATTTTCAGATGTAAACTTGCTATTAATTGCACCAATTAGTCGTATCATGATTCCTTTCACAATTTCATTGTCATTTCAGATTTCATTAAGCATCTCATTATTTAGAATAAATACATACACTAATTAGTGTTAAAAAGTTTTGGGTCCGTAAGTTGTTTTGTTAGTTTTTTTTTTAAAGAAATTAATTTTTACTTTTATTTAGCAAGGACACTTTAAATTGATCACAAGTGACAGCAAATACATTTATGTTACAAAATATTTCAAATAAATGCTGTTCTTTTAAACTTTCTATTCATTAAAAAAGTCCTGAAAAATTTTGATCATGGTTTTCACAAAAATATTAAGCAGAACAACTGTTTTCAACATTAAGAAAAGTTTCTTGAGCACCAAATCAGCATATTGCAATGATTTTCGAAAGATCATGTGACACTGAAGACAGAAGTAATGGCTGCTAAAAATTCAGGAATTAATTACATTTTTAAAGGGATCATGAACTGAGAAACTTTTGATAAATAAGAGATCATCATACTATAAAAGAATATCCTTTAAGTTTCAGAACTGAAAACTTCCTTATTAGTCCAAAAACAGCTTTTACTGTAACCAAGCCCAGAGAACGACTAATTGTGGAATGTGCCTATCTATAGGTGAAAGACCACCTCTACAGAAGAAAATCAACGCCCACTTCATCATTGCAACTTTGGCCCCGCCCACTGGTGTGTTAGTGAGATGATGAGAAGAGAAGAGTGATACAGGATTAATGGACTAAAAATAACATTAGCTTCCAAGGGATCCTAATGCTAGGAAAGTGGTTATTTATTTTCAACAATGTGAATGTCTCAGTTGAGCATTATTTATTTATATTCAGTACATTTCACTGTGGATAATTTGGTAAATCAGTCATAATTTCAGCGCAGGCTTTGCAAAAAGACTTTTATGATATGGACTCGACAGTAACGCGACAACATGTAAGTAACAGTGTTAATTCCACTGCCTGATCTGTAACCAGTGATTTCTGATAGGTAATGTTTCATGTAGCTACAGTCAGAAGTTCTTTGTCTGTGTCAGTAAATCAAACCAGTGACTAAACGGTCAGCTTCACATTGTTTCTCATAGTAGGATGAAAATATTGTTATTTCAACTGTGATTAAATTATACATAGAAAAGAACACTCCCTTTACAATCGCTGGAGCTGTCAATCGAACAAAACTCCTGTTATAATCAATGAATCTCTTATTTACATTGTGTTTGCACTGTCAGTTATGATGAAAGCAATCGTTAGTGTGCAAAAATCGATTTGCAATGATGAGATCACTGCATTCATGCGCTCAACATATCTGTGATCGGCTAAATTTTAAATTGTAAAAATTTCACAAAATTACTGTTTTTACTGTATTTTTGATCAACTAAATGCTGCCTTGGTGAGCATAAAGTCTTTAAACTTTTGCCTGGCTCCGCATCACGAATATCCGCTGACTGCGCGTGCACCTCCCCAAATGAACGAGGTATACTTGACACATTCGCCGTTGTAGTGCACTATTATTTTAAACGACAGGGGGCGACTCAGAGTAATTGTCCTCTTAAAGGGGTCATATAGTGGTACATGCACTTTTACAAGTTGATTGTACTGAAATGTGTGTTGGCAGTGCCTGTACACAACCATCATAAAATGATAAAAATCCATCCAGTGGTTTTTTTTAAATCTCCTTATATGTTTGACCCTCTCTGAAATCAAGCCGTTCGATTTTGTGACGTCACAAAATCGACGCCCCCCCCCCCACGATTGGTGATTGACAGCAGCGTTTCAACACAGACCCGCCCTCGCTCGTGAGCGAGCTGTCTGTCATCATAGTCCGCACGTCATTGTTGATACCCTCACTGGAGCGCTGTCTATGAGCAGAATGGCGTCTGAGATTGTGGTGTTCTGTTCTTCGGTGTAAAAAGGAACACAGCAGTCATTTTGATGTTCCTAAATCCGAACCGTTGAAGAGGCAGTGGCTGAGTTTGTTTTTGAAGGGATATGCCCAAAGGATTGACACGGGGATTCCCTCACGGGGATTCCCCACGATGCTTTCATGTTTGCAAATCATTTCACACCAGACAGCTTTACAAACGAGAAAAAACGGATCAGTACCAACGTGTTTCTGCTGAACCTCCGAAAGAAGTGAGTGTAATGTTTTATTAACCTTTATATTAATATTTATATTAATCTTTGCAAATTTGCAAACCTTGCTGCACGCTTCACAATGAATGCCTAAGGTTTACACTCAGGGTACATTACAGCATGTTTTCTATGTACGACGATCTCAATATAATTCATAATCCCACGTTTATAATGAACAACGCGTTATGGTTATTGTGTTATTATTTCAAACGGTGTACGCACAGAACAGAGGGGCGGGGTGAGCAAAGCTCATTATCATTTAAAGACACATGCACTGAAACGGCGTGCTGAAAACAGAGCTGTTTTTGACCAGGTAAAATGAGTGTTTTCTTACAATACTAATGAGAATTTTTAATTAAAGTATATTACAAACTTTTAATTTAGACCCTAAAGAATCATATTAGCTTGTACAAAAATGGCATTATATGACCCCTTTAAACCATTAGGAAGCAGAGGTGGGAAGTAGTAAGGTACACACGTGATCATGTTTGTTTTTATTAGGGCTGAACGATTTTGGAAAATAATCCAATTACGATTTTTTTTATCAATATTACGGAGCCGAGCAAGTTACATACAATGCTGTGCACACGAAATGAGGTCTTGTGCAGTCAACGTGCACAACTACCCACACTGTGGTGACATAATTTTTTTGCACTTGTGCGGACGAGGCAAGACTTTACACATTTAAAAAATCTTACCAACCCTAAATCTTTTTTAAAAAATCCTTTAAAAAAATTACATTTAACTCTGAAACACGTAAATATCAACGGACTACTCACCATAGGGAATGTTCAGTCGAACCTGCTCCTTGCGGTAGCCTTCCAATGCGGCCGCCCAGCGGGTCACCTGCTCTGAAGTCTCATCAGGAATGGAGGCTCGCTCCACTGCAATCACATGTCCGTCCTCCACCAGATGGGCTTCCTCACCAGCAGCCGCGTCTGGATCAATCACCACCTCCACAGTCTCCACTGGTTTCACGATCTCCAGAATATTCAATTTCTCTTCACCTAAAACAGATAACACAAGCAGGTCAAGTATTTTTTTATTTTTTTATTGCTGTAAATGGGTAGTTGTCTTTTTGCCTTCACTAGTTCAATGTAAATGGTCCTTTCAGAATTTTTGAAAGTACAAATATTCATGTAGCCTCTCAATCAATATGGGCTCATAAAAGCTGCATGCATAATTATAAAAAAATTTGCAAAGTGCTCACACCGCAGGACATGTCAACTAACCAAATTTTCAGTTGTCTGAAGGGTATGTTGACAAGTTCAGATTTGTCCAACAGCAATACAAGATCATTGTAAACTGTTACCCTGTTTCGTGACAATCTGCACGCTGAGCTGTACTGTGCCATCTGTCTTCACTCCTTGATCGAACAGGCTGTGATCAGGATGCAGCTACATGAGGAAAGGAGCAGAGACAGGGAGTGAAGAGCTCAGCCAATAAATACAATGAGTGTGCTCAAATAAGTTTACATTAATACAGAGGCACATACTAGGATGTCCTGCAGACAAATGTCATATCCATCCAGCGGGACCTGAAGTCGAGGCTCCAGTAACTTCTTTAGGTTACCGATCGGCTCATTGATGTCAATGTCTTGAGTAATCAGTTCAGCTGCTGTGATGGTTTGCTCCTCAATCCTGACATTTGGTCACAAAAAACAGATAATTTCACAGGCACAAGATGCAAATTGCTCAATGAGATGCTTCCTCAAAACATATCACATAAAGAGGAAAAAAGGATAGAGAAATCACTTACCCTTCCTCTAAACACTCCTGTTTCTCCCGTCCATCAATCTCAATTTCAATCATCTCCTCTGTCTCACTTTTTGACATCCCTACAACTCCTTGTCCAACTATGAAGCAAATGCATAAAAAAAGACAATTATTTTTTTGCAATTAATTTAATCACAAGAAAGTGTATAATTTTCAGTAAGACTTTAGAATAAGGCCTCCTTTGTTAATATTATTCAATGCATTAGCTAACATGAACTAACAACACACATTTGATTTTTTTTAGTGTGTTTATTAGTCTTTGGTAAAGTTATAGTTAATACAATTGTTTCTTTTTATGTTAGTTAACATGTATTAGCAAACATTGATTAAGATTAATAAATGCTGCAGTGTATAAGTTTTCATCGATTCGTTGTTAGTTTATGGTAACTAACGGCAACAAATAAAACTTTATTGTAAAGTGTAACCAAATTATCTCATACTTATAATCTTGTAAATAAACGTTTATTTAAAATCATTTCTGGCATTTTAATGAACAGTTAGGTTATATAAAACATCTAAATGTGAGCCAAAAGGCACTAAATGGTCGGCTTAACGCACTGTTAAAGAAGTCTCTGAAGTCTCATAAACTCTCACGCAACACCGAGGCTTTGCTAGAGTAGAGGCCCACCATGACATTTTCCCTGCATTAGCACTCTTATTAAACACAAGAGACGCGCTTATTATTAAATTAATGCCATTCATTTGGTCAATCCAATTTTTATTTTAGTGTGTAGATTTAAACGCACAATTTTATTAATATAATTTCCACCAGCGACTGGGTGGGAAGACGACGCGCGAATCCATACAAACGCAGTTGCCATGTTGGAATGCTTTTGGGTTTCGTAATATAACCGCAGAATTGGGCGTAAAAGACGACTTTTTAAAACTTCTAAAACTTTCAGGGGTAGCTACACATCAAGACTTTTGATTCTGGAAAGTTAAAACGGAAATGGAAGAAACGGAAACAAAACAAGAGAAGGGCAGATGTAAAAGCAGCCGGAAATCCTGGCCGAAGTCACGGCGGCTGACAAGACTTCCGAAAACAGCCGTGCGACTGAAGAAACGAACGGAAACATCACGGTGTTTAATTATGCGGAATATAATATCTACGAGAGGTACAATCATGAATGGAATATGTATGTATACCTGGCCTCTTTGTTAGCTGCTTAGCGTATGCTGACGAAAGACAGAGAGACACGCCTGGTTGAACTGAATATATGCTCACGCGAACAGCTCGCGCTAACTTTCACCAAAACTCGCGCATCTGTTTTTTACGACCGAGTTATATACATAAACAACATATCTCGATAA
Organism: Squalius cephalus; assembly: GCF_949319135.1. Classification (NCBI taxonomy): domain Eukaryota; kingdom Metazoa; phylum Chordata; class Actinopteri; order Cypriniformes; family Leuciscidae; genus Squalius; species Squalius cephalus. The sequence goes on from NC_137130.1 coordinate 12,584,512, forward strand.
AAAAAGTTCTATTTTAAAAGATCCAGAATAAAATATACTGATATCTTTACCTACTGTTTGTCGGGTGTGAGAGGGCTGGGTTATTGTCAGTTCTGTTAGCACTCCAGCTAGCTCTGTTTCCCCCAGGATGCTAACAGTTAGCTCACGCAGAAAGCGGGAAAACTGACACGCTTATAACCTCACACACTTGTAACATTCTTATTTCTGTCCGCGTTTATCTCAGATCAATTAGTATCGCGGCCCAACGTACCTCTTTATCCCGTTCAGTAAGTGCTGTGTTGGAGTTTTTTCGGACTAAAGCTGTGTGTCAAGGGCTATAGTTTAGTGTGTGCTAATAAGTTGAGCGAACGTTCATGCTGGTTTTTGGTCAACATTGCATTGGGGGCGGGGATGAGCTTGAGGCCTCGCTGCCCACTGACAGCAACATGTACACCCCGCTCTGTTCAGTTTTTCCACAATATATCATACATATGGGTATTTATTTGATTAGTTGTACTAAATAACAGCCAGCAGCAGAATCAGAAGGTGTTGACTTTCTCAGTGTCCGAAGTGTGAAAATCGACGCAGATATTATTGAATACTTGTAAATTTATATTTATACAGTTGTGTATACATTGCATAATGTGCACATCTGGAAATCACCCTTCTGTTTACTCCATCTTTATGTAGCCTATATGACTGTTTTTGTAGGTATTTATTTTATTCTTAATCCTACTTATTTAACTGCTCCTGGAAACCACAACACATTCCTTGTTTGCATATTTGGCGAATAAAGCACATTATATTAAAAAGTTTCTTTTTAATTTTTCCCAAGCTGATTGATACTAACGTTACAGTCCTGTGACACTTCAAGTAAATGTTCTCAGCAAAGAAATGTCTCACCCTGTTGTATAAACCTGATTTTGGATGTGACTTTTATCGATGCCTTGAAACCAATGATTAAATAAACAACTTGGAAAACTGATTTGTGCATTTCTTTATTTAACAGTGAAAGTGTATGCTAAAGTCATTTATTCTGTGTAAAAAGAGGTTATGTATATATATTGCAATGAAGTCTGAATTTTGCATTTGCTTCATTTTACATAACAGATAATGTAACAAAAGACCAAAAAACAGGTGACTTTGGTTCATTTGAGCCACAAATCAGCTAAACCAAACCGTTAAATAAGCTCAAACACATTGTTTAACTCTGTCTAGATGTTAAAGGGATAGTGTAGTGTTGTCTATGGTGGATTGTTTGGTTATCACTATGCATGTCTAGTGAAAAGTGTTCGATTGGTTAAAACTGCTTCTGTTATTAAAAGAGAAGTGTGCAGATCTGAGAAAACAAAAAGTACGAAGTTGCTGAAAGGAATTTTCTGTCTCTTGGCTTTCTGTGCACGCTACAAATAGTTCACCCCCAAAAAATGAAAATTATCTCATCATGTAACCTTACTTCTATTGTTCCAAGCCAATTTGACTTTTTCTTCTGTGGAATGTAAAAGAAGATAATCTGAGAAATGTCTCAGTTGTTTGTCCATACAGTGAAAGCCACTTCTTCAAAATATCTTCTTTTTTGATTAACAGAAGAAAAAAAAAGTCATACAGGTTTTTGAATGACATGACAGTGAATGTTCTCTCTCTCTCTCTCTCTCTCTCTCTCTCTCTCTCTCTCTCTCTCTCTCTCTCTCTCTCTCTCTCTCTCTCTCTCTCTCTCTCTCTCTCTCTCTCATTGAGAAATACCTATCATCAGACAACTGATGACACTTATTGAAACATGAAAAAAAAAACACAGCAAGGTAAATGTGATTAACATTCTACTGAACATTGATTGTATGATGATTAATAGACTTTAGAGACATCCTGAGACAACTCAAGCTTGTTTCCGCTCAAACCAAGTGGACCATCACATCTGAAGTCGGCCCTTTATGCTCAGTGGCTTGGTGATTGAAACCATTGCCTGTAATCTGCGTTGGACAAATTTGGCATAAAATAGTGCAACATTTGTACAGTATCTATAAACACTAGGTAGTCCAAAGTCAAAATAATATTACAATAATACTCAGTATCCAAAAAAAGCTTTTTACAGTAGTAGAAAAGTAACAGCAGAGATTAACTTTAGGTCTGTTGTGGATTGTTCAGATGTAATCAGCCCTCACCACCAGGGGGCGTGTTTCTTACCCTCATGGCCCTTTAGAGCAAAGCAGAGATATAGACGTGTATTTGATGTAATATTTCATTCTCTAGCCTTTGAGGTCAATTGAATTCACTTCTGTCAGCATGGTGCTGTCCAAAATGTGCACACTCTTCAAAGCACAAAGGATTGTGTATGTTTGTAGCGTCTCGGCTGAGGAGAGAGATGAACATTCTGATGAAGACCAGCCATTATTATAAACAGAAGCCTTTACAGTGTCATTGCTGTATCAATTGACTATTAAGTTATAAATAGGAAACTTAAAGACTTACATCTGTTGGAGGGTTACAGATGGTCTTTGTTCTGCAGAAAAGTGAAGAGAAATAACCACTTTGTTTCAAATGGTCTGTTATGTTTTATTCTTATAGATTAGAGTGCATTAAAAAGTCCTGCAAAAAGACTTACCTTTGTATTGTCTCTCCTTTATTCTCTGTTGGTAAATGCAAGACTTATGTTAGTAGATGAAGACAAGACACATTTGGGTTCATAAACAGGTATAGTAAGTTCCCCAACAGCCCATATACTGTTTTGAATGAAGTACCACTCACTGCGGCAGCGTCGACAGCACAGACAGATGGACACACAGCACGAGAGAAGCAACAGGCACGCTCCCACTTCTAATGCTATAATTATTGTCATGTTGAGCTCAACTGCAACAGAGCATGTCAAACAGATATGCAAAGGGGTCATAAATATGCACTTTTTATCTAAATATCAAAACTATTAGAAGTGAGCGGGTCACAAACTAATGCGGGGCTAGTTGTAACACACATGGTTTAAAACTTTCCACACATGCAAGCATGACGAAATTTAGTGTATTTATTTGTTTCCATATCAACACTATATAGAGAAAAAAATGCGCCAAAATGAAAAAATCTTTGGAAGATATCCCTGAACATTTAACCATAGCAAAAGTAAATTTCTTAATGAAGTTAATTTTTTATCGCTGTTTTTTGGGTATAATCGCCAGTCTGTTATTTAACAGTTGAGATAGATACCAGCAGAAGACACTTGCCGGGTTTAAATCCCAGTTGCACAGGTGGGGCATGTTACAACATTGCGTTACACAATGTGCCCCTATTAGAACTATGCTATGCTATTCTATTCAATACTTTTATGAATTCTATTGAGAAACCATGAGAAAATGGTGAATAAAGATATTTTATATGCAAAAAGTTATTAATTGTATTTTATTGACAAAATGTTTTAGTTTGTCTTGTATATTTCTTTGATTAGATCAGATAACATTTTAATCTGGCATATGGTCATGTTACAATGTGCCCCTCATGTTACAACCACCTATGGGGCATGTTGTCACATTTCACTTCCATGCTTTTGGGGTAAATCAAGAAAAAAGTATACACCGTATTAATGAAACAAAATCACATAATTGTACTTGACATGTGGGAAATTAATGTGGGAAAAAATTAATTCTCTCAACCCCAAGTGGATTTATACAAACTGAGAAAGTTAAAAAAGTGTTGGGTAAAAAAAAAAAAAAAAACATAATATTGTAAAAAATTATATATTTCAAATTTGAAATGTAGCTTATCCTTGTGATGGCAAAGCTGAATTCTAAGCCGCCATTACTCCAGTCTCCAATATTTCAATATCGTCACCTTCCTAAAATAATAGCCTAAGTAATTTTTTGACAAAAAATATTATTTTGCATCATCTCCTCATGATGCTGGCCACCTCTGGTAAAATCGCCCACATCCTCAGTTGTGAACAGATCATGCAATTCTACCCCTGTAGTATAATGGCCTATGTCAAGAGTGTGACTTAAGCTGTCAAACTTAAGTCAAAAGTGACTTAAGTCAAAAGACAATGAGACTTAGGCAATTTTACAAGCTTTTCAAGATGGCAGCTGCATCAAGAAGAACGAAAATCTACTCAACCTCAATTATTGGTTCAGTTTTTTGTGTTTTCTGAGAAACCTGAAAAAATGACTTGGCCAATTATTTTAGGAAGGTGACGATATGCTTATTTGGTGTTCAAGAAACATTTCTTATTATTACCAGTGTTCAAAACAGTTTTGTGATACAGATTTTTTTGATAAATAGAAAGTTCAAAAGAACTTTTGCAACATTATAAATGTCTATACTGTCAATTTTGATCAATTTATTGCATCCTTGCTGAATAAAAGTCTTAATTTCTTTCCAAAAAAATGTCTTACTGACCTCAAACTTTTGAAAGGTTGTGTAGATGCCAGCCAGTACCAGTAGCAGTTTTAACATTAAGTGACATAGCATCTGATGCACAGAAGCCAATGGCACGTCACTATGCTTATTAGCACATCCGGTCTTCATTGGCATGTGCCAGTGAATAGTGGCATGTGTCACTGACATTATTGGCATGTGCCAGTGGATAGTGGCATGTGTCACTGACATTATCGCGACACACTGACACTCACACGACACCTGACTGACCGAGTCGCGGAACATGTCACCGTGTGTTGTGACACCTCCAGTAGTGACTGACAGATGAATCGAGCACCTAAACTGACGTAATTGTGACACAAAATATTAAACAAATAGCCTAATTTTGTGATATTTTAAATATCAATTATGCATTTAAGTCAATGCATGTCACATCTGTATTTGATTGGCATGTGACACTGAATGTTTTGTAATACCAGTGATACTTTATGTTGTTTATCTCCTTTCTAGGAAAGACACAAAATAAATCTATCATAGGTCACTAAGAATAACGTATTAACAGTCGCGTCTGTTACTGTAAACCTGTATTTTAGCATGATGCTGCACGGACGCAGCCAGTAGGTGCATGTCAGTATAAGTAAGTGTAACACTGGACAGCGCAAGATTCTCATCTGATCTAAATCTTTGATCTGAATGCCCTCTTTGTACATTTTCATTTTACTCTTTTAACAATATTTCAAAAGATCATGTATAATTGATTTCTTTAAATGACCAATTTGTAATTAACTTACATTCAGTTATCTTCATGTGCTGGCCTGCACAGCTTTTGGGTGCCCCCACTCCATTGGATGCCTCACATCGATACTGACCCTCATCAGATTTTGATACCGTCTTGAATTTCTGTTCAAAAGCAAAGGAAAAGAAACAGTGTATATAAATCACATATGCCATAAATGCATCAAATACAAACAATAAGCAGCGTTTGTTAGCAGTCAAGGGAAAAGGGTACAGAAAGGTCAATGTTTTGATCAAAATGTTTGCCCATGTGATGGAAAGAGATTATAGCACTACACCAACCAGAGTCCCTGTTTTGGGGTCCAGGGTGTAGTTGATTTCAGCAGGCTTGCCAACGTTAAGTGGTTTGTTGTCTTTGTACCAGCTGTAGGTGGCAGCAGGAACGCTGAGTTTGTCTTTACAGTGGAGCTCCGCAGAATATCCTTTCCTGACTTTTTCTGGAACCTCACATGACGGCGCATGTGGCGGCACTGTCCATGTAAGACAGATCATACTGCTCACTGACAGAAAGGTTATGTTTAAGACAAGGAGTTATGAATACACTCTTAAAAATAAAGATTATTCAGACTTAGAAAAAATTGTATTTATTGAAAGGTTCTTTGGGGAACCAAAAATGTTTCTTCTATGGCATCGCTGTGAAAATGCTTTATTAACTTTATTTTTAAGAGTGTACCATTTGCTGCACATGTAAATAATGCAAATAAGTGTACAAGATTTTCATTCCCACCAAGCACAATGAGGGTGACGGTGACCTCCCCCAGCTTGATTTTGTCTTGGCGGGCTGTGACTTCGCAATGATACACTCCCGAGTCTTTCTGTGTGACACCACGGAGGGTCATTGTTGCCCCGTCGATGGACGCACGGCTCTTAAATCCACCTGGTAATGGTGAGAGTAAGTCAGAACATTCTGAGGAAAAAACACACTGTATGCGAATGAAAGTATTGTTCACTGAAAGGTGCAGTCACATTTACAATTGCTTGGCAGGGTTTCGTGGACGAAATCTAGTAATTTCAATAGGAATCTGTGCGATCAGAAGTTTCACACGAGGGTGAAAGATTTCCCGACACAGATTTTGCAATGGGTTCAGCATCGACCGAAAAAAAAGCTGCTTGGTTTTAAAGTGACTTCTGTGTGAGCTTCATACATCATCATTACACTACTGACAATGAACCTTTTTTGCTCGTAAAATTTCACAGAAATTTCACAGAATGTCATTTGGTGCCACAAGTGGTGTGAATGACACTTTTCCTTTTAAAAGATTTCATAAAATATCTAATCTAAAGCTATATACAATAAGAGAGATAAGGGAATAAACAACAACAAACCTGTAAAATCGCCATCAAAATAAACATATGAAACCTCTTTGCCTCTCTTCTTCCATTCAACACGTGGGTTTGTTTCTTTCTCTGTCCTGAACTCACAGGAAAGGACAGCATCTTTGGAAAGAACAGATAAAAGTGTCAAATCAATATGGTCTGAAAGCTTTTAAACACGTCCAGCTGATTATCTGAAGACTAAAGAACTCACTTGTGTTTTCATGTACTTCCACTTTTGCTTTGCTTGTCGTCACAGTAACAGGATCCGAGCTAGGAACTGGAGGATAGAAAAGATACAAATAAACACATGAGTGTGTTTGAACACACTCCCACAGCATTTTTATAATAGCAAACTTAGTTTGTAGAAAAAACAAATCCACCTACAATGAAAGACTATGAGAACCATTATATGTTTGCCCCATAAAGGTTTTGTTTTTTTACTGAGGATGAATTGAAATTCTGCCACTTAAGAATAAAGGTTCTTTATTGGCACTAATGGTTTTCATAAACAACCTTTAAAATCCAAATAAAAGGTTCTTTAGATTATAAAATTTTCTTCACACTGAGATAAAAAAAAAATGGTTCTTTTAAGAACTGATCACTGAAAGTTTCTCTGGGGAACCAAAGACGGTTCTTCTATGGCATTGCTATGAAAAACCTTTGAAACCTTTATTTTTAAGAGTGATGCACTGTTGATATAGCTTAACTTGCACAGTAAAAAATAAAAAATCCAAATTTTTACAGTAAAAGACTAAAATGCTACAGTAAAGCTGTTCATTGTTGAACGGTATGTTACTTCAGCTGACTATATGGTGAAAAACTGAAATAGATCTAATGGGACATTTCATGTAATTTTACAGTAAAATACAATTTATAGTTGTTGGAAGTGAAAATAAGTCATAACTGGAAAAAAAAAAAACATTTCCAAAATTCTCTTTGTTCACAGCTCTTATTTGATAGTTATTCATTAAAATAACTATGTATCTTCTTAGTTTTCTCTTCACCATCTGTTTCTTTAAGGCAGTTGTCAATATACTATAGGTAAAAGGCAGATTTTATTTGGTATATTAACATTATTTCAGTTAAAGGTAAAGTGTAAAACTTAAATTGTTGCTTCTGCATTTTTACATTTTTAATAGTAGTTCTGGCAACCACAGTTGCCGTTTTTTATTTTTCTGTAAAATTGACAAAAACATTTTTACAGTGTAATCACAAACAATCCGTTGAATTAGATTTTGTGTATTTTAGATTATACTTTACAACGAGGTACTTTAGTTAACTACAATAGTTAACATAAACTATAGAAAAGTACTTCTAAAGCTTTTATTAATAATAGGCCTAATAGTTATTGTAAACAGCATTTACTTATACATTTTTAAAAACAAAGGTTGCATCTTTTAATAATACTTAATGGGCCTGAGCTAACATGAACTAACGAATGCATTAACTGTTAATTAATGGAAACTTTTAGGAAAGTGTTACAAGTTTTCTATATTATGCCCCTGAGCAATTATATAATATTTAAGTAGGCTAAATAAGGAATAGAGTAAAGAAAAGTTAAAACACACTGAAGTTTTTCCTCAATTGTGAAACCTCACTAACACTCACCCCCTGCTCTGGTGGTGCCAGGAACAGGGATATGTAGGAATTTACGTAATGGATGGATGTTCTTCTGACACAGTCTGGCTGTGGGGGGTGGCAGCACAAACCAGACCTGATAACCTCCACACACTGAAAAACAGGCACTTCTGGGGAAAGTGAGGGGAAATACTTTCCTTTTATCTGTGTAGCTCCCTTTCTATAGCCGTGTAGAAAAGAACTGAGTTTCATATGAGACGAGAGAGAAAAGGTGTGGAGGGTCTTTTTACCCGGAGATACAAAGACGTACTGTGCTGCTGTAACTTAAAACCCCTTCAGCTGGAAGAGGACTAGAGTTAAAATCACACACCACCCCACAATGTATTTAACAACCCTAGCACTCAGTGGCATGAGATCTGAAAGTTCTCAGAATAAAGCCAATCAATGTTATGAAAGTCAATGTTAACCTAACATTTTATAGCTATATTTATCACTCTTTTAACATCTATACAAAAAGTCAATTGTTACATAATTTGTTAAACACATATTTAGATCTCTCTAGGGTGGGAGCAAGCATTTCTCATGGTATGCCGGGTAACCATAATCTTCATGATAATGACCAATACACAAGGAGTCAGGCAAGGGGCATCAGCGACATGAAAGGGTCCCTGCCACATCAGACTGAAGTTCAGATCTGGACAGCTTCTTCACAGACATTTTATCACCTTCAGGATCTCATGTGTTCAAACGCTGTTAAAGCAGTTTGTGTAAACACAGTGTCTTACAAGACCCCCACCCATTCTATCCAGACCCTCAAAGCATCCATCTCTCTTTGAAAAAAGCACGCACACACACACACACACACACACACACACACACACACACACACAAAACTCTGTTTCGCTATCTCCATAAGCGTAATGATTTTTATACTGTACAAATTGTATATTCTATCCCCTAAACCTATACCCATCAAACTTGCTGCATTATTACATTTTCAAAAAATATGATTTAGTTTGTTTATTAATCTATATCCCTTGTGGGGACCACTGGCTGATTTCAGGTGCTGCTATCCTGGGGACTTTTGGTCCCCACAATAATATAAGCCTGTACACACACATCATGGGTTTTATGGGGACATTCCATAGACATAATTTTTTTACACATTTTTATTTTATAGGCGAAATGATTTTTATACTGTACAAATTGTATTTTGTAGCCTATCTAGTAAACCTACCCATCACAGAAAACGTTCTGCATGTTTAGATTTTCCAAAACATCACTTTGTATGATTTATAAGCTGTTTTCCTCATGGGAACCAAAAAATTCCCCACAAGGTCAAGGATTTTGGACATTGCCACATTTGTGGGGACATTTTGTCTACACACACACACACACACACACACACACAATCAATCAATCATTCATGTCAAGACACAAATAAAATAAAACATGTAATTAAATTAAAAATAAAACAAATAGTAATGATATATACATAACATATTCTTTATATTATTTGTAAAATTTGACTTATTTTTTAAGCATGTAAATGTTTTTATAGCAGCCAATTATATTCGCAAGGCTAACACTAAAAATCATTTAATGCATTTAAAAAAAAAGTATATATCATTATTAACAGGGCTAAATGTAGATTAAAATTATTAATTAAAGTTAGGATCTGTGTTTTACAACTCACCCCTCAGAGTTCCCACCATTTCAGTTAGAATCATAAATTATTTCTTTTAAAACGTCCAGAACACGACACACCACATAAAGAGCATCGAATATTGCGGAAAAACAAGCATCATCAATATACTTACAGTAGAGCAGCATGAGGAGAGCGGGAAAGGTTAGTATGTGTGTTGTACTCATCTTCATATTGTCCGGCGCGTGCAGGAGCGCGTGGAGAGTCTGATGTGTTTCTCGCTCTTCGGAGGTTCTTCAAGATGGTTTGCGCGCTCTCGTTAGAACGCTGCGCGAGCACGCCGCAGATGCCCTGAGACATGTGTTGTGTCGTTGCTTTGCATATGAGCGACATATTTATTATGTCTTATGAATCTTGAAAAATCGTATTCCTTATGATCTTTCTTATCATGTTTTTAATAGGCAAGCGTGGTAACCACAGTTTCAAAATATATATATTGTTACTTCTCTAAAACTAGGCCTATTAAAACAGGCTATATCATTCCCACATGTTTCTATAATTTTACTTACTTTATAGTTATGACAATAATATCATATTATGAAGTTTTGTGCTATGCACAATCAAATTTTGTCTATAAAATTGCATCAAATTTGGAACCTTTGGTTTGGTTTTGGTTTAGTCAAAAGTAAATAGGCTATGACTGAATCAACTTAACGATTGGGTTACAACAATATAAGCAAACTCAAACTAAGTTTCAGATCAAGCCCTTGAAGGTATAGTAGTTCACCCAAAAAGGGGAATTTTGTCATAATTTACTCACCCTCATGTTGTTCCAAACCTGTATGAGTTTCTTTCTTCTATATTGAACACAAACCTGAGACATGATTTATCAGTATAGAAACTGTGATTACAATATAATTTCATGGGAAGTGCTGAAGTCCTGCAGTTTGGCTTCATGTTTTATGAGCTGCCCTTTCAGGGAAATGTTTGGCTTAATACAATAAATTTGTCTGTCATAATTCTGAAGAATCCACACGTGTGCAATTAAGATAACATGAGAGAGATAATATGTTGCTGTTTTGCACTGCTATGGGTTTAGGTTACAGGAACAGAGATGCATTGTTCATGGATGTTGATTTTGAGACCTCACACTCTTGTGGGTATGAAACTTTTGACAGCTGCTTTATCCACAGTATCCCTTTCCTCGGTATGACATGGCATCAACACCTGTCCATATCAGTTGTTGTGCTGATGTCAAATCCACACATGTGCATGTTATCCACACACACACATGTGCCCAACCGAAATGCACCACTCCACTGTTATTATGTGTGTGTGTGGGGGGGGGGGGGAGATTTGTTCTCAAACTAGGTCAAATAAATAGAAAGAAAGAAAGAAAGAAAGAAAGAAAGAAAGAAAGAAAGAAAGAAAGAAAGAAAGAAAGAAAGAAAGAAAGAAAGAGCATCCAATCTCTAAACTTTGTATATCTCATAAGGAAGTGACCTGGTACTCTGAACTTAAAAACAAAAGTTTACAAGAAAAGCAAACAATAATGAAATATAATGAGATGTTATTTAGATAAACATAAAACGTGTTGAAGCATGTGATGGCAAAAGCTAGTGTACTCTCAGAAATGGGACAAGACAAAGGTTGTAAAAGGGTTGTAAATACTGCCTTTTATAAGACGCACTGATTTGATCCCACAGCACTGAGAAAAACACAAGTGAAGAGTCAACACAGACCAGCAAAATCAACACAGGTAAGAAGTACATATTTCTGAAGAAAAACTGTCTTTCTTTCTTTCTTTCTTCCTTTCTTTCTTTCTTTCTTACCTTCTTTCTTTTTTTCATACTCTTGCAGTGATTTTGTTTGAAAATAGTTGTTTGATTTTGTTTCAAACTAAAGGTGTTAATCTGCAATGTTATCCTGATCTAACCCCTTAAATGTGTTTGGTGTAACTTGGTGTATTTTGCTTGATTCAGTAATGTTAATTTAAAGGTACACTGTATAACATTTTTGTTCAAAATGAACAAAATTTAAATAATCAGTCAATACATCATCAGTCCTTCTTCCAAAACATGTCTTTGTCTTCCAACCTATTATGATATTTTAGACCATTTTTAGATGGTTTTCAAGGGAAATTGCGTATCTTATCATATCCGTAAATGGAGAAAATTTGCTCCGGCTACATTGGGTGTTTCTCAAACGGAAAGCTGCATCCTAGACTAATAGTTCAGTCCTTCTGAGGCTTGTAGGCTAGTGTCCTCTTCAACAATTAAACGCTAGAATGAGACGGTCTAGTAAGATCGCATGGCTAGCATTTTCCCGCCCCCATGGTCACTGCACGAAAATACTATCAAAACTTTTGGAAAAATACTAACTAATTCATTTATATTAACTGGCTTTTTATTAATGCATTGCAATACAGTGAATGACAGCTGTTTGCGGTCTCCCAGTGGCTTACATTATTGGCAGTTTAGTGTTATTAATTTACAGCAAAACAAAAGATAACATCTAAACTTTCATGTCCGAAAACATTATTTTTGTCTAACATTTTATAATAAACTCAGACAAGCTCAGTACTGGCTCGTTTTCCGTCAGTTTATTCTCGTGAATTTTGGCTTGGCTTTTTAGAGATAGCGATAAGGAATTTGAAATGTTGTAAAAGCGACGCGGAGATTATGTTTTTATTACTCAACAGGCAAGTAAGGTATTTTATTGAACAGATAAATTGCCATATGTAGCTCTCTAACAGACTTCCTTGTATAAATCATTATCTTTTGTGAAGGGTCATTTCATTATAGGTTGTTGTAGAGCTGTTTTGGAATTTAGTTTCAAGGAAGTAGCTACCTATTAATGGGTAGCCTACAGCTACAACGTCTTCAGCTTGATATCCTTTCCATCTGAACTGGTTATAGCCTATTAGTGAATGATTTATGAGTAGTAGGATAATCTCTCTCTCTTTAGTTATAAAAATGACCATATTCATCCGCACAGTCATGCAGAGCCGAAGCACAACCAAAACAATGTTCAGTTTTGTTTTTTCACCGCTAGAGGGCCAAAAGTTACACAGTGTACCTTTAATTAAATCTGTTCAAATAATAACGTTTCTCTCAGTGTAGTGGAATCCTGTTAAATGAATAATAATTTTATGAATTCCAGTCTTGGTTTACACTGGTTTATTGTTAAATCATCTCTTTCAGAAAGCAACTCTTTGGAGATTTTTGGCAAGATGAGAAAATTACTTTTGCTGGTTCTCACCTTAACAGGTATGATTTGCGCTCTAGTTATACCATCATTCAAATATATATAATTAACAGTTTTTCCTATTTTCAGTAAACACTGTTTTTAGATTTGTCTTGTTGTTGTAGTTGAAGTAGTCATTATTGCTGACAGCTATATCTAACAAACTAAATGTTAAATAAATCCTAAAAGAGGTAAATAACTATATTCATTTGCTAGATTGATTAACATTATTACTTTCTCCTTTCAACTCTATAGCTTCTGCCAGTCCACCAGTTCAGGATAAAACGCTGCCGTTTAGAGATTTGCCTTTTGATCATGTGGTCAAGGAGGATGTTTTGCCAGTGGTTAAAAAAGAACCAATAGTACAGCACACTGAAGCAGAACAAGGTCCTTTGAAGCAGGGTGAACCTGTTGCAGATGTGCTGGATCCAGAGACAACAGAGGAACACAGAGAAGAGACGTCAGTGAGAGTGGAGGAACCTGTGATAGAGAAAGATGATCTGACTGAAGCAGAACAAGGTCCTCTGAAGCAGGGTGAACCTGTTGCAGATGTGCTGGATCCAGAGACAATGGAGAAACAAAGAGAAGAGACGTCAGTGAGAGTGGAGGAACCTGTGATAGAGAAAGATGATCTGACTGAAGCAGAACAAGGTCCTCTGAAGCAGGGTGAACCTGTTGCAGATGTGCTGGATCCAGAGACAATGGAGAAACAAAGAGAAGAGACGTCAGTGAGAGTGGAGGAACCTGTGATAGAGAAAGATGATCTGATTGAAGCAGAACAAGGTCCTCTGATGCAGGATGAACCTGTTGCAGATGTGCTGGATCCAGAGACAACAGAGGAACACAGAGAAGAGACGTCAGTGAGAGTGGAGGAACCTGTGATAGAGGAAGATGATCTGGCTGAAGCAGAACAAGGTCCTCTGATGCAGGATGAACCTGTTGCAGATGTGCTGGATCCTGAGACAATGGAGGAACAAAGAGAAGAGACGTCAGTGAGAGTGGAGGAACCTGTGATAGAGGAAGATGATCTGATTGAAGCAGAACAAGGTCCTCTGATGCAGGATGAACCTGTTGCAGATGTGCTGGATCCAGAGACAATAGAAGATCAAGAGATGTCAGTGATAATGGAGGAACCCTTGATAGAGGAAGATGATCTGGCTGAAGCAGAACAAGGTCCTCTGATGCAGGATGAACCTTTTGCAGATGTGCTGGAGCCAGAGACAATGGAAGAACAAGAGATGTCAGTGATAATGGAGGAACCCTTGATAGAGGAAGATGATCTGGCTGAAGCAGAACAAGGTCCTCTGATGCAGGATGAACCTTTTGCAGATGTGCTGGAGCCAGAGACAATGGAAGAACAAGAGATGTCAGTGATAATGGAGGAACCCTTGATAGAGGAAGATGATCTGGCTGAAGCAGAACAAGGTCCTCTGATGCAGGATGAACCTTTTGCAGATGTGCTGGAGCCAGAGACAATGGAAGAACAAGAGATGTCAGTGAGAGTGGAGGAACCCTTGATAGAGGAAGATGATCTGGCTGAAGCAGAACAAGGTCCTCTGATGCAGGATGAACCTGTTGCAGATGTGCTGGATCCAGAGACAATGGAGGAACAAAGAGAAGAGATGTCAGTGAGAGTGGAGGAACCTGTGATAGAGGAAGATGATCTGATTGAAGCAGAACAAGGTCCTCTGATGCAGGATGAACCTGTTGCAGATGTGCTGGATCCAGAGACAATAGAAGAACAAGAGATGTCAGTGATAATGGAGGAACCCTTGATAGAGGAAGATGATCTGGCTGAAGCAGAACAAGGTCCTCTGATGCAGGATGAACCTTTTGCAGATGTGCTGGAGCCAGAGACAATGGAGGAACACAGAGAAGAGACGTCAATGATAGTGGAGGAACCTGTGAAAGAGGAAGATGATCTGACTGAAGCAGAACAAAGTCCTCTGATACAGGATGAACCTGTTGCAGGGGTGCTGGAGCCAGAGACAATAGAGGAACACAGAGTATCAGAAGAGACGTCAGTGATAGTGGAGGAACCTGTGCTAGAGGCAGATTATATAAATGAAGAGACACCAGAGACAGAACTAGAGCCTATTCCAGAAATAGTTGCCATTCAGATGAACAGAAACAACGTGCCTGTAGAGGAACCTTTAGAGGAACCTGTAGAGGAACCTGTAGAGGAACCTGTAGAAGAGTTGGAGCCTGCTGAGATGGAGATGGAGGTGGAATCTGAAAAAGATGAACATTTATTAGAGGAGCCTACACTCGAGGGTGACTATATTGTGGATGAAGATCCAGAAGAAGTAATGGAACCATGAAAGGATCGAAGACTGACATTACAGACTGGTAAGCCACCTCAGATGATTTTGACTGGTAGAAGACATGTCTGATAATAGCATATTTGCCCAAATGCTTTCAATACAGTGTTCACAGTCACTGTTGACAGCTGCCTTCACCAAGCCGGTGTAAAGTGTAATGTAAACTTAGAGGCTTTATTGAATGATGATTGTAATGTGGTGATATGTCCACAGGGAGGTGGACTTGTGGAGGAGAATTGTGTAGAGATACTGAGTAAGTGTTGCCGCCAAACAACAATTAACAACAAAAAAAAAAAAGGTGTTGCTCTTGTCACAGAAATAATCCAAGGGTTTAATTTAATTTATACATGCTTTATTTCTTTTTATGATCTGTTTTATTAGTTCAATAAAGCTTTGTTTTATCTTTTCAGGCGTTCAATGATGTACCATGCAAAATCCTCAAACGGTTCATCTGTCCCTGTCCACTTTAGACAGCCAGGAGGTTAACCTAACCTGCTTTACAGTGACTTTTATGAAGAAAATGTAAATAATAATAATAATAATAATATTTATTATTATTATTGCAATTTTTAAAAAGTAATTTAAAAGGGATATGCCCTAATCAAATTGTTATGTTGAATTTGCCATGGTTTACAAAAAATAATAATAAACATACATTTTTATGCGCCACAACTGATTCATTTGTTAATATTGTATTATATTGTAAGTAATTTCATTGTTTATTTGCTATTGTAAAAAGGTATTAAATAAAATTGTCTTTTATAATGGTCTTTTATTATATTTTATTGCTGTAATTTTCATGCCAATAGTTGACTCATTTAGGTGTTAACTGAAAGGACACTCAATGTTAAATCCTCACAGAGCTTTTCGCTAAAGCTTCACAGAGGCTTTAGCAAGGCGCTTGTACGCTAATAGCTCTCATCACCATGAGCCTACCATGCAGGCTGTTTTCCATCCCATCATCTGCCCAGGAATGCCAGGATTCCCATGTTTCTATGCATCATCTATGGGATAAAGAGAGAGCCACTTGGTCTGACAGACGCATTTGTTGTGAAGCCAGTGGTGGACCCTGGGACAATAATAATGTTAAAAATGTGGAAACTTTGGTGCATGAAGTTCTAAAGGTGAAGTGTGTAATTTCTGTGATACTGGCATCACCAAACAGACTTGCAAAATAACTTGACTTTACATTAAAATAAATAAATAAATAAAAAATATTGATAGAGAAGACTTAAATCAGTGGTTATTGGCAGCTGGGTCATATGACAACATGAAGCTGAAGCTGAATTTTATAAATATTAATACATGGTTTAATTATACACACACACACACACACACACACAGTAGTGAATAAACGTGATGTCTGGCCTAGAAAAATGGACATCACCCTTTATTCAAATATTATTTGTAAGCATTTTTGTATTGTATACATTTGTATTATTGACAGCCGGACACATTTTTTGGCCATTCAGATTGTCATACAGAAATTATGAACACAGGCAAAAACAAGAGATAACCAATAAAATATTAGTAACTGATCATGTTGTACTCAATGTATGCTTTTTCATGTGAGCTTTTTGTTTTTCTATGCACTTTTTGCATTGTAAAATAAAACCTGTAGCTGTAGTTTACCTTGTTTGCGTGTAGCTTGCCTTGTACTTTATGTATCTTCATTCCTCATATTTTGATGATTTAATCAAACTTGTAGGGTCATTAAAAACAAATATCCCCTCCGGACATCACTTTTGGCTATTAGCCTACATATGTGGAATTATTTAGTAGGAATGCCTTACTAAAATTTTAACAATTACACACACCACCTTTAAAAATTAACTTCAGTACATGCTTAGTTCCCATCACTTAAGGATTATGCATTAAACTTCTGTTTTTGGAAGAATTAATCCCTTTGCGAGTTTGGTTTTAATGGCCATACCGTGGATGCTGACGATCAGGTGCTGCGATGATCTACTAGAATCTTTAAAGCCAAAGATTTTCCAGAATGGTTCATATAGATATTATTATCAGAATATCTAAAGATTAACGCCCTCTCTCTCACTTTGTCCGACATGCACTCCGGGATATGGGGTTAAAGTTTATTTTGGCGTGCACAATACATTGTTCTTCATGGCTGAGTCAGTTTTCCATTTTACCAGCAGCTGTGTTTTCGCTATTGGATGACATGTGAAGGATTTGCAGCGACTAAAGCAAAACCACTCCAGCCATTTCAGTCAGAAATGAATACTTGTCACCTGGCCTCTTGCTACCCTTATAGCCAAATATGTGCATGCTCTACAGAAATGTTGAAATCTTATTGCATGGTGAGAAAGCCATTTAAACAAATAAAGTTTTTGTATTTGCTTCAGATGGTACAGATGTTTCAACACTGATACAACAATGTTGAGTTAACCACTTGATATTATCACATTCAAAAATTGCTGTTTAATTTTACAAATAAAGGGAAAAGTTAAACAGTGTGCAGATTTTCCTCATTTATTTTCTTATCTTTCGTTTTGATCCTGCTGCACCTGTTGGATATAATTCATATGTGCATTCTTTTTAACTCTTTAATTGAACATTGTGAATACTTGTCATAATAATGTTGAATGTTCATATTAACACCACGAACACCCCTTACCCATGGTAAAATCCCAAGCCTCTTTTGGCTTATTACTTTAGTATTTCAGACATTATGTTTTCTCAGTCCAGTCTCAGGTTATTTTTGAATTCTGATTCCATCCCAGCTATTAAAGCTGACCGTTAGGTCATCCTACTCTTTCAGACAGTAAAATGTTCATCATCCTTAATTTACCATATGCGCTTGTAGGCTACAGGTTATTGGACCCCAGTTTCAGCTTCCAAGATCCCACAGGCCGCAGTATATCTGCCAGAGCCAGCACAGGCTGAGTAAAGGTATAAGCCTTCATGGATCATAAGATAGATATTTAAAAGAAGCTGGCTCCCAATGAAGTCAACATGAGGACAAACACCAATACCCACAGCCATCTTTTCCCCCCATCTGTCTTCATCTCTGTGTTTCCGCAAACTCTGGAACCAGTGAGAGGGATCAGTGATCCCTGAGGAGAGGATTGTACTCAGAGCTGTGGAATTAAATGGCTTTGACACAGCATGCAACTCTCTCTCTCTCTCTCTCTCTTAACTAACTGCACATCTAAATAGTGCTTCCATGCTGCTTCTTCTTTATATTTGCCCTGAGGATGTCAACTGTCAAGCATCAGGTCTGTTTTTGTGTTTCTAAGTGTTCGTGACAGTATGTAAGTGTGATTTCATTTTCATTGCTGTTTGATACTGATACTTGTTTAGGGTTACATATTTTTCCAATGGAATTTTGCTTTGTTTTGGGTGCTATTCAATTTAATAACTACTCCAAAAAAATGCATCTGAGAGAAAATGCACTGGAGAAAGGCTTGGAGTCAAAGCATTTAGCTGTTAATTGAGAATTTGATTGAGAATTAAAAATGTGATTCTTCCAACATGATAGCAGTACTGAGCGTGAAGACATTTGGACTTGATTCCGTAATGGAGACGGATGGAGGGACAGGTCTAAATGTGCAGAAAAAAGGAATCGCGAAGCAACCAGTCCCTGAAAAACCACCACCAAACAACCCAGAGGAAGGTAAATAAGTAGAGAATTGAGATATGTGAGAAATATGACAGTGGGCTCCAAAAATCAGTGAATAAAAATGCAATATGTAACATATTTGCATTTTTTTTTTATTTCTATTATGGTACATATAGCAGGCCTATTAAAACTTTTTACTTTTTTCGATAAAAATAACAACAATCTTACTACCCAACAGGATTTGTAGATCTGAGACTTGTCTTGCACTCATGACAAAACACTTAAAACTTGACTATACTTCACCTCAAAGACTTGTAACCCCATCTCATGAGAAAAAGTAACTATTTTACAATTTGGTAATTTCGTAGGAATTCGTCTGATATGTGATTCTCACAGAAATTTCCACTTTTTAGAAGAAGAAAACATAAATGGGCCATTCTACAGAATTGGTGCAAACTGCTGTCCCTCATCCAAAAAACACATTTGAAAAGCATTTAATTATTAAAATCTTAGATGTTTACTAAGATCCTTCAATTATCTATTGAAACCCACAATAATATTTAAGATATCAGTAAGCTTTATATATATAAAATCATAATTTATGGGCTACTTTCAATTAGGAGGTGGCTGTCCCAAACCCTAACCCCTAAATTTCAACTTGTGAAAATGATATTGAATAATTTTTTGCAAATTTTTCCATTCTTGTTTTAAAAAAAATATTTTTGTTTTTTTAAAAAAAATGAAGTTAAAAAAAATATTTATTTTATATTTTATTTTTAAATCATGAAACTTTATCTAAAAAAACATGTCCCGCATTTTCATGTCACTACCAAAACAGTGAATGTTGTAGTCCATTGGCTGAGACTGATTTTAACCACACTCCTACATTTTTGATCAGGAAATATTCCTGTGTCCCTCTCTCTCATGTGCTATATGGTGAGTAGATTGATCCCATCATTTTGAGGTAAATGTGTTCTAAAGTCTAAAAATCTGTGTGTAACTTTAAGGAATGTCACTACCAAACTCATTTTTTCTGCTATTGAGTATTTTTTTTGGGATGTTATTCCATAAAATTTAGTTGTTATATGTGTTCAACTGTTCTGACCAGTGATGGCTAACCATGTGCTGATTAGCATCTTCGAGCTAGGCTCAAAAGTTATCTAAAATTGTCACTACCAAAACAGTCACAACCGAAACATTTTCTTGAAGTTTCGGTTGTGACATTGTTTTGGTAGTGACAAAAGGGAACACATAATCCTTTATTTGGAGGAATAAACTACATTTTAGTACAGTTATGCAAATAATTACTACTGTAGTATGTTTTAGTAGTGTTTTAGTATGCAATATTCTGTTAAAATTCTGTAATGTGATGAGGTTACAATTACTTAAGGTTGCAGTCCATGATACTAGCTTAGGTGTAAGGTTGTTGTCAGTAATGTTAATTTCTATGATTAACTTGGCAAGGAGAATGACATAAAACACCAACATGCCTAAAAAAAATAGAAAAACTACAACAGAGAGACAGAGAGAATACAAACAAAGGTTGAGGGAAGACCCAGTGAAGTACGAGGAATACTTAAGGAAAGAAAATGAAAGAAATAAGAAACGAAGGGAAGAAGGAAAGTTGAAGAGTATCAGTGAATTATCTGACAGGGAGCAAAGACATGTCAGAAAAGCATGGAGGAAAAGACAGAAAAGACACAGGATGATGGTGAAAAGACAAAAAGAGATGGAGACATTTTGCAGGGCTTCCACACCACCTAGCACTTCCAGTGAGGGTGATCAGACACCAGTACACACACACACACACACACACACACACACACAGTTCAGTGGTTCTGGAGATTTATCTGAATGAGGAAAATTATTCTGAAATTAATGTATTATGTAAACACACACACACACACACACACACACACACACACACACACAGAGTTCAGTGGTTCTGGAGATTTATCTGAATGACTCATAAACAAAATGTTGAAAATGTGAAAATAAAACAAAGTGGTTCTGAGTCTACATTGTAAGTTGTTGTTTTTTTAGGAAGAAAAATCTATGAGCATACCTCTTCTCACTTGCACCTCAAGACCAAAGTATAGAATAGCTCGAGGTGTTCTTATAAGATATTTACTGTCAGATGTGTGTCTGCTATATGTACTGACTGCATATGTGCATCATAGTTATTTATTTATATTAACATAAAATGTGGACAGTCTGATTCAGCCATGGCAAACTAATTATTGTGGTCACTACCAAAACATTACTGTCACTACCAAAAATGTGCAGTCACTACCGTAACATGGGATGTTTTGTCAAAAATAAAGTATATTGAATTATCAACTAAGATGTTATGATAGTGTTTGGTTCAATGCATATTAATACTAATGAATCCTTAACTTTGAAATCAGTACGATAAACTTTATGCCTTCTACAAAGAAAGATTGGGTTCAAAATACAACAAATCTCATAAATCACACTTAAAATATTATTAAAATTATAATCTTTATTGATTTAACCAGTAAAAATATTTTTTAAAAATAGAAAAAATATATATTTATAAGGTAGATGTAAACAAAATCTTAATAGGTCATTATAAGCCTTCTTAATAAATTATTTAATATTGTGTTTCGGTAGTGACAAATTTGGGGAGAAGGAAAATATTCCAGCATTTTCTGAAAATACAATATGAGAATTAACTGCACAATTACTAGAAAAGCATACCTTGGATATTATACAATTTGCATACATGCAAAATTTGTGGGAAAAAACAAAAAAATTTCAAGATGTTTCCAACTCTGACTTTGCACCAATTCTGTAGAATGGCCCAAATATGAACCTAACCGTCAGTGGGGCATAAGCAAATTGTACAAAAACGTACTGATCACACAAATGAATACGATTGCACTGACAGTACGATTTTACTGGTGCTCTTTTCAGAGGATCTGGAGGGGAAAGACATGAAGAAGGAGGCACTGAACAGGCGCAATGCCTGGGAGCCCAGTTTCTTCTACTCCCATGGCAACGAGACCTTTTCCTTCACCGGGCAGGAGATCAGCATCCGAGAATCGCTCGACTCTTTTGGCGCCGTCATCTGGCCAGGCGTAAGAACAGACATTATCACAGGGCTTGTTTTTACACCAAGATACTGCCCTGGTTATCGCCATTCCAAACACCGCTTTTTTTAGAGAAACGTTTAACACTTGTATAGAAGCGGGGTTAACACCACTTTTTATCGTGGGGTTAAAAAACCCTGCAGAAACGTTTAACCCAGCTGCATATTGAGGTGACAAACTTGTTCAGTGTGAAACGATGCGGTGTTATGCTGCGTTGCCATTGTCTAAAGATGACAATACTTTACGTTCTAATCGGAGCGGTTCATGTCCTTGACTTCTCCACGGACTGGGAATTATGCGTTTCTATTGGTGCGTTGAAGTTCTCCTGGGAAGTTCGTATTTACAAGTTGGGAAGTCGTACGACGTCAGGTGCATTCAATTCACTTTCCTCTGAGCAAGATGGCGGTGTACCTTCTCTTAGTTAACTACATTAATTAATTAACTTGAGTTTTTAACTCTATACTTTTAAATGAAAAACAATGAGGAGTGTTTTGGTTTTTAATGTTTTTAATTAATTTATGAAGCGGCTGTAAACGTTATCATTACACATTATATTGTTATATTGCAATGCTATTATATTTTGTGCAGGGAATATAGCTTATTTTAAGTAAACAGGTTGTGTGCTGCTTTCATCCAATAAATGACACTGACATGTACCATGCAAAATGTCCCAAGATAACCCAGGTTTACCCAGGGTTGAGAATGACCCTGGGTTAACTGTTTCAAGTGTGAAAAGCCCTTATGAGTTTTGTGGCATAGGTGTTTGCTCAGATTGCATGTGTGTGTGCACATAGGCTGTGGCTCTCTGTCGGTATTTGGAGAAGAACCGGGAACAGGTTGATCTGCTGGATAAAGCAGTGCTGGAACTTGGAGCGGGAACAGGACTGGTGTCCATAGTGGCAAGTTTTCTGGGTAGGCCTATAACTAGCCAACACTTTTTTTTCACAGTGATGTAAGTTGAAAGGTCAAATTGATTTGACTTTAAATGACTTATTTGACAATTTATTCCCATGTACTAAAGTCTTTACATTTTTTTTTTTTTTTGCATCAAGGTGCCTGGGTCACGGCCACAGATCTGCCCGATGTCTTGTCAAATCTGAACTTTAACCTTTCGCGCAACACACGGGGCCGCTGCAGGTACACACCTCAGGTGGCGGCTCTGACCTGGGGTAAGGATGTGAAACGAAACTTTCCCAGCTCTGTCTACCATTACAACTATGTGCTGTGTACAGACGTGGTTTATCATCACAACTTTCTGGAAGATCTACTGATCACCATGCAGTACTTCTGCAAGCAAGAAACCACCGTACTGTTGGCAAATAAGGTCAGGCTCTGTATGTTTTTCATTTAGCCATTCATTTTAGCTAACATGTTAAATTTATAAGGGTCTGAGGTAGTCTCTTTTGTAAGACCTGTTGGCTCTTGATGTCTCATTTCCAACAGGTGAGATTCCAATCTGACCTGCGTTTCATTGAAAACTTCAAAAATGTTTTTAACGTTACATTGCTGGAAGAGATCCCACAAGAGGAGGTAAGGATCTACCAGGCCACTGCAAGGAAGTGAGGCCAAATAAGAGAGAAGGAGAAGAGAGAGAACCAACAACATGATGTGTTGCAAGAAATGTATTCGACATGAGAGATTATATGACATGAGAATCCAGCAGCCCCAATATTGAATGGAAGGTGCTCCACCTGTTGGCCATCTATGAAGTTAAATGACGGCTGAACGCTACAATTCCTGTCAATAATGCATCTCAAAAAAGGGGATGAAAAAGTGGATGCATGTATGATTTTATGTGTTTAGTAAAAACTATGGAAGCTTCTTTTCACTTCAGTTTAAAAAAAAATATAAATTTTTTTGTAATGCTGTCATACTTGTAATTGTCAATTTGTCAAAAAGCAACCATTTCTCACATTTTTCTATTTCTTATTTTAACTGATATTTAAAAATAAGTAATCTGTTGTATTTATTAGTTCAAGTTGGAAACAGGCTTCCATAGAAAATGTCTAATATTTCTAAAAAACAAGACTGAACAAGACTGTTGGTTTTGCTCCCAAATGTGTAGCCTATGCAAGCATTTATATACTGTCATTGTTATTATTAAAATACTTTTAGCACTACCCTATACTACCTTTCAAAAGTGGTCAGTATTTGTTTTAAAGAAATTGATACTTTTATTCATATATGGGGTTTTTTCTATTCCAAATAAATTTCTACATTTTTCCAAAGATCTCTATTCCAAATAAATGCTGTTCTCGAGCTTTCTATTCATTAAAGAATCCTGAAAAAAACATCAGTTTGCACAAAAATAAGCAGCACTGTTTTCAACATTGATAATAATGAGATGCGTTTCTTGAGCAGCAAATCAGCATATTAGAAAGATTTCTGAAGGATCATGTGACACTGAAGTCTGGAGTAATGATGCTGAAAATTCAGCTTTGCCATCACAGGAATTAATTACATTTTAAAATATATTACATTTTCAAAATAATTTTACAGACCCCAAACTTTTGAACAGTAGTGTAGCTTTGAAACAGACAAGCTCATGGAAGAGATCACTCAGAGAATAAGATGACTTGTTTAGGGCCTTTGCAAACAGCATAAAAAAATAAATGAGAAGGAGTCCTGAAGGGGGTTTGACACTGGATTGCACAGGGACCCTTCTTTCATACGTTGTCACATGACTAAAATGATCTTTTCCACTAATAGAGAGAAAAACTCTAACTATATTATAAAAAAAACAAAAACAATAAAACTTGTCAGAGGCGAGCATAAATTCCCTGACTTTTCCAGGTTTAACATTCCCTGATATAGTCACCATTTTTATGTGCTGTGGTGTGGCAAGTGAATGCTAAAAGTACAAATATTTTTTAACAAAAAAGTACAAACACTCAAATATTATGAGGTCGTATAAACAGCAATGAATTAGAAAATGTTATGCCATGTCAAATTCCTGAATGCAAATCTAGTCACACTAGGCACATATATAAAATAAAGTTTATTGAAATTAGTAGTATTACATTAGTGTCGCAAATAAACACAATGAGTTTGAATTCTTAAAACATTCTTTATATTTAAATTTGAAACTTATATTAGATTACAGAAAAGTTACTTTGAGGAGTCAGTACAAGGATTCCGTTTTTTTTTTAAGGAAATTTTCAAAGGGAAGTCCAGAGAAACCTAAAGACCATATCTTTTTAATACACAACAATAATCGTACACGCTTCAAGGTATTACTGAGAAACGAATCTTGATATCATGTGGTTAAGAAACAAGCATTTTTATATTCCTATAACTGCTTTAAGGTACTGAAGTTTCTCCGGTGTCTCTAGGACAGGTTGGCCTATGAAGTTCGGAAACCAAAAGAAAACAAACAAAACACAAAAAGACTGACTTCTCAGAGTCCTCCAAAAAAGTAGCGCTCTTCAGAACGCCAAGGAGCCGAACACACACGGGAGGAGATTCTACAAAAAAAGCCTGCAAGAAATGATCAGGTCAGCATACGAAAAAGAGTTCACATCCAAAGACCTGCCCTCCATGGGGCAAAAAAATAGCAGCCGGCTTTGTAGGTTCTTCGATTCATTAGTCTCCGAATCATCAGAATGCGAATCAAGCCAGCACATTCAAAAACAAAACAAAAAAGATCATTCAAAAACAGAAGAGAACTACTTCACACAGAGATCCACACAACATTTTTCAACAGCACGCAAGGCTGTACGCAAGAGGGGTTTTCTTCAGGAGGGAAGGTTTCAGAGGGTCACGCAGAACAGAGCGGATAACATCCAGTAGGAGCGCTGCAACAGGGAATAAAGTGACACCTCTAAACTTCAGCAAAGTCCTTCAGCTGAAAACTGTCATTCCCAGCAGGCAAAACACTCAGCCTAGGATGATGTGCTTGTCCTGAGCTCAGAAAGACGAGGATGAAAACAACTCATCCCATTAAAGCCCGTGTTCTTCAATGCCCTTCTCAGACAGAGAGTGAAGGAAACGGTGAGTTGCAGAAGAGTAAAAAGAACGATGTGGTTGATCAATCCTCGGATATGGCAGCTGGAAGAACTTGTGCATGATGGACAGGTTGAATGAGGGCTGGGGCTTAGTCCTCGTCGTCGTTTTCGTCAAATTCGTCATCGTCCTCATCGTCCTCGCCCATGTAAGAGACGGGGGTCTCGACCCGAGAGCCGCTGTAGTGGGAGTCGTTAGAACTCGAGGCCATCGTGCCGTCTGCCCCACCGTCGCTGTCAGAGAAACGGATGAAAGGGAAACATGATGAAAAACAAGACACGTAGACTAACTCTTTTAAAAGGGATAGTCCACCAAAATGATTTATTTAAATCTCCCTCATGTCAATACAAAGTCGTATGACTGACTGACTTACACAAAAGGGAAATTTAGCTGAACGTTGATGCTCTTATCCATATAATGAAAGTGAACAGGGACAGACGAACAGTCAAACTCCCAAAAAAACCACATGAGTCCATAGTAGATATATATTCCACATCTATTCCTCACAAAAAGTTATCAGATGGCAATCAGATTGAAGAATAAAGTGCATATTAACGATTATGGATTACTTTTATGGTACTCTAAGATTTTTGGAGCTTCAAAGTGTCCACCTCAGTTCACTACTATATGAAGAAAAAAAAAAAAAAAAAAGCATGTTTGGGTGAACTACTTGAAAATTAAATTCTTGAAGAGTGAACCTTCTTCAGATTGAAAGATTTGAAGGTCAAAAGGATATAAGAGATTGGTATTAGCACCATTTCCCCTCACTGTCAATTAACCAGACAATCAAAAGTAATACCAGAACTATATTTATCATCATCATCATCATCATCATCATCTCAAGAAGAAAACATCAATTTAATTCAACTCAACTTGCTTTGAAAAATTGTCAAAGCATCCCAGGTTATGGCCTAAGGTTAAATATTGCACAGTGGTCACTATATTGTACAGGTACCGTTCAAAAGCTTGGGGATAGTACGATTTTTAAAATGTTTTTGAAAAGTCTCTTTTCGAAAAGATTAATATAGCAAAATATTACTAGAGTTTAAAATAACTTTATATTTTTTATATATTTAAAAAACAAATATGTTAATGGAAAAGCTGATTTTCAGCAGCCATTACTGTAGTCTTAATGCCACATGTTCCTGCAGAATTCTAATATGCTTATTTGGTTTTCAGGAAACATTTCTTATAAATCAGTTTTTTCCCCAAGATTCTCTGATGAAGAAGTTCAAAAGAATAGCATTGATTTGAAATAGATCATCTACTTATGAACAATTTATTGCATCACTGCTGAATAAACATTAATTCAAGTTAACATTAAAGTTTTGAATGGTAGTGAATCACTGGAAACTATCATTGTGTAACCTGATTGAATAACTACTCTTGCTTCCAACTTCCATCCATTTAATTAATGAACAACTGAAAGGTGCACAACAGAAACTCACCTCCCAACATGAAAGCGGCCTCCATTAGCAGACGAAGCCCCTGTCATGTAGACATTACTGATAGGCCCCTGTGCCATTTCTGCATGCAAAAAAGTAACCATTAAATTAAACATTTTATCTTTTGATCACATATGTGATCAATGTGATTCGATGTGTTGGCCAACTGGCACTAACCTGTGACGTAGGGCTCCAGTGCTTTGGGCACCAAGCTCCTGGCAGTCTTCAGGTCCTCAGCGGAGCACTTACCCACCTCGAGACCACAAGCCATGCCCATGCGCTTCAAAACCTCAATGTCGTCGTGAATCTCAAACATGCTATCAAAGTTGAAGAGGTACTCAAACCTGACCACAAATGGAAGTAATGAGAAAAGGTGTGTGAAGTGAGGATCTTTGATTTGCCAGACATGCCACCAACAGCCTACAAGTTTGGCTTTTGAGATCATACTTGTCATTGGAGATGCTGCAGTCAATGACTGTTTTCTTGCTGGTGTTGACGATGATAAATGGCAGGTGAATGACCGAGTTGGCAGGTGGGGGTCTTTTCGTCTGTTGCTCTCTCTGGCGATTCCGCTGTACAAGGTTCTTGAAGGCAATTTGCTGCAATTGAAACAATATATTAATTTTCAAATGTTCATCATCAACATTAAATAATTCTTATAAAACAAAAGAGCAACTTCTGACCTGTAAAATAAGTTCTTGAAGTTGCGACTGTTTTTGTTTGATTCTCTCCAAACGCCTTTGCCTCTCCACCTTAAAAACCACACAATCAGTTTAAACTCCAATTCAAATGTTGACTACTGTATCAAAAAAGTTCATCAAAGTTGTCCTAAGACGGGTATTGTTCAAAATTAACTTTGATGAAAGGTTTTGATCCACTTCAAATGTTGACTACTGTAGTTGCCCTACTAATTGTCTAATAGGAAATCTCAAAAATGTTAGTGCACCCACCTCCAGGTTCTGGCACTCCTGAGCAGAGTTTGTGGGCAGGCCAATCCATTTGATCTCTTTTTTCTCTTTGGAGATGATGTTCATGGCCATCAGCACATTGAGCGCATCGTACACACGCCGTCGAATGTTCTTCTGGTCATACACATGCTGAGAAGAAACAAACACAGAAAGTGAAGCACTATTCATTATGGGACGTATGTGAAAAAGCAACTCTTTAATCGGTTTAAAAAGCTGCACTTCTTCTGCACTCAACAAACAAAGCTGTGGATCAATGTCTGGCCACAGGAAGAGGCTTACCGCATCATTAGGGGAGATATGATTATCACCAGAGCTGAACTCAGCCACAAGCTCATCAGCAACCTCATTGTAGGTTGTGACACCCTTCCGCTGGACCTTCTCACAAACCTTCATGGAGAAATGTCTGAGGCCTTTCCCATTCTTCTCCCCCTTCTTACCCCTCTTCCTGAAGAAAAGCCAGACAAAAACCAAATTATTGCATGATATTTAACATCATGATAAAAAAATAAAAAAAAATAAAAAAAATAAATGGTTTGCTGCTGCTTTCTAGGAATTTCCATTATAAAAAAAGTTCTGTAGTGGTACCATGGTACTCCTAGGAAAAACACAAAATTGGTGTCCACCAAAGCAAATATTTTTCTCACTATGATTTTATATATAAGGCGAACTTAAAATATTTTGACTATAGCCAAATAATAATTTTAATATTATTGATTAATCCCATGAAAACAAACTGTAAAAAACAGTTATATTTTTAAAATACTAATTCTAAGTTAATTTGATCAACTTGTTTATTTTAACTGTTGTTGCATTTTTTCTTGCATAGTGCTTTGAGTGTAAGAAAAGCACCTTACAAATAAAATGTACTATTATTATTAGAATTAATTGCAATTATGTAATCAACTTTGTACATGTGGATTGTCGATTTTTTTATAGGCAACCACAATCAAGAGGTGCGTTTTCACTGTCGGGCCAAAAGTGAGTGTGCAGGTGCGTTTCACTGTCACTTCCGGGGCTTGATTGAGTCTCATCAGGGCTTCCCCGGGGCCACCGGCCAGGGGGTTTTGGCCCGCTGAATACCTTGGCCCAAAGTGGGGCTTGAGGAGTGGACATAAAGGTGGAGGAGAGACTCAACACCGCTGCTTATTTCCCATGTATACCAGGCTACCGGCTAACTTTAACAAAAGATATTTTAAACAAATTTCAGTTCAAAACTCACTTTCAGACACCAGCGTATGTTTGAAATAACTTCCTTGCGATCCGATGGCAGAAATATATTTATATGCGATGCTAAAGGCACATTCATACACATTCATGGAAAATACCCCGAGATTGCTTTATTGTAAACGATTTGTCAAATATCGATGCTAGAGTCTGGTCTTTAACTAAAGACCAAACGTTCACTTCATTTTGCAATCTAGCTAGTTTTTAGTCAGCCGGTGAAACGGTGGAATTCGAGGGTTCTGGCGCAGAACGTTGTTAGCCCTGGCTCGTACTGGCCCCACAGAGGAAAAGCACCTGGTACCACAAAATCTATTCTGGAAAGAGAAATGTAATTACGTTATAAAGTAGTATGCTGACTTACCCCGAGGACCACGGAGAGGCTTCCGATGGTTGACTCTGGGTGATAAACTGAGAGCTGGGTGTGTGTGGGCTGTTCATTAGGATCACATTGGAGCCACTGGGCCTCTGAGGTGTGCTGATGAGCTGTGATAGAGAGACCATCAGGTTACAAGATCATACGGCAAACAAAATAAAATAAAAGTAAATGATAAAGTATGATATTAAACAAATCTTTACAATCATGAAATCTAAACTAAAAGAGTTTAAAAAAAGATTACCACTGAAGTTAAGGAAGGTAAACATTTATTCAGCTAGGACAAATGCAAGCTAATGTATTTCTTTTTCATGCTGGTTACACAAATGACACGGTTCCTATTCTCACTGACATATGGCAAGGAATTAACAGCATAGCAGCTGTGAATATGCAGGTGGCTAAACAGCAAGTGTCAGTTAAAGGAGCCAACAATTCCCCTTTTCTAAATGAGTTAAATCCATTTTTTAGTTGTTATGGGAAGCCTGTTTTAAGCTTCAGGCTCAGACAGTAAACATTGTTTTTATCCCCGAGGAGGAGATACCTCACTCCTTCAATGATTACTGTGAATTGCTCCATTTGGATTAATAAAACTGTAAACTAAACAGAACCATTCTTGGAAATCCATTTCAGCCTGACCTGTCAGATCAGAATTCAAGTAATTCTCTTTCTTCATTCAGGAGATGGCAAGTGTTCAGCATCCTGCATTATAAGCAGCGTCTGAGACTAGCTATGTGTAAAACACTAAAAGGGCTAAAGCAACATTTCCAGTTTTCCATTAGCTCTTCCCATTCTGACGCCAAGCTACTCTTAGTTGTTGTAAACGAAAGTCACTTGCAGGGCTCAAAATTAAAAATGGCCTGATGGCCCGGGCCCAAAGTGAGAGTTTTGTTCCAGCTGACGAAAGTGCAATTTGCCCTATTTTGCTAATGCTTGCGTTCTTTAGTTTCAACGCTCTAACATTTGTTGATCGCATTTTATTGTGTGTTTATGTATGTATGTATGTATGTATGTATGTATGTATGTATGTATGTATATGTATACATGTCTTACGCCTTGCTTTGTTGAAACTACAAGAATGACTTATGATGGTTCAATTAAAATGGATGGAATATTAAATCAGTAATGTTCTGCTCAATTGCCATGAATGATGGTTAAAGCTGTCAAACAGCAACATTGTAGTTGTAAAAGGGCTATTCTGCTAATAAAATTTTGTAGTGAAAAATATATACTGCAATATACTAGCACATAATTTTAAGAACCTTAAATATACACTACCATTCAAAAGTTTGGGGTCAGGCTGTTCTTTCTTTGTTAATAAATTAACACTTATTCTGCAAGGACACGTTAAATTGATCAGCAAGGACATGTTAGATTGATCAAAAGTGTCACTAAAGACATTTATAATAAGAAAGTATACATAATACAAAAAGTAACATATACATACAGAGATATATATATACACACACACACATATATACATACATACACACATATATATCAAAGAATCCTGGGGAAAATTACCCAGTTAACAGTTTCCATATTGAAGGGTTAAGTTCACCAAAAAATGAAAATTCTGTCATTACTTACTCCCCCTCATGCTATTCCAAAACGCATAAAATATTGAAGATATTTTAAAGCTGCAGTCTGTAGTTTTTCCTCTTTGTCGCCATCTCTGTTCGAAATCTGCAATTGCAGTTATTCGCGGAATTATCAACTTTATGTGGGTTGTGCCTCGGCACGGCACAGCATGGATGAATCCAATGTTTTGAGGAGAATGTGCGGCTGTCAGTCGCCGCCCAGGTGTGGATACTGTCATTCGCAATCACAGATTCTACTTTTTGGAAGTATGACCAACATAAGAATTTTCACCGGCAAATGTCATCTTAATAAGTAAGTAACATCCACTTTTATTCTGACCAACTAAGGGAAAAAAAGTTGCGCTGATTAAATCTAACGATCGCTTATCATATCACGTCAAACCGTGCAAATTATACTTTGTCCTCAAATTGTTAATGTTAACAACATCAGCACTGTGTGACTGCATTTAAAGCTCTTCCGATATTTATCCTTGTTTTCGCATGGGCCCGGTTGCTGTCTCTTTTTCTGTAGTTTCTGTAAGTCCGAACGAAGTCTTTTGCATTTTACAACGGGTGAATCTCCAGTTGTCGCTGGTGATTGTCGTTTGAACCTTTCTGGATCCGCCAACAAATTGATACGTTTAATTATATCAAGTGCTGTGAGAAAAGGCTATAAATCTTCACCTCCAACATCCACGCAATATAGCCTACTATACGATACTACCACTTTGACGCTTCAAAAAGTAAAGAAAAGAGATCGCAAAACTAATCCATATGAATCAAACTGTTTCGATCGCTTTATATGATGAACATATATAATTTAGGCTTTATTCACATATAAACTATGATCAGCGAATATAAACCGAACCTGCTTGACGCAAGAACAAACCTCATTGGTTCTTGTGGAAGCTCAAACGTGCTGTGTAACACTCGAGACTGAACCTCATTGGTTCTCACACGTCGAGCAAACATGCTTGAGCTTCTGTTTACCATAACTGATGTGTGCGTTGATGAATGTTTAAAAAATAAAAGCTTAAATTAAACCTGTTCATCATGTAAAGTTATCGGGTCTCTTCAGAAAATTTGGACTAAACCACTCAATTCATATGGATTAGTTTTACAATCTCTTTATGAACTTTTTGAAGCGTCAAGCGCTCCGATGATTAATGAAAGTCTTACGGGTTCGGAACGACATGATGACAAAATGTTCATTTTGGGGTGAACTATCCCTTTAAAAAGCACAGATGTTTTCAACACTGTCTGATAATGATAATAAAAAATGGTTCTTGAGCATCAAATCAGCATTTTAGAATGATTTCTGAAGGATCATGTGACACCGAAGACTGTAATGGCTGCTGAAAATTCAGCATTGCCATGACAGGAATAAATTACATTTAAAATATATTACATTAGAAAACAGCAATTTTAAATTATATTAAAATTTCACAATATTACCATTTTTAAATTTATTTTTGATCAAATAAATGCAGCTTTAGTAGCATAAGAGACTTCTTTCAGAAACATTAAAAAAAATCTTACTGATACCAAACTTTTGAACTATGCAAAATAGTGCTATTTTTTGGGGTGGGACCTGTGAAAAATATTGAAAGGGCAAACAGATATGCATTACAAGAAATATATTAAATCAACTATTTATAAGCCCTGCACGTGGCATTACTACAGTAACTGATAAACTAGACATGGTCTACAATGCCTGAACAAACATCCAATTAGAGCATTGGCTAAATAACATTGAGGATAGACAGGAGAACCCTGAAAAACAAACTGGAATTGCATGTGATGTGAATAAGGCTAATGGCTGCATTTACATTACATGGTTCAAGTGACCCAATTCCCATGTGGCACAAATCAGATATTACACGAAAAAAACACATGGATTCCAATATTGTCAGATCGGCTTCAGGCCTCACTCATATGTAGAAATAAATGTGATATGAATCAGATTGCGTCTGCCATGTAAGTGGACAGATCTGATATTCCCATCAATGAATGTACATCATTGAAAAAGCAATGGTGCCGAATGAACCAACCGTGATCATGAATCTTTTCAATACCCAGAGTGCAATAAGGACTCTTTTTTTCCTCCACCTTAAGAGACCAATGTTTTGTTGAGCTTTAAAGATGGTGCAGAAAGCAACCACTTGTATTATCAATTCGTCTGCATTTGCAGGGTCACTTTTAAAAGATGATGTAAGATGTTCGTCAAAAAATAAAAAGCGGATATAGTCAACAAATCGGAATTGGGCATCAAGACCTGCAGTGTAAATGTGATCAAGCCTATCCATTTGAGAGTTTATGCGACCAAGCTCCATTTAAATCTTACCATATGTGGTGCGATGTTTACGTTGGAAGGGCCCAGTGTTTTTGGCAAAAGCTGTTTTCCAACAGTCAATGACTGTGGATGCACCGTTACTAAAGACAGCACACCTGCAAGGGTAGTATTCACAGAAGACATCTTAATGCAGTGCTATATAAGGTCAAGCAGGTGTCTGGGTGTTTATAAAGCATTACTGTAAGGTCAAACGTCCTTGAATATCATCAGCTGCTGATGCAGTGCACTATTATCTTGAGAAACTTCTAATGTTCCTCTTACCTTTGCCAGGGCTCAAGTTCTGATCAATGAAAACCTTCAGCTCCCCATTGGCCTCAATCAGACCAGCCTGTGGAGAAGATGACCATTCAAACTCATTGACTCACACTATTTTCAGTCGATTACATCTAATAGAGCAAGAGAATACTCACATCTTTGGCCATGATCCCTGGGGCTGAGGAAATAGATGCTTGGTCTAGCTGAAAAACCTGAGCCAAATTTCCACAAGAAAACGACTCTGCAACAGAATTGAAAACTGGTTAGGCAAAAGAGCCAAGGACAATTGAAGACTGTAACCAATGACATAACACAAATCTTTGTTAGAGAAAATAAGGAAAGTTTTCATTCACAACATCCACCAGAAAGATGCAAAGATCAATGGGATTTCAAACAAGTACATCTCACAGTTTTAGGTGGTTCCTTGATCTATGAACAGAAGTGGCTGGTCTTTACAGTAGGCCTCATGTTTGTCTTCATGCCTAAACCCCCTGCGAACAAGCATTCATCCAAAATGCTAAATTTTCACAATAAATAACTGAAAACCACCATTGGGGTCATCAGGATGTTTTATTGGATGATTAGTATCAGTAAAATATTACTAAACATACAAATCTTGATGCTTTGGATTGAAATGAGGCATTTATATTGCGCTTATTACTATGGTACTACTGTACACCCAAAGCGCTTTATAATCATGTCAGGGATTGTAATATTTCCTCACCTCTTACTATTTATGTTTGGAACATCAAACTGCCCATTGTGTCTAAACCTCAAGTTAGTCAATATTAATTATTTGTTTATTGAATTGTGGTATAAAAAGCAACATCATACTTGCAATCATGCTGTAGTACTGAATATCATCTGCTATTCTGATATTCCACACAACAGCACTCTTGATAGTGTTGGACTGACACCCTGTCATAGGTAAAGTGGACTAAAATAAGACTTGAGCCAACTTTCAAGCCCAGGCACAGTGTGAATGCAAAGACAGTTGGATTCTATGACACGCAATTCACTTAAAAGGGTTTAAGTTTGCTTATATTTAAAATGCGGTCTAGGTAGGAAGCTCACTAGGTTTTGAGACACAACCATAAGTGATGAAAACGAGGCCCGCCGATTTGCTTCCAAAGCACTCATGCAGCTTATATTACCAGACAAAGACCTCGACGAATCTTTCCATCGCTTTAACATCAAAACTTCAGGACGTCCACTCAAAAACCGCATGCAATCTTTTTTAAAACCATCCATATGCAACAGTTACTGTCGTTTTGAGTAACTTTTTAGCAAAAGCAATGGGCCCTAAAACATAGAAAATAATCACAGTCAAAGTCCTAAGTTATAAAAAGCATGTAAACACACAGCAGAACGATTATCCGTTTTATTCGTTTATATATTCCGCTCTAAACATAATGCACATTCGGCAGTAAGTACTATAATAAAGCGTGTTAGCCCAGTTAGCTAGCTGCCTTTCAAACACGTTTTGGAATGAAACCCAGTTCTAAATGTGATCAAAACGTACCCCACCTGTTTAAATGCGATCAGGTCGGATATTGTGGATTTGCTCGTACCGTTTTGCGAACGGATCGTACTTAAATGGCCATCTGGAAATGAAGTGTGTAAACTTTCCTCTGAACTTACAGTCCTGAAAGCCCTTTGCCTTCTTAGGTGCTGTTTTTGTTGGCATAGCCAGTTAGCAAGAGGACAGAGGAAGAGGAGGTCTGAACCCCATCCCTCAAACAGGAAACAAAGATAAATCAAATAATACGAAAAATAAAATCTCATGAGCCATGAATGATCATGCTTTTGTAACGAGCTTGCATTTGGGAGATGTTTGATTGTACGACCATGGCACATTCATAAAACCCAAAATGGATGCGGATGTTAGATGCATGCACATAAAAGACGCATGGCAACTGTGAAATCATCATGCATGATTTCAATAAGGAATTAAAATTATCTAAATGTTTTATAAAGAGTTTCTGCAGTTTATCTTAAGCATAGTATATAAAAAAGATCTCTTTAAATGTGGCAACACAGTCATAACACTATACTGCTGGAGGGTGACAGAATTCATTGGTTCACCACAGCATGAGTTTAAACTACTGAAAATCCTTCAAAAATGGAAAATAATCTATCAAAATGGGTCACAATTGTTTACCAAGTCACCAGAACTAATTTAACAAGCAGGGTGGTTGTGGTTTAATGCCTGGCAGCCATTTTACATGGAAGCTAAAGCAAAGCCAACATGCAGTGATGCTTTCATAGCTTGCTAGCTGATGTGACAGGTCCTTATGATGACCTTAACTACTTATAATATAGTTCTCTTACACCCCGCACGGTTCTGCACAATTAACAATAGCCTAACCGTACCATTTCGCAAAAGTATTTCAAAAACGCTTTAGAGCGAACATAGGATAAAGAGGTTAAGCTAGCGACCAGGCGAGCTAGTAAGCTAACTTCCACTCAAATCGAGGTCATCTCCGCTTCTTTGATATAATCAACCTAGGATCTGCATACTATTGTTTACTACACGTCCAGTGTTGTATACCAGTGCTTATTCGTGCAATGGCCAAACCATCACTGAAGATCAGTGGGGATTTCCTATTGCATGGTACTGACAGAAGCACTTGACATGGGTTAGCTTGTTGGCTAACACAAGCTATTTGAGACAGACCGTTTCGATCTTTCACATAAGTGATAATTAATCCGGACCGACAGTTAACAGACTAACGATCATGGATTCCATTATGTATAATAACATAAAGATACACGCTGAGGTTACAGACCGGTTTGGCTAGCAGACGCAGTTATTGCATGCCAAATTATCTTTTCATTTTCGAACGCAGATAAATGACAGCTCCTTTATGCAATGATGAATTATATATACAGATAATATCGGTCAAAGCTGTGTACGTGGACTCAAAGCCCCCCCTGGTTTCACTTACGGTCGGTTGCATCCGCCTTCAACTGTCTAGCGCTGAATGAATAGGAGTGCACACAGTAGAAATTGCTCCCTCTCTGGGTCTGTAAAACTGAGCTTGGCGGTGTCTACGCCACGGGAAATCTGATTGGGCAGTAATGCGCGTGACGTTGGAAGAGCGTAGTACGGAAGGCACGCCCACATGGAATTCTGATTGGGCAAAGCTCTACAGTACCCGAGTTAGAATTTTCTTATTGGTTCATTTCACTGGACCCCACCCACTACGTCTGAAGGCGGAGCGTGCGCAGGAATACATGTAAATATTAAAAAGAAATTCACGAATAAAGAGGTTAATGCCTATAAAGTATCTTATCAATTTTGCTCAAAACTGTCAAAGACTATGAGAATAGCTGTTATCAGTATTTCCAAGTTTAATTACCTCTTTCATATCACTTTCTAACGATACATTTGCATTAATACCCATTACATAAATGCTATCATATTTTTTTTAATCATTATTAGCTAGAGGTGTAATATGTACCGAGTCCTCAAATTGTAGGCCTCAAGTAAATATAATTTATCAAAAGTTTTATTAAATTCAAAGTATAAGTACCCAGTCAAAAAAAAAAAAAAAAAAAAAAAAGAAGAATTTTAGTAGGCCTATTTAAGAATTTAAAAGTAAAAGTAAACAATTTACTTAACTTTCTAAATTGACTTTTAACAAGAGACAGAGATGTTCTCATTTTAGTATTTTTGATACAAGTCCTCAATGAACTAAATTAAAAAAAAATCCATTGGCTGTTTAAATAAAAGGAAAGTTAAACTTATGTGAGCATGATTGATTGACTTGTTAGTCACATTATAGGATAAAGTAGAAAAAAATACTAAAATACTTCATTTTTAAATCATTAAGTAAAGTCCTGAAGTCATATGACATGCACTATGTCTGGAATGGAGTAAAAAAAAAAAAAAATTATACTTTGTCCTTGTAAATGTAATTGGGTAAAGGTACAATTTTGGTTTAACAGAACTCTAGTAAAGTACAAATTCTGCAAATTATTATAATTTGAAGTACTTAAATATTTTACACCTAGGTCTTTTCTATATAATGGAGGTAATTGGTGTTACATAAACATATATCAATATTTTGTGATATGTGTTATAAGGTTGTTTTTGGTTTCAGTGGTTTCAGACTCTGTGACATGTTTATCTGTATTCATGCTGCCCCCACAGACAGGACTGTACAGTATGTTTTATACAGATAACTAAATGGAGATGAGTTCAAAAAAGGGTGTCACCATTTTCATGTCACTATCATTCTCTGGGTGGGCAAATTTGAAGAAATTATCTAGGTTAAATACTGTACATTTATGAAGGTGGATTTGCTACCATTGAAAAATGGAATATAGGCCACACTTTAATACAATTTTGTTATATATTTTCTAAAATATTCATCCAATAAATGAGACATATTCTGTATTAAACATAATTCAACCTTTATTGCAACAATGAATCACAATGTGTTCATGTACCTGACTTTAAACACTGTTTGTGTTCACAAATAACTGCACATGTAAATCAGAGAAGGTCTTGCAACACATGCTGTGTCTGTTTATTAAGAGTTACTGAA
Organism: Squalius cephalus; assembly: GCF_949319135.1. Taxonomy (NCBI): domain Eukaryota; kingdom Metazoa; phylum Chordata; class Actinopteri; order Cypriniformes; family Leuciscidae; genus Squalius; species Squalius cephalus. Next base: position 12,623,189 of record NC_137130.1, read on the forward strand.
ACACTTTGAGCAGCAGGTAACATGATGCTCAACATACATGAAATATGAACAGACCTGAATAAATATAACGAATAGTACTTTAAACACTTCCAGGTGGATGCTGCAAATGGGGGTTGAGGAGATTCCCCCTTCAATAAACCACTTTGAATGCTGAGATATATAAATGTAACAATAAATATGCTATATAAATGTAACAAATGATTATTATTATTTATTATAATACATGTTCAAATCAGTCTGTTTTGCTCTGTACAGACTAAACAACCAACGCTGTTATGTTATCCACTCAAAGGTTTAGCCATACTGCACTGGTCAGCTGAACATGCTCGAAAGTAGGTCATAACCAGTGTTAGATTATGCTGGCAGAGTCTGCAGATTGTGCTACTGTGAGATGACAGTAGTAGTATCATAATGTTCAGAATTTTCCCTATGATTTTTATTAGATTTTACATTAATTAATCCCCCCAGGCTTTGTTTGTTTAACTCTGTAAAGCCAGACATATGAAATAATGGTCCGAATAATAATAAAACTATTATTTTTTTAAATAGAACATTCAATATTTAGACAAAATCTAAGTTAGCAAATGTGTTTTATGTTTTGTATTTTTTTATGGCCCATATGATACATCAAGGAGGAAAACTGGTTCTGTTGTTGTATACTAATTATGGCAAAAAGGTATTGAAGATAGTAAATCAACGAGATCGGCATATCAGACAACTTACATAAAATGCATATAAATCTCACTTATCACTAACTCGCCATAATGTTATTTAAGACAATTATTTAAATGCTTAATTTCATTACCAAAGCTCTGTATGGGGGAAACATAGGCCTATAATGCAGTTACAATGATGATTGAGAAAATTCCTCAAAAGCCTGTTGTATCGTATTTGACAAATACTTTTTAACATGCATGTTGAATTAACATGTTGAATTAACATGAAGTGAATATTCATCTTGCAATATTAGGCTACTAAAAATATAAAAGTTGTTCTTATGTTTATTTCATAAAAATCATTAAAGATTTTTAGAATTATACTAAAAGGCCTTTTACTTATTTAAAAAACAAAAAAAAAAAATCTATGAACTGTCAAGAACTGTTTCGCCAGGCTACCACTAATTTGTCATGCTGCACATTACAGAGCAGTGCAGAGAAGCAGATTCATATCAGAAATGTGAGCCGTCTGACCAAACCGATTCTCTAAAATGAATCGGGCTTTCCAAGCGCAACGAGTGAATCATTTGAACCGCTTGAATTGATCCATTCACATTTCGTACGAGAGAATGGAAAAAGCTGAACTACTTACATACTATAGACAATGTAGGCTAGTTAAATGTAGATTAACAGCGTCGCTACTTTTTTCCAACACTGGTTGAAAATGTATATTCATAGACAGAAGGAACTACTGAACGCAGGTTTAAACAAACTACAACTCCCAATACTTAACTGTTTTACCGCGCAGACTCGCTGGAGTTCTAGCGCATTCCCTTGATGCCTACACGCATGCGCAGTCGTACATGGGAGCATTGGGTATCAATTTGGTCAAACAGCGGGTGATAAAATGGTAGGTGACATAGAATTTAAAAATATTGCTTTCGTTTTATGCTTCTGTGTTCGACGGAGAAGATCCGGTAAACGTAGATATTCCACGTCTTGTACCAGTCGTTGTCTTCGCGTGTCGCACCGAGAATGCTCATAATTGTGTGTATGTTTTGTATGTGCAGGAAGGTCAGTTGTTGATATTTAGGGAGTTCAGCATGTACCTTTCCGCTTTGGTTCTAGAATCATATCCTATGTAATGCATAAAACATACGAGAATGAATATTATTCTGTGCTTTAGCCAGACATGCATGCTGTTAACCCTGATGTGCTGTTGAGGGTTTTAGAGACCCCAAGTCCCTTTTTAATACATCAAAATCGAACCTAACATTGAACAGGTTAAACGTCAAGACTTTCCCAAAATGCATGCGATCTGATTCTAAACAAGATTTCACTCTGATGACACGTTTTCATTGTTTAACATTCAAAACAAAGCCGATATCTGTTATGGTGTCATTGAAACCCCAAGTTAAAAACCCGCACTGATATTGATATGTCTACTATTATTTTACACATATACAATAGGGGCCTCTGGGACCCCAAACAACTAGGCAGTCAATGTCAGCAGAACAGGGGGGTTAAGTGTCATCCATACCCAGTCCATGAAATTTCAAACGTCAGTCTTTTAGCCCTGCCTTTTTAACCCAGCCCTCAATAGTAGCCTGGTTAGCTACCAGATTGTAATTCCCTCTAAACACGTCTTGAGTGGGCTATCAAACTTTTTGCACAATGTGTTCTAGTTCCATGGCTTGTGATGGCCTCGTCAAAATGGTTCTTTTGAACTTATTTAAAGAACTAGAGTAAAAACAGCTTACTGTGCATCGATGGAAATAACTGTGGGGTAACCTGGTTGTTTTGCACTGGCCGCCCTGAGCTTGCCATCTCATATTACATGCCAAGAGCAAGTGGCCTGTCACAGGTCCTCACATGCTTGGTGCTTCAAACGAACTTGCTATAACCGGTAGAATGTCCTTTTGTATTGACACATTGGTCTGGACGTTTGCTCAACGCTTTGTTTACGGTTGTCAGCTTTAGTTTTGTGCCTGAATGTTTGCAATTTTTTCTCTCTGTATGTTTGTTTGTGTCTCTTTCTGTTTGTACACACTGCTGAGTGTATTCCTCCGTCTGTCTGAGTTCATGTCTGAGGGCATATCTTTTGTGTCCACACAGCATAAGCTAAAATCCTCCCAAAAGGACAAGGTACGGCAGTTCATGTCCTTCACTCAAGCCGGGGAGAAGACCGCCGTATACTGCCTCACTCAAAATGACTGGAAACTAGAGGTGGCCACCGACAACTACTTTCAGAACCCAGATTTGTACCACAAGGAATCCATGAAAAGCTCGGTGGACCGAAAAAAGCTGGAGCAGCTTTACAATCGATATAAAGGTGAGTTTTTCTAATTCTGATATTTATTATGCTTTCTGTTCTGTGCCTGAGAGTACCATTGCATGCTTAAAGGTGATTTTTTTTTACTCGTTAAAAAAGGCTTACCCATAAGGAAATAGATACTTTTTAATTTTTTTCTATTACTTTTTACTATGATTTAAATGTAAAGCTATTTTAGTTTTCTACACAGAGTGGGTTACACCCTCATGGGGGCTGTCATTTTGAAATCACGCGACCAGCTGTGTCATGCAGTTCCACTGAGTTACTAATAATATAAAACAACTTTACTTTATATAGGTCTTATCCAGTGCTTAAAGTCAGCATGAAATGAAAATACACCCTATGTATTTTCTAAGTGCATCTTAATGATCTTATTGTGAAAAATTCATCCATGCTTATGTTTTTTTTCTCTTTAAAATGTCATAACTTTTTGAAGAGAAAAAAAAGTCTCTTAATAAAATGAGTCTATCATAAACCCCGGCTCTTACAGTCGACTTACATTCAGAACCAAGTCCCCTCCACATTTCTTTTGTTTTTTCGATAATCCTTTTCTCTCGGATGTACGTCACAATATGGAAGAAAAGTTCTGTCAATGCAACTTTAACCAAACAAAAACGTAATAGAATAAAACTTAGAATAAAATGTATGTTTGAGTGTAAAAACAAAATGTCTTAACAAGCCGTTCCTGTTAGAGCAATGAAATAAGACCTGCAGGTCGAGGTCGCACACCGCAGAGCGAAGAAAAAAATTTCTGGAACTTCATAAACAAACTTCATGTGTCCATGTGTTATTATAAAGCCCAAAACCACTGGGATGAAGAAGAGCCAGCAAAACCTATAGAAAAACTTTCTCTGTGCACCTTTAAATGTTGAATTCCTCGCAAAAATGTTTGTTTTGCTGAACTAACACTTTTTTAAGTGACCTAGATGTTTTTTTATTCTCCCTCAGATCCCCAGGATGAGAATAAGATTGGGATTGATGGAATTCAACAGTTCTGTGATGACCTCAATTTGGATCCAGCGAGCATCAGTGTTCTGGTTGTGGCATGGAAATTCCGTGCAGCAACACAGTGTGAATTCAGCAAAAAGGAGTTCATTGATGGAATGACAGAACTGGGGTGGGCTATGAAATCATTAATTTGTTTAGTCATTATTTTGACAATATTTGGGTTGTGTGGCGGCTGGGATTATCATTCTGTAATAATGAAAGGTTTTGGAATGTTACACATAAAATGTCCCACCACATGACAGAATCACTGAAATAGTTTCTGTGACGGTCCTCGGCTCTAATAACCACAGAAGAATGGTCCCAATTGAAAAGTTTGATGTCTCTCAAATGATTTTGCATGTTTGGATTTGCTGAGTGAAGCTGTAGTTGAAATTGTCAGAATGGAAGTCAGGTTTAAATCGCTAATATACACCTTTGTGTATGATTGACATGGATATGAGCCAGTGATTAGACTGACTAATGATGAGCCTAAACGTTGAATTTCTTCTTCAGCTGTGACAGTCCAGAGAAACTTCGAGCTCTTCTGCCCCGATTAGAACAGGATCTGAAAGACATCGGAAAGTTTAAAGATTTTTATCAGTTCACCTTCAACTTTGCCAAGAATCCTGGACAAAAAGGTTTAGGTAATGGCACCGTAATATTTTTTCTTTCTGCATTTTTGTGTCTCTTAACTCTGAATAAACAGTCGTCTATGTTATTGTTTTAACTGTCTTTTTCCATTACAGATTTAGAGATGGCAGTAGCATATTGGAACCTGGTTCTGGCTGGACGTTTTAAGTTCCTAGACCTCTGGAACAGATTTTTATTGGTAAGTCATAGCAGCATTGGACTTTTGACCCTCTTTAGCACTCAATACAAATTAAAATGGGCTTTCTGGCTGCTACGCAACACATTAACCACATAGTGGAATAATTTCCTTTAGCAATTAATTTAGATGCTTCTCTAGTCTCTGCCCTTATTTTGCGCAGGAGCATCATAAACGATCAATTCCCAAAGACACGTGGAACTTGCTTCTGGATTTCGGCAACATGATTGCAGATGACATGTCAAACTATGATGAAGAAGGTGAGACACATCATCCATTTTTGTTGTGTTTTGTGAGCTAATAGTGAATTTTTAGTGGTTGGTTTTTGTATTTTTGAAGTTATACTGTAAATTGGCTGCCTTTATTCATAGATTATGATGGATTTTAATCACGTGACCTCCTGTTTTGTTTCAGGAGCATGGCCTGTTCTCATTGATGACTTTGTGGAATATGCTCGGCCAATCGTGACAGGATCAAAACGCAAAACTGTATAGTAATGCTACCATCGGGCGAGAACTCGCACCTTGGTCGCCTCATTGACTTTGTAGTTTTTTTAAAGACTTGTAAGCATAATAAGAGAGAACTAAGAGAAACACTTGAACCCGACAAGCTTTGCAAAAGGAAAACAGGATGGAAAATACGTCTCAGACTTCCACACACCCCACGGGAAGGACAAGAGCACGAGACTCAAGATTTCTGATAGAGCCATCAAATGCACATGGCCAGCTATATTTGCACTGGCTACTCATTTCTAGCCCGAAACCCTTGGAGATTTTGGGTGGATATCTTTGAACCTAGTACCTCATCTCCATAGCAATCAGTGTCACTCTATAGGGCAGAGTCCTCATTGCCTACCCACTCCTTACAGTCTGAATTATGGAATAGTCTCTCCAGTTTTGTTTTAGATTATGTACCCATCTGTCTGGGTGTGTATCTCATGCAGGACTTGATGCTGATCATGTCAGCATTTTAAGCCAGACGTTCATGGGCAGCACAGCATGCGGCTCGCAACACCAGCACTATTGTTACAGTTGTAAAATACTGTATACTGCAGCAGTATGTACAGAGAGAAATGTATTATCAGTAATGTTTTATTATATGAAATACGAGACATATGAAAGAAAAGCGTGGTCTAAAAAAGATGCCTCCATACCATGTTCTTGTGTGATTTTAAGTCAAACGTGTCATCTGCCCTGTTGCGGAACTTGTAACCATGCGGTTCAGTGTTACACCTTTTTTTGTTTACCAGATTTATGTTAAGAAATAAATTATTGCCCTTTACTTTCTTCTCAATCTACAACAACCCTGTTATTCTTTAACAGGACTCATATAATAGCCTTTGACAACAAGAGGCTTTTCTAGCTTTCACTTTGAAACATTCTCCCTTCAGTATCACAACTTCAACACACTTATGAATCAAAATAATCATTCCAGAATATTAATATCTCACTTCATAAATCACAATGCTTCAAATTGTTTTGCAATTCATCCTGCTGCAAAGCAACCCCCGAGCATGATGGTAGGGATAACTGCATTTGGGTTGTACCAAACATTCAGGACATTGAGGTTAATGTTAGTGTCTTCAGACCACAATTTTCTTCTAATAGCTTTCAGGTTTGTCACATGGCTTCTAGCTAAAACCAGGCATGCTGTAATGTTCATCTTTTTCAGGAGTGGTTTCCTTCTCACCAAAGAGAGTGCCAAATCTGCAGTGTTGAAAATATTGATGTCAGACAAAATGCTCTGCAACGCGTTCAGTACTGTATCTGGCCTCTTGGTCACCCGTACGACATCTTCCCTGTTTTTGTGCATTGCTCATGCTTCTTTCATCCATTCTGTTGAACTTCCATCCATAATGAACTTAATGTGTGTAGGAATATACAAAGCTTTGCTAATAATATAACTTTTTGTAGCTTTTTTTAATCCTTTAATTAATCTCAGAGTTTCACATCACAGGCAGATCTTTTGTTTTAGCGGATTTAGTGGATTGAACAGTTAAAACTGAAATATAGTTCAAAATAACTGATTATTTCACTTAATTTAGGCTATTTAAAACAGTATGATTATGTAGCTGATGACTTTCTTCTGAGGAACACTAGATTTAAGGCTGCCATTCTGCCTGAAAATCGAAATATTTCTGTTGCACAGAAGAAAGAAAGCCTTGTGGATCTGGGACAGCATGAGGGTGATTAAATGATGACAGAATTTTTATTTTGGTCCTTTAATGGCGGAAATGGACTTGTGCAATGCGATTTCCCTGTGTACCACAAGAGAGCGGCAATGTCTTTAAAACCCAAAGAAGCTTTACGTTTGACGTTTTAAGAGCTTGTGTATTTATGTATTGCTGTATTTTTATTATTTGTGTTTATGTGTATGTTATATTCTCAGTCTGTAAAAAAAAAAAAAAAGTATTTTCACTGAAATCTGTATTTTTTTGTTGCGTTGTTACTTCCAGTCCATATACAAATATTTAAAAATGACGGAACTTCACAAAATCTGTGTTTCTCCACGGAGTGGTATCAATGTAACACACGTTTTATGCTAACCGCGGGCTTCAATCTACATACAGAGGATCAGTCTTACAAACTCATTTTCAATCTATTGCATTTGACAAGAATGACAGTTTTTTGTATTTGACAAACAGTACAATCACAATGAATCTTGACAGGCTTCGTAAAAGAGTGAGACACTACATTGATCAGGTAAGTAGAGGCAGTATATTTAGCATGAACACTAGCTTTTATTTACTCAGCAAATTAGATTTTATTCATTTCTGATTGTATGACGCTGATCATATGACATTACGTTATCGGAATATGATAGAAAAAGAAAGAAGTATGGTTAGTACACTGAATTAGGCAATGATTGGTGTATTTAGCTAACGTTACCCAGATGACTTCAATGCTACCAGGTTTGAAAGCTTCTTAAATGACATTTAAATAACAAAAATATGACATCATGTTGTTTTGGGCTATTTTATTCTCAGGAATAGATACGCAATATAACATCTATGAGGGCTTGTGCACGTCAAACTGCACTAATGTGACAAAACGAGTTAATCTAAGTTAACGTTATATTATGTTGATTGCTGAATAAAAGTCCAATTTTAACGTTACCTCAATAGTGAAAATCTCAAAATATGAATTAAATGTAGTTGTTTGTTGTTTTTGCATGATCTATTTTATAGCAACAGTATCAAAGTGCTTTGTTCTGGGCTGACAAAGTATCATCCTTATCACATGGTAAGTGTCTTCATCCTCCTGAACACAGTATGTATATACTATCAAATAGCAGTTGTTAATGTTGATAATTCTTAGATAAAATGCTTATTTTGTTTTAATTAATTTAGCTTGACTCTTAAATGTCTATTGGATTAATCGCAGACTCTTTAATCTCTTATAGAGGATCCTCAAGATATTTATTGGTTAGCGCAGTGCCTTTATTTGACAGCACAGTATCACAGAGCCTCTCATGCGCTCAGATCTCGCAAACTTGACAAGGTAAGAGCTATTGTTTTTTTGGGGGTCATTTCAATAGTATCAGATATTCTTAGTTCTCCAAGTTGTAGTCTTTCAAATACATAACCCAGTAAAATAATTTACACAAATGTATATCACTGAAATGTTTGAAGTGGATTAATGCAATAGAATGGAGCAAACAAATCAGCTTAATGTTCAAGGGAATTAATGAAGAAATATTCAATTCTTGTCATTTATGACAGACTTTTTTTTCTTTTTTTTCAGTTGTATGGAGCCTGTCAGTATCTAGCTGCAAGATGTCACGTGAGTATTTACATTAATGCCACAAATTTTATTTATATTATACATGATGCAATATATAAAAAAAATGTTGTTGTTATTTTTGATGGACAATTTGTGGAATGGATTTTACATGGTAAATGTTAATATAGCAAATAGTTCTATATTTATTGGTAGCTGAAAGCATGATCAGATTTGCCGAAATATGTGATAAATGAACAGGCATTTGTGGAATTTTATGGCTAACAGACCACATTTTTCCTAAAACTTAAATAAGGAAATAATCAATGATTTGTACTTTATTGTTGTTGTTATTATTTTCTGCAGTATGCCGCCAAAGAATATCAACAAGCTCTAGACATACTGGACATGGAGGAAGCAGCCAGTAAAAGATTATTAGACAAGAATGTAAAGGAGGATAATGGCTCAAGGGAAACCATAAAGGAATGGGAAATGTCTCCTGCCTCAGTGAGCCTAACTCCTTATTTTTTTGTGTGTGTTTATTATGTTTTATGCTGAGTTTAGAAACAAACTTGGTATTTGAATGGCACAAGAGGTTGACTGGATCTTTTACTCCCTGTGGCCTTTTCTCTCAGATCAATAGTTCCATCTGTCTCCTGCGGGGGAAGATCTATGATGCCATGGACAACAGACCCCTAGCCACGTCTAGCTACAAAGAGGCCTTGAAACTGGACGTCTACTGCTTTGAAGCCTTTGACCTTTTGACGTCCCATCACATGTTGACCGCCCAAGAGGGTGAGAGAAACTGTTCATATATACATGCAATGTTTGAAATTCTTGAGTCCCTGTTTTTAAGTAAAGTCACTTAAAGCTTAACTAACATTGGAAGTGGTCCAAACAAGATGATTGTATAAAATCAAAAGAAAGATATGATGCCTTTACATTTTTATTTAGTGTTTTGTTTTCTGACCTATAGTCATAATGTCCTCATTTTCATCACTTGAAAGTCACCGTGGATAAAATGAATAAATGCTTTCAAATTAATAAAATGTTATCTTGTTGTAGAAAAAGATTTCTTGGATTCTCTGCCCTTAAGTCAACAGTGTACAGAAGAGGAAGTGGAATTGCTGCGTTTCCTTTTTGAAAATAAATTAAAGAAGGTGAGAGGGCCCCCTTTCACTCTCATAAATTCTTCAAGTTCAAATATTTGTGTAACAAAGATGGTTTGCTATGATTTACATATGAAATAGCCAACATTTACAGCATCACACGGATCAGATGCTGTTAATTATTTTTCCTGATTTTGTTTTGTTATTCTTTAGTTTAAAAAAGAACATGCACAAATTACTCTGAGAATTTGAAGTACCTGTTTATTCAGTCAGTGGGGTTGAAGTGCTCACCGAAGAGCTAATCAGCAACTCTTCTCTTTCAGTATAACAAACCTAGCGAGATGGTCGTCCCAGATATAGTCAACGGTCTCCAGGACAACTTGGATGTTGTCGTCTCCCTCGCAGAGCGACATTATTACAACTGTGACTTTAAAATGTGCTACTCTCTTACATCAATGTAAGTCTGCAAACACGCCATCTAATGTTCGGTTTGACATTTAGGGTTGAAGGTTGAATTGGTCTAACGTTTGTTTTTTTTATTCAAGGGTTATGGTAAAAGACCCATTTCATGCCAACTGTTTACCAGTGCACATAGGAACCCTCGTTGAGCTAAGCAAAGCAAATGGTATGAGATTAATATTGATTTCAGGTTTAATTTAAGTGTTGAATTTGAATGTGGAATCATAACAATTACCATACATTGTCTCTTTAGAGTTGTTTTACCTGTCTCATAAACTGGTGGATTTGTATCCCAGCAATCCAGTGAGTAACAAGGAAATTGTCTTTCAGAAGATGAGTTTCAGTTAAGTTTCAAAGTGATTTGTTTTCTTATCAGTTCTTTCTCTATGAACCTCTCCAAGGTTTCATGGTTTGCTGTTGGATGTTACTACCTCATGGTTGGGCATAAAAACGAACATGCAAGGCGGTATCTCAGGTATGACTGGATTTAGTTGCTTTGTGGACTTTCACTACAGTTCAAAGTTAAGGTTAAGTAAGATTTTTTTTTCTTTCTTTTAAAGAAATTAAGAGTTTTGTTCAGCAAGGATGCATTAAATTTATCAAAAGTGACAGTCAAAACTTTTACATTTTTCCACAACACAATTTTCTTAAGCACCAAATCCGCATATTAGAATGATTTCTGAAGGATCATGTGACACTGAAGACTGGAATAATGATGCTGAAAATTCAGCTTTGGCATCACAGGAATAAATTACATTTAAAAATATAGAAAAGTTATTTTAAATGGCAATACTATTTCAAAGTGTTACTTTTTATACTGTATTTCTGATTTAAAAAATGCAGCATTGATGAGCATAAGCACAAAAACATTTGAAAAAATCTTACTGAAATTATCATTTAATGATTTCTAATATACGTTGCTTACTCATGAAGTCATCTTTGATCTTTGAAAAAATGCCAAAAGAGTGAATTAGAATTTAAGCATTGTAAACTTTTGCCCTATTACATAAATGGAGAAACGTTTTAGTGCTGATACTGCAGAAATCAAGCCCCAGGTCATTTTCAGCAAACATGTTTTTGTGGTAAATCTGGGAAAGGTTTCATAATGATGACAGTAAATCTGTCGACGAAACTTGTGGTTAACAGCAAAATTCCCTTCCACAGTAAAGCCACCACGCTTGAGCGCACATACGGACCGGCATGGATAGCATACGGTCACTCGTTTGCTGTGGAGAGCGAGCACGATCAGGCCATGGCTGCTTACTTCACCGCTGCCCAGCTTATGAAAGGGTTTGTAGACCTACAGTGCTTGTGACAATTAAATTAGGACAAGAATATTTGCCTCTCTTATATGACTTGTGTGTTTTGAAATTGGTAAAGCCATTAGGCTAGAAAAAAAACTTTCTGGCTTCCTGTTTGAGCAGATGTCACCTGCCCATGCTTTACATTGGTCTGGAGTACGGACTCACTAACAACCCCAAGCTGGCAGAACGTTTCTTTAGCCAGGCCCTCAGCATCGCCCCTGAAGACCCCTTTGTCATACATGAGGTAGCTGTGGTTGCCTTCCAAAATGGAGAGTAAGTGATCAAAAAAAATTCACACTTATGTACATCGGTGGTTAGTGGTTTTACTGATGAGCGCTTTGCATTGTTGCAGTTATAAAACAGCCGAAAAGTTGTTTCTAGATGCTATGGACAAGATCAAAGCCATTGGAAATGAGGTAACTTCTATGATCTAGTTGTTTTTTTAATCTGAATAGACCTTTATCAGAATAGATGGAGTGACGTGCAGCTTGTTCAGTATGACATACTTTTATGTTCCTGGGTGTATCGGTCAACTCATGAAACAATGAAAATACCAAATTTCCAATATACAAAGATTCTTGTATTCACTTATAAATTGTTTGATGGTACATGGTAAGAAAAAATACCCTTGTAAATTGTTCTGTCTTTTCTTTCTCTCCAGGTCACAGTCGACAAATGGGAGCCGCTCTTAAACAATTTGGGTCATGTGTGTCGAAAATTGAAGTAAGTTGAAAGAATTCTGATTTTACAGTACATTTTAGTTTTAGTTGTTTTTAAAAAACTAAACTACCATTCAAATGTTTAAGGGTCTGTAAGAATGTTTTTTTTTTTTATTCAGCAAGGACACATTCTGTTGAAGTGACAGTAAAGACATTTTATAATTTTACAAAAGATTTCTATTTCAAATAAATGCTGTTTTTTTTAATAATCTTTGTATTCATCAAAGAATCCTGAAAAAAGTATCATGGTTTACACAAAAATATTTAATATTGATAATAATAAGAAATGTTTTTTAAAGGGATAGTTCACCCCAAAATTAAAATTCTGTCATAATTTACTCAGCCTCAAGCTGTCCCAAACCTGTATTAATTTCTTTGTTCTGCTGAACACAAAAAAATATATTTTGAAGAATGCTCCCGAGGGGCCCGAGATCTGTTTGGTTAACAACATTCTTCAAAATATCTTCCTTTGTGTTTAGCAGAACAAAGAGATTTATACAGGTTTGGGACAGCTTGAGGCTGAGTAAATTATGACAGAATTTTAATTTTGGGGTGAAATAACCCATATTAGAATGATTTCTGAAGGATCATGTGACAGTGAAGCTTTGCTATCACAGAAATAAATTAAATTTTAAAATACATTAAAATAATTTTTTTAGTGCTGTCAGTTAAACGCGTTATTAACGGCGTTAACGCAAACCCATTTTCACATGCTGTTGCAACAACTAGTAGCATTAGAAAAACTACAACATCACACCGGATCTAGCTAGACCGTAAACAAAACAACAGGTACGCCGCACACACTTGTTTGGGCTTGCGAGCCGGCCAAAGAGTAGTAGCTAACGTTACGTTTTGAGTGGATGGCGAGCGCGAGACGCCGAAATGGATGCCAATAAGATTCTGAATGGAAAGTTTACTTTTAAAAAGTTGCCAAATGGTTCCATTGACAATACCAAAGTGATCTGTGTGTTTTGTCGTTGTGAACTGAGCTATCATCACAGCACGTCCAGTCTGAAATACCACTTGACGGCCAAGAACACAGCTGATGCGATTATTTGCTCCAAGTGAGAATGTTAGTGTGAAATTGAACACTACAGTATATGCATATACAGTATATGTTTATAAAAGAACATTTGCACAAAGCAAGCCGATCCACTTTTCCATGTTGATAAGAGCATTCAAATGAGAAAAAAAAAAAATGGGACAAAAAGAAATCAAGGGACATTTAGAATAGATAAAAATATGCGATTAATTGCGAGTTAACTATGACATTAATGCGATTAATCGCGATTAAATATTTTAATCGTTTGACAGCACTAGTCATTTTTTATTGTTTTACATTATTTTTTTTACTTGATCAAACAAATATAGCCTTGGTGAGCATAAAATACTTATTTCAAAAATATTAAAAAAAATAGTGACGGTATTGTATATAAATACAATTCATATTGCCAATTATTGCAGCTTAAGTACCTCATTATATCCCAGTTAAAATAGGCGGGATCTGGGCCGTAGTGTATAATTGTGACTTAAAAGTGCCTGTTTCTAAAATTGTCTCGAGTGGTATTTAAATGAAGAGCATGAATTGGGAGGCATGGTCACATTGCTTCCCTCCTCTATTAAAGTGGAAAAAACAAGATACACAACAGAGTGCTTGTTTTGTTCTGTCACTCTAGTGCTTGATGAATTATGCATGTCCACGCACTGAATATCAAAGGGCTCGCAATTCACACTTGAAGATCATTCCACTCATGATTCTTTATTTCTAAATGGCTGTTTAATTATTTCTTTTATGTTTCTTTGTTTGTTTGGACTGTATCGATATAGCGATTTGTCCTGAAACCCTAACTACAAACTTCCGCAATGAATTCAGCTCAAAACAGAACTGCATTCAAAGTTTGTTTTGTAGATCATTTTTAGTGATATTTATTTTATTTTTTTATTAAGATAAAAAACTTAAGATTGAACGATTTAATTTTGAAAACTTCCCAATTTTATTGATAGAATGTTCAGAATTCCAAATCTAGTGTAACGACACCATTGCAATATTTGAATACTGAATTGGTTTTGTTTTTTTTCTCCCAAGTATTTAATCATTTATCGCCAAATCCGAAAATGAGACAAATATTGAGCAGAACTGAGCATTTCAGAAATAAAACCTGAAACCTAAGCACACATCCAACTTTAACAACGTTCTTCATCAGGTATTTTCATTCAGGAAATGCACAACTGGTTTTCTTTAACAATCATCTATTGTTAAGTTGCTAGAGATTTATTGTACAGAATTGCAAATTAGTCCCAGCCTCCCATACTAAATATTTGAAGAACATTCAATAATAAAGTGCAATGTTTAAATTGCTTCTTGATTCCAGTGGTTGAGAATAATTTTCACTGCCTCTGTAGTGAGCTTGTCTAGTTGTTTATCTGACGCAGTAGACAAAAAATCAGGTCAGTGATTGCTTTCATGTTGTTTGTGTAGGAAATACGACCAGGCTCTCGAATACCACAGGCAAGCGCTGGTCCTCATCCCACAGAATGCCTCTACTTACTCAGCCATCGGTTACGTTCACAGCCTCATGGGAGATTTCGAGAGTGCCATTGACTACTTTCACACTGTGAGAATATATAACAATCATAATTCTGTATTGTCTGTCAGTTTTCTCAATCAATTATGAGTTATAAACTCCTTCTTTAGGCACTTGGTCTTAAAAGGGACGACACATTTTCCGTAACCATGCTGGGCCACTGCATTGAGATGTATATCAGTGATTCGGATGCTTACATTGGTAAGACGACCATCCACGTGCTTTGTAAGCTTGCAGATTCAAAGTGTCCTTGCAGCTCGTAAGCTTATCTTGTTTTGCAGGAACTGACATTAAAGACAAGGTGAGAAAGACCCTTGGGACGCCTGCGCTGATGAAGATGCTCAACACTTCTACCGACGGCAATGAGAGCAGAGCACAACCCGTAGAAGAGGTGAACGTGTGCCTGGAAACGCCATCTTTTAACGCCGACAAACAAACCGATGCTTTCCAGCGCTTCCTCTTAGAATGCGACATGCATGAGAACATGATGCTGGAGACGTCCATGTCTGATACCAGCACATGATTTAGACTTGTAAATGGGTCAAAGAGGAACTTTGAGCATGAGATGATAAGAATGTGACTCTGAAGAGGACACGACACGCCCTTCCTCCCTCCGCCATCCCTTCCGTGTCCTCCGTGTTGGACCCCTGTGGATTTTTTTTTTACTATGAATAAATGTAAAGAAGTGAATGCAAATGGGTTCTAATGATTCAATCAATAAACCCTGCATCCATATTTTTACAACGATTTGTGTTTTCTCATTGGTCCTCTATTAAAACGCCTGTTTTGTGGACGAGGCTGCAAAAAATGTTTTTTGCACTGCCAATCACATGTTAGCATCTGCTGCGTTTAGTTTAAAACCCTGAAATTAGTCAACCAAAGGAAATGACTTTGAAATGTTGTTTTTATCAGTTATCTCAACCCTGTGTCTGTTCAGAAGGCGAGGGAATCTGTGCATGTTCTCCGTACAGATTTCTTTAATGATGATGATGTTTTTTCTACATTAAAGGACATTAGTTTTTGTAACACTTTATACACTATAAAAAAAAACTGAGTTAAATTGTCCAACCAGATCAAATATAACAATATGATACTAAATAGAAATACGGTATACACTGCCCAGCCAAAACAAAAAGTCGCTGTTTGGATTTAAATATGCAAATGCTTAAGAGTCTATGACTGGATCATTATTTCAGTGATTGTTATTTTGGAAGATGCTAGGTTTCGAGCATGTTATATGTTTGGCAACAGTTGTTCTAACCCTAATTGATGGAGTGTGTAGCTTTTCATTTCTTAAACAACCATCAGGGGTTTTCCTGCATTGAATTTTTTTTGGCGGCCAAATAAAGTCTTATTTGATCGGTGAGTGATGTAGAATAGAAAGACTGCTGCGCTTGACAGGGCGCATAAGAACGAACAGAGAGAAATAGACAGCCCCGGCCGCGCGTGCGCGCTCTCGCCGTCTTCAAACAACACGAGCGCTGTTTCACGTGGAGCATTCGGAGATTTTTTTTCTCCTGAATTACCTCGGGGTGTGAATTGTGCTACAAAAAATACCGAGATAATCACACAACGCTTGCCGTAGGCTACACGTCCGATTCGCGAACTAATGACTCATTTGAACCGATTCACTTTAATGAATGGTTAAAACAACTGATCTGTCCAACACTGAACTCACGTGACGTCTGAATCGGTGTATAACATCGGTAACACTTTACAGTATATTTAATTTATTAAACTCTAGTTAACTACTATACATTAGTTAACATTTACTACTAATAAACTGCACTTCTACAGCATTGTTAATGTTAATTTCAACATTTAGGCTATAGCCTACATTATTAAAATCAAAAGTTGTAATGTATTTGTTAACATAGTTAATGCACTGTGAAGTAACATGAACAAACAATGAACAGCTGTATTTTTATTAACTAAGATTAATAAATACAGTAACAAATTAATTGTTCATTAGTTCATGTCAGTTATTAGCCTAATACATTAACTAATGTTAACAAATCAAACCATATCATAAAGTGTTACAAATCATTTACTCAGAACACCTCTCACACTCTCTGAATGTACTTTCTAGCTCCACATATTACGCCCAAAGTACATTCAGAGAGGGGGAGCTGGACTTCACACTCCATGGCTGTAAGCAGTCTTTCATTTATTTTACTGTACTCAAAGCCCTTCTCAAGCGGACATCAGGCACCGCCTCCCTAATTGTGCATCCAGGAACGTCATGGGGTCTTTTCAAACCGGCCTCTGAAGTAGATCAGAAGTGTCTTTGACTGCTGTCATTGAAATGTGCAGGCTGTGCCACTCTGGATGCTCCTCAGATGGAAGCTGGCTTGTGAGCAGCAGAATTAGTCATGGGCTGCACACCATCCAAATCCAACATACTCCCCTACTCTCACGTGCGCTTGAGTCGAGATCTGGACACCTGTTCTACGTTTGTGCCCAGTTTAAAAAGCTCCATTTCTACGCCAGAGAAGCCTTCGCCTCAGCTCTGCCTTGAGACGGCCAGTGGGAAGCAAACTTTTCTGAGTGGTAAGAAATTAGTTAATCCATACTAAAAAAATATGGATAGTGATACATGAGAGGAAATATATGGAAGGTTGTATATCAGAACACTCTTGCAGCCACTGAGGTGGGATATGATTAAAGTTAAGGACAGGTTTCGTGGTATGGTTCAGATTAAGGGGTAGGGTATTTTTTTTGTATGCAGAATTTAGCTAATATGACTTCACCTTAAGTGCACTGTCAAATGGTAAATTTAAATGTTACATAGTAGTTAAAGACACTTCATATAAAGTGGGTTCGATAATTTTGTAGATATAACGATTGGTAATAGATACTTTTGCAGATGAATATGTTTGCTGTTAATTGAATGGATAGATGCTTTTATAGAAAATTGACATTTGCTGATGGATGCTTTTGCAAATAGGTGGATAGAATGGACACTTTTGCATGGGTATTGATACTTTTGCAGATAGATCATGGATAGACACATTTGTTTAGATATAAATAAATGGATAGATGGTTTTGCAGAGAGATAGAAGGACGGATAGTATTGTAGATGCAATGAATACTTTGCACAACATTGCATAGGATATCATATGTGGATGGATACTTAATGAATGCATCATGCTTTGCCGACAGATGGATAGATACATTTGCAGATGAATAAATGGATGATGGACATAGTTGGCATGCTTTTGCATTTAGATGGGTGGATTGATACATTTGCAGATATAAATGTGGATAAGATAGATGGAAAGAAGGATGGTCACATTTGTTTAAATAAATAAATGGTGGATAGTAGGCTATAATGGATATATAATTGTAGACAAAGGGAAATTTTGCAGATAAATAAATCTGTGAATAGATACGTTTGTACATGGGCAGATGGTTAGACATATTTGGATAAATAAATGGGTGGATAGTAGTACTTTGGCAGATGGATGAATAGATATTTTTGTAGCCTAGACCTATAGGCTATTGATGGATAATGGATGGATTGTGCTTTTGCAGACGGATGGATAGACAGATAAATAAATGGATAGACATGTAGCAGCTACTGCAAACAGAAATATGGTTTGCTGACAGACAGACTGTGGTAACGTGTTTCTTGCAGTGCCTAGTCCTGACTGTTACGGGCGCTCCGTGAGTCAGCCCAGCAGCCCGGACGGATGGAGCACAGTCAGCACCGGCAGCCCGTTCGGCCCGGCTCGACCGTGCATTCAGCCGAGCTGCACTGACACCGACTCCGAGGACGACAGCGCGGCAGCCGGCAGTAAACAATGAGTGTCATCATCATGGTCGTTGTTTTTATGCCCCTCCAACCCGCTAAAATGAAGAGATTTTTTATACTCAGAACAGAGTAGCCTAGGCTACATTGAAAAACTTGAGTATAAAACATAATATAATACATCAATATAGTATATTAATAAGTAGGCCTATCTCGTCGGTGTCTTTTAAAATGAAAAGATTAACAAAATGTATGCTACTGCCCTTATAACCATATTCAATTTAGCTTTAATTCATAAAAAATAACATAGCACGACTCCACAGTTCTGTTTTATCAATTTATTGTATACAAACAAACCTATTAATTCTAATGACAAGAGAATAAACACCAACGTGCAAGCCTCGCGGTATTTGGTGGTGAATTCCCGCGGGAGTTGTCGGATTTCGGACAGCGAAGAGGGCGAAATGGAGATATGAGGTCTGAAAAGGAGCAGAGGACAGGAAGCAGGGAGAGAGGCAGCGTCGAGATCCAGTTCAGGGACTGTCAGAGGGAGCAGGACAACGTCGCGGTGAACCCGAAGCACAAGGAGGAGAAAAAGGAGATCTTCACCAAGGTAAATGGCGCAGTTGTTTGGTAGGTTGGGAGAGAGTGATGATGATGATGATGGAGGGAACGGGATTCAGCACCATAGACAGCGAAGACACAGGAGAGCCAGTCGAAACGAATATACTATTGGCATAAATCACTTCAAACAAAAATGCATTCGTACACTTAAACAGTTACCCCTTTGAATACATTTAAAAATCCAAGGGTTGAATATGTAGGCTACTATTATAGGCTACGCACGCATACATAATTTTGGGGAGAAAAAACAACAACAAAACAAATCAGTGGTGCACATAGAGACATTAATATATTATCTCTTTTATTATATATTATCTCCTATGTGTGTGTAAAAGGATGATTCTGTAATTTATTCATTATTTACTCGCACTCAGCTATCGCACTCTCTTATGTGGAAACACATATGGAGAATTTCAACAATTTACTATTCGTTCTTTTAACATCCAATAGCAATTAATGGGCACTGGAATTCTTAATTCCTTAAAAAGGACCGAAAAGCACCATAATAGTGATTATTGATTTATGCACTGGGATGTTGGACTGTTCAATGGGACCAGAGCCCTGGGGCCTCTGATTACCAGGAACCTCAAGCTGAGAAACAAGCTACTACATACTGTATATAAAATTAGACAAACAATTTGTGAAGAATTGTAAATACATGAGAAATGTCCCAGTTAGGATAAATGTCTCTCTTTTTTTCTCTTTTGAAATGTTTTAAACACGTTCATTTTTGTCATTACAATTTTATTTCTAATATTTTTAGTACAGTTTTCTTTATACATGCTTCTTTTATATAGGTTGTCATACGTCGACTGCCACCCAGTCTATCAAAAGACCAGCTCGAGGAGCATCTGAGTCCTCTTCCATCTTTTGACTATTTTGAGTTCTTCCCAGCTGATCAGAGGTATATTCGGTTTGTGTATGAATATTCTGTGATTATGACCACTGTCACTCTTATACATATGCATGTTTTTATATATTTATTCTCCGCAGCTTATATCCGCATCTCTTCTCAAGAGCGTACATCAACTTCAAAAACCCAGAGGATATCATTATTTTCAGAGATCGTTTTGATGGCTACGTATTCATTGACAATAAAGGTGATTAATTTGACTCTTTTTAATATTTATCCTCTCTCAATCTAGTTCATCCCACTTATACTATAATAGATTTACTTTTTACAAAAAGCACAACAGTGGTAATATAAATGGTTTATATTTAGTTTAATAAATAACTTAAGTTAAATATAATTCATAACAGGTCTATAATATATTAATTATATTTTTATTTAGGCCAAGAGTATCCAGCTGTTGTAGAATTTGCCCCATTTCAGAAGGTTTCCAAGAAAAAGTTAAAGAAGAAAGATGCTAAAGCAGGAACTATTGAAGAAGGTATTTATAATTTTGAATTTTGAATTAAAAAAATGATATACATTTAAAGCGACTACTGATACATGGCGAAAAGTTAATAAATTTGTTAAACACTTCAATCTTTTTTCAGACCCAGAATACAGGCGATTTCTGGAAAACTACTCTTGTGATGAAGAGAAATCCATGGCCAACCCAGAAACACTACTGGGAGAGATTGAAGCTAAAACCCGAGAGCTTATAGGTATGGTTTTGGAAATCGTTTAGTGCTGCTGTTATCATTTGTGTAGATAAAATGTATGTCCAGGACAAGTATTACAAAGCTGGTCTTGGTTCATTTTGATGAGAACACTTTTTGATGTTGAGAAATGTTATTCTAGTATAGAGCTGTCCGATCATGATATTGCTATGTTTCAAAATAGCGGTTTTCAAAAAAGTCTGTGGTGAAAATCACCTTATCTAGAACAGAACATATGTTCAAATGTGAATTTTAAAACTTTTGTGTGATTTAAAAAGATAATCTGCTGGATATTTTAAGGATAACCACATATGTTATATTGCTCATTAACAGAAAAACGCTATTCAGACATTTTGGAGGGAATCCATGGCTACATAATGCTTCTCTTCCATGATCTATGATTATAAATTAAGCTATATGTTCCCTCTGTGTGACTTTTTTGTAGCCAAAAGGACGACACCCTTGTTGGAATACATCAAAAACAAGAAATTAGAGAAACAGGTAAGGGCTCAGTGAGCACCATCAGACGGCATGTTTTTCACTGCGGTTTTGTACTGTATACATGATTCTTTTCGACTCTAGAGAATAAGAGAGGAAAAAAGAGAGGAGAGGCGAAGGAGAGAGCTGGAAAAGAAGCGGCAAAGAGAGGAAGAGAAGAGGAAACGCAGAGAGGAAGAGAGACGAAAGCGGAAGGAGGCCGAAAAGCAGAAGAAACTCTCTGAAAAAGAGATTAAGATCAAGGTATGACTTTAAACCGTATCACATCCTGAAGCTGATTACTTCTAACTTGTGGTTATCAGTACAGAACTGTAAAGCAGTTATTACGTAAGATCTTGAATCGTTTAGCTTTTGAAGAAGTGTGACCGAGACGATGACATGGACTCAGACAGACTGAAAGATAAAGGAGACAGTGGAGAGATGGAAAAGAACAGATGGGAAAAGCCGGCAGGACACACTAAGTCAAAGGATTCGAAGGATAAGTAAGAGCTACCTAAAAGTTGCCTTTCACCTTGCTTACCTTCAAAAGATACAGTGAGGTTAAAACATCTACTGTAATTCAAACTTGGACCTAAACAAAAAGTTAAAAATGTCTATATATTTTCAAAATGCATCTTATTATTAAAATGTCAAATCTTCCGGTAAAACAAACGGCTGCAATTGACTGCAAGTTGGCATTGAGATCAACTGATGACATTTGTTTCTTTTTTTATTAAAATGGTTTCACTCTGATGTACGTCACAATACAGATTCAAATATTTTCCGCTACTTTTGTTTCATCGCGACTTTAAGGATTTTGAAACATTTTGAAACTAAAAAAAAGTGCTCTCCTCAAATAAAGAAGAAATATCTGCACTATGTCACTAATCAATTAAACATGTGAATTTTTTGTTAGATGTTCTTTCTTCCATTAAGGCCCAAGATGCTCTTTAGATAATTCTCAAATCATACTGGAGAACAAGATCATCAGATTTAGCAGATTTTTCATTACAACTTAATGTAATGAAGTAATGAAAATGTATACTTTGAAAAGTTACTGAAAAAATTACTGAAAAGAAAGTTACTTTTGGACCCCACTGTATATATGTTTATTTCTAAAGTCATATCGAGGTGGTTGATTTCACTAAGTGGGCTTTCCGTAGTAGGAGTCAAATCGAGAGTGACAAGGAGCAGCGGGAAGGTCACGGCCGTCGGCAGAGGGACAAAGAGCATCGCGGCAGAGACGAGGAACGTAAGCGTCAGAGGCATCACTACGAGTTTGACAAGTTCATGCGGCGCAAGGAGGAGACCAAATGGGGCAAAGGCTACTGCCAGGACAGGGCCAAGAAAGAACAACATCATGCCTATTCCTACTGCCCAGAGACCGGAGACAAACTGGGCAAAGAGGACAGAGAGGACATGGGCAGCAGGAAAGAACGGATTCGCAATAAGGTAAATAAAAACTAAAAGAGTAGCAATATCTCAACCACAGGCCATTTGCAACTCTGGTTCTGGTATTATGTACAGTTATTGTCCGGTCTGTGTAGCAGATGAATCCACTAATGCATTCAATATTTACACACCTGTACTTGATTTATACATCATTATGTCTGTGGGAAATACAATACGAATCTGCCTCCCTCCGGGGGGTTTCAATGCAGCCTTCACTGATGTGTTGAGGTAGTTAGCTGTAATTTGGCTGTTGGCAATATTATTGACGG
This sequence comes from Squalius cephalus, assembly GCF_949319135.1. Classification (NCBI taxonomy): domain Eukaryota; kingdom Metazoa; phylum Chordata; class Actinopteri; order Cypriniformes; family Leuciscidae; genus Squalius; species Squalius cephalus. Next base: position 12,646,063 of record NC_137130.1, read on the forward strand.
AAGACAACGTGTCTCTCAGTCTGTGTTAGCGCATCAGGAGAAAAGGACTTCCCAGTCTGAGGGGCCAGACCAGATAGGAGGGGCTCTGCCAGCAAAGGTACAGCTAGTTTTTGAGCCTTTCTACCCACGGGAGGGGATGCTTCACATGCTGTTTACTGCGAGGCCTTGCACCTTACAGTGCCAGGCGTACTTGATGACAGCAGAATGTTGGTTATGCTGTAATGGAACAGATGAGGAGCGCTTCCCAATAGAAGGAGCTTATATAACTGAAAACGACGGCCCTGTTCCAAAACCGAGCGAGTTGCCAATGTAGGCAGCATTTTAAGGCATTGTATGCATGCCCTCAATGTAGAAGTGGATAAAAAGTTTTAATAGTCCTTATTTTGGCCAAATTCAATATGAGCATCACATTTATTTATCTCTTTTTGCAAAAGGCTATCCCATAATGCATTGCGACAAGAAAATCCAGACGTTAAATGACGATTATATATTATTAATATAGTTGAAAACATATTAGATTCAACATCTCATTTAAACCTGGAAATAAACAAAAAATTTGAAACGTGAATTATTTAAAAATCTTTGAAAATATTTCTGCTCTGTTTCGTGGGGGGAAAATCCATTCAAGAAGGCGCCCAAGATGAGAGAAATTTCAATTAGGAATATAGTTTTAAAAGATCGGTAAAATAGATTCAACATCTCATTTAAACAAGGAAATAAACTAAAAGTTTAAGGAATTTGAACTATTATAAATTATACATAAAGTGAATACAAAATATTTAAGAATCTGATCTATTTTGGGGTAAATAAGGTGAGGTGAGGTGAGAGAAATTTATATATATTTATATTATAGATATATAAATAGTTAAAAATGTCAATAAAATTGTTAAATCTGGTTAAAAAGTTCCTGTTCCACTCAATATTTGTGTGGTTTTATACTTATTAGAGTTTGACACTGTTAGTTAGCAACATGTTATCGCCAAACTCTATTGAAATGAATTGAAAGTCGAGTCTCCTTAGCCTTTTGCATTGAGTTGCTGATATGTAAAGTGTTACAATTTTGTAAAGTATATGGTTCTATGACAGTTGTCTTAAAAGGCAGCTCCCTATGTAGACAGTAAATTGCATTTCGCTTGGTTTTGGAACAAATCCTAAATGTATATAGAAGAATACTTAAGATCTTGCAATTGTAAGCACACTGAAATGCTTACATGCTGGATTCTGTTTATACCTTTAGTAAGTAGCCATTTAGCAGATGCTTTTATCTAAAGTGACTTACCATACACTTATTTCCGGAAGTGATGATAGCAACGGTAGTCTGGTTATTAGGCCTGAGCATTATGTGTCACCCCCGTCACCACCACCGTAAACAGAAACTGTATAACGCAAACAAAGGCATAACAGATACAATTCAGTATAATGTTTTTGTTATGGACTAAATGGATTTTGAGGGGCTGTCAATAGCTGGTTGTTTGTCTTGCTGAAATGGGATTTAGACGGGGAAAGAAATTGATTATACTGTATGCATGAACAGCACTTTCTTAAATAACCTGCCATGAAAAAAGCCGTGTTGTCTGCGTTTGTGGTATGAAATATGAGTGTATTGCTTTTGTCTCTTTTGTCTTACTCATTTCACGGCACAGGACCGTCCAGCAATGCAGCTGTATCAACCTGGGGCTAGAAACCGCAAGCGCATGGGCTCTGGGAACAAGGCCTTTGACTTCTCGCCGATCTCTCCCGATCACGGAGGAGAACTTTGCTACAAGACAGTCATTGGTACAGGCTCAGAAAAGAGTGCTGACGAGTGAAAAAAAAGAAAAAAAAAGACCACGGCAGGAAGAAGTTATGCCAGTATAGGAAGAACACTTCAACTTCAACCTTGTTTTTTTGTCTTCTGAATCATCTGTGAGTATAGTGCATCGAAATCACCACTTAATATTTTATAAACAAAGTCAACAGTGTCATAAATGTAAAATGATCGGCTTCTGTACGCTTATCAAGGATTCACACCACTTCATTGAGACAAATACCTCATTATTTACAGAGATCAGATTTGTATGCCTTTTGTAGTGCAAGAAATTGATTCCATTAAACAAGAGAATATATATATATATATATAAAGAGAGAGAGAGATTTTACTGTAAAGAAAATCAGTGTGTTGTGAAATCTGTATTTTAAAATGTAATGTAAATGTGGGATGGGGAACAGAGACATATTTTTTCTTTAAGATTATAAAAATGCTACATTGTATGACTAAGCATGTAACTCTTAATTTCACATTTTCACACTGTAATGCCTTTGAATGATGCCTCTGTTGTCCCTGATGTATAGACATTAACAAATTCATCTCACAACAGGATATAGCAAATTTCATAGCATCGTTTCACCTGCGGGCCAAGAAGAACAAAATTATTTGTTAAAACTGTTTTCTGTTAGTTCAAATAAGATGTTGTTTTGTGATATTTCTAACCAGTGTGCATGTTTTTGAGAAACTGCAGTCATTCAGCGGTGGGAGGCTACATGGGGTCACTTGCCTTACCTTTGATTTGCACTTAAAGATCCCGTCCGTTATTAAATACAAAAATACAGGTTTTTAGAATTACTGTTTAGTTAGTATGGAAGTAAAATTATGACAAATGTATTTGAAACAAAAAAAGCTTGTTGAATTATTTTACTTCCATAAGTTAGCCCAACAAAAATAGTGAAGTCTGTAGAATACTTTAAAAATGTGATATTGTATTTGATGGATTGATCATTTGTGTACAATAAAGATATATGATTATATAAAGTAATATTTTAATTTTAGTATTTTTATTTTTTATGACTTAAAAAAAAAAAATTAAAAGAGCTGTATTGATTTTTTTGTTCATAAATTATATTTTGACTTTTACACTTTAAATAAGTTTGATTAAAAAATGTATAGCTTTTTTTTTAAGAAGTTAAATTAACAATAAAAAAAAATACAATTCTGTATCAATAATTTTTTGGCCTTACATATGGGCATATTTCATATGTCTTAGATAATAGACCAAATTGTACCATAATTAAAGTTTCTCTTTTGCACTTAAATTGCAGCTGAAATAGTACTAAAAGACAAACTTTTCTCAAGGCTGGATTTCTTTGTGAGATTTATTGCTTTCGCTTGCAAAACAGCTCGGCAGCTTAAGTTTGCTCTTTCTGAGTCAATTCTAAACCAGAATCTGTTTGCACTGAGAAGACAGAAATTAATAGAATTTGCATGCTTCTCATACTACTTTAGTTCCCACACTTTCAGACAGAGAAAGCAAGTCATAATGACTTTCCTGTGTCTTTTGCAACATGACTATTTACCTCTAATTTTACTTTTAGCCAGTTTTGTTCATTCCTATTGCCCCTGCTTTTCTCGCCCTCTGTGAAATGTGAAAGAGTATCGATGGAAGATGTGATAAATCATCCTGTACAGAAGCAAAACGTCACTAATGGCAGTTATCTGTAATCAGTCTTTATAAAGCAAATAGAAGTTCCCCGTTCTCCAAGGCAACACGTGTTGTATGTAATAAGTGCATGTATAACCAATATAAAAGTAGAGCTCACAAAGCAAACAGGAAACAAGATCATAGGTATGACAGCGATAAAACCCCCTGAACGAGTTTCTTCACTGTAGTTTCCTTTTTTTTGCTTTTCTTTTGTACATACAGTATAACAGAGAAGCGCATATATATATATATATATATATACATCAGCTTTTACAGGCCTGGCCAATGGAAACACTGCAATGCATCTACAAGTTCACTTATAAAAATTTGGCATATCCCAAAAGTAAAATGTTCATTTCACTGTTTGTTTGGGGTGGGAGCCCTCAAGACTACATGAGCTTGGCGTAAGGAAAGGTGTGTGCCTTTATTTTTACTGGTTTATGTGGCGTATTGCCTTTCACCACATCCTCCCACATCAATTTCAGCTTCGAGTTCGCAGTCATTTAAAAATCCAAATCAATAAAACTTTCAAAGACACACATCACTATTGAGAAAGAGAAACTGTGTAAAACTAGCATGATGATAGAGGAACTTCCTCTGGATGCTATAAATTCAGTTTTGTTTGGAAACTGGTAAATTAATAAATGTTATAACTTTGATAATAAAATATATGTATGCAATATTCTTGTAAATGTTTTAAATGATCAATTTATGATATTTTGAAATGAAATATATTGTTAAATTTCACATGTGTAACTCTAAGCTTACTATTTTGATCTAAATGAGTAGTCAGGCGGCGTACTTCCTCTCATCAAGAAGTTTCCTGAGTCTAACAGTCATGCCAGAAGATTAACTGCCATCAACACACGAGAGAAGTCGCACATGCTTCTTAAGGTATGTAGATAAGCCTGAAATTGCTTTTTAAAATGATGTATTTCCTAAACACGTGCCAGTACTTCACACTTTGAGTCGCTCTGATAATCGCAATGACTTTACATGGCTTTCCTTACAAGATCATTGTCTATTTTGATTTGAGTAAAATCGTACATTTTGTGGATGTGCTCTGCTGTTAGTTAGAACTGATTCATTGTTACCTGAATGTTTTGCTGCTCTTGTTGAGTCACAACTGTGTGACCGCTCGCTAGACGCATGATCGCATAAAATCTCAGTCCGTAATTCCTCCAGATTTGACAAGTATTTTGAAAGTATTGAGTTGCAAATGAATCTCCTATTGCTACAGCAAATGTAACGTTAAAAATAGAGTAACTGATAACATGTATAAACTCACTGAACTCATACTATCAACATAATTTCCCACAGAGAGCCTTTTATAGTTTTGACTAGCAGATGAGTCATGTTGGTGTAACACTTCACGGGTTATGAGAAAGTACTCTGAAAGCAGAAATTTTACTCTGATCCAGAAATGTGTTTTTTTAACAGTGTAAAATATGGAATCATCATGATAATTTGGTTGAGTTCTGTTCTCCATATCAAAATGTTTTAATGGACATTTTTATGTTACTTTTAACATTCTTGCTGTTTTATGAATTTGTGTTTGTTAACAGTTTAAATTTCGCTGACAAGCTTATAAAGATTACATTGAGACAACTTACCTCATTAAATATGATAACAGGCACCATTATTGGGGCAACATGTGTTTTTAACTTTAGTAATATCATTTTTCTGGGCAATAACTGTGGCTACTGTGGAAAGTTCATGCTTTTTTGTAGCCCAGAAGTTTGTGTCTATAAGGAAATGTGTTTTCAAAAATAAACCTACCATGCAATTATTCACAGAAGTAAAAAGTGTGAAAACCAGACATGGTTTTAACCTACTTTGAAGGATCTGCATGTAGGTTGTTTTCTTCACGCAGGCATGGCTTCACTGCAAAAAAACATCAAAGTCTGATCATAGGTTATAAGGTTATACATTTTCCCATAATACCCATAAATGTTTTTGTAATTCTGTTAATTAGGCAGATTCCAAATCCAAAATGACATGCAGTACATTCAGGTGTTTTGAGCCCTTGTGCAAACCTATTACTTAATGTCAGAAACACCCATATAAATCACTTTGTGAATGATGGCATTCAAGTACAGAGTGTAGCTGGTTTAGCAGGAAAATCAAAAGGCAAAAATCTAAACAACAGCAAACAAATGATCGATCTAGGTAATGACCAATGGTTCAGTTAAAGGGGTATTTCACTGAAAAATAAAAATTCTGTCATCATTTACTAACCATCATGTTGTTCCAAACATGTATGGCTTCCTTTCTTCTGAGAAACACAATAGAACATCAGTGCTTTTTTCGTCCATAAATTGAACGTTAATAGGGTCCGATGTTGTTTAGACACCCAACAGCCTTTGTAATATCTTTCTTTGTGTTATGCAATAGAAAGAAAGACTGCTTGTTTTAAACCACACAAGAATGAATAAATGATGACTGAATTTCTTTCTTTTTTTGGTTATAAATAAGTCTGCTTATTTAGGTTGTACAAAATTATAAAATGATAGATCAGAAAATAAAAAACTCAGAGCATAGGGCTGATTTTTAAACAGACCTGGGAACACATTTTAGTCACTATTTACCCTTTAAGTATGCAGAAACGTGGCGTACCCGTTACACCATGGCATCATGACCTAAAAAAAGGCTTATTACATCTATGAAAATCCTTTCAAGAAAAAAGGACACGGTTTCCCAAACATTATTTTACGTCAAGCATTTGAAACTACAGCCCACCCATACAATTTCAATCTGTGCTAGACAGCCGCACTAAAGCTGTAATGACTATGCCAAATCTGATGCTGGCACACGTTGCGGCAATCACAAATTTTTCACTTCCTTTGATGAAATAACACGAAAAAAGTCCCTTGCTCGAGACTGTCCGTGTGAATCATTTCAGTTAACATTTGTGAAACAGCTCTGAGACATACAATAGGCAGTGATTTGTTGGTCATATGTGTGTACATGTGCGTACCTGCTGAAGTAGCATGCTTGGAAAGCCTATAACATGGCCTCACACTTCCTGTTCACTGAACTGAACTCAAATGTATGCGAGAGGTAAGCATCAGAGGTATATCTCAAATGTGTGTGTTTTCAGCAAGTTATACTAAAAAAAATATTTATTTTAATTACATTTATGAATTAAATGATAAATTATGCAACAATGTATATGTAAATTATAATAAACATATATCTTTTTAATTATCGTTATATTTTTATTAAATATTATCACTATTATTATTATTATACATCATTTACATATACATTTTAAAACTTTATGTAAAAACTAGATGTAAATTATTATGCATTATAATGTATAAAAAGAATCTCATAGTACAACTACAACAAATAAAATAGCATTTATTTAAAAAAAAGATTTTAGTTTTGATTTCATTTTAATATTGTACATTTATCGGCTTATTCGTGTCAGCCAGAATACCAACAATGCAGATGTTTATCACACAATTTGTGGTTTAAGTGATAAAGTTTATGGTAAGTCTATTCTTCCTGTCTCTTCAACCTTTTCCAACAGGTGGAGAAATCAATCATGAATGGTTCACAACCGGACATCGTCAAAATGGACAATGCCACCTTGGCCATGTTTGACAACAAATTAGCCAGTGATATCGTGTCAGTCATCTATGTCATTGTGACTCTGGCCAACCTCAGTGGTAACGGCGTGTCTCTGTTTCTGCTGCTGATGCGCACCTCTCCGAAAACCCCCTCCATCATCTTCATGATCAACCTCACCCTCACTGACCTGATACTGGGCACTGTGCTCCCCTTTCAGATTGTGTACCAAATGCAAGGCTACAACTGGACTTTGGGCACGGGCATGTGCAATGTACTGACTGTGGTATTCTACGCCAACATGTACTGCTCCATTTTATCCATGACCGCTATTAGTGCCGACCGCTACCTGGGGATTGTGAAACCGATGCGCTTCAGAGAGAGGAGGGAGAAGAAAGCATTTGCAATTATTGCCTGTATACTGATGTGGCTGCTGGTCCTTGCCATTCTGAGCCCTCTGGAAAAAACAAACCTGACATATTATGTACATGAGCGCAATATCACCACATGTTTTGACATATTGAAGAAGGACATGCTCCCTAGCGTCGCTCACTGGGCGGGATTCTTATTCGGCATGTTCATCATCCTCTTCCTCTGTCCGTTCATCATAACGGTGTATTGCTATGTTAACATCATCCGTGTCCTTATCAGAAAGACCAATAGTCAACAGAAAGGCCGTGCTGTGCGCCTGGCGTGCATTGTCTTGTTTGTGTTCATCTTTTGTTTTGCTCCCAATAACATATTGCTCCTGGCCCACTCAATCTCAAGGCTGTACTTTGACAAATCTCTTTATATCTACTACAAACTCTCGCTGTCTCTTAGCTGCATTAATAGTTGCGTAGATCCATTTATTTATTATTTTGCATCTAAAGAGTTTCGTCGGAAGCTAAGGCAAATTCTGCGGTTGCAGACTCTCAGCACTGGTGAGACTCAAATGATTGAGGGTCACAGAGAAAGCTTTTTCTCTGGACGTTCAACGTACAATGCAAATGAAGACTGACAAAAAAAATGTGTACTATTACTTTTGGTCTCTGCTACTTTTTATGTTGGAGGAGAGAAGATTATGGGGGAAATGTCATTAGAATCAGAAAATGTCATGATTCAGACTCGCACTGTTGCTAAATGTGTCAGAGCGCAAGCAAGCGCAAACCACTAGGCCCCGGCTCTGACGCAGTGTTTTAGCATTTATACGAATATTTAAACCAAACCACTTCCCATATTTTGTTTTCTTTTTGTTGTTTTGTAGTGTTTCCCTTTTGTTCTGTGTTGATTTCATGACTGAGCAAGCTGAGGAAAAGCATGCTGCTCACATGCATTTAGGGCGCGTGATATTGTTTATCTTTGTCTTTTGCTTTCTTTTTTGGTATCAGACATCCAAGATCCTCTTACTAAAAAAGTTCCCATATTCTTCATACAATGCTGTGTGGTTAGACTTATGTATCAACTTCTGCAATTTCAGATCTGACTGAAAAAGTACAAAGACTTATTTTGGCAGCTATTTTTGACATATCGTTGATTTATGAATTATTTTTAGACTGTGAAATGTGTAGTTATTTTTATTATTTTTTCATGATTGAGCCAAGGTGTTTCAATATTTATTTTACTTAAGCTACTTATAATGTGCATGCATTATTACAATTTTATTGCTTAGTTATCTGTTTTGTATTTGTTTGTATTGTTGGGCATAATGAAACAGTTTTTCTATATTGTAACATGAAGTATACAATGTCATATGGGGGGCATTTATTATGTAAAGTTCAATTTAATAAATACATTTGAGTAAATAATTTGCATCTATTGTCATTCTACGATTAAAGATTACATATGGACTATTCAACAAAATCCGTGTTACGATCACCTAATGTCTATTTTCAGTTGTTCGGCTACATGCTCTGCAGAGCATGTCACAGGAAGGTCAAGATTTTTTTTTCAGTTCCTTTGAAGCTGGGAACTATTGCATGTATGGAACAACTTTTAAAAAGTAAAACAAATTAGTACAAGGCTTCTGGGAAATCAGTACTGAAATGTCATTGATATGTAGCCTCAGTCCGATGTGAATTATACACTTGTACAAGAACTCAATGCTATTGCAATTGCCCAGGGCAATGCACAAAAAGGAAATAAAGCAGGTTGCAAATACCACTTCAAAGTGTGCTTGACAGGTGAGATTATGGTTCAAGAGAGCGCGAGCAAGAAAGCATATTCCACAGGAGATACATTTACTAATTTATAGGCCTAAATCAAACTATAGAGTTACCTACATAGAAGTAGGGCAGAGTGGAGTAAGTGTTTGCTTAATTTGTCTTTTAGACAATGAGACAGAATATAAAAGCAAAAGTGTGTGTGTGTCTGCATATATCATAGAGGCAAAGCAATATTACTTTTGAAATATGAAAAGGGTTGGTAGAATGTTAGGGGTAAGCTGTCATAACAATGAGCAAGTCATTGATTGGGGAATTCATTGATGAATAACAGTCATTTACAAAAAACTGAACAATAATGCATTGTCCCATATAAATGTCTTAATCTGTTACACATTATTATGTTTTTCTTTTAAAGAAAATGAACTTTTCTAACTTTTTTTTTTAAAGAAAATGTATTTTATTTCCATGAAACAGCAATGACAAGGTTCATTATTCAGTAGGCCTACTTCAATGCAGTGACATCATTTTTTTTAGATTATTATAAGAAATGTAATTCTTATAAATGTAATTAATTTGTCTTGAGTTTGGAGGCTTAACAGCGGTCTCATATGACCCCACAGCTACCATTTTGAGAAAAATGCTTTATTTAATAATTTAGTAATCTTCAGACAAATAATTTACAACATGTTTACACGTTTAGATCTGGAAAAATGTGTTTTTAGCTTTACATTTTTAGCCTACTCCGCTCTCCCCAACATTTAAAAAGTAAAGGCTCATCATCTTACCATTCCAAAAAAGCTTCTTGAAACTAGTTCCGAGAGTCAATTCGAATTGAATGAGACGCGTAGGACCAAGTCGCTTCGTTTCTTTGTAACAGTAAATAGCATTAGGTTGATGAACTTTATCACTTTTCACTAACAGGCATAACTGATTATTAAAACACAGTTACTAATATAAGTTTTGGTGTAACATTTTATATAACATTTGCGTCTTTTGGCATGATACTGCTGCAGCTGATTTAAAAGCAATGTTTTAATCCAAACTCTTTATTATGAGTGACGTTTTTACATTAGCTTACTGCGCATGCGCGTGGTAGACTCCTCCTCTTCAGGATCTTGGTCAGTGAGTGCTGCGTTGCGTTTCGGGAAGCGCAGAGTTGAGTGGAACAGTCCTTTCCAGGTAAAATCCTAATAAAATCCTGATAAATTAACATTAGCTTCTCTTAGATATGTGTAATTGTCTACTCCTGACTGTATTAATAAAAAATAAAACATAAATGAATAGCGCTCATCATCACGCCAAAGTCTTGAATGAATTCACTGTATAAAAACTCTTTTAATGCAGCCACACTGTGCATGCATCTTTTTTTCTTAGAAACTGATCTTTTCTGTTGAATTTCCGAAAAACAATGACAAAGACAAGCTCACCTTTAACCAATTTTGCGGTCCCAAAAAACATAGACATTTGATGGTTCAGCACACACAGTTGTTGTGCAGTTGCTTTGTAAGCCTTGTAGGTCAGCTTTGATGATTTTGACATGAATTTAGTGTTTCTCTTGATTCCCAGGATAGACTTCTGGAAGTGACAGAAAGGAGAGGGATAACAACATGCCGTTAAATCCAGTAATATCCAAGCTGAGTGGAAAGCTTGTTGTCCTGGCAAGTGCATCTCCACGACGGCTGGAGATTTTATCGAATGCTGTACGTAGGTTTTTATATATATATTTTTAGTTGTTTACAGAGGCAATGAACTTGAAATGATCAGTTCTTTATCTTTATCTTTTCTTCTGCATCGATGAGGCAGGGTTTACGATTCGAGGTTGTTCCCTCCTGGTTTAAAGAAACATTGGACAAATCCTTGTTTAAAAATCCATATGAATATGCAGTGGAGACGGCTAAACAAAAGGCTTTGGAGGTGGCTCAACGAATGCCATTTGTAAGTTGTATTTGAAAACAGCTCTATTCTCTAACTTTGTTTCGGTCAATTTACAATGTACCTTTTATTCTGTATGATTTCATATGTGCTGGGTTCAGAAACACTTGAAAACTCCAGATATTGTAATCGGAGCAGACACTGTTGTGGTAAGTTGCTGTGTGTTTTTATATATTCTACATTTGATATCCATTCCTGAAAAGTGCCTTGCTAAATGTGTCTCCTTTCGTTCTCAGACAGTTGATGGCTTGATCTTGGAGAAACCTAAGGATAAACAAGATGCTTACCGTATGCTGTCCAGGTGCATTTTCATTTTTTTAAAATTTTTGTTTTGTTTTGTCTTGAGTGAGAATTTGTGGCATTTATTGCATACATTATTTCAGGCGCTAAATGAATGTATTTCAGGTTGAGTGGTAAGGAACATAGCGTCTTCACAGGTGTTGCTATTGTGATCTGCCATGAAAACACTGGTATGTGATTGTTTGTTTATTTTTTTTTTTTTTTACAATTATAGTCTTGTTTTTGTGTGAGAGAGATCATTTTAAATAATGAGTTGTTCTTTTTTTGCAGGTACAGATATGGACTACAAAGTAGTTGATTTTTATGAAGAGACAAAAGTTAAATTTGCAGAGTTATCTGAGGAGATGCTCTGGGAATACATCAACAGTGGAGAGCCCATGTGAGTTTATGAGGATAGATTTTGACATGCTATGTTCCAGAGGTGTAAAAGTAAAAGTCCTGCCATGTGTCTATTCCACCCATGAACTCAGCCAACTGATTTCACTAATTAGTTCTATCTCCTGGCTGAAAAACTGTGCTAATTAGCAAATCTAGGTGATTGGAATAAAATACTGAGGAGGACTTTTACTTTCTGAACCTGGACTTTACACCTCTGCTAAATTCTCTGAAGCTCAGTCATCACATTTTTTGAGCTTGGTCTGTGAATTGTTGAACCTGTGGAATTTGAACCTTGGTGAAGTCGTTCGTTTTGTGTTTGCTTTGACAAGCTGAAAGTGACACATGAAAATTCAGCAAAGCACATTTCAAGTAAAGAGTCCATTTTTGTCATTTTTGAGTAAATGAGTCCATTTGCTGTAGTCTGGCATTTCACCTGCCATGCAAAATTTGGTGAATGGTGAGACTGACAGATTTATCTGTGCTTGACAGGGACAAGGCTGGTGGTTACGGGATCCAGGCATTGGGTGGCATGTTAGTGGAGTATGTGCAAGGAGATTTTCTTAACGTGGTAGGCTTCCCTCTTAACCATTTCTGCAAGCAGCTGGGGTTGATTTTCAACAGCCCACATGAAAGTCCCACACACAAGAACAAATTGGATTCGGATGTGTCTTGGACTCTGGTTAACAGTCTGTCTGAAGGCGCTGCAAATGAGGAGGTTAAGCTATTGGAGAATGGTAAAGATTGCAGTAGGACGTCTATGCAAGATCAGAATGTGATGGGGCCGGAGTGTGCCAAGTGCAGCAGACAGGACATCCCCCACAGTATTATCAACTTACTGGATGGGTTCAAAGCTTCAAAGGTAACAGTGATTAGATTACTTTAATAGTGAATCATTAAAGTAATGATTCACTAAAAAACACAAATTCTGGCATTATTTACACACCCTCATGTCGTGCTTAAAACTGATTTTTCTGTTTAAAACAAAAGGAGAATTTTTGGATTCAACTAAAACAACAATTCAACTATAGTTCATAGTGACTATGGGCTTTATTCTCAAGGAAAAACAAACCATTAACACATTTCTAATGACATATGCACTATATTCCAAGTCTTTTGATGCCAGAGTGAATTTTTGGTGGAACATTCTCCTGTTGTGTTCAACTAAATTGACTGGCACAAAAATCCCCACATCAGAAATGTTAAATCCGATCTCGGACGCCAGATCTTCTCAAAAGATATCTGTTTTGTCTGGTGTCCAAAACAAGTTAAACCTGTTAACAGAAAGTCTTGTCTTGTACCCCAAAACTCTATTAACAGTCTTCTATCTGCCTGAGAGTTTGACTGATAAAGCCAGAGAAAAGCAGAAGCAGGAGTCAAAGTGATGATGATAATTATAAAATAGCAGATTTTATTGAATAATCTTAGTTGCGTATGTTTCAGACTTTGTCTGACCAGTACAAATCCAACAAGTGTTATTATACCAAGGGAAAAACAATGGAAAATTACTGCTTCACAACATCGTCATGTGACGTTAAAAACCTTGAAATGGAGACATTCTCTTATCTCCTAGTCACAAAGACAAACATCCCTTAAAACCACACAATCATAAGATTTAAAAGAAATATTAAGTAATATTTAAAAAAATGGTAGTATTAATAAATGATTAAATGATAAATGGTATAATTAAACCACATGAAAACAAAGAAAGTAAAACACAACATAGATGTATTTGTTGCTCTCTCAAAGTAACACACACACACAGGTTGCTATTGAGAATCCTTAGATCCTTCGCAAGAATAAGTAAATAATGACAAAATGTTAATGTTTGGGTGAAGTATCCCTTTGAGATGTTTTTTTAATTTAGATATTATGCTGTCAGTGCATTCATTAATACATGTAGCATTAAAATACAAATGGAAAGCAATGTCTATTTTAATATATACATGGATTGTATTTATCATTAATGAAGAAATGTTTGGTAACTGTTCTACAATGCATTTCGACAGACTCTATTCACAGCATCCAAACTCAAGGTGTTTGATGTATTGAACAGCTCTGAAAGTCTGACATTAGAAGAGGTTGCGGTCCAAATCAACGCCTCTGTTTTAGGCACTGAGAGGCTTCTGGAAGCTGCTGTCTCTTTAGGGCTGCTAGAAAGGGTCAAACAGCGAGATACAAGTGGTAAGATTTACGCACTGCCATTTTACTCTCATATATGGTGTTACTCTGGTAGAAATCACATGTGGTTTTCCTAAATGTGAGTTTTGAAACCTCTCAAAGCTCATTGTTCATTTATAACCTACAAATACTTTCTCTGTTCATTGAATCAAGGCACTTGCATGCATGGATGCAATTCCTCCTACTGTATGACACATGTTCTCTTCTTTGTTATGTCCGGAGGTGGACTGTGAATGTAACATTGTTTATTGTCTGTTACAGTGTACAGAAATACAGAACAGGCCAGTCGCTTCCTGGTATCGGACAGCCCAGTGTCTCTGCATGGCTTCATTCTCCACTGCAATGATATGGTGTGGCCTCTCTTCAGTCATCTAGAGAACGCTGTCGTGGAGGGCATCAGCCAACATGAGCGGGCCTTTGGGAAGAAGAATGAGGATGTGTTTCAGGTAGACACGCATTTTCTGCTGACATCACCCATGAATCGTGCACTTTTAAAAGCTGTTGACATTCTAGTACTGAGTGGAACTTTTTTTGTTGTTTTTTTAGGATGCCTACTACAGTAAAGATGAAGTTAAGATACGATTCATGGATGCAATGCACAGCATTGCAAGAGTGGCTGGAAAAGATGTGGCAACAGCGTCTGATCTTTCTTCCTATAAAACAGCCTGTGACATTGGAGGTATATGAATTTCCCTCAAAAATAGAGATTAATAAGAGTCTTAATTTTTAGATAATTAAATCAATGATTAAAATCGAATACAGTCCACAATAATTTTTTAGCAAATCAAGTAAAAGTGAGTGGGGAAAACACTAAATGAATTTGACAGCACTCCCTAGTGAAAAAACCTATACCAAAATGTATTTAGAATACATGTATTTCAATCTAAGTATACTACAAATCCATTAACATATTTACTGACATATCGCTTGAGACTTACTGATATAAATATTATTTGGAGTACTTCTTTATTGCACAATGCACATTTCTTAATATTAAGCCTAAAATGTGTTTTAATATCACTATTAGTAAGGATAGTATGATCTCTGTATAATGCAAGATATAATGTATAATGCTGTATAATGCAGTCTTTAAATGCAAGATATTTAAAGTGTACCTAAAGTATACTTGCTATCAGGGACGTCGTTAGGCCTATTTTATTGGGGCTGAAGCTACCCCAAAATGTTCCTAAGCCCCCCTAAATGATAATAAGAACAATAACAATTCGATTTATCAATAACCGTATCCTCATTCATATTTAGACGCAACAAATGATATATATCCAGCTACAAAAAATAGCCGAAAACTCGGAAGTTGGACAGAAGTGCCAACTCTCACACATTCACCGTGAGACACACGCAATTGACACTTTTCACACGCTCTCACGCCACACATCCATTTTCTCACGCGCAGAAAAATGGCGAAGCAAAGAGGACACGGAGGCCGACAGGCTAGACAGAGGTTACTTTATGATATCAAAGAATCTCAACTCTCAGATTCTGTCAATTTTATTACGAAATTCAAACAATAAATACCGTTTTGGCGTTTGTAAATGTTACGTGACAGATCCCTAGCGCACGTAAACCGATCATCTCTACTAGCTAATAGTACAAAAACACGAACACTGTTGAAAGATACAGTAGTAGGCTACAACTTACCGAAATGTATATTCCTCATACATAATATTGATCAATCAGTGTTTTTTATCAGCGTGAAGAGGTCAATAACATAGCTGGAGAACAATTATGTCACATTTACCTCAGGAAAGCCATATGAACATAATATAGGCTATAGCACGTAGTTGGCAAGAAAAAAAGAGCTATAGAGAGTATTTTGCTAAATATGTGTTCTATATTACATATTTATTATATTTTAACTTATATCATTAAATAAAGTTGTTGTTATTATAATAAAAAAACACATTATATTTAATTTGAGTTATTTTTAACCTTAGATAATACTACCAGCTGATAGGGATGTCTGTATGTTTACAGCATTAGGTGAGTTGTTTTTTTCTTGAGAAAAATTTACGCCTATCTTGAGTACCAAATATTTATCCAAATGAGTCAATATTAAATCAAATCACAATAATTGAATTGAATTGAAATAATAAAAAAACGTAGCTTACCAGAAATTGTACCATGCACCATAAAATTTACATATAATTTTACACTTAGGCTATAAAGCGGCTGAAATGGGCACTTTTTGTGACAGCAACCCTATCATTTTTGATCAAAGATGTGGCTTAACTTCAGAATTTGAACTAAAATCAGTATTCTTATGATTGCTCTGAACATTTCTGACTAAGTTCAACAAACATGAACATAAACTTAAAAAAATAATTAATAAAAATGTAGGTGTGACGGGGTTGAGACTAGGGTAACAGGGTTGAAGATGATAACGGGGTTGAAGAGACAAATACAGCTAAACATATACATAGTTGTTTTTTACTCAAATTCACTGTAAGATTTTCTATAAATGCAAGTTACAAATACCCTGGGGGCTAAGCCCCCCCCTGTCTTCCAATCCTAGTGACGTCCCTGCTTGCTATAGTTCCAGTTTAGCACAATTAAATATACTTAAGTATATCTTTAGTTGGACCTCATTATTATTTCCGGATAACTAAAGTACATTTAGTACAAAATTAGTAGTTCCAATTTAGCAGACTTTAAGTACCGTATATCAGTTTAGCCAACAGTACAATTGCAGGGTATTTATATAAAGTACATTAATATTAAAATGTATTTGTAGTATACTTAGCATAAAATAAATGTATTTCAAATACATTTTAGTGTATTTGTTTTTCACTAGCGCTAATATAACGTCAATTCAAGGTGAAGTAAATTTTTAAATGTTTTAAGAAAATTAAATTAGGAAAGCAACATATTTAATAATAAAAAAAAAAAACGGATTAAAGAAAACATTTATAAAGAAAAAAAAACATTCTGGTAGATTTTTTTCTGATGTTCAGGATTATTCAACATTCCCCACTTATAAAAAACTGTGATTACAAGAACAGATAAAACATTGCCCTGCAGACTTCCCATTGAGACTAGAGCGAGTGACCACGAGAGTTCAAAGATAAGATGTGCAGAAATATGTTAATGGTTTGTAGTATACTTAGATTGAAATAAATGTCTTTTATATACGTGCTGTCTTGCATAATTTGAGATTTCACTAGAGGATAGTGCATGCATATTTTATTCTGAAAGAGCTTGTTCTCAAAAGCTGCTTATCTGAAAAGGAGTTGCGAGTTTGTCATGCAAATTAAATGTGCTTCTAATTTCCAGTTTTCTGAAGGGCTTTTTATGCCAAGGACATCTGTATTTATTGTATACATTGTATTATTTTCTTCTCCCGCTTTGACCTAAATCAGCCTCACAAAATCTGCATATTAGAATGATTTCTGAAGGGTCATGTGACATCACAGGATAAATTACATTTGAAATTATTTTAAAATAGAAATAATAGTATTTCACAATATTATTAGTATTATTTTTTTTACCTTGTACATTGTACCTTGGTGAGCATAAGATACTTCATTCAAAAACATGTTAAAAAAATCATACAGATTTTGTACCGATTTATGAAATGTATATTTTTATGGTATGATGCATGTTAAGAAAAGCGTTCTTGCACAGGTTGCACTGGTGCCATGGCGTACGAGTTAACAAAAGCCCACCCTGGACTGTCAGTTATTGTATTTGACTTGCCACAAGTCATTGAGATGAGACGCCACTTTAAACCTAAAGAAGATGATGACAGAGTGTCATTTGTTGCGGGTCAGTGAATACTTTATATAACCTTTTTTATGATGAAGCATTTTAAAATGTATTAATCTAATATATAAGTAATGTGCAAAAGGCCTTATAAAAATTGTGCACTTTTTGTTCCTACTTTTCTTTTTTCAAAATAGGAGACTTCTTTAAAGATGACCTGCCTAAAGCAGACCTGTATATTCTTGCGCGAATCCTCCATGACTGGTCTGATGAGAAATTGCATGTATTATTGAGCAAACTGTCCAAAATGTGCACACCAGGTAAGTGATTTAAAATGTGACACTATTAAATTCTTAAAGTGTAAGTCTGATTCTGAAGTATCAAAATTTTGATGTCAAGGATCCTCTAATACAGGGGTGGGAAACTCTGGCCCTCTACTATTTTTCTGCAGAGTTTAGCTCCAACCCTAATAAAACACACCTGAATGAGCTAATCAATGTAATCAGGATTACTAGAAAGCTACAGGCTGGTGAGTGGATCTTGAGGGCCAGAGTTTCTCTTCCCTGGTCTAATATGATGATCCTTTTGCAAATTGTCCTCTAGCGCCCCCTTGCGGCCCCCCTGGGGGTTTCTGCACCCCTGCTTGTAAACCCTTGGCCTAATTCAAGGGTCTTCAACTGGCGGTCCGCGACCCCCTAGTGGTACTGCAGGGGGTCCTCCAATTAATGTTTGATCACAAATCATTTTTTTGTAAAAAAAAACAACAACAAAACATAAGGAAAAAAAACCTTTTTGTTCACCCTGAAACGAAAGCAAGAGCACCCTCAGTTGATACTGTAATAATATAATATTATTGGCGACCGTGAAATGTTCCTATTTACAGCGCGTTTTTGCAGCGGTGAGAAATGTAGCCAATCATAGACATGTTTGTTGATCTCTTGAACGCAATGTCCAATCAGAGGTGTTTAAGTTAGAATCCACTCACTGCTCTAAACGCCGGAGTTTTTGTTCGGTGACGAGTTTGGTCACTCTTGCGAATCCTCTCATTAACTAAGAAAGACACAATGTAAGTTAGAGATTCATTATGCAGTGTGTATAGACAACTAAATTGATTTTAACGGAATGTTGTAAGATCGCGAACTGAGATGAGTGACAGTTTTTAAGTGATTATAAAGTGAGCGTTGTTTCGCGCTTTCGTGGCTATAGCTATAAATTAATCCATTGAATAAAAGTATTGTTTTTTTATGCTGCAAAGAGGACCGATGGCCAATTACATGCTGAAAGTTTTGGAAGTGACATCTACACATAAATGCAGAACAGTGATAACTACCACTGGGCAAAAATATGGCATGCCAAAATAGATACGCGCAATGTAAATGCAGACTAATAGGTTACTAGAAAAATATTCGTATCAATTTATTTTTAAAAATTCCATTCCAATTATTTGTGAAAGTAGTGACTTGTAAATAATCTTTAATGTCTCACTGTACATTGCTATTCTTGTTATGGTGGAGCCGTTGCTTAGTTACACATTACATCTGCACTTTACTAGAGAACATGCACTCATTTCACATACTGAGTGATTTGATTCTTAATTTTCCATCAGACAGTAAAATTAAAATGTGAATTTTTAATAAACTTGTAGGTAAAGTTCAGTTAAATGTTTAATTGTCCATCTGATTAATTCAAATAAAAATGCATGACTGCAAATTCATTCAAATAATTTACAACAACTGCAAACAACTAATGAAATGTGATTTTTATCGCAACATGTTTATTATGATGAGTAAGATACACACAGCGATGCATGTGCAACAACAAAATTGTGTATAGTTCTGATCTATTGTCTTAACATAATATAACTTGATCTTGATCATAATATGGTTAGTGGATCGAAGGCTAGATGGTTAATATGTAGCTCTGTTTGACACATTTTATATCGGGGGGGTCCCTGCTCCGTGTTTCTTATCGCCTATGGGCTCCTTATAATAATCATTATGAATTATGAATTTACAAATAGCCAGCTCTTGACAATAAGGAAGATTATGCAGATACTTTATTGATCTGCAAGTAAGAAAACGTTTTGTTTTATTACCAAAACTTGTCATAGACTGATAACTACTACTGATAATTATTGATAATTCAAGTGTGCTAGCAAGTGAAAATTTATTGAAGATTTGTTAATGTTTGTTGACAAATATAAACATACAGTAAAAACAGACATCACATAAGGGCAAAATGTGTTAACATTTTTAGAAGAATGCTATGCAAACATGCTAGTTTTATATCATTTGGAACTTTGGATACATTTTTACGGCAGCAGGGAATCTGCGTTATTTTAACTTTTTGTTTAATTTTTAACCTAAAACTTACTCCGTTCAGATGGTAATACACAAATATGGACATGTCCACATTCAAGCATTTCATACAATGGGCTTAAACAGCTTGCCTTTTTACAGCAGATTTAGTTCACAAACAACTGACATCCTTGACCTAAATATGATTTTCATTTGCACGTGTCCACAAGCTCAGAGGATCTCCCGTTCTTGGCTCATTTTGAGTCAGACTAAACAGTGTTACTGACAGACTGGGAAGTCTGTTTTTTTAACAATCAATTCTAGTAGACCCCAAAACCAAAATCCAGACTTTGTTACAGTTGCATAATATGCGGAGACAGCTGCAAGTAAACCACTTTTTGTTGTTTGAAGTGTTTGCTTTATGAATGTATTAATAACAAACAGGTTGTGGACTTCTGGTGTCTGAGATCTTCCTGGATGAGGAGCGGAAAAGGCCGAGCCGGGCCCTGCTGCAGGCCCTCAGCATGACAGAAGGAAAGCAGAGAAGCACCACAGAGTACAGTGACTTACTAGAGAAGCATGGCTTCACTCTCAGACACATCCAACACACAGACAACCTGCTGGATGCCATGCTATTTGTCAAAGAAGATCCAAATGACAAAAGAACATTACTAGGCAGTTCTTCAGCATCCATTGAGACTGCAGAACTTGAGTGATATAAAGACGGAAACACTACAATTGACTTAATCTAGTTCATCAACTGTGAATTTTTTTTTTTTAGCTGAATGTTTCTGATCTAAAAGCTCAAACTTAGTATTTGTACATGATTATTATTAATCACAGATCAAGTTTTTAACCGGTAATGTTATACTGAAATAAATATGGTTGCATCTATAGCCAGTGTTCTTGTCTTTATGTAGTTTTTTTATATGTGGTCATATTGGGAAGTTATCACAAGGGCTATTTCTCATAATAGGTTTTAATTCAAAAAGGTCTATTTTTTTTTTTTTTTCCCTTTAGCAGTGATTTTGTATGTTGGTTTATTGTTCAAAACTCTTTTAAATTAGAATCATATAAGAAATGTAATAAGTTAGAACATAAACTAGCATTTCTACATTATATAAGGCGTAACCCAATTCATTACAAGGTTATAAATTAGTTAAGAATAGCATGTCATAAAATGTTCTATAGGACTTGTTGATTCGGGTGCAAACATCGCGAGAAACCTCGAGAGTTGGCTGTAGAGGACAGGACACACTACGCATCTCCCCATCACTTTCCGCTCTACTCTACCTCCTGCTTCTGCAAGCAAGCACGTTCAGTACATCGTGTTTTCTAATACACTGAGCTAAAGAATCAACGCTGCCATGGCTGATGCTGCCATTTCTTTTGCTAAAGACTTTTTGGCCGGTGGTGTCGCAGCGGCAATTTCCAAGACCGCAGTCGCACCGATAGAGAGAGTCAAACTGCTGCTGCAGGTGAGACCGTGAGGATTATCACCTTGACTAATCTTAGCGCAGTCTGATATCTTATGAATGATGCATGCAAATACATAACCCGTTTTCTGTCGCATTTAAGAGTAACATGAATTATCTTGTGGCGTTGACGTTGATTTACGTTAAGACACGACTTTGTCCTTCAGAGGCCATTTTTGAGTTGTCTGTTCGCAACATCCGCATCCCTCGAGCATCTCTACTCTCAAATTTGCATTCTAATACCAAGTGTCTATTCTTGAGTTCTCTTATTTGGATCTTTATATCTAAATTTTTGTAACTCGAATGTATTTTAAGGTCAAACTGTGAATTTCTATCTGCGTGCTAGGTGGTACATTCTGTCCCCTGCAGTCTTGTCTCGTGTTACAGGCCGAGACATTATGTTTAGATCTTCCAGGATCAAAATAACTATTAAATGAGCATAGTCTAACCATTTTGGATCAAAAATACAGTAAAAACTGTAATTTTGTGAAATAATGTTACAATTAAAAATGACTGTTTTCCATTTTAATATATTTTAAAATGTATTTTGGAGGCTTGTTTCTGCCACAGAATAAAACAGGTTATTAAGACTTTTTACTAGTGGCACTCGCTGCAGAGTCAAATGACGCCTAGCTCCTCCTCACTGGACGTCTAAAGGGGTGGAGGGATTTTGGAGGGTTAGGGTGTGGTTGGAACTTGAATATTCTCGCTGTATGCAATGGGTGGAGCTGGACGGTCCAACCACCTAACCCTACCCATAACCCCATGGCTAAACATAACTCCACCCATTAGGTCCACAGAGGTGGAGCTGGACTAGGACAAGCTCCAGCCATTATGTCCAGAGAGGGGGAGCTGGACGTCATTGGGCTCTGCAGTGAGCACCACTTGAAATTTTCAGCATCAGTTTTAAGTGTTGCATGATCCTTCCTAAATCATTCTAATATGCTGATTTGCTGCTCAAAAGACATTTCTGATTATTATCAATATTGAAAACAGTGGTTGCTACTTAATTTTTTTTTGTGGAAACTGTCATACAAAAAGTACAAAAGTATTTTTTTAAGAAGTGGATACTTGTATTCAGCAAAGATGCTTTAAATGTGGCAGTAAAGACTTATATAATGTTACAAAAAGAAATAAATGCTGTTCTTTTGAACTTTGTATTCATGCAAAATAATTACAAAAATACAAAATATACACAAAAATATTAGGAATCATAGTTTTCAACATTGATGATAATAAGAAATCTTTCTCTAGCACCAAATCAGCACATTAGAATGATTTCACACTGAAGACTGGCTGTTGAAAATTTAGCATTGCCATCACAGGAATAAATTACATTTAAAATATATTACAATAGAGAACAGTTATTTTAAATTGTTATAAAATATATTTTTATAGTATTATAAAATAATACTGTTTTACTGTATGTTTGATTAAATAAATGCAGCCTTAGTGAGCTTTTTTTTTTTTTTTTTTTCTCATTACTAGACACTATTTATGGGGGTTTCAGTATTTAACTCCATCCGTCCCTGTATAAACCCCAACCTCAAGATACAAACATCAAACTAAACCCACTCATCAAACTGATTGGTTGATTCAAATATTGTTCCAACCCAGATATCATGTAACTCACAGGATTTTGTGTTTCACTTTACAGGTACAACATGCCAGCAAGCAGATCACTGCAGACAAACAGTACAAAGGTATTATCGACTGTATTGTGAGGATTCCTAAGGAGCAGGGCTTTATTGCCTTTTGGCGTGGCAACCTAGCCAACGTCATTCGCTATTTCCCTACACAAGCCCTCAACTTTGCCTTCAAGGACAAGTACAAACAGGTTTTCTTGGGTGGAGTTGATAGGCACACGCAGTTCTGGCGATACTTTGCCGGCAACTTGGCCTCCGGTGGAGCTGCAGGAGCCACTTCCCTCTGCTTCGTCTACCCCCTTGATTTTGCTCGTACCCGACTGGGTGCAGATGTCGGGAAAGCTGGGAGCTCCAGAGAGTTCAATGGGCTGGCCCACTGCCTGGCCAAAATCTTTAAGTCAGATGGGTTGCGGGGTCTGTATCAGGGCTTCAACGTCTCTGTCCAGGGCATCATTATTTACAGGGCGGCCTACTTCGGAGTCTATGACACTGCTAAAGGTAATAGGTTTGTGCTTCAGAGTATTATAGTAGCTTTTATTTATACATTTTAGTTTGTTTTAATTATTTTTGTTATGTGCTTTTGTCATTTTTATTCGTTTTAATGATGTTTTTTAGCTTTATTTTATTTCAGTTGTAGTAATTTTAGTATTTCGACTTATTTTATTTCAGTTAGTTGGCAGTTTTTCATAAAATATTTATATTTTATTTTATTTCATTTCAGCTAAATTTAAATTAATGAAAGCAACTTGTAATCGCTTTAATTAATAATAACGAAACTGGTTTGAAAGTTTAGAAAAAAGTTTTTTTTTTTTTTAAGTCAAGCTTTGAAAATGTGTATTTAGTTTATATATTTCTTCCTATTTAAAAATTAACTTTTGTGGACCAGGGTGGAAGAACACTTCACTTCCCAGAATGCATTACCTTTGTTTTCTTTGAATAGAGTGCAACAGTGCAAACTCGATTCATTTTCTCTTCAAGGAAATTTATTTTGAACGATAACATATAAACCTTTAAAGGCTGCTATGAGGTCATTAATCCATGGTATTTGCTTCAGCTGAAGCCGTCAGCCCTCATTATTTCAGCTTATTTTAAAAATAATCAGGTTTAACAGTGGAATTCCTGGTGAAAAACTACATTACCCATGATGCTGTACAGAAAATTACACCAATCAGTGCCCACCCCCTTTTTTTTTTTTGCCGTGCTGGTTCTGGAAGTATTCTTTTCCATACATTTTTCCCATAGGGATTTAAAAAAGTCTTTGTTAAAGAATTATAAGCCTTAAACCAAGCCAATCAACTAGGTGAATTACAACACTACAAGCTTACACAGATTTGAAGCAAAAAAGTTTTAGAAAATTAAACAAAAAGACATATATATATATATACAAGTATTTTGAGAGCATAGGGAGATCGACTCGATTACATAATTCGGAGTGCTTCATGGGAGTGGGCGGAACTTTCTGGTGTAATTCTCTGTACAGCATCGTGGATAGTGTAGATTTTCACAAGGAATTCCACTGTTAAACATGAGTGTTTTAAAAAATAAGCTGAAAGAAAGCAATACCATGGATTAATAACCTCGCAGCTCACAGTAGGTCTGTCTTTAAAGGTTTATTACTTCCGGAACCCCACTGTTTCACTCTATTGGCGATTGGCTCTTTTATTTAGAGGGCGGGACCTATTCCGCCATATTACCATTGCACTTTCTCCCATTCACAGTAATATGAGTGCAATGTTTTTGTATTTCTTAAGTCTTAGATTAGTTACAGCTCAGTAAATTCCTCTTCCTTCCTATCATTCCAGTTAAACTTGTGATATGGCCAGTTCAATTCAAATTCATACGGCTAATTCTTGAGTTCTGAATTAAACGAGGTCCATGCATTGTTTCTTGTGTGGTGACGTACAGGCATGCTTGCTGACCCTAAGAACACCCACATTGTGGTCAGCTGGATGATTGCACAATCTGTGACGGCAGTGGCTGGCGTGGTCTCCTATCCCTTTGACACTGTGCGGCGTCGCATGATGATGCAGTCTGGGCGCAAAGGAGGTATACAACACACATTTGCTCAAACATATTGGCTCATTTGAATAACTCCCTGCTCTCTATCAAATATGCATTTATTTAAACTCAGGCCTTTGTCTTTTGTTTTCCCAGCGGATATTATGTACACTGGAACCATTGACTGCTGGAGAAAGATCGCTCGTGATGAGGGCGGCAGAGCGTTCTTCAAAGGGGCTCTGTCTAATGTACTCAGAGGAATGGGGGGCGCTTTTGTGCTCGTGCTTTATGATGAATTCAAGAAGTATGTTTAAACAACATATGCTAAAAGAAAGTAGAATAGCTTTTACCACAGTTTTGTCAAGCTTTACCCGAACCCTCTCCACTCCGCACAGATGTGGTCTGAATTAAATTGTGTTAGAAGCAAAAAACTATTATTTTAAATTAATTCTGTTGGTTGCTATATTTTTATGTTCAGAAAATGCTCTTTCCTTTGATGATAAAAAAAAAAAATCACAATTGTATCAAAAGAAAGCATCTACTGTATATGTGTGATTTAAGTGTGCAGCCAGAGAAATATTACAGATCAAATTATAAAAAGAAATGTGTTGCGTATTTATGCTCAAAATGATTTAAAAAAAGATTTTGTCTATAATATTCCTCCATAAATCTGAGCCGTTATAAGTATTCATTAATATGTTGTCTATACCGTGCAATACCATAATTCCTCCTCAAGATGGCGTGACACGACAGCATTTTATTCTGCATTCATATACAGTACCATGTTCTTGTAGTCCTTCGATTAAGTTTTTCAGTTCTCCTAGCCAAGGTCTGTGGTTACAAGGATATACAATATCACTCTCAAAACAAAATGTGGAGTTCAAACACACAGAATACTGTTCCACAGTTTAAACGTCTTCTCAAAGTTGGACTTGAAAAACCAACTGAGAGCAAGTGTCCGATGGAATCATAGACGTATTAAATATGACGCTTTAATTCACAACAGATTTGCCCTCTATGTGTCTCAGCAATGAAAGAGAGCCCAGTAAAGTGTTCCAGCAGAGAATGTGTGGAGCCAGAGACATGGCATTCACAGTCAGACCTTATGTGACACGAAAAGTGTATTTCCATGATTTCTCTTTTTGGAAGTCCGCTTAAGTATTTTCCATCTTGGATAATGAGGGGAGTCATATTTTCATGGTCATTTTCTTGTCAGTCTCAGTGTTTGGTTGCGTCAGGCTGATCTTGATGAACTAGATCCCGCTTTTAGAAGTATAAATGTGAGGGCAAGTAAGGAAGGGTATTTTGAGTTCAGTAATGACACTGGAACGTTACACTCATTTTTAGCATGTAGAGCTATTGTAATATTATTCCACACTTTATGGAGAAAAAGGCTGTAGCCTACTTACAGGTTCAACTTGCAGTAATGTACGAACACCAATGCTTGTGAATTCAATAAAAGTGGATACCCTATATGCTCTTATGTTTTTGGATTTTTAATCATTTAGGGTTTGTGGCAATTCAATGTTAATGGACATATCTCCATATGAAAGCTTGAAATGTTATCTGATCTAATCCAAAAATATAAAAGACAAACTAAAATATTTTGTCAATAAAATGCAATTATTAACCTTTTCATATACAATAATAGCATGTTTTAATAATTAAAAGTGAACAAATGTTTTAACGAAGAGCAAAACAACAATACAGCATGGTTCATAATTTCTGAACATTGACTATCAGTCTTTATTCACCTCTTTCTCGTGGTTTCTCAATAGAATTCATAAGCATTAAAGGACTATCTCAACTGCTAAATAACAATAATTGGAGATTAAAATAATGCAGATTTGTCTCATTGTACTGTATACAAACACTAAAAATTAACTTCAGTAAGAAATTTGCTATGGTTAAATAAATGTTCAGTGATATCTTCCAAAGATTTTTGAATTTTGGTGCAATTCTTTCTCTATATATAGTGTTGATATGGTAACTAGTAAATAGCTACACTAAGTTTTGTCATGCTGGCATGTGTGGAAACTTTTAAAACATGCCTGTTACAATAAGCCCTGCGTTAGGTTGTGCTCCGCGCACCCCTAACTGTAATTAAATTACAGAAAAATCAAGACTTTAAGAGTAATCCCTTACTTGACATTTTCAAGGGAAAAGGAATCAAATTACAGTAATTAGTTACTTAGTAATCCATTACACCCAACACTGTCCCTTCATAACATCTACTGACAGCTGCCACACTTGCACTAATATAGCTATATGGGTACAACGGGGATAAAGGCATACCTTAAGAAACAAATTGCTTTTCTCTATTCCCATGATTGCAGACAAGATATACATCCAATTATACACTCATAAAAGTGGTTTATTTTGTTTAAAAATCTTATAAATGTATGAGGTTGCAAGGTGGGCCTTTTACCCCACACAAGGGGTAAAAGGCGCACGTTATTTATACAAATACTTTAGCTAAAATAATATATTTTTTATGATGTCTAAGTTAATACTTGTTCAAAATAATTACTTTAGCAATGTTTGCACTATTTTCTGTTTATTTTGATAAGTAAAATAATTCATTATTGTTCAATAAATAGGCTATACTTTCATTAAAATGTTAATATAAAAATACATTTGAATTATATATAAACAATTATTTTACATTTTTTTTATGTTTATAAAAATTATTTTAAAAAGTAAAGATTCTGAAAGCATTGAATGAGATCCCATAATAATTTAATATAGATTTTCAGTAGTGACATTAAACCATATTTTATTAGCCTATATTATATGATTAATATTTTTTTAAATCTGATAGTTTAATTTTAAATGTGATTATTTCTAAGGTGGACAGCCAACTTATCGACTAAAATAGACTATTTTTGACTGTCAAAATGCCGGCGGACACAGCTACAGTGAGTTGTTCAAAATCTTTCTTTTTAGTAACTCTGTGTACACAAACAATGTTGTCAATGCTCGAGTTCATTTGTAGAGCCTCTGGTGATACTTCAAGCAAAGTTTCATGTTGTGTCGAATAGAAAAATTCGACACAACATGAACTAAAAATAGCGATTTTTGATGCTATCATAGAAGTTCCCCATGCACTCCCATTCAAAAGGCAATTTGACCGAAAACGAAAATACGGTCAAACTTAAAAGTGGCGTTTCCATTCTAATTATGCTTTCAAACGAAAGTTTGCCTCGGGTAGATTAACAAAAAGACCCTAGATTGCATTTTGGCGAGAGTTGCCCTTTAAATTTTGTGCCTTTTACCCCAAATACCATATTTTTACATATTCTTTCGATATTGAAAAACTGTTGCTTTATTAGCTTGAGCAAAACTGAAAATCACTTAGAAGACCTTTGTCTCAAAATATATTCAATAATTTTAGCAATTCTGATTTGCTACTTAAATTTACAACATTAAAAAAAAAACATCAAATATTAGATCAAATTAGCGCAGAATCAACTTTACGTCAAGGATCAGACCAATTTCCACGTGCATCTTGAAAAACGGATGTTTTGAAAAGTGCTGCGACAAGTTTTTGTGCCATCTTGTGGTTTAGAGGAAAATAAAATCAAAGGAGCATTTTACCTTTTTAGCCTATAGCCCCATTGTACCCTATATATATATATATATATATATATATATATATATATATATATATATATATATATATATATATATGAAGACTTCAGATGCAAAAGCCTCTAAGTGCCATCTGAAATTTCCTTCTAGAATGAAATTTTTTATCAATCTTGTATGTTTATGTTCACTTATTTCACTTGTGCAATGGCAATTCAAATTACCTATTAATTGTCATTAAAGTGAAATTACTGAACTTAAATATACGAGCTTGATAAAAATACTCATTTTAGAAGAAAATTTCAGATGGCACTTAGAGGCTTTTGCATCTGGGGCCGTATTCACAAAGCATTTTATCTTACCACTAGAGTACTCCTAAATCGCACTAAAAGATTTTAGCTAGGAGTTTTCTCTTAAAAGTTATTCACAATGCCTTTCAGACCTACTCTTAGTAAAGAAAAATGACAACTCCTAAACTAAGAGTGAGTCTTCGTTGCTATGGATTACGTCATTACTCATGCACGAGCTTGACTGAAGTGACCACCTTGATTGGCTAATGATTCCAAACACCTCCCCTACGATGATGAGTGACAGGTCTGAGAATGCGTGCGCTACACAAGTAGTGCGAAGGACGGAAGATGATGAATAACTGAATAAATAGCCTAAATGAATAAAGAGTAAGGCAAAACAAATAGCCTAGTAGCCTAATGAAACATATGGATTGATGCAATATCTTTGCAACATTATTGAATTAATCTGTCACTATATGCCTCTGCCTACATTTGCAAAGAGAAGAACATTTCAATTTGATTCACAATGAAACGTTACAATTAGTTTACATGCAATGAGTAGCCTAGTTTTGGTTGTTGTTGGTGGCGTTATTGCATCCCTAGTTATGCCTACAATGCAAAATTGTTCCCTCGCGATTGGAAGCTCCTGTAGCCGCCGCATACGCATTTCAAAACACCGCAACGTGAAATGCCACAAAAAGCGGTTTGTGAATAGGTCTTAATGAGTTAGGAGTCCTCTCGACTTCTTTTAAGCTGTCCCAGACTTAGGTGCTACTTTTAGGGCTAAAATGCTTCGTGAATTACTCTTAGTCAACAAAATTAGGAGTCCTAAAGTTACGAGTGACACGCCCATTATTTTTAGGAGTTGCTCCTAAATTCGCCAGTTAGGAGCTACTTTTAGCCTTAAAATTCTTTGTGAATACGGCCCCTGAAGTCTTCATATACACTCACCTAAAGGATTATTAGGAACACCTGTTCAATTTCTCATTAATGCAATTATCTAATCAACCAATCACATGGCAGTTGCTTCAGTGCATTTAGGGGTGTGGTCCTGGTCAAGACAATCTCCTGAACTCCAAACTGAATGTCAGAATGGGAAAGAAAGGTGATTTAAGCAATTTTGAGCGTGGCATGGTTGTTGGTGCCAGACGGGCCGGTCTGAGTATTTCACAATCTGCTCAGTTACTGGGATTTTCACGCACAACCATTTCTAGGGTTTACAAAGAATGGTGTGAAAAGGGCAAAACCTCCAGTATGCGGCAGTCCTATGGGCGAAAAAGCCTTGTTGATGCTAGAGGTCAGAGGAGAATGGGCCGACTGATTCAAGCTGATAGAAGAGCAACTTTGACTGAAATAACCACTTGTTACAACCGAGGTATGCAGCAAAGCATTTGTGAAGCCACAACACGCACAACCTTGAGGCGGATGGGCTACAACAGCAGAAGACCCCACCGGGTACCACTCATCTCCACTACAAATAGGAAAAAGAGGCTACAATTTGCACGAGCTCACCAAAATTGGACAGTTGAAGACTGGAAAAATGTTGCCTGGTCTGATGAGTCTCGATTTCTGTTGAGACATTCAGAATTTGGCGTAAACAGAATGAGAACATGGATCCATCATGCCTTGTTACCACTGTGCAGGCTGGTGGTGGTGGTGTAATGGTGTGGGGGATGTTTTCTTGGCACACTTTAGGCCCCTTAGTGACAATTGGGCATCGTTTAAATGCCACGGCCTACCTGAGCATTGTTTCTGACCATGTTTATCCCTTTATGACCACCATGTACCCATCCTCTGATGGCTACTTCCAGCAGGATAATGCACCATGTCACAAAGCTCGAATCATTTCAAATTGGTTTCTTGAACATGACAATGAGTTCACTGTACTAAAATGGCCCCCACAGTCACCAGATCTAGAGCATCTTTGGGATGTGGTGGAACGGGAGCTTCGTGCCCTGGATGTGCATCCCACAAATCTCCATCAACTGCAAGATGCTATCCTATCAATATGGGCCAACATTTCTAAAGAATGCTTTCAGCACCTTGTTGAATCAACGCCACGTAGAATTAAGGCAGTTCTGAAGGTGAAAGGGGGTCAAACACAGTATTAGTATGGTGTTCCTAATAATCCTTTAGGTGAGTGTATATGTATATATGTATATATATATATATATATGTATATATATATATATATATATATATATATATATATATATATATATATATTCTGCATGCATGGTTAGATTGTAGAGATTAACTGGAGAAAAAAAATAGCCAATACTGTGTATTAACAGAAAAGCAATAAGCATCCATGGCAATAAAGGGTGAAACGGCAAAACAATTGTCTTTCTCAGCAAGAGCATTTCAAAGCTTCTGTAATCAAGGCTGATCTACAATCTTAAGCACAGCTGGACACAGTCTCTCTATTATGCCTCTGATTTTGTTTACTACAGACAGACTTTGCTAGACTTTATAATGAAAACCATGCAAGTCAATCAACTGACAGAGATCAAAGGCCAATGTAATTTACCAAAATGGCCATAATACAAAGCAATCTTCTGTAATGTGAACTGCCTCGTCCGACTCCAAGATACTGTACATGTCAGATAAATATTAAGTAATTTTCTTCAAATGCAACCTTGACAGGGGTTTGGAATTGCCAACCTGCAAGTAATTATAATACTAGTGTTAAGTGCTTTGATATTAAAATGACTGGTTTAAAACCATTAACTTTCTTCAGATAACAGGAAATGTACAATTGTTACCACATGTTGATACTTTAGAAAACTATGTGTTCATTGACAACATGTGACATGAACTTAAAACATTATCTGCTTTCCCTTATATGAATTCTCATACATTTTTAAAATCTGCCCTTTATTTTTATCATTGCACTATAACGATTATGTCTGGGCTTTCATATTTATGTTTTGAATTTACAACTGCTAAGCAGACATAAGAAGTCCACATGATGGCACTGTTGAAATGAAAATAAAACAAAGGAAGGGTTGTGAGATGTAAGATGAACTGCTAGAAGAAACAGATCTAGAATCATAACAAACATGAACTTTCAACAAACTCTTAACATTAAAAGCATCTCAGTTATTCTTTATATTTGTACTGTTTTGTTTGTTTGTGGCATCATCCATTCTGAAATGATGTAATTCTAAAGCCATTTAGACTTAATTTGAGAAAAAAGCAACGAAAAAGTTTGAGATACAGCACCTACTAAGCCTTTTAAAGCACTGTTATACGAGCTTCAGTGATTGTGTTCTGTTGCATTAACTGTGGCTATACTGAGGTATCCACTAGATCCGAGGTTTGTTGTGGTCAAAATCCCATGTGCTCTGGCAGAAGCCTCAGTCAGTCAATCTATGAGCAAACACTCATTGAGGTGTGGACTGTGAGAAGTGAAATATTTCATGACAGGGCTTTCATCCAGACCTCTGATGACTCTTTGTTGTTATTTCGGAGTTGTCCCAGCGGACCACTCTTACCATGCAGTCTGCTGGCTGCATCTCATAAACACACACATACATACACACACTGCTCGCTTCAGATGTCTTGCATGCCATGTTCGCTGTCATGTCACGCACCTTTATGCTCTTTCATTCTGTTTGAAAAACAACAGTAGCATGTATCTGTAAGGGTGTTGTGTCCTTAATTTTATATTTATTTACACAAAAAAATAGACCTTTCTTGTTAGTAAATAGAGGAATCTTTGACTTCTTGACTATTACATCAATGATTTATACCAGGAATTGATACACTTTTATGTCAGCCAAACAAAAAATAAAATATTACTTGAAGATTTTAAGTTAATATTTCACTTTACATGTTGACAGTTTTCTGATGTTAGTTAACGGTCACATGACATGCAGGAAAACATTTTTATTTTTCATTATATATATATATATATATATTTTTTTTTTCCGAGTGCTTAATTTTGATTGTTTTTATTTTACAATTATTTTATTTTTTATTTTCACGATTTAATCTTGCCGAACTCCCAGGATTTGGGAAAACCCTGATTTTTACTATCAGTAAATTTGTTTATACACATTTTCGAATAATAATAGGGTTTATTTGTGGGGGGGGAAAACTGCGGAGCTAAAAAATAAAATATAAAAATATAGAATTACAATCCAATTAAAAACAATATAAAATATACAATTAAATATAGATTATTTAAATCTAGATCTATATTTTAAAGAACTACATATTGTAGACTATGCTATAGAGATTATAATTGTTAATGATTCTGATAAATGTTTTTATTATTATTATTATTATTATTATTATTCATCAATCTGTTGATTTATAAGGCCTGTAATGACCATAAAAGTAAATGTAGGTCATTTCAGCATCAGAAAGCAAACAATGCCTTCCCATTAAAAAAAAAAAGATGCAGAGATAGAAAAAAGAAGCAGCATGCACTTACTTTTTTATAATGCTTGTGTCAGGCTGATAATGCTCTGAGATATGGAGAAAGTTCTATAATACATTTCGTTCCATAAAGGAACTAGTGGTTAGTGTGGTTAGCTTGCGCAAACATGTTTTTGCTCAGCTACTGTTGTCTTGTACACTGCAAAATGTAAGTGATGACCAAACCTGATAACATTGAATTTTAATAACAACTAATTTGAACTAATTTGACAGGTTTTTGAATGCGAATGCACTTAGAATGTTTTATAAAACTCAGTTAAGTCTCTCAGTTAAGACTCCACACCCCTGACATTGACCCTTTTTGTCGACCTTTACGATGCCCTTGCCTCAAACAAACAAACAGACATTGATCATCACGCGCAGTCATGTTGACTTTCAACAGCTGTTTGTTTGATTGTAAGTAAGTCAGTGGTCAAAGCAAAAAAAACCAACAACTGTTGCTTTTTTTTCCCGCCGTTTGTTGCGGTGGCTTATTGGCCCTGACATGTTCCAGTGCCTCTGTTTAAGACCAGTGGTGTCGTTCCAGTGTTTGACGGCTGTCACACATCACAAAGCTCCACTTTTGAAGCGCAAATAGGTGACCCACCACCTCAGTCCCACGTCTATCTCTTCTTCTCTCTAGCAACAATAACAATCAATTGTTCAACATCAGAAGGTTCTGAAGAACAACCTATAAATCATATGCATCCCCTGCTGGTCTCTTGGCGGCCAAGTTGACTTTACTGAAGCGTTTCTTTGATCGTGCACTGCTTTGATTCACTTTTCTCTCACCCTTTTAGCTAAACATATCATTGGAATTTCGCTCTTTGTTCCTGACAGGTCTCGTCTTAGCTCGGTTTCTCTGCAGACACGCAGCCCTTCCCAGAGGGGGAGAACCGCTCCACAGCCCAGACGTAATCGAGTGCTGCTCAAAGATTTATCCTCATCTTTTCAGTCGACTCTCTCTTTTCCCCTTCACTCTCTGCCTTGACATCTCCAGGCCGGCGTCCCATCCCTCTCTGTGGCACAATTGAAATGACAAGGTTGGTGTGGTCAGTGTCATTCAACGTTTTATAAATAATGCTGAGCACAAGTCTCTCATTAATCTCTATTACAAGCAGAGATCTTGAAAAAACAGTGGGATGCAGTGGATCTTTGAAAACTATCGTCATTTATTGAGAGATTTCACTGTCTTTGTTTGTAATCCCAAGAATTTTCATGTAAAAAAGATGAGAAAAGAATTTGTAATTTGCCAAATTATTCTGATTTTGCCCTCTTTTTTTAATGTTCAAAACCCAATAGGTTGACATTTTCTAGCACCGTATGCACTTCTCAGAAATGTGCATTATTTTTTAACATATAGAAACATTATTAAAGCTGCAGTCTGTAGTTTTTCCTCTTTGTCGCCATCTCTGTTTGAAATCTGCAATTGCAGTTATTCGTGGAATTATCAACTTTACGTGGGTTGTGCCTCGGCAAATGTCATCTGAGTAAGTAAGTAACATCCACTTTTGTTCTGACCAACTAAGGGAAATTAATCATATCACGTCAAACCGTGCAAATTATACTTTGTCCTCAATTGTTGATGTTAACAACATCAGCATTGCGTGACTGCATTTAATGCCCTTCCGATATTTATCCTTGTTTTCGCATTGGCCCGGTTGCAGTCTCTTTTTTTGTAGCCACTCCGAAGTCCGAAATCTTTTGCATTTTACAACGGGTGAATCTCCAGTTGTCGCTGGTGATTGTCGTTTGAACCTTTCTGGATCCGCCATCAAATTGATAAGTTTAATTATATCAAGTGCTGTGAGAAAAGGCTATAAATCTTCACCTCCAACATCCTCACACGCAAAATAGCCTACTAGCCGAGACTCCTTCTTTATATGTGACGTAATGATGCAAAGACATGCTCGAATTTCCTGCGGAAATCCACCAGTACCACTGGAATTAAAAACATTATTACAAGCTTACCATTTGAATCGAGCTCAGGCAAGCAGATTTTGAACACTGGCTGGTTATGTACTTGCTAAAAAAATGATTTTGGATAATCTTTAACCCAAAAAAGTTACGGACTGCAGCTTTAAAAAAAAATATTCACAAACTTACCACAGCAAAAACATAGTAAAATACAAAATAAATAAGTGAACAAATAAAAACAAAGTCAGAAAATTAGAAAACATCATGTGAAAATTCTTATATATAATGAGACCCCGAGTAACATTTTCCTAGAAGATGATTAGTGCATGTTATCAAGTTAAGATCTTGTTTAGAATCAGTTTGCATAAAATTAGGAAAAGTCAACTGATTCTTAAATGTTAAGCATGTTTTTTGTTTTTTTTTAGATATTAATGGAATGTTTAAACATAACCTGCAGGTTAATTTGAATAAAAAGACAGTAATTAAGTGATTAGACAAATAAACAAAATAATTAAATAGACATACTGTAAATGCACTGGGACGTTTAAAAAAATTTGTTTTCATGACAAGAGGGTAAATAAACACCAGCTCATTTCCTTTTGACTTTGAAATATGTAATGAACATCTAGGTGCAAAAACACGATCATTATCTATTACAAAAAAACTAGAAAAACAGCTCCAGGCTCATACATGTCACTGTTCGCACGCAAGACTCTTGCATCTGCTTTTGTGTGGTAATTTATATATATGATATGTACAATGCATGAGAAAGAAATGGTCTTTATTGCATGTATTTGATTAAGTCTTCTGTGGCTGGAACACCTATTATTATCAAGCTGCTTGTAAGGTTTGGTTAATGAGACTTGTGTTAGTTACGGTATATCAAATTGGAAAAATGACTCACTTGAACATAACATCATTTTTATTATTTGTGGCACAGTCACAACATCTGGTGGTAGGATTTTGTGATTGCTAATTGTAGAAGACTAGTAAGCATTGTGGTAAGTTTTAAATATCACACAAAAGTAAAAGAAAAACATTCAGTAAAGTTGGTGTATTAGCCTGGTTATATATGTCTGACCCTTGTTCACTTCCTCCCTCAGGTTCTAAGTAGCTACATCTGATCTTGTGGTGAGATAAGTGAATTCTATATAGTGAGAAAATACCAGATAATCATATTGAGAGCTAAAACTGTTGGGGAAAATATCCAACATATAGGCTACATTTCACACCTTGGCCACATTTATGAAAATATGGTTAATAAATCAAATAAAAATAAGAAAAGAAAGGAGGAATTTATTTCAACACACGAAAATTGACACCAATAATAAATTAATAATTTCTTAATTTTTTATAATAGGCTCTACACTAAAAAAATAAAGGCTTGTTAAAGGTTTTTTTTTTTTTTTTAAGATTCGATTTCAGCAAAGAAACATCTTCCTATCAATAACCAGTTTTGACTGACTTGATTTTTTATTTTATTTTTCAGTTGATTTTATGGTTATTTGGTCCTTAAATTCTTATATTAATCTATCATCCATTACCAGAAGTAAAGCCCTGGGTTCTTACATCAGTAAACATCAGTACATTGATATTTTTTTACAAAGAGCAAGAAAACATGAAAGTGTTTTATAACATCAAAAGAACTTAAAAAGTTTCCCCTAAGGTGAAATCACCAACAAAACATTTACTAAGAATCTACCAGAGTCCCAAGAAATAAATGTGAACTGAATAATAAGAAAGACTTAAACAAAACAGAACTAGTGATGTGAGAGAGTTACAAATCAGAACCCTCCCTCACACTAAACCTATGAGTAAGAAGTGAGGGGGAGAGAACGGGAAGGAAATGAGTGGAGGAACAGCAGGGTTTACTGATTCAGGTATAACTTGTGTCACCTGTTCCTCTGTGCTTTAAACACTGAGACTTCTTCATTGATAAGTTACTGTCAGAGGAACATATCATGAACAACTGGAGTGTGTATCTCCTGGTAGTCCTTGCCTTGCTCCTTGCTTCAAAGTCCAGTGCTGCTGCTGCTGATGATGATGATGATGATGATTATGATGATTATGATTATCATGATAATGAGACTGTTGGTGAGTTCTTCTTTAATCTTTAGTTCTTTTACCCCTAGGAATTAACAGAACAAACATTCAATATTTATTGGTTAATGCAACTTTTGATTAAACTGAGACTTGATTACACATTGTTATTTTCATATGACACATGTTTTAAATTAATAACTTTTTCACAACAAGAATGACCCATCACTTAACTTATTTAAGCTGGACTATGACGCTATTTTCTTCTAGATCTGCTATACAGCAGCAACAAAGTTCGTTGCATTATTTTCCTGTTATCACTGTAAAGCTGCTTTGAAACAATCTTTATTGTAAAAAGCGCTATATAAATAAAGGTGACTTGACATGACATATTTATCTATGAAGAGCTGTTAGAGAAGTTTGTAGCTGAAGAGCATTAGAAAAGACATGTATTAAGTATTATGAGAATAACTCCCACAGAAGCATGGTTATTCTCATCACAAATGTGTAAAAGGTCACAGGTTAAATGTTTAGGAATGGAGCTTGTGACACACATTCTTGCCAGTATACATTTAGACAAACTTCTGATGATAATGATAAGATTGCTGTTAAGTGGCGGTGCATCACAGTGCATGAGCTGTCTGGAGACCCACATCAAAAGGCCTGAGGAAGGGGAGGCGTTTAGATGAGCTGGTATATCCTGTATACCTGACAAAGACTCACCTCAGAACACATTCATTAAATAATAAAAAAAAAAAAAACATGTTTTCGCAATAATGTTATTCATTCAGTTAAATTTAAAGCTGTTACTCATATTGTAGGCTCAACAGAATATGTGGACTTTCTCAGTTTTTTTAAACTAAACATTAATTAATCTGAAGGAGTCAATAACTCGAGAAGTGCTAGCAATACAAAGTTTCAAACATCATTTAGATTTAACAATTATAACTATAGTAAATACCTATTTTCACTAAGTACAATACTCACCAAATAAATAAATACGTGGACATAAAAAAAAAATTTGAGATCAAATTATAGTTTATAGTTTTAGCTGTAAATGCTAGTACTACTATGTCCATCGCAATGTACAATCTCATGAGAAAAAAAAAAATCTATTCTATGTCGTAGTGATTCCATATGAATTTGAACGATGTGATTCAAGGTCCACCCCTAAACCTAACCGTCAGTGAGGCTTAAACACTTTGAAAAAACATTTATGAATGAGAAATTCCTATGAATTATAGTACCAGTTTTCCAAAATGCTAAATAGTTATGAATTGCCATGAGAGTGTGTTGCAATATACAAAGCAATCGACCAAACAAAAAATGAGTTTATGGTGTGATACGAGAGACATGAAAGTAGCACTGGATTCAGTTAGTTGCGGATGAGCGATACAGCGTTGTCATGGACAACGGTGAATATTAGGAACACTGGATGACACGACTGACCAATCAGAATCACGTATTCAACCGAGCCATGTTGTATAAAGAGATAATTTAAGTTACATCTAGCCGGTTGTTATCGCAAAATAAACCCAGACATTGTGATCAGGACATACTGAAGTCCTCCGATTTCATTTTAAATACAACTGATTGCTGCTAACAACAACGGTCATTATCTAGAAATTTCAGACCACTGAATGCCGAGATTGACCAAGTATTTCAGAGAGCTGTGTAATAAGGAAAAATATTTAATAAACACATTACCATGCAAGATGATTTTTCAAATTCTGTGGAATTTTGTATGAACCGCTAACGTTACTCATTATTCTGTGCTATTTTTAAGCCATAGAAGACATTAACCCGGACCAGATTGTTTTTAAGATTACTAGTAATACATCACATGGTATTATTGTAACATGGAGGATACTACATCCAGGAATAAATCCCGCATGTTATTCAACTGAAGTGCAATACAAGAGCCAATGTGTCAAAGACTGGAAGGTACTGAACACTCACAGACTTACACATTTGAAATTCAGTAATACTCACTTTGAGCATAGAACTGAGGCAACTAGACTTGCATATTATGCTTGATACAGTATGACAGAAAAAATGCTCATGAATCTGATATAAAATGACACATGCTATCCAAAGCAAAGTTGGAGAATCTTACAGTATGCTTTGTATTTTCTTATATGCAGACAAGTCGGAGGATTGATAAACAAGAAGGTGTCTATAATTTGCCCCTGTCCACCCTCAGCATAAAGACGAATTACGATTTCAGAATAAGAATGAAATTGCAGTGTGTGGAAAAGGACTGGAGCAACTGGACAAAAGTGCAAAGTTGGGGAAACAATAAAGGTACCGTCTCTTTGTCTTTGAAAAACCATGTGTTCAGGCTCAAGACCAGAGCCTAGTTTGATAAATATGAATTAAATGGTCATTAGCCATAGCAATATTTCTGGTTAAAAAAAAACTTCTTTTTACATCTCTTTATTAGCCCATACACTAATACATAATTGTGATCAAAATTATTCAACACCCATTGCTTTTCAGATTTATTGGCAAAATGTACAGACTTTCAGCTGTTGTAATGGGAAAAATTACTTAATTAATTGAAATAGCTCAACATAACAAATGTTTTATATACTGTATAAATACTATATAAATACTGTTCGTTTTCTCACACAAACCGCTCGTTTCGTGTCTTAGGCCATCAATGTGTACTTACGATGGGGAATAGGGGTTATGCGCAACATACTTCCGGGTTCTACAAAACAGATATAACTACTTCCGGTCGTCAGCTACTGAGGTAAACACAGCGTAGGAATGGCGACCTTTTATAGCCGGTGTTTACAGGAGCTACCCATTCTATCCATTTCAGGGCCCGTATCCCTAAAGATTCTGAGAATCCTCTCAGAGAGCTCCTAACTTAACCTAAAAATTCCTTGCCAGGAGTTTTAGCTTAGAAGTGATTCCAGAACATTTTCAGTGAACTCTGAGCAAGGAATGGATGGAAAATCCTATCTTAGTGAGGAGGTGTGGTTGACCCCATTGCTAGGTATGAGTCATCATTTCAAAAGCCGTGATTGGTTGATCCTACAAGTTTGATGAAAATGAACTTTTGGTG
This sequence comes from Squalius cephalus, assembly GCF_949319135.1. Taxonomy (NCBI): domain Eukaryota; kingdom Metazoa; phylum Chordata; class Actinopteri; order Cypriniformes; family Leuciscidae; genus Squalius; species Squalius cephalus. The sequence continues at coordinate 12,686,489 of NC_137130.1, forward strand.
ATAATGAGCAAAGGATGTACCCTCAAATCAATAAACATAATTATACACTCTAATCTTATGCAGACTGTAATTGTAAATAATATTTCACATTCAAGAAAATATCTGGAAAATGAATAGTAAGCTGTAGGGGTTATAGCCTAACATTAGAATCTAAAATATGTGAAAACTTAAGCTCATTACACCCTGTTCAAATAATGATTCGTGTCTTATTTGCTCATATTAATATCCTAGCTGGCATATTTTGTACTTTCACTCCCATATGGACCCCATTGAAAACAAGATGGCCTATCTCAAGGGGCTGTCCTTAATGAAGTAGAAATTGCAACGTTACAACTCAGTGTGGTCTTAACGAGGGTAACACGGCTCAGCTTTTATCAATGTCTGTGATTGCTGGCTGGTCTATTTATGAAGGCTTGTTAACAAATATCCTACAAACACATTTTGTGCAGCTGCTTAGGGGAACTCCTAAGCCACTAAAAGTCCTCTTCCCTGCTCTTAGCAGATCTCGCCTTAGGAGCCCTTTTAAGCGCTAGGAATCTTGAGGAATAGCTTTTATATTAACTGGGATTTTCGTGTCACTTTTAGGGGAAATTCTAAGAAAACGTCATGACTCTGAGAATTTTCTTAGAATTTGGCCGCTAGGAGCCACTTTTTGCACAAAAATTCTTTAGGGATACGGGCCCAGATGTACATCGTATTGCCAAACGGACTTCCAGAGCCCCGAGTACTCCGTTAGATAAAGGATTTAAGTTTTACGCCTCCTCATTTATTCATGATTATGAAGGTATGTAAGTTAGTATATGTAGCTTTTGCTAATGGCACCCGATGTAGAGTTAGCTAACTATCAGTAAGTTAGTTTAGACTTGTATGCTATCAGTAGTTTAACCTTTTATATTTGCTTGCAGACGATTAAAACAATCAAATGAAGACTGCATTTTATTTTTTTTATAAAAAATTTTTTTCTGATACTTAAGCATTCGTGACATTTTAATTAAAACAGAAATAAGAATTGTATTCTAAAAAAGCGAAAAATAAGTTACCTCAGAGATCACCTACTGCTGCAGATGCGTTCGGAAGTGCAAACCGGAAATGCTTATACCTGTTTTCCGGTTCGAACGTTGGGCGTTCCGCATAACCCCTATTGTTTAATTTGGACGACGGGGAATTGTTTTAATTTGGACTCTGTGCATGCTCTTTGAGACAGTAACCATAGACCTGCATTAAATGACTGACAGACAAGAACGGTTTGACCTAAAAGTATCAAAATTGAAACTACTGCGGAAAAAAAGACACCTACATCTTGGATGCCCTTGAGGTAAGCTAAAACATACCAAAATTAAATTTCAAAGTGAACTATCCCTTTAACTGTAGGCAGAGTGTTCTTTTCATACCGCTGATCCATAGGGCCGAAAAGTTCCAGCTTTGTTTAATCGCTCCACAGAACAGAATCCCAAAACTTCTGTGGCTATGATTTTGAGAAAATTGGAACTGACTTTTCTTGTGCTTTTGGGTCAGTAGTGGTGTACGTCATGGAGTTCTGGCATGGAAACCGCATGCGTTTAGTACGCGCCTTACTGTGCAAGCTGAAACCTCAGTGCCTGTTGCCACCAAGTCTTGCTACAGGTCTTTTTCAGTCACTCGAGGGTTTTTCCAGCCTGATCTCACGGCAATTCGTACGAATTCTAAGAGGTGGCTAATTCGTACGAATTCATATGACCTCACTCGTACGAATTAGTAAGATTTTTGCTAAATCGTACATATTTTACGAATTGCCCAATTCGTATGAATTCGTATGAATTCATACGAATGACCTACCCCTGACCCCGCCCCTAAACCTTTCCATCACGTGGGTTTAGACAAATCGTACAAATTCGTACGAGTGAGGTCGTATGAATTCGTACGAATTAGTCACCTTTTTATCACTCGTACGAATTCGTACGAGTTGGTCGTGAGATAGCGTTGGTTTTTCTGAACTTGCCTTCTCAGAAATCTGCTTGCACCCATTGATAGTTTACTTTTTCTGCTCTGTCCAGGTAGTGTAACCACTGTTCCTCTAACTTTGAACTCGCGAACTATGCTTCGGAACATTTAGTGCCTTCGCTATATGAAGATGATATCTTCTATTCACTTTTTGGACCATTCTTTTGACTTCAAACATACTATCAACTACAACATACTATCAAACATACTATCATACTAGCCTAGCCAGTTCAGATATTTCATGTGTTCTAGCTCAAGCACACCTGGTGCAACTAATGAAGCCCTTGATTAGTTGCATCAGGTGTGCTTGAGACAGCACCTGTTTTGCAGATTAGTGCTGTTGTGAGGGATTCTATTCAAATAATTCTGAGACTGCAGAAATCATTAAAAGTTGCATTTTCAAGTTGCAGTTGCAATTTGTTCATGCAAATAGCTGAAAGTCAGTAAATTTGGCCAATATGATTTGTAATAGGGCATTAATAATTTTGATTACAACTGTACATATACAGTACTATATACACACATACTGTACATACATATACCACATCCCTCCTCCACAACAGTTCCCAAACCTTTCCCAATAACTAAAACCCATTTCCCCACGTCCCTCCATATATTTTGCATGAAATAGCCTTCAGTTAGACATAAACTAAACATTTTGTTCACAGATGCTTGTGTGGTAGAATCACCTGCCAGCATATGGGTTTATATTTTGATAATTGTGCTGCCACTGACTGGCTTACTTCTTGTTTATCTGCTGACTCAACTGGGGTGAGTATTACTGATACTTTGGTTATTATAATTTATCCAAACAATTTTTACTGAATGCCTGAATGCTGATGCCATTCTTTTGTCTTGAAAGAATTAGAAGACTGATCCTACCTAAAGTACCAGATCTCAAACACTTCAAAAATGAAATCATGGACATTGATCAGTCTCAGGTAAGGCCATGCAAATATAAAAAGCATTAATCTGACAGAACAACAAGTACATGTACAACAAAACACTGATAGCTATCAAAAATCCATTCTTTTTTAAAAACCTGAGGTTAAAACTTTTAAATATTTTAAAATACTAGTTTTACCAGTATTTCACATAAATGTAAACAGGCATGTACACATTGAATAATGTCAGAACACTAGTAAAACTGTTTACATATAATGTCAATTGGGCTTAAACCATGACTTTTGTCCGATGAAAGAACACTGTTTATTGATAATTGGAAAAATTGTGTATGTAAATATACAATAACCTTGGCCACACACACCTTGAATTTGGCAAACCCAATGGAAATTACTGAAGGAACTAATGGCAAATTAGCCTCCTGGATTGGCCCACTCTTAAAAATAAAGGTTCTTTATTATCTATGGTTCCATGAAGAACCTTTAACATCCACGAAACCAAAATGTCCATCCTTGTGGAAAAAGGTTCTTTAGATTATTAAAATGTTCTTCACACTTAGAAAAAAAAAAATTCTTGTATAGGAATAGTTCTCCCAAAATTTAAAATGATCCTGTTACTCACCCTCAAGCCATCATAGATGTGTATGACCTTCTTCTTTCAGCTGAACACAATCAGAGTTATATTAAATAATATCCTGGCTCTTCCCAGCTTTGTAATGGCATTGAATAGTGCCCGAGTTTTTGAAGCTCCAAAAAAGGCATCGATCCATCATAAAAGTAATCCAAAAGACTCCAGTGGGTTAATAAATGCCTTCTACAGAGAAGCAATGGGTTTTTGTAAGAAAAATATCCATATTTAAAACTTTATAAACTATAATCACTGGCTTCACGTACGCATGTTCACGAGAGAGTCGAGTTCCGGCAGAAGGGTGACCTCTGACCTGACGTAAGATGTAGGACGAATGACATAGGCGTAGCGTAAGCTTAAGAATTGATGAACACGGAAGCACAGAAGAAAGAAGAGAATTAGAAGTTTAATATAAGAGAAGAGGAGCCTCGTCCTATGTTGGGTCAGAAGTCACCCTTCCGCCGGAACTCAACATCTCGTGAACGCTCATACGGCCTTTGCAAAAACCCATCGCTTCGCTTCAGAAGGCATTTATTAACCCACTGGAGTCGTATGGATAACTTTTATGATGGATTGATGCACTTTTTGGAGCTTCAAAAACTCGGGCACTATTCAATGCCATTACAAAGCTGGGAATAGGATATTATTTAATTCATATACACCTAGGATAGCTTGAGGGTGAGTAAATTATGGGATCATTTTCATTTTTGGGTGAACGGTTCCTTTAAGAAGTGTTCACTGAAAGGTTCTTTGGGGAACCAAAAATGGATCCTTTATTTTCATGAATGTATAGGTTGACATTATGATTGGACAGCTATAAATAAATAATTTTGCCTATTCTAAAAATCTTGTTATTTCCATTCTAAGTTTTGGGGGAACCTTATGCAGTTGAATGATGAGTGCACAACGACAGATATTGAGATTATTGACAAGAACGAAACGGAAGAGCAACATCAAACTTTGGTAATACAGCCCATCGCCACCAGCTCTGAGCAACATAACAACATGTACTGCATCTACTCCTCAGAAACATCTGGTGAAAAGACAGAACCACAATACTCTCAGATGGTGTTGGGGTATATTACCCTCTAAACCACTGAGAGTGACTGAAATCATATTGACTGCTTTTCAGAATGATTGGTGTAAAACATTACAAACTTCATGAGTTGATCTTTATTGCTATCTAGAGACAAAACTTGTCTCAAAAGTTTGTGGTCATCACAGTTTGAAAGCTTAGCATGGCCTTGTTAGCCCCCGCTGGTAGATCCTGTAACTTCACAATGTGATGTAGTTACAAAAAGCATCTTTCTCCATTGACAGCCATTCAAAATTAGCCATCTATTCTGATGCAACTAAAGTCTTTTATGCTGCTTATTTCCAGGGCAAAGCCAAACAAGTGCGTTTGAGATGAATGCTAATGGATATTTTTCTCTAGGCATTATAGATCTCATTGGTAAAGTCTGTGATCAGGATTGTGGTTAAAGCAAGCTAGAGCAAAGAACATCATTCAAGCATATCTGTAACAAACAATTTGAGTGCAATGCAATAATTGGACAATGGAGGGCACTCTGACTATCCTGAAGTGTTAAAGAGTTGAAACATATCAAAGCCAACACACTCTTCACAGCATCACAGCCCTCTCTTAAGGGAGGATGTACGTTAATTTGAAGACTGATTTAAAAGATTAATGTGAAACTGCATAATAGATGTGGAGTTTCAGTGTGATGGCGTAACAAAGCCAGGGCAGCAGCCACACACTCCGATCTGTTGTGATTGATGAACTGGAAAGTGGGTGAGTGAGAATGAGCAAATAATCATTAAGAGATAGAAGCAGAAGTGAACAGCACACAGGTGGATAGGTAAAAAATTTAAATATACACTGTTTCAGTCATACCTGTTGCAGCTTATAAAAATTGACCAGCGTTATTTTTGTGCAGAGTAATAGTATTGGCTATATGAATGAGGCAAATATGTACAGTCGGATCCAACACAACACAATAATTTTTTTAATTTTTTTTTTTATTAAAGCAGAACATAGGACACAGTTAGATGATACCATCAATACAAAACACATAAAGAGAAAGTAGGATGTACGTGTAATTATGTGAAGTGTGTGTAAAATTGTTTTGAGCATTTGTAAATCTCTTTTATAGGTTTCCAAATATATATGTAGAACAGTGGTTCTCAATTCCAGTCCTCGGGACCCGTTGCTCTGCACATTTTGTATGTCTCTCTTATCTGACACACTCATTTCAGTTCATGGAGTCTCTCTTAACGAGCTGATGATCTGATTCAGGTGTGTTAAATAAGGGAGACATACAAAATGTGCAGAGCAGCGGGTCCCGAGTACTGGAATTGAGAACCACTGATGTAGAACAATGCTCATTAAATATACAATATATATAGCAATAGTAATGATCAAAGATGATAGGAAAAAAGGAAGAAAAGTAAATTATCAGAGAAATGGTGAGGTTGTTGAGAGACGATGAAAAAGAAGAGATTAAAAAAGAGAATAAATAGGTACATAAATTGCAAAAGTACAAAAATATATATAAAACCCCCACAAAAAAACAAAAACAAAAAAAAACAATTTTTTTTCTACATATAAAGCGGGAAATAAAAGTGATTATTATTAAATGTAGAAAGAAAGTTTTTGAAATACTTTGAAAGGACAAATAATAATAAAACCGGTATATTTAGTACTCGGCAGTTTTCTAGGTCATTGATCAAACAAATTTGTCACAATCATGTGATTCCGTTGTACCAAAGGTCAGATTTCAAGTTTCCATTTAAGCACAAGATGCTATTTGGAACATTTTAAAGCACACCATCTTTAGGTTGTTTCCCAAACTTTCATGCAGCTTGAGTGCTGCTGTCAGTAATGCAAAATATAAGGACATTCAAAAAAAAAAAGAAAAAGTGATTCATTTCTTTTTCACTCAAATTGCTATGCTGATAAGGGTGCAAAATAAAAGTTTTACACATGGTTTCAGATGGTGGATGGTTAGACCTTACTGTACCTGCATTTGACACAATACCCACAGAAAAACACTTGATTCTGTCTTTTTTGTTGTTGTTTAAATCAAATTACATTATTTTTATACACTGTGTAAAGATTTGCTCAAAAATAACAGTGTTTGTGCTTTTTACTTTTGTATTTAATAAACACTCTGCTTTTTTGTCCAACGGTTTGTCGCTATCTGTTTTTGATATGCAAACCCACTGCCGGGGGAAGGATGTGATTGAGGCCTGTTCTTGTACAAGACCGAACAAGACTCCCCTGTGAACAACTGAACGATAAACCTACGATTCGATAGAAATGATCTTTTAGATAGAGTGGTGGGGAATTACCTTGCAAGTAAAAAAAAAAAACGTTGATCAATACAGTAGAAAAATTTTACTCAGAATAATAAATTATACGAGATAAGATAAACCACTTTCACTATCTGTAATTTTCCATCTTCGCCTCTTAAAGCGAAACTCGTTTCCGAGAAGGGGGACTGGAGTTGGTATAGGTTTGTACTTCACACATGATAATTGCCCATAACTGCCCGCTCAAATAACCAATCAGAGGTAGATAGTCACCATTATGATGGTTTTATTAGAGTTCACACCAGCTAGTCTTCATACCTCCTCCAGCTTACATAAGAGAAGCAACAAACAGCTTGCTCGATTAATAAATTAAGTATGCTAAATATGGCTTACAGACATGTTTCTGCAGAGCTATTTAATGATAATCAACATTCCAACAATTACATCTTTACACTTTACACTTTTAATTATACATTGTGCTTTTCTGTCTGGCAAAAGGGAATGAATCGTGTTCCCTGGTGAATTATTCTCCGAAGCATTAAGCAAAAACATGTGGGTCTATCTGTTATGATTTTTGCTTTTAAATACCAGGAAACACACACACAGCAGAGATCAGCCTTGCTGGACTAAAATGTTTTATTTATTGTAATGCTTTAGTGGGGGAAGACCCAGATCATGCATTCATTATCATAAAGGCCCCGAGACATTCCGCACAAAGAGCGAGACGAGTTTTGCGCCTTCTACGGCACCTAAAGAATGTGCAGGTGGAGGAACGACTAGCTGTGGCGACGTGACAGAAGATGACAATGTCAAAGAACCGCCATCTCTAGCACGTAAACTGTCCCTGAAGCAGACACTTAAGGGAGATGTAAAACGCTACACATCTTGCCGTTGTTTTCACTCTCATCAGCTTGTTTTTAATATGCTACGTTGAATGTGTCAGGGCCCCCAGGCGGTAAATGGTGGATGACAAATGTTACTGCAAGCAAACCCACTGGAGGCTGACCATATTGTACCTGTGCCAGGATTCTTGAAGCTCCTTTATATCAAAAAGCTCAAAGCTGGAAGGAGGAGCGCCTCTTTTGTCACCTACTAGTCTGTTCCGGGTTGCATGTGAGCTTGCACTCGGTGGATGCACAGTGAAACAGATGTTGAAGATTCTCGCAAAGACTCAATAAAAAGACTGCGGAGGCCCTCTTTTCTACTCAATTATTTAGAGTTGAAGAAAGAAGCAACAGTATCAACATGTATCCACTGAAGCCCAAGCATTCAGGAGGAATGAATAACATATTTATATAGTAACTCATGCCAAATAGCTGCAAATGGAAATAAATACCTTCTAATGGATTCTGGGTCTGTGTGATCGCCATTAACCTCCAAACACAAATGTTAAATTGCACAAAAAAGTGTGTCAAAAGCTCTTTTTTTGTGCTATACCAAATATATATTTTTCCTTTCTAGCATTAGAGAGCAAACTAGTGGAGAATTCATTCTAGAGAACAAACTCCACCTGTTGCCATTTAATTATGTTAAAGCTTAAAAAAGTGAAAACTTCCACACCTCTTACAGGCATATTTTAACTCTTTGCTCTTGTGCGCTTGATAACATAAAAAGGTGTCACTGCCAAGCAGTGGGGTAATGCTTCTAATTATGTTGAACTCAAATAAATAAATAATTTACTTTTCACAGGGTGAGCGTGACAGGTTTGCCAACAGCCTGACAAATGGAAGAATCGCTTGCAAATGCAACGTGCGTACTGTATATAACGTGCAGCGGTAGAGAGACTCAGACAGGGCAAGAGCTTGACAGCCGTTTCACCCCCCCTCCTGTGTTAGTCTCAGTGCTCCACTCAAAATAAAGCTCTGTTTAAGGACTATAAGGTCTGTGTTGCAGTAAGCCTGATTGTGCCAAGCCTGATCTGGTATTCATTAGCGCTTATTACTTGTGACCTCACCTGCAAGTCGAGCCTGTCACGATTAAGCCTTTTCCTCAGGCACTTGCGAAGACTCTTCTCTGAGGTTATGGAAGACGACACCAGACAGACAAATTACACAAACCAAAGGTTTAAATGATGAAGCAACTTGTCATTGGGCTGGTGCATTGATTAAGTCTACAGTACGAAAAACAGAGACAAAGAGATAGGTATTTTGGCTGGGGCTTTCTAAAGAAACCATCGTGTCTGTGGGAGGAAAGATCTGATTATTAGTTTTTGCCACTAGCACAGATGAGAGGAGGAAGTCTCAGCGGAGAATAAGGAGGAAGCGTGGTAGTGGGCGGGGAGCCGGCAGAGAGCTGATGTTGTGTTCAGCGATCTCCAAAGGTCAACCTAAAACTGTACTGTTGTTCCTCAAGGATGAATGGCGTACATTCATTATATAGGCGCTCTGTTTCAGACCCAGTAAACTGCCTACGTAGGCCGCGTTGTAAGGCATCATAGGCCAGCTCCCGACACTGAGGCTGTTCCAAAAGGTTGGCAGAATGATTATGCTGCTTTCTAAGATGCCTAATTTTGGTATCTTAAGCAAAGAATGAAATCCCATAATGCATTGTGTGCTCTGTGAAAAAAAAAAAATCCATGATGGTGGACGAAGCAAGAAGAATTACAGATAAATTATTCTATACCAATTGTATTGATAAGACATAAAATTAAAAATGACAGATTAAAAAATTAAAAACAGTTAACTTACCAATATTTGTGTTAATTGGGGTATTTGCTCAAGAGTATCTTGTCTTTAGCTTAGCAACATGCTAATGACATACATTCTGTGAAACAAAGATGGCAGAATTAATGAAATAAGTCATTCACTATCAAAAGTATTAAATAATTGCTTAATTGAATTGAATTGAAATGACTAACTTACCCCATTATGTGTGTTCTATGCATTTTTATGATCATTTGAGTATCATGCTGTTAGCTTAGCAACATGCTAACTGGTACTCGACATCTGACAAGACCAGACAGAGACTCTCCATCTCTGTCTCAAATCTCAAATAAAGTCCAAGACTATATTTTCTATATTGAGATGAGGCAGAGTTCAGATCTGTCTGGTCTCACGTACTACAACACTAATCCTAAAACTGAGCTCTTCCCCTGCTCTTTTTCTGAGGGACCTGCTGGAAAATAAAATATTCTAAATGATCCCAAGCTGGTTTGCTGGTTTTAGAAGGTCTCCCAGTCTGGTCTGTTGACTTTTTTCAGGCACTTTTCAGTCAGACTTAGAGACTAGTTAAACTAGTTAGACAGTTATTTTTTCAGCTATTTTTATGCAGCTCACTAGATTTTGAGTAGAGGGTTTGTTATATCCAAATCCAGAGCAAATGTAGACAAGTTGTCTCAGCATTACATTCAGGAATTCCAGAAATAGATTCATAAATAGTTTGCCAAAGTACAACAAGCTGACTAATTAGGTGTAACATGACTAATTGTATGTACACTAGTAATAAGATTCTTATCGCTTCAGTAGAGGAGGCCATTTGTGCGAACTGATTTGCCAATATCAAATGCTGCCAACGTCAACACAATGCTGCTCACTATGGGGGAAAAAAACCCCACCCCCCCAAAAAAAAAAGACACACACACACACACACACACACACACACCGGCCTTCTTCCGAGAATATCTGTCTGCTCCAGAAGTGTCATATTATGCCAGTACAGCAGCTGTGTGAGATGTATTTTTTTCATTATTATTAAGTATTCACATTTACAAACTAGCCCTGTTCACAGATGAAGTCTTACCTTATAAATTATAGATGCTGAAACAATCTCTAAAACATGTTCATTAAAGACAACGCTCTTTTTTTTAAAGGGTACCGGCTCATAAATATTTCTTAAAAGCAAATTTCGTCACACACACACACACACACACACACACACACACAAAGAAAAGACTCCTTCCTCGACATCTTGAACATGTGAGAGGCATCGCATCAGCCTTCACAGACACACAGAGGACACACACACACACACTCAATCACACACAGGGAGACAGAAGTGCGACTGCGTCGTCTGCGGCGGTGACGCCTCTCTCTTGGAAAAGCTGAGCTCACGTACGCTCGCCTGCTCTGGAAGTGATGTTTGTGTGGATGACACGTATGATCCTTTAATCTCAGGCTCAGCTTGTTGAGCATCAAATTGAAATATCCTGAACAGATGTAAAAACACATGTGAGCCTCAACGTGCAAGCTGTGCCGAGCTTTGTTTCATCTGCTGATGATGGGAGCCTTAAGGAGATCTTTTTAAAATTTCATCACTATTCAAAAGGATAATTAATACGTACCCCCAGGCTTTGATTATGCTCTTCTTACTGTGTACGGCTGGTGTGGAGATAATGAGACACTCATCAGTCGCTGCCAGAGCTCCCCAACAAACGCACACAGTTTGCATAAGATACTGGAGATTCTGCAAAGGTAGCGGCGAGAGGTGCACCCAGCCCGATGCTAATTTTGATCGCGGTGACAACGAAACGATCAGTCTACGTGATACACGTGTTTCGGGTGTAGTGTTTACAGGGGTGCTCGTGTTAAACAGCGACACTGCATTGTCCTTGGGTCCTGGGTGGTCCACTTTCCTTTCATTTGTGACTGTGGTTGAGCAGGGGAAGCCTGGGGAATCTGGACAGAGAAGAGTGACAGACGTTAGGAGAAATTATAATGAGATTTGTCAGTTGGAATGCAGTTTGGTGGCCATTTTCTCTGCTTAAAAAAAAAAAAAAAACTCTGACCTTTGCCCAGCACATTCCCCTAACACCTGAGTTACAGGCAATTACTAAGCCACTCTGCTCTCAATGCTGAGCCCTGACCCCAGGTTAGGTGCTACAGTATATGAAGTAGGCTGCACCGTATGGGGTATAATATAATACAATTAATATAATATAATATAATATAATGCCACTTTAAGTTCAAACTTGGAAATGTGTGCAGAAATATAGATTATCAGGATAATTTTGTAAATAATTATTCAGATAACTGGCGAGATACAGGTTTGTGTTATGAAAATGGCGGCAAGATGCACACTGTTAATCTCAAAGTTGCAATGTAACAGAAGCAGCGAAAGATAATTTATTTCATATTGTGACTTAAAAAAATAGATAAAATTGCAAGAAAGGGACTTGATTCTATTCATCGGTTGTTGATTTAATGGATGCAGATCTGAATGTGAACCTGCAGTCGATTGTAAGGAAGATGCAGGGTTTAAGCAGACTAAATGACTGGAGAAGTCTGGCAAATGAAGATAAAGAGGTCTGTTTTGATTCTAATCAAATTTGATCCAAAAAAAAAAAAGAGAGAGAAAAATGTCCACGGATAAGTCATTTGCAATAAGTGATAAGTGAATTGAAGAAGAAATATTTGTTGACAACTTATAATGCCAGGATTGCAAATTTGTCAGCTGTCTTACTGCTGATTCAGACAAGTGTAGAATGAACAACAGCTAATCTGAGTTCAGTATGCATTTATTTCTTGATATGAGACATTTGACCTCATCAGCATGAAGTCATTTGCTAGATTTGCATGATTATTATCATATATTTCCGAGAAGAACTCACAGCACGGCTACTCATGTAAAAAAAAAAAAAAAAAGAATAAATAAAATGGTAATAAAAAAATCACCCCTCTCAGCATGCTGTCCCTACATACAAAAGACACCTCTCTTCTGTAAAAGACAGGCTAATTAATTCCTGTGGGTTAAAAAAAAACCCCACACACATATTCACATGATCGCCAATCAACATAGTCATTACAACAGATGCCTAGCACACAAACGTGCACAGATGCACAACACGCACACAAACCCCGCTGTGAGCTCCGTCTCCTGCTGCTGTACGAGGGCTGGCTGTGTGCTACGGTAGTCATGCAGCACTCATCCGCTCACAGGGAAGAGGCTGGCATAGACAAAGCCCTGCCTGTAGGTAAGCTGTACACCACATCATGGAGCTCCAGAGGTTTCCTGCAGTGACAACTATTTTGGAGCAGCACACTGATGAGCCTGAGGATTCATTTGCAGGTCCACCTCTGGGCCTGACACAACACCAGTGACAGGGTGACAGTCAGCACGAGAGTTTGTGTGTGTGTGCGCGCGTGAGTACCTGAATCTGGGTGGGATTTGGGGACACCTGCTGTAGTCCATAGTAAACAGCATGGAGGTACGTGTATATTCATGCTTTAAAGTTGACATAAAACGCCACCCGTTCACAACCCATTTTACTTCATAATCTGATGTATGACAGGATCTTTCAACAATAAAATAATATAGGACAGGTCTTGATTTTATCCATAGGGAATTGATTGGATTGTGAAAAGTGAGCATTACTTAGAATGGATCCAGGTGGTTGGATGGGAGAGGATGCAAGCGTATATTTTTGATGCAGCTAAAAAAAAAAGGGAAGGAAGTTGATACATTTAAGACATTTATATATTTCAAATAACAACATTGATGAATCATTCACAATAAAACCAGTTAGTACAGAATTTTTGGGTAAAAAAACAAAAACTGATTTTTATCTAAAAAACTGATATTTCTCATTTAAATTATTAATTTAATCCTACTTATTAGTTAAATGTTTCAATATATATATATATATATTTATATGTTTGCCTAATCTGAAATTAGCATTATGCAAACATTTGGGAAAAAATGAACATAGCATACACACTGACATAGTGAGTGCTGTACTGTATGTAGTCACAAAATAGCCACTTACCCATGAAATCTGAGCACAAGTGGTTACAGGAGATGTATTTGAGATGTCCATCCAGTTTTGATGGGATCAACCGAGAATTTAATACCAGGTGTAAACAGGGCCTTAGTGAACGGGGCGCTAAAACAACACAGGCAGGATGTGCTACTAAACAATGCTATCGGGATACGCCATTCATTTTCCCCTCACAATGATGCTAATAAAGGCAGCGACAGAAGTGCGGAAGGAGCATCCCAGTGAGACTTACTTGTTAGCCTATAATGATGCATACTCATTGACATATTTATGTCAGAAATAGATACATATGTATGTATATAATGTGCTCTATATTTTGTCATTTATTTAGAGACAGTGAAGGTTGAGTTAGTTTTAGAGTCTGTACTTGAGCATTAGTGGTGACGTTCAGAACAAATACAATAGATTTGCCGATGTTCAAGCCCAAATCGCTTAGGGGCATATGGTACCTTAATGCATTCTTTTGTAAATTTGTTGGGTTGAGCCAGAAGAAAACCGCAGCCTCTTCCGTATGGCTGCTGGATTCTCCCAAGGTGCTCCTCTATTATGCCTTTTGCAAGAGGCATCTGCGGCCGCCACACAAGATGCTCTATTATGCCTCCTGTGAGAGGCATCTGCGGCAGTCACGTTTTGAAACTTCACACGGCCTTTTACACAAAAAATAATTTGATCCAAGCCATCTGCCACTCTGTGATGGATACATGTGTAGAGACACGGGTTTCTGACAACACCATGTCGTCTCTTCTCCAGACAGATAATAGCATGTCAGAGTCACTGGCCAAGGGGCCACATGTTAGCAGTCGGCTGAAGTGACATTTGAGATGGGTCTTGGGACCCGGTGGCAGTGGAAGCAGCCATCCAAGTGTCCTACAATTCAATTCGGTGCTTGACAGCGTACGAAATTATCTGTAGACAGATGATAGATTGATAGTGGACTGAGCATTTCCTATGCAGGACATTCAAGGACTTCTAGATCACACATTTTAAAGGTACCTCTTTAAATTAGAATAAAATCAAATAAAAATTCTTGTTTTTATGGAATATTGCAGTGTTTATAAATGATTTATACATGAACATCATTATTTTTTTAAGTTTCATGTGCCTTTATCTATAATAGTAATCTTTAATCAAAATAACTTCCCCTAGCCCTTGCAACAACATTTCTAAGATGATGTGTTCACCGGCGTGAGGGCGGGACAACCTGTCACCCACATGAGATCGTAGCAATAGCAAACCACAATGATCCAACGATTCAATGATCCAATCGATTCCCGATGGACAGAATCAAATCCTGGCCTACATTTTTTTCCTCATTCGAGAAGCCGTTTCACTTGGATGTACATCACAATATTGAAAAAAAGACTATCGCAATTTCCATTTTCGTGCCGACTTTTGTCAAATGTCAAAACGATCCTTTTCAAAACGACCCAAATTTTTGTAATCACACAATTGAGAAATCGTTCACTTGAGAGTATGCTAAGAGCACTGTTTCTCTTTGAGTGGACTGACAGTTCCAGTGCAGGCCGAAGCTTATTCGGAATCAGGATTTCTTATTCTTCTCTCTGCACTCCCCTCAACCTGAGTGACAAACAGTGTGCCGTGGCTCCGAGCTGCAACCTCGATCGGCCCTAATCCTCCTAACCCGCTCAAACCGGTCAATGAGTGTCAATCAGGCCTTGCCCTCTGCTCGCATTCGCAACAAGTTCCGTATCCTTAGAAAACAATTATGATTGGGCTGTTGTGAAAATTGATCCCTGGGTTGAAGAGCTCCACGCACACATTCTTCTCTGGCTGGTGGGGTCCTGCCATGGGAAGCAATTACTGCTGGTTGCCAGCTGACAGCCTCATTCCAGAGTGAGTCAGGGCTGGCTTGATCCTCGGGCACTCTCTAGGCAAATTGTATTCTCGCACTCATCTCAAACCTCTTACCAACTGCTGGCTTCTATCAGGAAAATAGATTGTTCCCTTTGTTCCCAATGCATGTTGGGGAATGGGATGGACATGACGTTTCAACAGTAAGGAGCTGCTTTAATTTTAATGGGCCGCACTGTACGCCGGGGCGGAGGGGGTCTAGGTAGGAGTACAGGCTTCTGCCTGCAGACCTGGAGGAGGCCGGAGGATGGGACCTCCATCAACTTGACAGGTATCATATCAACCTAACAGTGAAGTGCAGAATCCAGTCCCAGGTTTTCGTATGTTTGAGAGTCAGATTGTTCGACTAGACCACTTTGGCAGTGATGGCTCGCTCAAGGTGATATTTGTCAATTACAAACTTTCCAAAAAGAAAAATAGTTTTAGTCTGAAACGAAAAACTAACACTGCACCTCACATGAATCTATATATAATCAATTGTTACATTTAGGGTAGCAGTTTATAATTTGCAAAATATTATAAAGTTTCATTTGGTGAATAGATTCAAGAAACTGTGCATATTCTATCAATAAAATAGATGGTCACAGCAGTGGTCACAAATGATCACCTAAAACATACTGATGTCTTCAGATTTATAATACTCTGCAGACAGTATTGGGTTATTTAATATTTAATAACTTAATCTATGGGCAGCTCATCATATCAAATAATCTCTCATCTGATTTTTTTTATTTTTATTTTTTATAGGAACATAGGGAATAACAGATGTCACATATTTCCAGGAAATGAAATTCTTAAGGAACCAATTATATTTATTTTAACCTGTTAATGTAAGTCACAATAGTATGTTCAAGCTTCATTAGGCCTACTTCACAAAAGCTTTATGTATCTTACTTACTCTGTAATACTTACTCCCTCAAGGAATGAGAGAGGTGGATCCTTTTGGAGCTCCTGCAGGTTTAAAATGCACCATGACTCTATAAACAAGGGGACAATTCTGTGAGTTTCAAAGTCTCATCTGTCAATTTACTTATTAATTTAATAAACACATCAAGAGACTGCACAGTGAACACTTTAATCATTGTAATTAATGCATGTAGCTGCATTCCTCTCTCTGTGTGTATTAGCAAGCACTAGAGAATAAATAAATTAAAATATATACAGCCTTCAACTAATTATCATGCAAATACAGCAGCAACAAAGCATTGAGGGCCGTTAATCTTTGCCAGAGCCTCACTGCAATTCCCAGATGTGCTTAAAGCTGTCCGTAGCACAATTAGAGACGAAGTGAGATGGCAAGGGAGAGAGAATCGTCTGTCACTTACTCATTGTCAAATTAATTCCGTTTTTTCGCGCCCTTGGCTTGTCAGCGAGCAATACACAGAGTCACCTGCCTCACGCGACTCCAATGGGGACGTCTGATTTGTTAACGAATCGTTTTTTGTCGGTTCGTTTAAATGAATCGGTTGAACCAGTTCAACTCAATCTGTCTGAGTGGTCCTTTGAGACAACTGCGTCCGAAACCACATACTCTCTTGAGTACAGTAGGTACAGTATAGGCTACTTATTTTGAATAATTACTTCACGACCGCTAAAAAAAGTACGTTCTATAGTATGAATGTATGTAGTAGCTATGAATATAGGGTGTTTCTCAAATGGAAGGCTGCATAATTTTGGAAAAATACTTTGTGTTACAAATCTTTATATTAACTGTCTTTTTAATGCAATACAGTGAATGACAGCCATCAGAGGTTTCCCAGTGGCTTACATTATTGGCAGCAGTTTAGTGAGAACAGCAAAACAAAAGATAACATCTATTCTTTCATGTCTGAAAACATTACTTTTGTCTTACATTTCATAATAAACTCAGACAAGATCAGTACCGTCTCGTTTTCCGTCAGTTTATTTTTGTGAATTGGAATGTGTGCAAAGGATTGTGGGTGATTTAAGGCTGTGAAAGATACATCCGATGCATCCTTCAAAACAGGCTGAATAAGTACTTGATTACAAGGATCCTTCAAATTGAGATGACCTTCATCGACATCTGATGGCATGGCAGCCGAGATATGCAGCCTTCATAGGATGCAGCCTTCCGTATGAGAAACACTCCTCATCTGGACATACTATATTCGCTATGATGTCATTCTCATGTGACCTATACCAGCGTCACTTGCGTCGCTTCACTGCCATTCATAAATCCTCTCCAGTGGCCTCATGTGATGGGATAGTAGCCTAAAGTGTCCATCGTATGCACACTTCAGAATCTCACCAGAAGAGGTCATCCAGATACTTTTAACCCACTCTTTTATGAGTAGGACCTACTGTGAATTAATTCATACTTGGGGTGAATTCCAAACAGCGTTTTTATTTTATGATTCACACTTTTTATTTTCTCTTTCGGATTGACAAAACAGTACATTTATTCTCCAAACATAATTGTCCAAACAGCATTTTTGCACCCTTGAAGGGCACTTCGGGAAGGGTACATCATTTGTAGGTGCATAATGCTAATGTGCTCGAATCGACAGGGGGGGCTGGGGGGATCCGGGACCCCCCCCCCTCCCCTCCCCCCCATGAGGTATTATGAGTATAAAAGTATAAAATAGACATAGGGGTCCCCCAGATATTTTTATTTTAGTAAAAATAATAATGACAAATCTGATTAAATGCATGCAATGAATACGGTAAATTTCGTGAATTAATTAAGTACAATAATTTATATTAAGTTTGTTTATAGGCTTATTGCCATGTCTCTTTAAAATGTAAACGCCCCGCCCCACATCTAAAGAGAGCTGTGTGCACGTCACGATCGTTGACAGGACTGCTTGGCGCTGCTCCGGTGAAGCTAATTTTAGCTTTAAAGGGCCCCTATTATGCTATTTTAAAGTTTCATAATGTTGTTGTGGAGTCTCCTACAACATGTTCACATGCATCAAAGGTAAAAAAAAAAAGTTTAATTTCCTCATAATATACATTTGCACATCATAACATTTTCAATGACTCTCAAACAACTCATCAAATGAATCAATCTCTCTAAATCCCTCCTTTCCGCGATATACTCTGCTCTGATTGGCCAGACAGCTCAGTGCTACAGCGTGTTGAAAACAAAATCGCCCATTGCCATAACAACGTTTGCTCTGCTTCTCCTGAGGCTTCCTACACCGTAAACTAAACACAGTAACGAACAATGACGTCGATTTTACCATATCAATGCGAGCGCGAGTCCGATGATGAAACACTGGATGAACTAGTTATTCAACCCAATCCTCCATCGCAAGGACGGCTCAAGCAGGACTCAGTGTTTCTCAGTGATACACTACTCAGTTTGAGGTACATTATATGAGATGTTGCAACTGTAATTCCACACCATCAGCATTAACAAGTGCATGTCCATCAACAAACCGATTATTTTACATGTGCTAATTTATTGGCCGAGTATTTTTCTAATATATTGTGGTGAACACGTGGAAACTGTATCAATAACAGTGCATATACATTAGCCGAGCTCTAGACAGTGAATGATCTGATGTAACATAAACGTTGGTAGAACAAATATTATTTCCTCAAAGTAGTGAGAACGACAGACAATCTGCATTAATAGACACAGTTATAGGTAATCGTGGCCCACAACTGATTAGCAGAAGTATTTCAGTAAGACAGTGATAGTTAGCCAGTTAGCAGGAGACCTACACAATATAAAACTCAAAACTAAGTATTTTGAACACCATCTTTCAAGAGCAAGCGAATCCTGCCTTGAACTCCGAGATTTGAGAAGCAGTCGTCAGTGAAATAAAGGGAACACAGCAAAAAGTTTAGGATTATACTGCTGTAATATCATGGTAAAGATTAATTTTAACCACTGATTCTTCACATGCTCCTCCTTGGGCAGTGAAAAAAAACCCTGGATTTACCTTCACATTGCAGAGCACAGCGTCTTCTCGACATGATGCTATCCAGTATTCACAGGAATCAGCTGCCGGTTTGAGGTTCAAGTTTTCCCTGGTGTCTGCGCGCAATAAGTGGGCGGGCAATATGCTAATGTTTCGTCTTGACTAGTCTAAACTAGTTTCATGCATTTAATCAAGTCTTTTGGAACAAGCATTATTATCTTCACAGTGTCACATCAATCATCCAGTTGTTTTTAGGGTAAATACTACATTGGTAAATAAAGCTAGAATCATTCTGTTGGATGTACACTATACTGTTCAAATCTTCTGCTCACCAAACCTGCATTGATTTGATCCAAAATACAGTAAAAACAGTAATATTATGAAATATTATTACAATTAAAAAATAGTAATACAATAAAATATAGGCTAATTTATTTCTGTGATTGAAGCTGAATTTTCACTATCATTACTCCAGTCTTCACATGATCCTTCAGAAATCATTCTGCTCAACAAACATTTATGATTATTATCAATGTTGAAAACAGTTGTGTACAAATTTCTTTTTTTTTTTTTTTGGACTTTGATGATTAGAAAGTTCAAAAGAACTAAATTTATCTGAAATAGAAACTTTTGTAGTATATAATTATACTTAATTATAATTTAAGTTATTATTTAATAATAATTTAATTATTATTATATATAATTATTATACTCTACCATTCAAAAGCTTGTGGTTATAAAAAAAATGTTGGGAAAGAAATGAATACTTTTATTCAGTAAGGTTGCATTAAATTGATCAGAAGTGACAGTAAAGACATTTATAATGTAACAAAAGATTCTATTTCAAATAAATGCTGTTCTTTTGAACTTTCTATTCATCAAAGAATCCTGAAAAATAAAATGTATGACGGTTTCCACACAAATATAAATTGTTTCCAACATTGATAATAATCATAAATGTTTGATGATCATCAAATCATCATATTAGAATAATTTCTGAAGGATCATGTGACACTAGAGCCTGGAGTAATGATGCTGAAAATTCAGATTTACCATCACAGGAATAAATTACTTTTGACTATATATTCACATAGAAAACAGTCACAATATTTCACAATATTACTTTTTTTTTTTTTTTATCAAATCAATGCAGCTTTGAGCAGAAGAGACTTCTTTTAAAAACATTTTAAAAATCGTATCGATCTCAACTTCTGAATGGTAGTGTATAATTCATTTTATTATGTATATTTATTTAAAAAAAATATTGAAACCAAAACATGGCATTGTCTAGTGTGCAGGTAAAGAGGACCTCCACATGCTTTTACGGGTCTTCAAGTGCCTTATATGTAGTGCCCTGGTATATTTGCCATATTACCCTTTTGGGTCTGCTGCTTTGTCACCCTCTAAATCCAGTATTACTTTAGTAAGTAATTTAAAAGAAGAATAGTAGTTTATCTCTCTTTGTTATATAACATTGGACTTAAAATGTACTGTATGTATATATATATATGTGTGTGTGTGTGTGTGTGATATATATTATTCTTTATCAACTGTTTTTAATAAATAGTATATTTATGCATATTATGATCAAATATATTGCATATTTTGTATAAATTGTATATTGCAAGACTAACCAAACCCCCCGCCCAAAAAAAAAAATGTTTTATGGTGAATTTTTTTTTTTTTTTTTCTTCCACAGGTCCATTGGCGAAGGGAACATGTAATGGTCACTTCATGGAAATAGGCCTATTTAATAATTTATGGTCATGTTCTGCACTTCAGAAGGAGTAGGACATAGGGATGCTCACTTCCGATTTCCCCTTCTTTTGTCACATAGCCTACTGTTTTTCGCCTACTACATAGTAGGGAAGTATGCGATTTCGGATGCAGCCACTATTTCCAACATGTTCGATTTGTAATGAGTCGAGAACCGATCTTGAACTAGTATTTGAAATGAACAGAGGATTTAACGGAAAACCATAGCCTACCAATTTACTTGTAAATGGTTCTAAATGACTTTGTGTTTTTGATATGAACTAAAAAATGACTGCAAAACTGTAGCCTACTGAACACAGGAAATCGTAAAGTAAGAATTTATCGCAATTTTCGAACATTTAATATTTTATAGGCTAGGCCCTACTGGGTGTGAATATCCACACATCCAGAAGATGTAATTATCACATTAGTTATGACATAAAATAACAATTGCTGAAGCAAATTGTTGAACCGATTCGTATGAATGATCCGGCTTTCTAGAAGCTCGAGCTCAGATGCATTTAATCACCTGACCTGTTGCGCAATGCCACGCGACCTCAAAGTTCACGCGAGTCACGCGATGGATACGTTTGCATTTGATAGGGGCACGCGCTGGCGGTGTCAACATTACAGGATTTTAATTGACTTTTGGAGATGAGCTGGAGTATACAAAGAAACCACCAAATGCTATCAAGAACTCATCAGCCTAGACGTTTTGTCCATGCGTGGTAAGAGTGAATAGGGCAGGGACATGCCATTATGCCGCCTGTCAATCCAATTTGTTCTCCATGTAAAAAGATAGTTGAATACTAAGGCTGCGGGTTGCATCACATGGTTTTGTTTGCAATAGAGTGGCAGGCTGATTGCTTTAGCTAAAATTGAGAAGATGGTGAGATCAGGCAGGGCACTGGAGGCTATTTAAAAGAATACAATTTTTGCAAGGTATATCAAGGTAATATCGAGATAAACAGCATGTGACGTTATACTCCCTCATATTTAGGGTGACCAGACTTTTTTAAGCTACACTTTTTTCCTTATTAAAAAGTTTTACACATAAATATATGAATATTACATTTGGAATTATTTTAAATAATTAGATAAAATAATTAGTTAAATAATTGTTCTATTCATCCACTTCCAAGTGAGCAGGTTATTTTGTTGATTGCTTGGTATCTAGAGAGTCCAAAAGTCAGATTCCGGAAGTAACCTTCCCACTCAAAGAACACTCCCATGAAGCACTGCAAATAATGCCGGTTTAAAATATATGTATAATCAACATCTTTAAATCAATCATTTTAGATTTTCACATCGTTTTTATTTGCAATGCTACATGGGATTATAGTTCTTTCCCTTGATAAAACCATTAAGTGCATAGTCTTTTTGTCCAATTATCATTTTTTTTAATGCTTCAAATCAAAGTTTGCACTGTGATTAGTGCTGCACGATTAATCGTATCGCAATCGCAATCGCGATGTCAAGCCTACGCGATTATATGACGCAAAATGCTGCGATTTTATATTAAATAAACAAATTAGCGCTGTTAACCCACTTATTAATGCAAATGCTTTTAAACCATTCATGCGCGATAAGACATAAAAGAACGAGCTGCCTGTGAATGTCCTCCTGACACACAGATAGACGCGCGCCAGTATCAAGTTCTCTTTCGCGGTAGAACGTTCAACACACATGTATGCCAAAATGAACGCGCTGCCTGTGAATGTCCTGACTGTGACAGACAGAAAGACTCGCGCTAATATCGTGCGTGCGCACAAAACAGCATGACAGAATACAGTTCTCTTTCGAGCTTGAACGAACAATAACACACACAATTATGCAAAAATATCTTTTTGTCGAGTGTCTTCATAACATAAGAGTAGTCTTATGATGAACATGAAGAGTTGTGATGACTCGTGAAAGAATGAGGCGCGTGTGAGATCCGCGTCTCTGACAGCGGCTGGTCTTAAAGGGACAGTACAGTAGCCACTAATGTCGCTAAAGTTATTCTTTTTTATTTTTTTATTTTTCTATTTTTTTATTTTTTATTATTATTTTTCTTTACCCCTGACATGTATGGTTATATGTACTATTGTATGTAAATTATGTTTTGTTCTTGTTAAAATGCAGTATAAAAAAAAATCTGTCGCTAAAGTTAATCAAAGAACAAAGGGAACAGAGAAAAACACTCACTGCTCTTGACTAAAGAACTTTTTTCTTTAGGCTGATTATCACTAATCTGTGTGTGCATTTATTTTCCTTGAGAACCAAACAAGTTGACTCATGAAACCATTTGTTTATTATATCGCATATCACAATCGTAATCGCAATATTGACCTCAATTATCGCAATATGACATTTTCCCCAAATCGTGCAGCCCTAACTGTGATTCACTTTGTAGCTGGTTGTTTTGGTTCATGGTTTAGGCCTATAACTCTTAAGCCTATAGACTAAAATGCATGTTTGAGCTGTTTTAACTGAAAGCAACTTGCACTGATATCTTAAAATATACTGCCATTGTCTCAAGATGCTTACCAGTAATAATATTTTTCCTTAGGCACATTTATAAAAGCTAGGCCTACTTAAATGTCCTTATTTAACTTGGGTCTAATCCTGGCTAAAGCCTTTCTCTGAAACCAGGCCATTAATTAAATTTACAACAACAACAAAAATCCTAATGGAAAAATACTTGCAGAACCAAGGCCACTGAAAAAGTGTGTTGGCACTGTATTACATTTATTGCTTAGTTTCTTTTGATTTCTGTTGTGTAGCATTATGTAATGTACTTAATGTAACGTTACGAAATACAAACCGATAGAAACCAAGATATAAACAAAATACTCCCACTGTGCAATCTCATTGGTCTGAAATTCTGCTCCTCATAACTGTTTAATAATGTCTTCTGATTGGATATGATTGTTTCATAATTGCTGATGAAAAAGTTTTGCATTTGATACATTGAAAGTGTATTTTCAGATTTCCAGCTTGGCTGGCTATAGCAAGAAAAACAGAGAAACAGCTTTCTTTTTCTTCTGGTGTCATCCTGAACCACATTCAGAGACGGTAATATAAGGGACATTGAGGATATTTAATTAAGTTAACTAACAGCTAAAACCAGGCTTTATTACTGAATTTTCGGAAGCCTGGAATTGTCCTGGGTAAACTAGGATGTCTGGTCACCCTAATCATGTTTTGTCATCCCCAAAGATGTTGACAAAAGCTATGTTTTTCATGCTGTGTTTTGTCTAGAGCAGCCTATAAAAGGCCTAGTAGTTACAAATATTTTGCTTAGCATATGATCGTAGGCTTTCTCTTTTATGCATACATTTAAGTTATGCCAGTAAACAAGTTCAGTTGAAAGTAGCTCAGAATTAACTGATAATATCATATTAGAAACAATTTTGAGAAATGTTTCTGCTCTGGCACTTAACACAATTAGAGGCCTTATTGCAGCATTGTACAATAAAGTACAATAAGTCACCCAAACCTTTAACACCCGTGAATGCTTCCAAATCCATTGGTAACCCACTTAAGAGGAATCAAATTCTCTCAGGTAATTACAGCTACAGAGCGCCGTGCCCTTGTACGCAAACTTATATGCTCCAACGAGGACTTTAGTCTGAAATTTTAATCACATTTTCCATTCATCCCTGATGAATTCAAAGTATATGGCCCTGTTTTTCTGCTATGAAATCCAATTTTGGCAAAAGACTAAAATCTAATTGGCCTCCTTTTGTTCATCACGACAGTTACAGCCCGTGCAAAACAAATAAGCAAACTGAGACTTATTATCAGCACTCTTATTATCATAATGACCTTATTTGCCTAAATATTGTCCCTATTAGTCCAAGGGAAAGTATGGAGTCCAGTGCTTAATGAACCGCCGGGGTCTTGTATCATGCTAGGAACTTTGACATGTCTTTTATTACTTTAACACTAAATGGAGGAAATGATGTGGCTCTTGTTGGTGATTACTTAGTGTCTCCTTGATGTCAAAGTGAAAAGTGTATCCTCTTTTAATATTTGATTGTTTTTTTTCTGACGCAATTTGATCCAATTCATCATTTTGTGTGCTAATTTACTGAGCTTGTGACACTTTCAGTGATCTGAGTTACTGCGTAAGTGGACCTTCTAAGATGATGTTATCGTTTGATGTCAAATTTCCTTTTGGCAAATTGACTACATTGAGGGAAAAGAGTTTGTGCAAAACATCTTTCAAACCCAACGAACTCTATAAACAAAAGTGTGCAGTGCACAACACTAGCAGTCTTTTAATGTCTGAAGTGCTCATATACGCTATAGTTTCTAGAGATATATGTGTATTTATTTCTTAATGAGGCCACCTATTACTTATTTTGGTCCATTTTAAAAACATTTTTAATCTATGCATGTTTGCTCTCACTGATCAATTAATCCGTGTCAGGCCTCAAACAGAACTTTAGCATGAGGTTAGTTCCTTATTTCCTACTTATCCTTATCAGAGTTGTGTTAGGGGGTTTTGTGCAGGCTCAAAAGCACAACATTAACAGCATAGTTGTCAGCTTTTCTTGCGCTCACAGTGAACTGGGCATGCATTCTTGTGACACATCAAGCTCGTTAAAATAGCTGAGAAACTATTGGTGGTGAACGCAAAAGAATACAAAATAGCGAGAAACAGTCTCTATAACCAAGACAAAAGCCAAAAAAAGAAAAGAACAAGAAAGTGAGGCACTGAGAGAAAGATATTGAAGTCTGATTGCTCTCTGTCTTTGTCTGGATTTGTTTCCCTGCTTGTTATTATTACGTTTAGAAAAATGACAATTACATGGAAAAAATCAGAGGGGAATATTCATTACGATTCATTATCTGCTCCACCAAATTGCATCAAGCTTATAAAATATTTCTTTCACTTGTTCAAAGGCTTGTTAGCGCTTAAATTCAATTACCGCTGACTGTAACAGACTGTCAGGACTTTTTAGCAAATCATTAGTCAAGGTTTACTCCTGGGCAGAGAACAGCCGCTTGACAGCCTTAATTGTTGTGAACCATTTAAAGGTCCACTAATGAAGCGGGGCTATAATCGGCCAGTAGTAGTTGGCTCAAGATCGAAATTTCCAAAACTTTGGCAAGATCAAAGCGATACAGTGGAGACCATTTGCTAAATTATCAGCTCGAAATTAAGCCCGTCTGCGACCTTGCTTTTTCCATCTGAGCTTTTCTGAGATGGAGGGGAGGAAAAGGTTGCCCTTAATCTCAGTGCCTTTCATCTAGAAATGAAATAACATGGAGAAATATGAATTAAATATTGTCTTGGAGGAAGAGGCGAAGAGACGTACATCTTGACATGGTGACAGCAGCAGAATTCTGCGTTAGTAGGCAAGGGTATGATTGCCGAGGACAGCAGAAGAACAGGAAACTTGACCAATCATAGCCGAGTCATAAATGCTTCATAAATAAAGCATCACTGTTTTTGTTATCCACACTTGTAGGTGAGACGTATGAGAACTGCAGAGCATTTTAAAAATCGAAACTATGCTTTAAACTTGGCAGAATTGTTCTTTCTTATTGTGTTCAAGGGATTCTTGAAGGATCCATTTCATAACTGCCTTTTTAGCCTTTGTGTTCCCATGTTCCACACTAACTCCCAAGCCCACACCCAATTCATTCAAATAATGTATTTCTAAGCTCTTAGCAGCTGCTTTGCTACTTGATGTAATAAGAACATACTAAGCTCCTTTGTAGCACTGTTTTGTTTTTTCCTGTCCATTTTTCTCTGGACAGTGTGTATTTTTTTTTGTCCTTGCTGCATTCTTCAGAGCTGTGTAAAGTGGTTTCGTGTTCGATTGGTCCCTTGATGTCACATTGGACAGATACTTGGATGGAAAATGGGGGTAAGAGTGTTTTATGTAGTTATTAGCTTAAGTGCTATATCACAGCTGCTCCATGGAGCATGTTAATAGTCGTTTTTGAAATTTAGCACATGAAAATTCACCTGAAACTTCACTGAGTTTACAAAATGATCTCTGGCAAGTAGCTAAAGACATGCGAAGGGTAATTCAGACAAAACCTGTGTGACCTGTACGTGGCCGAATAAGTAGTCGCGATCCTCTCATTAGGGGCTTTTCCCACACATTTGATCCATAAATTGCCTGAGATTTTCTGGGAGGTGTTTTCATAAACCCCCGCTCCTGTGCAGATATGCTTGTTGGTGCTTTCACATCAGTGGAATGTAATACACTCTTTAGTGTGACTGACAGGAGACAGCACAATGACTCACTTATGGCAGCATCGCACCAGTGACCCACACCAGAACACTTTTGCTCTGAACCCCACCAGCTGGCGGCCTGCAAAACATAGAAGATTAAATGTTCCGGACCACGGCTTGCTGTCGAGGTACTGATGGAAACTTTTAAGAGCGAAATTGTTGCCGAGTGAAAGCGCAGCGCACTTGGCTGATGTCATTTCACAGCTGTTTGCTCAATTAAGCTGTGCAATGGCACGGTCCCCACTTTACTCATTTGCTCTACACATCGGGACCTCCTCTACAGTGAATGCTGAGGCCTTTTTTCATGCCTTGTGACCTCTCATGAGCACTGGTTCAAAAGATTTGACTTCACTCATCACATTGTTAGGCTGTTGAGAGGATTGCTCCCCTTGTTGCTAGTTGTCCATCAGTTCTTCTCAGACTAGCTGTGGTTTTTGTTCCCGTCTTTGGCTTCTCTACAATTAACATACAGCTTTTGCAGCTGCTTAGATGCTTTGTCTTTTGTGATTTTAAGAGCTGCCCCTTGTTTAAGATTTATCTTTCATCGAGCAAAAGCTAGGATTTTGGTGCTTAAGCTCGTGGTCGCAGCCTTCGCTCCATCAACCTGTGTGTCCTCACACATTGCTTAAGCGCTCGATGATTAATGGATGCTGTGGTGTTCCCTTATACCTGCAACTATTAGCATTGATTTATCTTGTATAATATTCCCGTCTCGTCAGGGACGTCTGATCACTGTCAGCTTCCTGTGCTTCATTTCAAGGAAAATTTGTTCTATGTAATTTTATGTTTATTTGTAAGTGGAAATCATCTTTGTAGAGACTCTAAATGAGGATCAATAATATATATGAGTGTTCATGATAAAGAAAGGGGAAAAGATCTTTAAAATGAATGACTAAAATGTAATGTGGTTTTACAAACACACGTTACTTTTTTTTTTTTTTTTTTTTAATTACAAAAATCATGAATTATTGCTCTATTTTATAACCTGAACTGCCCTTTCCTTGTCAAAAAAGGTCAAATTATCTAATATTTTAAGAGATATTTGAAATCGCCCCCTATACCCTCATTCACTATTCCCTTCACTACTCCACTAATATAGTCCACTTTAAGGAGTGAATAAAAAAAAAATAAAACACGCATTTTGACACTGAGTGTGCCGGGAGGGCTACCGCTTTTGCATTGTTTGTACCCGCTGTTTAATAATCATTTAAAACTTAGCAAACTGGCAGCTCCAGTACTAATGAAAAGAGATCTTGAACTCTGGGTGACACTTTATTTTACAGTGTCTTTGTTACATATGTTAAATGTACTTACCATAGTAATAACAGTACATTATGCATAATAACACGCAACTAACCCTCAACCAAATCCTAATCCTACCCTAACCCTATAGTAAGTACATGTAGTTGCTTAATATTACTCAGTACTTAAATATATTATTACACTGTAACAATGGCACCTTAAAATAAAGTGTAACCCTTTATTTTCATGTGTCTTTGTTACACAGTAATTATACATTTAAGTATGGGGGTGACTACGGACACAGCCTTAATGTTTTTTTCAAATACTAATATGCAGTTTTGTTATACTATTTTTTAAGATTAATAATGATCACAGTGATGTTTAATTTAGAAATGAAAAACGTGCCCATCATATAAGAGGTGTTTTCAAGTTGTTATATGTATGCATTGCATTTTTCATGAGTTTTTTTTAAATCAAGAAAAAAAAGAAAAGAAAAAAAAAAAAATATATATATAAAAAAATAAAAAATATAAAATATAAAAATATATATATATAAAAAAAATATATATATATAAAAAATAAAAATACACACACACCTGTACACCTATGTCATATATACCTGTATCATCAATGGCCGTGATCAGAAGTAACCTTGCTTGCTCAATTTCATAGGAAATTTGTTGTGTATAATTTTAGATGGATTTGTGAGAGGAAATCACATTTGCAGACCACCATCTGAACTGCCACCGTCATCAGATAGCAGAAGTTGACGAAAAGCCTATAGACCCAGCACTCTGGAAATACCTCCCAAGAAAGACATACACCACATGGCCAGAGCTTAGTTTAAGTCGCTCAGAGTTATTGGGTTTTGACAGTGTGTGCCATCAAGGCTTTACCCTCAACAGGTGTTTTACATTCCCCCTCTTGAGGGTGGCCTGTAGAGGCAGAATAGCTCTCGCTTGAATTGTTCCCTCCTCTGCCATTTGGCCAATCGGGTTACAGCAAGACATCTCACACACATTTCTTTCATTGCTACTTCAGACAACACATGTATGCAACAGAGAGCTGAGCTGTAAACGTCAGACTTTGAACCACGAACCTGCCAAATCCTGCAATATGGTGCCATCTTCAGTGAGCCTGGAAAGACTTTGCGATGTAGCGTTCTCTTTTTCAGCCGTTCTATATCCAGCACTTGAGTTTGGCGCTCGTGGAGTTCTGTACTCGCCCCCCACCCACCTCCCACCGTCATCAAGTATTCCTCACTAAAGCGCAGTAGAATGTCAAGACGATGATAAGAAGCAAGCTGCGAGCTGTCAATGTCGTCCTGATTAGGGAGCGAGGTTGAGGTGGAATCCGTAGCTTGAGCGAGCAAATCTCAAAAGTCCTCGCAAAATATCTCTCCACTAGCAAATCAAATGCAGCTGTAAGGCGGTATCTGTTGCACCTGAGCTCCAAACAAGAGGAGACTTTATTATTATTTTAATTAGGTTCTTTGTGTTTAATTTCCCCAGGCTTACCCTGAGTCAGCGTCGGTGTGAACGAGGAAGCGTGCACTTTGAGTGCCGATACCCCCAAGTGATTATAGCGCAGGTACAATAGCTGGCATGTATAAAATTTCTCTTATTAAAGTCAATACATATACATATGTCTGATGCATTATTTATACCAGCAGCATGTAGTGCCAACATGGGAGAATAGCTTCACAGACTTTAGACTTTTTTTTTGCCTTCAAAGTGTTTTAGAAAGAGCATCAGGCTTTTCTGCCGAGCTTTCAGCAAACACTGATTTGGGTGAACGTCCCAAATGTAGTTCCCTCCACATTTATTTGACCAGGATACCAAATATTTAGAGACAAAAGTTTCTTCTTCTTTTACAGATTTTGTATTGTTTTAATAACATATTAGAGGACTAATACATAGTAAAAATACATTAAGCTTTTATAAAGCTTTCCACACAATGGAGTCTTGCAGGACCAATCTTTGGGGAATTGCAGTACATGAATTATTAGCTGAGTTTTCATTCATTCAAATTTATGGATTTGGCAGACGCTTGTATCCAAACCGACTTGTATTGCTTTGAAGTTATACGTTTTTTTCAGTTCATACATTACCAGGGAATCGAACCCATGTCCATTCTTTGAGCTACAAGAATTTGTATGCCACTTATTTTCAGGCCACTTTTGGGATGTCAGACAAAATATTTTTTTAATTTTTTTTATAAAATAGCCAAATTTTATATTTGTATATGCTTGCTGGAGGTGGGTGTTTGTTTTTTTCTTGTTTGTTTTTTTCCGTTATGGTGATAAAACTTATACCAAGATAGAAAAACATTTTCCCAAATAAATTCCAAGTTGTGCATACACGTCATGTGATTGAATAAATTTAAGAAAATATAATATGACCGTTATTGTCGCAATAATTCTGGAAGTAATTTATTACATTTAATAAGAAAACAGTACCTTCCCCAGTGGGTTTCTATTTATCGGCAGTTTTTTTTGTCATGAACAAATGGAATAGACGCTGCTTTGTTTGGAAATTGTGTTTGCACCTTTTTTTTTGCTTAAATTAAATTCGCTACTTTGGTGGAAACATAGCTTTTTTGTCAAATGAATAAATGTAAATGAAAGTCTAAGCTAGATTATAACCAAAGACAAAGCAATCTTTGTTCTCGTCCTTAGTTTGATGTATGTGCCTGATGAAAGGTTAATGGGGCAAAACAACTCAATTAAAAAAAGCAACAGTTTTGGTTCCCATCATCAAAATTGTGACCACTCTGTTAAGAACATAGGACATTCCTCTGTTTAAGCACACCATCTGGCCCCTGAACAGACAAAAGTTTGCTTTCACGTTAGATGTTTATTGTTCTGAAAGATTGATGCGGCTAATATCAGCCTTCACGATGACAGATTATCATCAACAGTTAATCAGCGCTATTAGGAGATAAATATCAGTAATTTAATCAGTACAGTAATTTCTTTAGCAATAATACAATTTACAAATGTAAGTGATTAAGTAATTAGCATACATCGCTCCAGATAACAGTCCCTTGGAGTTCTGAGCGTCTGGTTTCTGTAGATCTCAGCGGTTGATTTTAGTCTCCCCAGCTTTTTTAATTCTCTCCTCTTTTTTTGTGAATGAGAATAGTTAGTTCTTGGCTGAAACCCAGAGCACTTTAGAAATGACCCTTAGAAATGAAATCCTTCTTTTAGTCCGCCGTTAAGTTCAGCCGTTTTCAAGTTAGCGTGGACATGTTGCACAAGTGCTGCACACTGGGGAAATGAATGCCTTACATTAAATTCAATTGAAAAATTATGTGCACTTGATAAAATAAAGCCTGGCTCTGGGCTGGCATATCTAAACAGCTATCAAGGATCCCTTTGTTGCTCTTCAAGCAGCACCCGCCTGAGGCAAGTCCTGGTTTCAACATTCTAAAGTTATACTCCTTTATTTACAAAGTAATTTGTCGGTTAGTGTTAATTTCCTAAATGCGACATAAAAGGAGTGCGGCGGGGAGAAATTTTGGGAGAAAATCATAAAAACAGCCGAGAATCAGGCAAATTGCTAACATGTGTGCCCTGTTGCTGAGGGCTGCCTCTGCGTGGCTGTTCCTGGCCCTCTGAGCATTGGCCAGTTCCGTTTGAAGGGTGCAGTTCTTTAATGAAGGGCTAATTTTTATTGCCACTCCATTGACTTCAAAGCAGTTCAAGTTGCCAAACATAATTTCACTGGAGGTATTTTCAGGTGCACTGCAAATAGTTCGTAAATAATTTCCCCATTAGGCACGTTCTTCTCGCAAGTGCCACTTTTTGGGGTGAACGTTTCATGTCTGCGTGCCTCGCTCGGGTCCTCCTCCACGAGCTCACAGAGTCAAATGCCACTTACGAGATCTGCGAGTTCTCCACTAGCCTTCAGACATTACTGCGGCATCGGACGTGTCAGTTACTTGCAGGGAGAAACCTGATTAGAGGATTAGAGAATTAAAATAAATCCAACACAACAGGGCTAAATGGGTGATGCCTTATTGCACATGACCAGGCTGCCACTTTCAATGCGCTCTCAATAGAGTTGTGGAATGAAACCCCCTACTTTACCACTATTGCATTGTTAGAAAATCTCTTCCAACACATATATAATCAGACTCTGAGTCTTTGTTACCCATGCGGCGAGTCTTAATCAATTAAAGTTGATGAAAGAATTGTGTTATGAATATTTGTTATGAGTGTGATTGGATTAGACTGCTGATGATGTGTGTGTACTTGCATATTTGGCTCATTCAGTGTAAATCCCTTGTAGAATATAT
Source organism: Squalius cephalus (assembly GCF_949319135.1). Lineage (NCBI taxonomy): Eukaryota > Metazoa > Chordata > Actinopteri > Cypriniformes > Leuciscidae > Squalius > Squalius cephalus. The sequence continues at coordinate 12,719,319 of NC_137130.1, forward strand.
GAATATATATATATACTATGTAATATTTAAATTTTCAAAATGAATTTTTGTGGCAGCCATCATTATGCCTCAAGTGCTGCCGATTAAGCTTAACTTTTATTGAACCTGCAATATTCCTTTAAAACAAGCATTCCTTTGTTACATCACTGAAAATATACAGTCATGCTCTTATATACAGTTGTTCTTCTTTATGGCATTCAGTTTTCACATAATGCACATTTTATCCCCCTTCGCGATTTGAGATTTTAATGGATTTTGAGAGACTTCTAGATCCAGGCAATCAAAGTCTTTATTGAACACAAACTAGCAATAAAAAGAATAACAGCATCAAAGCACATGTTTCACATTCCACCACATTCTGAAAGGATTATATGAGACTTATGGGGCCATGCCTTGACTTAGCAAGCTATTAAACATGTTTCGCCAATGTCAAATGCTTTGTTAAGAACTTCATAAAAACTCTTTTGATAGGTAATAATATGGAGGAAGTAGAGCTCAGTGTTTTTTTCTTTTTTTTTTCTCTAGCACTCGGTCACAAACATAAAAATGCAGCTACAGACATACAAGCACGAGAGCCTAATGCGTTTTTTCCCCCATTATTGTGTGTAAAGTATTATTATTGTTTTTTTAATTACATTTCTGTCCCTGCAGCAGACTGCAACCTTTGAGGGGGAAAAAATGGAACACTCCTTTTATTGTTACCAGGCAGGTATTTGGCAATAAGGCGCATTGGTGTCATTGTACACGTAACATGTTTAATGTGAAAACAGACCATAAATCATGAATCATTGCAGTGATATTTGATTATGCTCCATAATTGCTGTAACCCACGCCAGAATTTTTCGGCTCATGTTGGCATTAAGTGTAGTGTGCTCTGTAAACATTTGTAAGTTGGAAACATCGCTAACATTTTCACAGTTTTATAGCTTATACTGTGCTCACATTGGGATATATTTGTTTATAGAACATCATGACAGAATGATTTTGTCAGATATATTGAAGCTGTTTTATTGTTTGGTTTTGTTTACTTTGATTCAAAGCCATTTTAATATTCCTAGACTATCTTTATAATCCTCCCAAAATGAAAAGAACATTAATCTGCCTTGCCAGATACTATATAAATAACGGTGTCATCGTTTACAGGCTTATTGGGTCGCATAGTTCTCTTTATGCTCATAGCCTACATTATATGTATTTTGGCTCTGTAAATGGAGATATGTCACCCTATGCACACCAGCTCCAGGTGAAGAAGGGAAAGTCTGGTTATTGAGGACTTAAGAAACTCCATATACTGAAGGTCCCAAAACATAGATGCCCCTAATCAGCTCTAATAGAAGTTATGTTCTTAATTTCAAGCCAGACAGATGATAATATGGCACGCTGGAAACACTGTAGTGATGAAGTCCACAAGGTTCTCAAAGCATCTGAGGTGTGTATTTTTAAAATTAGGTGAAGTATGCTTGTTGGAAAATGCTGTTCTCTTGTGGGCTCTTTTTTCTAAAGATCAAACCACCAATACAAGACTGATTGGTCTTGTGATTCATGACTGCAGTCTGCCTAATTCCTCTAGATACACAAACACTTAATTAATGAGTCATTATGAGAGGAAGGAGAGCCCAGGGTATCTGTTAAACACATTCACAGATTGGGGCTAATGAGTTCTGTCTGTGCACAGTGTGCCCATTATGGGATTGGCGCTGACTGGTGTTCCACCTCTGGGTGGCGTTGGTGCTGGGATAGTAGCTGGGCAGTCCTGGAGGGCCAGTCGGATCCCTAGGGAGTGTTGAGGCCCTCAGACTATTCCTTAACCCAGCTACAGGAAATGAGAGCCTGACCTCTACTCATGGGAGGAATAAGGGCCATCTGAAAGCTGGCAGGGAAAAAGTGCATTTATCTTTCCCACAAAAAGCTCCAGCTAATTGTACCACTGAAGTACATAGTTTCCATCATAATCCATCTCTAAAGTAGTGAAGAACTGGAATTTATTTTAGAGTATGTATGGTGGATCTTTTTGTAATAAATACCCAGGATAAGAGCCAGAATTGTTGCCACATTGGGTTTTCGTCCCGTAATGCATAACTTAGCAAAGAGGCCTTTATTCCCAGACCCAGTTCATTATCCTAACCCATGTTTCAGAATGCAATTTTGATTCAAAGCAATTTTTAATGTTCCAAGACCGTCCTTATAATAGGACCCTCCCAAATGAAGAGACGCTTATTATGCGTGGTCATAATTAATCCAAAAAGATCACTCACTTAATCATTCACATCAGACCCTAGAAAATCTTCTCTAGATTTTCTGGTGCTTTCTGATCATAAATAATCACACAAAGAGACGCTCAATTAGATTTTCCTCAAAAGTCCTGGCATTATGTTGGAGGAAAAAATCCTTTAACTAGTCAGGCTACATGCGTAATTGCTCTCCAGTGACTTTGATATCAGTTTTAAGCTGGAGGTTTAACTTCTCCTAATGACGGCTTCTTTGAGGTAAAAGTTCTCCATAATTGCAATTATAATTATCTGTAAAGTTATTTTTTTTCTCCCAGAACCGTTCTGCTGAGTTGCCATTGGTAGTCTTCAATGAACATGAAGTTTTGCTTGATAAAAGGATACTTAACTAGTTTTGCATTATAGTGTCATTTAACAATTTAATAATTGTATTGTTTAATTTTTTTTTTTTTTTTTTTTTTGCACAATTGTGTCTCTTTTATCTATCTTTTCATTCTTTTTACTGGCACTATGCCTGAAAAACTGAAGAAAAGTGAAGAAACAGTTTTTATATTTTTCTACTTGCTGCTCTCATTTCCACATGGAAACTTCAGGGATGAAATTGTATTCATCTTCAGAATTTTATACAGATCCTGTACCTGTCTAGTGGCTCACTATCAATGTTTGAGCAGAATTTCATTTCCAATCTTCATACTCTGAAACATCATGTCATCCTTGCCAATCAGGGATAAGGGCAGTAACTAGATCTGGTTATGCTCCTCATGCTGGTAAGCCCATTATTGCAAGGTGTGCCTACCCAAACCCATGTCTTTGTTTTGCCTTCACCCAACTAAGATTACTGTATAAGGATTTTTCCCTCAAGTGCAAGAAATTGCATTGACCTCTTCTATCTATTGCTTCCATATGCAAGCAGTTATCTTTCTTGCAAATGGAAATGAGACCCAAAATTGCAACAAATGGGGCCATGCCACTGAATGCAGATGTTTCCCCTTTCTGCGGAGAATACACATGCCCGATCAAATTAACTTTAACCCCTCTGTCGTGGAAACAGACATCTCTTTTAAAGGCTCCTCTTCCCCCAAATTTGTTTACAGTTTGACTGAGCAGAACAACTGAATCTCACAGAGGACTAAATAACTTGTGATTGTATTAAACACGTGTTGAGAAGAGCTCTCCCAGGGCCTTAGCAGGGGTTCCTCATGTCCAGCAGTTCACCAACTTCACCCCTTCGCTGAGTAAAAGAGTGAGATTTGAAGAAAACCACCTGTTTGTGAGGCGGTGGAGGGTTGAAAGTGGTCAGCTGCGTGGAAAGAGGCAGGGGGGATCCTAACAGGTGCTTCCTCTGCTCTGTGCTGGGAATGCAGCACTATAATGTATGGAAATGGGCACAGGAACTCACACACTTTGACTCTCTCTGCCCTAGCATATAATGAGGACAACTTATAAAACAGCCCTGAAGATAATTTGCTAAATTGGTTAAATGTTGCCCAGAGCTGTGCGTGTTAATGGCCTCCATTTGAAACCACGATCGGTCACCTGAATGCAGCGCAAACACTGTTGTTACTACATCGTACATCTTTTTACCCTGCAGTTTTGCCAACAAAGCCCTATAACTTCGTTATCTAATCTATTTTTAGCACAATTAGATTAGACCACTATTTAAACTTAAGCGTAGTGAGTATTTAGCAAACAGTACACTTTAGCTGTTATTTTATTATTTTGAATGTATTGCCTATTCTTTCGCTGTTACAAATAACCTGTTTCCTTCTTGGCCCATAATTCATCCTTGTGGCCCGGCTACACAGGAAGTATCTGCTCTATTTCCAGCTCAGGTCTCCCCTCCCTCAGTTGAGTCCCAGGGCACAGTCTACAAGTACCCAGGCAAACAGCCTCTAACCCCATCATTTATAAGACTGTCAGCTCAATACACTCAAAAGTTATATACACGCAGAAAACATGCCGAATTGGAACATACAGGTGCTAACTTATTTCACTTTAGCTTTTCCTGTCCGCAGTAATGAAGAGCAGGTGAGGGCTGGTGCTTTAATCAGATTTAGAGTTGGACGCATGGAGATTTGCTGCTTGTTGAAAGGCATGGTGTCCACATGGGGTTGATTATGGGGGTAGAAGGGAAAATCAGTCATGAGCAATTGTTTTTCCAGTCGCTATGCTAAAAACGAAATAACTTGCACATCTAGTGAAAGGTGGCTGATTCTGACCTCATCAAAGTCCCACCAACAAGTTCCTCAGTGCCCAAAGCAGACGTGAGGGCTCTCTTAGTGTCAACTTACATTGTGCGACCGTGACTCTTGTGCTAAGTTTAGCACTTCATCTGTTCGGCCGGTGTTAACGCTCTATGTAAAACACTCAGAGTGACTCATAACTTGAATAATGAGATCATCTGTCACTTCTATAGAGGAAAGTTTATGATGTGGGATTGCTCTAAGATTCACAATTTGTTAATTCACATTTGATTAAGAGTTAACAAAAACTCATTTCTCTCACATAAATATTGGGATGCACAATATGTTGGGACCATATCAGTTATTGGCTAATATGAGAGATTTAGAATTGCCCAATTTTAGTTTGATTGTATCTGTTGATATTGGATATTCAATTGTGCATGCTCATTTTCCCTTCTATTTGCGTTCAGATTAACCTTTGCTATAATGTAATGTTCACTTAAACTTGCATTTTAATAATTTAATACCACTGTTAAACATGACCTTTAGCAAATCTCAAAACAAATATCCATTTTTTCATACTGCATTGTAATGTTGTGATCCCTAAATTCACTTGTAGCATTTAAAGCGAATGATTTTAGTTTTTGGTGTTTTATTTTAAAAAATGTAGACATAATAGCATAAAATATTTATGTTAGCCATTTATTGGTATTGGCCAGCTTTTTGGTGCCTATGTTTCAAAAATCATACAGAATTTATTCTATTTTTAAGGTCTATAATGTTGAGGAGTTTTGACCAAGCTGAAATTTGCAGTTTACTAACATCAAACAAGTCTATACTTGATGGATAGTTGAATCATTTTCAATAGGGGAAGTAATGCATCATGGCTATCAGAATGTGGAAATCATTGCTGAATTGAGAGGTAATTGTAATGTTTGGTAAACAGAAAGGATCCGGCTTCATTTGGCAGAGCATCCGTCTAAACACACAGTGTTAATTTTATTTGACGACTTCATATTTTCCCTGTTTTAACTGGGTTCTGGTAAACGCATGTGTATGCTAGAGAAGTGTCAACAGACGTGCAATTACATTTGTTTACCCATTTGTGAAAGTGCTCGCCTGTTGCTAAAAAATAAACCCAGGAACTTTTGCATGAGCAGAATCCATTTAAACAGGATAAGGAAATCTTGGAATATTCTTCTCACGCTAACGATGTGTTCTGATGCGACATGATTATATTTTAGAATGAATTTTAAATGGGCAAAATATAACCCCCAAACAAAACAAAACAACTCTCTTCATACTCCTGTGCAAAGTCATGCTGTCAAGTCCCAAGCTTTTCCAAGGCCAATGCCACTCTTCCCGATTCACAAATGCATACCAATAAGACCCTCGAATCGGGTTGTTTACTTCCGAACACACACACACGAAACAACCCACTCCGTCTTTGCATGTTTTTTTAATTCACTTAAAACAGCCGCCGTTTGCGCTGGATCTGTTAATGGGCGCTTACAGTTCCATAAAAGTTTCAGCTCATCACAAGTCCTGAACTTTTTGAGGTGATAAAGAGGTGGGAAAAACCGAATAATTCCAAGGTGATAAAAAGCCCACATAGAGATATTAAATTTAATCTAGTCGACCATGGCAGGCAGAGAACTTCGGAAGGTCATCGGCAAGTAAATGGAAGGCATCGTTTCGCATAAAACTCCCCACCTGATCTGTGACAACACCACTTACCGTGTCATTCGGCTGACAAGTGGGCATCAGCTCCCATTACTGCTGCCCACGTCAAAGGTGTCAGACAGCTTTTCAAACTTCTACTCTCCTCCGCCATATGAAAGTCGGTGACAGACAGAGTTACCGTCTCTGGACAGAGTGCTGCACTATGTGACCCGCTCCCATTAGGACTAAGAAAATAGTGCGAGGAGGAGAGCTGTGGGAGAAAAGGATACAATAACAAAGTGCCATTTGGGTAGTCTCTCAGAAGTGCCAGGGGACAATTAAGCTCCTATTTTCTCTGCCCCCATCGGCCCGGGCTCCGGCAGTTAAGTCATTTCAGAGACATCCTGCACCTGTAAAATTGCTGCGCTCCTCTGAATTATGGAGGGGGTGGTGTGGGAGTGTGAAAATAACCTGTCTTTAACCTCTGATCTCGGAACAGTGTAGGACCGCCGGTACTGGAAGATGCGGCCGCGGTTGAGGTGAAGATGAAATGATCTGAAGTTTAAAAAAAAACACCCGTCTTACTGACATCTCCACTGCTTTGGTCAAAGATGAAAGCTCGATGTGTTCAAGTGAAAGGTTGATGGTAAATAAACACACAGCCCTTTTTTATGAACTTGATGTAGATCAGTCCGAAATTGTTCGCCAGTTGGTTGCATTACTGGGATAGTCAGGCCGCGGTGCACTGCTTTCATCTGTGTTTTCCCAGTTGAGCTGCACCGGGGGCTTTGCAGTTCATGTCTGTGCTTTACCAGTAGGTGCAGCTGTGGTTCAACTGGAGCAGGGGTGAGAGAGAGGCCCTGAATTCCACACGTAATATTAGCAAATGCAGCCGAGTCAGTAGCTTCTGTGATTATATTAAGGCTGTGATCAAAACTACTGGAATGCTGCTCAGATAACCGTAGTGATGCTAGACTTCCTATTGAAGTCATTGCGTTTTAGAGACTGCGAGGGGCAAAGCGACGCTGCATCTGGTTGGTGGGATCTGTCTTTATGTTTGGGGTTTGTTTTGCCACTGTATCCAAGGTAAATTTTTAGAACGTGTCAGAGTAACACTAACAGCAATTATGCTTGAATTAAATAATAGCCGGTGGAGTAGTAGCAGACTTTTTTTCTTCTTCTTTTTTTTGGTCTGTATGAGTGTGATTCCTTTTAGCAGTTTAATTTGCAGAGTTTTAACATTTGTGCTTTTAGTTCAGCATAATAAAGTCAAGGAAAGAGGGATTTGACAAATAATATTTTGTTTTGTTTAGATTATCAGTTTGGGTCTTTGTCAGGATAGATGTCATTATATAATTTGATGCGAATCAAAACAAGGTTGTGAGGAATAAAAGTATAGTCAGTTTAAGACACCATGAATTGGTTCTGTATCATTTATTGGCTTACATTACAATTTTTTTTGTTAAATTTACAATATTAGTGTCAGCCGATATTGGATATTTAAATTGTACATGCTCATTTACTCTTTTACATTTAGATTGCCATCATCTAATGTTCACTTGAAGATTTTATTTTAAACAATAATTGTGATATTTAACAATAGAAATGTTAATTTCTCATACTACATTATAATGTTGTGATGCCTAAATTCACTTGTAGAATTTAAAAGTATTGATTTTAGTTTTTTGTGTTTTATTTGCAATTTATTTAGACAAAATGGTAGAAAATGATATACAGTAGAATTCTAAAATCAATTGATTGGTTGTCTGGCGAGACTATCATATCCATTGAGAACTGATTGGATTTTGAATGGAGCCACATCAAAGGCATGTTGTTTCAGAGGGAGAGTAAATTGTTACATTTTTTCTATATATAATTCACTGAATGCAACAATTTATGAACTGAAATTTCCTTTTATTAATTCTGTTTTTGTATCAGGAATGAGGCGCTTGTTTTTATCCTAGTCAGAATTAAATATGCGTCTATAGCCTGACTAAGATCTATACAGATTTTTTATTACTAGATGTTAAATACTACTTATGTAAGTGACAGTTCAAGTGTAACCTGATTTCATTCACCTAATAATAGAGTAGCTGGTGGTTCACTCTTCTTAACATGTTGTGTGTCAGGTGAAATGTTGCTGAGCACTTTGATGCTCAGTGGACTGAGAAAGGAAGTCCTGCTGAGGCCTGCTTAGTTCCCTGCACTTCCTGTGTTGCCCACCGTTGCTCTGGCCCGGGCTCGAGTGCAGCAGCCAGACCCGGCCCCAAAGGGAGCAGACGTGGGCCTGACTTCATACATGATTAATACCCCCATCACTTTCTAAACGGCTGCCACAACTTTGCCAGACCAAGTCCGGAGTTTGGCTTCCAGATGCATTGCTCCGTTTATGAGAGGAAAGTTTTCTCCTGAGCGAGAAAGAAGCTTTCTTTAATTTGATAATTAGTCAGCATGTTTTTTTAGGGTGAAAGCAAAGGATCGGTCTCATTAGGGTTAATTTTCTAATAGCGTTTCATCTAAATAGCATGTAATTTTGGCCATCCCCGATTATATAGACTACCGGTCAAAAGTTTGGAATAATTATGTTGTTTTTGAAAGAAATCTCTTATGCTCACCGAGGCTACATTTATTTGACCAAAAATACAGTAATGTTGTGCAAATGTTATTACAATTTAAAAGAAATCCAAAATTTTGTCATGAAACTCAAGATGGCGCAGGCTAATAGGTCCTTTACTCAACCTGTTTGCAGTCACATCATTCTCTAAAGGGCACAGCCTATTGGTCCCTGCTGTATCAGTAGCCAATGAGCTTGCTGCTCAACCTTCAAATAGCATTTGCCTTCGCAGTACAGCGCGCTTTCAGAAACCATCCACGTTCCCCAGCTCCACCTGTATAGATCTGCTGTGTGTAATTCCTTTATGCTATATTGTGCATCAGTAGCATGTCTTACTTGCTCAAAGCAGTGTGACGTGTATGTATTTGCAGTAGCGAGTCTTGTTCTTGCTCTGCAGCAGCAGCGTAGCAGATCTATTCCACCAAGACCAAATATATCAACATTGTCATACCCATTACCATCCCAAACACTCCTAGAGTTGTCATGACAGCACTGTTTTTTTGATTTAATATATTTCAAAATGTAATTTTATTCTTGTGATGGCAAAAATGTATTTTCAGCAGCCATTATTCCAGTCTTCAGTGTCGCATGATCCATTGTAAATCATTCTAATGCTTCATTTGGGTCACAAATTATCAATTATTATTATCATTATCATTATCATTATTATTATTATTATTATTATCAATGTTGAAAATAGTTGTGCTGCATAAAATGTTTGTGGAAACCATGATATATTACCATTCAAAAGTTTGAAGTAAGATTAAAAAAAATAATATTTTGATTCAGCAAGGACATATTAAATTAATTAAAAGTGACAGAAATCTTCTGTAACATTATAAATGCATTTACTGTTTCAGATCAATGCTATTGGTTTGAACTTTGTTCATCAAAGATGAACTTTCTATGCATCACGGTTTCTACAAAAATATTAAGCTGTTTTGAACTTGCATGAACTCTTTTCACAATTGATAATATTAAGAACCAGCAGTAGTTGAGGATATTTGAGCACCAAATTATAATCACTTCTGAAGGATCATGTGACACTGATGGCTAGAATAATGGCTGCTGCAAATTCAGCTTTGCCATCACAGAATACATCTCTATTTTAACGTTATAAATTGTAAACAGTTATTTTAAATTGCAATATTACTATTTTTACTGTGTTTGTGATCAAATTCAACATTCAAAAACATTTAAAAAATCATTACTATTCCAAACTTTTGGCCGGTAGTGTAAATATCTTAAATAAACATCTGTGTGTATTTTTGCACAAGCTGCAAACATGATTATATGAATTGAGACTTTTCGGACATTTATGCATGCGTGTGAGTGAGACAAAATGGGCGAGGGAGGGTCGAACAACATCGCAGACATCTGCCTGCGGTGACCCCATTGTTGTGATAGGTGTTTGCTTTAACTCAGAGAGAGGCCATTGTAATCCATCCTGCCGCTGAAAGGAGGTGCTATTAGCGACCCCCCGTGCCCTGCTCTCCGTATCCAGCTAGCTAGGCCTGAACCCCTAAGGACAGCCTCAGCGTGCTGCAAAAAGCCTCCTTAACAGGCCTATCTGCATGGAGCCACCTGCTGATGGAGCTCTGGCCTTTGTGTGGTTGTCTACATAGGCTGATTCTTTATCCCTAGGGAGCAACACATGAAGGCTGGACAAGCTGGCTCCCGTCAAGGCCTACCGTGGACGAGCAGAAGGCCGTCAGATATATACGCGATGCTTGTTTGTTGGCCAGAAAGTGTGGGGTGTCTTATGATGTTGCATCTGGATGAGGCATCAAAAGTGTTTGGTGCTGTACGGTAGCTGTACTTTTCGCTGGTTATGGCCATCTCATATAGTCTCATTATGGTTTCATTAATCTGTAATTCACCCTCATGGTTTTTGAATGAGGGATTAAAGTAGTATGTTCAATAGTATTGATCTAACTAATGTGAAGCTTTGAACACTGAGGGTTTTAACTCATGCATACAGTACACTGAGAATTATTAAAGACTAATGGCGTATTTTCAATACAACAGGCGTATAAACCATGCATAATATTATTCTGCGAAGTACAGCTTAGTGTTGTGAAATTGAATACTCTCCCGGCAGGCTGTTCTTTTTTTTTTTCTCAGAGAATTTTGGTAATTGAGATGCATTCTTTGTAAAGATTTTCAGTTGCCTGATCGAATTATTGGAGGATGCATCTGTCTGACATCGTAATCACAGACGTAATATGGCTGATTGTTCTTTCACCACAAAGTTTATGTTCATGAGAGAGTTAATTGCTTTAGAATGAGGGGAAAACGCATGAATGAGCCACACAATTAATATGTAATACGCAACATATGGCACTAAACAAAGAAAGAATAATGCAGAGGGTTGTGTTTCAGTGAAAGCAGTGGAAGAATGTATAGGTGGGCAGTGTACATTAAGCATACTACTTAGTGTGCTACTGAGTGTGTTGACAAATATAAGGCAGAAATAAGATGCATTGCAGAAATTTAATTTAAATTCACATTTAAGACCACAGCCATTTGTATGATCAGAGAGAGATGATGGTACAGTACTTTTACATTTTTGTAATCTACTTTTTAAATGGAAACAAAATCAGAATTTCTTAATATTTGGTACAGTACGCCCCACATTTTTGCTTTAATGGCAGCAGCACTCAAGCTGCATGAACTCAACAAGGTTGTGTAAAATCTGATTATCATGTTCTCCGGCTTGATTTGAGAATTATCCAAAAAGCATTTTGTGCTTGACTGCAACTTTTTGTTAACATTTTTTTATTGGTGAGTGACCTTGAAATAGTATAGAATCTGAAATTGTTGTTGTTCTTTTTTCTTCCATAATGTTTCATTGTTTAAAACCCTAAAACCCTTTTTCTCTCTAGGTTTATATTAGGTTTTGAATCTCAGATTTTTATAATATTAAATAGTTTTATAATAATCATTTTAAAATAATAATTATTCTCACACAGAGGTGTTTGATGAAAGTTAAAGCCACTGAACAATGTTCTAGTCTTTTTGTTTCACCTAGTTTAACCTTTTATCTTTCTTTGTCATTGTGATTTATATTCCCCGTCATCCTCATATACTGAGTAAATGTACAGCTTTCAGTTCATTAAACATTAATAAGAGGAGAAATGTCACCTGTCCATCAAAGAGTCGATTTCAGCACACCAGCTGACAAAGACTCATGTAACCTAAGTTGACAGATAACTGAAAGTAAACTCTGACCTTCATCTGGGCTATTGCACCATCAAATAAAGAGAATTTTAGGGATTGCCCTCTGACTAATGTCAGTGGTCTTGATCTGCGGATGAATTGACACCTGTCTTACTACATTCACTCATGTCAGAGTTGTCAGTTTCTCCTCATGTACCCTCAGTTTATGGAGCTGTGTGAAGTTGCGAAGTGTAGATCAACCAGCCCTTAGTCAAACATATGACTGATTTTGGAGCATGTCAGCCATCTAGTTTCAGCCTCAAAACTGCATGTTAAATCTGTTAAATATTTATTAAATTATTTTAATAATTTATACAGTGTATCAGAATATTGTCTCTGTTTTCAGTTGAAACATTCTCAAAGTGTCATTTGATATTTCAAATTAACATTAAATGCTTGATCCTGTATTTTCACAAAAGTTCGATTAATATGTAGCCTAAGACCGCTTGTGTACGTTATTTTCACTCACCAGAAATCATTTTATTTTGCGTCATAATTATTTGTTTTAAATCTTAACGTTTTATTTTTTGATTATTTAAAACGTTAAAAAAAAAAATCAGAACAAGAATGACAAAATAGAACAAGAAAATATTTTAAAATCTGCACTATTTCTATGTTATGTTATTTTTGTTTATTTTACAAAAATATTTTCTGAATTGTTGCTCATAATATAATGTGTAATGGGCAAATTAGAAAAATGCTAAAAGTTGTAATTTTAACTAGTGCTCTCTGTTTATACTATTACTCCACCTTATTATGCAATATTTCTATAGTTTAGTGTTTTAAAATAATATATTATTTTAAAATCCCGAAATATTTTATTGTATTAGCAATAAATGCTGTACATTGAGCAGTGAGCTTTCAGAAATGTTTACCTCTTGTATCTCTTGATCTTACTTGTCTTATTGAATAACGAACAGTATGAATTGTGCATATTGAGTTTACTATTCATTCATTCACTCATTCATTCATTCATTCATTCATTCGTAGCATGTACGCCCAATGCGTCTGTGTAAACGAGAAATCTCTCTTCCTGTTTTGCTCTTGTTATTTTTACAGCACACAGTGAGTGCAGCCCTGGACTGAGGCATTGTTTTGTCGGGCTTGCTCTATTCTCGCGTTCTTATTTATTCGTCTTAATTTGAGGCAATGCTTTCAGCTCCAGCGCCTGCCGTTCTACAAGCGCTGGGAGCAATCTCGCTGACCAGCCAGGTCACTGGCAGAACGTGGGGCCAAAATGAGAATTTCTGCAAACAAACACAATCAGGCCACGATTAGATTCCGCTTTCATGATCTTGAAAGGAAATGCAAAGGAGATTAGATAACAGGCGGGCCATAAGGCTCATTTATCCCACTTGGCGCTAAGTGTCTAGAGATGGCTAAATGCTTTAATTCCCCACTTGTGAAGAGCACCTCGGGCCAACTCCAGCTATTGCAGAACTTAACTAACGGTATTAATGTGTAACGAGGAAAAAATAGCAAAGTTTGCTTCGGTGTGTTCCGCCACACTGGTGCTTTTTTCTCAAAGTTCCCAACCGTTTTAAGTGCCACTCTGCATTTAAGTGACCGTGGCGTTTTTTGGATCCTCCAAGAAAGAGTTGTCCCAGCGCCAGTGTTTTTGATTTAGAGGCCAGCCCTGGCACGCCGTGCCCGATCGTTGTTATCTGAGTGAGGCTAATGGACGTGCTGGAATTAGAACAGGCAGAAAACGTTCTAAATGGGAACCTTTGCAGGGCAGCTGTTTGCTAGTTCACAAGAATACCAATAAATGGCAGCTTCATAGCTTTCCTTAATCAGATTCGAGCAATCAGCTTGGAAAAAAAACCCATATGGCGCGGGAAAGCAACGAAAAGGAGAGAGGGCCAAGGGTTACTGCAAGGACACAGGCCGCTTCAAGGTTACCATGTCTGGCTACAATTAGCCACTTGCAGAAGAAACGGGAACAACGCTTCAGGGAGCTATTCGAGCTCAGTCGTTTGTAATTAGTCAGTTAGGAATTACTGACAGGGAAAAGCAAAGTGTGGCTCCGTTTGATTGTTTACAAACACGTTTTGCCGGGATCGCTAATTCCCATGCTGTGAACTTGTAACTATACAGTTCCTGTGAAGTGCAGAGTTTGAGACTTGAGTGAGTACTTGAATCAAGGACGATGGCTTGGACAGTTGTTGCGTCATCTAGATCTAACTCAAAACACTGAATTTTTCACTGAAAAACTGAACTTTTTTCATATTTCCAGACTTGTATAAAAACAAATAATAATCTAAAAATCGATCTTTATATTTTTTGTGTAATCGAATTTTTTTGGTTTCCTTCTGCCACTGCTTGTAATTTCGAATCAAACCCGTAATTCAGTTTGCAAACCAAACGAAGTTTGAAGGACTCTGTGGTCTGACTACCATACAAAGTCATCAGTATTCACCGCAAATATTTGTCTCATAAAATTCATGTCAGAGCAGGACAGGGTAAAGATGTTCAGATCTGTCTACATTTATGCGACTTTGCTTCATCTTCTCTTTATAGCAGATTGTCTTAAATGATAGGAAATCCTGTCAGTCTCGCATCAGCCTCTCTTAACAAGACCCTATGAAATCAGCTTTCAGTTTATTTCATAATGTTCTTTTAGCTGTAAAATTTAATAAACCCCGCAGTTCCTAATTTAGAAAGAATGACTGTTTCTGTCTTTCATAAGAGAAGTTATTCTGTCGCCCAGATGTTGTTAGTCAAAACTTTGATTGCTACACAAGTGTTTCATAAGCAATGCAGCATGTGAAATATTGCGGTTTCATTCCCTCACATATTTTTTTCTGTGATCTGACAATAACCAAAAAATTAGTTATCTGCTAAATTAAAATTTATAATAATATTTTAAAAGAACCATCTTAAAGTAGCCCAAAATGAGTCAGCTGTTGTCCCAGGCTGGTCTGTTTGCTGGTTTTAGTGGTATTTTATGCACATTTAAGCACTTTTCCACCCTTCTTTTTAGAAACAGCTATTGTTTAATGTATGTTGTATTGTAAATTGAGAAAAAGTCAGATTGGCTTTATGTTGTGAAGTCATGGAAAATTCACAAACATGGAACACAAACTGTAAGATGAAAAGGTGAATGCTACCATCATGACAGCTAGCAAATGTTAGCATATTGTTTCGCTAAGAACTGTCATGCTAATTAGCTAATTAAATGTAATCCTTACAAAAGTGCAGTCACACAACAGGGGCCTCAAATGCCAGAGATCTCTTCATCTTTATGCATACTTATTCATTTTTAAAGCCATGTCGACTGAACATCTGAAGACGTAAAAAGGAAAGACTTTCCAACAATAGAGGATAAACAAGGTTGGTTGAAATCAGCCCAAGAGAAACACTCGCCTCTAGGGGTCACTTTCTCCTATTGACTTTGGCAGTTTTGCATTGTAAACCTCATGTGTGCCAATTGTGTGTACAGGCAATGAAGTGCATGTGTAGTTGAGCAGCATACAACCCCCACCCCCACCCAATTTAGTCAATTTGTTAAATTATTTGTTTTTTGTGTAATTTACCAGTCTATAAAACTGTTTTATTTGCAGACATGGCTTTTCTGACATTGGTGAACATCGTGTATCATACCTGTACGGTAAGTGTTTTAATTATTATTTATTGTTATCTATCGATATTGGATACATCACCATTTTATTGATCATATCAATCTTTATTGGATATCACAATTTTATGCTTTTAATTTTATGCTGCTTTCATCTAACACTCACTAATCTATATAAACTTCAATTTAATACACACCACTGTTAAATGTAACCTTTTGCAAATCTAAAAATTAATGTCAATTTTTCATACATTATAATGCTGATGATTAAATTCACCTGTAGTATTTAAAATGATAAATGTTTTAAAAAAAATATA
This sequence comes from Squalius cephalus, assembly GCF_949319135.1. Lineage (NCBI taxonomy): Eukaryota > Metazoa > Chordata > Actinopteri > Cypriniformes > Leuciscidae > Squalius > Squalius cephalus. The sequence goes on from NC_137130.1 coordinate 12,735,119, forward strand.
TTTTTTTAATATATATATATATATATATATTAAACAAAATAGTGTAGCATTTCAATATCGACAATTTATCGGTTATTGGCCATAGCATGGAAATAATGATTGGCTTATCATTATTGTAGAAACATTCATGCATCCCTACTATTAAGCGCATACATATGCATATGTTTAACCATTCAGGAACACACATGGGGATCACATTTTTTGAATCCATTGCAGGCTGATGCTTTATACATATTGTGCACACATATGTATAGGGCAGATCTTGCCCTTTTGTCAAACACAACAAAGCCTGTGGCAAGCGAAGATGATACTAATTGAATAATAATATTAGTCATCTTGATGATTACTATAATGGACCTCTGGACTGCAAACCCTTGTGTTGGCAAACAATACTTTTCACTTTCGTTCAATGTTCCGTTCCTCAAGCGTTATGTGAAAAATCCAGATGTGACCGTTGCTGTCACCCCTGGATGGCTCATGACCTCAAATTTATATCCAGCTCGTACTCGCAGCTGCAGCACTTCAAAACTTTCCCTCCTCCAGCTGGCAAGCTTTGCATTGATGAACTCCACCGTGGGACAGAAACGCGAAGGAAAGCTACACAGCTACCACAGACAAGAGCGTTTGAATCTATTTTAATAACGCCCATTACGAGCGCGCCGTAGGATCATAACTCCCCCATCTCCATCATTAATACATGAGAGGATTTTCTCGGGATCTTTCATGAAAGTCAAAGCAGCCAAGGTTTTCTGTTGTGCAGAGCAGACCACAAAGGGGAAATTTCCCCTTGTGGATGTCAGACGGAAAAGGGGCATTTAAATAGCAATACACATAATAGTTCTGAATCAATACAAGTCATCAATATAAGTCGGATTTGTTTTAATTTATGTGAGCGCTTACGGATGAACCTCAGGGAGTCCCGTTGGCTCTACCACCAGCCCTAAACCCAATTGTTATTTTGGTCTTTCCTCTCATCGTATACTCCTACAAATAAAAATAAGAAATCAATGTACACTGCAATTTTTACGGCACTGATTTAAGTGGCGGTGGCAGGCCAAATCCAATAGTGCCACTAAAGCTGACAAGCTTGACATGTGCCTTGCCATGCTACCCCTCAATTATGCAGGACCCAATGTTTCCTTGCCTTTTAATTGAATCACACCGTCTCAAACTTGTTATTTTTAATTTGTTGCATTTGATTTCTGACACCAGTGTCAGGGTGGCATGAATTATGCAGAGGGGGACCTTAATTGTGGATCTTATTAGAACGAAACTAATTGTGAATGATTAAAAAGTGAATCGGATGTAAGTTTCTGTGTCTGCCAAAAAATTCTGGGCTCGTTTGTTGTCAGTGCTGTACATGTTTTGGTAGCATATGTCAAAGCGCTTAATGGCCTTGTAGAGAATGGTCTGATCACTGTGCGGAGAGCAAGTTGTGTTATGATTTTTTTTTTTTTAGATGGGGGCCCTCTGCTGTAAAAAAGCTGACAGACATCTCACTCTTTTTCAACTTGGGAAGACCTCATATGAAAAGAATTGAGTGCAATTCACTTTTCTTTTCTTTTCTTTTTTTTTTGGCTAGTGCGCCATGATAGTTAAGTTTTATTGATCTTTTCTCTTGAATCTTTTCTCTTTGGGATTGACCGGTTTGTTACATGAAAAGTAACTTTCAATATTAGGCTGAGGTTGACAGTGAACAGACGTTACTCTCCATTTTAAGAGCTTTTGAAACCCAGACAGTCATATTTCCCTATAATAGAATACATAAAATCCCCCCCATCTTATGCGTTAGTAAGTTTCTGCCACAGAAATTGTTAAATCAGTGGACAAATACATGTGCAAATAAAAAAGTAAAATGCATGAATAATAGGATTCATGTGAGGTTTATATATATATATATATATATATGATGTTTATATAAACACTGCTCTTTATCAATTCAAGAAAGAAGGGCTAAATATAGCCTTTTGGCACAATGGAGGTACCTCGTTGTAAAGTACATTTCTTTGAAACATGCATCACTTTGGAGGTATCTGGAAATCATTTCTGTCTCTGCACTTGCTTTAGTTTCATGAATGCTCAATCAATTCAACAGGACAGCTTAACTTTCCTTCTTTCTCTTTTTTTTTCTTTCTCCCATAACCACAACCGTTTAAAGTCCCACAGGCACTTACCGATTGAATTCAAACTCTATTCTGACAAAGCCTTGAGATTTCACCTTTGGGGGCAGTTAAGATAGAAAATCCCCAAAGTAAGTGAAATTCCTCTATTTGATGATCTAAATGGTTGAAGGGGCCACAGCACTGGCAGTTCATGTCTATATGTCCATATGGGTTACACTTCATTTTCTGGACTATACTTTGTGCCAAGCTGCCTGCCCTTTAAATCCATTAATATTTCTGGTGTTATATATGATACATATTATGAAGACCACCTATATTTAAAAGGCAGACATAGAGTATAGTATAGCACCTAAATATTATAATGTATAATGTTATTGTACATACACCACTTTATAATCTTTATGCATAAATAAGTGTAATACGCTATGTAAAAAATACACCTGTTCTGCAAGCAATGGTGAATTTACTTGCTAAAATGACACCCAATGTATATTACACTAATGTTATTGAGCCTTTCGAGAGCATTCTTCTTCTGTAGTGTAATCATCTGTGTATATACTGAGGAGACGAGGCAGGGAAGATAGATCTCACGGCGTTTCTAAAATCCACCTGTCAGGTAATGTTGTTTGGCCTCAGACTAAGAATCTTTCCTAATTCTGTATGCATGATAAGTACAGCGTGACAAGCCCTGCCAATTTAAGAAGTCCATCTTAGCATAAAAGTCCCTTCCAATAAGGTCTCCTTGCCTGGCACCATCCATATGATGAAGTAGCTCACTAAATTTCAAGAGCATCTCTGGAATGGTAGCAGATTCTTGTCCACTGAAATGACAATTAGAGTCACTTTCTACACAAGTTAGGTTTGATGTCTCCTGTCAGCTGCAGGCAGAGGGATATGTCCTGAGACAGAGACTAATCTGGCTCAGGCTCTGATTGCATTGGCCCCTCATGATCCACTCATTGACCACTCCAAACGTGGGGACAGGAGATGGACGTTTCTGGGATGGGCAAATGGAGGTGGTGGTGGGGGGACCAAATAGTCCTCTGGCTGACTTCACATTTCTTTATGTTGTCTAAAATGGATCTGTCATTGAGCAGGTGTATTTTGCTCTTTTCACTTTTTTTTTTCTCCACATGCTGTCAGTCGATTAATATATTTAGTCACGGTTAATCTCATCTTTTTTATGTAGTAAACTCATTCAGTCCAAAAAAAAAAAAAAAAAAAGTGTATATAAAGTGTTGTTTTTGGTAACTTGCATGAATTCTCACACCTAGTGCTACATATGTCATACTGTACCCTAGTGTTGTCAAAAGTACCGACTTGGGTACAAATGCGACAATACCAGCATTTCCCTCCAGCATTTTGAGCGATGTTGAACTTTAAACTTGTTCAACTTTAAACTTGTTCAACTAAACTTGAACTTTGAACTTGTATTGTTTAAGAGCAGGTGTCTATCAGCGGATCCCGAATCCACTGATAGACGGATCCGTTGATAGATGCCTGCTTTCAAATGCTAAGAGCTCGATGAAGACAACATGTTTTTGAAGCGTTGATCATTATAGCCAATCACAGACATATGTTGAGTGCATGAACACAATGGCCAATCAGAGACATATATGTTGAGAGCATCAACAGAATGGCCAGTCAGAGGTGTTTAAGAATCTGTTCAACAGCGCTCAAAAATGCTAGAGGGAATTTTTATTTAATTTCAGTACCGACTTGGTACCGAATTTGGTACTTTTGACAACAATACTGTACCCTGGACATAGATTAGAGATAGATTACTGAGTCAGCGTCCTATATTTGTCTCAATCATACAAAAACACAAAACGCAATTAATTGAATTAAATCTAGTATATTTACGTTTATAATGGGTCTGGTTCTCACCTTATTGATGAACAGGAATTGTAGTTTACGAGTAAAGATGCAAATTCCTTCATCTGCCTCCGTAATAATCTCATGATACGTGCAGCACAATCAAGTGAAAATCGCTGCGCGGCATAAATGAAAAATCTATTAGGCAGTCTATTAGTAAAAGTGCTTTTTTTCCTGTCTTTCCTGCAACAAAAAGTTACATCTTAAATGACGTTAGCGTGCTCCGGTCTGGAACGTTAAGTGCAATGTGAGTGCAGGCCAGCAGGGGAGTGGGCAATCGTGTGTGAGTACACCCTTAGTGTGCTCCATGTCAACATTTCTTGCTCGTTGTGACAGCTAACCTATGCCACTCCAACACCATACATGCGTCAAAGTAGCCGGAGCAACTTTTCTACGTTTACAGATATGACGAGAAACGCACGGGAGAGTGGTGTATGTTTGCAATTTCCCGCGAAAACCATCCAGCTATAGGTCTAAAAAATAAATCTATCTTAGTGAATCAGGGTAAGAAGAAAAAACACGTTTTGGAAGAATGATTGATGATGTATTGACTCATTGTTTAAATTTAGTTAATTTACCACAAAAAAGTTACTTTGCTTACCTTTAGGATTACATGTGTAGAGATGTTTTTTGGCGCTGACCCGAAGTTCTTTGCTGGTTTTCACATTAACATTTCCATGGTAGGAACGTTTTACTTTGGTGAAAATTAGATTCTACCATACAAAGTGCAAATTACTTTACAGTCCTTTCATTATTTATTTGTTTGTGTATTTATTTCCTTTTTAAAAGTCAAAGATAAATTCATTAACCGTTTTAACAAAAGAAATGACTTCCATTAAACATGGTGTGAATGAGACCTTCCTTGACAACGGGGCTCCTTCCTCCCGTAACGTAAAACCTTTGGCTTCAGTAAAATGTGTGACAGGAAATGTTCCATTTCGGAAATAACACTTCATTGAATGCAACTAAAAAAAATCACTCCATTTTCTCTCACTTGTATGATTTTCCACTGACAGTAAAGTCACCACACGTCAGTCCACAGTCAGGCAGCAGCATTTGTAAACGCCTCACTGATATCTAATGTGGTTTTGTGGCAAGATGATCGGTAAACACCGATCTGAAACGCTCGTGATTTGACTGATGTGGCTCTGAAGAAGAGGTGAAATGTAAACAGTTGCTGTTTGGAGTGTCTTGGCCTGGTTTATTCCTGTTCTTAGTTATCAGAGCGGTTCAGTAATTGCTGTCAGTTAGAGATATAAAGGCAGTGGTTTGCAGGAGTATCTATGCGTATCCTCTCGGATGTGGCTTTCCCCCTTGCCTCCTGAGACTCCCCTCATCCTCGCCATCGTTGTTTACCTCGTATTGTCAACAGCGAACACGTTCAGGAAAAAATTAAAGGGGGCCTACCAGACGCAGCACAACAGGCACTATAATTGAGGAGATTACCCTCTGTACGCCAGCAGTGATTTGGGTGTGAACAAGGCGCCAAGAACACAAGTTGTTGTTTTTTTCCAGGAAAAATAGAAGAAAGGGTTTGACATTCTTATTTTTTTACTGTGCCACCTGCTTTTCTCCTTTCATGGAACAGAACAACCACAAATTATTGTCACTTCGTTTGGAGCTGTGTGGCACAAGAGCACAATTTATGCATTACTGATTATGTCTGTTCAAAATAACTTATTTTAAAAGCACAATCCGTGTTGTTTATAATGATGTCGCAATGTAGACCAGTAATTTTGATCTTTCTGGGGCAAATTCACTAAACGTGTGACACTTTGTGAAACTTGTGGTATTTTGGTGGAAATCATTACCAGCCACTTAATGTGATGAAATAGTGCCTTCGTTCATACTGCGTACATGTCTCATTTGTAAGCAATTCATAATTCTGAAAAATACAAACTTTAGTGTATTTGACTGGCACAAATAACTTTTTTACTGGAATTTTATTTGAAAGGGACGTTTTCTATTCATCACATTTTCTATTCATCACAGCAGCAGTGATTTGTCAAATTATGATTCATTGATGAAGAGAAGCATTATTGCCAGAGATTTATCGGTACAATAATATTGGTTAATGTAACTAACATGAACGAACAAACAATGAACAGCTGGATTTTTATTGATAAGAAATATCAATAAATACTGCATGTATAGCACATTGTTAATGTTAGTTCACAGTGTATTAACTAATGTTAACAAACATACAACACATAATGTATTAGTATATGTTGAAATGAACATTAACTAAGATTAATAATGCTGTTGAAGTATTGTTCATTCTTAGCTCATTTCAACTAAAGTTAACTAATGTTAACTAATGAAACCTTATCGTAAAGTCTTACCAATATATCTCATGCATTGTATAATCGAATGTACTTTCAGCATTTAAAGAGTTAAAGGAATCGTTCACCCAAAATTAAAAAGTCTGTCTTCATACATCAACCTATGTCATTCCAAACCTGTAAGACTTTTTTTCTGCATAATACAAAAGTCTTTTTTTTTTTTTTTTTTGGTCCATAAATTAGATGTCAAAAAATTCTTAAAATATCTTGTTCCACAGAAGAAAGTCAGTCATACAGGTGTCTATATCAAGGTGCTACAATATGTCAGATTGTGATAGTCTGTAGAACCAAGAACGAGTAGATTGCGAATTGCAATTTTTTAGGTGCATATTTGTGCCTGATTTGCATATGATTAGAGTCATGAAGCACAAAAAAACAACAAAACTACCAGCATGCACAAATCATTATAAGTGTTCTCCCCTTCTATGTTTTGTGTGTGCTCTACATGTCACGTGCGTGGGGTTCTATATGATTTCAGGGTGGGATTTTAAGGTTAAGAGTCCCCGAATGAGTTAGGGCACTTCTCAAACACACGGCTTACCTGCTGGCTGAGATCTGTTTAATTTGTCCTTTCTTGGCGAACGTAAAATTCATTCAAAACTGGCGCTGACTAGAGCCAAATCCCACCTCTAGGCTCAAAGCTCCAGGAAATTGCTCGCATTAAGCAGATATATTGGTGTGAAAAGATCCTGTGACACTACATTGAACCGGTTAACATCTTCGAGCTCTGACACCTTTTCTTGATTCTTGTGTTGTTGTTGTGCAGCAGCAAAGCATTGGACAAGCACAAACTGACCAATGAAAGAATGGAATTTTTTTTTTATTATTATTGCAATAACAATGTGATTTGAATGTATTGTATTGTATACCGTTATGGTTCACTAAAGGTCTGGGCTGCAGTCATGTGTGTTGTCTGAGTGATGATGGACCTGTTTTTGTAATGCTTCAATGTTGGATCCATTTGAGCTGGACTCGGTTTTTATTATTCGGCCTGCTAAACCTCCATGTAGAGATAGATATATCTCCCAGTGGCCTTAATTTCACTCAATTTCCTTGTGTAAATAATACTAGCCATTGATAAAAGTCTTCATTGGAACAGCCCCCCCCCCCCCCACTCTTCCTGTTAAAGCTATTTCCTTCGTTCACATTTAATAGAGTAAATAACCCCAACGCCATGATGAATCTTTAACGATTTGAGGTGAAATTATCTAAATGAGTTTAATGATATTTGGCTTTTTACGTGTAAGCCTGGCCTTCTCGCAGATCTCAAGGAGTGAATGAATAAGCATGTGTTTTGCATGTGTTTGTACAGCAAAACAAAACACATTTTCTTCTGGTCTGGCAAGTGAGAAACGATTTAAAAAAGATTTGATGTTTATCCACTTTTAAATGAAAACGAAACCCCAAACACATTCAAAGAGCAACCAAAGTTGCATTACGCCATTTTATAGAGTAGATATAAAAACTAAACATTATTAGATTTAAATGAAGTGCCTAAAATTAGTTTTTTAATGCAAGTTCAATGTAGCTTTTTTTGGTGTGGGAGCACACTTTCCAAGTTCCCCAAGTTTTTTTTTGTTTTTTTTTTTTAAGGGATTTTGAAGCTTATTTTGTCAAATCTTTCTTCTCTCTGTAACAAAAGCAGGCTGCGAGGAAGACGTGCCATTTGATAAGATTGGATTTCATGCATTTGAAAATATTTAAATTGTTAAGTGCTGATCTCTACTTACATTAATGAGGGTCTAGAGAAATTTTGACCTTGCGGTGTGCGTAAATCAATATGAAGTTGATAAGCCAAGTTCATTGCTGCCTAACATAAAACAAACCTGATTTGTTTACTTACCTAAGCCTGGGTATGTCAGGCCCATTATGAAATGATTTATAGACCACCATCCAATGAAATTGTTTAAAGTAGATTAGGTTCAGGGAACGATCAGCACTAATATGACAAGCTGATGCCACATGACAGGTAACCAAGCAAACAAGTTCCTGAAATTCAGATTGAATTAGAATCCTAATAATCCTGCGGGGAGTCCCAGATTCAATCAGAGAGTCTGGGGAAGGGGTGTGAACTCCACGCCCCTAAATAAGCACACACGTGTGTATGCACACACACACAAGCCAAACACAATAGGTGACAGGAGTTTGTGTACGTGTGTGCGCAACTTCACATGAACATAAATCTTAGACTTGCATCTAATATTCTCTTAAATGTTTGTACTAGTTGCCCTAATGTCTTTGTTTGCTTTCTTTAAGTTTTTAATACCTGTAATAAAAAAGATATTTAAAACTTTAAGCAAAACGCTTGCCCTTTATTTTGTCTGATATGCCAGAAATAGGAAACGTAATGCACAACAGAATGAGTGCCGCTCTCATAAATTCTGTACCAAAGGCATTTATTGACCCGTACCTAATAAAAGCACAGGCTCACATCACAATGATAAAGGGCTTCTGCAATAAAGTAAATATTATCTTTCAACAAAGTGAATTTATGCACCACGAAGAACACATTTAGACTAGTTAAAAAAGTTAAATCTTCAATTCAGTAATGTCCTTATGAATGTTTACATATTTTCGTAGATTATTATTTTGTATTTTTTTTTACTGAAATTCCCTCTTTATTTGAAAATAATGAATATAAATGAGTATTGTTCCCTCTTTTCCTAGGCACGTTAAAGAGATTGTCTGCATATTAGAATATTAATGTGTTAAGGAAGGGAGGTGCATTGTCTGGACATTTGAATATGCATGATGAATATTACATTGTTGCAGCAACAAATTCCAATTGCGAGGGCTGAGGACAAATCTATTATGTATTAGGATAAACTTTTTCGCAAAGCAAATTTATATGTATTAAAAAAAATTGTACTGACATTTTTGGCAAAATTTGAAAAGCACTTTACTTTCATACAATGCAGAGGTGCATTTTTTTTTCTTGACTATAATACGTTATTTGCACTTGTTATCATTACCCGCGATTTTTGAAGAAACCCATCATCTAGCAGTGTTCATAAAAGTATTTTTTTAGTTTATATGTGATTTTATATATTTAATCACACACTGTGCTGAGAGAAAATGGACCTGAGTCGTCATTTCGTGCTTGTTAATCATTCAAAATTTTGGAAAGCAACATAACTCATCATAACTAGATGTTATGTCTTCGTTTTTTCATAGCTCCCGAATCCTCGCTTGTGTTTTTCCATCTGCGTTGCCTCTAGACTGGCTCTTTTGCAGTGAAGAATGTTGCTTTGCATGAGGAGGAGGATGAGTGTGTTTCAGATCAGGCCCTAATTAGGGTCCCCAGCGTCAGTCCGGCGCATCTAATGAGAGGTGTGTGACAGAGCAGCGGCCTGATGATCGCAGCCCCGTTCTGATAGGAAGAATTACAGGACCGGTGATCCCCAACACAGCACGATCCACACCTGCAAATCCCTCACGAATGCCCTCCTCTGCTTTTGATGTGCTATTCTTTTCATGTCTTTAACTCCGACGACATCAAGAACCGATATCCCGTTGCAACTGAAGCGGAGGGGTGCGGGGGTAATCATCTATTATACGTTTTAATCATGCTAATTAATTGATAATAGACCCAGTAATTAACAACGGGGTGCACGGTGTTTGCACGATCAGTCGTAGATTACAGGAATTCGTTTGGGAAGGCAAAGTTGAACAATACGGCGGCAATCACTGCACTTAATTTTCCCGCTCATGCTTTAACAACCCTGGCACATCAATGTGTTTCAGATATCCACATGCGTACGGGGCAGGCATTTATCTTGGGAAGAACAAAAATTTTCCTAGACCTGCTCACGAATAAGGCGCTATAGGATACAGTGGGAGTCTGTAGCTCTTGATGTGACTGTGAAGTCGATTATGGCTACAGGGAGCTAGAGTGAGTTACAGTTCCCCTCTGCAGGAAATTAGCCCGTTATCAATTATCAATTAGACTGCCATCTGATTTACAGCCTTTAAGCAGGTGGTATATTTTTTTCCCCCCCTCTTACTTTTTTCACCTGTTATCTATTTTTATGAACACTCGCATGCTTTCATCCACTGAGCGCTCAATCTGCCAGCACATGTGGAGAACATTGACTCTTTTTTTTCTTGTTTAACTATGCTTTGTTCCAGCACTGAAGCACTTTTCTCTTTTTGTCTTCCCTGTAGCTTTAAGATATTTGGTGTTCTTGCATTGGAAGGATAGGTCAGTGAGTCAGAGCAGTGTAGCAGTAAATCACACAAAAGGAAAATGGCCTTGCTAAAATTAACAAATGTTGGGCCATCCTGCTTGCTTACTATAAATGATGGAATATAGATTTTTGTTAAAGAGAGAGAATAATGTACTGTAAGGAAAATGAAACTGCATTATGTCATCTGAAACATCTAATATTTATAATATTTAATTAAAAGATAATTTGCTACTTTCCATTAATAGGGTCTGAACTTTTTTCTTTCAGTAAAGTAGTGCTTAACCTTAACCAAAAATATTTATAGTCCATTTCACAAGTTCAAATTGAATATTATTTTACATTTATATTATTATAATATCATTACATTAAACATTACTGTAAATAGTATCATTAAAGATTTGGTAACAGGGTTGCAATAATTTTTAGAGTTTAAATGCAGATTAAATCAATGATTTGTTAAGTCTGTGTAAAAATTTAGAAGATTTAATAATAAGATTATTTATTTTTCTTTCTGCCATGCTGCATCATATGCTGAAAGTCAAGTCATATTCACGGTTTTCCCAATATTTTCACTTATTTTATAGTTGGTTACCATATGTGCATGCTTTTAATTAAGCATTGTTTTTTAATTGCCTGTGTTTGGCATTGTCCATTTGATGGCCTTTATTTCATCTTTTAGAAATATACATTCAACCACTAGTAGGCCACCGTCCTTTTTGAGAGAGAAAAATATGTTGCTTTATTTTTGGATATTTAATGCATATCGTTCAAGAAGATCAGTGTAAAGTGCAGGGTGGGATGTGGTGATTTCAGATTTTTTTTTTTTTTTTGACACTTTGCTAATAATTGGATGTGTATGACCTTTTAACATTTGTAGTGATTTATGTCTGATTATACGGCTCATGAGTATAGTATGAGAACCACATTAAAGATGTAATCCAGTTGTGAATATCGCCAACTTCAGCAGTTGATTTTGGAGTTTTCTGCAGTAATTGTGGTCATTTGAATATAATGACAGTCTTGCACCCTCTATTTAATTTCTTTGACCTGTTTTGTTAGTGTGTGTTTTGGCACATTTGATTTTACAGTTAATAAATTGCTCCTGAAAGTGATAAAACATTTTTTCTGAGCAACATGGTCTGATGCACTATGATGCCTTTTAGCTGAGAGCAGAGGGTAGCACTTGGGCGCTCATTAACAGGCTGCCCACAGGCACTGATACCTGTCCCGCCAGCGCACTTGACACTCCCCTCAAACCTGTCTGTCTCCCGTCCATGTGCCCCCATCCTGTCTCATTACTTATTGATTTGTAAATCAATAACACCTTTCAGGCTGCCTGAGATGGAAGAGGGGAGAGAACTGCCCTTGCTACCAACTCTGAGAGAAACATACTGGAGGGTAAAAGCAAGCTAGACCCTTTTACTTAAGTTAGTGGTGGCAGCAAATGGGATACATTTCACATTTAGATATATGACAGCGGCAACCAAGGAAAATATGATCCATTCAGCAATGCACTTTTATGTTGTGTCAGCGTTCCTGTTCTTAAAGGATGTTTCACCCAAAAATAGAAATTCTGTCATTGTTTACTTACTCTCATTTCATTTATGACCCCATCACATCCCCCCCCCCCCCCCCCGTACTAGTCGCTATACATTTAGAGTGAATGTTGGATTGAAGCATTCACAAAAAAAAAAAAAAATTTAAAAGCACCATCATAAAGTGGTTCATAGAAATTGTGGACTGCATTCCAAGTTGTTTGTAGCTATTATTTACTGAAACGTTTGACATGTCCTTGAATGAATCACTCTTTTGAGTCAGATCTTTTAAATTATTCAGTTTAGATAAAATGATCCTGCTCCTTAAACAAAACTACCAAATGTCTTTAAAAAAACGACTTGTATTTTATTTGAAAGCTTCAGTTACCATTTATTGTAAATGGAATTGCCATTGAATTCAGTATTTTGTATGTTCCATTGAAGTAATAAAGTAATACTTTTGGAATGAGGTAATAATGACAGAGGTTTTTTTTTTTTGGGGTGAACTGTTCCTTTAAGAGGTATTCAAATTACTTTTATGCGACTATGCTATTGGTAATGGTCAGTTTCACAGATAAACCCAGAGGGGCCTGTCTAGATTCTCATTAGGTCAGGGCTTATTGTCACTGCTAACAGAAAAAAGGATTTGCTTGAAACAGCCAGGCTCAGAACAAAAAGCTTCAGCCCAGGTCCCAATCAGCAGCTCATAAAGGAGCCAGCACAGGTCTTAATCAGTCAGTCCTTAATGGAGCCGCTCTTTAAAAGTATTATTAACCTCATCTGTCTAGATTAAGAACTAATAGCCCCCTTTCTGTGTATTGTCTTTGTAGCAGCTGGTAATGTACATATATATTAATCCACTCGCGCAGGCGAGATTGTGTGGCGCGGGGGAACAACGGTGCCCTTCACAAGCGAGGCAGACACAGGTTAGGAAGCCACTAATTAAATGTCAGGCTTGACAGATTAAAATTATGAAATTTAAAATCAGCAAGTAGCTCTTTGTCATTGTCAAATTAAGCGGCCGGCATGATGAGGAGAAGGGAATGGAAGACTTTAATGGATTGAAGGGGAATGTACTTTAGCAGCCCTGGATATGGTGAATAAAGATTTCCCTGCGCTAAAGGTAATGGGCTGCACGTTTAATTCAATGTGCCGATAGGCTGTGGCATCAGAGCCATCTGTGCTGCCACGCTTTTCCTAGCCATGCAATTTAGCAGTTTTTCTTTGTAAACAACACGCAAGCAGTTGTTTTAAAACCTAGTGAGAGGCCTAGTCTAATTATGCAGGAATGGCACTCACAATTGATTTTAAATAGGGCCTGACATTAGCATGTTGCTTAGCTAATGGTGTGAAACTAAGTAAGGAAAAAGCACACAAATATTGTTTATTATGATTTTTTATTTTTTTTTACACTGAACTTTGACTTTTCTCAGTATTAAATAAAATTTTGATTTATTACGTCCACCATCTTTTTTCTTGAAGTTCTTTGCAGTGCATTCTGGAATGCAGCATAATATTTTTGCATAAAATTATGCTGACTTTGTAGGTATGCACAAGGTTTTGATGTATTTATTCACTTTTATTTATGGCCTTTTTGCTTTTAACTTAAGCTCGCTATGAAACTAAAGTAGTTTTATTCTGTTTTTACATCCAAGTGAAATGGATTATTGAAAAAAAAAATTAGCAGGGTCTTGGTTCTATCCATCGGTTGTTGATTGGATGGAGGCAAATCTGAATGCAAGCTTGCAGTCAGTTGTAAGAAAGGGGTGGGGTTTAAGCGGACTAAATGATTGGAGGAGTCCGGCTTATGTCACCAATCTGTCATTTCATCAGAAAAACGTTGCTACATTTAGATTTTTTTGACCTTGTAATTTTTAAAAACATGGATGAACCATTCAAAACAATATTGATAACATGAAATTAGAAAATAGATAAGATTTATTTTCATTTCATGCAGAATTTAAATGAATGCAGTTCAGATTCAAACACATGTTTGCGCTAACCACTATGTCACAGCTCCGACACTGATACACCTGATTTTTTTATTATTATTTGTATTCAGTATAATTTGTATTCACATTCAGTATTTCATTTTTCAATCATTTTCGTCAAAATGCTGCTGACATTTGAAAGCATTCTGTAAGCAAAGGCATCTTGCTTGTCCAGCTTTTAGTTAACTTTTATATCTATATGATACATTAGTCAAATGCTTTTTGTGTTTTTAATTATCAAAGCGCCAAATTTGCTCTCAACATCCATATTTGTAGAGTTGTTGGTTCATAATTAACCTACTATCAGATCAATCCGATATGTGTAAGAGTGCATCACAGAGAACGGTCTGAGATTATAGGCCTAATGAATACAAACAGAACTTTTTCTGCAGTCAGAGTGAAAAAAAAAAAGCTCCTGCACAGCATTTCTAAATAAATAAACCAGCACTAAATTAGCCTGATTCCTTGTTCTTGCATTCAAAGTTCAAAGGCTTTGAGCTCAAATCAGGTCTAGATGTGTTTAGCTTCAGATGGGTTGAGAGCACAGCTTGCAATAAAGCAATGAACAAACCAGAGGCAGCATTAGAGCAGCAACACTCAACAAGGAACCAAAAACGATACTGATTAAAAGTGACAAGATCCAATTAAATTTAATTACACAAGCTGTATATTCATTTTAACTGACAATTTTTATTAGGGAGCCACACACACTTAAAGCAAGGAACTGAGGCTAAATTATATCAATGTAATACAGTTGGGTTATGCAGAATCCAGTGTGTCTAATTTGCTTTAATTGAGTTAGGGGCAAAAGGCCTGCAAAGGAGTTCAATAGTTTGAGGAAAAGATCACTGAGCCGAACATCTCTTGGTTTGTCAGGCCAAACGTATTGAGGGAGATGATGAACATGACCACTCTCCACCCTCTCTGTGACCTTTAAAATTAAACAATATTGTACCAACAAGACTTCTATTGGCAAAACAGCACTGTTTTGATTGGCTAACCTTTTTTTGGTTATGAAATGAGTAACAATCCTTGCTTTTGGAGTGCTGTTCTTCGTGAAACTGTTAAGGTTGGACTGAAATGATCAGGTCTCGTGGTAAAAATAAACCTTGGAAATAAAGAAAAAAAGGGGCATCTGGTTTTACCACGAGATAACCTTGTGAATGAAATGAGGAAACGTTCAGGAGAATCATTTGTTTGATTCAAACCCCCATTGCATTTAAACAGAGCAGAGCTGTTTACAGTACATTTTGGGGTAAAATTCAACCTGTTCCATGCCCTTTAGAAGCAACTCGACAAAGTCTTTACCTTATATTCCATATCTAAATGTGACATGACACATGAGAGCTTCTGGTGTGCTTGAGTCCTTTGTAGAGGTGAGTGAGTGGCATAGTAACTGGTTAGCCTCGGGTGCTGTGCTTCATATATGTACCCAGCCTGTCTTGTGCACGGGGATGCTCAGTGACTTGCCCTGTGGTGCTATGCTGAGTTTTCAAAGCACACAGATCATTTGTTTTCCCTTTCCATGACATGTAGTTTAGCTCAGCTTTCTTCTGGATGTGTCACCAAGGCAGACTCCAGGCGTTTCCCCGGTCCAGTCTTTTTACCAAAAGAAAATGGGAAATTTTCGATGAAAGAATGAAATGGATATTTTTGATTCTTACATTTGTGAGTTTTTTTTTTTTTTTTTTTTTTTTATATATTTTGGAATGAAGTCTATTATTCTCACCAAAAATACAGTGAACCCATTAATATTGTAAAATATTCTTGTAATTTAACTACCTTTATATTTTAATACATTTTTAAATGTTACATTTATTCCTGTGATGGCAAAGCTGAATTTTCAACATCAGTCTTCAGTGTCACATGATCCTTCAGAAATCATTCTAATATGCTGATTTGGTGGTCAAGAAACATTTTCTATCATGATCACAGTTGACAATAGATGTGCTGCTTAATATTTTTGTGCTTTATGTAGTGCTTTATACAATACCGATTGTTTCAAATCAGCTTTACAGTGATAAACAGGGAAATAATTATTCACTGATGCAAACAGAATTCAATTCTGCTTTAAAGCAACTCTAAAAAGACAACAGTTATTATTCAGCAGAAGTCAGTTCAGTGTTGATTCTGTTTGGTTCAATAACTGTGTGAAGTTAATCAATTATTGAATAATTAAATTCATCTATGAAGCAGTTCTGCTGAAAACAGTAATGTCATCATCCAGCTGAGTTCTGTTCAGTTTTTCATCCACTAGTGTCAGCGCATTCAAGTCAATGGGCCAAGCCAAAAGGCAACAGTGTCAGGGAACCCAAACTCCATCTGGCCAACGAACGAACATGTGGTTTAATTCTAGGTGGCACCACAAGTCAGGCAAGTCATATAGAAGTATTAAAAAGTAAAAGTATTTTATTTAATTTTTTTACTTGGTGCAAATGTTTCATACAGAACAGTGGTTTTCAAACAAATGCAACTATCGTGTAGTTATATTGGCAACATAAATAGGTTTATTAAATTAGCTTTTAAAAGACTTTATTCATTGTCATTGACTGCAGACGTCAAATGACAATCAATTTAAAATTTCCTGCTCAAAATAAGTCTTCATATTTTCAGTGTATGCAGTTCGTGGTAATATAAAAAAATTATATTATAAATATATATTAAAAATATTTTTGATTTTCTTTATTTACCTCTGTATGTTATCAGTGACTGTGTCACTTGATGTCCAATGTAAAATCTGGGTCCTAAACCTAACCCAGTTAAGAAGCACTGATGTGGAACATTGAGTTATCTAAGAATGTGTGAGTGTGTATGAGGATGATTGAGAAAGAAATCGTGTGTGAGGTGGTAATGATGTCCTCAAGTTGTTAAATGCAATGGTCTGTGTCCTGTTCACCCGGCATGCTGTTGCTCTCCCATCTGTGCAGGGAGCCACATCTGCTCCCGAGGTCATAGAGGTCAGCAGTGACACCAGATTTAACTGTTATTTACTCTGAGTCCCCGACAAGACACATATAGCCCGCGCCCACTCAACTGATGTATGTTAAATGTGCTCCAAATTACCAGTGTGTTGGATCTATTGATGGGCCATTCGAGCCTGTCAGCCTGTCTCTATCAGCCTCTCAGTTATCCCCCTCCTCTCCTTCCCCCGTTCGTTCCATCCTTCATCTATCCCTCACTCCTTCTCTCTCTCTCTCTCTCCCTCCCTCTCTCTCTCTCTATCGGCCCCACCGCGGCCCAGGCTGAGCACCTTGCTCTGAATGGGAAATGAGGGCTTCGACAGATACATGCACCTCTGGAACCTGTTGGGTGTTCAGACACATGTCTTGCCCATCTCATTTTAAACAGGTTAAAAGACCAAGTCAAGCGCAATTATACTGTGCCAGCATCTTCAACAAGACCTTGCAGGAGACGTTGTTTATTATGTTCTGATTTACTCTCCGGTGTGATTACAACACGAGTACGGATGGGAATCGTGATCAATTTAAATTTTAATTCTACTGATTCTAATGATTCGTTATCGATTCGTAGTAATTTTTGAGGACCAAATAAGTGATTGAAACAACACTGTGTTTATTGTGTACAACCGTCATACAAATTTCAATAGAAAGATGTGCTTTTTTATTTTGTTGATTGTATTATTGTGCAGCAAATGATTTCCATGACATTTAAGGTTCCATGAACCATAAATGAGCTGTGATTTTAAAAACACAATTAAGCCTTTTACCTAATTAATCAATTTTATTAATTTATTCATTTAAATTTTGCGCAATTTTCTCAAGGCAAAGTGCCACCGTCAGAACAAAAGGGAGGCATGATGCCCTTTACACAGCTATATTTGTCTACGTGACACACTGAGGACTTGTTGAGGGCTCAATGACACTGTGTATCTGATAATGTCAGAGGCTTGTCTGGCTGTGTAAGGGAGCTTCATGTTTACACAGAGGCAGCGGTGAGGAGATTAGCACAGGTTCTTGTAGAACAGCGCTATGATGAGCAGAACAAGGCTCTGCTTCGGTTCATAAATAGTGCAGCACATGCACTGCTGCTAATTGACTCACACAGGCATTAGTGGGATTAAGTTAGAGCCCAAAGTTCATTAAGCAGATAAATGCATCTCTTAGCCTGCTAAAGAGCTCGAGCGCTAACACGGCCCACTGAAAAAAGCGCTTGTGCACAATGGTGCTCAGACGAGGTGAAATCATGTTCATTTTAGTGCTGTTTAGTGTGAGGAAGGTATCAAACGTTTAAGCGTAATTTACTGTTTTGATGTGATTAATTTCACCCTAAATATGTTTGGCACAGTTACTGTAGCATAGATTTTCTTTTCTAAAAATACACATTGGTTCGCACCAAAACAATGTTGTTTGCATAATGTTGGGGATATTTGGCTTTTTTTAAAAAAAAACTGACAGAGCTAATCATCCAGAAATCTCTTGGCATATTTAGCATTTATGATTTGGGGTCAGTAGGATTTTTAGAAACTAAAGAAAAGATTAAATTACTTTTATTCAGCAAGGATGCATTAAATTGATCAAAAGTGACAGTAAAGGCATTTGCAATGTCAAATAAATGCTGTTTTTTTTATACTTTCTTTTCATCAAAGTATCCTGAAAAATATGTATCACATAACGTTCATCACTGTACATGGTGGAACCATGGTTCGGGTTTTTTTTTTTTTAATCATCTAAAAAACTTTTGCATTTTTAGCATGTATAATGTTCTTCTCAGGGAAAGTAAATGAATGCAGCCGCTGTGTTTTGTAGAAAGTGTAGCATCAACAGATTTCGAATTGACTCTCCAGCTATGAATGACATCACAGCGGGCGCTCAGAAAGCGGTGGAGAGTGCTTTCATTTTGCCACTTAGACGACAAATTACCCAGACAATAGACCTCTAAAGTTGGCAGGTAATTCAATCGTGACTGTTGACTCCAGGCATTTGCTTTGTTTGCCCTCAGAAGGAAATAGCCAAAAATTCATCTTGGCGGAGTCAAACGAAATGAAAGATAATATTCTTTATCTGCTCGGGATAGCTGCGGATGAACTCCTCCAATATGAGTGTAAATAAGATTTAGCGATTCCATACTTCAGTTGGCTTCAACTCAAAGTGATTTGGATCAATAGCGTTTGCCCGTACGTCCGTGTGCGCGACAGGGCTCCAGCCCGTCACGGAGGGGAGGCACGAGGGCTGTATTCAGATTTCACCGGTGTCAAATTAATTCCAGGCTTATCGGGAAATTCAATTAGCAGGGAACCCCCCTTTGTGAGTAAGAGAGTGTCCGACATCCCAACGTGACAAATTACAGCGCTCAGAGAGCATATCAAGGCGAAGTGTTGAGGCTTGCTAATCTTCCCTCTAATTCTCAATTACTGTAAAATGAAGCCATAAATCACAGGGACAGGCAGATCGATGGAAACGTTGTTTTTGGAGTGATTGGCAGCCACCCCAAAGGTTACTTTTTAAGTTGGTTTAAGGTTACCTCTCGGAGAGGGCTTGAGGCGGGGGACGTGTGGCAGCTTGGGTTGGGGGCGGAGGAGGTTTGGTGGTGGTGGCGGGGGGGTCGAACTCAATCTATATGATGCAAGGTTTCAATCCTTTAGGGGATACAGCAGAGGGACAGGACCAATTTTTAGCCCATCAGCCATCCAATTTTTCTCCTTTTCATACCTGCTGTAGTAAATGAGAAACAAATTAAATTTCTCCCTACTATCTCCACAGAAACCATTTAAATCCTTTATGGAAACTAAATTGTCCCCAGACAAATCGCCCCTGGTTCTATGACAATATACTATGGCGGTGCAACCGAAATAAATTTGTGTCACTCCAGATATGCCTTTGTCTGTAATGCCATTCATTGGAGACTTGAAGAAAAGATAGAGAGGGGAAATAAAAAGAAAGGGGCACTTTTGGTAAAGAACAAAAGAAGCAAGATAGGAGGACCCCCTTCCTTTTCTCTCTCTCGCTCGCTCGCTCGCTCTCGATCGCGCTCTCTGTCACTCTCCTGGTGGTGCCCACCTCCAACTTGTGGCGTTATTAATTTTGGGCTGGAGTCTTTGCATTCATGAGGCTGAGATTGAAATGTAAATGAGTCTGAGGGAGCAAGCAGTCAGCACCGGCCCCGGCTGCACTGCCCGTGTCACGCGCGCTCTGTCTCCGCACCCCGGCTCTTATCATTCACACAGATTAAGAGAGTAGAACATCAATCACTACATCTGGGAAACAATGAATAAAACGGCCCAACGAGGCAGATGAAAAATCACTGAGGAAGCAGAGTTAAGAGGACACGGGGCAGTGGCTGATTGCTGTGGCGGAGGGGCACGCTGTGCTGGCAGCTCGCTGCGACAAGTGCTGAAGCCAAGAGGTTTGTTTGGATTTGCTCTGTCCAGCTGGGCTACGTGTGTTTCTGAGCACTCTCACCCCACCACTCTGTTTTTGTTGCTGGTTTGCGGTGCATAGTAGATCATAGCTGTTATTAGACCTATCAGTGTGAATGAAATCGCATAGAAGCACAATGATATGGCTCTTTCCAGTATATTGGTATTCATTCTTTTTTGAAAAGCCTACTAAAACTATTTACCTTGTAAGATCTATCCATCTATCTATCCATCTATCTATAATCCATCCATCCATCCAATCTATCTATCTATCTATCTATCTATCTATCTATCTATCTATCTATCTATCTATCTATCTATCTATCTATCTATCTATCTATCTATCTGTCTATCTGTCTATCTGTCTGTCTGTCTGTCTGTCTTTTCTAATCTATCTTTCCATATATCTATATCTTCTAATCTATCTATCATCTAATCTGTCTATGATCTAATCTATCTTTCCATATATATAGATCTTCTAATCTATCTATCATCTAATCAATCTATCATCTAATCAATCTTTCCATATATCTATATCTTCTAATCTATCTATCATCTAATCTATCTTTCCATATATCTGTATATTCTAATCTATCTATCATCTAACCTGTCTATCTTCTAATCCATCTATCATCTAATCTATCTTTCCATATATCTATATCTTCTAATCTATCTATCATCTAATCTGTTTATCTTCTAATCTATCTATCATCCAATCTATCTTTCCATATATCTATATCTTCTAATCTATCTATCATCTAATCTGTTTATCTTCTAATCTATCTATCATCCAATCTATCTTTCCATATATCTATATCTTCTAATCTATCTTTAAAAATGTGTGTATATATATATATGAAGCTATATCATTTAAATACAGCTTTAAGTCATTCTATGGGAAATTAGTCTTTTATTAATGTATTAAGATTTTATATAATTTATGATAATAAATAATTTTATATTTTTCTGTTTACATTTTGCAGAGAAGTAAAAAAAAAACACACACACACATATACAGTCATTTTTAAATATAGATTTAGATTTCGAAAATGTAAACAGTAAAATGGTTTGAAAACAATGAAATCATGATACAGCAAAAATGTAAAAGGTAACAAAAAATATATTGCACAACAAAATAATTGCCTTCTAATTAATAAATTGTATAAATGCATGCAGTCTCCCCTTATTTCTGTAAACATCCAAAGCAAGAAAGTCAGTTATTAAATTTATATAAATTTGTTCCACTTGAAATTTATGTAGAATTGAAAGGTTTTAATAAGAGCACAGACTCCATCCATCGAAGGGACAGATTGGATAAAACGGCATCAATAAATTTAACTGGGAAGTCAGAGTGAGCTTCCCGTAATGGCAGCTTTATGGACTATGATTGGTGAATATTACAAAGCTTATTGGCCGTGAGAGAAGACTGTATCAAAGCTTGCAGTTATTACTGACAGAACTTGGACATCTTTATGAACCCATTGTGATATCATACTAATTCCCCTCAGAATGACTTTATCTGCCCTGTCGCGGGTCCCCGTTCGGTGTGTCACATCAGGTTTGCGTCTAATTCTGGCCAATTACAGCTGGCATCGCCACTTATAGCCTGTTTGGGGCCAGTGGAATTCCATTTTCTCAGGCACCGCCACAGTCCGCTATTATTATTATCAGGTTTTTTTGCCTTCTATCTTTCTTTTCTTCTCCCAGCTCTAGCTTTTACTTTGTGCTTTTCAGAACAAAAGCTAATGTGCTGAAAGACCGGTCTCGTCTCGTGCTCATTGAAATCATGCGAGTGCCATTTATGCTTAATACGTCTGCGTGCGGGAGGAAGCAAAGCAACCTGGCAGCTCCTGAAGCGAGATGAGAAGACCTCTGGGGATTTGTGCGCGTTGTCTTCCGAGAGCACTCAGACACTGACAGCCCGACCAAAATATTTCACATAATTTGATTAGGTTACAATGACAATCTTTATTTATAGTGCTCCTCAGATGCAGGGGGTGGAAGCTTTTGTAGTGACGAATCCAAATTAACTTCTGTTTGTCTTACCATGGCAATCCAAATAAAAACAAACACTGTTCATGTAACTAGGGGTAATTACAGCCTACAGAATGTCCATCCATTGCTATGGTGGAACGCTCAGCCGCTTCATTAGGTTTGTGCTCCCATTGTGCTCCCACTCCTCCCTTTTTGCAAGAGGTCAGGCTCCCACACAAAGGCAAGAACATTTACGCTATTAGGAGTGAAAGAATTATGTCAGCAATTCCTTTAAAAAACAGTGGTAATTGCTAAATGCTACAGCACGCCGGTGCTGTTAATATCTTTTAGCTGAGATCACCCAAAAATGTAACTTTTGTCATTATTTACTCACTCTTATGTCGTTCTAAACTTGTAGAACTTCTTCTGTGGAACACAAAAAAGATACTTTGAAAAGTGTCTATACAGTGAAAGTCAATGTGGTCCAAACAACATTGGACCCCATTGACCCTCGTTGTATGGACAGTAAGAACGTTCTTCAAAATATACTCTTGTGTTCCTAAGGTTTGGATCAGTCTAAGGGTGAGTAAACGTTGACAGGATTTTCATTTTTGGGTGAACTATTCCTTTAATGGGACTAAAAGTGTGGAAAAGCACGGTATACTTTTATCATCCTCACTCTAAATCAAGTCGTTCACCTGCAAAATCTTCATCAAACAGTACAGCTTGTACCGGAGGTTAATGAAAATGTCCCACGCATTGATTTACCTGCGTGTCTGAGGGCAAAGCCATTGAAACAAACAATTCATTTGTCTGCCACATGTTTCTTCGGCAAGACCCTCATAAAAGCTTTTCAATAAATTTCTCCGTCTGTTTTACAGACCTTTCCTCTTCCTTGCGTCATTTTTTTAAATTGAAAGTTGGTTTTAAAGTCAGCTATAAACATCATTCCGCTCAATCAGTGCTGGTTCAGATCAAACGGCAGTGGGCTGCTACAGATACCTCCAACCCTGACTTGTCTCCCCGCTTTCATAGTGTTTAACACCGTGGCACACTTTTTTAGCTGGAGACGGCTGTCACTGTATTTTGTCAGCAAAGCATAATATTTCTTCAGGAGTTCTAAACCCGGTACTCAGCAGGGAAGAAATGAAAATACGGCACTACATAAACCGAGCGAGTCAGTTGTAAATCACCTAACACGATGTAGAGGCACCAGGCAGAGAGCTGCGCGCTGTCAAGTCCTCCCCTGGAAAACAGAACGGACACCAGTCATGATGCTTTAATCAGCCCCCAAATAATAGATGTCTCCCTGCTCCCCTCCAAGCTCGGTGCCATCGGATGAAACGGGAAAACAACCTGAAACTTACTTTGCTTTCAGACTTTGCAGAGTTGCGCTATTGAAATTTTTTCGCCTTTGTTTGTTTGTTGGCGTGTCAGGGGTTATTTCTTTGGTGGGAATCTAAAAGGAATCTTTGAAGCTTTAATATGATCCTTTCACACAAACACTTCAAAGGTCGTCTCTAGTTTTTACGAGAAGGTGCTGTTTTTTAGATGCTTTGCATGTCAGATGTTAATGTTATTGTTGGCGGAACAGAGTTTTTCTTGCTTTGTTTATTTATTGCTTTTCTCTCTCTCTCTGTTCAGAAGCAGTGGATGTATTGCGTTGCTGTGGTTGGTAGTTTCGTGCAGTTGGAGTGTTAACATCATCCAGATGGATGCATCGCATTGTTTGATGGCAGAATCTTGAAAAGGTCTGGGAAATGGGAAATTAATTATTCAAACTTTCTTGAATGGCACATTTATTGAAATATTCAGAAAAAGCAGCTTATTTTAGAGAAAGAGAAAGAGAAGAAAAAAAAAAAACCCAGCTAATCTTTTCCCATGGCTTTTAGGGACAGTCTGGGTTTGGACACAAAATGAAATAACTCTTCCTCCCACATTAGATGTCATCTGTCATAACTAATCAGTCCGCACCAGTTCATCCAGAACCTCGACGCGGTTCCCAGTTCGTCAGGAGGGACAGATGTTCCCGCCACCCCTGAAAGAAAAAAAAATCAAGTTAAGGCTCTCTGCGAGAAGAATTGCACTGTTTTGCTGCAGTTGATTAGTGTTAACCAAATAAGAGTGACTTCACTGACAGAGATGTACACTGCGCTCTGGAACTCTTGAGAGCCGGCCAGATGGTCCTGCAGCCCCAGCTGCTGTAATGTAGTAAAGCTTGTTGAGAAGCTGGTGGTATTGATTTCATTTCTGCCCGTAGATGCAGCTACTACATCTACATGTGTCTGCGCTGATATGGACCGCAAGAAATCCAATATCAAGTCTGGGATGGAGGGCCCTGTGTGTCGATCCCTAATAAGGCTGTCAATCCCATCTGTCCTCTCCACTCCGAGAGAACGTCTGCCCCAGGAGAGACGATATCAGAGACGTTTCGTTATCCTCACCCTTACGTGTAGGAACACCTCTCCCCGTTATGCTCGTTAATTAGGAGATCAATGAACGCGAACGTCCGGATGTACTGATAATGAGAAGGTTTGGCTCATTGTAAAACAGGATGTTCTTGATCATGATACTGTGGATTCTTTTATCAGGCAGGTATGCGATAGACGTCTGCTAATACTGCGAACTAATTTTTTAGGTGGCATAACAAACCCGTTTGCAGAATGCATAATCTTTAGATTATGCTGATGACTGCTTTGACGAAACACTTCAATAGTTCTCCCGTGGAAGGATGGATGGTGGGGTCACGCAGCAGAGGTGCCATTATATATCAAAAGAAGCCCTTATGCGGTCTGACACATTTATCTTTTGTTTGCTAATATTGGAAGCAGTGTATCTTGTGTTGTGCGTTATTTGTGTATGTTTGATAAATGCTCCTTCCATGACTGTTTTGGTCCCTGGGTCATCTCTTGCTCACTGATGTGCTTATTAATAATAAATTGCCTTTGCCGAATGTGCGAATTCTTCCTCCCTTTACAGTTATTGTGTAAACAAAAGACTGCTAGCGGAATCCATCTTAATAGAGGACGTTTTATTCAATAAAGATAACTTGCCTGAGAAAAATGAGATCTCTTAACTCTCGCAGCCTCAGTCTTTCACTGTAAATCTTGTGACATTTCCCGCTACTCGCTCCGAGTGCCCATGGTGCCGTGTCACAGAGGAGCTCGGCCAATCATGGGCAATTATACATGCTAATGAACGTGCCCTCATATTCCGATTTTGACATGGAGCACCATAGAGTCCGTAGGGATTGAGCCACCCACAGCGGGAGCACATAATTTCTCTTGAAAGTCATTAGCCGTTACAGTTATAGCAAGCGGTGGAAAAATGCATAGGAAGCCCTATATCATATAGACCACAACCTTGACCAAGCTTGTAATAATACATTACCAAGGCATGTGTGGCATATTAATCAGTTGGAAAGCATAATTTATTCATTTTGCAATCTTTTATGATATGTCCCCTCTCCCCCTCCCGCCTTAATCCGTTTTTAATCAAAGAAAGGTCAGTTCATGTAGAGGGCATAAATCTCCCTCACCTGGTACTTTGTAAAAATACGGAGATTAAGTTTGTGCAATGTGGTCAGGGGAGAGCAGTAAATTACCCTGGTAACAAAGTTAACATTGATTCAGATATAACCACTTGTCCGCATGTAACAACGATAACCTTTTAGTAGGTTTGGAAAACAAATTTGACAACCATTAAAATAATGAATGAGTTTCTGCTCGCTCATAGAAGTGAAAGAAAGTCTATTTGGACCGCGAAAGGCCCTTAATGCCTCATGCTGTTCTTTCACAGCAACCCGGCAGGGGCCCTAAAGTAGAACATACTAATACAAAACTGACATAACAAATTACTGCACTGAATGAAGGTGCACAATAGGTTATAGTCACCTGCATTCAAGTAGTTTAAAACGCTGTTTATGTGCTGCCGGCAATGACACTGTTTTGGCGCTAATAAGGACGTAATTCAATAAATGCCACAATTTTCGGCTCTTACTCTGTGCTTTTCTATGCATGAATCTTCAGTTAATTAGGAGAAGAATCTCAGCACTGCTTCATTTGTAAAACTACTTGAGATAAAATAAAGAAATCCCACTAAGCACCGTGTCTGTGTGTATGTATGTATATATACAGACAGGCATACAATCCCAAACCGTTCAAAAGTTTGGGATCGGTAAGAAAAAAAAGTATTGAAAGAAGTCTGTTATGCTCACCAAGACTGCATTTCTTTGATCAAAAATACAGTAAAAACAGTAATATTGTGAAATAGTGTTACATTAAAAAAACTATACTCTATTAAAAAAAAAATCTTATCAATGTTAAAACCGGTTTTGTTGCTTAAAATTTTTTGTAGAAACCATGATACATTTTTTTTCAGGATTCTTTAAATAGAAATTTCAAAAGATCAGCATTTATTTGAAAAAAAATAAATAAATTGTAACAATATAAAAGTCTTTACTGTCACTTTTTGATTAGAGGATAGTTTACCCACTTTTTTTTTTTATAAAAGAGACTCTGTGTTAATCTAGGACAGTAAAAGCTGGGAATTGGTGCCTATAACATGAGACTCTTGCCTTGTGTGGAGTTAAAATATTTTTACAACTTGAAGCGCTAAAGTGACAAGGCCGTCAATGAAAGTAGTTTGTCCTCTGCAGTTCAGTGAAAATATTTTGAGAGCTTGAAGAATGAGAGGAACGAAGAGTGATGGACAGCTCTGACACTCCAGAGCACTTAGGCAATTATTAACAGTTTCTGCCAGTCACCACATCTGACACAGCACAAACACGCCGTGTCTAATTTTACACTACTCCGGCAGGCATGGGTCACTTTTAAAGAACACAGGGAAACTCATTTTATCGTAGATTTGACGACCAATCATCCAAATTGGCCCCAATGCTACCAAGCCCCCCTTCTCCCACCATAACAGACAATGCCTGGGAGAAAAACAGCCGCTTAGATCTTTGAATTGCAGCTGTCCGTTGGAGCTTGCCAAGGCTGAGATCAGTGTGGTGAAATGGCACACAGGTGTGGGATTCGACCACAGACGTCTCCCTGCATAGATAGACATCAGCCTGTCAACAGGGTTTCACTAGATGCTTTAGGCCGAAACGGGCAACATGTGAAGAGGTCAGGCCCTGTAAAATCTTTACCACATCGTGCATGTCAACCAAAGGAGACCTCAGCCATGTTTTGATAGCCGTCCAACAATTTTAACGTCTACTGACAGCGTCTCTCAGCCGTCAAAGCGGAGATGTAATTGATCAAAATTGCTCATTTTTGCGGCCCATTGTAAGTTTAAAATCAGATTGGTGTGCCTTGTTATATCTCCGCATGTGTGCTCAGGGGTAATTGCTTTCCAGATAGCCAAAAGGACCTGAGCTAAAGCTTCAGATATTCACTCTCTTGTATAGGTTAATCTGATCTGAGCGTGATTTCCTGACAGGCAGGTTCGGCACGTGAGATTCTGCCATTTCCAATGCTGCTCCTATACATTCTGATGAATGCTGCTGGTAATTTGTTTTAGACAGATTACCCACAGATCTTTGCGGAGACATCTACACAACTACACGCTCAGAAAAAGTATCACAGAAGAAGTCCAAACACATAACTGTCAATGATACTTTTGAAGTTATCTCTTGATGGGACAAGGTGGACCAAACCTGATTTTCAGACATTCAGAAAATCATAACAAGCTCTGAAGGTATTATTACGAAGATCTCAAGAGGCTTTCGCGCATCATGTTGGTTTAGTGTCTGGTGTAGATTATTTTTTAGATACGTTTTTTTTTTTTCGTTGAATAAATGAATAGGCCTAATCGGTAGGGTAATTACAAGACAAAGGATCTTTGTAATTAGAGACTAATAACAAGCTTGCAGCCTGCTCATGCCAAACAGCTGCTGGGAAAGGTAAAACTGAAGCCGTCCCCTGCACATGTTCCAACAGATGAAAGTAATTTAGTTGCACTTAACTGTCTATAAACAATTACCGTAAAATGAAGCAGTGTCTTTATGGATGGCTTCTGAAACGTATTTTCTTTTGCCTGCTGAACAATTATTAACGATCTTCATCTGCTAGGTACACTTCATGAATTTTACATTACCTCTTGTCATTATCATAACTAGACTATCAAAGATATTAGAAGCCTTCGACATTCTCTTCTTGGGGATCTTTCTTAGATCTATTGTCAAAAATTGTCTGCAATTGAATTTTCACGGAATTTTTTTTTTTTTCCTCAAGAGCATTTGCACATGCATAAGCATGAGGATTATTGGGGCTGTCTCCATGTTTGTATGCCTGGCTGTCTTTCTGTCTGCGGAGGCATGTTCATTTCCTCCATTTTAATGCCATTGTCCTTATGTAGTCACTGTCTGATTGCATGCCACTTTTCTTCCAAACAAAATGCGCTCAAGTAAATGTGTTTATGTCGTCCATACATTCTGATAACAAGGCAGAAGTCTTTTAACGTTACATTTGATTTGTGTTCGGCTTACTGGGTTTTTTTTTTTATTAGGTGCGGGGGGTTTTGATGGACATCTCGGATGTGGCAGAATAATTAGCATTTCCCCACATGCCTTTCTCCATGCTCTGTTCCTCAGCACACTGATGTCTTGTGATGCCCAGAAAACGAGCGTGAATGCCGTGTTATCATTTAGAAACCGGCAGCCAGCACTAACAGACTGTAATTATGTACTTCCAGGGACAAGATCAGTGTGCAGAACAAAGTGTGCCGGAAAACATCGCGAGGACTATTGGGTTGTTTTGTACAAAATGTCCATCACACACTTGGCATGCTTCGCCCCCCTTTTCCACTCTCCTGGTGTCTTGTTATATTTCTTTCCGGGAAATTGATTTGCTTATTAATGGAGCAAATAATATTTGCTGATACCCTGTCAAGATGTTTACTAGGCTGCTGGCTCGTGGAATGTGTTATAAATGCTATCGCATTCAAGTGTGAGGGGTGGGGGAAATCAGAATATTTTGCATTTGGAAACTATATGGCCATTATCCTACAGGCCATGGCTTTGTTGACAGATCCAGCATTAGTGGATGGCAAATCCATGATAGAACCATGTTAGATCTGTTGGCTTTCAGCTGAACACTTTGGGGAGAATAAATTGTGTAAAATACGCGTGAATTCACATGCAGCGGAATGTAGCCTACCATTAGGCTCATTATTGCACCTATAGCGTATGAACCTGCACTTTCATAACCTGCGGTTGTACTAATTCAAAACTAACTCACACAATTTATCATGACTGCCATTGTAGTAACAGCTGTACTAGACTGGCATGTTTTATGCGTGAAAGGTCATTGGCTAATGAAAGAAGGGCTTCGTGTGTAGGAATAGGAATCTTATAAAAAATGATATTCCGGTTCCAATTCTTTTGAGCGTTTCTGGTTCCATTAATGGTTATTTTAGTACTTTTACCCCTCGGATTTACAGACAAGGCTCAAGCCTGGTCCGAGACTAGGCTTAAAAATGCATGTTTGAGCTGTTTTAACTGAAAGCAACTTGCACTGACATATCTTAAAATATGCCAGAGACATTGTTTTGTCTCAAGATGAACACCAGTAATGTTTTTTTTCTTTCTAGGGAACTGCTTATAAAAGATACTTAAATATCCTAATTGAACTAAGGCCTAATCCTGGCTTAATCTAAGCCCTGTCTGTGAAACCAGGCCTTAAAGAAGAAATATTTGGGGGAAAAGTGGAGTTCCATTGTTTGTTTGTTTTTATATGAAATTTAAAACCATTCCAAAAGGTCTGTTAACATGTTACACAGACTTTTTAATAGTCTTTTAGAGGTGGCATAAATCCAATAACTGGCCTTTACTTGAAAAAAAAAAAAATGTGGTAATACATTTCATTCATTAATATTTATAAAATAACACTGACAAGACACAAGTATCTTTTGCTATAAATTGCCATATGAACAACCAGTCAATAACTTGATTTACAGTATGTCTAACGGTTAGTTGAGTTTTTGATTCTCTAAAAAGAATGAGAATTGGTTGTGCTGTTTGTGTTAGATTCACAAAAAAAAAACATCTCATGAGAGCCATTAATTTGGGAATCATTCCGACGTACGTTAAATAATATTATGTATTGCAGGATGCTCTCTCAGATCATTTTAGTTCGGTATTTCGTTCGCATGCTGCGGAACAACACAGGTGTGAGAACCATAAGAACCGGTTCTTGGTTCCCAAATCTTTATGTGTGCAATACTTCTTTTATTATTACTCTGCGAGTGAAACTACATAATGGAATTTTTGATTCAGAGTCAAATATTTTAGGACCAAGGCTCGTTTTTATCTATAAATCTTCTGGTTTTACATTAATTCTTTGTATCGGATTTAAATT
Organism: Squalius cephalus; assembly: GCF_949319135.1. NCBI lineage: Eukaryota > Metazoa > Chordata > Actinopteri > Cypriniformes > Leuciscidae > Squalius > Squalius cephalus. The sequence continues at coordinate 12,765,885 of NC_137130.1, forward strand.
AGCACTCATGTTTCAGTAGGCCTGTTTAGTTTTCCCTGGGGCTTTAATGGGAAAGACTGATGGGACATTTCAGTCAGTAAGCACTAGTAAAAACTCAATTTGAGAACAAAGCCACCCAGATTGCAGCACTGCCCCGAGCTACTGAATTTCTGAATGGCATAAAGCCTATTATTTTAGCATATGATTCTAATTATTTACCTACCTGTAAATATGAGCACCCATGTGAAAAACATTGTGTTTTATTAGCTCTCATGTCAGTAATTTATGTAAGGGATGAAAGCAGAGCGTGGAAAAGTCTTGATTTTGAATAAACCTAATTTAATGTGTTTAGGACCCTGCCACAGGTAGTCAGCATCCGGATGTAAAAAATCTGCCCTCAAGAATGAATTACCACAATCAGATTAATGTTAGAGATTGTCATTATAATCTTTTGGTTGCATTATAGCAGGCTTTGCATTGCAAGCGGAGAATATCATTATCTTGGCACAACAATGGAAATGCTGATGCTCGTGGCTGTTTGCTGTTGAAAATGTTGAAACAAACTGAATTTCCCTAGTTATATTTCTTCATTTTTCTGCATCTCCTACGAATTATCCAGCTTGATTCCATTTCAGTGGAAATGCATATTATAGAGAGACACAGTAATTGCAGCAGGCATCAGGCACTCACTGAGAAAGTTACTATGCTGATTGCACAGGAAATGTTATTATTCCCTAAGCTTAACTGGAAGCAAGTCACTGCATCTATTAAGAATCTACCCAGCCAAAGAAACATATTAAATCCATACAAGATCCAGAGGTCCACAATTTGAATATAATTACCTAGATTGATTGATTTTTTCCTCCTCCGTGATTGTGGTAAATGATATCATTCATTTGCTCAAGTGAGTGGAATAACTCCAGTCTCTGACTTCACATAAGATGCACTGTATATCATGAGTGTATTTTTATAGTTCAAAGGAGTAAATGCATTTTCATAATCAATAAACTTCTGCTGTTTTTGCTTTGAGCTAGGCTTTTCTGCAGAAACTCAACTGCCCTTCTCTAGCCGCCTTCTGTCACCTACACTACAGCATTAATTTCATCTTGCAATTCTCAACTAATTTTTGTAAGTACATGTTGGACAGAAGTATCAAAGGCCCCTGTTATTGGCCTTATTTTTCTTTTGTGTGATTATGTGTCATGTCACTTGTATTGTCATGGTCATCGGATTGATACAAATATTGTTTTCATTTATTTGTTGAAAAAAAATTATAGCAAAAAATAAAAGTAGAACATATTCTGAAAGTAATTTGACAGTTTTTATACTTATTGCATGTCAACTGTACTGCGGCTAAACCATGCATGAAAATCACAAATTTGGTTATCTGACTGATGAGAATTTAAATATAGGGATGTCATTTTTTTTCCATGAGAATTTTTATGACCAGATATCAATTTTTAAACAGAAAGCAGACCATTAAAACTCTTGAGCGTCATTTCACAATGTTTCAGTGGGCTAGCAGCTAGTCAGTAGGCATGTGCTTTTAAAATGTAGCTTTATGTAGCAGTGGAAGTAACGAAAAATGATACAAATTAGGTCTTTCATATCAACATATTGTGACATTTAAGGGATGAATACGGGTTAAAATAAAAAAAAAAGTCCAAATAAAGTGTGTAGTTTGTTGTAGCTAATCTCTGTCGATGAAGCTGCTTTCAGTTGTGTTTCACCACTTGTCTCAATCGGCTGACTGTTATTAGTGTGTTTGATTTATGTTAAGTCCTTAAGCAATAATATCTGCTCCGGTCTCTTCCTCAGGACTTGTTGTTCTATTGATCGGCAACAATCACCAGCCAAGGCTGCGCTTCGTTCCCTTGATGCTTGCTAATTAAGATTCTGAAGCATCTCCTTTGTTCTGCCTGATCTGTCCTCTCTGTGTTCTCTTGCGTTGGTTGGGTCATATGGTGTTGCAATCGCCCGTGTGGTTCTCTTCTGTGTCTATCTGTGTCACGGAGTAACCTTTAAGTAAAAAAACAGTTTGTATGTGCCCACAGACAGCCAATAATTATCATAGCCCCACAATGTGAACAGAAAGGGAGAAGGACCCTTAAGCTGTTTAACTTAAAAGCTAATGCTTCAAAAAGTACATAAAACAAATAATATGACTAAAACCATAACCCTAAGAGACCTCACTGACTGCCTTATAATTGTCTGCTTTCATGACACCATCTATCCAGAAAATTACTCCTTAGTTCTCAAGCCTGTTGGGCAATATCACAGAGGCTATCGCAAACAAGAGAAGCTTCAGAAAGCCTAGGCCTCCACGGGGATTGCTAAAACCATACGATTAGCCGGCCATGGGGATCTATTCCCATATAAACAATTTCAAAAGAGCAGTGCCTCATAGCAAACAGCGCTGCTCCGCGGCTGCCGCCTTCTCCCTCAAACTCTTTGTCCTCCATTCAGACTTTCCAGGGCAATCTCTTATTTCCAACGAGATCCATAAAAGATAAAACAACCTTTGCGTTGATCTTCCTCAGATCTGAAGAGGAATACCTGGAGCTACAGTAGAGTTCTGTGTCTATATATTGAAATTAACTGTGAGGGGTTTGGTGCAGTAGACGTTGTTTTCTCCCACACACTTCTCCTGTAGATACGAGTAGGCTTTTTGACCCTCAACTTTGGCATGGAGAGGAAAACGTCTCTATAATTAGATGCTACTGGTGTTGGGGAGTAACTAACGAGAAAAAGAACCGATGCCATTAAATTAACTTTTTTTTTTCTTTTCAGTTGCCTGACAGTAGTTAAGCTGTTTTCAGAATATGTGTATTTTTTTTTCATTAATGAGCTACATTATACTACAAATAGTGCTATAGCTTGACAAAAAAGTTTTTTTTTTATTGCCTTTGTTTTGTGCACACTGGTTCACATCCAAGCAAATGATCTCTATAGTCAAACATGCTTTCCTTTTTCTCTCATATGTAGTGAATCGGCTCATTTACATATTTATATATTTATTTCTGGCATCAAAATAAAGTGTATATATTTTGGTTTATGCATGCATACATATATTAAGACTGTTATAGACTGCATATATTAAGATTTTTTTTTGGTTTTCCAGTTTAAAGGGTTAGTTCACCCAAAAATGAAAATTTTGTCAGTAATTACTTACCCTCATGTTGTTCCAACCGCGTAAGACCTTCGTTCATCTTCGGAACACAAATTAAGATATTTTTGATGAAATCTGAGAGCTGATCACTTCTCCATAGGCTGCTAGGTGACCGAAACTTGCTGGCCCAGAAAAGTTATTAAAGAGACCGTTAATATAGTCCAAGTGACTACAGTGGCTTAATCTTAAGTATATCAAGCGACGAGAATACTTTTTGTGCGCAAAAACAAACAAAAATAACGACTTTATTCCACTATTCATTTCCTTCTCTCTGGGCCTCGTAGTGTTTTTGCGCAGCGCGTCTGTGTTGCACGTCATCACGCATCACACACATGACCAGCTTCGGCCAATTGTGAGCCTACGTGGTGACGTGTAACACAGACGCGCGACGCAAAAACACTACGTGAACCAACTAGAGGCCCAGAGAGAAGGAAATGAATAGTGGAATAAAGTCGTTATTTTTGTTTGTTTTTGCGCACAAAAAGTATTCTCGTCGCTTGATAAACTTAAGATTGAGCCACTGTAGTCACTTGGACTATATTATAGATCTCTTTAATAACTTTTCTGGGCCAGCAAGTTTCGGTCACCTAGAAGCCTATGGAGGAGTGATCAGCTCTCAGATTTCATCAAAAATATCTTAATTTATGTTCCGAAGATGAACGAAGGTCTTACGGGGTTGGAACAACATGAGGGTGAGTAATTACTGACAGAATTTTCATTTTTGGGTGAACTAACCCTTTAACGCGTTAAAAATATTTTACGCAATTAACGCAGCATCAGTTTTTTTCCCTTCATGCTTTGGCTAGCGATGCATTATATGACCGTACTGTTATTCATGCAAATGCTTTTAAACCATTCAAGCGTGATAAGACACAAAAGAGAAGTACAGTGCAGTACTGGCATGACAGACGACTCGTACGGACAGAAAAGCGCTTCAGACAACGCACAAAAACACACAAAATTATGCCAAAATGCCTGTTTTGTCGAGTATCCTCGCAAGCACGGTCTTAAATTAGTTAAATGAAGTCTTAAATGAACATAAGAGTTGTGAGAAAGTGGGATGTGTGTCAGTTCCGCGTCATGTGTGTGTGTGTATATATTTTAAATTGTAATGATATTTCACAATAATACTATTTTTACTGAACAAATTAATGAAGCCTTTTAAAAAACATTTAAAATAATCTTACAGACACCTGCTGTGAAAATATCACAGCATATTCATAAAACGAATCAATTGTAGTATAGTAGTAGTAATAATAATAATACAATTAAATCGTTTTATTGATAAGCTGGGATATTCAAAAGTGACAAGAACCAGTGTGAACAGAATTTTAATAGAATTAATATTCATTGTTTAATGTGAGTTAGACTGAAGCCAATGACTGACTTTTTGTGTGTTATTCAAACTGAATGAAGGTTCAAAAAGTCTCTTATAGCATGCACTCATAAAACAGAAAAAGTCCAGAATGTGCTGAGGTCAGATTCACTCCTAATGCATTACATTCCAAATCAGCCATGTCATTGGCCCGCTGCATGTCGATCCAGTGTCCTGGAGAGCAGTAACTGCGATCAGACCCCTCCCGCTCATATTACACAAGGCAGACCTCCATTAATCAGCCATCTTGGATGAGGCCCAGCCGTGGTGTCATTTTAACACTTTTAAAGTGCAGTTTGTCAGCCATATTGGTGTATCTGTTGTATGTATGCAATAAATTCCTTGAGACATTTTGACAGCATTGTCTTTTCAATGACTTTGGTGTAAAATGGGACTTAATACAGATACGCATGCTGAAAACAGCTGTCAGAAAACTCACTCAGGACAGAGCACTTTGTTACAGACTGCTCATGTTCCATTGTAAGCGACTGTGAGTTCATTAGGACGTCATTTTGAATGTTAGCTGATATTCTGCTCTATTCCGAAATCTAGTGAGCTGCATAGTGCCTACGTAAACAGCTGTCTTGCAAGGCAGCATCCTAAGTGTCATGGAACCTTACATGTGACCGATTTGGAACACTCTACATGGGTGCTGCACATGCCACACAAATATCACACACACACACACGTTTTATTTTCATGAGCATAGACACAATTATTTTTCTACTGTACAAACTGGATATTATGTCCCCTTACACTAGCTCTACCCCTAAGCCTACCCATCACAGAAAACTTTATGCATTTTTACATTTTCAATATGATTTAAAAGCTGTTTTCCTCATGGGGACCAAAAACAAATTTCCCCACAAGAACAAGGATTTCGGATATTGCCATCTTTGTGGGGACATTTTGTCCCCATAATGTAGGGTTTACCAGGCCACACACACACACAAAACAATATGCTGTGTTCATATAGCTAAAACAGTGAAGCATGCAAAATGAAGCTTTCTTTGAATAATCAGTTTTTTTATTTTAAATTCAATAACATTTTTTTTTTTATTGATACTTTTTAGTATTGCATGATGAAATAGTTACCATCTTGGATTTATTTTTTTCCCCTAAACTCAAACAAACCTAAACTCGCCTTTTTCTCAAACAATGCTTTCTTGAAATAATCTTTAGATATAATTTATAATAATTATTTTTTAATAATCTAAAAATTCTTTTTAATAATATTTATATATATATACCCTGGACCACAAAACCAGTCTTATGGGGTTTTTTTTTTAAATTGAGAGTTATACATCATCTGAACGCTGAATAAATAAGCTTTCCATTGATGTATGGTTTGTTAGGATAGGACAATATTTGGTCGAGATACAACTATTAAAAATCTGGAATCTGAGGGTGCAAAAAAATCGAAACGTTGAGAAAATCTCCTTTAAAGTTGTCCATTTATGTTCGCGATTGTGCTGCATTCACTCACAAAAATAAATGTTTTATATATTTACAGTAGGAAATTCACTAAATATCTTCATGGAACATGATCTTTACTTAAAGGTATAGTGGAGGATCTTTCCGAATTTTAGATAAGACCCGCCCTCTCCACTTTTTTAATAAGTTTGATTGATTCACCAGAATGATTGACAATTAGGAGGACCAATAGTATAGGTGATCCACCCGGAAGTAAAAAATCCTCCACTATACCTTTAATATCCTAATGATTTTTGGCATAAAAGAAAAATGTATAATTTTGACCCATACAATGTATTGTTGGCTATTGCCACAAATATCCCCGTGCGACATGTGACTGGTTTTGTGATCCAGGGTCACATATATATATATATATATATATATATATATATATATATATATAATCTATTTTATTCATTAATTAATTTAATTTCAGTATTGGATGAAATAAGTTACCTTCTTTTTTTCACTAAACACATTCTGAGATTGTCTTTTTTTAAGGACACTATTCTTTCCTGGAATAAACTATTTTTACAGAGATATGTTCTCATTTATTTTTTATGTATTTATTATTTATTAAATAATACTTTTTTTTTTTTTTACAGTATTGAATGAAATAGAAGTTACCATCTTGGATTTGTTTTTTCCCTAAGCTTGTTGCAATGCACTCTCGAATGCCTTCTCCTCAAAGGGTGCAACACTTTCTTGGCGGTATGGAGTTATCTTAGGAGGCAGCATAATTAAGCAGCCTACCTTTTGGAACAGCCTCATTGTCTGTGGCCCTTCAGCGGTGCACTAGAACAGCGACGTGGTGCTTATGAGCTATCTGACAAACTTATTGAAAATGTGCTCTGGTGGCACAGTGATAAATGAGAGGATGAAATTAAGAGGGTTTAAAGAGGTTAGCCATGCAAACAGGATTTGCCTCCAAAGTGGTTTATCAATGAGTCTTTGTATTAACACTAGATATGATAGCAAATGCTATTTTCGGTGATGAGCACTCGACTTAACAAGCGCAACTCAATTTCCGAGCAGACGATTCCCTGCCTCCCGTTTTGAGTAATCTGGTCCCGGCTGCGTTATTCAAATTACAATTGAATTCATCTTTCACAGCTTCATCTAATGCAGGCGTTTCTCTAGTCAAATCATGCTTTCTTAATGTGTTCATCAATATAGTATATCTAGGCCTCGGGGGACAGAGTGTAAAAGAACTTAACAGGAGAGATCTGTTTCCATAAACGTGTAGGGGGATTATGTACCTATGACATTTATTAGCTTTACTACGAGGCCGCTAAAGCAGAGAGTCTGTTATCGTGCCCACAATAACTCATTTTATGTATCGGCATATGTAGTCACGGAGACTGTGCTGAGAGCTAATGTTTATTATGCCCTGTGAAGATTCGCCTCTCCGTGTCCATCCCCGTGGGTTTAAAGGCATCAATATTTTCCTACTTTACCACTTCGCTCTGTACACAATAGGCTACAGTGTCCAAGCTTCAAAGGCCTGGACTGTCTTTCTTTTGATTACAAGTTAATATTACACAAGACACTCTTTATTTGATTTAATTGGATCTGGGAAAGGTCATTGTATCATTCATTATTTACAGGTAACTGAAGGCGAAATGTTGTTGTGTGAAATTTTTTCACTTATTTATTTTGTCCTAAAAAACACAGCATTTGAAAGGGAATTTTCAGACATGTGCTCGGTTTTAACCCAGTCTTCATTTATCATTTAGGAAGATAATTTGACTAATGGGCATAGGTTTATGCGAGGTTACCACTGCACAGAAAAACCACGCACTGATTCATTGTGAAATATTATACAGTTGCGTTCAGTAGTCGCGAACTAGTCACGGTTAGACCTTGAACTTTCCACAGCTCTTAGAAATCCACCACCTCAGTGAACTGCAGCAGCTCAAGCTGGATTTTTTTTTTTACTGCTATTGATTAATGGTCAGGAACTGTAAAACATTTGGGAAATGGAGAGATGGGCTATAATCAGACTATGTTACATTCCCTCCGGCTATTTACAGACCCAAGTGCCCTTAGCCTTAAGAAAGTTAAAAATTTTACCTCAGAAGCATTTCTAAGCTCTACAGCAAGCGTGAGCTGGTGGGCACCATCAGGATGCTGGAAATCGCTGTTCCTATTTCTCATTGACTGGCCAAAGATCATCTGTTCAGTTGATTTACAGTGCATTTCTTTTATCTGACAGCACCGAACATTGTTAAAGCTCTCTTTTGTCATAGAATCATTATATGCTTTTTGTGAAATATATTGCTTTATAATGCAACATAATGTTAAGGATATTTTCTGAGATTGTGTTAAGCAGAAAAAGACTGATGTGCTAGTGAATTGGTTTAGTCCAAATTGATGTGTTTGACTTGTGGCTGAGAACCCGACCTGGCGGATAATGTTGGCAGAATCGGGAATCTTGTTTTGTCTTTCATCAGCCATTTTCTCACAGCACTCATAAACGTCTGAGCTGGTCAAAATGGCCAACTTACGGCAAAATGAACAGCTTGAGAAGTCAATCTCATTAGAGACCGCTTGAGACTGTCCCTTGAAATGAAATCATTTTTCTTGGAAGTGCCCCCAGCTAACCATGATTAATTGTGAGTGCTTTGGTTTGGTTTATTGCATTGTTTTATTATGAACCTTATCAATATTGCAGCGACATTAGTGGTCCACTTATTTGTTTTTCTTCCATTTTTGTTTTCCTGTGTTCATATTTCCACCTTTGGTTTTGTAAGATTTTACTTTCCTTGATAGGCTAAATTTTTTTTTTAGCATAATTCACCCCTTTATTATGTGGAAAATATTTGTTTACTATGCTGACAATGCTAATTATTCTAACATAATAAGCCAACTTGTGTGGTGACTTGCGAAGGGGAACGCCTGTTATGCTGGTTGCGAAGATCCGACTGGTCTAATTATATTGCATGTAGGTGAATCTTACCAGAAAAGTTTTAGAATTTATTTTATTTTAAATACTTACCTGTTAGTCAAGAAAACAAGGTTCATCACAAGAATAATTACTCAAAGCTCTCTCTATAATAATTGGGGAAGGGTGGCCGGTGGTGACCTCAGAAATACAATGTGTCAAAACAGACTTTATTATGATTATTAGGATATATGGCTCACAGAAATGAGTGTGGTCTTTTTCATTGACAATATTGATTTCATATTATGTGACCACACTCTCAAAGCACTATTTTGATGAACAATTTCAGTCGTAACGGTACACAAAGGATCCAAACAACAATTTCCAAGTGTGTTTTTCTGAATGCCTGATTTTAAAGTTCCCCTCAGGATGGCACTGAAATGTATTCAGCCCACTTTGACCTCTTACACTTAGAATGTAGGGTGTGAGACCATAGCTTAGCCCAGCAGCCCTGTGGTAATCCCGTAAGAAATCCTTTGAGGCCTTGACAATCCTGCAAAAACCCACAATCTAAATGTGAGAGATTTCACGTTTGCTTCATGTAATGCGAACGCATGCCTTGTTTGTTAAACTGTCAGTATACTTTGCCTAAGAAGATCTGATTAATAGTAGGTCTAAGATACCGTTTCAGGCACTGCCCCTCTAAATAACATTTTGTTGTAAAAAAAGAAATACAAGATGATGTTTGCATTTACATTATAATAGATTTGACCCTTAGTCTGGAATTGGCATATAATTATTTTCCCCACAAGTGCTCTTTATTTGTATGAGCGGAGGGATCGCTTTAGCATAGCTCACAGCGATACTACACCATGTAAACTGCTTAGGTGGGCTGCTTGCTTTTCATTAACATTCACCCAGGATATGCTGAGGCTCCATCTGGTGAAATCTCAGTCACATTACTGAAGAGCGAAGAGAAAGTATCATGACCTCCTACAGAAACAGGACCTGCATTTTATTTGATCTAGGAAGATGGTATTTTGTTACTGAACACCATTGTGGCTAGTAATCTAGACTAAAATGTTCCATGTTAAGTCATTATGCACTTTTTGCTACATTATACATGGATACAGCTTATGATTACCTTACTTGTGTGTTCCTATTTTTAGTTTAGAATTTTAGTCGCTTTCGTTTGATCATCTGGTGTGCTTTATACTTTTATGGGTGTTTTTTTTTCTGCATGTGAGTTTCTGCTTAGCCTCTAGCTCACATTTGTGTTACCTCCTCTAAATTGAGCCTGGTCTGTTTTTGAGAATCTAATGCTGTTTCATCTCTGGTTCACCCTTTAGCAAAGGCTCAAATGACAAGCATCTCAATAAATACTGAAATGTTTAGATTTCTATTTCGTCTGCATTGTTTTCTCATCATATTTTTGGTGGTTTGATATTTTCAGACAACTAGAGATGTGGTATTTATTGTGACAATGTGCTTTATTGTTACCGGTTTGTCACAATACTCATATAATGGCTTTCTCTACAATTTTTTTTTTTTTTTCTCAGAAAAGTCCTTTTGAAAAAGTTTTCTCTTGATGTTCTGTAAACCTGCTCTCTTCATGTTGCTGACCGTAAGGGTTAAGGAAGTCATTTTTGGCACAATACGGGCCTCTACATTGGACTTTGAATCAAATTGACAGTGACAACAGAGAAGCTGAAAGACTGGGCCATGGTTTACACAAAGCTTAGTGTGCGGTTTAGATTATACACAGCGAAAAGTCACGGTAGATTATCAAAAAACGGCCAGACAAACAGTTTGTCCCGTATGGACAAACATTTGGAATTAGTGGGTTTTTGAAACGTAACTGGCAAGAATTTGTCTCAGTAAGTAATTTTGCATACTGGTGTGGTAAAATCTTTTATCTGTATTATAAAACCATCTTTTTTGAGCATTCTTAGATCATTCATTATGAGACTAGTCAAAAAAACTGCTCTGCTGTTGCAAGTGTTTACAGTCTGTAGAACAAAGTGCTTCAAACTGGTTAGTCCTGCTCTCCGTGTCGCTCAGTATATTTCTAGTTTCTTTGGTATAGCTACTTCAAGTATTTACTTTATTAATATTCACTTGTTTACTTGTTTTTGTTACAAAAAAGTTAACTGTTGTTTAATCGCTTGTACAGAATAAGTCTTAACCTTATGACACTATGGAGTCATTTCAAACAGTATCATCTGTTCACATCTTGAATGACATTTACTTAATGTGTCGAGACTGTGAAGCATATAGTGTGACATAAAGGCAGTAAACAGTGAAATGGATTTCAAAATTTTCATCATTCAATATTGCATCGCTGCATTGCATTCACATGAGAGCGCTTAACTGGTTTTATCTCCCAATAGAGGGAGATCGACTAAGTGCATTGAAAACTCAGTTGCCTCTGAAGCATCTGACTTTGATTCCCACTAGTAAGAAAAGAAGAAAAGCCTTGGGAATGACAGAGAAAGTCAACTTTATTGTGTATTACTTTTTGTAACCAGAAATGAAACCGCCACTGATCGCTATAGCGAAAAAGGAAAAACAGCGCTGGTATTAATTCCAGTTAAAATATTCAATTTTCTATACAAGATCTTAACTTAGGCTTCAGAGTTATTTTCCTGAAATTTGCTCTGTGAATATTAGCAAGTATAATATTTTACAATAATCAACATGGGGGAGAAAAATGATAATTCAAGGCATCTTAACAAGAGATAAATGTTTGGTTTGATCTGATTTTCTGTCTGGAAGGCCATGATCTCAGAATCAATATATTTTAGTTATGTCTAACTGAAGGCATAATTTAATTTAAACAATAAGAGCTTTCACAAAATGTAGACAGCAACCAAGCCTTTTGTTGTGAAAATGGAATAAACAGGAAACACTTTCTCTGCACTGTAAACAGAAACAGTTTTTATTGTTATGCACTGTATAGATTTGACTATTAATGATTTAAGCATGTTCTAAATTAGCCATTAAAACAAACATTACAAAGTCGTTTTTTTGTGTCCTGTTGTAGCTGTTTAATTTGCGGTGTGCATATAATTTGCAACCAGTTTTATCAGATATCTTACTTTTCGGAAATATTGGCCCTTCTGACCAGTTTTGTTTTGAGAAGATTGGGTTCTTGAACCTTTCAAATGGTTTCTCACTTCTTACAGGTAAACCACCAAGGTACTATACCTTGTCTCTCAAAGTGGAGGCTAACAGATTTTGAATTGTAACTTTTATGCTGCAAGAGAAATGGCACTTAAAGAAGAGTCTTGCTTCTTTACTATTCTGTTAGATCCAGGTCCTGTAGGGTTTTAGTTTGATACTTCAAAATACAACAGATTCTAACTGAGTAAGAAAGCAATACCAGACCAAGAAAACGGCTAGCTTATTGGTTGAGATTTAATGGCTAAAAAAAAAAAAAAAAAAAAATAGCCCCAGATGGACAAATTGCTGTCATCCTTTGTTTCACAAGCTTTAGTTCTCTTTTAAGTCTTCATGGTCAAATCAATATTAAGGCTTAATTCACTGGTGACTTTAAATAAAAATCGCTCCAAACAGATTTCTTTGTTTCATTGATTTTCTAGAAATACCCCAACTTTATATCACATCTTCATTTTAATAACAAGTTCTTCCTCGCCTTGACTTGTAATTCTCATAACCTTAAGACATGAGAGTGATGGTGATATGGCTGATAGTTGTACAACACACAAGTGTTTAGTGATGTTTTCCATTGTTTCTCCTAAAACTTGATACAAGAACCAACTGGCTACAAAAATACTTTGAGTTCATGTAGTTCATAAACCTAAATTACTAAAGTCCTGCTCCAGAGCGATTCTTGTCATTTTGTATGCTTGCGTATGCTTGAATGCTTGAAACACTTTTTCAAATGAGGAACTGTAAACATTAAAGCATTTAAAAAGTTCCTAAGGTTCCAGGTTACTTAATATATTCACTCTCATTCATTTTGAAGTGGAGGAGAACGCTTACTGTTGAAGAACCGATGAATGTTTTCCAGTTACTGAAGCCCAGCTCCTTGTTCATTTTGCCAATTGCTAATGAAAGGGGTTGTCAAAGACTGAATTTAACGTAGTTTAAAATGCTCTCAGGCTCCTGAAGACCTGATGTGGACGCTTAGAACTTTTCCAGCTAGAATTCCCAACACCTTTTAAACATCACTCTTTAGAGCTTTGTTTAAAAGATTAAAAAGGTAAACATTTCCTAGCACTTAGAGGGGAAAACTGTATTTACGCATGGACATATAGTCTGGTTGATGTTGATACGGCTCATGTGAAGTTAAAAGGTATCATCTGTTAAGTTCTTCTCATTTCATCAGGAACAAATGTTTGGAAGGCAAATGTTTTTGCTTTTTCTCTCTCAAAATAATTTCATTGACCTGTATAGAATTTCAACTTTTCATATTTTAATGCTCTCAGTTGTTAGATGTCACAATAAGTGTTTCTACATCAAATGCACTAGATTGGAAAGTATCTTGTGAAATTTGTTTATATAGATATATATTATATAAAACAAAATGGTACGTCAGCTTTAGTATTGTCAACCGTACAACTGCAATAAAATTCAAGTCACTTTTAATGCGAGCAATAACATTTGATTCAATAAAAAAAAGTTTGGTTTACTTTTAATTAAGCCCTTTCATAGGTTGCTTGTTTGTCTTTATTTGCGGCCAATATAAATACCTTTGTGTGTTTGTGCATGTTGAAAAAGAAACCGTAACTTGGTGTGGCTTGATTGATGGCGCTCCTACGTTGCCAATTATTAGAGCACATAAAAGGATGCTGTTATGTTCTACTTCATCCAGCAGACCCCAGCCAGAGGTCAGTACCTAAATGTGCGGGTATCAGCCTTTGCCTATATCACTCCATCTTGATGTATGAGTGCTAAGCTACAAATTAAACGTGCTCCGACCTTTTAGGGGGTACTTGCTCAACAGGACGCCATTTGGACTAATTTCTCCATGCGATTTAGACAAAAAGCCACTATGTTGCCTGTTGTAATTACTTTGTGTACACACATCTGGATTTGGGTTTCCAGATGCAACAAGCCATCCAAAAAAAGGCTTGCTAAAGTCAGTTGTGACTGTGATGTTAGTTTAAGATATATGGAGTGTACAAATGCATATTGCACCTCATACATGACAGAGGCATGATTTTTTTTTTCTGGTTAGGCTTAGATCATTATTTACATCTAGGATATTTAGATGGTTAAGGCATGTTGTATGCTTCTTTTTTAGCTAATGCTGTGTCATATCACCGTCATGGTAGAAAATAAATTCTCATTTCATTTGAAACAACCTTTAGCTTTTCGGATATAATATATTGTGGCTCCTCTATAATGAGTCTTAGTAATAATTAGTAGAAATAATAATGTGTGCATATTATATAAGAACGTATCTGAACCAGAGCAACCTTTATTCATAAAATTTCAGAGGGCCACAAAGTTTTACAAACTCTCTTACAAATATTTATAACTTTTATTGATAGATTACTTGTACAAGATGTACATTCTTTTTTTAAGTGAAACAACAGAAAAAAAAAAACTCAATGGTGAATCATGTTTGGGCATGCTTGCATATGCAATATGATGGGATACAACAAATTCCTTGGAGCATCAAGAAAATCTCAACACAAAGTTTCATCCACCATCCCTGAAATGTTTGTAAACTCAAACACGCTACATTTTAGTCAAACAAATGTACTGCAGTCACACGTTTGCTTAAAACTGTTGCAAATGTTAACATTTAAAAAATATATAAAAATAAATGCAAAGCCATGTAAATATGTACACTTGAAATTCGACTATTTAACATTTATAAACTTTCAGATCAAATAATAAATAAAAGCACCTATGACTCCAATGAAAGAAACAGAAACATTCCTAAACAACCGTAATGGTGAACAACGAAAACAGGCCCACAATGTAGCGATTATTGTTAGAGGTAGACCTGACCGAGATCTACTACTGTAGTTCAAAGGCAATTGATGTCCGAACTGGCAATTTGTTTCATAGTACGCTTATGGAAGTAATACTGTTTTCTTGAGCGTGTTGTATTCAATTTGATATTTTCAGGGAACAGCTTCTTGTTTATATGGGGAAAACAGACTGTGTATGCAGTTGCTAAAACGCATGTCATACTGTAAATGATTTTGGAGCATTAAATAATTCTACCTCTACTAATGTGATCAAATTGTTGTCTTTGGTGGATTTATTGGTATGGTAAAAAACAGACGTGTTTATGACCCATGAACCTAGAGCAGTTTTGTACAGTGTCAAATGAATTTGTCCTTGTCTGCCTCAAGGTGATATCAATATCTCTTTTAATGCACGTGTACAAAAGTATATTTGAATACCATTAAACTTCTGGGAGTTATGGCACATTGCAAATGAGTCAGCAAATTATCTTTTACACAGCTTTTAAAGATGTGTTTGTGGCAAAGAACTTTCAACACATCGACATCAGTGCCGAAAACCCAACAACTTAAAAATCATTGTTTAATTAGCAAACATCAACCGCTATATTACGTTTTCCATATTTACAGTATTGCACTTAACTGCACATAATTGCATTTCAGTTAAACTGATGTTTCTTAAAATGTTAAATTACAAAGTTGCAGTTACTGTTTATCCTTTTTGAAACAAACAGAAAAGGTGATTTTAAATGTATTTCAGCGAAACGAAAGCCAAATTTGTTTCCCCCTTACATAAAAGTAGTATATCTTGCATTAAGGATTGTAAACACCGTAATACAAGACCTGAAGTGCAAAAGCTAGGTTCACTTCTATTCCAGGACACATCACATAAAAAAGAGAGCACAAAATATGAGAATGAAAGCTAAAAGTCCATACACATGCCCAGAAGGAAATAACAGCGATGCAACATTTCCTCCTAAAACAGAAAGAATCATAAGAACTCCACTAAAAACCAGGCGATTGTGCCATTGATGTTATTGCTGTTTCCAGTCTTTGTCCACAGCAGAATGACCAAAAAAAGAGAAGAAGAAGAAGAAGAAGAAGAAAAAAAAATCAAAAATGCAAATAACGGCTTTAGATATGAATTGTAGTGGAGGGTTATCATGGCAGTGATCAACATAGATGTATGTCAGTTACAATGGAGGCCAGCCCCAATAGGTCTATCCTTCAATTGAGCACGTGCACTAGGCAGCGGCACAGTGGTAGGAGGCAAATATGGCCGTCTCTTTCTTTTCACTCTGAGGTTGAGATTCCAAAGTTTCAGTGTCTGTCCGTAAAAACACAACCTCTAGTCTCACTCTGTGTCTGCCTTTGCTTTTTTTTTTTTAAAGTCTTCTCTCCTAAACGCTGGTTTTCAGACAGACATCCAGACATTTTTGTATGGTCCTGGGGCTGTGATCTGTGCCTGGAAAGGGCTGAGCCAGTGGCCTCCAAGAAGTCCTGCCTGTTGGGCGAAAAGTAAAAGGTGATTCATTGGTATTTAATTACCTTTCTCTACAAGTGGTTTGTTTTGGCAGCTGGTTTTTTGTGACTTTTTTTCTCTCTCATTCTCTCCCCTTACACCCCTTTTTTCTCTTTTGTTTTTATTTTGTTTTGTTTTAACTGTGAGTGTCACGGCCTTTTCACAGGCTTAGTCTTGTGTTAGAAGCAATTATCAGTTCAGAGCAGCAGAGAAGCCCATGGGGGTCAGAGTCCCAGCGCCTCGGCGTGTTTTCTTGCCTTGAGTCGCAGGTCGGCGATGCTGGAGTTCTTGCTATTGCTCTTGGCAGCCGCTACCACGGCGGCCGCTGCAGAGGCCGAGTCTGCCAGCGACGCGATCGGTAATCCAAAGGGCGGGGGCGGGAACATCAGATAGGGAGCGTGGGCCGCGAGGTGTGGGTGCAGATGAGGATGGGAGTGTGTTCCGACCCCCTCCAACTGTAACTGAGCTTGGACCTGCGGGGCGAGCAAAAACAAACACCGAGTTAGTCAGCGGCCGTGGGGTCAGCTCGAGGAGCGGCAGGGATCCGCTTTCAGGCTCGGACACCGCTCCAACTGTGTGCTTTCAGTGAAAACACTCACTCACTCACTTAACTCAGTGCATTCTTTTTCATCTGCTCTTGAGCTGAATTATGCAATGCGTTCAGACAGCTTAATAGTCAAAGGACGTCCATCAGCTGCAAATCTCAAATCTCAGCATATTAGTTTGATCCACTCTGAATCTTTCCATACAACCTTTAAAAGCTCCGACATCATGTAATCTTAATTATATATTCAATGGCATAAATAAACAATTTCGCACCCAAAATATTCATTCTCAAATATATAAATATTTATTCGCATAGTTCCTAGGGGGGAAAAAAGATGTAAGCAGGCAGCATAAAATATCAGGTTGCAGATTCTTAGCAATTATTTCAGTAAGATGAGGTGAAAATTAGACATCCGCCGACTTAAAAAGTACTTATTTTTTATTTTATTTTTTAGTATTCTTCTCATGCATCTTTCTCTGCACAGGGATCATAAATATTTCAAAGCTTTACATTTTGCGGTCCAACTTAAATACAACATCTGACAAGCAGCACAAGTTTTTGACACTGGGAAAGAATGTTTTACCAGTGTTTCTTTTTTTGTTTTCCACGTGAATACGAAGCATAGGGAGATTTCTTTGAAAGGAGGATAAATAATGGCAGACCTGGTAGTCTGTTATTTTAGGAAAATAATCAGGTATGAATACAAGCCCGTCTCATCTGAGTTTCTTTGCTACTCACAATTTCTAACCACAGGCTTTCTGACTTTATCCTTGGCACTTGCATTTATTTTAATTACCTCTGTGTGAAAATACTCGTCAGAATTAAAGCAGGACTTGCTCCAGTGTCTCCACAAATCAGTCAAATTGGACTGTGCAACCCCACTACAGGGGCAGTCAGAACAACAGGTGGTGGACATTTGTGGTGTTCAGTATGCAGTCCTTACGCCTGGGCCCTGCCAATGCTGCTCAGTGCCAATAACCATCAGTGCGTTATTCCTCTTTCATAATCTCTTTTATCTGCCTTCCCCTCGCTGTGCTATTAGCTTAATTATGGCTGCTCTCTCGTCTGTGTGATGCAGACAGTTCTTCACCACCAGATGAAATGTCTCTCGGTCCCTCTTATCTCGTTCGTCTCTCATCGGGTCCCGGAGGTGAAAGGTTCGCGCCCTTCGCACGACGCACGGAGACTAGCGTCAAATCAGTTTGGTTGTCAAAGCCTAAACATTTTCTCGGCCACTAGCTACTTTTAGGCAGGTGTTATGGCGGGGCGAGATGTTTATTTAGTCGACTGAACTGCACGTTTGCATTTGGGTGAATGCTGTTATCGAAATGCGAACATTTGAGTGCACAAAATATTATTCTTAACTTACCTGTTGAAATGGCATTCGGAGTGCGCCCATATTAACGTAAGGAGCTACCCTGCACGCGTCCAGGTGACTCGCGGTGCCCAAAATAACACCTGAATAGAAAAGAATGATAAATTAGCAAAGCTAGTCATGATGACTTTTTTAATGTCAATTATTTCACCATTTAAATTAAGTTTAAAATGTAATGAGTTCTAAAAAAAAAATGGCGTGTTGTCAGAGCTGCGGCGCAATGAGGTTTGCACGTGCTCAGAGGCTGGAGGCTACTTCGACTTGGGTCAAGTCCCGTAAATTAAATTGAAAAAATATGCATAAAATAATAAAATATAGCCTTATGTTTACACAAAAATGTAATAATTAGGTTATTTATTAAATGATTATTTAAGCATTTTACCTTTGTGCATTTGATTTTCCTGTTTTCGGCATTTCGCTCTTCTGTTCTGAAACCATACCTAAAAAAGAAATAAAATACGGTTATGCTTTATCGTGTTCATCACCATTCACGACTTTTAGGCTACAATAAATTAAAAAAATTTTTTTTTTTTTTTTTTTTTGCACATTTGTTATAGGCTACACTATACAGTTTGCCCCTGCAACCTGCATTACAGAAAAACAATGCCGATTTATGTTTCCTTAATTTATCATTTTTTACTCTATATTACTTTAGTAAACACTTTAATTGGAAAACGTGTTTTGTTATTCATTGTTCCACAAATCTTCATCATGGTTAATATTGCAGTTTTGTTTTTAATCTTCAACACAATTTAATTCTTTATGTAGCATATACTTTGACGACGTTTAATAAGCCTACATTGTATGGTTTTTTTCCTTCCCTTTTTTTTTTTTTTTTTTTTTTTTTTTTTTTGGGTAAATAAAGTGACGATAGGCCTACAAGCCTTTGTCAAAGCATATTGGCTAACCGAAAATTTTACATCGGTGAAATATAGGCTATTCTTTTTTTATTAAATTGTATTTGCTGCTTCATATATGTGCTTGAAAAGTAGGGAAATAGTAATTCTGAACAATGTGAATTTAGCCTATACTGTTCTCCATCATTACTCGCTGTGGTCAGTTCAGTTAAATCATTAAACGCTCAGACTCGCTCATTAAAATTGAAAAGCAAACGCTCTGTCAACCTGTTCTTTGAAAGACAATCCGGTTTGTCATTATGACATGTTATTATTTATTTATTTATTTATTATTATTAGTCAATGTGTGACTTGCAGTGCGCCACAATGAATGCATCATATTTCAATCTTTGATCGATTGTAATTATCCAGCACTATGCTATAGGGAAAGTGAGCTACACTGGTTTCGACAGTTATTTCTTCATTAAGGACCACTCAATGATGCGGTTCACAAATACCCTAATCTGATTTCCGTTTGATTTTTATTAGAGACAGTGAATAATGACATTTAATTTAGCCCTGCACCAAAAACCGAAAGATATTAGTCGTAATTGAATTACTGCCTTCTCCTCACTGAGGTCTCATAACTTTCAATTAGGTTCTTGACAGCTGGTCGGCGTGGGGCTTCTATAGGACAGTAGGCTAGTAGGCCTGTAGTAGTAGCAGGTTCATATCAACTAAGCTACTTCACGTCCATAGCGTTTACCTCAAGACTTTTCAGCGAAATTTAAAATGTGATACGAGTCCTAAAATTTCATAGAGAGGCGTTTTAACGCAGTATGAATTTTTGGTTTGAATCACAGCTCTGACCTATTCTTTGGTCTCCTCTTTTAATCTGATTTCGCCTCCGCTTCTGAAACATTAAAACATGTCGTGCTTGCAAGCTGTCACACTGGCAAACAACGTTACTTATTTTCCCATTACATTTTGTAACACGAGGTATGTCACTGTAGGAGTTAAGACCGAATTGAATTATTCCTAATACATTTTTATAGGAACCGTATATCAAGCCAATGGCAGATATTACAAAGATAAGGTTGGAGAAAATGAGGTGAGTGACATAAGAAGGTATCCCCTGCAGCAGCGGTTCAATCTCTTCATTAATTTTAATGATGTGGTTAGATCTTTCTGCAGCACATAAGCAAGTTTTCCTTTGAATATAGCTGCTGCTGCAGGAACTAAAAGGCTATTTCATATCCACACCCACCACTGAAACCGAACCCGCATAAATCGAAAGATAACAGAAATGCTTTGTGTGTGAGTGAATATAACAACAACTGTTTCCAAATGTTAAACATCTCAGACGCATGGTGTTATATACAAATTTAATAGCCTACTTATGCAAACGTGTAGGAGAAATAAAGGCCTAGCTAGCGACCACACTTAGGCTACCATTTATTTTATTATATATCAATTGCCAGTTCACTCCTCTACAACAAAACACGTATTCCTAAGAAGTGTTTAAAATAGATTGCCTATTATTTCTGACTTTATAAGCTGATAACAAAATCCCTTTAGTTTACAGGCATTAAGTTATCAGCGTCATAAACTCCTCTGGGCATATGAACATAAACAACACAAAAGCGCTATTATAAGAGACTTACTATTTAGATTACTTGCTAATATTATATATAAAAGCAATAAACAGATTATGAATAGGCCTAACCTCCGTGGACATTATTTTTCTCCATTATGCCACGCTGATTAAGGTTACTGATGTATTTTCACACACAGGCCTAACTATTTCAAGACCATGTACGCAAAACGATGAAAAATGAGTGACACAGAACCCCCAATTGACATTCAGGTTATTTGCATTTCCACTAAAAGATGCATTCGTTTAAAAATTAATCTACACGCTCTCTGGTAGTTTTCAATTATTCATATTTTACTGTAGTCATATTTTATATTTGCTTGTTTTATCTGTTCTAAAATAGTTTTTTAACTACAAAAAAAAAAAAGGATAAAAAATACTAATAATCCGTGAAGTGAATATAAGCTTACCTGCACGCGGGCCTCGGACAGCCCCAGCCTCTGACTCAACTCCTCCCGCATGAAGGCGTCCGGGTAATGCGTCTCATCAAATAAGCGCTCCAGTTCATTCAGCTGCTCTAAGGTAAAATTTGTCCTGCTCCGTCTCTGCTTCAGTTTGCTCTGTGCGTCCTCGTCCTCTGATTTCACATCCTCCTTCTTGTCTTTGCAGTCGTAAATTCCTGTGAAAATACAACATGAACACATCAACCAAGCTTTTCTTTAAAGGGTTTATTACCTACATGAGTTTTTTTTTTTTTTTTACTTGCAAATGGTGAGAATTCTCAGAATCGGCAGACAAAATACCCTAAATCTAATTAATATGATGTGTCTACACTTTAGCTTAAAAATTAAAACAAATTTGTTATATAAAATCCGAGATGAACAATGACTTACTGCTGCTTTGAAACAACATACATTTCGGAAAATCGCTTTATAGCCTGTATACAAATAAAATAGACTTGCAAATAAAACTATAAATGTTCTCGATATTTTTATATGCATAACTTGTAAGTGGCAGATTCTTATATTTAAGGGACATAGATAAATAAATTAGATCATTATGCAATTCTAAAATTACTTTAAGATAGGAGACATTAGAAGTTTACAAAGAGCCAATGCTTTGCACTTTAAAAAAAGAAATATGGAGCTGTATCCTCATTCCTGTATTACAATAAAGTGTGTTATTTGCAAGCTTTGTAGCCTAAATCAAAAATTGCTAAACTTTCTCTTATAAGATAATAAATACTTTAATGCTAAATTATTACAGTAGCTATAGCTATACTGCAATAATTTGTTTTCTCTAATTCTTTTAAAGGTATGATATTTGTTGTTTTGTTTTTAATGCATTAATGGCATTTACATTTGACCATTAATATTATTATTATTAATATTATTATTATTAATATATTTGTATTCCAAAAACAAACTGTCATGGGCCTGCCAAGTTTGTCGTTAAACGTCTTTCTTCACATGTTTTAAATTAAATTTCTCTTTCAAAATATTATCACCCACATGGTTCTGTTAAATGATATTCTTTTTTACTTTGACTTTTTTACTTTAAGTGTTTTGTACGTAAAGAGTAAATAAGTGTCTTTGGTCATTTCCTGGCAATTCTAAGAACGCTAAGGAATACATTGATAGATCATTCTTTCAAATTTGACAAGACAGGGGCCTATTGTTTTCACTGTAATTACTCAAATGTGAGGACAGACGACTATTTTTACACATTTATTGTGATTCTCTTTCTTAAAATTGCCTATCGCGTATTCTGTTCTTTTACAAAAGAAAACAGTCATATACACGGCACACACATCAACGAACCGTTGCATCAGCTGAATACAGCTTGAAATTCTCCACTCGCATGCTAGTTAGCCTCTTGACACAATCGAAATCTTTCTTTAAGATAATGAAAATGACCTCAACATACTGTTATTCAGATTGTATCGATATTTCAACAACAACGCCAAACGTATTCGCGCGTAAAACCTAGTTGTAAACGCGTCTCCAGCGAAACACATTATTACACTTTGCGTATGGTGGAACTCACCGTCAGTAGCCCGTGTCACGTTAAACTCCTTCAATTTCTCCTTTTCCAGGTCTACGTGCTCCTTGTAAAGGTGTACCGGACAATGGTTGTTGTTGGTTTCTGTAATCTCCTGAAGGTTGGTCTCCGAGTTTCCCAGCTCTCTGGCTCGGGCTAAACCACTCTCCAAAACTTCCCTGTACGTGATGCTCTCTTTGCTGGTCTCCTTGCTTTTCTGATCGAAGGATTTCGACACGAACGCCGTGAGTTCTTCCATGGCTGATTACGGAAATCCACTTTCAAATGAATCTAACACGAATCTTTGTGTCTGCTCAGCAGTGATTTCGGCGAAATGTTTGCGTGTAGAAGGTTTAGATCACTCCTGCTGTTATGTCTGTGTTTTTCAGATCACACTATTTATACACGGCCACCTCAGCCCGGCCCCCATCGCCATCATGTCTGGAGTCATTACAGGCGCTTCTGAATTCAACTTTCAGCGGCTTTTCCTCAAATCAATTCTGCACTGGATGGAGTCCCCTTAATTTAATTATAATTAATTAGGATTCCTACAGTGCCGTGTGGTCAATTGGAAATGGGAACCGTGTTTAATTAATTCTGTGATAATTTCACTGACGCAATTAGAGGATATGAATATTGCAGCATGACATTATCAGTTCATTTTGGTATATTGACGTTAACATGGACAGAGGCTATAGAGAATTTGCCGATCGAAGAAAAATAAACAATTCAAGCGAAAATAGACCTGAGCGTCCCATTTGTGGACAACTTTTCGATATTTCCATCGCCAGTCATTATTTTCAATGTTTTGTTTAGTTTGTCAGCTAGGCTATTCATCGTAAACACAAGTCAAGTAAAATATAAATATAATTTATTACATTTTTGTATATTTTATATTATTGAACATATTCATATATATAATATTTAGATTGCATACATTTAATAGGCCAATTTATCATAACATTTTAAGGCTATGGTATCTTGATAAGGTGATATCGTAAACTGGCCGCTTTCATACAGCTGATATTCCAGTTGGCTATAGTTGTGTCCCATAGGGCTGTGCTTTTATTTTATTAGAAAAAGTGTTTTTATTAAACATTTTAAAAACATTGTTGTCCAAAATAGGCCTATCTACTCTATACATTTTTAACATCCATGAGCAAAGATAAGAAATCATTTGGTGTGATTGTATAGCACAAAGTGTCCAGGCGCATTTGCAATAATTGTTCAGTTTAATTGCACGAATAGTCATTTTACTGTACCACTGATAATAATAATAATATATTGCATGTAAATATATGCAAGGCGTTAGTTACTCTTTAATAAAAATGTGGGTACTAAAAATGCTCTCAAAATATTTAAGAATTTAAATATTTTTTTGTGTATGGGTATTTTTTTTTTAATTCTTAAAAAATATAAATGCATCAGACATAATCATGGGCATTTATTTCTAGTGTGGTTATTTTAAAAATGCATAAGTCGCTCGGATATGGTGCTATGATATTATCGCATGCACGGATCAGTGCAGGGCGAGAATAAAAAGGGCAGAATCAAAAGGATGTTATGATCCCCTGTGAATATTGAGCACCGTGGTGTGAAATTGCTCATGTAAACCTCACAGATGACGTGTTTTATAGCGATTTATTTATTAAATCCATCCTCATTCAAGACTGCAGTCCCATATTTGAATATTTTTCTAACATATGACCTTGTGATTCATATTCTCACATTTTTGAATCCATTTAAAGAAATCACTTTTCTTCCAAACGAGAATGTTTTTTTTTTTAATCTATGCAAAAAAATAAAATAAAAAGAGAATTCATATTCTCATCATTTAAACTCTATTCACTCTTCTTCTTTTTTAAGGTATTTTTTTGAACTGGGCAATATTGGCTATATTTAAGCAGTGATGATGGATGGAAATTCATTTGTAGGGTCACGTCAAGGGAAGGATAAAGTGTGTCAGGTGCACCTTTGATTCCGGGAGATTCCAAGAGTAAGCTGAAACACCGCTGCTTATGAAGTTGGATTACTCCTTTCTCAGTTGTTTTTATTATAGCTTAGAGCAGACGGGTAGGCCTTAATATTTTCAGCGTTTCTGCTGTGATACCTTCTAGCAGGCCTTTTTAAAAACCTAGCTCACTTTAACGGATTGTAGAACTTCAAAGTGACTGGTGCAGATGCTTTAAAATTTGTCAGTATAGGCTATAATACACGTGCGGTGCTGTTCACCTTCCACAACAGCCTCCAGGGAATCGATATTAGCCTAGGCTACTGTATGCTAGGCTATACGTGGGTAAATCGACAAGTCTGGGTGTTCTTCTGCCTCACTAGTGTCACTGAAGTTTAGTAGCAGACAGTTCTTAAAGGCGCAGGAATTATATTTCTCTCTCTCTCTCTCTCTCTCTCTCTCTCTCTCTCTCTCTCTCTCTCTCTCTTACTATTCGTTCGGAAAATTTATGAGACCTTGTGAATTTGGTGCCGCTTGTGTTTGGATGAAGTTTATTGGCCAAGTAAGAATGCATTTACCAGCATTAAACATAAACAGCGTTAACAAAAAAAAAGGTTAGGCTATATGCTGAAAATCGCAGCACAGAGCTAACGAATAAATTCAGTCACTCATTATTTTATCAAGTCTTATTCGCTCCGTATAACCTCTTTTTTTTTTTTTTTTTTTTTTTTTTTTTTTTTTTGGCTTAATAAACGATATGTTTATTATTTCTTATTAATCGGCATATTTCATAATTTCGTATCTTGTTCACATATTTTCTGTTATGACTGTAAGGGGTGAGCAGACACAATTAAATCACAATTAAGCTCTAAAAGGTTTCACTGGAAGTGACCGAATTAGGGTCGGACAGGTTGATGGATTACAGTCTATATCTGGGTTGTAAAGAAATAAATAAATCGTCAAGTGAAATGTCGATAACAATTTTACAGCTGAAGCCATGGGCGATGTGCGTGAAAATTTATGACATCATTGTCTCAGTCGAAGAAAAAAAAAACTCACACCATGGCCTCTTTGAAAAAAAAAAAAATATAGGCCTATATATATAATGTAAATAATACTTATATATATACTTATATATATATATATGCTTCAACACATGTAAATAATACTTTCTTTGTCAGTTTGCATCCTACAACAGTACCTATATTTTTACTTTGTCAGATTCAGTTTATATCAAATCAGGCAGGTGGCTATAGGCTACTGGCACTTTAAGAAATAATTGCTCTGAATTATTTGCATTCCCTTAATCAGACTGCAGAGACAGCAGGCAGGATCCTGCTTCCAGTTATGCAAAACGTAAATGTAATTATGCCTTACTACTTGTAATTGTGTGATGTTAAAGTTCATCCTCCTCTCCTACCTTTGATTATCTTTTGGCACATTATTAGCAAATAAACAGCTTTATTAAGTTTAATGCCATTTGAGAGAGGCCCGGACCATGTGGCCCCTTAAAAGTAAAGCAGGGAACTGTGATGTAAAATTTGTGTCTATTGGCAACAGGCCATTTAATCATTCAGCCAGCGAATCAGTCCTCGGTTTCAGCTGAGCTGTATGTGTGCCGTGATTCTTCAAGCAGCACTCATTCTTACAAGGGTTAGGGAGCTTGTTAATAAAGTGGAGGGGAAAGGAGACCCAAGACCTTTCTGCGGGAAGTCCAGGCTTACTCTGACAAATGCCATAACAGCGTTTGAACTTGCTCATTCACTCAGATTAATCCCTTATGTTCACGAGACCAATGCGTTCTAAATTCATATTTAAAATGGTGGCTATTTGGTGTTGTTTTGAGCCGTGCTGATTACTTCAGGGTTTAAACCCCCAATTAAGTGCAATGGCCGACCCCCAGTGGCAGACAGTTTTGAGTGTTATGCACAGGCATGTAGGGAAGATAATGAGGCGTAGTTAACCCTAACAGGCTTCCTTCTGTCTCTTGTTACACTTGCTGTAGTTTGCATTTAACCTTAGAAAAAATGTGCAGTTATATGTGTTAATTCTGTTACACGCATAATCATTTATCTCTTTGTACTCTTTCTGCAGAATTTGTATTTAAAATCAATATCTGTGACATGTAGTTCCTGAATTTAATTTCTCAGCAGTTATTTCAGTCTAGTACATTGTGTGTGTGTGTGTGTGTGTGTGTGTGTGTGTGTGTGTGTGTGTGTGTGTGTGTGTGTTTGAAACCGCTGAAGCGAAACGTGTAGAGAAATTGATTATCAACAAAATTATGGCTTAAAGCCAAAGGTCCTGAGTGTTGAAACCCTGAAGCATGAGACCACATTTTTCTCTTCCTTTTCCCTCTGCTGCTTTCTTCCCATAGGCTGATGGTATTAAATTGACTTTATCCTTGAAACATAATAATCCACAGAGTACTCTGACAAACCTACCGCCCCGAGCCCTCCACCTCTCCAATCCCACCCCGAACAAGCTCTTCCTGGCTTTTTATTCTGGATACAGCTGATTGTAGCAGCCAGGTTGAGGTGTACGTTTTTATCGTGGTTTGCTGATAACAGAGCCAAACAATTGAGCCAAAAAGTCGATGTTTTAGATTTGATTCTAACATCACCCCTGAAGCTTTTGGGGAGACTGAGCAGAGCTGAAACATGTGAGAATTTCTGGAGATTTCAATCCAGATCGGGCAGCAGCATTTTGGACTAGCCATTTAGCACTTGCGAGTACAGTCTACTTGAGAGACTGAAGATATTCTATATGCATCTATTGGGACATGGAGCAATGTCCTTAAATTCTTAAGAAAAGAATAAAAGGCTGTTTACAATATTTTATTGATGTTATACTGAGAAAATACAGTCAGTCAGTCTTGCAAGTATTTCAATGTCAGTCTTGCAAGTAATGTGAGTATCTGTTATCTCTGATGATATTGATTTATTCTGAATGATACAAACACCAGCTTCACTCTTAAGTTATAGTCACTTTTTCATAACAGTGATTGACTAAGCTTAAATTTAGTAGTTTGCAGAAAAGGGTCTATTTGCATTTGAATAATTTGATTTGAAGAAATATTTCCACATCACCAAGTAGATCTTCAAGTGACTGTAATGAGTCGTGTATATTAAACCACGATCTACATGGCAAGGACCATGTTGTATCTGTCGGAGGTCAAGCGTGCATGTAGCTTGCCAGCCGAGATGTGACAGGGGA
Organism: Squalius cephalus; assembly: GCF_949319135.1. Taxonomy (NCBI): domain Eukaryota; kingdom Metazoa; phylum Chordata; class Actinopteri; order Cypriniformes; family Leuciscidae; genus Squalius; species Squalius cephalus. Next base: position 12,793,788 of record NC_137130.1, read on the forward strand.
ATTTGAGTAAGAGGATCTTTCCTGATCATATCAGAGTTAATAGCTTGGGACCCATGGGAAATAAAATGCCTCAGCACAATAAGCTCAAATCAATACTATGAAAAAGAATATATGAAAGATGCACAATGTGGCATTTCATCCTCCCATTCACAGATAAGCACCATGCTGACTGTCATCTGAGAAAGCTCAGCTGTTTGTGGAAGTCTGAAGATGTTGGTACGATCATTCTGATGGGGGATGAAAGCAGTTTCTGCTGCATCAGGAAGACTGTCCTGGTAAAGAAACTTTACCAACCAAGTTCCAGGTATGGGACACTGGACACATGTCACTTCTCTTTCTACTGGTAAATATCATGGTTATAATGGCTAGACTAGCACCCAACCATTACTAACTTCAAAACCAGCTGCCCTTAACTACTTGATTACTATATGCTCTAATGCAAAATAATAAGATGTTAAAAAATAAGGGTTGTGGACTTGAGGTCCACAGTTTGTCTAAGAAACGACCTCTTATTTACTCTTGTGTTTATTCGTTTGATTCTCTTGAGGTAAAATCATCATTAAACAAATGTAAATCTCTTTTTGTACAGTAACCTGATTAATCCATAGTCCATAGTTGGTCCAAAAATGAAAATTCTGAAACATGAAAACATTATCTTCTTTTTTGTTCCACAGAATACAGAAAGTCAAACAGGTTTGAAACATGAGCCAGTGCGTGACTAATGGAGGTGGATTTGGTTGAGAGTTTAGTTTAATTGGTTAGGAGTTAAGTTGGGGGTCCCTGGTTCAAGAAATGTTGCCAACCTCTGTGCTGAATGGGTACATCACTAGATTCTCTAAAAGTGCTCCTGGAGATTCTGTGCTCAACCTATATGTACTATTTTAAATGAAACATGGCTAAGACATACTCCCAAGATACATATTCCCTCTGCAAACAGTCTTAATTAGGCTGTTCTGTGTGGAGTCTATCAACTCGTTTCAGAGCTACTTCTGGCAGACAAAGAAAATCACACATTTGTTCTTGTTTATGAGGTCATTCCGCCTGCAGTCTAGTTTAGAAGCTCGGCTCATCGCATGTGTTGAGCAAATAATCTATGAGGGGAGCGAGGGGTGGTTGTATCTTGTGGTCAAAGCCGAAGACCTAGCAGGCTCGCAGTTGCTGATAGCACACATTAATTTGCTTAATGCGGACATGTATCATTTTCATCTCGCTCAACCATCCCCCTGAAAGTAGACCGACAGGATTTCGCTTACAGTAAATGAGCGGTTAAATGTATGCCATCCGCATCATTTTTTCAGTCTCCGGGTCTCTAGTGTCATTCGGACATAGCCGACTCATTTAGCATGAATACAGACAAGCTTTTATGCCGCATCCTGCACTTGATCAATCATGCAATTAAAAGCCGTTTCAAAACAGCAGCATTTTTTAATTTCATCCGGCTTTAGCTAAAGACGTGGACTGCGTCCATTTGTTGGGGGTGATTTATGCACTCATCTTAAGAAGGAGAAGTCACTGATCTGCAGGCTCATTAAGATTAATTAGTGATGGGCTACAGAATGGCGTGGCTGATGAAGAGGCGCTGGAAATGGCCTGCACTGCCAAGGTGAGGCGAGCAGCTCTTCGGGCTTCTCTCTCTCTCTCGTTTCGCTCTCTCTTTTTGCTTGCAGCCTGAGGGTTGTGATGGAAGGGGGGGAGGGACTGAGTAAGGTACACCATCTGTAGACAAGTCCCTCAGCAGAGTTACCAGTCACCCCCATCTGTCACACTGTGTGTGTCCCCCCCCCAAAACCCCCCGGCCCGTCCCCCTGGGCCAAGCTATTCAACCACTAACAGAACCGGCACTGGACAAGGATCAGGAGCTTTCCACCTCACAAACGCTGACCCTTTAGGAAAACAGACCTAACTGAAACATTGGCAAACAGACAGGTAGAACAGACATGAAAGAAATTCAAGGAATAGGTCGCCCAAAAAATGAGAATTCAGTAATTATTTGCTCATCCTCATGTCAGTCCAAAGTCCAAACCCATATGTTGTTATTTCTATCAGGGAACACAAAAGGAGAGATTTTGAGGGAGCTTTAAGCAGCTCTGTTCCGTACAACAACAGTTCATAGTGACCACGTCTGTCAATTCAATTCACATTTATTTGTATAGCGTTTTCACAATACATATTGTTTCAAAGCAGCTTTACAGAAAATGCATGTGTCTGATCTGTTATCAGAGGTGACATTGTCCTAGTTATGTATTTCAGAAATGTACATATATCATGCAGTTAGCTAATAGTGTATTCATTTAACAGTGTATTCATTTAGGGCAGAAACAATGAGCTCATAAAGGTAAAGAATACATATTGTTAACAAATGTTTAGGATATATGGAAAAAAAGTCAAGCACTAAAAAAACACACCATAAAAAGTCATTAATTTGTGCACTGCAATGCAAGTCCTTGGAATTCATATTAAAGCTCATCAAGAAAGTCTTCATTCACTGTTGTTGTTTTCTTCCACCGAGAATATAAAATAATACAAAACATAATCGCTGAGTTTTTTATTGTTATTATTTTTTTATTTTCGGAACATAACAGATGTTCTCACCTTGTATGGAAAGGAATTAAAATATTCTTATACACAAAAAAAAATGTATATGAAGAACTAACTTCATCATCATCATCATCATCATTATTATTATTATTATCCTTTTTAGAACTTGATAGATGTGCTTACCATGTTTGTTTTTTTTTACTGTTTTTTAATGGAAAATATGTATACAAAGATTATTTTAAAAATACATTTAATTTCCCATGTAATATATATATATATATATATATATAGGGGATTTCCTAGTACATAATATATATTAGAACTAATCCTGCATTGCATTAGGTGATTTTCGGGACTATGTATATATATATATATACATGGAGCCCATTGCAAGTAGCAACAATCTTACCTTACCAGTACCTTAGGGCAGTGTCTGTTGGAGAGGACCCAGGTTTTGAAGGTCACTGCCTCTCATCTCCAACATATCTTCTTTTGTTCCAGCAGCCTAGCCACCCCTGTTAGAGACCAATGACTTCTCTTTCTTCACTTTACTTCTTCACACCACAGAGATGTGAACTGGACAACCTTGTTAGGTGACAGAGGAAACTACTGCCCTTCAATCAGACCACCTGTCAGTGTACATGCTGCTGTTCTCCTCAGGCTGTGTACATTCAAGCTGCCATATAAGGTGAATCATTTTACATGTGCTCATAACAAAAGCTGACATCTGTGGTAAGCAGAAAAAAAAAAGAGCTAAGGTCTGTGGTCATAATCGCAGAGTGACCGCTAATAATGTGCCTGAAACTTCAGATGAACACTTGCTTAAGTATGTGACAGGGCTACAGACTGCCAATAAAGAGATCACAAAAAAATACACATTTCCACTAATAATTTGTTAAATGTAATCTTGATTGAGAGCACATCAGTTTTTTATTTGCACAACAGTGAACACAGCTCAGGCTACGATGTCCGATTCAAGGACATATGATTCTTAAGAACTGATTCTTTGTAATGATTAAAAAAAAAAACGCTCTAGAATAGTAGTTATCAGCCTTTTTGAGTTGAAGACCCCGCCCCCAACCCATATAAAGTAATAACATTTCTACTAGTATTTCTGCTGTAATTATGACAAAGCTGCTTGTTTTTTAATATGTTTTTATAAACATAAGCAAACATAAATAAATGTGGTTTCTTAATTTTTTAAGTCATTCTATGGACCATTTGGAGATTTTCTGAGGCCCCCTAGTGAGTCCCGGCCCCCTGGTTCAGAACCACTGCTTTAGAACCATTAATGTATATATTAGATTTGTGAGACTGGAAAAAAAGTTATTTGCCTTCTAAATGTTTCATTTTAGGAGCCAATGGTTCCCAAGTCATTTTCATAGTCTTAATAAATTGGCTAGGAATATATAAGAGCTCTCATTTTAGAACATCCTCTCTGTGGACCAAGCCACTGGATACAGTGTAGACACATGATCACGAATGCTATCATTTAATATTAGATAATGATCGCATGCATGGCGTAAAATAGCAAGCAATGCTGAGGAAAAGAAAAAAACGAAGCAAATGGCCCAATGCCTTTCAGCCATGCTCCTTTCAAAAGTTGTTTTCCTGAAAATTAGGCAATTGACTAATGGTGTAAAATGCTGTTAATTAGCTGTACAGAAGCCCAAACAGGCTTTTTTGCCTGTAACTAATAAGAAATCAATTAGCTAATGAATTGGTCATTAAGTGAAAAGCTATCTTAGCCAGGGTATTTTTTAATGATTTTGCCTATGATCCTGTCTAATTGCCGTTGTCATACAGAGCTCTCAGCTTTCAGCATGGCTAATGAAGCTTCATTAGATCATAACTGGCACTCTTGGAAGATTTAGAGGCAAACCTGCTTCCCAATTATTTTTAATTGCCAGACATTCACACAAACAAGCGCTGCACCTTGCAGAACAGGAGAGGAGATCTGGCAACGCCGGTGTCTCCTTCATTACTTCATTTGAAGCGATTAGAGCCATGTGCAGGGTCGCCGTTACACTGTTGTTTTTTCCCCCTAATCTAAAGAGCCTCATCATTTCAAACCTGTGGGTTATTGTGCTCTCCGTCACTTTGATTTGCACCCAGCAAAAAGCTGTTTCTTCCTGCTCCACAGCTGGGGCTGTGTCATTCACACATATATGCGCGCATACACACACACACACACACAACACACAACAAGAGATAGTGGATTCCTGGCAGCCATGTGTAATTTAGAGAGGACAATGAGCAGTTTTTATTTATCAATAGCCTGACCAAGTTGTCAGTTCCTTCTGTTCATATAGGCAATGTCTTATAGGGTTAACAGAGACATGTTTTCAGTTTGACCATAATCCTGAATAATATGGGGGAAAAAACATATCACACACACATATACATACATATACTGTATATATATATAGAGAGAGAGAGAGACTCACCAAGACTCCATTTTATTTCATCAAAAATAGTTCAAACATTAATATTATGAAATATTATTACAATTTAAAATAACTGATTTCGGTTACACTTTATTTTAAGGTGTCATTGTTACAGTGTAATTATAAGTTTAAGTACTGAGCAATATTAAGCAACTACATGTACTTGCTATAGGGTTAGGGTAGAATTAGGATTTGGTTGAGGGTTAGTTGCATGTAATTATGCATAATTTGCTGTTATTACTATGCTAAGTACATGTATGTAACAAGGACACTGTATAATACAGTGTTATCTTGATTTCTTTTTTAATATAATTTAAAATATAATTTATTCCTGTGATGGCAACACTACATTTCCGGGAGTCATTACTCCAGTCTTCAGTGTCACATGCTGTCACATGCACATTATAAAATGCTGATTTGCCGCTCAAGAAACATTTCTTCTTGTTATCAGTGTTGAAAACAATTTTGCTGCTAAATATTTATATGGAAACAGTGAAACAGCATTTATTAGAAATATTTAAAATCGAAATCTTTTGTGACATTATAAATGTGACAAACTGTCAGGTTTGATTATTTAATGTGTCCTTGCTCTACACACAAACACACATAAAGGCATATAAACATAATGGTAGGTTATATGAAATGTATTAAAAAAAATCTAAAAATGAAAGCATTGTTTAAAATGTAAATAGTTCATAACAGTTGGACTCTTATGTCTAGTGACTCTTTTTCAGTTGATATCATGTTGCTAGATTGTGTGCCTTCACACAGCAACAAACACAGTGTGTGAGCCTTGAAGTCTGATTCATGAACAAATTATTCTTATGAACCGATTCTTTTTAGTCAGTCAAAAAGATTCATGGAAAACCCTCAAGCACTAAAATGTAATGATGTATTATATAAAATGTATAAAAATTTGAATTGATTAAAGCGGTGCTTGGATTTCAGACTCCTTTATTTTATAACAGTTGGACTCTTGTGCCCACTCTTTTTCAACACTCTTTCCTCTAAACGTGAGGTGCTGAGTGTTTGCTATTTCAGACCATTGACCAAACAAGGTTACAATTGTTCCACTCCAGGAGAACTTCACTACCCAGCACTCTCTGCCCTACTGAATTAACAAATATATATTGGGTGAACACAAATTCGTTCTCCTCCCAGCAGTCCGGCTAATATGTGTCTAGTGACATGCCAAAAAAGCATGCCTTCAAGGCACTTATTCTTGGAAAATGAGGGCAGGGGTATGTTTTAGCCAGTGTGTTGATTTATAGTGAAGCCAACTGACTTGCCCTCACATAGAAGAAGGACGAGAGAGAAAGATGGAGCGTTTTCAACGAGTGGCTCATTTTTGATTGGGGATGAATAGAACACCAGATGTCCATCAATATTTAGTAGTAAACATCACAAACGTGCATCACAATGTGGCAGATGAATAAGTGGTGTGGCAAAGCATTGTGGGTAAAAATCTGCCAACACCTCTCTGATATGCACCAACTTCGCAGGCCTACTCAGAATGATTGACAATGTGTTTTGTAGTTGAAACACAAGGTAATGTATTATTATGTGTTTAAAACATTTAATTTATAGTATGATTATGGCTTAGGTGAGCTGTGAGCATTTATTTTATCACACAGAATAATCAAATAAAATGAACAGGGGAAGCGCCGGTGATGAAACGGTCTTACTGTGATTAGGACTTCTGGAAGGCCTCATTGGCTAAATCCAAAATGATCTGACTTGAACAGATGACGCATCCTAATTGACCGGTGCAAACAAATTTTGAAGGAAAGGTCATAAATTAAAAGTCTGTTTCATATTGCATTTTGCTCTATTTCAAACTCGATAAACTGGATTAAATCAAATTACGCCATGCATAATTTAACTTATGATTCAGGGGTGAGCATATGTTCATTCATCCGATTGAATCATTTGAAATGTACACAGTAGGGCTTTGGAGCAGCCAATATGGCAGCTGAGGTGTGTGTGTGTGCGTGTGTGCGCGTGTGCGTGTGTGTGTGTGTGTGAGTGTCTGCGTGCGTGTGTGCGTGCGTGTGCACGTGCTTGCAAGAGTGCAGAGTTTGCACAAATATTGAACTCTGAATATGCAACAGGCAATCCATGGAACATTTGTATTACATTTTGCATTTGCACATACACATACAGACCTATAGAAAAATCTTTACCTCCCCTTACTGTGGAAATGTCTCTCCACGCATTTCTCACCATTGGCAGTGGACCAACAATTTATTAGTGAATGCCAACTCAAAACAACAATTCTATGTGTTCAGGCTGTACTAACAAAATCAATTGTTTTACAAACTGTATTTTTTTCAATATTCCAGAAAGAAAAAAGTTTGGTTACACTTTAAAAAAAGGTTCTAAAAAGATTATGTAATTCTTATAAATTCTGTAAAAGTATCTACCTACCAACAATGTTTTTATAGAAATTATTATTAATTAATTATTAACAATACGTAAGTATCTTAGTATGTTTGTCCAGGCTACTGTGGTCTGGACATCTGGGCCCAGCAAGATATAGTCACACATCCACTTACACTCTCTCACACACACAAACACTGGCGGGTGGAACACTTTGCCTGGAAGAGGCCAGTCCTCTCTTGCAAGTATTATGTAAATTGAATTTGTTAATTCAGTGCCCCTGTCTCTGGAAAATCTGCCACCAACACCTGCCACGGTTTCAAACGCAAGGACGCAGATTCACAATGACACGGTCTTCATTAAATAAACAAACCAGGTTCCCTATAACAGCATTTGGTGGAAGGCACCATCAATTCTTATATATTTAGATCACAGCAATTGGAAATGACACTGGGGAGCTCTATCAGCCTGTCTCCAGACACATGGGGTGAAGAAGACAGGCTGTGTGACTGTGTGCGCATGCTTTGTGCTTCTCTCCTCACATAGCTTAAGTCGATGACTGACGTATTTTTCAGCCACAGTTCCACTATCAAAGAAACTCTTGTGGCCTTCTGATGCATCATCTACATTTCATAAAGACTCCGGCGACCAGAACCCTTCTACAGCACGCCACTACCGGCAGTGTACTGTCTGTTTGCCTTTAACTTTGACACCAGCTCTTTGTGCTTGTCTATCTCCTTTCTCCTCCACTTATATTGCTCTCAACAGGATCAAGGCGGATCACTGACGTTCAGCATTCTGTGGAAGGAAGTCAAAAAGGTCCAAGAGGAAATACCATACTTCTCAGTATACAATATCTTGCAGCAACAGCGATTGATTATAACACTTCACTATTAAATGTACAGACGCGTCACACTTAAACACTTTTTCATTTTTGATTTGTTTGTATTGTTCCTTGGATACTATAAAGTTCTTTGCTAAATTTATAGGTTCTTCCAATCAGCGTATCGGTTCTAGCGTTCCGTTAACAGAGAGAAAGAAAAGCCTTTCCGGGTTCGTAGAGGAGACCAGAGAGAGAGTTAACACTAGGTGAGTTGTAAGTTTCATCAATTACGACTGAGCAACAGGGTTGAGATCACTACACATGCATGACTGTCACCCAATTTGGTTAGCACAAGAGACTCCTTTCAAAAACATCAAAAATCTTATGACCTACAGACTTTTAAACAACTGTATACATGCTAAAAAAAGTAGAAATATCAGTGTTGTAACACTACTTTCAAATGTACTGTACTACTGGACCTGCACAAAATAAGATCATATATAGACCACAATAACAAGAAAGAGTGACTTTATTTGATGTAATGAATATATATGGCATAATAATTGTTGTGGTGAGAAGTACGTTTAATAAACTTTGATTCAGTGGGGTTGGTTGTAGCCACAGCACCCTTTGTACTTTGCACTATAATTTGCACAGTTTTCTAAATGATTTTAATTTGTAGCAGTTATAGATGCTAAAAGAAAATGTGTTACTACTCTCCCTGGTCTTCCTTATCTTAGATGGTTTTCTGAAGAACCACAGAGCATAATAATGCTCTCCTATGGGATCAGGCTGTGAAACACACTGTTTAGACTGATAAAGAAAATGAGAAACACTGTAAAGCTGTTGCAGATTCACACGTTTGTGAGGTGGCTTAGCACCTCCTGCTCAAGCTGTGAAACTGTGAGCTGAGGTTTACTGTATGGTTTATTTATTGGCTTTGGCTGTGTCTTTAAACCTGACCCTCTGGAGCGGGAGACAGCCAAGACATCCTTAATGTTTTTACCAAATGGAGCGAACAAACCTTTGAAACGGCAGGGATATTAACACTCTGTTAACAAGAACTAATGACTATTTCATGATTCAGACTATTACAACTTAGGCCTTTTTTTGAGGATGCAGAAACACTGCATCACAAACTCTGTAACATGCTGTATTTATTTCATTAGGAGTCATTTTTGCAAACATAAATGCCTCTGACACATCATTCTTATAAAACACCTTCCTGCGGACGTAGCAAACTCTCCCATTGACACACACTCAAACAGGTAATTATGGAATTAAACTAGACACTGGAGCTTTTGGGGTCATCTGCTCATGATAGATCTGAAGGAGTCAAATTGATCTAAACTGCAGTGTTCTCAATCCGTCTCATAAACAGCTCAGTCCCAATAATCCATGCTGGCAAGCTCAGTTACACTAATGCAGCGGTACAGTGCATACATATGGTTAAATCAATCATGTGAAACTCTCATCTCATAAACATTAGACATAAACATAATGAGAGAGCTGCAGGAGAATTGGCCCTTGCTATAAAATATCTGTCCATATATCGCTGTAGTATGCTGTTTCAAAACAGCATATTTTGATCCTTGTTTGTTTAGGCCTGGTTTGGTAGGATTCAGCTACGGGACCTCATTTGAGCATTTTTGCTGCATTTGTTTCTGCATAAACGTACAGGGATGTCAAGACATTTGACAGGTTCAGCAACATTCATTGCAATTAAAGGTCAAATGACATGCAATCGGAACGAGCTGAACCATCAGCCGCTGTTATAATTTTGAATGGGATTTAACAGTTGCAGCACAAGCGGATGCCTCAGCATTTGAGCATTTCCATAAGCGCTCGCGGCTGTCTCGCCATTACTATTTTTAAATGCACTTGGGCTAAATGCCCTGTCACATCATTTGCGTTTTTGCCAAATGCTGCAGCCATTTCCTAAAGGCCATATACTAAAACAAATGCCCATTACCATGAAGTCTGCCTCAATGAGCGAAACTTTGAGTCCTAGACTGAGATCATTGACAGCTTGATGTGAAGAAGGTCAATTGGAATAACAGGTTTGTGCTTTATTACGAATGTAGCGCCTGTGTTTCGCTTTGAAAGCGGGACTAGGGAACATTGTGTCTGAGGAGTCAGGTAGCTACCATCCGTGCTCGGTAATGAGAAGGATATGCCGAGCCACACATGGCCCAAACCTGTGATTAAGATTAATCTTTACTGAATATTTTTAACTGGCGTCACAAGCGCGCTGGGCTGACCTGGAGGCAGAGGGGCCAGGATATGTTTTGTATTAAGTTGCAATTAAAGGGTAATTTTGTTGTATCAATATGTGTGGGTATGCAGACATATGGCTGTAACTAAATTAAGGTATTGTTATAATCAGGATTGTGCCTTTTAGTTCATATAGGACTCTGGTGTTCAGCATGTTGCTTTTAACAAAGCAAAGTATGCGTATATTTATTGTTTATATGACACAGGTGTTTGGTTTGGTTGACATGTATTGTTCACCAGTTTTTAGCTATACAAACATGATTTTATTTTATTGTACAGCAGAAAGTATTTATTTCAAATTATTTATTTCAGATACTCTCTGAAAATGCTTGTATTTTGCATTTTTCTAATTTAATACAAATTATTATATTATATTATTTGCTATTTTGTCTATTTTGATTGATTGTATAATCTTAAATATTGAGCTCAGTTCCTTTTTTCTTACATTTTTCAAAATCATAAATCTTAATTTGTTTTCAGGGTTAAATTCGATTTTCAGTCCCGATTTTTCAGTGTCAGCTCAGACTTTTCTGCTAAATTGTATTGTTGAACAGTGAATTAAAGTTGTGTAAAATAAACATAATGGCTTAAAGCACTGTGAATGCTTCTATTTAGAATTTTTCATTGATATTATATTTTATGATTTTATACATTTTTCAAGAAATCACATTTCCAGGTTTAAATCTCAGATATATTGTATATATTTATTTAAGCATACATTATATGTAATAAGCAATACAACGTAAACTTTGCTCTCTTTGCTATCGGCATTGACATACATGTTAACTGTGTAGGTGTTACTTTCCATAGACTCTGAAATTTCTCTTTAAATAATAAGGGTTTCCAGCCGCTTTGCAGTTCAGCCATTGCCCTTACTTAAATCACCTCATACGCTCTTCTCTGTGGGCTGAAGAACTAATTACATCTGAGTTTAATCTGTTGCAGTGTACGCCCCCTGCAGCCCTGCCGCCTTCATGCCAATTGGCCATGATGCATGGAGATACACATAGAGAGCAGCTGTCATCTCCTGATCTCTCTCAACACAAACACATAAACACACCCGGTTAAATATTCTTTAGCGTAATCTGGCGTGTCAGTCAGTCTCTACCTTTACAAAGGTAACATGCATTAACGTCAGTCAGAGGGAGTCCCAGAAGCAGGCCTCCCCATAGCCACCTCACTTTTAAAGTTCCAGCCGTGCCACACGTCACAGCTAGTATGAAGATACAAACAAGATGGCAAAGCGCATCAATCCGCCACTGACTCCCTCCGCTTTGATCTAATTCCACGCTTTGCTTTCTGCTGCATGAAGCTGTCAGATTAAGGGCTGTTGTGGAGCCCGCCATGGCTGTTGAGCCTGACAGCCTGTGTGATGGATTACAGACAAAACAAAAGGGTTATCACCTTCACCGCCAACATTTCTATCCTCTTTGAGAGATCGAGGGAGGAGAATGCCTCTCTGTGCCTCTTTGTCAGATAGCGTGGAGGGGAAAGGCGTGCCGCGCTGAAACTCTTCCTCACTGCTTACGGTTCTGGGTCCACTGTGCTTTAGGTGCTCTTGAGATGGCCCTGCTCCTCTCAACATCCACAGCTGCTCACGATGCATGTGCTGAGAGCTATAGCATTAGACACCTGGATTTCAGTTAACAGACCGTGTGTGTGTGTGAGAGAGAGAGAGAGCTGTACCAGGCCTTTAATAAGAAAAGAGTCATAACCCGTGACTCAGCAGTGGTCTCTAGTTCAGTTAATATCCTGTATTGGTGATGAAGTGGTTGGGAGGAGAGAGTTCTGCACTCTGTGTGATACTCTGTGGTGTGTGCATTGCTTGAAACTGAAAATGTTGTCATCAGTCTTCACAAAAGGAGAATGAAAATGCATCATGATCACTCCATTAAAGGTTGTATCAGTGATTTCAGGCCCAAAAATAAATTAGCACATTCATCTATTCTTTACTAACGATCCGCTAGCTACCCGCCCCATAAGCAGGTCCTCAAAAAAACGCGTCTCTGCAGCCTAGGCTCTGAGATCTGCACACAAAAACAATTGCTTTCACCACCACTCAAAACCAAAATAAATAGTGTTCCAACCAATCACCGACAGGGGGTGGGTGTTGTGAGGTTTTCGCGTGCAGCCGTGCACGAGCACAAAACCTCACAACACCCACCCCCTGTCGTGATTGGTTGGAACACTTTATTTTGGTTTTGAGTGGATGGTGAAACCACTCAAAACCAGATTGTTTTTGTGTGCAGATCTCAGAGCCTAGGCTGCCTACAGAGACGCGTTTTTTTGACGGCATGCTTATGGGGCGGGCAGCTTGCGGATTGTTAGGAAAGATTAGATGAATGTGATCATTTATGTTTGGGCCTGAAATCACTGATACAACCTTTAACTCATGAAATGAAGTTGCAAATTCGCATGGCTTTCTATTCATCAAAGTATCCTGAACAAAAACACAAAAACATTAAGTAGCCGTTTTCAACACTGATAATAATAAGAGCACCAAATCAGCATATTAGAACGATTTCTGAAGGATCATGTGACACTGAAGACTGGAGTAATGATGCTGAAAATAAAGCTTTGCCATCACAGGAATTAATTACATTTTGAAATATATTGAAAATAACTATTTTAATTTGTATTAATATTACAGTATTTTTATTCAAATAAATGCAGCCTTGGTGAAAGAGACTCACCCAGGTTGTTTTTGAAAGAGACATGAAATATATAGGTTTGAAATAGATTGTCCTGAAGTATGTCAAGAAAATGTGCCACTGTTGCCCTCTCAAAATAAAGTGTCACAGCCTACAGTAAACCTTGTGACTCGATCATGACTTCACTCCTCCAAAGCTGAAACTACTATCCCACATAATCTGCTGACAGATGACGTTGCATAATGCCATGTGTGAAAGAGCTAAGATCGAACTGAGAATGATTTACAGTAGGTATGGCAATTCTGGTGGTCTGTCTCACTTTTATGAAAGCGTTCATTAGTCTTGAGAGAAGCTTTCTTCTCCTGTCCTCCTTCAGGTGAGACATCTGTTATTTAAAAAGAGCAGCGTTTGAAGAGCAACGAGAGGGGAGGAATTGTTATTCCATATTGTTGAGCCACTGACAGAGAGAGCACAGTGTTTTAAAGTACCAGCGCTGAATGATAATGACAGATGGAGATAATGAAGGCATTTGATGTGACACGTTCACCAGAGAGATTCAACAAAGGCAGTCAACTGCACTGACGAACCATATTACAGGTCAGTTTACCACACACACACACACTCACGTTCACTAAAAGCAGACAGCCATGTTTATGCAGAGAGCTGCACTTAGTTATGAGAACCTTAAAATAGTATGCCTGTTTCACAGCTAGTCTTCAGTCAACAGAAACATAGACACAAGGTTATAATTTGGCTATGCTTGAAATAGAGTGCTAGCATACTTCACAGCATATATATACTTTACATTATTATGACTGCTGTTTTTAAAAATAGAGACAGTACACATTATGCCATGAAAAACTGGTAAGCTATGTTGTCACATGACCTCACTATTACTCAAGGAATCAATTTGCTAGTGTCCAGTTATTGTCTTGGTTTAAATATGATTACTTTGCTTCCAGTTTTGTGCGATAATATTTGACAGTCTGATCAAATAATGGGTCAAGTTGTCAAGTATGTAGTACACCCTTCTGAACATACAGTGCGAGATAAAATGCATGAAGAGGCTTTCTCTGGAAAATCAACCCCCACTGGTGAAGTCGCCTGAGCAATTGAATGACAGATGTGAGGTAATGCTGGGTTGTGCTCATTCTAAGTGATGGGGAGATCACAGTGAAACATGCCAGGTGTTGTCATTACATATAACAACATATAACAACACATAAAAACACGTTATCCGGCACCAATGCCACAATCCCGTCTTGACAGCTGCATTGCTTATAATCTGTGCATTTCAAAACTCACTCCCACTTAAACTGTGCATATGCTTGTGTATATAATGGGAGACTTAAGATTGAAGGAGGTCTGGAGTATGTGTTCGTGGGTCATGTCCAGTTTGGGTTAAATGCATAGGACAAATTCAGAGTATGGGTTACTATACTTGACCTTCATGCCACTGTGAAAAGGCTGATATTGCTAAACTAAATTATTCACATTTGGTCATTATCAGAATCAGTCTGAAGTATTTCCATTTTTACAAGGCAGCACTGTATTGGTATCTTAAAACATTCTGGCTCAGAAATTATTCTGTCTGAACCTTTGAATCCCTTTTCAAATCTAATCCTTTGAAAGTTTACCTAAAACTATAACGTATAAATGTATTTATTAATTCTTTTTTGTGCTTATAATCATGGAATATTACAAAACTAACAGCCGTGATAACCAATCACATTATAGCCTTGACAACATTGAATTGTACATTGAATCTTCAAAAATAGATCAATCCAAAATGAATGTTCAATGGCAAACATGTTGAAGATTAGCCATTTATTCTTGAACTATCTGTTGTACTTTTTCAAGACATTTTGTGGTTTTATATTTGTAAATAGTAATATATCATTGTCTTTAAATTTGATATAAAGGCAGAAAAGTGCAAGTCATGGCATGGTATGCTTCAAACAGCAATTTTGAAAACTAGTAGCTTCTTTTAGTAGCAAGTCTTGAAAGCTGTCCATGTTACGGTATGTCCCACTGTGATCATGAAACAGGAATAATTTCTCAACTTCTCTAAGCAGGGGTCTGTGTTCACCAAGGCCTCATTGATCCACCTCTTCTCTGCTACTCTCTCTCTCTCTCTCTCTCTCTCTCTCTCTCTCTCTCTTCTTCTCCTTCTCCTTCTCGCCCCTTCCCCTCTTGGCTGGCTGTGAACTCCAGCTGATTAGCACTGACGGGTCCTGGCATCTCTCCTGGGAACCAGAGCAGTCTCATGACTGCCTTTAGATAGAATGATCTAATGGGGTCACACTTTAAGTCAAGAGTCTATTAATAAGAATCAATAAATATGCCATAAGAGATGCAGAAGATGACAGCAGACACCGGAGCATTGTAATGAAGGCAGGAATGGCACGGAGCTGCAGGGTCTTGGCAAGCTAACAAAGTGCAGAGAAATGTATTCCGCATCACAAGGGTGTGCGTGTGTCCCTGTGCACATGTTCTTTTGGCCACGCGTCATAGAGCACATCCTGAGTTCCTGCACCGCTCACATTAAAGCGCGTCGTGTCGACCTGAACTTGTTTCTGAAAACTTTAAGATCCCAACAGTGTGTAACCTGTGTAGATGGGATACTGCATGTTAGCATAGTCTCCCTGTTGTCTATTTACAGTCAGGCTCTCTAACATGTCATAAGCAGATTTATACTCACTGTTAATGAAATGCATCCAATAAACTTGGAAGTTGAAAAGCTGCAATTAAGATCCCATTAAGCAGCTTGACAAGCACAGTATTTCCTTTTGAAACAGGAAATTATTGGGACATATTGAAGGGATTGTCTTTTTTAAAATAGCCAGCCTGTATTTACATTACAGTCGTGAACACAGGCAGAGGGACATTGTCATTCTAGAGAGCATTTGACTGGAAAATATTTAGGAATGCACCAATACAAAAAGTTTGGTATCAATACTGATAAGCTGATAATTACTTTCATGTTATGATTGATAATCAATAAATATCCGATATTAAATTTCTGTGCTATTGTGTCTGAATACATTTAAAAAATTATGAACTTAAAAACTAAAATCAGTCATTTTAAATGTTACAATGGAATTTAGGCATCGCAACATTATAATGTATAGGCTGAAAAATGAACATTCATATTACAATTTGCTAAATGTTACATTTAGCAGTATTAATAAATTATTAGTGTTGTTCAAGATTAACTTTAAGTGAGTGTTACATAACAGCAAAGGTCAAATTTTTTTAAATGAACAAACTAATTGAATATCCAATATCAACTGATGCTGATCTCTGAAATTGTATGATAACTGATATATTGTGCATCCTTAAAAACAATGTGCATATGCCTGTGAGTACAGGAGTCATTAGTGTTAGTGGTCTGATTTCCATCTAGATAAAACATTATAGCATGGCACTAGCAGCAACAAGGTCATGGGTTTGATTGCCAGGAACATGAACTGATAAAATGTATACCTTAAATGCAACGCAAGTCGCTTTGGATAAAAGCTTCTGCCAAATGCGTAAATGTAGATGGTCTCAAAGGTAACCGACGTGGATTAAAAGCCACAAAATGGGGTCTTTAAATAGATCTAGGCTACATGATCTGTGGTTTAAGTGGATGTCATTGTTCCCTGGTGGAAACAAAAAGAGTGAGTCTTGAAGAACATTGAATAAATGGGATCTATCATGTCGGAAACATTCCAAGCCTGGACTGTAAGTGTTAGCTAAGAGATGATGCTAATATAATGAAGACATCCTCTCAGACAGTCTGTTGTGTTATGCTTTGCTGGTTACAGAGGGTGTCTCTTAATTTGGGGTTGCAGTGGGACAGTGAAATAAATCAGGCCCAGCTGATGTGTGTTTTCCCCACGCCCCAGGGAGTCTGGGTAATTGAGCATGTTCACTGCAGCAAATAAAGGCTTTTTAACAGGGTGATAAAACTATCGGTGCTGCTGTATTCTGAGCACGGTGGGAAGTGTGGGCCTAGTCAAATTGAGCACTTGAGTAGTTTAAAAATTGCATCCAAAAACGGTATTAGAGGTTCTGTTACTGATCAAAAAATAGGCTCATACAATGGAAATGTTTCAAGACATTCTTGTAAATGCGGGAAAACAGCGTGTTGCGTGCTGTAAGCGCTGGGAGCGGCTGTGGGAGCGTGGGGTGTCTATATGTGTGTGTGAAAGTGAAAGAGAGTGAATGTGTGGACCACAGGCATGCATGCCGTGTTGAGTCAGTTGAGTTGCCATACATTGGGAATTCGGCTAGCCGGAGCATGCTCTGATGTGAAGCATATGATATTACTTAGGTAGGCATGAAAGCAATCTTTTTAATATCAGACACTTTGTTGAATGGAATGTCGGGGTCAGTAGAGGTGAGGGCCAGCCTACTGGTAGAAGAAAAACTATAAAATATCGTCCCTGCTCATTTCATATAATGGTCACATTACAGCTTGTGGTCAATTATTACAAATGCCATATAAAAAGGTTGTGAAACTCAAATATGTGTATAATTACAGTAGCTTCCTGGAACTAACCCTGTAAATGCTGGTCCGTGTAAAGATTTGCTTTTCCTTTAGCAATGATTGAGGTGATTAGCACACAGGGTTGTGCACCATTTAAAATTTAATCGAAAATGTCTTCTACATTGGAGTGTTAAAAATTTGATTTGAGGTAGGATGCAAAGTTTCAATGTTATTTTTAACTAATTGAATAAAACTAATTTAAAATATAGCTACAAGCAGCAATTAACAGGGTACATGCGCTTTAAGGCCTTTGAGCACATGCGTAAAAAGGTGTTTTGTTTTATTTAGCAAGCCTATAACTGCCTAGCTCATAGATTGAAAGACCATTTACAGCCAAAACAGGCAAAGAAATATGTGTTTTAATGATTTTTAACAGTTATCAAGGTTGAGCCACAAACATAGGACTAAATTATGACAGTAGTTTTTGTTTTTTAATAATCTCCAATATTTAACCTTTTTTTCGCAACCACAGACTGAGCCCATACATAGGTGTACCGAGTTTGGTGAAATTATCTCATTCCGTTCAAGAGGGATAGCCGTTTTAATAAAAGTGGCCATGTCCACTTCAAGCATTTTTGCGTCCCGTCACAGACGTAAACCAAAGTTTTGACCTTTTTTTTTTTTGATAATTATTGACAATCAGACCCAAGACCTGGTTTGGTTCCAAATCTATCAGATGAAAAACCTAGGATTGGTTCGCAAAAGTAGGTTTTAAAAACAATCAAAAATACCCCCAAAAAATCGCCTTACACCAAGGATTCCAATGCGACAAACGGTTTAGAAACCATTACGTACTTTTGATCGCTGTAGCACCACCATCAGGCTGATTGGGGCGAGCCTTGGTGATGTTGTAGACGGGGTGGGTACCACAATCCCTCAAAGTTTCACGTCTCTACAACTTATGAGGTAAGTTTGATTTGCCTGATCACTTTTAGGGTAAAATGCTGATCTTTGGAAAGTCTAACAATTACAATAGGGTTTCAGCGCTATGCGCTTGAACCCCTAACTAGTTAAACTAAATTTAATGAAAGTTAAAAATGAATTAACTGACTTGGGAAAACCTTGTTTGAATGTTCTGAAAAAAAATAAAAGCCTGGAAGCTTGAAGATGGATGGATGGATGGATGGATTTGGCCAATTCAATCCAAATTCCAACATATGAATTGAAAGGCAGCCAATTCTTTAATTCTGAATTTTTCACAACCCTGTTAAGCAGCTTAATGTAGAAAAAAGTTTGGACTCATTTGAAGTGCAAAACATCTTAAAGGTTGACAGATGGGAAATTTTGCTTTGTGTATAATGGCCCACATGTCTGTCATAACCATAGTAGGAAAAACGAGGTAACAAACAGTTCAGGGAAACCATGAAACAGCTACATTCACATAACAGCCATGTTAATTAATGGGCCTTTCATAGGTGCTGGATAAACAGGAACTGGTTTGTATTGGGCATTGGATTACTACAACGTATACATGCAATTGTGGTGCTCCAGTGAAATGTGTGTGAAAGATATGCCCTCTCCGTAGCTCTGTTGCTCTGTTCTACTGCGCACGCTTGTAGCCGTGTTCTGATGTGATGAAAATTCATGAAGCGTGCATGTTAACTACATTACAGAGTCTCCTGAGTTCCTTGACATGAATAAAAAAAGGCCTCATCTTGATGCCTAATTATTTTTGGACTTGACAGCCTTGTAGCGGCCAACGCGTTGTAGGTCACAATGGTTTCATTGGTTTCCTGAAAAGATGCGCAGCGGTAAGCAAACCCATAATTGCCACCCATAATGAGGACATTTCTGGTACACGGTGGCCTAAAGAACCTCTGGTGCACTCATGCCTGAGTGTTTTTCTAAATTCCAAACATTTCTGTGTTACTTTGAGATGATAAAACCCCAAGTGTTGTTTCTTGGAAGTATCAAAGGGCCATAAAGCCAAAGTGGTTTGTACATATATAGGGTGCAACCAAGAAATCCTATCGGTTTTGATTATCTCTCTCTGTGCAACGGATGTCTTAGGTTTATGATAATACCTTCTATTCTAATACCAAAATATTCTTTACCACAGCATCTTCTGAATATAAGCACACGCTATTAACCGATTTGGAACAGCGCAGATGAAAATAGCTTCTATTGGTGAAAGCAATGGTTTTAATTCTGAATGTGTTTTCTTATTGAGGCAGAATGCAGAGTGAAGTCTATGACGGACGCCTGTGGGCATTCAATCACAGAGGATGAGGTTTCCCAGCATAGCCAGCTCAGCAAGGCCCATGTCAGTCACATGGCTAATGACCGTTTCAGTGACGGCTTCCTATCAACGTAATAAGAAGCACCTGTTAGCGGGGGAGCCCAAACTTCGAGAAAGGGTGTAATCAACCCCGGGGGGACTGATTGAATCATTCCTTATGACGGTGGAGACGCGCTTCAGCGCAATGTTGCCTCCACCCAGGGCCACTGGAAAAGGATCTTCCCGGATTACCCGAGGACGGGCACGCCGGATGAGCCTTATTGGTTTGTGATTGTTCCACATTAACCCTCTGATTGTTCAAGAAGACATTATTAAAGGCTTCCTGAGAGAAAAATTGCAATCTTAATCATCTCTCTTTTAGCATGACAACTGTAAACGTAACGCAATGGAAGCCTGCCGAAGTCTCCTTGGAAAACCTGGGATGGCTCCTGGTCGATTAAAGCCATTGTGTAATTTCATGTCTTCCTAAGCACAATGAGCAATGAGATTAAGATCAATTTGGTCCTGCGCTTGGATTTCCCCACCTCCGTCAAGGCCCGAGCCCCTGCCGTGTCAACCTGGGCCCATTGGGAAATCAGCGATCTCCAGACAGGTCATCGCTGGCCCATGTATATATTCATGGGCTTAATCTCGCATCATTTCTATGGTGTGGGGAAAAGAAATGCATTCAATTTACACTCTCTCCATTTGCCTCATACAGTACACACAAGGGAGGCATCCATATGTGTGTCTAACATGCTAAGGATTCATTCGGTTAGCGCAAAATGTTTTGGGAGGCAGAATCCAGTTCGTGAAATTCAGCCTGTATGCTTTAACTCAGAGAGGAGCCTCAGTGGGAGTCTGTTGGTTGGAGTGGAAGGCTTCAAGTTGTCTCCGGCAGATGCTGAGTGTGTATTAAACAGATTAATTATTAAAACATGCTTGACAGATGAAAAGTGGGACCTCGGGCTAAAGAGAGAATGTTTATTCTTCTGCCATATACTGTAGTCATTTGGCTCCCGCTCACAAGTTATTGGGCACCTTGTTGAGGATTTGAGGGCTTGGTGTCATATGTGCGACGCACAAACCGTTTGGGGCTGTCCAGACTGGTACGGCTCTGATGGAAAATATGAGGCCCTTTATAGACCTGATTTACTGATTCAAAGGGTCTGTCTGAGGGTATTGTGTCTTAATGTGGTGATAGGATACTACAGTCCTCTCTAGAGTAATATATAGATAAATCTGTTTTAGTAAATGATTTTATGTGGAAAAAAGGCTAAAACAGCTAAAAGATATTTTGAAAAATGTTGAAAAACTGTTTATGATATCCATGGTTAATATCCATAGATAGACTAATATCCATAGACAGACAGACAGACAAATAGACAGAAACTTCCATTCGGTCCCCCCAAAAAAAAAAAAAAAAAAATTCAGAATATCAAATTTTGTGTTCAATTTCCATTTGGATGAATTATCTCTTTAAACTGGTAGGGTGTAGCTTTTGAATGAAATCAATTTTCTTTTTCCAAATAGATCTACCACACTACTGCAGGAAAATATGCGGGAACCAGAGGGAGAACATCCTCTTTTGTTGGTCTTCATGATAAATTTTGCATGCATATTAACCAGCAGGGATGGCTGCCAATGTCCTAAACAGTGGTGATTGCAATTTCTGTTTTATAGAAAAGGGAGCGATGTGTTGCAAGTGGCTCTCTCTGTTGTGTTTCAAGGCCAAACCGAGCTGCATCTGGCAGTGGGTCTGAATGCCACCTGCTCCGGCAAGTCCCTGAGCTTTTCCACCAGAACATGTGACCATGCAAATTGGGAACAAATTATTCTGTCCGAGAACGGAGCGTTTGCTGCGGCAAAAACGATCAAGAAAGGACCCTTCTCCCATTAGACAGCGAAGACATGTGGTGGCAGCCACCGGTTACCTGGCCTCCCTGTTGACAGGGCTGTTGCTGATGGCCCCCAGCCCCCTGGACCCTGGGGAATGGGCCTCAGATGCAGATGATCACTATTAGGAGCCGGACAGCCCTCCCCTCAGAGCGATTAGCATTCCCCTGGCGTGACCTACAGGTGTAGCCCAGATTAAGTGAATAAATTCATCGCCCTGAGGATCACGGGGCCTGACCCCTGCTGCTGGCGCCTGAATTAGAATGTGTTTGGAGCTCGCGGGCACGGCGATGATTGCAAGCTAAACATGGACGGCGGCGAAAAGAGGGGGAAGGAATGATGTCGATGGCTAAGGTTTATTTGCAAAACAAACGAACTGTTTCATTAGATTTCTCACCCATCCGAGAAAGAATTGACTACATCTTTTATTTTGCCGGTGTGTTTGAGCTTCATAGGAAAGGGGGAGGAGGGGGGGTTCAAGTAATTCAGGCTCATGTTTTGTTTCCTGTAATTTAATCTGAAACTAGCTTGTTTTTCTTTCCCCATCGGACTTGGCTGTTCTGTTGACATTTTTCCTGTTATTTGTATACTGCAAAGTGGTCCATTTTCCCCCATCAAAACTGCTTTTCTCAGTATGTATCAGGATGTCTTTTGAATTTACCTTCAGCTCCTGACAGACTTTAGAACGAGCGCATGTACACAGATGAGGGGAAGATTCCTTTGTGCCCTGAGCATTTTTGTGAAGGCAGAGCCTGGCTCAAAGGCTGTCAGCACAAACACTGCTGGTTTGCTCTCAGTTGCACTCCCTGTAAAGGTTGAGCAGTTGAAACATACATGGGTTAACGCCATGCTCATTATGTACTTTTTCATCTCAGTGTTCATCGTATTCAGAGAAAAAATAGCCAAGGAAAAGAAACCATCACAGTGTTCCCAAAACAGTGGAATATGGCTGAAGTAGGGCTATCACAATGCAACATTTCATGATTTTTAATTTAGATGGATGGATAAAATTATTATGTTTTCCACAAAATTTAAAATTAAAATAAATATCTAAAGTCCCCCTGTGGTCAATAATTGTATCCGTTTAAACTCATATTTGATCACCAAAATTACATATTTAAATGTCTTTTCCTTGATAAAAAAAAAGTCTTCATGTCTTAAAATATCTTGAATGTAACTCTACACCCTTACATCATTTATCAATAGTATATAAATTTGATTTTTTTTTTAATATATTAAAATAGAAAAAAACTGTTTTCAATATATGTTTGACAATATTTTTTTGGGGGGGGGGGGGGGGGGTTGTATATATATATATATATATTTAAAAAAAAAAAAAAAATTAAATTCTAATAAATGCAACCTTGGTGAACATAAGAGACTTCTTTCAAAACATTAAAAACTGACCCTAAACTTTTGAACCATATATTTGACAATATCAACTAATTTTCTCTTGGTCTCAAATATTAAACAATCCCCATTTTGGCCCTCAACATGCAGTGTAGCAGTAATAGAGACCAGAATTGAATTTAACTATTTACCAAAAGACTTGGCTTGAATTTGCCAGGGCATACTTTTATTTCTGCGGTCTGTTGAATGCTGTCACTATCAATTACAGTACCCCTGTATTCATTACACCAATAATAAACCCCTTTATATAATCTTTTTCCTGCAGTGATTCATCCTCTTACATGGACAAAGTGATTGTTAGTGGAAAAATTGTGTTAGGAACTCATTTGTCCCAAGTCCAGATTTGCTGTAGGGGTTGGTTGATGGAACCGAAACATGGAGAAGAGGCACTCAATGCAGCAATCATCACTGTATGTCTGTCATATGGACGAAAGAAGAGATTAATGATATTCTCTCTCTTTTTTACCAGTTTGCCTGTATTCATAATGGCAGAACTGACTCTTTCTCCTCTTTTCTGTAGATGACAGTGATTTGCATCTTGAAGACATCAAACCACTATCCACTATCTGTGTTTGTGGTTGTTGTTTTTAACTTGTGAGTTTATCTGTGAGCTCCATGCAGAGCAGATGCAATGGAGGGAGAGATCTTTTAAACCACAGCTATGGTCTTGTTGCGTTGCACACATAACTGCATATTTTGGTAGAGGCCTTCAGTGAGAGCAGCTATAAATGAGGGTTAACTGCTAAGGTCACCCCATCTCCTCTGGACTTTTTTATTGGATACCACATGGTGACCACAATTTAAACTATTGTGTAGTCTACGAAAGGAAGTGGGTTTAATGTTTAGGTTATGTTTTGTTGTATTTTTCCTTACACTGTCATATTTTATTATTCAAAAGTCAGATAGATGCCCATGGCCTGCAGGGCTGGGCAAAATTCAGAATGGAAGAACTTGCTTCTTTTCAATTTGTGAGTTGAAATTTGAATTGAATTGGCTCCCATCTATCTATCTATCTATCTATCTATCTATCTATCTATCTATCTATCTATCTATCTATCTATCTATCTGTCTGTCTGTCTGTCTGTCTGTCTGCAAGGCCAATAAACATTCATACTTAAAGGCTTTTAAAACTTTTTCTCAAAACTGCAGTTTGTTTTGACAAAAGTTTGTTTTTCTAGTCATTTGAATTTCTATGACTTTTTTTATTCATTTTAATTATTCCGTACATTTAATTTTGCATTGCAATTCTGCATCCTGTTTGCTACATCTGTTCAAATCCAATTCAAATTCAGGAAATGGAATTCTCAATTAAATTCTTAATTGTGCACAACCTTGATGGCCTGAAATAAGCATACTTATTCTTTTTGGGGAAAAAAGGTTTTCTAATCATAAATTACTTAGCAAGCTTCCGATTCAAAGCCAGAATCTCCCAGTTTGCTTGAGTCAGCCAATTTTTTTTACACACTCTTATTATTAATTACATTGAGCTTTAGAAATGAGACATTTAAAGTGTAATTTAACCCATATCATTCTACATTGGCCTGTATTAAAGTATCCTCTTATTCCCTGTTGGATTTGGGTCTCTGAACACTAAAATTTGGGTTTTAGACTCGTCTGGTCTGCCTCTTCATATGCAGTATTAATTAAGTAATGATATAGTGGCGTGCTGGAGATTATGTCAACAGAGGTGCATTTATTTCAATAGAACGGGGTGGATTAGGGCAGGTCTTGCCTGCACGCGGAGAAACCATTTGAGAGCTCAACTGGCCAAAGATGAACATAAGGCCCATTTGCATAAAGGTCAGACCATTTGTGTGTAGAGTTCTCATTCAGATCTCACCAGTCATCTCAACCAAGTTTCAGGTACAAATCAAACTACACTACAAGAATAAACTGGTGGAAGATGAGATATTAAAAAAGATATAGAGTCGTGAGACATATTCCAGTCCCTTTATCCGTCTACTTCTTCAGCTCTTGTTGTTATCAAATGATACAGTTGCTCAAGCACAGCGTTTGAATCCTAAGGACCTTAGGGAGCGGATTTGTCTCTCACAAACCCCCTTCTAACGGGGATTAAGGGGATTAGACACCAGAAAATGACCAAGCGCAAACTCCCCGAGCAGCCTGGGCCTTCCCGGCGCACCCCGTCCAGGGATGGACCTGAGGCTGGTTTACAAAGTTGCTCTCAAAGGCCCTTCTTACCATGACAAAGGGCCCAACAATTCACCGATCCGCCAGAATGGCAGACAATGAACTTGCTGCGGTCCACCCAGCTCATTTTCATCTGAACAAATGGCATTACACTTGGCAATGACATTGTTCTAAATACGAACATGGCGCTCCTCTTTCTTCGCGGAGCTCAAGGTGTCATATTAATTATTTAAATCTGCAGAAAATTTCCAGCTCTATTCCTCCAAGGCCTTACCCAGTGCCAGAAGGTCTGGAATCTGCATTAGTTTTGTTAATTAGAGCTGAAACAAGGCTTTGATCTCAATGAAAATCAGAAAAAAGGAAAACTTCCAGAATGAATTATTTTCTTTCTAACCTATTTTTCTGCAACGATTCTTTTTCCTAGTCTCACGCATGTTTATTCCTGCTGTGTCAAAGTTTGATTTAACTGCAGATAATGGCAGGCGCAAGGTCAAGGTTTTGCGCAGTTAACCAGCTTTAGAGGGTCAATGATGCACACAATCGCAATCCTACTTGCACGATGATTCTGTTAATTGACAACAATAATTATAATATCGTTTTATAGAGCAAAAATATGAAAAATGTAATCAGTTTGTTTACTCTTGAAGCTTAACGCAAATTTAAAGCAATTAGTCGAGGCCTTTTAAGAGCTGTTTTCTCTGTTTCCGTCATACATGTTTTCGGAAGCGTCCACGACCTTGTCAAGCTCCGTTTTCTCAATACCTCATATTTTGTTGACTCTCCCTCAGCGAGGGTCAGTTTAATCAACGTGCTTGCCGAAATAAGTGTTTGTCCACTCAGACAGCATGGCCAATTTGGTCCCGCTTTATCCGCAGCTTAGATGGAGATCAAACTCCCTCATCTCCCGGTTTCCCCCTTCTGTCTTTCAAATCTCTCTGTTTATGTATACCCCCTCCCTCAGCTGCCCACGTAAAGATTTAACGATGGAAAGTGAAATAATTACACTGGAGCGCTGCTAGCCCATGGCACCGGGGCTTGATGTTGACCCTCCGAGCCCCGGAGTCAGCCCTCTCCCAAAGCTCACGCGAACAGGCGTCAATGAATACAAAGGATTGAGGGGATTAGCCCATAAGACATTTGGTAGGCATTGTTCTCTAGCCGTAAATGAGTTTCGCCAGTCGCATGCGGCACGGGCCAAAGTCGGGACATCTCGGTGAGGAATTCTTATAATTAACCCTCTCTCTCTTTCTCTCAGAGAGAGAGAAAAAAAATGACAGCTTTGGCCTCTGGATCCTGAATCTTGGACATTAGCAATTGAATAGAGAGCTTTCATACTGTATATCATTTTAATCTTTCATGTTTAGATCCACCAGATGGCTTATTATTAGCAGAGCTGAGGAGAAAGAGAGACAAATGGTCTTGTCTTTTTTAGGTAGAGATCAGCAGGAAAATGGCATTCATATAGGCTGAGCATTGGATAATTGTATATGTGGCTGTTCAGAGCTGCATCCAGCCTCTGCCTATAAATCATAAAACTATTAATAACAGACAGATGCAGGTCCAAAGAAATGATGTGCCGTTTGATAGGGAACAAGAAATATGGGTTGGAAATGGAAGATATATTATTGCCACATAATGTCATATATCTCCTCCCAGTTTTGTGAAATATCATGTAAAAATGTCTTTACTTTTTTCCCCAACGAAATCCACATATTTGAATGTCAACAGTGGAATATGACACTGAAAAGGTCACTCGTTCGTATAAACACTATGTTTAATTTAATGTGAAGATGAAAGTATTCTAAAAAAAAAAAAAATGAACATGAATAACAAATGTATTAATGCTTTCATATTTTAGTATTAAAAATGTATGTCTTTCTCCCAAGTCACTTTTATTTGTATAGATTAGGCCATTCATAATTTACTATTTTAGTATATTCGGAAACATTTTATTGAATCTTTTTATATTGCATGATACACTGGTGGATTCTATGAGCTCTGGTCCTGTTTGATAATTGAATTTCTCTAAGATCTGGTAATGACATACTTTGGCAGACGTGTAATGTGTGATGGTATTCAGGGTGGTGTGTCTGGGGGGTGGGGGTCTCTCCTCTGTTTTATTTCATCTCTGTGCACTTTGCATTTGGCTGTCCCGCTCTCCACCTCTCTGTCGGCCCTCCAAAAGGAAACAATAAGGTTTAATCTCCTCCGCTGACAATGATGCATGGCGGGATGAAAAACACTTTTCAGGTGTTGTCATTAAAAAGCCATTTCTCCATAGCCCTGGTGAAAGAAACCCAAAGAAAGGCCCCAAAGTGTAATGCTTTAATACCCCTCAAGCTTTTCATTGGCATCTGCAGAGAACAAGCTGTCGGGATTGTCTTCTCTTTTTCAATTACCTGATCTTTTCAACTTTCTTCGAAATGAAAAACGCACCCACTGCGGAGCTCTGGTGCAGAATCCAAGTCCCTGTTTCCAACTGTTTTCATTCGGTGTGTGTGTGTGTGTGTGGTGTGTGTTTCTCTTAATCAAATTCTTATTGTTTATGAGCTGTTTAGCTAGTTGTTTTGAGCTGCTATAACGGTTTTGTGCTGATTCCACACTGCCGAAACAGATTCGTTTTTGAAAAATAAACTTGTTTACAGGGATCAAAATTCACACTTCTCAAGCACCAAACGCAAGTAAACTTGGGTTTGCAAGAGGACGGAACCACAATGTCTGGACCTTGATGTAAGAGACGTCCACGATTTAAACCAAAAGAAAACAATCTTTCATGTACCTTGCTTGCACATATATGCTTAATGAATGATTGGGTTTATCAGAGCTGACTTTGGTCACTTTTGTGGTATAGCTTCAATGTGGTATAATACTTATGCCATACTGAATTGTTGGACATGCACTCCAGTGTATTGTATGAACACAAACTATGATGATGAAATATTGTGCAAAAGCCCATAAATGGATTACAAACTCAAGGATTTGATATAACCTGTCAAAACTTTTGTTCACAGTGCGAAAGATAAATAAGCTCTTATGAGCTCCTCCTCACTATTAATTTGTTTTTTTAATCAGCCATTGATATAATCCCAATGCAGCACTGAAAATGAGATAATACATTTTTTGCTCACAAATAAAGGCGAAGACAGTTAGCCCAATCTGAAATAGAATAAATGAGTAGAGTTTGAATTCAAGCTGTTGAAAACGACCCCACTGGAGCCTGTGCAGTCTTGTGTGTTGCTTAAGGTGAAACATACGCCTGAATATCTCCTTTAAGACGTTTGACACCTGAATCATGGAGAGTGTTTTGATCTGAAAGGGGCAGGTGGTTAAGTGCGCAAAACGTAATCCACTGGAACGGGGCACACGCTTTGGCAATGAGATGTCGTTTACTAGATCACAGCTCCGCAAATATTTATGTTACATGAGATGAGATTAAAGCCGAGCTTCTATGAGAGTGCATGAACTGCGGCACAGATCAGATGAAGAAATGCCTTCTTCTCTTTGAGCGCAACCATACGAGTTCCTTTATTCTACAAAAGATGCACAGCATTTTGCAAAACAAGTGTGGGTTTACACCCCTGCAGTCTTGCGCCAAAGCAGTTGCATGATGCTTTGGGGCAAACAGTGATACAGAAACCTTTTGATTTCAAAATGAAAAACAAAATGTGTATTAGTGTGTCTGTCTGTTTTTTTCCCCTCCCCTTTGTGTGTTTGTTTTTTGTTTTTTTGTTTGTCTGTGTGTGTGTGTGTGTGTGTATGGGTGGGTTGACTGCTGTAACTGTACTCTCTCCGTTCCTTTCAAAGACACAATTTTCTTCATTTTTCAAAGCCAGATGCAACCACAAGGGTGCCATGTTTTAACAACTGGTTGAAGTTCAGACTTTCAGACTGATGCACATATCGAAAAGCTGATGTGGGGGCGTACAGATGCACGAGACAGATGAGAGACGTGAGGAAGAAAGTACGAGAGCATCTCTCTTCATCTCCCATCTTCCCGGAGTCTTAAAGCTTATATACAACCGTTTGAGCTTATTATAGGCATAATCCTAACTAATGAACATGTGTTTTCATTTAAGCAAGCTTTGTGAGGAACACCTCGGCAAAGTAACGCCTCTGAGTGCGACATCAAACGGCAACACAAATCGCAACTGCACTACTTTCTTTGTAAAGATGCTGTTTGTGTTGGTTTAACGCCCCCGTGTTGTTGCGACTCCGCTTAATTTCCCGCCAAACAAGTCACTTTATTTATAACAGCAAAATTCTCCAGTGGCTAATTACAGCATGGCTCCCACAGTTAGAGGAGCTGCACCCAAAAAATGAAGTGACGTTTTGCCAGTACTGTATTTGTATCTCGAAAAGGGCCTGTGTCAGAGTTCTACTCGTTGCAAGTGTTTGGCCAACAAATCACTTTACACAGCTGCATGAAAGTGAGATCACACAGTGGCAAGGTTGCTTCCTACTGTGCTGTATTAAGAGGATCTGAAGAGTCTGTGAGAGCAGGGCTGGATCGTTGGCTCTGTACCGAGCTCCAGCACTTAGTAGATCATTAGCTGGAGTTGTATTGGAAAGTACACACACACTACACTGCACACACTGAAATGCTCACTCCTGCTGAGGTTTGGGGTAACCATGATGCCGGCCGCCAGATGGAATAGGTGCAGTTGGGCAGTAGCAAAGATGTATACAGTATATAATGGAAACAAGGTATCTTACACTCTTGAAAATTAAAGGTTACAAATGGGGGGTTTCACAGCGATGCCATAGTAGAACCATTTATGGTTCCTCAAAGAACCTTTCAGTGAATAGTTCTTAAAAGAACCATGTTTTTCTTAGTGCAAAGACCATTTTAATAATATAAAGAACCTTTTTCCACTATAAAGAGACTTTTGTGCAGTGAAAAGGTTCTGTGGTTGTTAAAGGAACCATGCATGCCAATAAAGAACTTTAATTTTGGTAACACTTAGTCCCCTTTATACAATCTGTTGAGTAGAAGTAACGTTGCACAGTGCATGTCAACTAACTCTCTTCAGAGTATTAGATTGTCTACTTAATATCTGCTAACACTTTATTTTGGTGGTACTGTAGATGTCAACTTCTTCTACTAACCCTAACTCCTTATTCTACTAACCCTAACCCTACTCCTAACAGTCTACTAATACTCAACTAATACTCTAATGAGAGTTAGTGCATGTAGGTGCAACGTTACTATAGTCAGCTGAATGTCTAAGGGGAACCATCAAAATGAAGTGCAACCACTATTTCTTATATTGTAGCATGCCCATTCATATCAACACAAAGTATGTGATTTGAAATCTCACCTGAACTTCTCTAAGAATGACATCACAACAGTGCTGGTGACACCACAAGAACATGCGCAGTCCTACACTTTGACTTTGCTAGTGGCTACGTCAGAGAAAGCAAACATACTGTAAGTCCATTTCACACTTTTACAGCCCTGGCTTCAAATATGGCGACTGCACGGGTAAAACATCTACTAGAGTATAATTAAATAGTTGTGAATTAAATGTTGAATGCTAAAAATAATTTAGTCAGAATGCAGAATTTTTGAATCGCTGTCACTGGTGGTTCTCTATGCAGCCAGATGGTGTAGTTACAATAACTACCAGCAGGGGGGAACGGGTAGTAGAGTGATTCCACTAAGTTAAGCTATTAACTTAACTATTTTTTCTCAGTAGTAAGACAGTAGCATCACTAAATAATAACGTTTTTTATTAATGAATTATTTAGAATTTTTATTAAGAAGCATTGATGAACATTAAACTTCCCTGACAATATCTCAGTGTGTGTGTGTGTGTGTGTGTGTGTGTGTGTGTGTGTGTGTGTGTGTGTGTGTGTGTGTGTGTGAAACATGAATCAAATGGTGATACTGTGCTGCTTTGACATATCATTATATACATTTGGTACATTTGAGAAGTTTCTGCTATGTTAAGACTTACACCGCGTCTGGCAGTGTATATATATTTTTTCCGTCTTGAATTAGATCAAATTACAGCTCTTTATTTTTTCAATATTCAATATTTATAAAACCTTATATGAAGCAGCGTAAATGTAGCAGGCTCCTTTAGCCATATACCTCTAACTAGCTACTTTTTCTGAATGATAGGTTTCAGTCTGACTTTAGAGTAGCTGCTAGCTTAGCTTGCCCTGTACATGAGTGAGACGTTCAGGGAAAAAGTTAGCTCAGAGCCGGACTATGTGCAGTATGTGTCATTAATGTGCTCCCAGGACAGCAGCCACTCCTAGTCTCCCGCTTAATGTGTGACATCACTAGCTGGCAGATTCCCACCCCGCTCAGAGTGGCCACCTGGCTGTAGAGAAGCCCAGTCATGTTCCTTCACCCATAACTTAGACACACATACACATACACATACACAATCATTCCTTTGCCACAAGAGGAGGGCAGGAAGAATTGGCAGGCCTGTCCGCCTAACGAGGAGGGGCTCCGGGATCAAACATAGACCCGCTCTGTGTCCCGCCCCGGCCGGGTGTATGTGTCCGTGGCACCCAGACACCCTGCCAGCACAAGGCGATCCATCAGCTCCTCTTAAATTCCTTGCGTCCCGGCCCACAATCATACACCTGCCAAATTGCTCCTTGATATAGCTATTTTGAGCATAGAAATATGACGGCTGAGATGTGTTTTCCCTGTCGCCGTGGTAACTGTGGCAGGGATGGTATTTAATTGGCCCGGGTTGTCCATTTCTTCTGCCTGAAAAAGACCAAACGGAATAGCTCGTGGAACCCAAAAGCTCTCCCTGCAGTGATTAAGACGCAGAGTTCGACATGTGTGAGATGGGTGTTCGTGCCGTCCGAGGCCCTTAGCCTGGCTTCCACACGAGTCAAGCAGGTGCCGAAATCAGCGGCGTTAGATCAACTGACAACTGTTGCTTTCGTATGACCCTTTTAGTCTCTGATGAAAATGTTGTTTTCATCACCGCCGCCGTGAATACGACACCCCTGCACGTGCGCCCTCGCACAGGCGCAAATCTGCCAATCTGTCTCTGCGATGGCCCTAAAACAGCCTTTCAAAAAAATCCCTGCTGTTGAGCTGAATAACAAGCAGGGTGCCGGGGCTCATGGGGTTAGACCCTGCGTTTAGGTTATGTCTCTTTGTGCAACAGAGCTCCTCTATAACTCAGCACTCTGCTCTCTGCCTAGCTTTCTGTTGACAGTGGTGTGATCAAGGCCCATAATCACATCTGACTTAACTGCACCGAAGGTTCCGTTTGATTGCGCCCCGGATAGGGATCTCACACGCAGGAAGTGGGTCAGAGTTCAGCTCCGGTGGCAGGTGTGTGATTTCCCCCCTGAGCGGGACCTGGGGACAGCAGCACGGCCCCGTGGGAGAGCGAGCTCTGAGAGACGCGTGGGGTCAGGGGTGGGCGGCTCAGTGATTGATTGGACGTATCAGCGGCAGGGTTATTTTCAGTGCTAATCCCTCCACTCGCTACCTGCTGTGGCACCGCATGCCCGCGACTGACTTAAAACAAGTGTAGTGTGCCAGTTATGAGGGATGACATTGAGCTTAAATTAACTGCAGCTGAAGGCCTCCCTCCCACAGCTGAAACACTATCTCTTTCCTAAAGAATGGAAAAAAAGGTTTAATATATTCAAAAGCAAATGTATCGGAATGTGCCATTTGGAACAAGCTGCTGTTTTTTTTTTTAATGTGTATGAAACTGACGCAATATCCATTTAACAATGGCATATGGCTTTCCATTTAGTTCGCTAAATTTACACAAATGCTGCCAGAGACATCCCACAGAGTCATCCTGATATATGCTGATGTGAAAGCGTTGGATTTATATCCCACATACACTGTTAAAACTGAATGTCCAGTTGTTACTCTAAAGAGATATTTCTTCCTAATCCAAAAATATTGAAGATCAATGTATAATAATAATAATAATATTAATTCAAATATAGACAGATTGATTAAGTAATGTAATATTACGCCAAAATAATTTTGAAAATATTTTGTATAAAATTTAACAATCAATGTTTTATAATTATAATACTATGATAATAATTCAAAAATAGATATGCAATATTACACCAAAATAAGAATTATTTTAAACCCAATTTAAATTTTATATTAATTATTTATTATTATTATTAGTAGTAGTAGTAGTAGTTTTTTCATATTTAATAACTATTATTATTCTTATTAAATATTATAATATTATCACTTAATTAAGAATAAAATCAATTGATGATAATTTTAATAACTTGTTAATTTATTAGTAGTAGTAGTAGTATATAAATTATAATATTATTCATTTTATTAATATTAATTACTATTATTATTAGTTCTTATTAAATATTATAATATTATAATTTATTAATTAAGAATCATTACAAATGAAATGGAGGATCTTCAAATTATTATTAATAATAATAATAATATTAATAATACATATTTTTAAATACAATTAGTATGAACAATAATAAATATTTAACTAATAAGAATAACATCTTCGATTTTAATAAAAACCAGTACATTTTGTCACCACATGAATTGCAGTTCTTTTGTAAGATTTTTATTTTATAGCAGATTATATATTAATTGTAGATTATATATTTATTGAAATCATGGGGAATATCCTTCAGAACAGTTTGGGCATATCTTTATATTTTCTAGCTGCGTGAACTTCATAAGGGACCTTGTTTTTACTGACAAAATAATTGAAAAATGTATCTGTATTTCATCTCTTATTTCATACACAGGTTGTGGTAGACACTGTTGTACTGTAAGTTGTGGGTATGTAAGGATGTCATGGCTTGTTGTCTCACTATATCACATGGTTTCATGTCTCAGGGAGAGGAAGGGTTTGACATTGCACTTTATAGTGACAGTGCACTTTGTGTCAGCAGGGTTTACAAGGCCACCTCTGCTGACCCAATATGACAAATAAGAGATGATATCTCTGGCAGAGTAGCCATAAACAGACAACCACACCACTTACTAACACCATAAACCCTGTTTCACCTCCAGCCAGGGTTAGCCAAACCAGAATGCCATGTGGCGTTCATGTTACATCTCTAACCCCAGGATCAAAACTCTGATTCTCTCCCTCCCTCCTTTTCTCTCTTTCTCACCCTCACACATTTTTTATTTAGTCTCTCTCCCATTACCTTGTCAGTTGGGTGTAAAGTCACCACTGTCTGTAGTGTGTGTGTGTGTGTGTGTGTGTGTGTGTGTGTGTGTGTGTGTGTGTGTGTGTGTGTGTGTGTGTGTGTGTGTGTGTGTGTGTGTGTGTGTGTGTGTCTCAAACATGGATGACATTTTTGAGCCAGCTGCAGTCACCTGTATCATCAGAGAAATGAACATATATTGCCTTACACAACATCAATGTTATTCAAATATTAGTTTCTGGCCAATAACTAATTTGCTGTTCTGTTCAATGACTAATTGGCTATGTCAGACATGATAATTTGATGCAGAATTAGATCATTCAATCAAGACTCAGTTACATGAGTTAAGAAAAGATTGCTTGCATGATAGACAGGATTGTATGCAATGACTAGATTGTATTTACTGACTTGAATGAATGCATTTACTTTAGACAGGAAGAAAAATCTTGACAAAACACATTTTCATAACACAAGTTCTTTTTATTGTTTACTATGAACAAGAAATTCATGTTAAGTAACTTACATTTAAACACAGTATTGCCAATATTTATTTTGAGTGAATTATTTGAGTAAATGAGTCAATGACTCACTCATAAAAACATTGTGCAGAGCTATTGCCCTTAACACACACTAAACGCTTATTTGAGGCTAATTGTAAACTCTTATTCATCATGTTCAAGAATTTATGTGCCCCGAAATCCCTTTCAAGAAAAAACTTTCCAGTCTAAGTGAATTAGATATTGCATATAATTTAGTACATATACATAAACATAAACTGTTACACATTTTATTGGTGCAGAGATCAAATTAAAGCACAATTAAATTGCAGTCTGTTACATAGGGTATTTGAAAGTTTATTTTAAAGTGCAAAGTATTGAAGATAATAATATGTATATAAAGCTAAAAGTGTACTTGCATTTTTACAACATGTTGCAAGTGTGTCCAGTCGGGTAATCAAATGTTCTATACACACACTTGAACACTTGAACACACACACCAAATACAGGAAATACATCATTTAAGCAAACAAGTGGTCAAGTGCAAAAAACGTAAGTGTGTATTGGGACAGGCCCTTTGACTTTTTCATTTCTGAATGAATCAATCAGCATTTTTTTAACAAACTGGTTCACTGAATGATTTAGTGATTCACTCATGAAGACGGTCACTTGGCATAAAAATGTAACATAGAAAGATTCAATGAAAGCACATACACGAATGCACTGTCTGGAACGCATGAAAACCAGCAATAACTAATTTACATTTAAATTATACTTACCAAAACAAACTGAAAACAATTCTGATGTCATAAACACAAGTAAATGAGCACATGACTGCGCATATTTACATATCAACATACTTGGCCTGTCCAGTCGTGGTGTAGCTGTATAGACACCGGAAGAAGAAGATACTATTTCTCTAACTGGTATTTAAAATCAATTGTGCCAGGTTTGACTGCAAACCCACAATCTTTAAGTGTTGTTACTCATTTCATATACTGGTGAAAATGATGGTGGCTAGTATATGAAGCTAAATTATGATTGCTATTGGCACAAGAAACCGGAAATAAATTCATATAATGTGACATAAAAGGTATAATATGATATCCATTCCAAGCTATTTTTGATATCTATAAATGTTTCTTTCCTTGTTTATCTGTTCATCTGTTTCCATTCCTCAGGGTAGCTGAATGCTAATATCGATCCTCTCCTGCAGTACTTTTCCATCAATAATACGAGTCTGATAATGAAAAGGTCTGTAACCATGTTCAGATTGCATGGTATTAGCTGGCCTCTCTCTCATCCTCTCATGGACTCAGCAGCAGTGTCCAGAGAAAGTGAGATAGTGGCCTGGCCGAGTGATAATCGATGGCTGCCCGCTCTGCCTGGATTGTGTTTCTGTTCTAGGGTTCTGTTTTAATGTTGCTTTTTCCCCCTCTTTGGCCTCATTAAAGGATCTGGTTACTCTCAAACAGCTTTTTAATTTAGCCTAATGATTTTTTGCATAATATAAGAGATATGTAGTAAGCCCCAGGGAGAAGATCTTCAAGGTGCCTTTAATGTAAGTGAGCTTTGTGTTTTCATGAGGCTTTATTATTTTTATTCAACTAACTAACATGATATGTCATGAAACAATATACCATGACATTAAAATTTACATTAAAAGAACACAACATATTGTATAACATTATGTTGCATTAGTAATTGCAGTTGGCTAGAAAGCATTGATTATGATCCAATATCACTCACATATTGCTTACCCAATAACAATCAAAGGACAATGTTTCAAACTTAATTGCAGTTTGGCCACATTAACAGAGAATCCATCCATCCATCCATCCATCTAGTATCTATTTTTCAGGCAATACAGGACATGACCAAAGGGGAAAGCACTAAAACCTCTAATAGCTCTTAATATGCATGTAGAATGTGTTCATCTAGTGAAATAGCTTGCAAGGGTTCAAGCAAAATTGCAACTGAACATGACAGCTAGTGACCAAGTCCTTTTATTGTATAAAAAGAGCAGTGACTGCAGTGGCTCAACCTTAAGTTTATCAAGTGATGAGAATACTTTTTGTGCGCAAAAAAAACACACAAAAATAACATCTTTATTCAACTATTCATTTTCTTCTGTGTGGGCCTCTGAGTGAGTTCATGTAGTGTAACAGGGTAGCGCCTCTGGGTTGTACGTCAGAATGTAGGACGTACAACCCAGAAGCGCTGCGCTGTTACACTACATCAACAGCTTAGGAGAATGACAGGCCGACTTGTTTTCAGGCCATTTCAAGTTTAATTCTGACGTGACAAAGCGGTGATATCTACACTGTACAATCCAACTTAATTGTAAAAATCTAGTAATCTGTACTATTTCACATACCATGCCTCTACTCAGTAAACCCAAGTTAAGATTAATTGATTGGTTTGAGTGCCACTGAGTTTTTGAGGCGGAGCAATTCTTAATAGACTTTTTACTAATTTCCCTCACTTCTGCAGTTATCTTTCTCTGGTTGCATTCACTCATTTCACAAAGTCATCTTGAATGTTGAATTGTCAATACAACTGAAAACTTGAAAGAACATCACATAAGCTGACTTCATAAATTTAGGTTTTTGATGATCTAAAATGCTTTTGGTTGGGCAACTTGGAACTTGGAACAAGAAATCACAGCTCCCTATCAGTCAGTCATCTTCGACGTTACGTCAAACGTGATCTGTCAAATTGGGATCACTATAGGGCCCTATCACCAGAGTGTAAACTAAACGAGCCAATGTACATTGGCGTGCGAGATTTGCATCGCGCACCCCGCCCCACAAAGTGGGTATGGCGGTGGGTTACGGCCAATCTTGGACCTGCGAGTTTTGAATCTGGCCCTTCACAAGCTCCCGTTCAAGATGCTAACGCAGAAATGCATTTTCAAATGCATCCGTCCCCGGGATAGGTTTGCAGCAATCGACCTGAAGGATGCAATACTTCCATGTCTCGATTCTCCCTCGATACAGACCGTTCCTGCGCTTTGCGTTCGAGGGTTGGGCATATCAGTACATAACTCTCCCCGTGCAGAGGATCTCTTTTCTTGGTATGGAGTTGGTCTCTGTCAATCTATCAGCACGCCTCACAGAGGAACGTGTTCGCTCGGTGTTGAACTGCTTGAATTCACTCAAGAACAGGACAGCGGCCCCACTGAAAGTATTTCAGATGCTCCTAGGGCATGTGGCATCCGCAGCCGCAGTAACACAGCTCGGATTGCTTCATATGAGACTGCTTTAGCACTGGCTTCATGGCTGAGTACCGAGATGGGCGTGACATCATGGCATGCACCAGGTGACAATCACCCCGGCCTGCGGCCAAACCTTCAGCTCGTGGTCGGACCCTGCATTTCTAGGGGCAGGAGTTCCCCTAGAACAGGATTCCAGGCATGCTGTTGTCTTCACGGATGCCTCCACCACTGGTTGGGGTGCCACGTACAACGGGTATGCAGTGTCGGGTATTTGGACGGGACCTCAACTGCATTGGAACATCAATTGCATCGAGTGGCTGGCAGTACGACTTGCGCTGGGCCGCTTCAAAACGCCACAACTAAGCATGCACTGGTTCGAATGGATAGCACTGCGACCACTGCGTATATCAATCATCAAGGTGTTCTAAGCTCCCATCGCATGTCGCAACTTGGCCACAATCTCCTCCTATGGAGTCAGAAGCATCTGAGGTTGCTTCGTGGCATTCATATACCGGGCATAGCCGACGAGCTCTCCCGTGGAGACTCCATCCAAAGGTCGGTCCAGCTGATCTCGAGACGCTTCAGACTAGCACAGATAGACCTGTTTGCTTCTCTGAACACATCCCATTGCCAATTTTACTCCCTGACCGAGGGGACCCTCGGCATGGACGCTGGCACACAGCTGGCCCCAGGACCTACGCAAATATGCATTTCCCCCAGTGAGCCTACTTGCACAGTCACTGTGCAAAGTCAGGGAGGACGAGGAGCAGGTATTTCTAGTTGCGCCTTACAGGCCAAACCGGACCTGGTTCCCAGAACTCATGCTCCTCGCGACTGCCCAGACTGGGTCTAGACAGGACATGCATGACTTAGGTGATCTACCCCAGGCGGTGGTAGACACCGTCACTTCGGCGAGAGCCCCCTCTACGAGGTGCCCTCCTATGGACCAGATACGTACACTTATCTTGCTCCTCAGTTGAGTTCCCGAGCTGGCGAACCCTGTTGAGTTTCTCCACCACCCTCGGCAGTCAGACGTGGTGGAGCGTCTGACGTCAGGCCTTACACTCGTAAGTACGCCCAATGGTTGACCCCTGTTCAGCATGCAAAACACAACAATGGAATCAATTAAATGTTATTGTGGCGAGCAGGACGAGGCCGAGGGCCGTTGGAGAGCGTTGCGAGGCCGGAGGCGTGATTGATAATGAGCGACACCTGCACAACGCACCAGTCCACCAGAGGCGGGAACCGGCGAACGGCATATTTTAATAAATAAATAAACAAATATAAAATGAAAGTAAAAGACACGCCCTCACGGACGACTGCTGTCACATAAATTAAAACATAAAACACAACATAAGTGCAGGCCTGTTCCTCTCCCGATCTCCACTGTCGTCGCTCCTCCTTTTATGTTTCCGCTCCTCCGTGAGAGATACGAGACTGGTGCGGTCCAGGTGTCGCTCATTACCAATCACGCGCCGTTCTCCCACGGCCCTCGTCCTGATCGCCACAGTTATTTAAAGTAAATTATCAAGTACTCTGTACAGTTCTTTTTTTAGTTACTAGAACTCTTGTGTAAGTGAACTATACTAAGCTTTTGTCAGTACAACATACTATTCCTATTTCACTTTACTTTTTAAGGCAATCAGTTTGCATTCTTTTTTTAAAGTAAGTCTAACTAAATTGATTTTACAGTGTAAGTAGGCAAGTTGTTTACTTATTAATTAATCTTCCATTAATGCCATCATTTTGTTCATTCAGACAGATTCACAAAGACACGAACGTGCACGAAAACAAGAGGTGGGATTTATCGCATGGACCAATCATTTCCAACATAACCAATCATATCCAATCATAGTGCGATGGAGGCATTGCTTCCTCTCACGTGACTTTCCCCCATTCATTCTCAGTTACCCCCATCATACCCAGTGTACGCTTTAGGGGGTCTGTTAAAACTCAGTGGGCTTAGGGCAGGCAAGAGAGACGCAGACTTTTGCTGTAACTTTACCTGCTGGTGTCGCTGTTGGACAGTGTTACTTTAGAAAAACTAGTGACTTTTTGTAATAGTTGCATTGTTTTATTTTTGTAATATAAATTATTTGCTCATCAACTTTTTTGAGGAGGCTCTGCCTCCCTTGCCCTCAGTTTAAAGCAAATGAGGTGATTTGTGGGAGATTAGACAAACATTCTTTACCTATGATAATCATGGAAAGTATTTATCAAAGCTGCAATAATCAATAATCAATTTGAATGGTCATGATGCTTCTGTGTGTGATAGTGACTATTTGGAGCATTTGAGTTGTAATGCTGAGACTTGGGGAAGGATGGGCCATGCGTGGTTGTGAGCATTAGTCAAACAGACGGGCCCAGTCCCTGATCATCACTCATCCCCATTTCCTTTGCTCTACATGATCCCTCCCTGTCATTAGTGTGTTTGGCGTAAATAATTTAGCTGTGCACATGTTTGGCGAAGTCTAAACACAACCGACACTCAATGAGGCAAAGTGCTTTCAAGCCCCAGTTGATAGCTGACACACTCACAGAAATGGACTCCAAACAACAAACAAACACGCGCGCCACTTCAATCAGGCCCAAATTAAAGCAGGCTCTCAATATTCGCATGCAGACTCATTGATGTGTTTCA
The DNA here is from genome assembly GCF_949319135.1 of Squalius cephalus. Lineage (NCBI taxonomy): Eukaryota > Metazoa > Chordata > Actinopteri > Cypriniformes > Leuciscidae > Squalius > Squalius cephalus. Next base: position 12,834,620 of record NC_137130.1, read on the forward strand.
TGCTTATTTTGGCATGCCGTTATCTACATGCCTCACAGACTCTGTATTCCCAGTCATGCCGTCCTGCCACTCAACATGAGTCCTGCTTCTCTCTGTCTGTGAGCGGCACTTTTAGAGGAAATGATGGCTCTCAGCGGACAAAAAAAAAAATCCATCAGCCTTTTTCTGAGCTGCCAGAGCTGAATATTTGTGTAATCACCAGCGCGTGCATGCCGAACAAGGCTATTCCCCTCTGAAGAGCATTGTACAGCAGCGGTGGTGCTACAAAAGATGACATCACACGCAAAGTGGGTAAACACTTCTTGACATGTTTTCAATATGATTACATTAGAACAAGCAGTGTTTGATTGAAAAGCTAATATTCAAGCCATGCAAATCATCAATCACAAGGAGCGCCATATTAATTATTCAATAAAACAGTCTAATTCAAGAATCAATGTTGGGACCGGGAGAGAGACGAGGGGGCTCCCAGCAGAGAGACAGAGGGGGGATAATAAAAAAGGAATAGGGAATTACCCCTGTCTCAGAGCTGTGGCCCCACTCATCCCCGGCTGTCAAAAACAACTGCCGCGCCTCAGTTTCATCTCGCCAAGTTTAAAGATGACTTTGGAAACACTTGATTTCCCCATCAAACTCGTTAGGTCTTTGTACCTCATTAGTTGTGCTTTTCCCCCCTCTCCTTTCTCCTTGCCTACCTGCCTCTTTACATTTCCCAATTCTTTTTCTTTCCGTCAAAATCATCATTATTCACTCTAACGCCTCACACTTGCAGTTTGAAGTTTGGAATTGGGGGCTGTGATCTCCAGCAATTACCGACCAGGCCACAATTAATCCCAGGGAATTCATTATTTACATTCCCTTAAACAAACTGATCAATCGGCCCTTCTGTATGGGACCACTATAACGAAGGGGGCCGAAGCTGGCAGGTCTAATCTCATCTAATACAAAGCCTTATGATATATTCTACTGATGTACAACCTCAAAGCTTGTTCACACCAAATTCATATGGCTGATTTTTGGGGGGTTGTAAGGGTCTCATCTATTAGTTCTGAAACATGCAATATTGATGTCATAATTGAACCCAGAAGTCCATTCAAAGTTTAAGACCATTAAGGAGCTTAGTTTAGCTTCAGTCCCCTAACGAATATCTCCTGCCTTCATCCGTGATTGACTAGAGTTGAACACGTCCCAAAGCTTTCCTTGATCACACTTTCAAACTTTCCTATATTCTAGTACTGTAACCCCAAATCCAAGCTGCTATAAACCACCAAAGTCATAATGTTTATGTATATAGTAATTCATTATTGTGCTTATTTGTGCAGTTATCTATATCTTTAATGACTGTATAGTATGTACAGTAAATATAAACTATAAATGCAAAAACTAAAAGCAAAGTTTGTCATGACAAGTTTGTCACTTACATTTAACAAGCCTTTAAGTTGGAAGGTTTATAGGCCTTAAATGGACAGAAAGATGGATGGATGGATTGGAGATTCTCAGACTTTGTATATACTTGTTCATTATCCTACAAGGGCAGAATCAGTTGCGATTTTGAAATGCAACTCAGGTCCTCAGGGTCCATATATAAACCAGGTCATTGTTTACGGGAGTGCGAAAAACCCGGACCAGGGGTATTAGTGTGATTCTTTGACCAGCCTGGAGCCTCACGCACAGAGTTGCATCTGAAAGGCAATACCACAGCCCCTCTCTGTGCATGTTAAATTATACTCTGACTGTCAACAATCACACGTTTATTAACAGCTACAGCCTCCACTGTATTTATTTCTATAATTATATCCCTAGAGGGAATCTCCATGGCATGTCAGACATAGCCGCCTGTGGTATTTATGTGAAATTGTTTGTGTATATCAGCATACACTGTTAAACTGAGCAGCCTGACGATATAAAATGGAAGTATACAGCTGGGCCTACACTGAATTAACATCAGATTCACAGATATGGTATTATGTCATATTTCACTGTCAGGCCACAATCCACTGAGGCTCGGAAAAGACTTAGTTATTGGCTTGCTTCAGACTGATGGATATATAGAACGTTTCAGTCCTTCACAAAGGGAAGTATTGATTGGTGTTGGCTTTGTATTCACTCTCCATTTGTTGATCAGGCTTTTTGGCCTGAACAGCATGACACATAACAGCCGATGCTGGGTTTCAGACATTGGTCAAGTTGCACAGAGCGTGTGGAGGGGAATGAACACAAGAAATCATGCTGATTGAATACTGGTAATTTATATAGACCAATGGCAGTAGTGCTGCTGACTGTCTGAAAATCTGTGAGATTTTTTATTTTATTTTAGCTCTTACACAATAATAACCATGGGAATGGTGCTGATGACTTTGTATCTGTGAGGTAGCCTGTTTTCTTTGGGTATAACATATACATAATAATACCCATATTTGTGCCGAATATGATATATATTTACTCAATACCACTTTTCTTTCATGGTTTTGCTTTGTCTTTTTCATGGTTTTGCTTTTTTTTTTTACCTGGATTGAAGTGGAGAATAGTTTCAGTCCATTGGTCTATTGTTTTATTGCAAATTTAAACTTTGCTTATGGAGTCCTCACCCATTGTTCTTTTTTTTCTTCTTCTTTTTTTTTTTTTTTTTTTTTTTTTTTTCTAATGTAGAACTATATAGCCTACTATAATTATTCACAGTTTAAAATACCAAGTCATTAGAAAAAAAAAAAAAAAAGAATTGTCAACACTTGTCTATGTTCCCCAATTTATAAACAAAAAGAAAAAAAAGTGGTTCTCCTTTTCATGTCTGTTCTTGGAAATAATTATAATGAGATGAAAGTGTTTAAATTCTTCGCCATGTTCTCTGCAGTTCAGAAATGTCCCCATTGTCAAAAATGGAGATTGTGTTTTATGTGGCTGTCATCTCCTGTGCTCTCCCTGTCTCCTGTCTCCTCCTCATTCCCACGCCAGAGAACGGGAGCAGGGATAACAGCGGTAGCTAGAGACGGTGAATTCCCTGACAGCGTGGCATGACGGCAGAGGAACTGTATTGGCATGTTGATACCATGCCGAGTTCAATCTAAATGCCAGGCTCTCCGGTCTATGCAACTGAATAGAAAACAGGTAGACTTTGACTGGCACAGGGGAGTACAATTATTTAAAAAAATCTGAATATACACACAGTAGGAGGTGTCAAGAGGCCTGAACTGATCTAACAAAAGGTCAAAATGCCCAAGAATGAACATTTTCCACCCAACAATGATTTTTTTTTTCTTTATTTTATTTTTTTTCAGCTTTTGGTGTGGCATGCCATTTTAGTATGCAATCATTGTTAGAATATTTGTCATTATTGGGTGTATGCAACATTGTCCACACAGATGTATCCTTTTCTTCTTGATCTAGCCAGTCAAAACAAGTTGAGTCAGACAATAGTGGCGGTGTGTGTGATGCTGGACCCACAACAGGACCCACTTTATATTAAAGGAGAACTCCGGTCAATTTTAACATTGAGCTCATTTTTTTGTACATTTGGAGTGCTGTCAATACAGAGAACAACGACAAAAATCGGTGTTGCCTACACCGAGTTATTCTATTTTTAAAATTTGCACCCTGTTGACTTCAATGGGGCAAGTACTAAACCTGCTTTTAGCCTCTTAACATCCTTGATGTGTCATTACAAGTGCACAGAAAATGTGAGTGATTCCTTCTGAGTGAACACGAGTGAGTCTGACTGCAGTAGATGTGAAAGATGTGTATAAAAATGATGTTATTTAAGACAGCGCAAATACCTTTGTTTACATCCTGTTTTTCGGTTGAAGTCCAAAGTAGTCGATTGCCGAGTTCACGCGCGTGATCATAGGTATTAAACCTATGCGTGTGAACTCTGCAATCGACTACTTTGGACTTCAACCGAAAAACAGGATGTAAACAAAGGTATTTGCGCTGGCTTAAATAACATCATTTTTATACATTTCTTTCACATCTACTGCAGTCAGACTCACTCGTGTTCACTCAGAAGGAATCACTCACATTTTCTGTGCACTTGTAATGACACATCAAGGATGTTAAGAGGCTAAAAGCAGGTTTAGTACTTGCCCCATTGAAGTCAACAGGGTGCAAATTTTAAAAATAGAATAACTCGGTGTAGGCAACACCGATTTTTGTCGTTGTTCTCTGTATTGACAGCACTCCAAATGTACAAAAAAATGAGCTCAATGTTAAAATTGACCGGAGTTCTCCTTTAAGTGTCACAAACTACTATGTACTAACATTCAAATTAATTATTTGATACATTGTACTTACATTTTTTAAAATACCTGCATGTAATATAATTAGACTGTTGACTCTTCCTCTTAACCCTAACCATACCAAGAAACATGTCCCTTATCCTTAACCGTATCCTACCTCAATAGCTGCAAAAGTGTTGTGCAAAAGAACATTAACACAATAAGTACACAGTACCTAACAATTTTTCAATGCAAGTTTTAAATAAATACCGAACCAGTATAATTTTGAGACAGCCCCTAAAATGGCCGACTCCCTGATCAGTGCCCTGACTACTGAACTAGGGATCTGATTGAGACACACCCACTGGCTGTGTCCGAAATCTTTGAGGTTGCATTATTTGATGGGACAGCCATTTGTAGACAGCATGCAGCAAACTGTCATACAGAAGGAAACACAGATGAAAACAAATTTGCCTTGATATTTTGACAAATGAGAGGTCTTTGTACCATTAAAACATTGTGCAAGTTTCAGAGCTTTTTGGCCCTATTAACGACCTAAGCGCATGGTCTAAAGCACACGACGCAAGTGCATTTAGGGCGTGTCCGAATCCACTTTTGCTATTTTAACGACGGGAATGGTCGAAAATGGTCGGCGCGCCCGCCCGGTGTATGGTCTAAAAGGGTTGTCCTATTCTCTTAATGAGTAATGGGTGTGTTGTGTTTTGGACGTAACGTGCAATAAACCAATCAGAGTTTCATCTCCCATTCCCTTTAAAAGCCAGTTGCGCTCGCACCATGACGTATTCGCTATTTACATGGTGGAATTTACAAGCGGAAAGACTGAACGCTTCTCCAGAGAGGTAACGGATCTGCTCGTGTGTGAGGTTAAAGCGAGCAAGCAGACCATCTACGGGACAAACCGGATTCCACCATATCTTTAAGTACATAATAATAATCGTTATTATGCACCCACCTATAGGCTCATATTACTAATATGCCCTTTAAATAACAAAAAAATACTGCGCCATTGACTTTAGACCAGGTTTTTGTTGGTCAATGGCGCAGTCTATTGCAGTTGCCTCAAAATAGCAACGCGCCAACAATGCGCTTGAACACACCTCGTTTTCAGACCAGCACGCCCATGGGCGCACAAATGGGTGCAAATGCATTTGCTATTTAAACAACGTGGCGCAGGACGTGAAAATGATAACTGCGTCAGGCTGAAACTAGCAAAAAACACTTGCGTCGCACCTGGCGCCACATTGAACCGGGCGTATATAGGGCCCTAAAACGTCCTTCTCATTTTAAACAAAACTTTTATTAAACAGTTTGTTTGGATGTTGGGGGACTTGTGACATCACACTGGCAAATGCATACACATATGCCAGCATCCAGAGCAAGACATCGACGAATAGTTTTACATCTTCTTTCCATAGGCCCCGCCCACTGGCGTTCAGTCGCTCAACGGACATGTTATCCAGCTTCGTGTCAAAAGAAAATAACTGGAAACAGTATAAGTATACAGATGCCTGTTCACTTTACTTCACGCGATTGAGTCTGCTGACAAGAGGACAATTGAAAGTATATAAAAGCGTAAAGGAACGTTCGCTTTGATGCGTCCTGTTTAATTAGCTAATTTGCATCTCTGTAGAGACTTCAGAAGGATACCAGCGTCAGGAACAAGTGGATGGTTTATTTTTAATTTCGTCCTGGATCACGTCGGAGGATTATATGTTTGTTCAGAGAATTTGTCCGCAGATTGTTTTGTGAACGAGTCACAGTGTAATGGAGAGTTTGCAAAGAAACTTTTGTTGACAGATGATGCGTCAGCTCTTGAATCTGACAGCAGTTATATTGCAAATTGTATTTTGTATATTGTATATTGTATATTGCAAATGATTACATAATGGTTTGTCTGTTAAATGACTGTTTTATATGGATGATGTTTTCAAAACACTTACACATGTACAATAGCGAGTGGCCATTTACTGACAAGCCTTAAAGTAGCCATCCCTTAAAATGGATCATTTCAGACAGAGGGTCAGAATGAAGAATTAAAATAATTGTTATATACATGTATAATGCAAAATACCACATCCCCAACATTGGCATGTACTTGGCAGAGTTCATTCTGTTTGCAGTGCCTGTTTTTGAAAGTTAAGAATAACCAAAAAAGATACTAGATCCTGTGATTGTCTATTTTGTCAGGATTGGCTGTTTAAATCTGTAAAAGTCATTTTTCTCTGTGCAGGGTTTGTGTGAGGCCCTTGTGTTAGCTTTAAGTGAATCCCCTGTTGCTGGCTCTGAAGTGGAAAATGTACTGAGTCTTATTTAATAGGAAAATCAAGCAAACCGCTTATAAAATGGCCATTTATCATTCTCTGGCCCTAATTGGTTTCCTGTGTCCATGTGGTGCAGTAAATTGAATGTGTCCTTTATTTTGCAGCTCAAGCGTTGCGAATGTAGTAATCAGCTGCGTTCAGCTCCAGTACATATGGGCAGAGAAAATATCAAGCAAAACATGCACAGCACATTCCACTGGCAATTAATGTTCATTACGACTTCAAGGAAGAAAAACAGTCAGGTTGCTCTGTGCTGAATTTTTGGCCTTTATTGGAGAAGTGATGCCAAGTGATACCTTTGTCAAGGTATTTCGCATCATTATATATGCATATATTGGCTCTGACCCTATGAACAATGACCTTGCAAAACTTCAACAGCATATATGATATGCCAACATTCACGCTGGAATTTTTATTCTTGTTTTATTATTGTCCAATATTGACTCGGCCCTAATAACTTTTACAATACAAGTTCCTTTGTGCGCATGTTTAACAGGTGGCACAAATCTCCCCATGCAAAGCTGTGGTGTTTATGTAGCAAAGTTATAATGAGGTCTGTAAGGGGACCTAGTGGGGTGAGCAAGATCATGGGGTGTCCCGTTGGATTTATTTGGCAATGTAGTCCACATGCACAACACAAAACTTGTGCCACAGAGGTAATTGGTGGACTTGGTGTGGATAAAGTAATAGGGTTAAAACAGGCCCATGTCCTGCAAATTCCCAGGAATGCTGTGGATTTAGTGAAACCACATGAAAACATAACAAAGCACACGTTCCACAAACTCATTAAGCAGCACCAGCAGAAGTCATTCATCATAGGCCCATATGAGAAGGCTTCACACCCTTGGCGAAGACTCCAGAGGGAACCAGACGGGGCTCTTAGGTTAATGAAGGAAAGAGGGAGCTCCGGCAAGCCACAGGTTCGGCTCGCTGATGGCCATTCCAGACCGACCTGGCCCACTCGCAGCTCTGGAGAAGGGTGTGTGTCAAGACGTACAGTACCTCTAGTCTAGATTACTTCTACCATATGTTAGAGTCAGTCTTGCTCTGTCCGGTATAAGAGCAAGTTGTCATTTTACAGGTATGTCCATATGGACTGTGTCTTGAATGGATTACAGGTGAGTACTGAGTACTTTAACACGCCAGGCAATTATAATGTTTGGAGATATCACATTTATGTCTTCGTTGGATGTCTCTTTCCTGAGGAAACACAGAATATTTTGAAATAGGGGAGAATGGGGGTAGTTGTCACAAGGGCTATATATCAGTAATAAAGTTTAGTCAAAAGCCAAATTACAAAATCGTATGCTTTCTTTAGCAGTGGTTTTTCATAATGTCGAGGTGGGGCAAGTTGACATGTTTTTGTTTTTTTTAATAATTAAAACATTTGCGTTTTATTAAATACAAAATTTCTTCACTGTAACACTTTGATATTTGTATATGTTACATTTTACGTTTATTTGTTTTGTTGTTTTTCATTTTTTAGTTTCATAATTGTTGCTTAAAAGCCTATAATAATTGCAGGTTCCTTTGTGACAATATGCCCCACAACTGGTTTCTCAGGCTTTAACCGTGGAAATATTTAACAGCTGTTTCAAACTTTCAAAAATAAAGGAGACATTTTTACGAGTTTTTGAGAAAATCCCTATTCTCACAAAGCAGCACACCTCTTATTTATTTTTCCCATATTAAATACTTTTTTGACAGTAACAATGCATTGACATTTTTGTATGTTACACTTTACATTTCTGATGTTGTCATGAATTGTTTTGGTGGCTTAATGAACTGTATGTGTTTTCTTAGACTTAAACAATGGATATATTCAACAGTATTTTGTAAATAATACTTTTAAGGTATGTGCTTGAAGTTCACTTTAAACAATAAATGAGAAGCAACCAGCCTCTGTCTCTTCTAACTCTCTATATGTATTTAGATCCTCACTGATTTAAAAAAAAAAAAATGTATTTTTTTTGTATTTCACTGTTTACAGTTTTGATGTTGTCAAACAAATAAATGGTGGTAAAACAATAAATTGTTTTTAATGTACTATTTTTCTTGGGCTTTAACAGTGGATATATTCCAACAGCTTTTTGTAATCAAGACTTTATGTGCTAGAAATGAAATTTAAAAAATGAATTAAAAATCATGACAGCTCCTAACTCTCATTTCTATTTACGGTGTATGTATTTAGTTCCTTTCCGTTTGAAAATCCCCATGCTCACACAGCAATATATCTTTTTTTTTTTTTTTTGCCACTTTTTGAGAGAATCTATCATTGGATATCATGGAATAAATTAACTTTAGTCACAAATGGCTTGCATGAAATCTGTTGTTGTAGCAACGTAACTAAGCGGGCTGTAAACACTGCATAAACATTGTTTGGAAATTGGAAAGAACAAACAGCTCATGGTTTTCTTGTTGCCCTGCTAGGTCACACAATTTTGTTTCTTTTTACCCTTTTTTTACCAGCCTTAATGCTAGTTTACAGCCAAAGGGTAATAACTTCAGAATAGGGCGTTCTTGCCATGCAAGTATGAATCTCAACTAGCCAGGGCCCAAGTCCATTGCAGCGCATACTGAATCCTAATGGTCGGCTAAGAAAGCCTGACAGCAATACTTGACATGGGCATTAAATCATTGCCCCAAGGAATCCTCCATCCTGCACCTCCTGACAGGAACACTGTCATCTCTGCCAGGGCATTTCCTATGCCTCTTGACAACACTGGATCTGAATTAGTCATTGCATTAGATGTAAATTGGTGCTGTTCAAGGATAATAATGAGCACCAAGATACATGTCGGTGTCACTGACATGACGCCATTTTGATACTGTCTCCCACCGGTTTATTATGTCTAATGGTATTCAGGCCGCGGCTGGCCGGAAAGTTTATTTTCAGTTTATGCACTTGTATTTTTATGTTTGTTTGGACACTTCTCGGCACAAAGTGTCCATAGCGGAGCTCTTCTCAGAGGGTCAGTCTGGCAGTGTTTATCCAGCTGTCTGCATGATGGCTGACGGCTTCCCACTTGACATGGTTTGGCATTAAGGCTGACTAGCCAACAAGTCCTACTGCATGGGCAGCTCCATGCCACAAACTGGCATCACTACCACTGAGAGGTGAGACCAGACTATAGCTATTGGCCCTGCATTATTTACTGCGTGCATATGATGGCAGCCATATCATTGCTGGCGTATGTTTAAATCAAACCTATAAATCATCCACAAATTTAAAAAACTAATGCTTTGACATTGTCTCGTTGCCTTTTTTTCTGCACCAAGCTGGTTTACAAACTCCAACGGTTTATTGTAGATGGCTTTGGGTTATTATTAATTAGGCTCAATTATAACTAAGTGCAGTGTAATTAAAATCTGATAAATATTTGATGCTATTTTTTTAAAAGATAATCGCAGCCTCGTTAATATGTGAGCAATGCTGAATAATGCACTGTGAAAATCATTATTTCAGATTGTTTTTGTTTTTTTCGTTGAGGGTTTTTCCCCCCGTCGAACGGCTGACAGACACACTTTTTCATTGAAAAGAATGAAGGGCATAAACCGATGGTTTGAGCGAGATGGACAACATGTGCTTTATATGGAGAGAGGGAGGTCTTCCTGCCAGACTCCTAATTGAGGCCATTTAGCAAACATACATTCAGGAGGCTGAATGCTGAAGTATGAGCCAGAGGCTCTGTTGAACCATTAGCATGTATTCCCAGTTGCTCAAGTTAGCGAAGAAAAAAATAGAGGTCTACCACTGAAATAATGTCTGCCAATTACCGCTGTACATAGTAGATAAGGATGTGTTTTACAGCTGAAAACTGACAAAAATATGCTGGTGAGAGAATCCGCCTCAGCGCTGGGAGTGGAGACTGTGATCAATATCGGTCAGCTTTGTCCTCTGTCAGGCTTATTCAATATTCAGCTAACCGTTGTGCTCTGTTTTCTTATTTTAAAGTTCACTGTAGTTCATAAACAGGGTCTTTAAAGGTTTTAAGTGTTTTTTAGAGTAAAATACATAGCGCAAGAAGACGTTCTGCTTGCTAGGCGTGAAATCCAGGTGGCCTCGAAGACCGGCACCGTGCTCGGCTAGAACTGAGGTAGAGCGCTGATGAGTTCCTGGGAGCAGTCAGAGGGCAGAACATGACTTTTGTCAGATTCCCAAATGGAAGGGAAAAATGTGTCCAACGGTGAACAAAGGCGATTCGTCTCTACGGAGTTTGCCCCCACATGATTTCAGGTCTAAGTTGTCCTATCACATGTCTGAGTTAATTTCGTGCAACAGTGCAAGACTATGGCAGTTCTGTCAGATTTATGTGGAAGTTGTAGGTTTCAATTCTGGAGATTCATTTCTGCAGCCTAGCACTTGAGCACTTGAAAAGCTGTGAGATCTCCCCTTTCAAACATTATCATTCTCCTGTTGTATAGATTTTCCTCCCTGACGGCCGCCATTTGAAGAATTTATTTTTCTCGCTAATTACATGACAATATGATGGATTTTTTCCCCCAATGCGAACGCAGAATCGGGTAGAGGGTTCAGGAGGAGGTACATTCACTCTGCCCTTTATGCATGCTTTCCTGGTGAATGTGCTGATTGTGTTGCCTTGTTTTTTTTGTTATGTTGCTGAGCTTTGAAATCCCATCCTCTCCTGCTGTTTCCCTGTGTTTTAAGTATCAGTCATACAGGTTAAGTACTGCACAATAGTGACTTGGATGGCAATGCGTCTACGATGGAAAAACTTGTTCTCTTCCAACTCTAGCACTCTGTGTGAAAAGTGAAATTGACATGCCTTTCAATACATACTGAAAGTGTGTTATTGAAAGAGACATCTTTTATTCTCTAGCCCCTTGCATCACATTCACTTGGCCACATGCTCTGATCATTGTTCTCTGTTGGGGCAGGCCAGGGCAAATTCAGACTTGGTCTAATAAATAAACAAACAAACAAACTGATTGATAAAGTGTGTGTTCTAAAGTTTACTTTTTTGGCAGAAAAGTTCTTTTTTCTTCATGATGGCAACAATATTCATCCTCTGTTTAAATATGTGAAATGGGGTCATCACATAAGATAGACAATCATGCATACAGTATATGATAAGCCTACACTGCCCAGATTTGCCTGCTCATATTAATATTTGAGAATTTAAAAGTTTACTTTGGTCTTTGAAGGTGCCCTTTTGAAGCTAATCCTATATTCAGAGTTGGATTTTCTTTCTTTGTGCTGTAAGCTATATTTTTTGTCGTTTTGAAAATGATATAGTTCTGTTTATTTTTTAGCTTGTGTTTTTAGTTTTTGTGTTTTGTGTTTAGTTTGTGTTTTATTTTTTAGCTTGTCGCTGGAAGTCACCATGTTCGTCATGATGTCAGGCGGATCACTGTCTGCACTCGGCAACTGCCATATAACATTTGTTGCTGCTCATTTGCATTTACAAGTTGAACTTTGTTCATGTCACCAGAAATGGCCAACTCTTGTGGCTGAAAATTGCTGTCAGTGTGAACACTCCTTTTGATGTGATAAGAAAAAAGATTGATATGTATTCATTATTTTTGATGTGCTGTGGTTTGCACAACTTACTCTGGGAACTAATAATTTTGAATCTCTGTGTGTGTGTGTTTTTTTAATACATATAAGTAATGAGACGTTTCAGTACCATCTGGATGGTCCATCACAACGCCTGGATGTGCAGGTGTGGTGGGCAGCGCATGAGAATGATGGATCTGAAAGAGAAAGCAATGAGGAGATGGTGCGGCCTCTCTCTCTCTCTCTCTCTCTCTCTCTCTCTCTCTCTCTCTCTCTCTCTCTCTCTCTCTCTCTCTATCTCCGAGATGCGCCTGAGATGCTGATACAGGAAGAATCTGACACGTGTCTTCCTCACGCATTTTAATGAGTGTACTGCTTCTGTGAAGCTATTAAACGAAATGAACCATTTGAAAGTGAATTTTAGATTTCCGGTCAAAGCGCTCTCTTCCAAGAATGGGTGAGGGGTTTGGCGATTGTCAAGTGCCCCTCTTCTACCCCCCAGTATCCACACTAGAACCTCTCGCACACAGCATGGATGATCAAAAGAGGCCAACGGCGGACGGCCATTATGCCAATGACACTTTGAGTAAGAGTCTAGAGAACAAAATGACATGACAGCCATTAGGGTTTGAAAGTGGAACTTTAAAGAGAGGCTGAAGGATGAATGTCAGGAGCGAATCAAAGGGAGAAAGTTAAATCTTCATAACGTTTGCCGCTCTCCACAGAAAAAATAAGTTCTTTGCAAACCAGCTCCAATTCAAGTCCAAAAACATGAAGACGAGTGTGTCCATGTAGAATAAAGCAGACGAGGAAGTTGAGTCTGGAGGTTCAGACATGAAAGCTAATAGGGCAACGAAACTCCATTGTGCAGGTGGTTGATCATTAGTGGACAGGTTTTAGTCAGCGAGAGGAGATGCACAACGTGCATTATGCTGTGCTCAAGTATGAGGAGCTCAAATAATTGGCTTCCAGACATGAAGTTACGAAGAAAAGAAAACATTGCCAAACAAAATTGCCAAGCTCAAAATCAATTGGATAGAACAATGGAATCTGAGATGCGTCCCTGGGCCTTTTTCTACTTCTAAGCCTCCTTTTTTAACTTAATTGCCGACAAAATCAAAGGCCTCTCCGTAATGCCGTTTGTGCAGTTTCTAATTCCCCTCCTCAGTCAAACGCCACATTATGCCAACGAATGTGGCTGATCAGCTGGATTTTCTGGCGCTGTCCACGCGGCTCATCTCTCCCTGCCAGTGCAAGGAAAAATGCATCTAATGTGTCTCCATGTCACATAATCAAGGATTTTAGAGTGTAAATCTTTGATCTGGGAGAGCATTTTCTGATAGGATCAACCCCCCACCCCCTCTTGGCTGAAGCCTTCTGATCTCCCTCCAATTACTGGTGTCAAATGAGTCTGTTTACAGGCTGATTGGATGAGTGCTGTACTGACAGTGCCCCTCCTTCTCCCTGGAAAGCCTCGTTCCATCCTCGGCCACCGTCGCACCGATGGCGAGGGCCCCGGCACACAGCTGGAGCTGTTTGGAGCCGATTCAGAGCCAGTTGTAAGGCGGCCAAGTTGGGGGTCTCGAGGGCCTTCCATCTGGTGTGACAGGGCAGGCTCTGGGGCTTGGCTGACAGAGTGCAAGAGCGAGAGAGCCCACAAACCTTGCAGAGCCTCACAAATCTTTTATTTATCGGCCTGCTCGGCTCACATTTGCAGTAGTTAGTTAATATGCAGACTGGGCTCCAGGACTTCAAATGGCGCTGTGGAGTGAAGCTGGCTGGAGTTTAGGGGAGGTGGGGGCTCCTCAGCCAGGCGCCCCGCTGAGGACTAAAGGGGGGAGGAGGTCACTGTCCAGCTGCAGGGGAGATCTGGGGCTCTCATATTCAACCATCTTCATATTCATCACTACCACCATCATCATCATCATCATCATCATCATCATAATGAGAATCCCAGCTTGCTTGCAATGCAAAGGAGATCTTAAGAAGCATATGACTTGCATCATCACTGATTTTTGTGCTATTTGCTGTGCCCTTAAGGGCACCTCCTGAGGAATTTGTTTTTACATGCAACAAATGAGGCACACAATTAAGTTCTCTTAATTATTCCAGCCTGGCATAAAGGTAATGCATGCTTTAAAGGGATAGTTCACCCAAAAAATGAAAATTGTGTCATAATTTATTCCAAACCTGTATGGCTTTCTTTCTTTTGCAGAGCACAACATAAGATATTCTGAAGGATTTTTGTTGTTGTTGTCCAAACAATGAAAGTCAAAGGAGTCCAAAACAACATTGGACTTCCCATTGATCAGTATTTTCTTTTGTGTTTCACAAAAAAGAGGGAAAAAAGGTGAGTAAAAATTATAGAATTTTCATCTTTAGATGAACTATCCAACCCAGGCCCATTAAAAAATAACCACAAGATGTCCACAAGAGGCACTCTAAGCATTATAGTTTTATTCTCCATTGCAGATGAGGGTGAATTATTAAACAGCTCAGTTTGGTGAAAAAAAAAAAAAAATCACTTCAGTTTCAAAGTGAAATGTCCGGTGATTGGTGCTAAATAGGGTGTTAAATATTCTCAGAAACAGTTCAATGTGACTGTGGCAACATTTTATTACATTGTTTAATACACGGATCATGCAATATTTTATTACATCAATGCTGTTTTAATTTCCTTCCAGGAGGCTTTGAACTCTTTTTTGGAGTGCCGTGACTTGTGTTTCACGGGACTTGTATCCAAGAGCTCTGCATCGCAAGAGCAATGCTGTACACTATCAAGCAAGTTTGCTATGTCAGAAAAGCCTTACATATGGAGCTGGTTATGTGATGCAAACGTCAAAACATGGTCAAAGTGGTTGAGGTCATGCCATAGTATTGTGCAACAAAACATAAGTCTTTATTAATCAATAATCTGCCCCTGTAATCATAACTTGGTCACACTTTAGATTAGGGTCCAATTCTCACTATTAACAAACTACGAGTTTTGCCTCAATAAACTCCGTCTTACTGCTTATTAATAGTTAAGGTAGCTGTTAGGTATTGGGTAGGAATTGGGTATGATTAGGGATGTAGAATATGGTCATACAGAATAAGGCATTAAAATCTGACCCTGGGCCACAAAAGCAGTCACAAGGGTCAATTTGTTTTTAAATTGAGATTTATACATCACCTGAAAGCTGAATAAATAAGCTTTTCATTGATGTATGGTTTGTTATGATACTGTACAACTATTTGAAAATCTGGAATCTGAGGGTGTTTTACTCCCTCAAGTGTTCATTTTATCTGGAAACTGCAGTGAAATGTATGTACTGTAAAGGAACATTTAGCACTTTTGCAGAAATGTAACCAGAGTCATGCACTGGAACTATTCCTTTAAAAGAAGTAGGAACGCATGTTCAGTCCTCATTTGCATAGTGTCAAGTATTAGCATGAATTATGGGATATTCATTACTGCCACCTAATGTTTTGATGTGTGAGTGCATGTGGGCGGACGCTAAGTATAAGTAATCAGTGCTGGGAAAAAATGTGTAAGAAGTCTGGATTAGAAGAAAAAAAACAATGACAATAATAGTTATTTTTTCCCACTTAGTGAGAAAAAAAAAAGCCCTGACTCAAGTCAAAATATTAACATTTCATTCTTTCACTTACTAGAAAGTCCTGTAAAGAAAAACATTCTGTTCCAGGGAGACAGTTTCATGCTAAAGGAAGGTCAACACAGAGCTACGCGTGACATTTTCTTCAAATTTATGGAGTAACAGCGTGTCAAACTGCATTGTCATGCGATGACACCAATTTGATGTGATGGCTCTTTACGGCTGTCCCTTTCCTGTCATATAGTGCATGCACAGCAGATATAAGAGTTCAACAAGCGCTCCAAAGGGGCTGTCTCGTCGCTCACATCGCCACATATACACATTGACGAAAGCGAATGGCTTCACCGGCCTCATAATGCTGAGAAAACAGACTTGACAACAAATTCGTATATGATTTCAAATCTCCAGCGCATAAATGCATGTTGGTTTTATAGATATATGGTTCAAACGTGGCGGCATTAAGATGAACCACTCGTTGGGCCGCTGGGAATTTAGAAAGAGGTGAAACGGTGCAGCCTTTCTGTGGCGTTCATGGGAACACAGATGCCAGTAGCACGTCTGCGCTCAGAGCAGCCAATCTCAGCAATTATTAACTAGGTGGCATCGAGAGCGCTGCTTAGGCTGTTCAACAGCTCCCTGAGCTCTTTAAGGAGCTCAAGACATATTTTCCAGCAGGCCCTCTGGAGCGTCACTCTTCACACACGTACGCTCTCCCTCTCTCGCCTTGTCACTTGTCCCTCTCCTCCTTATTTCTCCGGTTGTGTCCTCTTGGATCCAATTTGCAACTTAGCATCACCCTTGTTTGCTGGTTTTCTTCTGGTCTTATCTTATCTTGTTACACACTCTTCAGGCTTTGTGGTTAAATTATGTATTAAGGTCAATGTCAAAACATGGAAGATATGTAATCTACAGGGAGTTTCCTTTTATTCATTATTACAGTGAAGGCTGAGCACAACTGTCAGAGAGCCGAGGATGTGCGCAGCATGGAAGCTTGCTGCACAGCGGGGCTTTTCATAGCCCCCTCTACCGCCTCTCTCCCAGGACAGACCCCTTGATAGATTTACCCAGCTAACCCATCTCACTTAAAAAATTCTCTCTTCTCTGCTCCAATCTGAAAGCTGTCAAGCGCACCTATATAGCGGTGTCATTTATCTAAAGGAAGACGCGCACACTTGAGACGCGGGAAGATGTCATCCGTTCAGTTGCGTTTTGGAATCTTCTTACGGGGGACTTGCGGTTGGCTCGGATGGGAGGCGCTCTCTTTTTGGGAGGGTCTTGAGGAACGTGACACCCTTGTACGTATATGTGTCTCAGATTAAACTTAAGTGACGTTGGGAATGGGACGTTTTGTCTGAAGGTGTACAGCTTGCGCTTACGTGACCCCCTATCGTGCTCATGTCCTCTGTAAGAATTGGGACCCGGACTGATGGGTAAATCCCATCTCTGCGGCGTGCTTAACGGAAAAAAAGAGCTTGATAAATTTGAGCCAACTCTCTCTGGGGCAAGCATAATTATTTTCTGATTAGATTAATTCAGTTATACTTTGGTCCTTTCCAGAGCCACCGGCATGCCTGGAAGAAGCGCACTCAGTCATGCTAACAATTACACAATTAGCTGTGCAGCGCAAACCATGCAGGGAAATTCAGCTCCAGCTTACAATCCACCCTCCTACACGCATAGACCATTACAATTATCATTTGTGGGGTTTTATGGTTCTCTGATGCTGATGGGGGTTGGAATAATGCGAGTTCACCCTGATGTTTAACCCACCCACTCCTCTCTCATTATTTCTGCTCCATTGTGAATACCATAAACGTCTCGATAACCGCAATGATAAACAGTTGAGAACGAGAAACAATCGTTCCCATTATGGGGAGTGTAATTGAGAATATCCCTTTCTCAGTGCTTTATAGATGTTCTTCAGGGACACATTGTCCAAACGGTCAACAGCAGCAATATTTTTCATTTAGATTCACTTGTGAATGGGATTACTTACGGAAGCATCCTTACTGGGTCTCATTATGCCTGTAATATAAAGTCACCCTCTTTATTTTATATTGTACAGACACTTTCAAGTATCTAATATTAGCTGTCAAATACTTACTTTCATAATAGCTTTTTTTGTTTTCCACAGAAACAAGTCCTGCAGGTTTGGAACGACATGAGGGTGAGTAAATGATGACAGAATTTTCCTTTTTGGGTGAACTATGTAACATGTTAGTGTGTCTGACCACCAGTGCACCAAGACTCATTTGACGACACCATAAAAACATTTTAGATGTTTATGTATTTGTTGACTTGAATACAGCCATGATGCAATTATAATGATGCAATATCTACAGTCGCTAAAATGTGCTCAATCCACCACCCAAACTCAGCTTGTTCTTGCTCAATACAGCGACGCAATGCAGCAGCTCTCAATTTCTTATACCCAGTTTCTGACACAAAGGCTTGGGAGAAGTTTTTTTGCAAATGGTGGACCTCCAGTACATACTTGATCTCATGTGCCTCTGGAGCATTAGCATCTTTTTGTTTTGCTGAGTAGTTTGATGATAAATTCTCTGTAGCCGAGCCAGAATTCTCAGCAACCTTCTCTGAGCTCACAACCCATCCCAAGGTTTTTTCACCGACTGGACGTTCGCAATGAACATGCCTTTTAAATTAAAGTTAGATTTACAAAGTAAAAACCTTCTCTTCTGGCCAAACGCATAATGAACGTTGAGCCTTGCTGAACTAATCACGCTTGTCCAACGCAACAAGACAGGCAACAGAGGCGAAAGAGAGGAGCCACGTTTTCTTTTTATCCTTGCTTTTCCTCCTCTCGTCCTAGTGGACTGATAGCACAGTTGCGTTCTTAACCTCGCGTGTAGAGCGTGGAAAATAACTTGTGACTTGTAAGCCTAATTAAGGAATCCTCCCTGACCTGCACACCCAGGCCTCGTCAGAAATCTAACACCAGAGCTGATTCAACATGAGCTACACACCGGGCAGGACCCAGCACTAATGAATACTAATGAATAATAATTACAGGCTCTTTGGCACCCAGACGCACTGCAGGGACAAATGCTAATACGCTTTAAATGTACACCGCTAGGAATGACTAGCGGGTTCAACATGCGGCAGATTAGCCGAAGGGCCGATGCAAACTCAAGGTGAAGGATGAAACATTTCTCGCGGACGAAATTATGAGCATATTGGTTTGTTTTTCGGTGATGCAGGCGAAGCCATTGATCTAGAGAATTTAGGCCACATGAGAGCAGACGAATCTCGGGATGTGTGGCGCTCCTAGCGTGTCTGTTTGTGACACCTTTTAATTGGCAGCATTAGAGCTCATCAACGAGCAGACTGTTGTTTGTGAGAGCGCTCTCTCCTAGTGCTTTTGTGCTCGTTCTCGCATGGCAGGGAAATTAAACTTTGTGGTGTTATTTTTTTTCCCCCACTGTTTATTCTTTTGATCTGTGTGTACATTATTCGCAGCTCTTTGAATTTAAATTTCACTGTCATGTTTCTCTTTTCATCACACTGATGGTTGCAGCTCTAATAATATTCAGCTTTTAAGTCACTGTAGAATGTTAATTAGATTCTCTCTTTTTTAATTAATACGTCCCCGCAGGTTTCCTTATCAAATCGTTTTTAGCCACGTAAAATCATGCATTTTGTGTCAATAAATGACTGTAAAATCTTAGAAATAAAATGACATCAAAAACAGTACAAAAATGCAAGGTGTATGAGAACTGTTTGTGTAATATACTGCATATATTATTCAACATTTTTCAGCACCACTTCTAAATCAAGCCTAAGTCATGTGCACATATACAAGCTTAGTGCAATGCGGTTACCTTGCGCTTGTATTGCGGGGCATTAGTGGTAATGCGTGTTGCTCTGCCTCCCTAAATGCTAGTGTTGTCCAGCAGCTTCTACTGTCCCATCTATCATCTTCAGCGGTGAGCCAAGGATTCTGGGATAGAGGAGCCACGTACTGGGCTGTGATAATGAAAGGTCACAAAGGGGGTGGAGTGTTGAAATTGCTTTACTTTACAATGAAACATGCTCAGCCCAAGCAGTGCCATAGCCGAGGAATGCAGTCTGAAGCAGAGGTAGAATTTCAAATGGTCTCATGGCCGATAGATTTGTTTTCAGCACTGCGCTAAATGGAAGACACCGAAGCCCATTACACATTCACATGGGTTTTGGGTTGTCACATTTTGTGTATTTTTCGTAAGTGGAAATTATTTTTTACATTCAGTTGCTTAACTTTTGTAAAAATCCTGTGAAAAGTTCTGAATTTTGATTAAATGAAATTGAATATTCAGTGCTCATGCTTGATAGAATCTCTTTGCTGTTTATTTATATATTTTAACTTTAGCATTTTATGCATTTTACATCATATTCTGTTTTTTTGTTTTTTTTCATAGTGCAATAAACACTGCATGCCAGCAAATAGAACTTTGTGTTTCAGAGCTTCCACGTATTTATTGTCAAAATCTGCTTACATTTATATAAATAAATCTGCCTTCATTGTGATGTCTAAAATCAAGTTTCTCCCAAAAATATGCGAGGAAAAAGAAGAGGGGAAACATTTCACTGTGCTCACAGAAGAAAACTTATATTCACAGACCAGAAAAATATATATATTTGCCGTTTATTATACTTTATAATGAACTGATTCACATCTTGCTGAGAGGTAATTAATACGGGGAAATCTTGAATTAAAGATGTAAATCTTGACACTTTGGCAGGGGGGCCGGTAAGGGACAGTAGTCTCTAAGGCCTGAATTATTCTTAGCATAAACCAATTAACACCATGTATCTTCTTTTATGTTCAGTTCAATTAAGAGCCTTTACAGTTTTTAAGTTCTTTTCTTCTTTATAGTTGGAGAGTGTCAGAAACACAGATCAAAGCCAAACGCAGCAGTCCGTGCACCATAGGTAAATCTGCTTTGCATATAAATATGCATGTTACTACGAAGGTTTTTATTATAATTTTGCATGAATTAAAAAACAGTAAGGGAGCAGAAATGAGGGAGAGAACCCACAAAGCAGTCTATTAATCTGCTCTCAAATCTCCCTATATCTACTACTCTGACAGCCGAGTACCTCGATAGCTCAAACCCCAGTAGACCGACGCCGGCTGTAGAGAACAATTTTACTTTTTGTCATTCCACGACCGTTCCTTGTGTTTTATTTTGATTTTCAACCAAGCTGCCCGGGGTTGGAAGTGAATGAATGGACCTAGATGAAGTGGATCGTATCCTTTTTTGAAACACTCGAGTTCCACATTTGCAGTTTTATTTGTTTATAGTGATCAACAAGCTGCTATTTGTGTTATTTTTGGAGGCAACCAATAAAAGTGTTTGTCATTCTTTTATTTTGCATTACTATTGGACTGACAGTTGTGTTTTTCTCACCACAGGAGCTTCACACTTGATGTTAAAATTCAATCTCAAAACCAGGTTAGAAAATTACTACACTCACCAATTTTCCTGCTGGGAAGAGTTAGGTGACTGCTTTGTGCTTATATTTATTTTACATCGGCCACTGTAGATTTCATCCTTAATTATATTCCTCGGGCAGATGGATGGTTTCTTGAAAAGATCTCTGCTGCATGCTGTGTTAGAATCGTCCGATGATATGAAATGGTCAACATATATCATAATCATATTGAGAGATGACATCCAGGGAGGGGCACAGCCTCAGGGTGGATAGATGCTTTCAGGGCAACATAATAACACAAACAACCTGTTTTTCAGCACCCCTAATTGCTGCGCTTTAATTGCATTAAGCAGTGAAATATCAATAAATCAATGGGCAAATGAACTGGGCAACTATGAGCAATGACTGTTTAGTGTTGCTCTGTATTATTCTATTGATGTTCCACTAACGGCCGTCCTTGAGATATTGAATGCTATTCAATCCAGGCGCTGACATCATAATAGAAAGCAGCGTTGAGCAGTCTGGCCGCGTGGACAGTCGGCCTCTGCGGCGTGCTTTTCTCACTTGTAGAAAGGCTTTTGGAACCCTAGAGTGACACTAGTTTTATAAAGTGTACATTTGGACTTTTATGTGAATAGTACAATTGTTTCTAAAAAAAAAAATAGAAACAATCTATCTGTCTTCAACATTCACTGTGCAACTGATCTGTCCCTGATTGTCTCTTAGCTGTGAGATCTGATCACAAGACAAAAGTAATTGTAAATATATAGTTAAGACCACATAAAATGAATAACTTTCAATCACTATATATTCACAAAAATGTAAAGGGGAGACTGGTGTTGTCATAACATACTCAGGCACAAGTCCAGTTATCTATTTGTTTAATAAAATGGTCTTATAATAATTTTGTTAATTCTATTCTCTAAACTACAATTAGGCCTATACAATATCATTGTATTTTAAGCTGTAGGATGACATAACAAACTGCACTAATATATATTAATACAAGGCTCTAACTATATGATCAAGGGTACTTTTCAAAAATGTTGGGGAAAGTTGTCTCATTTGTTTTTGGATGTTGTCAGGAATTAGTTATTTAATTAAATTAATTCATTCATTATAATATCTGTTGGCCAGAACAAGGGTTTGATTGTTTTGTAGGCTATATTATAGTTTAATTTCTTGAATTTGTGTGCGCTTCATAAATGTTTTATTGGTTAAACTTTGCTGAAAAGTCCTCAAATTGTGACGACGTGCTCAAAGATCTGTTTCTTTTTTATGGGTAATAACATTATAATTGTTTAATACATTTTTATAGTAAAGACTTTAAGGTTTCTTTTATAGAAATACGCAGAGAAATGTGCAATAAAAAAAATAGCCTATATTTTCATTTCAGGACAAAGAAAAAGTCTGTGACCCTTTCTCTCTAGTAATGAGTTTGACAGAAATGCTTTTAATGTTTGATATCTAGGGATATGTAAAAAGTCATGTGAGAGAATTTTGTCAGCTTGTTCTTGACCCACTATTTTTTAAGAATTTGTATGATGTGTGTTGTAATAAAATCTTTGATGTTTTTTTTTTGTTTTTTTTTCTCTCTGTGGCAAGTTTATTTTAAGCCTGTTTTAGTGCACTTTCACCTTCGTGTGAGTGTTTCAGACTGTTGACAATTGCCATTTTAATCCAATGTTCAAAGAATTTTTTTGTAGGATAGCAGGCTAATTCAAATATCAAAATATTTTGGCAGGTATGATTTCTTTGTTGGTTTGTTTTCATAACCTCGGTGTCTCAGAGTATTATTAAGTAAAATCTTTACTCTGCTTTCCGTTTGAAGATATAAATAGCGTGTACTGCCATCTAGTGGAGTAATTATGCAACAGTTTTGTTTTTTTTCAATTTCAAACTGTAGACGCTGTATGCTAGTCCTTAAACTTCTGACTAGCTCTTTCAGTGATAATAGTCTACACATTCTTGTTATATTATTAAATCATTATAAAAAAAAAAGTCTAAAATTCATAATAAAATTATGTGTAATGTGTAATGGAGGCAATTTTTACAAAGCCTCTGTTGATCTTATACACGCATGTATCGCAATTTGAGTAAACAAGAACAAAGAACTGCAAAAACGAGCAAAACATGTTGCAAATCAAACATGCAAATAAGAGGATGTAGCCTATTCGTATATCCTGAACAAACTAGCTCAGTGGGAATCAGTCAGGCTTGTTCTCGATGGCCCTCTTTCCTCTTTTTCCCTGCTGTGAACAACGTGCTCTGTCAGTGATTAGCAATAACACAGACAATGGGTGTAATTTCGGTAGGAGGGCACATGGGCAATATCAGACCTTTAATAAGCACACACACACGCACACACATACTTGTTCTCTGCCTCCCCATACACAGACAGTTTAAGACATGTTTTTTGATATTTCTGAGTGATTTTGTATGCCAACAGACTCCTGCAAAGGCTCCTGCAGTTGCAGATTTCTGCAGATGCTCGAAAAGGCCATCACTGGCTCCTCCACTGTCTATATGCTGCACAGGTACACACACATGCTGCCTACTCCCGGGGTTGCTAATGTAATGGCTTTACATTGATTCTGTCCGACTAGATGGCTTGTTTTCATCCCTTTTAGGGAGCAGTGCCAAGGTTTTAGCCTCCTGTGATGTGAAAAGTGTGTGTCCTTTTCAGCACGTATCAAACACCTCACATGATATGTCGGCTGAGAAAGGTATACTGTCCTCGGAAAGATTTTTTTTAATGTATCATTTTATCATACAGTCAGCCATATCTGTTGCCATGGTACCATACATTTGTAACTGAAGCACTTTGAGTGGATTGACTCACGGCATAATTATAAGAACCAGATCTTTACATCCCAGACGTCAAGACAACTTCTCTGATAATGTGAGGTGGAATTATGTTTTAGGAATAAGTTAGAACATGAGATCATGTGATCTGACAGAAGGCCCTGAGCTTCAGATATATTTATTATATATATTCAAATATTAAAAATTTCAATGGCAAAATCCTTTAATGACAAAATGTCCCAACATCCCAACAAAACAGCTTATAAATCATACTAAGTGATGTTTTTTTTAAAATATAAAAATGCAGAAAGTTTTCTGTGATGAGTAAGTTTAGGGTTAGGAGATTATGAATGTCCCCATAAAACATGAAAACCCAATGTTGGTGTGTGTGTGTGTGTGTGTGTGTGTGTGTGCCCTTGTTTATATTACATTGTGGGGACCAAATGTCCCCATAAGAATAGTAAAACCTGAGATCACCTACATTGTGGGGACCAGCCAGCGGTCCCCACTTTTCAAAAGGCTTATAAATCACACAGGATGAGTTGTTTTGAGAAAGTAAAAATGCAGAATGTTTCCTGTGATGGGTAGGTTTAGGGGCAGGGGCAGTGTAAGGGGATAGAATGTACAGTTTGTACGGTATAAAAACCATTACGTCTATGGAGAGTCCCCACAAAGATAGTGAACCAGACATGTGTGTGTGTGTGTGTGGATTAAAAATTTTTATTTAGATATCAATTTTAAAAATGTTGGTTACCTTTAGGTGTAATATTCGCATATATCCCTGGACACCAACCAGATGGAAACACTTCTGGAATTTGTATCATATACTTAAGAAGATGCTCACAAATTAGACACTGCTGTGGTCAAAGGAGACATTCTTTGGCAGAGATAAAGAGAATATTGGCTCTATTTAAATATCACAGTTTGCTGC
Organism: Squalius cephalus; assembly: GCF_949319135.1. Classification (NCBI taxonomy): domain Eukaryota; kingdom Metazoa; phylum Chordata; class Actinopteri; order Cypriniformes; family Leuciscidae; genus Squalius; species Squalius cephalus. Next base: position 12,859,453 of record NC_137130.1, read on the forward strand.
CTTTGATAAGACATCACTGAATTTTTTTCTCATTAAAAAAAATTATTTTCAATGTGTTATTAATTTCATGAAAAATCGTGGCCCGTTTAAAATAATAATAACATAATCTCTCACATTAAATGGCTATTATTAATACTTAGGCAGAAACAATTATTTAATATCATATTACTGATGACAATTTGCCTCATGTTCAATTTAAGCTCTGCTTCTGTAGGTCATTAATGGTTTTTAATTGCAGTCTCTTTAATGTTATTACATAAGCTACTTATTTTTCTGTGCATATTGGTGAATAATAGTTGCATTTTACCTACACAAAAAAACTAGATTCACTTTATATTTTACTGTTCATTATTAACCTTGTCTGCACTTTGATCAGCCTTGAACAATGTTTGAAAAACAATTATTTAAAGACTAATTGCAGATCCCACCTCTTTTTTTTTAGGTTGTCCATTACACAGTTTCAGCTCAAATTCGTCGGATCATTCGCACGCTAAAAATCTGAACGTGAGCTGTGCTGAGCTCAGACTGTAGCCCTGAATTACAACATTTAAACTGTATTTATGCTTCCATTGATTTCCATGATGCAGAGGTGAGTTAAATTCTCAATCTACACCTTGTCACTCACATCAATGAGATATTACACCACAGTAAATACATCTGAACCACAGCTACCACAGTCTGCCTGAGCACTGATCCACTGATAACTATGATGGGAGTTGTTGGACTGATTCTTCACTCAGTCAAATCCAATGCCTTCTAATCTTCTCCTGCTTTTTCTGAATTATTCAAACAGATCTTGAAGTAACAGAGGCGTCCGACAGCGCGCAAAGCTCCCTATGAGAGAGCTTCAGATAATGTGAAATGAATGATGAAATTCTGGGAGCTGAAATGAAAGACTGATGTGATGCATGTTCAAAGGTGGGGCCCGGGTCCCCAGGCCCTTGGGGCGCTCAACAAGCCTCTTTTACCTTTTTTTTTTTTTTTACCCACGGATGAATATGCTGTAACGTCTTTGGCAAAAATAACCAAAACCTATTTCCACATTCACGTGGCACGCGGGCATGTCAGGGAAAGAAACGGCTCTTTGTCCAGCATTGGGGGCAATCGCACAACTTTTCTTCTCATGTTTGAGAAAAAAACAAAAAAAAAACAAGATTGAAATCTCAAGTCAATTAATAGATGAAACACATTTTTCTAAAATAGGTTACTCATTTTTGTAGGAAGCATTTAGGGGGCAATTTAGTTAATGCATGAAATAATTCACGCCATGATGTAACGTCAATTCCTTTTTATCTTGAAAGGAAACTGGCTTATCTGCCTTTTAATAGCACATCAACAAACAAATAGCTTTAAATACCGTAATGTTCTTCGATTAATATTGATGACTTGCTACTTGACCTTGGTACTTGAGTGCGATTAAATAAAACAATAATAGGAATATGCGCACAATTATGTTTACAGTTCAGTACCTTGCTATAAAACAGATATTAAACTTCTCTGTGAACTCAAAATGAAAATGTTTTTTAGTGCAGTTCGCATGCAACATGCTTGTAAAGTCCAAATCCTGAAAGTTTCCCCAAACTTAAAAGCTTTTGCCCAGTCTTTTTATACAGTGTGTGGTTGTGTATTAATGCATATACCTGATATATCAATCTAGGTCTAGGACTAAATGGAGTTATTATTGTGTGTATGTGCTCTGGTGAAGTATGATCTCTGCAGGTCATACACTAATTCCCTATTCATGTATTCATTGTTAAATCAGACACTTATTTTCTGAAATGTAAACATAAAAAGACAGGTGCAATTTCAACTCAACTCGATCATGATGCTTGTCTATACGTTTTGAAATTATATTGGGCAATGAAAGTTCCTCCTCCATATGTACCGTTAACATCAATATAGCATGAGGAAAATCTCCATGGATTTTCAAAGGCATGATCATCATTCCCATTCCCCATTGTGATCTCAAATAAAGAAACCAAACATCTGAGAGCAATTGAAGTGTCTTGTGAAATCTGTTCTTCCCACCAAGCATTGATTTATTATGTGAATTACAAATCTAAATGTTTTTTTGAATAAAGAGGGTGGGTGTCCTTTTGTGCTTTTATTAAAAATCATGAGGTACAGGGTGGAATAACTATTAAAGGATTTCAGACTGTGCTGTAGATCATATGGTTTTCTGTGTTTCCCGAAGCATAATGGTATTACAGCAGTAGTCTTGTTTAAACAATTTATACACAGCGATGGCTGTAAGGAAATCATTAGATGTAGGCCTAAGAAGTTTCTTTCTGTTAAGTGCAATGCCTAATGTGGTGTTACTGTAAATTTCAGGAACATTACAGGGGGCTCCATATTACTAGTTTGATCAGTCTAACATTGTGGCCATTAGAATTAATTTATCAGGACACTGCATGGCACTAATGCAATAGTCTAATGCAATTTCCACTGCACTTTGATACCTTTTTGTTAAGCGTCATATTTAAATAATATTCTACTCTTAAACAGAATATGTTCACATAGGCTATTAAATAAGTAAAGCAAGTGAAAGTAGTATTCTAAGAGAAACTTAGTTTATTTAATAACATGGTCGTGGCACATCAGATGAATAAAACACATTTGAAATATGAGTAAAAATCATAGTCTAGCTATCATTGAACAGAAATATTTTCCCCTCATATAAAAATCTTTAACATTTGCTGAGCAATAGCTAAATACATCAATTAAAATAGTTCCAGAGCATTAGTGAAAATTAGTTTCCGTATACGTGTCTAGATCATCTTTGAACAGAGAAAATTGTTTAGAAGCAGTAGGCTAGGCTACATTTTTGTGGTGAAATTTAGCAAGTAAGAAACACACATTAATAATGTAATATTTCCCTATATTCTCTTTTGAGTAGTCAAACGAACCAAAGAAAATATATTTAAAACAAAAAGAAAAGTCACTTACAAAATAAGATTGGATAAACATTATCAAATCTGACCAAAGTTTCTCTGTGTAGATACATTGCCAAAACAAGTGAATGAAATCATCCTCAGAAGAGTGACAAAAACAGCAATTCACTTCAATGTCTGACTTATTTTTCCTAAGAAAGGCTCTCTTTTATCCTACTTTCAAACGGCAACTCACACGATTCGAACGCTTTCTTCTTGCGAATCGGTTCGATTGATTCTTTAAAAGAACCACTTCAAACGAACGACTCGTTCGCGAATGGACGCAACTCTCGCGATATAAACTTTTCCCGGTTACCTGAGGAAACGAGAGTTTGATTCAAAGTGTACCCTTATTTGAATGAACGAAAACAACCAAAAGTCATCTTAATAACAGGAGGTAGAGTGATGCAAACTAGTTACCTTTAAATCTGTACTGTTTACCGATTAAATATACGTTTCTTTATCTATGTTGTGGAATACTGGCGGTGTTTATGTAATTATTTACCCGTTGTCCGTTAGCTTTGGAAGTATGTGCTTCGTGGAGTCAGCTAGCAACAGCTAACGTTATAAACCAGCTTATTTCTGTCATATAACGTTATCAGCTATGGTTCTGTTTAAACACTTTCTTCTGGCTTATGTGTGGAAATGGGAGGAAAACAAAATGATAATTTTGGCGTGTTCTCTAGTTTTGTCCTCCGCGGTAACTTAGTATGTTTAGTAACCATAGTGTACTCCGCAATATCATAGCAACCGCATTTATTATGTAAAACCATAATTTAGTAAAATACGAAATCTGTAAAACCCATTCGCTATCGAGTTGAATTTCTAGTAACGTTATTTTTGACTTTGGAAGCGAATACCAAGTTACCACAGTGTTTGAGTACTAACAATAATTTGACACTACCTTATTTACTATAGTACTTTTCGTAAAGGGTAACGTTAACTTGATGCAAGCATCTTGGTAACGTTAGTGAGTGAAGATAAGCAAGCATTTGTTTGTGCTTTTTATGTTCTATTTGACATTTACATAAATATCTTAACTTGAAGATACACGCACGTATAAACGTGTATGTGTGTATATATATATATATATATCAGTCATTTGTGAATTGCTTAGTGCATGTTTCAAACATCTAAGTTTGGCAAAGGTGTTTTACGGTCTTTTCTGCTTTATCCTTTAGGTCATTTAATCTTTCAGTTTTTTTGAGAGTGTGAGCGAGAGAGGATCTTGGCTGCATGAAGAGAACCAGAAATGGCATCACCACAAACGCTTCAGCCTGTCCTGAAGATGAAGGTCGACGAGCTCTTCCTCTTTTGGTTGAGTGAGCCAAGTACACAGGCGATGCTAAAAGACTACCTCAACAAAATCAAGACCGGGGAAGAAATAGATCTAAGCCTTATCGATTTTAAGAGCACAAGCACTTTGGTATTAACAGAAAACAACAACATTGCATCAAAGATTAATGGGACGGACAGAATGACTGCGACCCTTGGTGCTCCATGCAGCCCTCCTTCCGCCTCGCTGCCATCTGCGAGTGGCAGCAATAACAGAGCTGGAGGGAATGCGAGGGCCCTGCGACGCTCTGTCAGCACTAAGAAGGTAAAGCACCTGTGTTCAGCAGTCTCTTCACAATGCAGCATGACCCTTGATCTATCACCTTGCAGACCTTTTGTATCCAGGGCCAGTCAGTCTAAAGACATTTGTATTCTACCAATTTTCATACGTGGGACAGTCTCAAATCCATCAATCCCTCATATCACAAATACAAACATAACAGTTTATTTTATTTTTCAAATAGTTAGCATTTCATGTGGTAAAACGCATTTGCCAAACACATTTTTACATAGTTTAACATAGAAACCGTTGATTTCAAGGTGATTATCTATTACCATTTATGATGGTGCTGTCCGTTTTTTTTTTTTAACAGCAACTTAGAGAGGGTTAAACAACTTTTTCCCGGTTTAGCCACAAGAGGATGCTGAATGGCTTGGTTAGTGTATGTAGGGCTCCTGCTCAGGTCAGATGAGCTCTGTGAACTCTGCATGTCTTTGTGTGTGAAGAAATCCTGTTCATGTGTTCAACCCTGGCCAGAGGTGGGTGAATCTCAATGCTGTCAATCCCTGGAATGGTAATGACTGTCATCATGTGCTGTCCAGTGACTCTGGTGGACTTTGCTGCTGGGTTTCAGAGCTCATAAATTGGATTATGCAGGGATATCTTTTACTAAAGCAATGCCTCGATACTTCCTGTTGTCAGTATCAGATCAATGTGTCATTAAATTCACACCTCACTTATTGGCCCAAAAAAAGAAAACTGATATCAAGACAACTTATAATAAGTAGTATCGATGCACCTGTGGAAATGAAAAAGATTGCGTTAAAATTAGCTTCTGCTGTGGAATGCAAGAAGACTCTTGTTGTGCTGTGTCCACATTTCAGGGAAAACTGCATTTTGTCTGGTTTGTATTAGAAAAAAAAGTCTTATTTTAGTCACATACCAAATTTGTTTAAAGTTTGAGGGAAGATAATATAGAAAAATGTGAAATTAGAAACTGCAAACTTTCTTCAAGGATGACACGTATTGCATTTTGAGGAAAGGCATCTTTTGCCAGTGAATGTAAATCATGAGTATTGAGTAAGGGATGTTATTTGACCTGTGTGATTCTTTATTGTGAAATGCTAAGCAGATGTGTGTGGAAGCTTTGATTTCTGTGTCTAGTTATTCTCACTTGCTTTGGTAATCCTTCATGCTGAAGGAACAACTGTTGGCTATTTTATGGTTTCTGGCATGGTACAATCAACATGTGACCACAACTTGTCACAATGTATTTTTTGATCCTGTATGTTCTATTTTGAAAGGCTAAAGGAATTCCAGAATACAAACGCATTCTCTATAGTATTAGTTAAAAATTCAATTAACGTCATTCTGATGCTCATCGGAGCAACTGTTCCGGCGTTGACATAGGACACCAGTAAAGATAGCCTTGGTTCCTCTGTGCAGGAATTAACTACTGGGAATTTGGCTTACACTTCATTGGCAGTTTACATATTTGTCCATGGTGTAATACAGTATGCGTAAACTGCGTCAGATGCTGTTAATGGTCAGAATAATTTGGTGTCTGCCATGCCTGACTCCTGTTTGCAAGGTGAGAGGTCATTAAGACATGTTGCCTAAAAAATGTAAGATAATTAACTGATATGTTTATTTATGTTAAAGTCAAAGGTAGAAATCTTGCCTAAAATGCATAAAAAGTCGTGTAAACGGCCCGTAAAAAGACAGTTTAGTATGTAATGTCCCCCTGTGGTGAAAATCAAGCTTTTAATGTTGTTTATATGTCTATGTGGTGTTTTTAATGTGCTTTAAGACAAACCATGTGCAAATTCATAAGTCAACACCATTGCTAAGTATTTTATCCTGAACACTGCGGTGAACCAAAGACATTGGCTGCGTCCGAAAACTGATAAATGCTGCCTTCGGAGGATGCATTCCAAGGTCGTAAGGCATCAAGACATGTCCGAATGCAATGTTAGTTTCACTTCCTGTCTCCTGAGATACCTTCATCTGATCGATTTTTGAAGGCAGCATTGATGTATCTTTTGCTGCCTTTGATATCCCACAATCCTGTGCTTTCTATTCTGTGACAGTTGAGCTAGAAAAATTAAGTTGGCGTCTGAAAGTTGCGGCTTTTTATCAATGTTTTCCACTTATGATGTCATAGCGAGAAAACACTATTATAGTCATTAAATATTCACTTAGTTTTCACCAAAGCTCGCTCTATTTTGCTGTAGATCATTAAACCATTACGCTGCCTCAGAAATCTGTCCGAAATCAGTTTTGTGAGGAACCTTCATGTGCAAACTCTGCCTACAAAGTCATTGCCTGATAAGGCAGCGAGGCAACAAGTCAACTGCCTACGTTTTCGGATGCAGCCAGTCTCAAAAACGTGGTTTTGAAATCACTGGTGTTTCTGACTTCACAAACTACCTTGTAACCAATCAGGTCAATGTGCAGACGGGCATTAGCATATCATTAACAGCGAGCTACCAGGAGAGTGGCGAGAGAAGCCAGGTTATCCTGGTATATTTTTCTATTGATATGAAAAATCAGGTAGATTTAGCAATATAGCGGGTGTATGATGTATATTTCAATGTTATGATGAACTATATGTGACCCTGGACCACAAAACCAGTCACATGGGTAAAAAAAAATTAAAATTGAGATGTATACATCACATGAAAGCAGAATAAATAAGCTTGCCATTGATGTAGCCTATGGTTTGTCAGGATGGGACAATATTTGGCCAACATACAACTATTTGAAAATCTGGAATCTGAGGGTGCAAAAAAATCTAAACATTGAGAAAATCGCCTTTAAAGTTGTCCATTTATGTTCGCGATTGTGTTGCACTCACTCACAAAAATAAATGTTTTATATATTTATGGTAGGAAATTTACAAAATATCTTCATGGCACATGATCTTTACTTAATATCCTAATGATTTTTGGCATAAAAGAAAAATCGATAATTTTGACCCATACGATGTATTTTTGGCTATTGGCACAAATATACCCGTGCTACTTGTGACTGGTTTTCTGATCCAGGGTCACATATGCCTTTCTCCACTGACGTTTTGAGTTGTTCAAAGCATTTCTGATGATTGTTAGAAGGCAGCTGCCTGACTCTGAGATGGGGAACGGGAACATGGTTTGTGTAACATTAGCAACAAGTTATTAGCTGTTTGATAATGTAGGCAAGCAAAAGGCCAATCATATTAATTACTGTTATGTGTCCGACATTGTAAAGAGCGATACCATTGTGCAGCATTTACCTCAGTAAGTTGGCCGAGTGAATCAATGAGCTGGCGTGGGTGGAGGCGGGGCTAATTAGTATATTTTGTCTTGTGTAGGAATGCATGATAAATCGGCTGCCACATCGGTTTCGGCCGATATGTGTTAATTTTTAATGTTACCGTTATCGGCCCGATAAGAAAATTTGGCCGATATATATTAAAGTTTTATATATATATATATATATATATATATATATATATATATATATATATATATATATATATATATATATATATATATATATATATATATAATGGTTTATTTCCTTCAGCTGAGACATTTCAGATGCGTACTGTTCACCATGATGGTTTTGAATTGCTTGAAATATGATTGGAATCACACAAAAAAGGAAAATTGTTAAGTGCAACATTTAAGTCCGTCATATAGGCTACTTAAAATTATAATAAGAACATTATAATTGTGTGCTTGGGATGTGGCTTTTAATGATGAGACTTGTTTTTGTAATCAGGCTCTCAAAGATTATATAAAAAAAATGGATTCAGATTTATCGGCCAACGTATCGGTTATCGGCTTTTGAATATAAAGAATTATAAGTTATTGGTTTCGTACAACATTTTCATATCGGTGCTTCCCTAGTCTTGTGACTTTTATTTGGAAGTTTAGTTTGACTTTTTTCTTAGCAGTTTATAACTCTTATCTGAACAGTTATCACATAGTGTTTATATTTTTCTCCCCTCCAGCATTTGAATCGTAGCATGTTTGTTAGCGCTCCCCACTTTTGCCTTGCTGGTCATCCTCTCTTCAACCACTTGGCTCTACTGACTGGACACAGAGCTTTGTTTGGAAATTGGCACTATCTGCACAGACAGCTGCCACCTCTTGTTCAGGCAGATCTTTTTCTCGTTCTGTTTGTACCAGCTTACTCTGACAGTGGAGAGTTGTTTTACGTATAGCACAAACACAGAGCCAAATGGTGGGGAAAGTGCTGTTAGGAGAAAACTTTCCAATAGACTCAAATGACAAACAAACATATTGACAAGTTCACCAGTGAGTTTACTTTGGCCCTTTCCCCTTTGTTGTTTTTCCACATTTCTTTAATAGACTAATGAGCAAAGTACAATAAAAGCAGTGAGAAAATTAGGCTTATCAAATGTGTGCAGTATCCTGCCATTGGACGACAACAGGAACTGTTTATGCTGGAATGAGTGGAAGAATGCGGACTCTGATCTGACATCTAAAAATACTTATTTAAGCCAGGCAGGGCTTTATTTTTGCACCACTTTGTTTGTTAGATTCTCTGGCTCCAAGCCTTCAGTGCATATTCACTCACTTTTATGGCAGATCAGTTGTCACTAAAGTCTCCTTTTATTAATCCAATTAGTTCCAGTACTATATGTGCATAAGAAAAGGATTTTCAGATGCACAACGCCTAGCCGCAGAGACTTAGTTTCTTTGGATCAACACAGTTAGAAGGAATTGATGTAATTGCAGTCAGTCTGGGGACGGAATCCGGAAGTTTGTTATAGGACTAAAGATACATTTGTTTCTTGGGTTGCCCAAACAGAGCATGTTGGGTCTTTTAATAGTCCTCAACTGCTTCAGCCATCATTCTTTGAATTCAGTACTTCCACACTGTGCTACTAACTAAGACTTGTCATCTATAATAAGCCACAGAATGGCTGGAAGCTGTAGCCTTGGAAAGCAAAATAAACAAAACATAGGCAGTAATACTTGTGTAATTTTTTTTTAGTTAAGTTCAGTTTAGGCTTTGCGTTCTGCAGTTCTGCTATACAGGATCAAATTGACCTTGGGTATGCAGATGGTAACCAGACTTATTTATTCAACTATTTGTTAAATATGAAATCAGAAGAGCCGATCTTGAGACATTGCAATGACAGCAACCCTACAGCAATGATAGCAATAAACTAGTGTAGTGATTTATTTTCTTCACAGCGGGGCACATTCTTTCCTCCCTAAAAAAAAAAAAGGCCCAAACGTAACGTCCTAATCAGCTAGATTTATTCTCTTTTTGCTAAACTGTAGGACGTGATCAGGCCATCCTTAAAAATATCTTGGTTTGCCGTAACAGCAAAAAAAAAAAAAAAAAAGGTCGGTTGGTCGGTCTATTTTTTTTTTTTCGAGATTCGATGTAAAAAAAAAAAAGTACAATTTTGGTCAAATTTGCATATCGGGACTTCACTGACAGTTTTCCAGAACTTCGTGCTATATATATATATTAAATAACAATTAGAAAACCTGTATAAACTGAACACCAAAGAATAATATTATAGCGGTAATATTATAGGCCTATTCATGTAGCCTAACGGGAGCGCTGCCAATAACGCACCTAAGCTGTCAGAATTGGGAAAAGTGATGATTATTAGTATGTCAAATATATCAAGGAGACATTTCAATTGTTTATTAATAAACAAGTGTTTTCTGTGTCAAAGATGAAGTTGACGATGCTGACGCGATCTTCGCAGTAGCCTAGTGAACGCGCCAGAGAGAAATGCACATTTCATTACATAAGCAGAGAGCAGTCTGTTTTCTTTCGTTTTGAATTGTTTTGTTTAAAAGTGTACATTTCATGCTTTTTTATATATAGGCCTATATATATGTCTCAGGTCTGTGAGGCAAGTAGCTTATACGCTGAGTTTCGGTTCATTTAAGAGACCAGCTCCAGTTCACGCGCCGGCGACTCCGTGTCCTGATTATATTGCCTTATTTAGCCTACCTCTTATTTATTAAATACATGAAATTGGTTGATGAAACATTGATCAAAATTAAGATACAATTAATACAAAACGAAATTCACTTTAAAGACAGACTTTCTACAAAAACAAACTTAATGAAGTGGTTAAAATCATGTCTGCCTACTCCATTTGTCTTCCGATATTTTCGGGATCATCTTATCTTATTCATGCTATTCACTTTTCATATAATCAACATGAAATTTAAAAAATAAATATTATTTTATTTAAACATGAATATGAAACTAAATCGTTTTTTAATGACTGTGGGCTACAACACAGGCCTATTAGACAGTAGCCTACAGAGAAATTTACTGTCGGAGCGTTGCCGGTGAGCATGTGGGGGGAGAGATACAATTTTCGATCAATCATCGAATTTTATTTTGCTTGATATGCCCATTCTTAATATTTGGTGTTTTAAATGCCTGTTTGAGATCTCTGTGAAGTTTTAATTGCCGCTTTCAGAGCGGTCACGTCCGTAACATTGTTTCTTCCTCATAAATGCGAACACGAAAAATAAAATAAAATGAATAGGCTATAAATTATGTTCTGTGGAGAGCCAATCCCTCTTCATCCGGTGGGTATAATAGCCTACTTTTGGTTTGCGCAGTGTAATTCATAGAATTGGCCTACTAAAACATATTTTTCGTGGATCTGAGTGTCGCGATTTCGCTTTCATTTCGCATAGGCCTACAGCCTACACAGCCCTTATAATCATAGATGACGCCACGGGTTTTTATTTAAAAGAAAGAGCGTAGCCTACGTTTGTAGCCTACGTTTGTAGCCTATATGTAGGCCTATTTATTCACAATAAAATATAATTAATATCATTTTATTGCATTTGTATTAGTTGTTTGAAGAGTAAAAAAAAAATCGGTCGGTCTTAACGCAAGTTTACAATCGGCAAGTCGGTCGGACTAAAAGGGGAAAAAAATAAATAATTGGGTCGGACCTAAATTGACTGGGTCGGTCGGGTTACGGCAAACAAGAATATTTTTAAGGATGGCCCCAATAATAATTAATTATTAAAACTACATTAAGTTGCAAAAGTTACTGTTCTTCAAGCGGCTTTCTGTGGAACATGGACAAGCAAAGTAAACTTTGAGCTTTGGTTTTGCCCCTAACTGGTTAAAAACACATCGATACGTCAAAATCCCCAGTTTGGTGAGAATTAAACATTGTCCGTTATGTCTTAAGTGAACACAAACAGTTGGGAAATAATCGCATGTGTATTTGAACCATGCAATCAGTATTAAAGTGACAGCAGCCTAATATTCCTATTGTCTGTGTCATTAATGTTAATCAAACAAGAAAAGACAAAGAGAACATCACTAATTGCTATTTAGTAGATTTACTAGGATTAATCTATATTTAATTTATACAGTGAAGACTATGCAGTGTTTTTACATTTGATTACATTCTGTTGATAAAGTTTTGTTTCTTTTGTTATTTATTTCACACAGGAATGCTATATTTGTAAAGCTATATATTGTTCCTAATCACCTCTAAGCAAGAGAGTGAAATATTATTTTAATTGTTTAAAAACAGTCGATTATCAGGGCCGATTATATCCTGTCAATCAAAAGGGGTGGGAAACTGTGTCAGACTGCAACTCATACTGTGTGTGAAGAAAATCTCTCATGTTGAATTTAGGGAATTTATAATCATTCCGGTAGGAGTTATACTGTACATACTATTAAAGTGAATGTGAGAATTAAACCGCGCTAGTCAAAGCGCGCAGCTCTGACAAACCATTAGCTGTACATGCTATACATGATACATTTCTCAGATATTAAGTATAGAGTCCTTATTAAACATTCCACACACATCAAAATGAATGTGATGCATCATGGTAACACCCTTCATGTTTACCTGCACTTCATGTGTTTTTTTTTTTTTTTCTGATCGGATAGCTATCCAATCACGAAAAGTCCGAAAGAGAGGACATTTTCTCGCATTCCAGATGAAACTGGACAAAGTGCATCTGGTTGTTGAAGCCACAAATGTAAATTTTACTCCTCCTAAAATAGTAAAAACTAAACGTGTGAGCGTTTTTTTAACGGCTCCCGCGGTACCCAGATATGACAGCGCTACTGCAGCACGCATCGTCCCAGAGAATTAGCTGAGCATCCTTCAGGAAGCCGTTGCACTAACTTCCTCAAGTTAAACAAAGTTCGGCATCTCATCCTGAAACACATAAAGTGGGCTTAAAGGGTACATGGGCTTAATGGGTACACTTACCCTAGCTGAAGTAAAATGCTTTAGAAATAGGCTTATATAAGGTTCTGCACTATTTCTATGTTAGCCATTATTATATTTAAAATATGTGTGTGTATTTATTTATACATATTGGGGTGGGGTTATGGCACAGTGATAAACTCAGAAACTTAAAAATGGCACTTCATGACAAAAAGGTTGTTGACCCCTGCTCTATATAGTATTTAGATTCAGAATGGGTCCATAGTTGTCTTTAATTAGTTTTTAATCTGTGCTTTTCCTCTAAAATCCTACACTGTCTTAGCCACCCCACACAGATGATTGGTTGATGTTGCACGTTTTAGTTGCGAAGTGCATTCAGCTCTTAAAAGCACCAAACATGCAATGCATTGAATTAAATTAGCTTGCCGGGGCAAAGTTTTGTTTGCGTGACCTGGAATATAAATAAAAAAATTCATTTAAAAACCCTGCTAAATTACAATGCAGTACCACTAACATCCACAAGACGTGCAAAATAAGAATCTAGGCCGGCAGCCCCGCATTTCAGCCATGTTTCAAGGAAGCTGTCTGAGATCACACAACAGTATGTAGGCTGAGGACGAAGGACATGTTGCCCTTTTTTTAAAAACATGTTTAGCTAATGTCATGTCATGAATCATGCGTTTGATTTAAGGCTTAACAGTTAAAGGGATGGTTCACCCAAGAATTGTGGTTCCAGACTTTCTGCGGTACACAAAAAAGAAGTAACACCACTTTGAAACAAAATGAGTGAGTCAATTTATGACACAATTCTTATTTTTGGATTAACTATCTTTTTAATAGCTGATTAATAATGGTCAGTATGTTGTTAAAAGAATTCGCATCCCAAATTGCACATCTTTAGTTTGCTTTTATAAATGTGAAGTATGCTGATCTATCATAATGTTGCATCCAATTGCAGTTATCAGTATTGTTCTTGGTAGCTGCTGGATCTCCTGCAATCACTGGGTTCCAAGTGAACAGGTTTGTGTCTTTACATAACCTCTATGAGAGCTGTGGAATGCTCACTGAAAAGGGCAGATCCATCTCCACACCCCCCAACTCCACTGCTCTCACACAAACACTCTCGTCCTATCTGACTTTTCAGGATAGGACTGTGACCTCTACCAGCCACTATTGGATGTGTGGAGCAACAGGCAGGGCTGTGATTCAGGCTACTGCACGGCTGAGGAGAGCAGCTGGTGCTTTGATAAAGACAGGCAGAGGAGTGTCCTGTGGCGGGATAGTCACTGAGCAAGATTATCCTGACCCCAGAGTGCGTACTGTCTGCCACACTGGCTCCATTAGCTGACAGCAGCATGAGAATGAAGGAGATCTCTTTACGACAGGACCCTGACCTGAGGAAGGAGTTGGCACTGCTGGCTCGCGGCTGCGACTTTGTGCTGCCCTCTCGCTTTAAGAAGAGGCTCAAAGCCTTCCAGCAAGGACAGGCAGGTTGTCTTATATGTTCTGTGTGAAACCATCAAAGCTTTTGTTTGCTTATTGCTGGCTGTCAGTCTCAGTGACGATGTGATCTGATGTTTGCGTTCCTTAGGTGTGTATTTATAGCAATTTCATTTTGCAAAACAAAATGTTTTGCATTTATAAAATAACTTGGACCAGAGGATTATCAGTGTTTTTAGAGCATCCAAATGTTTAAGAATGAGCAAGAGGCTCTGTCTGCCCTGTGCTAGAGTTGATGATGGTCATTCCCTTTTATAGACATGGCTGTCACTGACTGGAGAAGGCTAGATAAAATGCATTCATCTCTCACAGTGGATTACACTGAGCAGAATCCCCTGCATGCCACATCAGAGAGAGACTTTCTAAATGCGTTAAGCTTCCAAACTTCCATGTAGGGTACTATAAGTTAATGTTTTTAAAAGCAAAAGCTTAGTTTGTTGCATATAAGTTGTCACTGCTTTTACTGATTAGTGACAGTGGTTTACTGCTGAACATACGGTGTGGATGTCTCTAGAATGAGATCGCAAGAGACTAAAGCAAGAAGTAAACAGTCAGGATTACTACATGACACCCAAGATTATTAAGTCATCAAATTTTTTTAGACATGTAAGCAGTTCCTGAAGGTGTTGTTTACTGAGAAGAAACACGGCTGTGTCCATGTGCTGTTTTTATTGCTCCATATATAGTGCATGAAGTAAGCTGCCCGGTTGATAACAATTGAAGCTGCGATATGGACTTATGATTTATTAAACCACAAAAAGCTGTATTCTTTGGCATCAAATTTATAATTGTAAAAAATGTATATATAAAATGAAAAATGTATATTTATTGGATTAAAACAATTGTATGCTTGATGATTATACAATGTATTTTTTGTTTCAAATGCATCATTCACAATAATTCTTGGAATGAGTAGGCTACCGTAATTGAAAATAATTCAATTACAGGGTCTTGTAAAATTTGTCTTGTTTTGGTTTTCAAATACTTTTTTGTTTTGTTTAAAATGATTAGGATTCCCACCTACGCAGTTCGGAAAAGTATGGATGGAATTTAATTTGAGTAATTTCCAGGTCTGGATAAGTATGGAAAAAAGACAACAGAGTAAAATATTTTTGTTTCAAGACTATAACCCCATTCAGTTTTCTAAAATATAAAATTAAGATTTTCTAAAAAAAAAAAAAAATTTGTCTTACAAGCAGGGTGTTTTCATGGCGCAAGTTTAATGATCGTTTAGTGATTGTCGAACATGACTGAATGAATTCAAGGCGCACATTTTCATTACGCAAAACTGTTTGTCTTTACCATAAGCGAGTCTCTTTGAAGTGCACTAAAAGATTGTGTGTGTGTGTGTGCGCCACTCAAACCATCAAAAGACAAAGGAAAAAATGATCATTTAAATCAGACTGTGATTTACTGTTTACTGTTTGGTGATTGTGCCACATCAAACCACATTTACAGTATTCAGCTGATGTGTCAGAGGTGAATATATGCAGGTTATAAAGCGTTTTAGGTTCTTCTCATCATGTAATGGCATGTTAACACTTTGTGAAAACCAATGAAAAAAGGAGACAGATGGCAGATAGGTTTGGAAGTTTGAGTCTGGAAAAGTATAGAATTTTTAAATAAAATGTGTAGGATCCCTGAATTACCGTCATATATCCGGTATAAGTTTTTGAAATCTGAGTGAAGTAAATAATTGTTTAAAATATCTTGGGAACCAAGGCTACTAAATTAGTGGGTGTTCACTGTTGCTTTCTATAGCATGAAATGCATTTGTGTATGCAGCACACTCCAGGTCCTGCTTATTTAATAATTTAATTACTACATTTAATGTCATGCCAAGTTAGTGAAATAAATAAAATTTAATATGAAGCTTTGTGGACTGAGAGGTTGACAGTGGATTTGGAAGGAGTAGCATATTAAAAATATTGTGATCCAAAAAGATCATCAGCTTACATCTCACAAGAACCAAATATTGTCACCTAAATCATTGCCTTGATGTACAAAATATTTGCATCCCTCAGTATAAAACTGCTGTACAGAAAGGGTCAAATTGTCTGAAGTCTACATTTACATGTGTTTGTCTAATACAGAAATGCTAAATCGTTTATTCTGTGTAATGTTGCTTATTCCAGAGAGTGGGCTTTGATGGAGTTTTTTCCCCTCTGTGGAAGTTCTAGGGGGTCAAGATCTTCACAGCTGCAGCTTGACACTCAAATAGTTGAGGTTTTAAGTTACTGTGGGAAGCTGAGCCTTTGGAAAATCAGTAATATGAGGAATTTAATTTAACCACAAGTGTTCACAAAACATTTGGGCATGAAGGACGTTTTGTCATTGAGAAAAGTGTATGTACACAACAACAGTAGGATGTCTTTGTCCAAAGTCCCCCACAATTTTTTTAAATGTAACTCTACTTGGAGCTTTCAAACTACCACCCAACTGTGCAGTCATTCAGCCTGTTCTACAAATTTCAAGTTTTTTTTTAGACTACTTGAATGTTTCAGCCAGGCATGGCTTTGTCAAGCAAATACCAACATTTATCTCTGATTTGTTCCTCCTTGTTTTATAAACTTTTAGATTTATTATTTTTTTAGTCAGTGTAATTAAAGGAGAACTCGGCAACTCTAGCGAACTCTAGTTACTTTCTTCGCTGATTTTTCCTTTTGTTGTCGCATGTTTTCCCCGCGAGCTCCCCCTACAGCTGTGGTAATACATCATACATGCGTGTGTGTTTGTCGAATTGCCGTAAAGCAATTCGTATTTCGCGCTCGTTCTCGTTCTCGTTCTCGCTTCTCATGAGACTTCCAATTTTTATCTTGCCGGGACGGTAGTCCCCAAGTTGCAAGGTTGGTTTTCCGCCTGGGAACGCTGGGGGGAGCGGGGAAAGTCACCAATATCACCAGAACAGGTTGTTTAACCATCCAAATGAATTCTAGACAGTTTTATTAAGTTAAAAAAGTTGCCAAGTTCTCCTTTAAATGCTTGATTACAAAATGTAAAACCAATCCAATAGTTTTTTTCTGATGCTGTCCTACCAAGTTAATGTTTCAAACAGTTATGTTTACCCTACCCTACCCTTACCCTAATGTGCTAACCCTAACTTTAAAACTGTTCTTTCTGAACATTCCAGCAAATAATTGACAACGGATAACAGGTTAGCACGGGGTGTCACTCTGCAGAAAGTTTTCTTATTTCAAGTTCATCCAGACCCAGACAAAAGTCATAGTTGTTCTTAATTACTACAAAAGCAATTATGTCCTATGCCTTTTTTCTGTAAACAGGTGGAAAGTGTGATATATTAGTGTATTAAATAAGATCAATTGAAGCCATTAATCACGTCTAATGTTTCAATTAATTATCCACGACACGTTCTTATCCTTCTTGTCTTGGGTACTGCATCATGTGGAACAGGTATCCCAAAAAATATTGCAAGCCTCCTCAGTCATTTGCGTGGTGTGCATCTGTCAAAATTCTTTTGAATTGTGTTTTACGCATACTGGCAAGTAATGCGACTAAATTAAACCCATCACTGTGAAATGCTGATTGAGGTGCCATTTTCAGAGCAACCATACATCTCTCCCACGATGAGTCTTGTGGCTATATTGGCTAATGGTTATTATTTCTGTCTGTTTCAGCAGGCGCAGGCTAAGAAAGAGGAGCCCGTTACACCAGCTTTAAGTGAAAGCATTCCAAAGTTCTACTTCCCTCGAGGGCAGCCCCAGGCCAACGTCAACATAGACAATCTCATTTCCAAGATAGAACAAATATTTTCTCAATTTCCTGATGAAAGAGTCACTATTAAAGACATGGGGCTAGTCGCCAAGGTAAGTGTGTATTGTAACGTGCCACCTTTACCTGCTCGGCAAATTGTTCATTTGTCTAACTAACTTATAACTGTTTACAAGTTGGAAGGTTTTAATTTTCCTGTAGACCAGTGGTCTTCACTATATTTTTCATGCGAGCCACACTGATAGGACAAAGTCAGTAGGAGAGCCATTTTACCGCAAAGTATAAAAAGTTACATCCAGTCATAAATACCATGTCTGCCTATCAATCTGTCACCCCTGAACAATACAATATGCAATGCAATAAATACAAAAGGGTGAAAAAAAAAAAACATTATTATGATTTATCAGTCAAATTTGTAACTGAGACAAGATGATTTCCTTTAATGAAAACAAAAAAAGGGATTTCCAGAAAATATTCATCCCAGAATGACCTTAAGTTATTTTTTTCTACATTAGCCCATCTTGTAGGCCTATCTAACCAACCAAGAGCACATGCAGCGTTAAGAGCTGGAAAGACCGCCATATAACTGGCATCTCTGCAGAGACTGGATATTTACATGCACAACTTTTGTTTCAGTCGGACTGAATTCATTCCGATTGATGAATCTGAATGTATTGTAGTTTACATGAACGCTAAACATCGTGATGTGATACATGATCGGGTTGATGTGCGTGTTTATAAGTCAAAAGATTCAAATCGGAATATGAACATATGAACCGTTGTGCCGTGCTGTTTGTATTTATCACGCAGTAAAAATGCCCAAAGTCGTCTGTAGGCCTATGATATTCTGAAACAAGGACTGGTGAGCCGTTGTCCTGCTTCACTTCACAGATGCTGAGTAAAAGGAGAATTATAGAATGACAGGACACTCATTTATGTGACACTTTATTCATCAGGAGAACAGCTCGTTCAGCGCGTCATACGTCGTCCTTTCAGTTTCGGTTTTCAGTCGATCAAGTTTTTTCACGTTCTCTCGATAAACCACCCCTTTCAATCCGATCGAAATTATTTGTAATAGAGCTGACACTTTTAGTTTTTAAGGGGTTATGTTAAAGCCCTACTTGTTATTAATGGTTTTATGAAATATCTCTAGTGAATGCATTATCATAATCAACGTACCGCCATGCGAGCCACAAATTAAAGCTTGGCGAGCCGCATGAGGCTCGCGAGCCGCGCAATGAGTAACACTGCTGTAGACAGTGGAGAAATATCACCAGTGTTATGTGTCAAATGATTTATCCTGAGGAGAAGCCGTCTAGGTAAACGACAGGGTTCAGAAATTTAAACAGAATGATTTATAAACATAATCTTTGCTAATTAGCCCAATTTGTATTTGCATATGTGAAAGATCTAGTCATAGTGTTCAAGCACTTAGAAGAAACTTCTGATTGTGCTCAATTGCTTGTTTAAAAGAGAATGATTATAGTGTTGCAGAAATTCCTCTTCTGTAACTTTCCAATCTCAAAACTTGACAGTTTGTTTGGCACTTAATTAATTAGATAGAAATATAATGTTTGTTTTGAAGTGCATGACATCTTGACCTATTTTGTCACCCTGAGGTCTATTTCTGTGTGACCCTATTGTCTCTTTGCAGGCCTGTGAGTGCCCACTCTATTGGAAAGCTCCATTGTTCCATGCTGCTGGAGGAGACAGGAGGGGATATGTGTCCGTTCACAAGTTTGTGGCAATGTGGCGAAAGTAAGACAATAGTTCTCTTTACAGTGCCCTTTCACATTAATGTCTATAGTGGTCAGTGGCTACACAAGTGCGTGAATGTCCTTTTATCAAGGGCTGAAGTGATGTGAGCTCTCTGTGTACAATTTTGGAATGGTACTGCAGTTTATTTTAGGTGTCCCTGCAGAGGTTTGTGGTTTTGTTTTGCTTTTGGAGAAGGGGAGGGGACTGTCTTGTATACACTCATTCAAGTTTTCAACTCAGGATCTATGAAAATCCTGCAGGGGTTCAATGAACGGATATATGAAATTCCTTGGATTTTCCTTAAAATATGTAATTTATAATATATAATATAGAAATACCTTCTATAATATATCATTAATGTAGCACATTTATGTAAATATTTGTATGTTTTTAATGAGATCATTAGTGATTGTTAGAGTACTTGGTTTGACTGAGCATCTGGGTGGGGGGTGTCCCTGAGTCTGTAAAGGTAAAAAAAGAAAAAAAAAACTTGTTTTATGATTATTCCTCCATTGTACATCAGAACTGGCTGAGCGTGATTTCCGGAGCCTCATTTGTAGATTCCATTAATCCGAAGCCACATATTTAAAGTGAAGGGTTTTGGAGACCATATTGCTCTTTGAAAGGGTGAGATGGAGCCTGAAACCATCTGTTTCCTCTCCACAGAGTGCTTCAGACCTGTCATGATGACGCATCCAAATTTCTTCACCTTCTGGCCAAGCCTGGCTGCAATTATTTGGAACAAGAGGACTTTATTCCATTCCTGCAGGTACAGAGTGCTGGACCTACCACTGAGAACACAAGTCAAAACACGCTGAGCATCGATATTTCGGTTTCATGTTATTTGCTCTCGTTGCTTGTTTTTATGTACTTGCAAAATTCCAAATGTGGCGCTAAATGTTCTAAAATAATTGTGCGCAGAAGTGCATTCTTTGAGTTCAGTGATGGACATATCATTTATATTCAATGGCGGGATTGGCCGTGCACAGTGGAAGAGATCTATTCTGGCGTCTGCGCTTTAATTTGTATTGTGTAGCTTTAGCAATTGCTTTGACCGTTTTGATGAATGAAAAAAGTATTGCTATGGAGTAGATTGGCCTGTTCCCGTCTGCTCCTTTACAGAAGTGATTTATGTGTTTTTCTATTGTTTAATTTCACATGGGGAAGGGTCAAAGAGTCTCGCACCTCCCCCAAAATAAGTTGTCGCAATTTATCACCTTTTACGCATGTATACCAATATTTGATTGTGAAACATGCATGAGAAAAATCTTTGCTTCTCTGCTGATGAATGCACTTGATAGGAAAAGTTAGTGGGCCATATATATATATATGCAGAGACTGCAACTGAGGCCTTAAAATCAGCCCTTTGTTCTTAGAGGTTTAATACCTTTAACATTTCCACACGTCTTGTACCAAAACATTATCCTCTGCAAGTGGACAGAATGATTCGCCTTTTCTCTAATCTAATCCAGAGCCTCTTCGCGCACAAATGGATTTAACATTGGGCTTTTTTTTTTCTGTAAGGCAGTGTCAGTTATTATATGCTGACTTTGATGTTATATTGGTGTATGAATCATTTTTATGCTTCTTTTTTTTTCTTTTTCTTTTTTTAAGGATGTGGTGGATTCACATACAGGTCTGGCATTTCTAAAGGAGGCTTCAGATTTTCACTCACGCTACATTACAACTGTAAGGAATTCTTCCAGTATTTTTCTAGTAACCAGTCAGCTGGTAGTAGTATTTTGCTTTTTGTATATGAAACATAGATTTGCACCATTAACTGAAATAACATGAACTGACTATTTACACAGTTATTGTTTTGGTACACCATAAGATTGGACAGTTGACAGATGACTCAATGAGCCTGATGTTCAGCAAAGTGCTTCTTCTGCCAACAGGTAGTCCAAAGGATATTTTATAATGTAAACCGCTCATGGACTGGAAAAATAACATGTCCAGAACTCAGGCGAAGTACTTTTTTACAGGTAAATATGTTGCGAGTCTATCTAGGCCTGTAATGAACATTTGACAGTTAATTGTCATACTAACTGATAGATATAATTGTAACTAAAATAAACAGAAAATACGCAAAAAGATAGTGTTTGCTCAATATATAGCGTTTTAAAATAAAAAAATTTAAACCTAGCCCACATTAATATTATTTTAGATTAATGGCTGATTTATATATTATTGTTGTTGTTATTGTAGATTTTAAATATGATTTTGTTAACAGTTAATTACTTTCAATAGTAATAGATTTAACTCTCACGCTGCTTTTTAAGGCTATCTGGTGGAAGCCCCTAGGTTTAATTTTGAATGCAATATGTGAATGGAATTTATAGTGCTGATTTGATTTTTCTAAAACCTACCTATAATTTATGTGACTTAGGCTTGGCGCGATAGTCGGTGTTACCGGTGTTACACGGTGTTCAGTCGCAACACCGGTTGCATCACTTGCCCACCGCAGCACCGCAAAAAAAAAAAAAAAAATTTTTTTTAAAGCAATTACGCAGTATCCGTATTTTCTGTCACCAGTTGACTAGCGTTGTATGATCACGCTCAACCATTCAAGCGCAACAAAACAAGAGACCGCGCTGTAAGTCCTGCCTATTACACACACACGCACACACGGAAAAGACGCGCGTCAGTATCGAGTTCTCTTTTCGGCCTTGAACAAAACATAACACACACAAATTATGCCAAAATGTCCGTTTTGTCGAGTGTTCTCATAAGAGCAAATGATTTAAATAATATCATAAATGAATGTAGAGATTTGTGAGAAAATGGGACGCGTGTCAGATGGAGTGTCATTAATGTTAATCAAAGAACAAAGGTAAGAGAGTAAATTACTCACTCAGACCCGGCGCCAGGAGAATTAGTATACCGGTAGCCTAATAATCATGAATACACTCTCTTGTGTGCATGAATGAATCTTTTAACACATCTCCGGCGAACGGCTTCTTCACGCAAAATAAAAACTCTTCATAAAGCGCAGTGAAATTCATGTGGCGTTTCCTGATGGAACGAGGTTGTTCGTTAACTTCATTTTATACGTGCAATTCACACGAGCTCTAAACGAATGTGAGACTGCTGCGATTAGTCAAAATTTATTAATGAAACAAAATCAGAGGGAATAGTTTCTTTAATGTATTTTTTTCTTTTAGTTTTTTTTTTTTACCGGTTGGCCACACGGCTTTCATAGTTTTCAGTTAGGCTAGTGCGGAGACCAGGGCCGGGTTTCCCGATAACGATGTATCTTGGATCTTAAGAGCGTTCTCTATGTGCAAGGTTACGCTCGTCACACGCCGCAGTTCCACGCGCGTTTCCAAAAAATGCACTTAACATGAATGCGCGAGAACGCATTCGTGATACTTAAGAGTCACTGTCCATTCGCGAAGTGCTGAAATAATAACATGCGTTTTTCATGAATAATAACGAACCCACCATTCAAACACTGTGGTTGGATCCGAAATCGCGCCCTATACACTCAAATAGGGCGTTATTGTTCTCAACATAATCTTAAGCAGTGAAAAATAGAGGACACGGACAACGCGCTGAAAGACAGGACCGAGCAGGTAATATTTAATATGAAACAAAGTCTCAACTTTCAAATTTGGTCAGTCAAACAAAAATAAAATAGGCCTACCGTTTTTTGGCTCTTTAATGTGTCGTGACAGATTGCCTCAGTTAAAGCCAAGTTCAAATCCACCGAAGTTTGTCGCACAAAAATTGTGGAATTTGATTGGTCAGATCGCATGTCAATCAAACTCAATACGAATGATGAATTGACGCCATGTAAAAAAAAAAAAAAAAACATCACTCTAACACCCCCCACCCCCACGATGATACCGGTAATACCGGTGTTGTCACAAGTCGATTAACCGGTGGGAGAATATTATCACCGTCACATCTCTAATGTGACTAAGTTTTTCCGTTGTGTAATGGTAAAAATGTTTCCCAACAGAATGTGGCATTACTGGAAGAGGAGGAAGAGATTA
Source organism: Squalius cephalus (assembly GCF_949319135.1). Taxonomy (NCBI): domain Eukaryota; kingdom Metazoa; phylum Chordata; class Actinopteri; order Cypriniformes; family Leuciscidae; genus Squalius; species Squalius cephalus. Next base: position 12,883,129 of record NC_137130.1, read on the forward strand.
ACCAGTTGACAGAGTTCTTCTCCTATGAACATTTTTATGTCATCTACTGTAAGTTCTGGGAGCTGGACACAGATCACGACTTGTACATAGACCAGAGAGACCTGACGCGACACAACGATCAAGGTACCCGTCCACCCGCTGCGGTTTGAGGGCCGTTTCACTTTTCTGACATGCTGTTTAACGATTGGCTGCTTATTGCTGGAGGTGACTTTAAATATCCATCCCCTCCAGCAGCACTCGACTGCATGTGTTTCTGTTTGCTGCACTATGGGCTTAGTAAATTGAATGAAGTGCGCTGAAATTTTAACATCAATTTCCTCTACCATGACGGCATGTCTGGCACTCTAATAATTTTATCTCCTTTCAGGCATCGCTGTGTCTTTAAAATGATTAAATAAGGATATTAAATCACTGTGTCTTGCTGTTGCAATTTACAATATTTACAACCTTTGACAGCGAATTATTACCCTATTTAAGCATAAAGGATAAGACTGTGATGTGATTTTTCTGCTCTCTCTGACAGCCATTTCCCACCGAATGATTGAGAGACTATTCTCTGGAGCTATATCCAGGTACCATCTTTCATTTTACAGACTTTCTTTTTTTATTCCCTCCAATTTTTTGAAAGAGTGCGTGTAATGTATCATATTGTTATAGATTTTATGAGTGCTGTGGTTTAATTATTCTCTGATGCTCAGGGACAGAAAGGTTCATAAAGAGGCCAAGCTAAACTATGCTGACTTCGTATGGTTCCTCATATCTGAGGAGGACAAAAAGACTGAGACCAGGTAGTTGAAAATAATGTCCTCAATCTTTTTTTCCTTAATTTTTTTATTGCTTGTAGATTTCGTATATGGTTTAGTGAGTTTTTATCAAAATGGTAGGGCTGCAACTAACAACTGCCTTGATCATTAATTAGTCAATTCTTTCTTTGTTGCTTGTGTAGCATAGAGTACTGGTTTCGCTGTATGGATCTGGATGGGGATGGAGTTCTGTCCATGTATGAGCTTCAGTACTTCTACCAGGAACAGTGTCAGAAGCTTGAGGCTTTGGCCATTGAACCACTGCCTTTTGAGGACTGCCTGTGCCAAATGTTAGATATGGTCAAGCCAGAACTCCCAGGTATTATTCGAAGAGATGAATAACTTTTTCTTGGATCAAACTTCCTTGGTATTTTATCCTTTGCATGCTCATCTGCCATCATACTGAATTAGATCACATCCTCCTAGCAAAAGTAAGCAAAACAGTGAAATCTCTTGCAGCGTCTTAAACCATGTGCTCTTATTTTTGTTAGGAAAGATCACTCTCAGGGACTTGAAGAGATGTAAGCTTTCCCATATTTTCTTTGACACGTTCTTCAACATTGAGAAGTACCTAGACCATGAACAGAGGGATCCCTTAATGGCTGCAAGGGTAATGAACAACAGATTATTTATATCATTTTATTGCTGTTGTGGTCATTTAGATGCTGTAATAATATTGGTGTTCTTTGTATGTAATTTTATAGGATGCTGAGACAATGGGACAGGAGATTTCTGACTGGGAGAGATATGCTGCAGAGGAGTATGATAACTTGGTGGCTGAGGAAACTGCGAACGAGCAGTATAACGATGGGTAAGAATGTTTCTTATACCCACAGACCACATTTTTATCAGTGCGCAGCTACATCGAACGAACAGCACTCAACTTCTGCTGGAAACAACCTCTAAGCTGCACGTCTAGACTCAGTCCTTCACCTCATGCAGCAGTTTAATAACATCAATCCACTTGTGTCATTTGCTGCAATGTCACTGCACAGAGTCAGTGATCGGAGGGCTGATGAGGTTTTGTGTGATGATTTTAGGATCAGCACAGACTTCTAATGGCAGGATGAGTAGAGTTGAAACAGGTAAGACACTGTAGGTGCAGGTTGAGGTTCCTTCCATGTTCTGTTCCGTCGTGGGTTCCTTCACGTTTTGCTCATCAGATATCGGACTAAAGTATGTTTTACATGCTAAAATTTCCAACAAACTCTCTTCAGTATTGTCAGGTGTCTTTTCACGTCAGTTCCTTATCCATTTGCCATTTAGTTGGTTGTAAAAAAAAAAATTTTCTATTTTCTCCATAAGTATTGAACCAAACAGGCCAGGTCTGAGATGAATCACTGCATTATGATATTTTGTAACACAATTTTGTTTTTTGTTTTTTAGCTATGACAATGCTCTGGACCCAGTTGATCACATTACATGTGCTTTTGACCTTCGGAACGAGAAGAGACATCTCTTTGAGATTCCCAACCCTCACAGTAACCTGGACCTGGATGAATATGAATACGAGGACGATTTTGAATGACAACACAAGTAAAGGCGACTATCTGGTAGTGTGTAGAACAGGATGTGGACTGATCCTGCTCTCAAATACTGATGCTGCCTTGTTCAGCTAACCAAGGCTCAAGAGCGTACACTCCTTCAGCCGCTGGATGCCAGACAGTAAACCAGCGGTCTGGCGAGGCTCTGTTTAGCAAGACGGATTGTGCTGGCCCAGTCTATCTGTCAGTGAGACATCTATGCACAACCAGGTCTATAAAATGTAGCTGCACTGTAGGTTTCAAGCAACTACACTGGAACCAAACCGGGACACTTGAAATATTGAATGTGCACTAAGTTTATAAATATTTAAGTTTTTACTCTCAGAATTGGTTTATAAGACATTCCAGAGATTCACCAAAGTGATTTCAGCTTCATTTCAAGGATGGCTTGAATGGATGAAATAATGTGGTGATCAGACTCTGACATGTCTATGTGAGAGGTGTCTTTAAATTATAATGTATTTATATGTATTTGTAAATATTTGTTGTGTTTGCCTCTTGTTTGTTCAAAACCTTTAGGCTTAGTCCACTTAAATGTTTTCAACAAATTAAATTTTTCATTTCTATAGAAGTGCTTCCTAAAAATATGCTTTTATTGTAAACTTTTTCGGTCTTAAAATGTTCAATAAAGTATTAAGACAGAAGTTTTTCATGCATTCTCTCAGGATGTTACTGCCGTTTAATCAAACTTTAAAAAAGCAACAAGAAATGTGTACATTAGAAAGTTTCAGTATAAAGTATAGCCACATTTTAGTTTTTAGTTTTTTTACATTCTAGGACCTCAATACATTGGTCACTTTTTCAAAACTCTTCATTCTTTCAGTTTGATCTAAAAATAACATATTTTATACATGTCTCAAACCAACTCATTCTTCCATAACATTAGCAAAGGTTGTCATCCAACAAACACACTTTGTCACTCCTAAAACAATGACAGACATTATGCATAATACTTGTATTGACATAAAAAAAATGGAATGATCTTTCACTTGATATAAAGTTAAACAATTGTTGGGTATAATCCAAATCCTGCTGCAGTATCTCTCAATAGTGGAGCTCATGGCATTAGCATACAGAAGAGCATATTCCTGTTCTCATTTTTGCTTGAGAACAGCATGACTGTGCTGGTCCACAAACATGGAATTCATGCGGGTTACTGCTGGATTTTTCAGCAGGGATGTTACATGGTCCATGTTTACATCACAGTACAACATTTTTCCTAAATTGCCTCCTTTTGTATATAAGGTAATGAAATTGAAAGACTAACACACGTGTAGGTGTTCAACTACATCTAATTGTTTTGATAGCATTTCTTTTTTTTACATTTAGAATATATTTCAATAAGGTATTACTGTATAAATTGCTATCTTATTCAATGTAGCATTTTTAGGTTTTGAACTTGTGTAAAAGTTGGTAGCACATTTACAGTCTTGTTCCCCATGTACGTTACTATGTACTTATAGTAATTACAATAACTAGGCACTAACCCTGAACCTACACCTAAACCGAACCTTAACCCACATAGTTACCTTATATTACCCAGTACTTTCTTAGGTACGTGCATGTACTGTGAAATAAAGCGCAACCTAAAAGTTTTGAGAAGAGTATGTAAATGTAAGTGTGGCCTGTAGGTTCAAAGAGTTTTAGTAAGTGAGAAAATTTGTTTAACTTGAAAGATGCAGTCATTCAATGTGTCTTGTGCCAAAATAATCCACATTTTAGCCCACATAGACTACCGTTGTGCTCATTGTATGAATAGTTTTGAAAAAGTGGCCTAAGTATATTGAGAAATGGGTTCTAGCAATTGTATAACTGTAATGTTTGTTAACTAAAAACAATGCAGTCACACCTCTGAAAACTTCATAATTAACATGTTTCATTTTCTTCAAGACAAATTTGTTTGAAAGATTTAGGAAGTGACTATGGACTCCCTTCCAATATTTAATTACTACAAATATAAAAAAGGGGTGGGAAATGTGTATATTACATAATGACAAAAAATATAGCTGCATGTCCTCAATTTACAACATAACTGTAACTTATTTAAATACCCGAATGAAGGCAAACACTTTATGATTCAGAAATATGCAGCAAAATATGTGGTCTTAAAGTACACAGGGCAATACATAGGACCAAAAAAAAAAGATTGACGGTTCATACTGCAATTTTATTAATTTTAGCAATACAGTAAGTTTTTTGAAATCAAGTCGATTTGAGAGTGCATTCTGCCCATAGGCTAAGTGCTAAACATTTTAGCAACAGCAATGCACCATGTATTTTCATTCTTTACAAAATATTTCAGCACCAACATACTAGTTCTGAATCTGATCATGATTATTACCGTATTGCCATTTTAAATGGCACAATTTACATGTACAGGACATTATGCAATACTGACAAAAGACAGCAAATACAAAAACAGATCCATGATGACAGATGTGAACTACAACATTAGACATCAATATCTACAGTGTCAACATCCACCTCATCACTGCTCCTTGGACCTTTATCAGACACGAGACTGCTGCTCCGCTGGACCTTTGAGTCTTCACAACTACACATGGAAGAAAAATACAATAGTGTGTTACTCAAATGACTGACAGGTTCAGACTGTCAATAAGTGTTTATTGACCTCACCTTTTCAAAACCTTGTTTCCTTTTGATTCTGTCGATGGTGAAAGAAATCTTTGGTCCCCTGTTAAAAAAATAGATTATAATAAACTTCACATTATAAAATACATTGTTCTTAGTAACCAATACAGATAAGTCACAGATATATAGTCTGACAAAATATTTACTATAGCAAAAGGATTTTTTTTTTTTTTTTTTTTTACCTCCTTGTAAGAACTTTGAAGCATGACAAGCTATAAGTCATCTAAAATTTTATTATAAATAATATACATACACTGATGCTCCAGAAGGAAACATGATGCATTAAGAGCTGGGGGGTGAAAACTTTTGAACAGGATGAAGATGTCTAAATTTTTCTTAACTATCAATTTTTTTTCATTCAGTACTGCCCTTCGGAAGCAACAGAAGATACTTACATCTTTCCCAGGAGACAAATTAAGAACAATTTACCTTGATCTTCAAATTCAAAATGTGTTCACCGCTATATCACCCTGGTCTATATGTAAACATCTTTTATGTAAAATGTCTCATTCAGGACAGTTCTAAACAAAAAATAACATGCATTTTGTATAATCCCTCTTATTTTGTTAAAATAATTAACATTTTGTAGACTCTGCAAGGTGTATGTAAACTTTTGTGAAGTAAATTGCATTACTATAACCCTGGAGCTCAGAGGTGGCTCACCTTCAGAGTTGACTTGTTTGATGGAGGGTGATCTGGAGCGGTTGGTGAGGGAGGGCTGTTTGTTGGTGTCCGAGCTGATGAAGGACGTGGCATCTTCTCCCTCAGCCGTGCCCATCAGAGATGCTCTGTAGTAGATCAACGGCATCCAGCTCTCCTCTCTGTTACTGATGACCTGCTCACCAGCAAACTTCTGCAGATAACTGTAGCTAGAGCGGAGATAACCCGTTTATAAAAGCTATATGTTAACTGGCATGAGTGATAGTTTCAGCAAATAAAGAGACTGAAGCAAAATGTCATATGTGTGGAATTCCTTTAGGTTTAGCTTTAAGGCTTACATAGTCTTCTTGTCGAGTTTGAGCAGTTTGCCGGAGAATTCGCTGAGGATGGTGAGGTATGAGATGTATGGTGGAGAGTGTTTCTCAGACTGCTGAACGAATCCTTTGAAAACGAACTCAATGCCGTCCCTGCACAAAGAACAAATACTAGCAAGAGGACATTTCCTTTTAAGACCTGAATATTCCTTCTCTTATCCATCTATATTTGAATTCTAATATAAGATCAGGACTGCAGCTGACAAAATTAATCCTCAGCACTGAAATAACCAAGGATGAGACTTTTATGTACTGGCTAAATGAAGCCATGCAGTGCAGCATCTTGATGTAACTATTTTTATTCGAGGACAAACTTAGAAATCATTTGGGTTTTGGCTATATCACTATGGCCGACATCTGAAGTGAACTTCTTCGACACTTGAGTCAGAAGCTGAGTCAGTCGAGTGGACTGCCGTACCTGTGGATCATGGCCAGGGATTCGCGGGATTTGATCTGGTCCCATCCGAAAGTGAGCGAGAAGCGTCTGGCCAGCTCCTTGATGCTGCTGTAGGTCTGAACCCTGGAGCTGCATGTGTTTCCTCTGTCCTGCTCCTGTTTCAGCCTCAGGTACAACTGAAAACACACATTCACAGGATACAGCTTGTATCAAATCTGCCCTTATTTCTGTGTGATTCCTATGATCATCAAAATATATTGCAGCTTTACTTTCCTCAGTTCAGAGGGGGGAGAAAAAATATTTATTTGCTGCATATTAACATACATACAAAATACATTCATTATATTCATGTGGGGATGAGAAATCTGATTTAATTCTGATATATAATGAACACACATGGTTAATTTCACTAGTCACAAGACATTGGTCAGATCAAGTATTAAATAATAATTAATGATACAAGATTCATTTTCACTTTATAGTTTTAATTACACAAATTTTGAGCAATACTAATAAACAAAACTATTTAATAAATAATAATATTGAATCATTTTTAAATCATGGAGCAGCACAGACGTTGCTATTGCTAGAGTTATATTATTAAGATACTATGGTCCAAATAAAATATTTTTTAAGAGTCCAAGTTCATTGTTGTCTAAAATGCACTTTTTACACATTACATAACTGCATTAAATTGATCAAAAGTGACAGTTAAGAGTCAAGACTGAAAAAACTAGAAAACTGTTTCTAATCTTCAAAGAATCTTGAATATTCCAAAATATTAAGCAGCACAACTGTTTTCAACATCGATAATAATAAGAAATGTTTCTTTAGCAGCAAATCATTATATATGAATGATTTCTGAGGGATCAAGTGACACTGACAGGAGTAATGATGCTGAAAATGCAGCTTTGCCATCACAGAAATAAAGTTTTTTTTTATATATATATATATATATATATATATATATATATATATATATATATATATATATATCTACAGTGCTATGCATAAGTTTAGACACCCATGCTAAAGTTGACTAAAAAGAGGAATAAAAAATCCTTTTTTGGAAATTGAACTTAAAGGCAGGGTAGGCAGGATTTTATAAAAACCTTTTTTCCAAATTTGTTTAAACTTTCTATATATATCAATACATAATTAAAATGTAAGTACTCTGAAAAAAAGAGTATAAAAATCAAGTGACTCTAGACCGTTTAATCTGCATTAAACACAGCTCATTATTTCCATTCGGGACGAAACAAAGGATTGGCTTAGGCGACTGTCAGTCTCTCTCGCAACCATGGCAACCACCCTTTTGGCATGTGATCTGCCCACTTGTGCGCGCACGTTTGATTTGAGGAATTCAAGAGGCACAGAACCTAGGAATAGCAAAACAATGGCAGAGAAAGAGCAATTCAGCAAAGGCAAACATGGCAAAAAAAGAAGACAGTACTAGAAAAGGTAATGAACAAAAAGTCTTCGGATAAACAAAGAAATAAAACGCGTGTCAATATCGGCGTGGCTTTCCAGCGACCACCCCGTCCTCGGCCTCTACTTCCTCGGACCCTAGTTGCACGCCACGGCCTCTTGCACGACCTCCTCTGCTTCGCCCTAAAATTATTTGTATTTTATCATATGTCATTTTACAAAAGGACATTTTACAAACCTACGTTTCGCGCATGTGCTCCTGCACGCACTTTTTCAGTCACAACACAGCAATCAAAGGAGGACGCGCTGAACACTGTAATGCTGTTCTCTTGCTTCATAACTCGTACTGAGAAGAAGGATTGAGTTGCAAAGGAATTTGTTCAACCACATCAAAGTTTCGTAACTAGTAAGTCCGTGCTTTTTCTCTTTTTGTTCTTATGTGCTGAAGGGCCGCTGTGCCTTGGTGAAACGGTGTTTGTATGTGAAGAGCTCTTTTCCAAAACGCCATAAACCTAAAAAGCTGCCTCAAAGAACCAGCAAAAGTAATGATTATGAATATGTAAAATATTGCAATAAGACATTTGAATTGTTTATTAATTTCTGTGTCGGCTGCAAAGATGAAGTTGACGATAGGCTATTGAATCGCGATCTTCGCAGTAGTGAACGCACCGGAGAAATGCACATTTATTAGGCTACATTTTATTTTGTTTTGGATGGTTTTGTTTAGAACCAGCTTTCTGTAAATATATTTCACATTTTTTAGGCCTGTGAGGCGAGTAGGCTACGGTTCGATTCACGATGATATAATCTCCAGTTCAAGCACCTTATGTTGTGATTGATAGCCTATATTTACTTTTATGTTTTAAATACAGGAAATTGGTTAATGAAAAAAATATTAAAATTAAGATACAATTAATACAAAACGAAATTCGTTTTAAAGAAAGGCTTTGTGCTTTCTGTTTTGAGGTCTCTGTGAAAGTTTGAAAGTCTTAGTGCCGCTTTCGCGCTCGCTATAATGGAGAACTGTCACGTAATATTGTTTTTTCCTCATAAATGCAAACACGAAAAATAAAAGACAAAAGACTTTTTTTAAAAAGACAAACCATACATTTTTGAAAAAAAGAAGAAGATGTATTAATAGCGTTTTGGGGGAAAAAATGATGGATTTATACCGTTTTGAATTTTTTTCTTTTTTCTTTGAATTGATCATCAACAATATTGTTGTTTGATTTAATAATCACTGTTGCAAGAAGTGCCTAGTGAATTTTTTTTTTTTTGTAAGTGGAAAAAGTAGGGGCTGCCACAGATTCTGTTTAGCTCCTTTATTGTTTTTTTCTATAGCCTACAATAATAGGTCAAATGCAGCAAGTCAAAAGACCAACTGGACCTTCTTTGCCAGTTTGCACACATTTCTTTGAAGGATGGCAAAAATATCGCCTGAATATCGATATCTAGATATTGGAAAAAAATATCGAGATATTCATTTTTGTCAATATCTCCCACCCCTACATGCAGAACACCATATCTGTTATGAATCTTACACGAAATTCATCTTCATCACAATGTAACTGATGGTAATGGAAAAACGTGTATCAATGCAACCTGTTTTTAGCTTTTATAACTAGCTTGTTAGCGAATCAAAAAATATATATTTTAAATTTAAACTTTACCAATATCAATATGTTAGCTTGATAGTGAGTACTAAAATACATCTTATTTGTTTATATTCATAAGCAATTGGCATTAGATTGTTTTTATTACATGTGATTCTGACATGATGTCACTACATGCATTGTTCTCTTTCCTCTCTATGCTCTTCTAATAATGCGTCTTCAGCTCAGCGGTCGGAGTCGCGCGTTCATGTGTTTTGGGGGCGTGGCTTTGGAAGGAGCCCAGAAGGGAGGGGGTGGAGTGAATGGAAATAATGAGCTGTCTTTAAAACAGTCGTGAGAGGTCTACAGACACTCGATTTTTATACTTTCTTTTTCAGAGTACTTACATTTTAATTATGTATTGATGTATAAATAAAGTTTAAACAAATTTGGAAAATAAGTTTTTTAGTCAAATCCTACCTACCCTACCTTTAATGCCTTAATTTAAAAAATTAGGAAAAATCCAACCTTTAAGGACACCAATTTTCTTTGTGAATGAATAATGTATCGTAAATAAATAAATGTTCTTCCTTAAAATACAGGGTGCATAAGTTTGGACACCCCTATGTTAAATTCCCATAGAGGCAGGCAGATTTTTATTTTTAAAGGCCAGTTACTTCATGGATCCAGGATACTATGCATCCTGATAAAGTTCCCTTGGCCTTTGGAATTAAAATAGCCCCACATCATCACATAGCCTTCACCATACCTAGAGATTGGCATGGAGTACTTTCCATAAGATCATCTCTCAATGCAAATCAAACTAGCTATTAGCCTAACTGAAATAAAACCATGCCAATCTCTAGGTATGGTGAAGGCTGTGTGATGATGTGGGGCTATTTTAATTCCAAAGGCCAAGGGAACTTTATCAGGATGCATAGTATCCTGGATCCATGAAGTAATTAAGGCTTTTTTTTAATTAAGGCATTAAGTTCAATTTCCAAAAGATGATTTTTTTATTTCTCTTTTTAGTCAACTTTAGCATGGGTGTCTAAACTTATGCATGGCACTGTATATATATATATATATATTGAAATACCTATTATTTTATATGCATTATGTACTGATTTTTTGATCATATAAAAGCAGCCTGGATGGGCATAAGAGACTTCTTTCAAAACACAACAATGTGTGCAATTTTTAAATTAAATAAATGTTTTTTTTATTGTTTTTTTTTTTAAACAAAAGCAAAGTCAAATGATCTGTGCATGAGTTTGTGTGTGAGCACTGCTTCCATTTCCTCCGTCAGCACACAACCAACTATTAAGCTATTCAAGGAGTGGAAGAGCTGCTAGAACATTCCACACAGAGCATGATGGGACGGTGGGAGAGTGGACTCATTGTGTCTCAGAGGTGTCGACAGCTGCAGGGAGCAGGGAGCACAGGGGCCTGGGACAGTCGGCTGAGCAGATGTGGCACACAGAGGCACGTCACATGACAGAGAACCCTCCATACCTGCTGAAGGCACTGCACCAGCGTGCGCGCGCTTTCGATCTTGTCCATCTGCCGTGTCCTGTTCAGGGTCTCTTTGATGATGTCGCCGAAGTCATTGTAGTACTGCAGGGGAGAAATGACAGCAGTGAGCGATACGGGCTGTGAAGAACGCTCGATGTGGCTCCATGTCTGCCATATGGCTTCACGACTAGCAATGCAAGCCTGTGGCATACTGAGTGCACATTACCCATAAGTCTGTCTGGCTCTCAAGAAAAGGTCTAGTGTAGCCTATTAGTCACAAGAGGTTGTTTCATGTATTGTATCATACTCCATGAAATTATTAGAGGAATCTTCATGGTTATAAACTATTTGAGATATCAATTACCACACATAATTATTTTTTACTAGTCCCTCAAAACAACAGAAAAACTTACAGTAATGCACTTATGCAATGAACGTCTATGGGGAAAGTTGACCGGAGATTTTGATTTTTGTTAAAGCAATTACATGAATTCTTTTTGAAAATAACTGAGCTATATAAAGAGTTAAGGTAGTTGTATATTGATCCCTGTTGAGGTGGGACTACTTTTCAAGGTAGTTGAACTTCTGGTTATGCGTTACTGACATAACTCCAGGACTTCTGAAATGACGAGTCAAAGTCCCGTCTATGGGGTTGGGGTTTTAGTTCATTACACACTACTGTTCAAAAGTTTTGGGTCAGTAAGATCATTAAATGTTTGTAAGAGAAGTCGCTTATGCTCACCAAGGCTGCGTTTATTTGATTTGTTATATTGTGAAATATTGTTACAATTTAAAATAGCTGTTTTCTATTTAAATATTGTGAAATGTAATTTATTCCTGTGATGCAAAGCTGAATTTTCAGCATCATTACTCCAGTCTTCAGTGTCACATGATCATTCAGAAATCACTCTATGCTGATCTGGTGCTCAAGGAACACTTCTTTTTTTAAGGTTTATTTTGGGTGTTTTTGCCTTTATTATGGAAACCATGATACATTTTTTCATTGATTATTTGCTGAATAGAATGTTCAAAATAACAGCATTTATTTGAAACTAAATGTCTATAGTATATACAGTAAATGGCACTTTTGATCAATGTAATGTGTGCTTGCAGAATAAAAGCATTATTGATCACTGACCCCAAACTTTTGAACGGTAGTATATATGACATGTTGAATCTTTCCATTCAATGTTTACACATTATGCAACCTCTATTGCCAAACATCAACCTCCATTTTTACCCTCTATTTGCTTTAAAACATTCATTTAAGACAGTTAAAAGAAGTGACTGCTTATTACTGATATGAAGCTATTCAAATTAGGGGTTTGTGACGCACACCAACTTTACGTTATTTGCCTTTGAAAGCTGTTATTCAGAGTAGGAATGTGTGTGTGTTAGTCGTAGTTTTCCCTTTGAACGCCTCATCAGGCTGAATGTTGCTAAGAGAACGTTGGCTGCTCTGTCCTGGCCGAGGCATGCGGGCATTCCAAACATGTCAGCGTGTCAAACACACACAAATACACAAACACACAGCACTGTGAATTCTGCATATTAGCTCGTAAATTCAAAGCCTACGAGCTTCAGTTATGAACACAGTCAAATGAATAGATCACCTACATCTTATACTTGAATAACTTCACACCATATATGTACAGGAAAATACTCCGCCTAATCCAATTATTAATATGCTAAATAGATTTTTTTTTTAGTTTTTACAAAATAAAAAATATAGCATTTAATATGCATAAAATAATATAAAATAAGTAGTACTTATTTATATATATTTTATATATTTAAATGTATATATAGTATAAAGTATATATAGTATTTAATATATTTAGTCATATAAAAATAAGTAATATATATTAAATAATATTAAAATATGTATAATAAAGTAAATAAAAATCATTATAAATATTTTAAATATATATACTACAGTATTTTAATATATAATACTATAAAATAATTCAAATATTTTTAATAACAATATTAAAATATGTACAGTGCTGGTCAGAATTATTTGCCCCCTTGGTAAATATGATCAAAGATAGCTGTAAAAAATAAATCTGCATTCTTAATCCTTTTGATATTTTATAAAAAAATAAATAAATAAAAAAGCAAAAATCTAACCTTTTATTGAAGTAAAAGAATTGAAAGTGGGGGGGGGGAAATCACATTATGAAATAATTGTTTTTCTCCAAAACACGTTGGGAACAATTATTTGCCCCCTTTTATTAAATATTTTTTGCAACCTCCTTTTTCACAGATAACAGCTCTGAGTTTTTAAATTAAAGTAAATAAATGTATTATAATAATAATAATAATAAAAAATATATATATAATAATAATAATAATAATAATAATAATAAATATATATATATATATATATATATATATATATATATATATATATATATATATATATATATTAGGGCTGTCAAAAGATTAATCGCGATTAATCGCATCCAAAATAAAAGTTTGTGTTTGCATAATATATGTGTGTGTACTGTGTATAATTATTTTGTATATATAAATACACAGAAATATTTGCATACATATACTGTATATATTTATATATAATTTATATTATATATAAATAATTTTTTTATATATAAATTATACAAAAATCAACATTTTTCTTAAATATATACAACATGCATGTGTGTGTATTTATATATACAAAATAATTATACACAGTACACACACATATATTATGTAAACACAAACTTTTATTTTGGATGCGATTAATCTTTTGACAGCCCTAATATATATATATATATATATATATATATATATATATATATATATTTCATTGATATATATATCATTTATTTTAACTACAATGTTATGTGTTGTTCTGAGATTAATAAAAGTTAAATTTCCAGTGAACTGTTATTTCCTGCTGAATGCACCTTGTGGTGCTATGTTTTAGAGGCCCACCAAATTACTGTGCTTTTCTGTAGACCTTATAGTGAGGTAAAAACTACATATTAGTATAAAAACATTGATCTAATAGATTAACAGATCTCTGCTCATCTCTTTGGTTATGAGCTGGTGTTTACCGTGGGCAGAGTTTACTTTAAAGCGAGAGAGGCAGGAAACTTGAATGATGAGTGAAGTGTCATATGTACCTTCACATACTGCTTGAAAACCTCAGCAGCCATGCTCATCTCTAGTACACTGTGCACTATCAGCTTGCAGTATGATGCCAGAAGATTTCTCCTCCGATGCAAGTCTTCCAGCCGTCCCTCTCCACACTCACTCTCACTGACTGTGACTGCGCAGACAGACACAGAGAGAGAGAGAGAGAGAGAGATTCAATAAGAGAGCGGTACAATTATGATACTCAAATCTTATAAATGAAATGCTTTCCTGAGGTGAGCTAAAGTTAACAACATTTTCTGCTCTGGAAACAGAATGTGTCTATCGTCGTCCTTCCTGGTCCTGAAGCCATCACTTAATAGAGAGGTTTCATAACAGCATTAGTGACGTGAAGAAAATCCAATAACTAAATTGCTTTTTATTACATGTTACCAGCAAAAGCTTATATTGCATTTTTCAAGCGGTAAAGAATTTGTGCCAGCGCGAATCGACGACTCTCTGAAATATTTATAGAATTGATCTGATTTGCTTCAGTCATACTTGATTTCTAATCAAATACCACAAATTCTGGTGTTACCTCATATGCTGCTAGTGTTTGTCTTAAAGCAGCACAAAGACCAAAAACAACATAAAAACTAGTTTAGGAGACATAATATTGATTTTTCAGTAGATGTAGTCCTTCTGTATATGCCTACCAAAGCTTCTTGTATTTCGTGTGGACTTCTAAATATAATTCCACAAGGTTCTGTTCAGATCTAATTACCCGTTCGTTTACAAGCGCAACTTCTGTAAGATCTCAAGTAATAATATCATAATGGATTATTATCATAATGCATTATCTGTTGGACTTACACTCCCTTTATTCAGAGGCATGTTTGATAGGTCAGTGAAAAGGTACGGGTGCAATTAGATGAACTAACCACGAACAAATACTGTGTTCTGCAAGAGTAATAGAGGGGGAATGAGGCTGATGGAGTTTTTTATGTGATTATTTTAGCCTGACATTGGCTGGTGTAGTGACTGACTGCCATCTGCTGGTGAACTTGAGACTATTCTGATCTATCAGGACACCTTTGTATGTTCTTTCAAGTGTGTGTGTGTGTGTGTGTGTGTGTGTCAAAAGTTTGCAGTTGGTAAGAAGTCTCTTATGCTCAAAAAGGCTGCATGTATTTGATCAAAAATATAATTAACAGTACAACAGAGAAATTACATTACAGAAATAACTGTTTGCAATTTGAATATATTTTGAAATTATTTCTGTGATGGTAAGCAGAATTTTCAGTGGTGTCATGTGATCCTTCAGAAATTATTCTAATATGCAGATTTGGTGCTCAAGTAACTTTTCTTATTATTAATATTAATGTTGAAACAGTTGTGCAGCATAATATTATATAACTATATTTTGCTATTTTATAGATTTCTTTTACAAAACAACATATTATGAATATATAACATTATGAAATATGAATTATGTAGCTGTTCTTCCTTACATATTTCTGACAAACAGCACATGTCACTGTGTCACTCAGAGCATCATATATAGAATGAGACAGTCTCTGTCTCTCAGGGAAACTACGTCTGTCACAAAAGCATCAAGAGCCGTTGTGATTTTGTTCCTCATGTTTTCGTCTCGGTGGCTTAATTGGGCCCAGGGGAGAGGGGGGCCCACACCCACACATTAAAAGTTTGTCCCGGGCCCAGTGAATTTTAGTGGCAGAATTTTATGATACCTTAGGTATTCTGATCTAGATAATCTTATAGGGATACATTTTCCACCAAAAAAAAAAAAAAGATTTAAAAAAAATAGGCATCAGATGTTTTCTTTAAAAGACGTTTGATTTGAACTCCACACCAGTCAGATACTGTAGCTCATAAAGTTAATGGCCAATTGGGAAGCAATTTCACCATTTCAATGACTTTGAAGAGCCATTTTTACTTGTATTTAGCACTTGTTAAATGTTCATTTTGAACCATCCTGTGAGCAAACCCCACATTGAATACGTCATTGAGTTCCAACAACATGAAAGTTTTCTGTTTTGTGTGTATTTTCAAAGAAACCTCAAGATCGGATCTAAAAGGCAACGCTGGATCTGTTGAGGCCGTCCACGTGTCAGCCCACAGCAGAGCACAGGCCAAACAAGGACCCTATGATTTACTGTAAATGAAAAGGGAAGAGAACCTTTACTGCTGTGGGTGTCCAGCTCAGGGCTGGTGAAGACATGCTCCAGGACGAAGGAAAGAAGAGCTTTCTGGAGTTTGGGATCAGGGGTGTACAGCAATGGAGTGCCTGCAGACGAATCCCACATCTGAAGCTGGTAATTATGAGCTATGAGAACGTCACTGAGACACATGAAGGCCTTTGTGAAAAACAACATAAAACAGACAGTGCCTGATCAACAGATGTGATATCAAGTAGACAACATAACAAAAAAAAAATCTTATCTAAAATCTACTATAATTGTGCTGTAATTGACATAAATAATTGATGTGATTAATTATTTTTGATTAAAATGACAGCTATAAAAATGTGACATCAATTCCCTGAGAACATTGACAGTTCGAAGCAGTCTTAAAATAAACAGATTGCCAGGAACTTTCATTAGGTTTAGTTTCAATCAGCGTGTTTTTGTGCTGTCAGCTTGCCCTGGCATGGAGTGAGGATTCATTAAAACACAACGCAGGTGCCAAGGGCACTCCGCAAGAAATTAAAGTCAAAACAAATAGGATTCAAACAATGCCAGCGCATCGGCCCACTGGCACACGCGCCACTGCTTAACACACAGACAATACGCTCTGATGTGTTTGGAATAATCCACTTTGAAGAAAAGGCTGAACCGAGTGGCATGCCATGAACAGAGAGACAAACGTGATGCTCACTTGCTCTCGTACAAGCTGCTCAGCGTGCGAGAGACAGCGGTGGCATTTCTCACAGAACGCACGTAGCTGGTTTCTCTGCTGGAGGGAGGACTCCTAAAACCACACACAAACACACACATCCATAACAATGACAATTCTTTTTTATTTAATTATTATGCATGCAGTTTTTATGACCATATCGATTGAGAAAGTACACAAAGCTTTGACATTTAGGGGGAAAAGTCATGAATTTTGAGCGACAGGAATGAGCAGAGTATAATTACGCAAAATAGCAGAAACGGAAAGCACAGCGGGCTCTAACTGATGTAGACTGATGAAAGCGTCATTGCGAGCAGCGCCGCCAGACTCGTGTGTAAAATATTCTTTCATAATTATGTGCACGTGGAGCTCCGAGGTGGACGTGCCGGATCGGTTCCTCCATCCCACGTAGTCGTAATGTCAATTCAGCTAAATGACTCTTTTTGAAACCGACATACATCCCAATTTTATGCTGAACACGTCTTCCCCCGCCCCCTTACCTCGGGTCGCCATTGATATTAGAATTGCAGATTGAGTCGAGCTGCCGCCTGGGCCCAAAAAATTGCCGCCTGCACTGTCAGTTATTGATGACGAGGCCAGAGGAGCAAGCGGCCATTCCTGAGCCAGCACTGAGCACCTCTTACCTACAGCAGTCTTATTGGCCGGCAATATTTCACTGCATAAAGGTTAGAGTTGGGGAGATATGATTACCCCGTGCACTGCATGGAAATATAGGTCTAATAAAAGGCCCTGCTATTAGCGTTGAAATGTTCACACAACAGCGAACCATTACGCCCCCTACAATCCATCACCAGCATCTACTTTTCCTAAAGACTCACGATCAATCGCTTTCTATCACTTATTAAAATCCGCTAGACATACCCATAGAGCCTCTGTGTTGATATCTGAAATGTAATGTGGCAGGTTTAAAGGACACGGATCTTCGTGACGGATCATATGGCAACTCTGTAGACAGACGGTCTCGCATGCTTAAAAATGCTTGATTAATTAATCGCCCAAGGGAAAACTCTGTGCGTGTGTCTGTACATGTAGATATTACCATTCTAAGCATGATATTGGCCATCTATGACAGCAGTCACGCTCCAATCAGAGTGAAAGAGAAAGGTATATGGCTCACCCTGGAGGTCACACCTTCTCCAAAGGTGTTGAGCTTCCACAGAACGCAGCTACACATACAGCGCAGAGCCTCAACCGTCACCTACGAGAATTACAAATTAGAAAGACAAACCAGGAAAAAAGAATGATATAGGTGCTAGGTGGTTCGGTACAGGGCTAATAATGTCACCTCCATGGGAAGACCGCCATGTTTTATCTCCACCTCCAGTAGTTTGGTCCCCAGCTCATAAAGGCTCCATTTAGACAGATCCTGAGCACTAGACAGATTTGATAAAGCAACAGACAATAATGGGAACGTTAGGAAAACATTCTTAGAACATAGCATTGTTAGCAGGGTATGTAAAACTCACAGAATGAGTGGGTTAGATTTTACAATAGAATGTGATTATCGCAAATGTTGCAGTGTGCATGTGGATAGAATAAACTAACAGAAACTGCTTACATGTTGAACGCAGTAAGTTTCTTCAGTGTGGACAGAATTTCCAAAGTGTTGTCCTCGCTTGCAGTGAAACAACCGCTCTGTAGATACAGTCACAAAAAGGTCACAATAAATCAATGTCATAAAATTTTTGGGGTTTTTTTCATGTCAAGATCCAGATAAAATCCATTTATGAATCTGGTAAAGCTTGTAAAAGAGCATCTAGCCCTGGCTATCATAGTAAGTTTATGGTTCTTTAGCTTTCTTTAGTATACTCACACTCAGTGATTCTTCTAACCATGTTCCCAGTGTGTTTGTCCAGTGCTGGATGAGGCGGTCAAAGGTGGGTCGGGCCAGGGAATGCCAGGGCGAATCCTGAGCACAGAGGCTCTCGTAAGAACGGGCAGCCGTCTCCAGCAGTCCTGTGTCTGTGTGTCTGTCCACCACAGCCTCCAACTCAGCCAGCAATGCCTGCACATACTACACCAAAATGCACATTAAAAGTAAAAGAGAAGTGCTCTAGATACAGTTCTATTGTTCTACAGTTCAAAAGTTTGGGATCTGTAAGATTTCTTTTGAAAGAAATTAATCAATAGATTCAGCAAGGACATTAAATTGATCGAAAGTGACATTAAAGACATTTGTAATGTTATAAAAATAAGTATTTATCAAATCAATGCTGTTCAAAGTTTCTATTCAAATCCTGAAAAAATTCAACATTAATAATAATAAGAAATGCACCAAATCATCATATTAGAATGATTTCTGAAGGATCATGTGACACTGAAGAATGGAGTAATGGCAACTGAAAATTCAGCTTTGTCATCACAGGAATAAATTACATTTTATAAATTCTTAAATTACATTTTACAAAAAAAATTCATATAAAAAGTATTTTAAATTGAAATAATATTTCACAATAATACTGTTTTTATACGGATTTATTATGTTAGATTTATTATTTTATGTAGTAAAGTCATCAGTACATCAGATGACACACAAACACTCACCTGTAAGTTTTCAAGATCACAGGTGTCCGTTTGGAAAAACTGAGGTATTCTTAGGAAGGAGGTCAGTTTTTCAGCATCCTCTGAGTACTAGAGTATGTGATTAGATATCAGGTGATCAGCTGCGCTCAATTTATGGGGAAGCAGTCACGGTAAAATGAACAGTGCACTTATTTTTCTTTTACCTTAGATAACAACTCAGGCAGAACTTTAATGAAGTGTTCAGTGAGTGTAGCGCAGGCATCAGTTTGTAACTTTTTCTCTTTAGTACTTATCACCTAAAAACAAACATAGATATGCAACTAGCAATTACTTAAAACCAATGTGTAAGAAAGTGAATGGCTGGAGTCTAAAAAATAACACTAAAATATATCTGACAGCCCTGTTAAATCAGCACCTTCTAATGAAAGTATCTAAATGAGAGATTCAAGAGAAAGTCTCACCTTTTTACCTGCTCCTCTCCCCGACAAAGGTGGACCCTCTGCAGCCTGCCTGACTGATGCCAACATGAGCTCAATCACAAAGGCTTCCTCAGCACTGCTCAGAGCTGCGGTTCATATACATACACACTCAAATATATAGGCACAGCACAAAAAAGTGGCAGTTTTTTCTCTCACAGTTCATTCTGGATAGCAATCAATTATTTTTATTTTTATTTCTATTTCTAGTAATCATTAAAACATATTAGTCAAAACTACAGTGTAGAAGAAAGTTTAAACATTAGTTAAAGGATGAACATTTCTGCTAAGGTGTAATAAGCAGGTAAGCTGTTAAAGCGTACTAGCCTTGTTCTTGACAGGACGTGTGAGGTAAGAGCAGTGAGGTAAGACCGGTCCAGTCCTTCAGCAGAGTTCCAGCACTGTCCCACAGACTATCAACGAGGTACAGCACATGCTGGTGCAGCTATAACACAAGGGAGATAACTAAAATCATTATTTTAAAATCACAAAACTCTGACCCATGTTTGATTATGGCTGGGGTTATTTCCATATCCCACTTTTCTCTCTTCTTCAATCGTTTCCTGTCCTTTCTCTCAATGACACAACAACAAAAACATGCTGGATGTGTTAATGATAGCTAAGGCCACTTACAGTAAACACAGGACACATTCTTCAGTTAGATGACTGGTTAATGTCCACATGTATCATAAAGATCTTTGTGATAATCCCAATGTTTAAAAAAGACAGCAGGGTATTATTTTTTACATGTATTTCATTTTCATATTTAGTATTCATATTTATTTTTTATTTTATTGCACCATAAAAAAGGTTATATTTAATTTGTTTATTTAAAAAAAATTTTTTTATTTTTTTTTAAATGTTTATTGTCCACACAAGCACCTGCTTGTGCCCATTCACTACTCACAATATGCTATTTTTAAGTTAAAAACACAAACAAAAACACACTTGGAGTTAACAAACCTTGCTCTCAGTGTGGAAGTGGATAAGGGATCGCACTCTGGCTAAGACTAACTCTCTGTGTCTATCCTGATCGGAGGCTCCTTCTCTGGGCCTTGATAATTCAGGGTTACTTAGCAGCCTAAGAGCAAAGAAATTACACCATGTTACACCAAAATTTACACATGTACATATGGGAGACAAATGGGAATGGGCTTTTGTAGAACGACTCACAAGCAGTCAAAGACAATCAACACATACCTATTGTAGAGGAATTCTCCCGCAGTGATAGCTAGAGGTCTGTGAGAGCAGTACACAAACTGGAAGACGTTCTTATGGTCATCAGGACTCAGAACATCCTCACAGGATCTGGCACAAAAGGGAATAATTTCAGCAATTACTTACATTTTACATTTACGCATTTGGAAGACGCTTTTATCCAAAGCGACTTACATTGCATTTAAAGGTACACATTTTTACATTCTTATCAGTTCTTGCTTTCCCTGCGAATCAAGCCCATGACCCTGGCGTTGCAAGCGTCAACGCTCTACTGTTTGAGCTACAGGAAAGCTGAGGAAACTGAGGAACGAATATGCTTTGCAGAGGAGAAGTCAAAGTTTGGATGATCACACTTTATGAGGAATAGTCAGCATGAGGAGCAAGGGGGAGATACTTACTGGGACATGACCATGAGCAATCTCACGGCCTGTATGGCCACTTCATGGTCTTTATCCAGAGTCAAAGAGATCATCCTCTCCTTCAACAGAAACAGCAGTCAATCGCTCATGTAAACACTTTAACTACCCGCTATGAGAGCAATCTCGCAAAAACCTACAATAGGACTTGAGTTAGAGACCCACGATGCACTTAAACAGCTCTTTAAATTACGGTTGTGCTAATGTACTTGCTGTCGTTATTGAGGCTATGGTGAGGGTGGGGTCCTGTGGGAAGCCATCAGGCCAGTGAGCCCAAGGCAAAACCTGAGGGGCTTTCCAGCCTGTCAATCAGCAATCCTGCCCTTCTGCTGTCCCACTATAGCTTCACTGGACCTGAACTTACATACTGCCAAAAAAGCTTACAGACTGCGTCCATGTGAGAAGTTTGGGCAAAACAGCATGACTGCAAAAGTTTGAGGGCAATCTTACAGCCAGTAAACAACTCTCCAACTTTATTTTTTTACAGAAGTTACTCTCAGAAACGATTTGAGCTTAAAACGGTCACGGTGTCTTAACCGGGTATGTGATAAAATCACAATACAGTCATGTTCATTTTAGATTTTGTCCTAATCACGGGCAACAGCAACAAGCTGAACTTTTGTAAGTTGCTTGGTTTCTGTAGCATCATGCTGAGTAACTCCACTCCAATATCCCTGATCCATTCAGCAAACTGTGTATCATAAATCATTTATGTTCTAGTTGGCTGTGACTGTGGCGTGGTGTACAGCATTTTTGTGTAGAGTTCACAGACAAATTAGCTAGAAACAATGTTATTGTGCCTCGTTAGGACATGAGATCTATTCAAATTTTTGCACTTACACACTGGTCTATGCCATTTTGTAGTATAAACAGTGTGAGTAGTGTGTTAAAGGAGAACTCG
This sequence comes from Squalius cephalus, assembly GCF_949319135.1. Taxonomy (NCBI): domain Eukaryota; kingdom Metazoa; phylum Chordata; class Actinopteri; order Cypriniformes; family Leuciscidae; genus Squalius; species Squalius cephalus. The sequence goes on from NC_137130.1 coordinate 12,905,646, forward strand.
GCAACTCTAGCGAACTCTAGTCACTTCTTCGCTTATTTTCCCTTTTGTTGTCGCATGTTTTCCCCACGAGCTCCCCCTACTGCTGTGGTGGGGCGTATATTTCACAACACGGTAGTAAAAAACTCACTTGCGGCAGCCTCCTCCCCCACTCTACCGCTGCTCATGTGCGTTTGTTATGATCGGAGCAAGCCAACTGTATCGTGTGGAGCTAAGTCTACCGAGGTGGGTAATCTGGTAATACATCATACATGCGTGTGTGTTTATGTCGAATTGCCGTAAAGCAATTCGTGTTTCGCGCTCGCGCTCGTTCTCGTTCTCGCTTCTCACGAGACTTCCAATTTCTGTCTTTACCGGGACGGCAGTCCACAAGTTGCAAGGTTGGTTTTCCGCCTGGGAATGCTGGGGGGAGTGGGGAAAGTCACCAATATCACCAGAACAGGTTGTTTAACCATCCAAATGATTTCTAGACAGTTTTATTAAGTTAAAAAAGTTACCAAGTTCTCCTTTAACATTATAAAAGTGCACTTCTAATACCCAGATGATGCACTTAATAAACTGAAATAATGAAGTGTGGAATGTTGGACACTTCATTCACTGCACATTTCAGTGCACAGAGGAGGAGTAGGAGCTATCAGACTTCCATGACAAAATAACCATAAAAAAATGCATACACTACATGGTTACATAGTGTATAGAGCATTAATTGTGACACAACTAGTGTAAAAATGTGGAAGCAGTTGTTACCTTAAACCGTATCGTAAAAAGGTCCATTTTGGAACTACTTTGGTCCTGATAAAGTCCCTGTAGACCCAGCACGCATTTCAGACGCACATCAGGTTGCTGCAGAATATACAACAAATAAAACGTGGTCAAAAATCAACTCAACTCATCAACAACAATCGGAAAATTAAACTGTTCTTTAAACACTAGACTACTGGGTCAGCCACCTTGTCATGCATCATCCATCCCACATACTTCAGGTAGCTGTCGTTCAGAAACACAGAACTATACAGCTTCATCCACACCATCAGTTCCTCCATACAGATCGCCCTGATTTCAGGAATCACGTCTCTGAAATTCACCACACAGTGATAATGGTACAAGGTTTTTATTTTTTTTCAAGGATGTAAGGGCTATAAGTGTGGTTGAATTGAAGATTACCTGTATCTCTTCAGGAAGACTCCTTTGAAAATGGCATCCATCATGTTCTCAATTTCAAATTTCCTGTCCTGTAACTGAGGAATGAAAGTAATTTGTTGGTTATTCACATATTGTGTAATCATATACTGTTTCCTGTACATCAACACTACCATTCAAACATTTGGGGTCAGTAGGACTTTTTTAAATTTTATTCACCAAGGATTCTGAATAAAAGGATTTACTGTTATTTAATCAAATAAATGCTTCTTTCAAACACATTTAAAAATCCTACCAACCCCAAACTTCTGATTGGTAGTCTATATCATTAGTATATTAGAATATTGGACGTCTGGTGATAAAAAATAAAAAAACCTGGGTATCTTAAAAGTTATTGGAAGTGCATCATGAGTGTCAGAGTATCATATACAATGTGATTCAAAACATGTATTATGTATATCTATATTTTTATTTACTCACCAAGCCAAAATTTTACTCACACTTGGACTTGGTGTCAGTTTTGGACCCTGACTATACTTCAGAAAGAACTATGTATAGAAATATTGAACTCTTGTTGTCACAGTCTAACCTCACTGATCTTTCTCTGGATCCTGTCCAGCCGCTGAGAAGCCCGTTTGCTGGCCATCTTAGCCAGCTCAACCTCATACAGCCGCTGACTGTTATCGACACTAACACTGAGGTTGAGAGCCACATTCACCAAAGCGCTGAGCAGCTTCACTGCTGCAGAGACACACACACAACAGTGGCAAAACATCAGCATTCGGGATATGCGTGTGGTTCAGGTCAAGGGGAATTAATGTTCAGAGGGGAACTTACCTGCTAGCGTACAGGTGTGCCTGAAAGCGCGAACTCTGGAATCGGAGAGCTCTGTCAGCAGTGAAATGAGTGTGTTCAAGAGGTAGCCATCAAAGATGACAGAGTTCTGACACTGGGCCACTAGCACCGATACAAACTCACAGAAGTGTGAACGAAACCTCTTCCAGTACAGGCCAGACATGATGAGGGGATACTCGCCACTGTCCTGAGGAGGATGGAGAGATGACAGAGATGGAAAAATACCTTTAGTTTTAAATTGTAATATACACTCTACCATTCAAAAGTTTGGGGTCAGTTTTTTAAAGAAATTAATACTCTAAAACCGTACCATGTCAAGAGGCCACGTGACAGTTAAAATCCACGGAAATGCAAGGAACTTCTTAAATTGTAAACCCGTGTCCTGTGATTAAATAAAGGCAAATAAGTCATCAGTAAGAGCAAAGAACATGGCAAAGCATTCAATGATGAGTATGCTGAATGTCTAACCTCATCCAGATCTTCCACCATTTTACTCATGACGTCAGTACCCTGTTTGCTCTGAAACATCTCTGCTGTGACCATCCCTACAAAACACACATCGCATTCACATCCTGAACTATAATATTTGTTAGATACAAGCCACAAAAAAAACTAAACCACTAAAAATGAACCAAGACCATCAAAATTGTCCACTATTTTAAAAAGATACTATTATGAAAGAGAGCACAGTTGCCTTTGCATCCTGAACACTGGATAAAGAAGCTGATGAGATCGAGCAGTGCTGTGTCTCTGTCGACGGTGTACGCATCAATCCAGTCATCCACCACAGCCTTGCATAAAACAGACCAAACAACCATATAATATAGATTTGTTTAAACTTATATGACCTAAATAGAACTTTGTGACCTCTCAAATATTTATCTGTAACAGGGCAGATCTAGATGGATGTACAGTACCTGCATGGCACTCCTGCCCATGCTGACCACCTCAAACAGGGTGACGGCTTCCACATCTCCATTTTTGAGCTGTTCGTTCTCTGCTCTGCCCAGGCTGCCATTACTGCTCTTTGAACGCTTTCGCTTGGCATTTTCAGAGCATTCCCGGGCTTTCCTCTTTCCTCTCTGAACACAATAAAAATACTACCAGATTACAACTGATCTTACAGTATATCTCAAAGGAAATTGTCTGTGCTATAATGAAAGTCTATGAGATGTAGCCTGTTGTAAGGTTTTTTGTGTGTGTGTGTGTGTGTGTGTGTGTGTGTGTGTGTGTGTGTGTGTGTGTGTGTGTGTGTGTGTGTGTTTTAGTTTTTGAGAGAAAGGAGTGGTAGCTCTTACCACAGTCTTCTGTCTGTTTTCATTTCTCTCACTTGAGACGTGATGCACCGATGCACAGGAAGAGACGTCGACTACTGAGTTCTCTCTGAAAACAGGATGCACAGGCAGTTGTTTCTATGTACACATAGCACACCATAAATATATAATGTAATTTTAAAAAGAATGCAGAGGTAGTTTTCATGTGTCTCACTTTTGCACCGATCTGGACAGTAAAGTTGGCTCTGCTATCATCTCCTCTTAGATCATAGTTGGACTAGGAACTGATGCTCTTCTGAATTACAACAAACGAAAAATAATTATAAAAGTGAGTATCATGTGAGTACTTCAATGTTCCTATATCACTGACAATAATGTTGCTAATATTTGTTACACACCAATCATCAAATATAAGAACGAAAATGTTGTTATATGCCATTTGTAATAAAATGCAACATCATGCACCTAGAAAGAGATCACATATCTTTGCATTTTATTTACACAGTTCAGTTTTATATTTATTATTGTACTATTTATACATAACAAATGAGATTATATGCAATTACAGTACATACAACAGAATTAAATACAAATACAACTAGCTGTGAACCTTCTGAATTTGTAAATGTATTACACATTACAATTTTTTTTTTAATTATTATATTTAATGATTATATACACTATAGTTTAACAATGTTATTATCACTTAAATACTCTCTTTTAATACATTTAAAAGAGTTAGGCTACTTTTCAGGATAAAAGTTTCAGTGTTAATACTATGTAACGGAGTGGATCACAACCTTTTGACTACCATTGTTAATATAAGGTAATATTTGAAAGCCCCTATGTAAGATACGATAGTATAATCTATTACCGTTAATGATAACAAAGCTAACTGCTTTCATATGTTTTATATTCACAGAAGCTAGATAAAAAGATTAAACACGAGCTCTTGCAGCGATTTTCCGTGATTTTTACAACAACCAGTAAATGCAAACGTTCAACATGTTTGTCAAAATATTTCAAAAACGTTTCACTTCGATATTCATTGATACATACCTGAACATAGACTCGGAAAACACATCAAAAAAGCATTAAGTGACAAAGTGACCTCTTCTTGGATGCCATTGGCTGAGATGCACGTCAACAAAACAAAACTAAAAAACTGATTCGCTAGTTTGAGTGTCAATCAAAAATCTCTCATTCCTCTCTTACTGTGTCATTTTATAACAAAAGCCTCAAATGAGAAGCGCCTGCAGTTTCATTCATCTGAATGTTTGAACGGTGCAAACCGTTGCTGTCAGGTTAAGAACACACCTTGCATGCCATTAGGTTTATTATTTAAACCAATAAGCAACGAAAAGATGATCGGGATATAAGCGTCTGTTGACCTCTCTGTTTATTATGTATAGCCTATCACGACAATTATGCAAAAACGCATATACAGCTTGATGAATCTTACCAGTGACAGTCGTCATCTGGATTGGAAGATTAATGTAAACTGTCTGCACATATAGATCGGTATAGATTAGGCTACTTCCCAGTGCATCATAGCCGCGTGCACGTCAACGAGAGCGCGCTGTACGTCTGACGTCAGCCCATGGGAGGTAGGCTATATATTGCATAACTTCAGCATAAAGAAAAACATAACTTCAGCATATAATTTTAGCAATAACTTGATTTAAACAGCATTTTTCATAAACTGCTTAAATGTATATAAAGACGTATATATTTTAATTGTACAGTATTTTAAAGTGATAATATTATGAAAGTATAGGCAGGCTACTGTATAATCATTAACTATGACAAATAAAATTAACTTTAATAAGTAATAAAACAGTCTAATATATAATAAATGAGGAGATTCAGAAGGTTCACAGCTAGTTTGATTTACAGCTGATTGATTCTGCAGCATTCTGGATTCAATTATATATATATTACAAATATATTCTTATTTTATTAATAAAGTTATTAATAAAGTATATATATATATTCTTTCTTATTTTTACTGTTAACCAACATATCCGCTTCTCCTGATCACCTTGTTTGAGTTTATTTTGTGACAATGACCAGGCTATACATTAGAAGGGTGGAGATATGAAATCACACATGTAATGCTGATGATCACTGCTAGCACTCATCAATGGGAAGAAGATGTGCAACAGTCAAGTATACAGATGCATTATAAAAAAATAAAAAAAACATAATTGCATTTTTTTAAAGAAAGAATCCTCTATATGTATGAAAACTCAGAAATCATGAGCAAACAATGCAAAATAAATATCTAAGAAGGCTAAAAGAAATGACTCATAAGTGGTACTCAGAATGTAAACTTTTTTCTTTATGACAACAATGTTTCAAGGTCTTAAAAATAGATAGGTATAACATTATCACAGTCTTATACAGATGAACAAAATCAAGTGACACTCTAAATGATCATTTTTCGAGAGAATCACTTTTATTCTGTGACATTTTCTCGCCATCCACTTGAGGCACTGTGGATCCAGCTGTCAGGAGAGGTTAGAGACAGATTCTCTTTCAGAGCTCTTCTGAGAGTGTCAGTACCGTTGATATAATGTTTTGTGTTAACTCTGACACCCTGTGAAAAGTAAATCCATTATTTATGCATGATTACTTCCTTCTGATTCTAACAAATGGAATCAAAACCACTCTCACCAGCTCAAGAGATGTGCTGGCAACTGAGGATCCAGCTTGGACCCGTCCTCTTTCGAAAGAGACATTTTCAACTGCTTGAAATTGGCCTCAATATCCTTTCTTATGATGGATAATGGCAAGATGTCTTTGAAAGACTTTAGCACTTGCTGTAACAGAGACAAAAAAAATTGAATGTTGTACAGAATCAAACTTTTTTTATGCTTTTTATGGATAGATAATATTAAGTGGATGAAGATGAAGTCAAACAAACTCACATAGATTGCTGATAGCTGATGTGCAATGTACTTATGACTCCCCAGATGCTTCACATCTTCATTTACCTGCTGACTGAGAACCAGCAGCTGGTTCAGCCTCCCAATATAAGGAAAATAAGCTGGAAAGTAGAAACATTTTAAATGAACCTGATTACTGGGCTTTGCTTCATTTCATTAAAGAACACTATTTTATATATGTAATTTTCTTCTAGAACTTTTTAAATATGTATGTTTGTTCATTTTAATATAAATGTAGTATACATGTATTAAGGAATCCAGTTTGTAAAAGAATGCTAAAAACTAGCAAATTACTTTTCTGAAGCATTCTATGTATTATGTTGTCTTATTAGTATTAGTATTATTATGTTTTCATTTTTTTATGCATTTTATGTATAGGGCAACTAATTTAATATTTTCTTTAAATGGATATTATTTTTAATCTTATTTTATAGTAATTATGGTATTTGTACTTTTTTCATGTGAAGTACTTGGTGCTTATTGTCATGCTTTTTTATTGTAGAACAACATACGCTGCATTTCTTGTATAAAAGGTGAAATACAAATCAAGTTTATTATTATTATTATTACCCAGGTATGGTCTCAACCATTGGGTGGTGAATGTTACAGTACCCCATTCCAAAATAATTACCATTCTAGCCAAATATTCTACTTCTGTGGTCTCACCATCTGCAAGAGATTTTTCCAGCATGTCAATAGGCCTTCCGTGTATCATATAAACTTCCACTCGAGGAAATAGAGCAAATAAATTCATAACTTCCAAATGTTCCTAAAGAAATGGAAATAAATGGGAACACATTATCCAAAAATTATAACCGAGTTAAGACGTATGGTTAATTAGTGATTAGTTAGCCTATACCTCAAGCTGAAGTACCGGTTCAGACGAATGTTCAAGGCATTGGTTCATCTGATTTATTATCTCAGCCCCTATTGACACAATCAGATTCAGAGTTTTTATGATAGCAATTATACTAATACAGTAAAGTTATTATTGTCATCATTATAGTCTTAAGCTTACCATGTCTCTTAAAACTTTCAGACTCCTCAGGACTAGAGTCCTGTTTAAGATTCTCCTGAAACTGCTAATGTAGATTAGCTTGTTTGAATGTTGAGAGAAACACACAGGTATATTCAGCATCAGTGTAAGTGTCTCACCTGATGGACCTGAGCTCTGATCAACAGATCCAGCTGGCTGCAGAGACACAGCATCTCCAGTGCCACCTGATCACTGCTCAGGTGAATGGGCATCAAGGGCTTCCTCACACACACCTCAACTGTAAACAACGAGAAATAAAGCATGAATGTGTTCATATTCAATCAGATGAGCATTTCATTAAAAAAATAATAATAAGCAACTGTTATTGAAGAGACCGGCATTACCTTTGAAATGTGAACGATAAGAACAAGGTTTGCAAAGCGGATCCGTCAGACTCACAGCTGCCATTGCCACCGTAATAATCGCACCAGTGACACAGATTTATATGATTAATGCTGAATTTATTCGTTTATTTATCCATTAAGGGCGTTTGTCACTCTCAAAGGCGCATTTCAGCGGTCCTCCTCCTCTCCATTGTGTTCATTCATTCACCCCGCGGCATGAGATGTAAATAAAAGGCGTGGTCAAAATATTGGAGGCTCCGAGTCTGCAGCTTCATAATATTGCAGAAATATGCCGGCGTTCTGTGAACCTGCCGTAGAAATAGAATAAAGTCGCTATAACCAGTTTATGACACAAGTGTCGGAATGGGCGGGCTTAGTGGCCCAGTCGAAATAATAATAAAAATTGACGTTGTGTATTTTCAGTTATGCTTTAATGTTTCTCAGTTGTATTATTTAGAAAGATTTAAATTCATATACACCGCTAGTGAAGCAGTATGTTTATCGAATTGTCACGAGGAACCGGTAACTTTTCTTTGCGCTGTTCAAGATGGACCAATTACAGTCGTTTGTGGTTTGGTTGGCGTTTGTGGTTTAAAAAATTATATATTTTCCGGGTGGTGACCGGTATTTTGAGCATTGTTTTGCACCGCTTAATTTTTTTAACCGTCATGGTTAATTTCTGATTCAGTAGTCACTTTAGATCGAGGCTCCTAAATAAATGTAATGAAACGTCATCTACATTAGTTAAATGACGAAGATAAACCCATCTGGTAAATTATTTAACTTACCTTTTTGCGTTACATTTATCTTTGTCAGAAGATAATATATTTAATATATATATATATATTCATAAACAATTTTATAATTCTGAAAAAAAAAAAAACACAACGAGAATGCATAATTATGCTGTATATCAATCACACCCAAATGCCAGAAATTTCAGCAGTGACATAAGGATAACATCATTTTGTTTTCTAAATATATTTAATTTAACTTCAACAAAAAATAAGGAATTGTTAATGAAAAAGTGGAGTTATTTCCAATATTTATTAAATAGTAATAAACACAGACAAGAAAATGTTTTAGAGCTCTTCCATGATTCCAATGAATTACAATAAAACACGGCTTATTTAAATGTGTCACTCCTATTTCAAGTGACATAAGAAATAAAAGTAATGCAATCAAAATAAACTTTTAAATAGTGTGCTGATAAAGAAAACATCAATACTCACACAGTACTGATATCTTGTATTACAAAAAAAGACAAGAATTTTTCTGCAAAGTCTCAAATAAAAAAAATACAGCTGTAGTTAAACATTTTTTCTATCACAATCATTTCCATAAGAAGTGCATCTGAAAAAAAATAAATGCGTTAGCAGAACTTCGCCAAGCTATTTTTTAAAAAAAGGAGTCCTGTTTTTGTTACAATTTTTAATTTACATGCTTCATTATACAATAAAAAAAATGTTCCATCATATTTCTGCTCCCTTTTTTGACAATATGATACACCATTCAGAAGAGTCCATTGGCTGCAGCAGAAAACCTGAATCTCCCCGGAGTTAGGGATAAATTTATTAACTAACAAGTCTGGAGAAGTTTCCTGAGAGACACCAAGTTATGGCCGTCCAGGGTTCAGTGTGAGATTAGCCATAAGCTCATGAACTGCTGCAAATATTGTGCACTCCCCTGTAAGAAAAAGGTTCGAGTTAATATTGAAATGTGAATGAAGGAAAATAAAATGTACCGAAGTTTTAAAAATTCATATTAAATAAACAAATAAAAGATGCATATTCAAACATTCAAAAAACACTAATCTACATTAGAATGACGTGCAAACCTGATCGTGGTGGATGGTGCTCATTGAACCTCCTGAGGATGGAGCTGACCATCAAGGCCGCGGCTCCCGAGGAGCTGTGCTGGCGGGGGATATCGGCCTGTTGGGTCAGTCCAGTAGCCATGTCGTACACAATGGGCACTATGATGCTGATGGGCTCCTGGGGTACCGGTATCCTTTGGGTCAGCTGGAGCTGTAGAAGAGCATCTCTTAAAGTTAATATATGTCAGGAATCAACAGTAAATTCAAAATGCAGAACAAACAGACCTGCTGGGTGTACAATGGCCAGGAAATAAATCATAATTCAAAAGATCAGCAGTAGAGCAGGAGTTGATTTTATCAATGGAGAATTGGTTGTATAGTGAAAGTGTGAAGGAGTGATTCAAATAACTTACAAAGAAGAGCATCTTGGTCTTCAGCACCACAGCAATGGTTCCTGGTGGGGCAATGGGAGGAGCGCTGGGTGGGATGGTCAGACAAAACTGCACATTCCAATTCAGCTGGGCCGCTTGGTCTGGGAACTAGAGGAAAACGATAAACCGATTAGGGGTTACGTTTGGGGTCGGATAAAAAAAAAAAAAAAAAAATAGATATATATTCTTGAGACCTATTCCCCTGGTTTCACAGACAAGGTTTAAACCTAGTCCCAGATTAAAATGCATGTTTGAGCCGTTTTAACTGAAAGCAACTTGCACTGACATATCCTAAAATATTTCAGTTCCATTGTTTTGTCTCAAGATTCACACCAGTAACGTGTTTTTTTCTAAGGCACGTTTATAAAAGCTACTTAAATCTCCTAAATGAACTAAGGCCTAATCCTGGCTTAATCTATGCAATGTTTGTGAAACCAGGCCATAAACGCGCACATCAACCCGATCACTTTATTTAGCATTCATGTAAACACTTTGTTTCAATCAGAATGAAATCAGTCCGATTAATGAATCCGAACATAAAGTGTTCATGTAAACGTGGCTAGTGTCACATGCTCAAGAAACATTTCTTATTATTATGAATGTTAAAAACAGTTGTTTTGCTTCATATTTTTGTGGAAATCCTTACACATTTTTTTCAGGATTCTTTGATGAATTAAAACATTTCAAAAGAACAGCATTTATTTATTTATAGTATAGTATAAATGACTGTCAATTTTGATCAATTTAATGTTTCCTTGCTTAATAAAAAAATCGTATTGATCTCAAATTGTTAAAAAATAGTGTATGCTTGCACAAAAAAAACAGAAAATTTTTTCAAATAAACAATTTGTGCTTACCAACTCCAATTTCATGATGCGAACACAGTCTCTGAGTATGTTGGTAGGAGCTCCCAACAGCTTCGTGAAGGCATTTAGTGTGTTGTATTTAAAGGGTGGTCCTGCAACCTGAGGTGAAAGTGAAAGAGAATGACTTGCACTTGCATGACTGGACAATACCTGGCTTGATTTCACTTGGCTCAGTTCACTTGGCTGAGTGAACTGATTTTCTTTAAAAGGTTAAAAAAATAATAATAATAAATGCACCAAACAGAATAGCAAAAATAAGTGTTTTCAAACTAGTTAAATGTGGGGTAAGCAATATTTGAAAAACGCTGTTGAAAATAGTTGGCTGGACCGACAACTAGATACAACAACAAACTTGTAGCCGATCAGCATTAGGGGGCGACGAGTCGTATGACGGTGGAGAAGAGAGAATGAGCAAGAGGGAGATTTCAAGAAAGACTGTAGAAAGAGAGACATAACAAAAGAGAAAAGCTCTTAAGAATATCACTTGAAAATGAAGGGTTATGATCAGGAAAGAGCTTTAGGCCCAGCGTTAATATTAGAAAAAGCTTTCCAGCGCTGAAGAGAGCTAAGCGGGAAGGCCTGAAAACAGACACGGAGGTTGCTTTGATTCCACTCCATACGTGAGTAACACTGGTTTGAGTGTCATTGTTTGTCTGGAGCTGCTGTGCTGTTGGTAACTAACAGCGAACTCTTGTTTGCATTTACTCTTATGTATGTAAATTTTTCGTGCTTCCTTGTTGTTCGTTCATCATCTTCGCTTTATTTTTCTTGAAGCATTACTTTGTTGCACTTCTGCTACGATAAATAGACATCCACTCTTACATTGCGTGTGTAACGGAGGCCAGCTAGTGAGAGTTGTGCAGGCTGATGACTGCTAGAGAACATGGTGTTTACTGTTTAGTGTCCTTGTTAGTGCTCCCGCCTCACATGCCAGCGATCGGGGTTCGAGACCGAATCTGAGCCGGGCGGTTAGGATTGCACCCTAATACCTTTAAGCAAGTATTTCCAAACTCGTGACATTGGTTGAGCCAATGGTGTCAAAATAAGCTCATCAGGGCACTCAAACAAACAGATTGCAATTCTGTCTGCTCCCACTTTCCAAAACGTAATGAAAAAGAGGAAATTTGAGATTCACTGACCATCACATCAAATGATAGTTAGTTAGTTGATGCAAGGAGTTCATTTCCTACCCTGGTCTCAAAGAACTTCTCCAGGACCTGCAGCTCCTCCTGCGACCAGGGTCCAGTGTTTTCTGGTGTGACTTTTAGCTGCAGAGTCTGGTAGGATTTGGGGTTGAGTGCCACTCTACATTTAAGCACGTCCGTCTTAAACATGATGACGCCTGGTTCATTGGAGTTCACAATAGTAAGCTGCAAAGAGAAAGTAGTCATGTGTAATTCAAATAGACTATACAAGCAGAATCAACATTCTGATGTGTCAAATGATGTGGTGATAATAGCAAATACTTGTTAACGAAATACTTGTAATACAAGTATTTGGAAATACTTGTTAACGGTTTCTGACTCACGTTGGGTTCTATCTGGATGATTCTCTGTAGGTGTCGCCTCATGATGACAGAGCCAAGGAAGCGCTCGAGAGGTGAGCACAGGTAGCTACCCGCCAGCCCTGGCACCGGGCACGGCATGGGTGAAGGCAGAAGCAGCACATGTAGTTTGCTGTGGGTGAGGATGGTTGGAATAGAAGCGGCCCAGGACCGTTGTGGCAGTTTTCGAGGAGGGGGCATTGCCTGTGAACCTGCACACACACAGTGTGATATCAGCTACTGCATATTGTTTGAAGAAATACTCAAATGTAAATGAATTTTAATTATTTTATTTACATCAAACCTAGTGAATAAAAGTAATTATTGGGTTATTCTCACATACACTGTCAGGAAAATGTCTGGGTAATATTTTACCCCAGAATAAAAAATAAAAATCATAAGAATTCTCTCTCTTTCATAAGAAATTAACAGTCTAATTTTAAATCCATCAAGATATTTTGCATTGTAGCAGAATTTTCAAGACAATTGAGCAAAAAAAAAAGTAAACTTCGATAAAAACAAAATGCATTATCATTATAATTTCTTATTATCCATGTTGAAAACAGTTGTGCTGCTTTATATTTCTGTGGGAATCATGATAAAAAAAAGGATTCTTTGATGAATAGAAAGTTCAAAAGAACAGCATTTATTTGAAATAGACATGTTGTAACATTATAAAATGTCTTTACTGTCACAAGTTAATATGTCCTTGCTGAATAAAAAAAAAGTATTAAAGGGATAGTTTGAATTTCTTTCTTCTGCTAAACACAAAAAGATAATTTAAAGAAATTTTTTTTTTTCAATACTGTGGAAGTCAATCAACTGTTTAGTTACCCATATTCTACAAAATATCTTCTTTTGTATCCAGAAGAAGACAGACATCTATTCAAGTTTGAAACAACTTGAAGGTGAGTAAATGATGACAGAATTTTCATTTTTGGGTGAACTATCCATTTAATTTCTTTCAAAAAAAACTTTATGTCCCCAAACTTTTGAATGGTAGTGTATGCGTAAATATTAAGTAAAATGCTGGCTTTAAACATGTTTTGATGTGACAGATCTATCTCTATGGACTTACTGGTACCAGCTCGAGGGGAGTGGGATGGGTCTGGAATGGGTGAGTGCAAAGAAGGGTTGCCTGGTGACATGCCAGTGATTCGTGCACCGGGCGAGGGTCCAGAAACCTGCGGGGAACCTGGCCAGGGGGCAACTCTTGGGCTGGTGGACAAAATTGTGTATGGTGAACTGGGGTCAAGAGTTCCTGCAAAAAAAAAAAGAAAAGAAAAGGATTTGAACCACAATTCAACATCTTGAGGTGGGTAGCGATTTCCATCGACAATGTAGACAGTGATTTTAGTCCAGAGCAGTAACGGTGCTCCACACAGCCCCCAAAAATGCACATCCCTACTGAATAGGGGGAACTCTGAAACCAGTATTTCTCTGTGAAATCAGAGATGCTTCTATGAAGCACCATACAATGATGCGAACAAGGCAAAAACTAATGCAGCTGATTCACTTTCTTTCACAGTTTCAACAGCAGACCAGTTATGACATTCTGACACATCAAAATGTATTGCATAGTGGCATATTGCGACTAATTTGAGGTAGTAGACAATACCCAGCCCTAATTTACAAAAAAATACACTATCATTCAAAAGGTTGGGGTCAGTGCGTTAAATTGATCAAAAGTGACAGTAAAGACTTTTACAATTTTACAAAATAATTCTATTTCAAATAAATGTTGTTCTTTTAAACTTTCTATTTATCTGAGAATCCTGAAAAAAAATTATTGTAGTTTCCACAAAAATTTGTCATCACAGGAAAAAATTTGATATATTTTTATATATATATATATATATATATATATATATATATATATATATATATATATATATATTTAATTGTAATAATATTTCGCAATATTACCATTTTTACTGTATTTTTGACCAAATAAATACAGCCTTGGTGAGCATTAGATAATTCTTTAAACAAATCTTACAGACCCCAAACTTGACTGGAAGTGTACAAATATTATAAGACATTTATTAAAAATTCAAAAAAAAAAAAAAAAAAAAGAAGTCGCCCAATCAATCAGGCTGAATCGCAGTACCAAGATTTATTTTTAATTTTATTTATATATATATATATATATATATATATATATATATATATATATATATTCAGAATATGATTTGGAAATCAGATGTTTGTCTTCCCAGTCCCACCAGTCAAAAAACAGAAAGAAGCAGGAAATAATACAAGAAGTATCAAGAAAGTGCTCATTTAAGCCAACTAAATCCTCCATGTGGAAGGTCGAGTGGTAGCAACAAATCAGAAGTCTTTCACCAGCCCATCAAAGATTGAAAGCCCTGGACCGCAGAGGTAAGGAGGAAGGCTAATCAACAAAGCCCTAGATCCAGACCTTCCATACACTTACCATGTGGGCTGGCAAAGTTGGAGGTCTGCCCCATAGAAATGCCCAGAGAGGAGGGAGAAGGGATGGGCCCAAAGGGAGAAGGGGCCCGCAGAGCTCCACTAGGGGAATTGGCTGCGTGGATGTTCCCTGCACAAAATTAACCAATCAGTGGCCTTATCAACATCTGACAAGAGTTCCCTTTCACACACGCTGCAGCTAAAGCGTGACAGGAGCTGCAGGCCCCGAATGGAGATGGGTGGACACGTCTATGGCTGTGGGCATGCTTCTCTACCATGATGCACGGTGATGGTGTCATAAAGCACAGACTGACCAATAAAAGCATGCATGTCCACAGACAAGAAGAGCTCGTGGGACGGTTTTGCAATGAGTGGGACACCAATGAGAAAATGTTTCCTCTCCTTTTGATTCCCCAAATCCATGGTGGCATGACCAGCACGGCACAGACAGCAAATTGACAGAATTTGACACGAGAAAAGACACACATATATACCTGGAGACTGCGTTGTCATCATGGAAGGTGAGGGAGGCACGTGGTACGGGTTGGGGGGCGATGTGAGGGGTGGGTACACCCCTCTGCCTGGAGGCTGTGTCTGGGTATGGGGCATGAAGGTGTCATCCATGCTTATCGGGGACGGGGGATTGTCATCCTCATTGACTGAGCGTCTGCGTGCGTCCTGATTACTATCCACAAACATGTTCAAGAACGTCTGTGGAAAATAATGGAAGAGTGACAATTACACCCATGCACGCCTCTACTAGTCCTCAACTGGATAAAGGGATAATGCACCCATAAATGAAATTGTGTCATTTACTCATTCTCAGGTAGTTCAAAACATGTACGAGTTTCTTTTTCAGCAGAACATAAAAGACATTTTCAAGAATTTTGGTCACCAAATAGTTTAGGTTCCCATTGACTTCAATTGTATGGACAAAAACAACAGTCTTCAAAATATATTCTTTTGTGTGCAGAAAAAAGAAAGTCATACATGTTTGGAATGACATGAGGGTGAGTATATGATGACAGAATTTTTTGGGTAGACTATCAATTTAATAACATGATTTGTTCCACCCACCTTCAGTCCAGGGGCAGGGTAGAAACCTTCAACTATCTTGGTGTTGTCAAACAGACTGTAGGCCCCGTCACGGATAGCAACCACACCTCTGCTACGGCAGTAGATGTCGATGCAGTACATGTTGCGGAAGGCCAGTCGGATGTGAGTTGGTGACTGAGGCAGAATGGAGAAGCACTGGTACGCTGTATTGGTCCTTTGGGTGAGTCCCAACATAGGCACTGTGGGTAGCTTGTTGATGGCATTTAGAGGAGCTAGAGTGTCTGAGAGGATCTAAGAACAGACAAGTATGTGAAAATATTACCAGCAGCTACTAATAAATAGCACTTCAAATTGGTCAGTTAATTTTGTTTTGAAAGCATACCGACAGCGTATTTATATTACCAACATAGGCCTAATTAATAAAACTATAAATTACGGGTCATCGACCAGTGACTGCTTAGATTTTAGCAAGTGAATAAAGTTAATAAAGCTTTATAGTCCCAAGGCTCTAGATACCTGTAGAAGTTGTACTACATTGGGTGTCTTGTTGAACATCTCTTGAAGTTGGTGAAGAATTATGTTGTGACAGTTACTACAGCCTGAATTGGGCCCAACAGTCCCCAGGGCCAGATGGAAACGCTGGGTTGCTGAATTCCACTGTATCGTCACCTAAACGAAACACGTCACCTTTAATCACAATTTATTTTGTGATTAAACTAAATCACAAAATAAAGATTCAACATGCATTTTAACAAGTTGAAAAGGTTTTTACCGAGCTGCCTTTGGTACTGCCATAACATAGAACCAGCTTCCGATAATTATACAGTCGTATCTCTGAGAAAAGGCTCAAATATGAGGGCATCTCTGGAAAATGTAGAAAATTAATTTTTAATTTTAAGCAATTCAAGTCATCATGTATTTTCCCATACCTACTTTACAAAAGTTTGGAGATGATGAGATTTTTTTTAAAATGTTTATGAAATAAGT
The DNA here is from genome assembly GCF_949319135.1 of Squalius cephalus. NCBI lineage: Eukaryota > Metazoa > Chordata > Actinopteri > Cypriniformes > Leuciscidae > Squalius > Squalius cephalus. The sequence goes on from NC_137130.1 coordinate 12,922,372, forward strand.
CTATTATGCTTACAAAGGCTTTATTTGCTAAAAACAATGATAAAGCAATATTGTGGAATAAAAAAAAAAAAAGTAAATAACTGTTTTCTATTTTAATATATTTTAAAATGTCATTTACTCCTGTGATGGCAACGTTGAATTTTCAACAGCCATTACTCCAGTCTTCAGCAGCTGCGTTTACATGGACTCTAATAATACGACTGTGATCAGACTAGTAGCACAGTCAGAATAAAAAAAAAATAAAAAAATAAAGGTCACGTCACATGTAATCAAATCAATCGGAATGAAATCGGCCAAATCCGGATTGTAAGGGGTGGTTTAAACCTTTTCTAATCCGATTGAGAGGACATGTAAACACTTGATCGGACTGAGAACCGAAACTGGAAAGTACTGTGCATGTGCAATAACAAAGATGGCGTAATGATGTTTTACGAGTGGAACGAGCTGCTGCTGCTGTTGTTGTTGTTGAATGAAGTGCAAAGTTTTAGGGCGGGTGAAGGGACGATTTTACTGCATGATATATATAAGCAGCACAGCACAACGGTTCATGTCCTCATCATCTCCTATTAGGGCCCGAAATAGAGAAATATTAAGTCTGCTCTTTAAAACAAAAAAATGTAGGAGACTAGTATGCGCAAACAGGGGAAAACTATGTATATTCGTACAGTGTACGCATGTCAAAAAATCAATTCCGATTTGAAGCTTCTGACATATAAATGCGCACATCAACCCGATCAATTTATTAAGCGTTCCTGTAAACACTAAGTTAAGATTCATCAATCAGTAAATGTGTCTATGTAAATGAAATCATTCTAATATCCTTTTTTGTAATATCCAATGCTGAAAACAGTTGTGCTGCTTAGTACTTTGTGGAAAAAAATCTTACTACCCCCAAACTTTTGAAAGGTAGTGCAGGTCAATATCACAATCAATACAAAATTACCAATTTGTCAGCTAAATTATAAAACAACAGTAAATTATCAAATTAAAGCAAATACATGTACTATGACCTAAAAGGAATACATGTTATAGCTGGTTATGACAAAAACTACTAGTGGTTCACCTGATTGGAACAGTTAGTTACATACCAGGTAAAGAGCGTGAGAACTCCAGCACACATTCATAAAGCTGACTAACGCTGTTCCAATCATTCAAGAACATCTCCACCACTTTCCTGCCACCTACTGGCTCTGATAGGGGATTCTCATACGTCAGGTAGACATGCCGCATGGAAGCTGAATTGAAATAGAAAATATTGAGAGAGAAAAAAAAAAAAAAAAAAAAATCACTCACACATCACTGTATTGTTTTGAAAGCCGTTACCAAACAAGGAACTCTCTTTACCTTGCTCTTTGTTGGATGTGACGTTTAGTGGGCAACTGGAGAAAATCAATTCTGCCACCCAGGTGCGATTATTGCGACCCTGTAGTCTGAACGTGCAGTCCAGCAGGGAACGCTCCAGAGTTTTTCTCGTTTCCTCACTCACTCCCTTACAAGTTGGAATTCTGAGAAAGGAGGAAAGCAATTAGTACACAACTCTTCATAAGTTTGGGGTCAGTACATTTTTATCAGTAAAGTCACTTGTGATGGAAATCTAAATTTACAGCAGCCATTACTTCAGAAATCATTCTAATATGCAGATTTGCCACTCAAGAAATATGTATTATTGTTATTATCAATGTTGAAAACAGTTGTGCTGTTTTTAATATTTTTATGGAAACAGTGATAAAAAAAAAAGTCAGGATTCCTTGCTTAATAGAAAGTTCAAAAGAACAGCATTTATTTGAAATATAAATATTTTGTAAGATTATAAATGTCTTTTCTGTAACTTGTAATCAATTTAATGCATCCTTGCTGAATACAAGTATTGATTTCTTTACAAATAATGGTAGTGTACATGGGACATGGTAGTGTACATGGGATAAAGACCTATATGTACATCTACCACATGTGCAAGTCTGGTTTATTAACTTCAGAGACGCTGAACTGACAGCCAAATACAAATCTTACTTCAGAATACGTATAGCGTGGCTACAACCGTCTCCTTCGACCTGAACTCCCTGATGAGGAATCTCCATATTCGACAACTGCGAGAGTAAAAGACCATTCAGTAAACACAAAATGTGACGTTTATGAGAAATAGCTTCAGATAATACAAAACTGCCATCCCCATCTAAAGGATATACAGTACCTCACAGCGTAATCCGATGAGGGGCATGTTAGTGTCACACATAGCCACCAGGTGGGCAAGCTCCTTATTGAAGGCACACATTTCTCCTGACCTCTTGGGTTTCTTCGGTTCAATGGCACTTTGCTCTCCAGACAACTATGTAGTGACAAAAACAAGAATATTAATTACAAACAATATAAAACTGAACAACACAATAGACAGTAACTTTTTTTTCTGTATTGGGAGATACATCTTAGAGGCAGGGACAATCGGTTGTTTATTGAATGGAGGCAGATCTGAATGCAAGCTTGCAGATTATTTTAAGAAAGTGGTTTAAGGTTTAAGCAGACTAAATGATTGGAGAAGTCCGGCAAGTCTCTCCAAGTTACACTATGCAGTTTCCATTTTTCTCAAACAGCGACCCCTAGAGTCTTTGTATTTAACAAGTAGAGTAGAGTACTTGTATTTAACGTTAGGGTCGTAAATACCACTCACGCAGAGCCGTCTCTGCACTCTTCCGACCGCGCTTTCTTCGTCGACTCTGCCATGATTCACGTCTGAAATGCGTGCTAGTGTCTTCCATAGAGGCTGCTTCATATGTTGTTGATGTATGTGACGTCGTGCCGTAAAGCAAGCCGTGATTCACGCGAGATTTGTCGGGGCGCTACCTCTCAAACTTGCATTGCTGGTTTTGCCAGTGGCGTCCCCCCGCTCCTTTGCTATCGGGATGATTCGCCCTACTACGAGTTCGTTTACCATCGAAATGATTTTGAAGCTGTTATATTACGGTACAAATCTTGCATAGTGTGCCTTTAACCGGAAGATCAATTTATGATCATTTAATTTAAAATTACAAGGTCAAAACATTTTTTTCCAAAAATTAAACATGCATGTATGAATTGTTGACAATAAGATCAATAACATGCCTTTAGAATATAGGTAGGGTGAATTTCCATTTCATGCCGACTTTAAAGGGGCACCCGCCTCACCTCTTTAAATACAACACAAAGTGGTTTAAGATGTTAAAGAAAAAGATAAGAAATATTTTAGGTTCTTCGTTAAGTATTCAGTTCAGAATATTTCGTTGAGTATCCCACCTTCCTCTTGGACCCAGGCCGAGTCATTCGACCAGATGAAATGTCCTGCACAAGCTCCTCGAGGTTGGGCTTAAACTGTTGTAGCAGCTGAGCAGCAGGCAGCCCATCCTCACTCTCCATCTGACTCACGGACAGGAAGTAGTACTTATACTGAAGCTCTGTCGAATTGCTGGACACATCAAACATCTCGACCACCTGAGTAAAGACAAGAGTTAATTAAAATGTTTATTTACATAAATGTACAAAAATCTTTATCGGTGAGATAAGTAAATAAAATATATAAGTATTTACAATATAGTATTGTGGGAGGCGGGTGAGTTTGATGAAGAGGCGATGTTTTGACAGGTTGCCCACAGGATGCGTGGTTAAGTTAGATAGATGAAGAGTGTCTGCACACAGCGTGGGAAGATGTTTCACAGACTGTCGACATCTCTGCTCGCCCAACCAGAATCTGTTCAAAATATAATAGATTAACAACAGCCACTGTCATCATATGAAACGCACTTAGAACAGGTAGCTTGACTGCTTACTTTAGCTGTTGTAACCAGGTGACGATGCGCTTCATGTCATCGTTGATACTCTTTTCAATTTCGTCCAACATGGACTGATCTGGAAAGAAACCAGCAAGGTAGGTTAAGTAGTTCAAATGATCAGATGTGGGCCGAATCCAATAGATATGAGACTAACCGACTCCGTAGAGCATTGGCTGAAACATTCCTGAATGCAAATCGACAAATATGTGGAGGCACTCAGATCGCCCGCAGGGCTCCAGTATTGGTATTACTAGTGTGGGCAGTGCAGTTTCTATGAAAGCTGAAAAATAAAAACACAATGCACATGTGCGTTATGCATGCATAACTTATAATAGATCTAACCTTCATCTGTTTTATAACTATTAACCTTTCCATGTCAGGGACTGATTTCTAGTTGAAAGATGGCAGATTAAAAAAAAATGAACATTATTTTATTATCAGTATTAACAGTATGAAAATTGATATTATTAATTTAGATATTTGCTTCCCTACACAATAAAGCACAGCCTCCGGTAAATCAAGCAGGGTGAAGATCTCTGTGGTGTAAAATACTCACAGTTATCACTAGGGTTGCTACTTTTCAGGATGGCTTTGAGTTCTTGCAGTTTCTGATGCGAGCGGGCATGCACACTATCGATCAAAAGCTTTTCCACAGAGAGATGATCGATCTGAAAGAACAGCCCACAAACAGCCCTAATAAGCTTTTATCCTCATTACTGTTATTATACACAAACTTTACAAAGTTTGGGTTTGGTAAAAAAACAAAACATGTTTTTGAAAGAAGTCTCCAATGCTCAAGGCTGCATTTATTTGTTTAAATATTCAGCAAAAACAGTAATATTGTGAGATATTACTCTTTTAAATAACGGTTTACTATTTTAAAACATTTAAAAAAAAACATTTATTCCTGTGATTGTAAAGCTGAATTTTCAGTCGTCAATTCGATTACATACTGTTTATGTTCATCCCTAATCTCATGTTTCACACATAACTTAACTCTAGAGCAGATACTAATGGCTAACATGGCTTAGGTATGGTTATGGTATGGTTATCCGCCAACAATACGGTTGCGTTAATACAGCATTTTATTTTTACGCGAGTGACAACTACACATTTTCAGGACTCACAACCACATTGGAACTATTTGTCTGCCACGTCATATAATGTGAGAGCCACAGTGAACTGTATAAACATGAAGGGTTTAGTTTACTCACGGAGACGAAGAAATGATTGAATGAAGAAGTTCATCCGTAGATCCACCAGAGCTACAGTGTGTGCGAGCTGCGAGGCTCAAACATACACTCTGCACTCGGTTACTAAGCATTTAAAGTCCTTGTTGTTTGTATTTTCAAATATCTGATGGAGGAACTCACGCCTTGATTAGACTCATTAATTTAATAAGCTGTCAATTGTGATAAAACTTCCCGATGGTATGGATATTGCCATTTTTGATACTGTCGCTGAATGTGGTTGTGGGCCCTGCAGGCTCGTATTAAGCGGCGCTGCCATACTAGCCATTAGCTAGCTCTAGAGTTTTGTTTTGTGTGAAACATGACAGTGGATTAGGGATTAAAATAGAGCGTGATCGATGTAAATTTTGTCGATGCATCATTCCAGCCCTACTATCAATATCATTATATATATATATATATATATATATATATATATATATATATATATATATATATATATATATATATATATATATATATATATATATATATATATATATATAAATATATTTATAAAAAGGATATTAGTTTAACCAGTGACACTCACCTTCATGGCTCTTTCCATTAATCTGGAATCACAGGCAGGCAGTGGAGGCTCATGGGAAATCTGTAATGGCTTGGAACCATCCGTCTCATCAATTTTAATGGTGACCTTGTGCACAGGTGCTGTGCCAGTCTTTCTACCCAGGACCTGTTGACTGCAAGGCAAAAATCAAGAGATGCAAAAACAAAAGAGTAAAATGACAAAAACTCTAGTGAATTTTGAAACTTACTTCCAGACTGACAACGTGAGGCACTTGGCAGGGAAATAGCGCTCCACCTGCACTAGATCACCCCATCGCTCTCTGATCAACATCAGAGTCTGCGAATGCAACACCTCCAGCTGTAGTGATAGGCAAAACGAGTCTGATACAAGTCATCAAGGAAACCTTTTTGATTGAACACTTTGTCTGGGCAGGTAAAACAAAAGCTATACATTTCCACTAAGCTATACATTTCTGCTAAACGCGTCATCCGGTAGACTTTTGACAGCTTCAGGGCTTTCATGAAAACTAATTATTCTTAGGCATTTTTGTATCCAGGCCACAAATGTTGGATCGACAGAGGGTTATTAAGAAAACAGTTCCCATAATACTCTTTAACTCCAGTGGTGGCTCATCAGGGGAGGCAAAGCCAAACCAAAATTTTAGAGGTGAAAATGGGAGAAGGACGATTTAATGTTAATAAAAATTCCCAGTTATTCATTTAATTTCATGTTTCAGAATGTGTATTTCTTGTTTGTAATTTGTGTAACAACAGAGTTCTTCCCCGAAAGTCCCTAATCTGCCGATGTCATTACAAACGTTCCATCACCAGAGACTTGTGCATCCATTGGTAAAAAAATTAGCCAATAACCATTGAGTATTTGAGATGAATGATATTAGTCTGAACTGCTACCACTGATGTAACAACTAAGCATGGAGTAGAGATATTGAATATTTAATTGCAAACAAATTTACGAAGCTGCCATTCGGACAGCAGCTACAAATTAAAAAAGGAAGGAAGACCCCACGCCTATGCTGTATATACTACATGAATCAGCTTCACTAAACGGCCGAACGTACTTTTAACACAGACATTTAAAAGGACAGAAAAATGGTATTCAAGTTTGCTTCAAGTGTAGTCTAGGTGAGTGAAATTTTTGAATTCTTGCACCTGGGAACAATACTAGTTGACGCCATTATGACTACAAAGTTTGCCGAGTATTTCCTACTAAAGCACGGCACTTTTTGACTTGAGCGTAGCCATAGCAGACTGGGAGAAATAAGTATTTTTTCTCTGTTTTCTATGGTCAGGTAGCACAGATTTCTTTTCTTTTTTTTACTGCATAAGCAGCCACGTTTTATTGACAGCCCATTTTGCAGGTGGTAAAGTAACCCTTTAACCAACCAAACAAATGCTCTACTAAAACACAACAATCTTAAGTCTTGAGCTGAAAGGATACGGAGGCAGCTGTACATGTCCTGAAGAGGCTTGTCATCTCCAAACAGGCGGGACTGTACCAATTCATGGATATAATTCACCTGCATGCTGTGAACCAATGCCCGTCCATCTAAATAAATAACATATAGAGATGTTATTAATAAATAAAGTTATGAACATAAATAAATACACACTCTGGTTCAAAAGTTTTAAAGAAATAATATTTTTATTTAGCAAAAATGCATTAATTTGATCAAAAGTGACAGTAAAGACTTTTAGTTTCTTATAAAAGATTTGTTTCAAATAAATGCTGTTCTTTTAAACTTTCTATGGATCAAAGCATCCAGAATTATTATTTTTTTTAATCACGGTTTCAACAAAAATATTAAGCAGCACAACTGCTGATAAGAAATGTTACTTGAGCACCAAATCAGCGTATTAGAATGATTTCTAAAGGAACATGTGACACTGAAGACTGGAGTAATGGATGCTGAAAATTCAGCTGTCGTCACAGAAATCAATTACGTTTTATATACTAAAAAAACTATTTAAAATTGTAATAACATTTCTATTATTCTATTATTATTGGTGAGCATAAAGGAAAAACAACTTTACCAACCCCAAACATTTGAATTGTACAGTAAAAATATATTTATATAAAAAAGTTGTGAAAAATGTACATTCAGATGGGTTGCATGATATCTTAATAGACTACACATTGAGAACTTAGTTATTACCTCCAGTTTCCTTGTCTTCAACTAGAATCTCCAGTTTAAGAAGTCTCCAAGGGATATCAGGATCGTCCCCCATCACTGTCAGTGTGGCTTCAAATTCTCCTTCAACTCGAAACTTCACTCGCCCGTTGGCTTGACATGCAAAGAGTTCATAAAAACAAGTAAGATCATATGTTGTGAGAACAAAACACAGCGAAAGGATAAAAGCGTATGGATAAAAATTATTTGGAGATATATAACCTACTTATTACAGTGCAGAATAAGTCTTTCCCTGTAGATGTGTAGAAGTTGGAACTTACCCACAGTTAAGTTGGCCAGCTGTGGGGGCAAGTCAGTGGTGACTAGTCGGTGTCTCAGGATTTGATTCAGCTGATTTAGTGTGGTCTGCTTCTCTGTTTTGGTTATAGGGTCAGGAGGAATAATTTTGTCCTGAAAACAAATAATCCCGTTATTTCCGGTTCTCTACATCCACTTAGATGCTGATAAACACAACGTTTGACTACTCACTCGGATGCATGTGGGCAGACGCGGATAAGACCCGGTGGTTAGTACATCAATGGCAAAAGGGATGGCAAAACTAGGCAAACGCGCATGTACCAAGGCGTCCCTGGCCAGTGATGCCAGTCGGTCAGCCGTGTCAACAAATAAATATGCTTGTTGATCCAGAAATGAGGAGATCATCTGTAAACAGAGCTAAGAATGAATACTACATAAACAAGAATGAAAATAACTCAGATTGGAGGTGGGAAATAAATCACGTACCGCACATTTCTCCACCTTCCCGGCATTACTTGCCCATTTCACAAGAGCAAGCAGACGTACAAAGAGCTGCCGTGTTCGACTGGCAAACTGAACAATTTCAATTTTCCTGTAAGAGACGGGTTAAATCAGTAACGTTTGTATGCATGCATAATGTACACCAGGGGTTTTCGATCAAAGACATAATAGACAGAATATAGATCATATAGATATAGTTTCTTGTATAAAGACCCAGTTTATGCTGTGAAAAAAATATTATTATAAACATGTCTAAAAAATTATTTGAAAAATATTTAGTTTCTATAAAGTTATATTATGTTTTTTTCTACTCATCGTACAGTATTGTTAGATGTATTATTTATGTATTTTCTTTAATAATTTATATTAATTTATTTACTAATTTCTTTATTTGTATCTAATTGTTACTTGTCTTAATCTTATTTTTTATTTTTTATTATCCCTCCCCTAGTTGCAAGAGGGTTCTAGAATGAAAACCCCTATTGTAACCAATATTACAATAATGTTTATTGGAGAATATAAATGGAAACTGCAGGGCAGTTTCTTACCTTTCCATGTCTGTTTTTCGTGGAAGTCTGTGAAAATCATAAAGATATGGTTAAAAACATCAAATGATAGCACAAAGCATTTTATATCTTACATCTAGACAACTTCGGAGAAGTAACAAAGATCCTTTGCCTCAGAACAAAAATAAAAGTGTGCAAATCTACATATCTGCTCTGATTAAAGCAATGTAATATACTGGGATGGCAATATACCAACAGAATATTACAAGATAAAAGTTCGTGCCTGGGTCACCTGCCATATTTCAAATTCATCTAGGCTGCAAAAAGCAGAGAGTAACTTCTGAAGCCAAAGTCAAATATACTAGCTTCATGTTAAAATATATTATATCACTTTGCCATGGTTAAGCAAATAAGAAGTCACATATGTGTCAGTAATAGAATGCAGCAGCACTTCCATATTATTTACTGCCAAGTTAACGTTACATGCAAGACTGTTGTAAAGTAAACATATGGGCCAACGATAAACTAAATCTAACTTTATTTAACCATGCCTGACTAATGACCATTCAAAACAACCAGCCTCTCTCTCATGAACTCACAGCTCAGCCAACAGAGTGATTTCATGGTAGGTTCGCTGCAGCAGAAACTCGATCAGGACGCTCAGTCGAACTCCTTGAGTGGCCGGGGCTCCCGGCGGAGGCTGCGGGGCTGAGGTCGGACCCCCGGCGGGGACCAGCTGCCCGTCCGAACCGATCTGAACTGGAGCCATTTTAAATACAGCGGGAGCAATGTATGGTTACGGGTCCGACCCTTTCTTTTACTCGCGTTTACCGCAAACTAGGCCGAGAGAATATTTTTACGCGTACGCCCTAATGTTTATATCCTGCTGAAACGATTTCAACCCATGGAGAAAAGAAGAAATGAGCCTGTAAGATGTGGAGAGATGGAGCTCCGCCATCACCCACTGGAGCTGAAGCAGGAAACAAAACTCTTCTTTCCTAAATGGCGCTGGATAAATTATTTAAAATAAAAGTCTGAAAGCCAAAAACGTGACTTTTAAAAGGATTACATTTGTATTTATTTATCTTTATGTCTTTCACAGTAAATACAAATGGAAAAATAACTTAATTTTTAAAAATACATTTCGTCTATCTAAGGAGTCCAAAAACATTTTAAGTAGCATTAGCTGCTTGAAATAGGAGCGCATGGGGACCTTTATTTTGCCAAAGCAAACTGACAAAAAGAATATCCGTTTTATATTTTTTATTTTAATACAGCACGCATGACAAAATAAAATGAATTAATTTTATGAAGTGTATGTTTTTTTTTGTTTTTACTAACAAATCAAACAACTTCAGTTCTTTTCATTTTTCATTTTGACTTCTGAAAACTTAATTCCTTTCTAAATATTATAGAGGTGTGATTTGAGAAAAAAAAAATATGGATGAAATACTTTGCCAAAATAATGATGTTATAAACACAAACTACATTTATTCAAATGTTTTAAATATTTTGTGTGGGATATTTGCATGCAATTGTATTGGTTACTGACGCACAAAGTGCAGTTCATTACTAAATAAATATTGGGTATGGAAAAAACTAATTTAAAAAACTAATATAATAATATTTTTAACAGGTTTGGTCTTAGCCTAATATGTTTATAGCTTTTAAACCATCCAATCATTTGCTGGTCGATCAGCAGTCGGTCGATTAAATGCAAAGATTATTTGGAACATGATTTCCAACATTAATTATTGAAAATATAATATAAATCATTTAAATTATTTAAAATGGACTAGCCAATTATATACTTACTTATTCAATTGCAATGCACACTATAAACCAAATAGGTCAAACTCAATATATAGCCTATAGTCTATAAATATATAACCTGTGCATATGACAGGTTTCTGTAGGGGAGGAGTTTACGTTAACAGCTCGTCTCAGTTAGTGCCAGCTGTAAGAAACGCGCTAAACTCTACATGGAGAATCACTTTAATGATCAAAGCAGGGAATGTTCTGCCAGTTCAGACAACAACGACTGCAAGAGGTATGAACGTAACTTATATTCATAAGATGCCGTATAGCGTTCGCTTTATTATTGATAGTGTGAAGGTCGCCACGAGATGTGGTCCAAAACACCTGTGCGTCAGGTGATGTTTGCGTCAATGTCATTTAGCCTATAAACACTTTTTTTTTTTTTTTTTATGTAAAGAAAATAATACTGAACTCATAATTTCGTAATTTTACGGTTTTATGTTTTATTATTATTATTTTTATTATTATTAAAGTTTCTGTTATTCTTTTTTCAAAGAATTCCCACATGTGAACCAAGTCTGTAAATGTGTCTGTAGGGTAGACCAATATGGATTTGAGAGATCAGAGGATTTCAGCTCTGAATCCAATGAGGAGCTAATGGCCGAGTATTTAGCTGTTCTCACTAGGAGGTCAAAGAAGTGGTCTAAACTTTTGCAGGGCACCGTGAAAGTGGAGAAGAATCTGAAAGGTGGGCATTTCTATTTTATTTGTAGTCATTTTATTATTACTATATTTTATAAGACCGAAAGGTTCACGTTTGTGAAGCTGTCGTGTGGGTTTGCAGTGAAGCGATATGTGAGGAAGGGGGTTCCGTGTGAACATCGCACTCAGATCTGGATGGCAGCTAGTGGAGCCCAGGACCAGTTGGAGAGGAATCCTGGGTACTATCATTCTCTTTTAAAGGCTGAGCATGACCCTAAAATAGAGGAGACCATACTTGCCGGCAAGTTACTTCTCATGATGAAACCATATTTCATTTGAAAGTTTTATACTAATTCAATCCTGAATAGAGATTGAACAGGTCATATTGGAAATAAAATACTTCTGAGATTACTTTTTTTTTCCAGATATGCACAGAACCTTCCCTGACAACATTCAGTTCCGTGACTCCTCCCAATCATGTTTACAAAAAGCTCTGTTTAATGTACTTCTGGGTTATGGACACCACAATAAGGATGTTGGTTACTGTCAGGTACTACTGTCATATACACATGCCCTTTTACACATATTATCACTTAAGTGTCACTTGAATCCAGGATGTATTGAACTTCCTATGAGTATCTAAAACTATTGTTGTGTAAGGATACTAGTGAATAGTCAATTATAGCAAGTGAGGAAGTAAGACACTGTTGTAATTTTGCGTTATTTACCCTGTCAATATTATGACAGAACCTGTTGTACCCGTCTGCATTCAAATAGGCTACTGAAATTTTTCCCTTGTTGCCTTTTTAGGGAATGAACTTTATCGCTGGATACCTCCTCATCATCACCAAAGATGAGGAGAAGTCGTTCTGGTTAATGGATGCTTTACTTGGCAAGATCTTACCAGGTCTGTCACTTTTACCCACTGTTATAACCAGGACTTCTTCAAAACATCATGCATAGGTTAATCATTACATTAATCAAAATGTAATAACTTGTTCCTCCTTTGAAACGACTTTGTTTTTGGAGTGACATCACCTAGACCTTGTGAGTGAGGACAAAATAACCAATAGCCAAAAAGCAATTTGTTTTAGGCTATTGTTATAGGTCATTTAACCCAACAGTCTTACCTTTCCTTAAAGGGATAGTTCACCCAATAATGAAAATTCTGTCATCATTTACTCACCCTCATGTCATTCCAAACCTGTACGAATTTCTTTCTCCTGAAATGAAAGAAATTGCTCAGTGTTTTTTGTCCATACGATTGAATTCAATGGTCACCAAAACTGTTCTGTAGAAGAAAGAAAGTCATACAGGTTTGGAATGGCACGAAGGTAAATGATGACAGAATTTTCAGTTTGGGTAAATTATCCCTTTTAACATAGTTGATTAATATTGGTTAAAATTAACGTTAATGTAATGAATGCTCTGCAAAGTTAATAATTTTGTGCTCAAATCATCCCGTCACATACATATGTGACACTGGATCAGAAAACCAGTCACAAGTCGCATGGGTATATTTGTGGCAGTAGCCAACAATACATGGTTTGGGTCAAAATTATCGATTTTTCTTTTATGCCAAAAATCATTAGGATATTAAGTAAAGATCATGTGCCATGAAGATATTTAGTAAATTTCCTACGGTAAATATATAAAACATTTATTTTTGTGAGTGAGTGCAACACAATCGCGAACATAGGCTATGGACAACTTTAAAGGCGATTTTCTCAATGTTCTGATTTTTTTTTGCACCCTCAGATTCCAGATTTTCAAATAGTTGTGCTTCCAAATATTGTCATATAATAACAAACCATACATCAATGGAACGCTTATTTATTCAGCTTTCAGATGATGTATACATCTCAATGTGGTTTTGTGGTCCAGGGTCACATATGTGACATCTGAATGTCCTGTTTAACTCGTAAATACTCAGAAATTATGAATTCATCGTAATTCCATTCTGTATCATGTTCCATATAGGCTATATATTACATTACAAAACCAGTCCATACGGTTAAAAAACAATCACTAATATATATATAGTGCGTGCATATTTATTATGCAAATTGATATATATATATGAAGAGTTCAGATGCAAAAGCCTCTAAGTGCCATCTGAAATTTTCTTCTAGAATGATCAAGTTATTTCACTTAAATGACAATTAATAGGTAATTTGCATTGCCATTTAAGTGAAATTATTGAACTTAAATATACGAGCTTGATAAAAATGATCATTCTAGAAGAAAATCTCAAATGGCACTTAGAGGCTTTTGTATCTGAAGTCTTCATACATATATATATATATATATATATATACATTTTTTTATTTAAATAGTTTTTTTTATTATTATTTTTTATTTAGACTATTACACCTCAACTATGCTGGGCCTTAAAATGGATCAAGAGGTGCTTGGGGAGCTTGTCAGGATGAAGGTTCCTGCTGTCTGGCAGGCCATGAATCGGCACAATGTAATGTGGACCCTGGTGGTCTCGCGCTGGTTCATCTGCCTATACATTGACATCCTTCCTGTAGAGGTGAGGATGAAAGTCAAAAGTTAAGCTGTGCAGTCATTCAACAATTTTCAGTCCTTATGAAATGATTAGCCAGTTTTATGGAACATAAGTAGAGTTTTTGATGCCAATATTGAATGTAATGATCGGTAACTTGTGTGCTTCTCTCAGACAGTGCTGAGAATATGGGACTGCCTTTTCTACGAGGGATCCAAGATCCTGTTCCGTGTGGCTTTGACGCTGATTGGTCACCATCAGAACCTCATCTCACAGGCACAGAGTCTCCCAGAAATCTGCGAATGCTTCAAACAGATCACTCATGGGGAGTACGTAGAAGACTGCCATTCGTTCATGCAGGTACATTCTGTGGATGCTATTTATTCACAAACTAAGCTAATACTATTGCTCTGAATGATGTTTATTTGTCCTCTAACTTCAGAAAATCTTTATGGAGCCTGGAGGTCTTTCCACGGAAACAATCACTAAACTCAGGAAGATGTGTAGAAATCGCATTACTTCTGCCAATGACCGTCCTTCACAATAAATGGTGAACATGGACATAAAGTTCTGACTGCGTGCGAGATCTATTATTTACTGTGTGGAAAAAACAAAACAATTGTATGTCAATAAATAACTATATGAATGTTTAAGAAAAAGGTGTCAAGGGATACAATACTGTTCAAAAGTTTAGAGTCGGTAAAATGTTTTAATGTTTTTAAAATAAGTGCCTAATGCTCACTATGGCTGTGTTTGATTAAAAATACCATAAATATGTGCAATATTACAATTTAATGTTTTAAGATGTATTCATGTGATGGCAAAGTAAAATTATCAGCAGCCATTACTCCAGTCTTCAGTGTCACATGATCCTCCAGAAATTATTTTAATATACTGATTTGGTGAAAAACAAAACATTTCTTTTTCTTTCTTTTTTTTTGTGGAAACCATGAGAAAAAAAATGCAGGATTCTTTGAGTAGGAAGTTCAAAAGTGCAGAATGTACTTGAAAAAGAAATATTTTGTAACTTTTTAAATGTCTTTTATGACATTTCTTATTAATTTTATGCCTCCTTGCTGAATAAAAGTAATCATTTCTTTAAAAAAAAAAAAAAAAGTTTACGGACCCCAAACTTTTGAATTCTGGAGGCATGTTATTCCAAACCTGTATGATTAACCTTCTTTTAACTGGAATCCATTTTAACTGTTTTTTTTGCCTATTGCTTTGTTGTGTTACTATAACAATCAGTTTTCTGTTCAGATATACATACTGATGATGAAATGCAATGTTTAACTAATAAATATTTAGGAGGCAAACTCATTTTCTTGTGTTTTATTTTTCATTTTATTTAGAAACTTAGAATCGCATTCCCTTAAAACAACATGAACATCATAGCAATCAAGGCAACACTTCAATATCCACATGCAGTCCTTCCATATGAAGGCCTGTCAGAAAGGAGAGATTTATCCACTATATGGTAAAGCATGTTTCTCTCAGTTCTCTCCTCGAGTTTGTAACAGTTAACCATTTACCTAGGTCTATAATAGTCTAAACCTACTTCAAGTTAAGCAGAACTTCCTGCTGTGTTAGTGTCAAATGTACCCTTTGCCCATCCAGTAGTGCAAAACCATATTTCCTCATCTTTCCTAGTAGAATTTCCCTTTTAACGCTTCTGAATGAATGCAAATACAATGCTAAATGGATGCAAGCAGGCTATATAGTTTTGATATGTAGCATGAGGGAAAAACTGGACTATTTAGTGTTATTGAAGGGTATTCTACTCTAGAAAGTGGAAATTCCATTTAACATCAGTTTAGCAGATTTGGAAAGATGTGGAATTTTTCTTCATTAAAATGTAGTACCAAATTAACATCTGACTCAAACCTATTATGCAAGGCTTTGTTGACAGCAATAAGTGTTTTTTTTTTCTCCAATCTTGTGAATCCCAAAAGCTGACCTGTATTTTACAGTGTTTAACTACAAAAGTAAACTTTTAGCTAAAAATCACAAAAGGTAGTCAGGATCAAGATTAGAAAGTAGTGTTAAATATGTAGTCCCTTTTAGACCGAGCATGTAACAGTATAACATTATCAGCTTCCCTAAATCCTCCTATTTATATAAATAAATGCATAACATTAAATTAACAATATGAGGTACCAAAAAGATTGTATGTTTTCCAAGACCCAGATTAAGCCTAAATGGGAACAAACAAAAGAAATTCCTCTAGGTAAGCATAATCTGGTTCCTGAAAACAATACATTAGCATGACCTAGACACGTTTTGCCCTGTACCCTTATACATGTGCATTAATTATACTATGTTTAACATAATCCAACAGAAAGTCCAGGAAACACAGATCCACCTGAGCAGTGGCAGCGTGAGACACCAGCAGAGGGCAGGGCAGGTTAAAAACTAGGTATCTGCAGTTGTAGTAGTGTTGTTGAGTCCAAATTAGAGCAAAAATTGGTGGTGTCGACACATCCTGGCTTAAAGATTACATGAGGAGGGTTTAGATGGTCTGGTAGCCTGCATGACTTCTGCTCCTGCCAATAAGGTAGGCCAGGATCACTATCAGCACTAGAACAGCCAAGGCAGCACCCACAATGATGGGAATCAACATGTCGTCCTCATCTAACTCACACTCCTCAGCTAGAACAGTGACGGAGGGTGGGGAGAGGGTGAAAAAAAGAAGAAAAATTAGAAACAGTTAAGGAAAACAACCTATTCAATCAATCATATCAGTATTTCAGGATCTAAATGAATGATCATAATGTGTGTGCCTACACAAAGACTGCAATTTTTATATAATGTTGATCAACAGAAAATACTAGCTTAAACACATGTACGCATATTTAAGCTAAAATCAAAGTGTAAAATAAGTAGAGAATGGTGCCCCCCAAAAAAGTGCACAACAAATAAAGTTGTTGTCTCCAAAAAGAAAGAATTGATTCTGAAATGCTGAAACGAATCGTCAGCAATTGACCCTTCGCAGGGAGTTTGATTGACAGAAGATCAGACCAATCATAATCTGCCGAATCCACCATTTTTGTCTGACAAAGCAGTCAGGAGAGTTAGTAGATTAACGTTGGAGGATTTGAACTTGAAAAACGGTGTGAACTGACGTCTTTCCACGGTTAAAACAACATTCCTTCTTATGTTTATTTGATGCTATAAATTAACTAGAAGGAAGAGATGATCGGTTCACGAGCAGCTTTAACTGAGGCTCTACAGCGATCTGTCAGACACATTAAAGAGCGGTATTTATTGTTTAAATTTCATTAAAAAAATGACCATATTTGAAAGTTGAGACTTTGTTTCATATCAAAAGTAACCTGGTCTGTCCTGTCTGTCAGTGCGTTGTCAGTGTCCTCTCTGCTCCGCAATGTATTTTTCACTGCGTGAGAACATGGTGGGGCGTGAGAGCGGCGTGGCTTGTCGGACATACAGTAGCAACTGTAACTAAAGGGGGCGGGTCTTTGCGAACGGTCAATTCCAGTCTCACTTCCATAATATAACGACGTAGGTTTGTAACAATTTTGCATAATTGCAGCCTATGGTTTTCATTGGCTGCCCATGAACAACATCTACTTTGACCCGCCCTCAAACACTGCAGTTGGAGCTGAGAAGCAAATGTAAATGGTAAATGTAAAAAACACAAATGGTTTTAGTTAACTATAAAAACCCTGGATGGGACTACTGTTCTTAGTGGATAAAAGACTCAGTATACTTGTGTGGACAAAGTTCCTGGCTTTATCAGCTTCACAATGTTGTGACAACTGAGATTTTCATGTTGCCTTTTGTGCGTTGAAGCCGGAACATTCCTTGAAGAATGAAAGGACAAAACTGAGAAATAGAGAAAGAAAAAAAATACCTGTTCCAAAATCTCCATTGACGCTGAAAGGTTGCACTTGAAGCTGGAAAGTGTTGAGAGAGAAATCCTGTGTAACGCTCAAGGTTTTCTCCTTCTGACACATGTAAGAGTAGCCCAGTGTTCCCACCATGTAGTTCAGAGTGGTGTTCGCGACAACAAGGCGCTCTAAGCAAAAATAAACCAAAAAGACTCAGCTTTTCAGAAAACTTAACTAAAAAAACTACAACTTCTATCATACATGGGCTATTTAAAACTGACTTACTAGCCATATCAGGCAATGCAGCTGACAGCTCCAAACCACTAAGATGATATTTGTTTGATGTGGAATTCTGAAAAGCAATTAAGTATATTCCATATGTGATGATGACATCAGTGTGGTCTGGGTAATTTGAGGGGACATTAGAGGAAATGATTAGAGATGCACTGGTCGTGTTTCCATTTTAATTTGGCCGATCTCTATTCCGTACTTGCGCAAAATATAAATCGCGCAGAAATATTACAAGTCGGTAAACATGGCCAGAGATGGGACACGCTGAAGACAGACGCAAAGAGAAGAGCAGATACTGAAAAAGGCACAAGCTCACCGTTTGCAATGCTCAAAATAATGGAATAAAAATATAAATATGGAATTTAGGGTGGGGGTTTATACAAAAGTTTCTCTGAAGGGAACTGACTGTCTTCAGAAAAGTTTTGATGGCATTTTCTTTTCCTCTTACCTCTGTATAATGTATAATATTGTTTTATTAAAACTGTTTAATATAATATTCTGTATAATAGTGTTTATGAGTTCAAGTATGATACAGCACATAATACAGTAGTAGGCTAATATATAATACGTATTATCTTGATTTTTTGACTAAATGTTCAAAGAATCTTCACTGTAAGTTATGAGAGAATAAAATGTTTTAAAAATGTGGCTTATATAAGTGGCAAACAAGTATTGCCAAACAAGCTTTCTGTTTTCAATGAATTTATACCCCCAAAGGGGCAACTTATCCTGGGGGTTACAAACATTAAAATAAAAAATAAAAATCATGAAATTGTATTATTTGTGTCCTATTTCCGCCCTTTTTTGGGTTAAACAAAGAGGAAATCAAAATCAAAACCTGCCAATTTGCTTGTAAAAACAAACAAACACGGAATCTGAATCGGCCATGAAAAGTAATGATCAGTGCATCCCTAGAAATAATAGGAGGAGATTCAAAACTTACTAAAGAGAAGCTGAAAGTCAAAGTAACGTTGTCCTCGGTCAGTTTGAGAGTTGCAAAGTCTGGTGCGCAGGATCCAGAGAATTTAATCAGGTTCGGATGCAGGTTCAAGACCTCCTGGACAGTCTGAAAAGCAAAGTATGTTTACATTTAGAAATGAGGACCAAACCTTCATTACTCTGAATTACTTGCATGCAAATCCATTTATCCCAGCAAATCCCTTTATTTACATAACAACCCAAGGAATTTTAATAGCAGCAATATATAATGGTATTTGTCATAGAACTAAAGCATACAAGTGTCCTTTTTCTATGAGCCATTTCAGGTTCCAGTAATAAGCTAGAAAAAGGAATGGATCAACCAAAAATGAAAATTCTGCGATTATCTACTCACACTCATGTCATTTAAAATACGCTTGTTACCCACCGAAGAGAAAAGAAGATAATTAGCAGAATATTCCAAGCTACTTTTGTCCCATGAAAGTGAGAGTTACAGTAAATGTGCCATATAGTACCGTGCCATGAGAGCTTGAAATAAAGCTTATGTTGAGCTGCAGGCCCATCCGTGCCAAGAGACAGACAGTGTCATTGGCATTGGTGACATTGTAGTTGCCCCGCTCAGGGGGGCCGGGGGGTGCAGGAGAGGCCGGAGGAGAGCTGGTTTCAGGGGCGACCACAGTGGGCAATACATCAGTGGTCAAAGTCTGATGTATAGTTAGAGCTGTAATGAAAACATTATTATTATTTTAAAAGGTTCTAGATGGGTTGTAGCACTGGTTAGTGTTAAAGGTGTACTCAGTAAGTTGTTGTTATACTTTGTTTATTAATTCCAATAGTAAAATAGGTTTTAGAATGTATACTGACCCCTATCAGCCTGGATGCATGATGTTTGTTTCCTAACTGCTGCTGCTTCACACCAAACCTGTTTTATTTATCGTTTTTATTAACATGATTATTACTGTTATTTTGACGTCAACATGGTGGCGCCCATGAGGGGGCGACCCACCCGTTCATTGATAAAATACTGAGTCTTCATCTTATGTATACAAAATTTCAATTAGATTTCTTATTTCTTAATATGTAAAAGTTTTTTTAATAAGCAAAACATTTCTGGGTCCACCTTTAAACGTGTAGAAGCAGGCAGCACCGTAGTCAAATACATGGTAGTGGTTTTCAGTAACGAAAATAATTAATTGTTTTAGAAGTCATGTCTGTTAATAAGTAAAAAATATTTTTAATTCTCAGCTTTCCTTACACCGCAGGCCTACTTAACTTAGGCCAAGGTATTGCAGGAATAAACATTAGCAGCTATTATTTAACAGGAAACAAAGCGTCCTCCATACATGGGCTTGTTTATTATTATTAATTAAGCAATTATTGAATTAATAAATTAATCAAAGTATAACTAGACCAAATATTCCAGCTGCCCAAAATACACTATATTAAAATCAAACTTACCTAACAACAGGCAAAAAATTGCCCCGGCGGGCATGTTTTGTTTGCGGATGATGGGGATCATGTTTCTTGCCAAAGTAACGTAAATCAAAACACACACGATACAGAAACAGATGATACCAGACTGTGCAATCTGCGTCTTCAAAGAGGCTCCTCAGTTAACTGTCGTTATGGTGCAGACGTATACGGTCGGTTTGAACTGCCGCTATGCCAAATCTACATCTAAAAAACGCAGTAGGTCAGATTTGTTTAGTTTCTAACCGCAGTAGGAAACGCCACCGTCATGTCATGTGAGCGACTTCTAGAATCACGCAACAGCAGCAACGCGCATGCGCATGTTTTTCTCGTTTTTAATTTATTTTAATTTATGTCTTGTTTTTGAACAAAAAGAAGACAAATGTTGCTTAGATTAATAATGATAATAAATAAACTAAATAATAAAATTACTTTTATTATACATATTTGCTATCCCATCTCTCACGTACATGATTTGTCACATTTCATAGATAGCCAACTATATTTCTGTAAGTGTTGTGATAGTTTTTTTTTGTTTGGTGTTGTTTTTTCAGGATAGTCAGTGAGTCATAAAATAATGTACTTAAATCATCTCATTGTGTGATTGAATAAATACAATGTGCAACATAAAACGACTGCACAAGAAAAACGACTGCTTTTTGCATTTTATTTTGACGGTTTTTGCCATGGTCATGTTGACAATAATGAACAAATTACTTAATGCTTATTGTATGTTTCCTGTGGTTATGCCATTAAGCTGTACTGAAAAATGTTAAAAACATATAGATGCTACATAGATTTAACAGCACACAGAAGATAGGCCTACCTATCGGAATGAGGATGCATGTGACTGAAGTGCCACATTACAGAGACAATTTACAAGGAGGCTAAAGATTTTAGGACCATTCCAGAATGCCATCACAGAAGTGTGATACCTGATCTTTTGGCCTTTTACTGTGTTGCTTGCAATGGTGTATTAAGAGCCTGATATGTTGATCTGATGAAATCAGATCCAGTAAATATTTCTCAAGGTAGGTTTATTTTGGAAAGTCAATTTATGTATAGACACATATAAACTTTAAAGCTACTGAACATTTATAACACTACCCAGGGAAGAAAATATATATATATATAATGAATGAATGCATTACAATCACAAACATAAATGGACAACTTTAAAGGCGATTTTCTCAATGTTTTGATTTTTTTTTGCCAGATTTTCAATAGTTGGATCTTGGCCAAATATTGTCCTGTCCTAAATATCCATACATCACCTGAAAGCTGAATAAAGTTTTCCATTGATGCATAAATCTCAATTTAAAAAAGTTGACCCATGTGACTGGTTTTGTGGTCCAGGGTCACATATGAAGTAAGTTGTCACAGTGGAACCTGACTTTTAAAAAAACTATTATCAAAAAGATTTTTTTTAAAAATCAGCAAAAGGTAATGTACAACAAATATTGTAATAAATAAACAAGTATAGCATACATTTACACATTTTACAATAAAAATGCTAGTTTACTGAATTTGCTTGATCTGACATTTATGAAATAGTACTTTAACATTTAGGTTAAAATCCCATCATCATATAGTCGAACCTTGCTAATAACATTCTAATTTGAATTAGTCTTACAAAACATACAAAACCAACATATAAAACCACACCAATGGCAAATGCAAAACAGCAGGGGGCACAACATCTACCCTCTCAACTGGAACTCGCTATGTAGGCCTATTTTTAATAAAAATATTTATTTTTTATGAATTACAGGTGAAAGTGTATGATCTCTGTTCTGAAAATGTTACCTGGCTATGTTTTTTCCTTAGCTGTTTGAACAAGTATTTTGTGTATAATTTCCTGCAGGGAAAAAGTTTTATTCAAATTTGTTTACAGTCCAAAGTTGTTAAAAAAGAAAACAACAATTTCAGCAGACAGTGGCTGTGGAGTATCCTGCAACACTTGTGAAAGACATAACTGTTAGTGTGAGGGTCTAAAAATATACAGGAAATGGTGAGACTTTTTTGAGATGAGAGGACAACTCTTTGGTGGAGGCAGTGGTTGTCATTCACTAGAACAGAAAACCTAGGGCTAGGGCCACTTCCTGTTAGGTAAAAGTTGACAGTAGAAGCAATCAAAACAGAAAGGCTAAAAACTGCTGCACATCACTTACAGGCCAAGCAACAGGAAGGAACGGCATCTACAGAAATAAAGTTTCAGGGAATGTTATGGAAATGAGCAGGACAACCACTCTATTGTTCTTGGCCACACATATGTCTTCTGCAGGTAAAATCATTTCTCTCGCTCTTTACATATTTGCTGCACAGGGTGTCAAATATCTATAACATTCAGCGCAGAGTTTTGATATGGTTTATATGGGTCTCGGTCGTTGTAAAATATGTACTTGTCATTGGAGTAAATGGAGAAATTTTTTATTATGTTTTTGTGTCTGTGTGTATGTGTATGTGTATGTGTGTGTGTGTGCGCGCGCGCATTATCTCCTGTAAAGAAAGATTGGGGTCATACACCTCTTCATGTGGCCATTTTAGTTTCCATGCACAACCAGCAAGACTTGTAGCATGGCGTGTAACAACAGTTTTAAGTGCAATATACTCGTTTGCAACATAATGTCTAAAAAGATGAAGGCTTTTCAGTAGTGCTATGATGGTGCGCAACTGTCATCTTTATGTTTAAATGTTGTTTCCTGAGATTAAAAAAACTAGGATCCAACAAAAGCAACTCGAAAACCTACACTCTCCTTTTTGCGAAACCTGAAGCCAAAATTGAAAGATCAGTAAATGGCGGCTTTTCAAAAGTCAACAACATCAACGACCGCGTAGACACACAAAGTATAGGCTACTTTTTATTCCCCACATTGAATTTAAAATAAATAATAATTAGCAAGGAATTGTTATAATAATTTTAATATTATTGGATGTGTAGTGGTTGTTGTAATTATTATTTTAAATGTTAAACTAAAACAGATACAGCAACAAAACATGCACAAGCCGATTATGTATTCAATAATTAGGCAATTAGATAGACGGCGTAACCCTTTACATGTTTTGAATGTACAACCAAATTCAAATCCACATCTACTAGATCTGGCATTTGGAAAGAATTGCAAAATCATTGAATCTGATGTATACAATAATCCTCTCTTAACAGTCAGTACAGCCTAATTTATAAAACTATGCCTATTTTTCTTAATTCATCAGTTTTGATAACTCATTGATAGGTAAACAACTTTATTTTAGCATTAATAGCTTCTTCAATGTAATTAGGCTCTTAAAATGATAAAGCCTAGAATCTTTTTTACTACCGATTTTAAGTTTCTAATCTATCTAAAGCACATTCTTGTGTTTATCATTATTTTATATGAAGCAATTAAAACACAGCTTATGATCAGGAATGCATTAGTGATAAATGAGTAAAGATTTTATTTGATATGACTAGACCTATATACTTTATATTGATTGTTAATAAGTCCTTGTTTCTGTATGCAATGCCCTCGCTGAAAACATTAGTTGGCATGTGAAAGGTGTGTGGTCAAGTTTGCAAACCATCATCCACCGGCCCTCATTAACACCTATTTGATCTGCAGTGATGCAACAGGTCCTTCACTGTTTTGTGCTCGTTCTTGCACTTAACTAGACTCATGCAGAAACCACCGAACTAGATTACACACACACATTTAGACAGAGATCACAGAGAGACAGGTAGAGGAGCTTGGGCCCCTGTTGCCTCTAACAGGAAGGCATGAGTGCAGGGTTTTGTTTTTTTCATAAAGGACTATTTTGTGACCCACTCAATGTTCTTAATGTGGATGTAAATGACAGACGAAGAGTGAGGAACGCATGCAAGAATTATCTAAAAATATTACTGGACCATATTTCAGTAGGCTACCAAACAAGCCGTTTAAGATTCCAGTACATGCGCACGTGCCAACTCATCGTGTGTCGACAAAGCTGTGTACATAGTTGCATGTTAGTTTTAGTTACTTTCTTTTAATGTCTTTTATCTACCTATCCGAAACATCATTTATATATTTCAAAAGTAGTGGCGTGGTGGGTTGACTAGAGCAATGTTTATTTGGTAGGAGAGTCCTGCATTACACAGTTATCTTTGTCTAATTATTTGAATGTTGTTTTTTTATTTGTCCTAGTGCAAGAATGTCTTGACATCTTTAAGAACTGATTACAGTTAAAAGTAATTGATTAAAGTTAGATATTGAAGTTTATCCACAAAACCAAAAGATTGCAATGCAATAGCCTATTCGTAAAGTTTTTGGATGTGGCCCCATTTTAAATTTTTAATAGGGATAATAATGAATGCAGGATATTTCGCGTATGAAAATTTCATGAATTTAAATTCAAAGTCATTGTATCTCCAGTTTTGTCTGTTTAGTTGAATTTTTGCCAAACATGGTGCATATGGTTAGATTTTCATATTCACAGTTATTTCAAACCACACTTGCTAATAATTATGTTTTATTAAAAAAGGAATTTATACTTGTGTGCCCGATCAAGACATTTACGGGCTTCAGGAAACATCTAATAATCTCAAACATTGTCTATAGATTTATTTATTTTAAGAGAGTCAGTGGCATATTGAGCAGTATTATCCGATTAAATGTTCTAAAATATCTCAAATACTGTAAAATGCAATACATTCAGCTTTGATCGATTCCTCAATTAATTTCAAGAAGTTTTAACTGGTCTCAGTGGTTTATTTTTGTAAAGCCAGTTTGCATTCTATTCACACAATCTGATCATTGATGAGTTAAAGTGTAAGACATTATCTAGCAGATCATTTGGCTGCCTCGGATTAAACTCACACTTAAATATGTTTTGCAAGAATGAACATGAGAGAACGTCTTTGTATATTAAACAGTGATTCCAGGACACGAAAAGCCTTGGGATACAGAGACTCTTAGTTGCCTCAAAATTAAATTAACCTCTTAATGTACTGTAATCTAAATATATAACATTTTATCTCTGTATTTAATAATCTGGCGGTTTAGGTTCTAGAGGTGCTTCTTATAAATTTACTGTCTTACTGTCCATTTTTTTATTCTTGTTTTTTAACATTTCAAAACCAACTACGCTGGGAAAGGAGACAAATAATTCAAAACCTCGATAAATAAGAAGAGCCATCAAATTTTTGTTGTGTACTTGCTTAATGAAAGTCTTTTAAAATTGTTTGTTCTGTTCGCAGAGGCCTCTTTGAGCGACCCAACAAATTGCTATATTTTAGATGTTTTTCTCCTGCTGTATTCTATCATTTTTACTGCTCTCTACTTCCGAGAGAAGGTAAGTTGAGCTCTAGCATGCACAGTTTGTTCCAAGTGAAGAAATTTCCCTCACGGTTTTAATCGCTAACTTGAGTTCTGCCTTGTATGGCTTAGTTTACAAAGGAAGGGCCTGTTCCTCCGGAGCCTGCAACCCCGGCCCAAAACCCCAATGAGCCTGTCTATACAGTGAGTTATCTATCATTAATACATATCTCACAGATCATGTTCAAGGTTCAAAATATACTTCATGTGTTGCATTAAATGAGTCATTCCTACTATTAAAGTGCTTTATATTTAATAAAACATTAAACTCAATTTTAAATATGAAAATAATATTTATTAGTTTTATTATTCAAAGTCACGATTAAGTGAATAGGTAGGAGTTTTAAACAATTTTGTTTGGATGGATGTTGCTATATTTGTGATGTGCACTTCTGAACATATAAATGTATTTATTAGGCTAAGTTACATCCTTTTACCTTTCTATAATCAAAAACTTTTTTAACATTAAGTGTTACTTTCACTATCTGTTGTGTTTCATCTCAAGCAACATAAATTGTCTTTTTGGCACCCCTAGAACAGCTTACAGTTAGCTATTTTAAAGTGATGTGGTGTATTTTTAATATGTAAAGACATCATAAAGTGATAAATAATGGCAGTGTTAATGTTTTGTCGAGTTGTTTTGATCCTAACAGAAAACAGAGCGTTGAGCGCTTAACTATTACCTCAATAACAGCGTTCAACGGCTCTGGCGATATCTGTTCGCTAGGGTCTTTATCGCCAAGTGAAAATATGAGCCCTGAGGCCCCTGACTAACTTTAAATCTAACATTTGTGGTTAATGAAATGGTTGGGGAAAAAATTAAACAGAAATACTTAAATGTAAAAAAACAAATAGATAGTAGGCCTACATTTAGCCCCCCTACCTTCCAAAAAAGAGGGTAACCAAACAGTTGGTGAGCCCCATTGACTTCCATATGTTTCAGTCAGGGGGGGGCCATCAACTTTGTTTGGTTACCATATTTTTCAAAATATCTTAATTTTTGTTCAGCAGAAGAAAGAAATTCATACATGTTTGGAACAACTTGAGAATAAGTAAATTACAAAATTTTCATTTTTGCACACACACATTAAACATTAATTTCGAGAGTAGGAGCTTGGACAGAGCTTCTAAACGTACTGTTAAACGTACTGGTTTAACCCTATATTAAAATATCTAGTTATATTACAACAGAAATCATATGTATTTTTAACGTGACAAAATTCTAAAAGAACTACCTAACAGGAATGACCCCATTAATAAAGACTTTATACAAAATGTGCGTGCTGTATTTCTTAGGACTTGGATCTGCCTCAGATGAGTTCCGATTATCAGCAACTGGACAGACCGGTGAGATTATTTTATGTTTTCATTTAATTTAAGTATAGCCTATTTAAATTCATAAATATATCAGTGAGTTAACTGCAAATATAGTGTATTGTACACAGACTTTAGGCCTACTTCATGTAATGATATCCAATCATGTTTGTAATATGGAAAAAATCCTGTAGGCTATAAACGTGAAATTGCCATTTTGAAAGAAAAAGTTGTTTTTAGATGCCTACCTTCATCTAATCAATATCAACATATTTCAGATTAGAAGACGGGAGCCAGAGACACATTATCAGGTAAGAAGCTGAACCACTTATTTGTCAGAAAGGATGTGGATAAGATCTGAGAAACAGATAAATTTAACCAGATACAAGTTTCTTCTCATGGTAAACTAAAGCGACAGCTGTAATCCCTGCTGCCCTCCTGTGGTTGTTTACAGTAGTGCACTTCAATTTTTTTGATCATTTCTCAATGGTGGTTGGTGTATTTTCTAGGAACTAAAAGGAGCAAGAAATGATGAATACCAGGAAATAAGACCAAAAGGAGCCAAAGTAAGTACACGGATATGAGAAAAGTGTGTGGGTTGTTGTACCGGATAATGAATCATTTCACCCAATGATGAGGCATAATATCCTTACTATGCTCAGTTGGCAAATCAGCATAAATAGCTAATTATTTTCTATTTCTGCAGGCTCGCAAAGCCAAGAGCAAACCTGATGAGGTAATGTAACAATTCGTTTTAAACTCTTGATTTGATATAGGCCTATACTTAAATGGCATTCATACTTTTTTTTAACATAAAAATATCCTTTTTTATGGCCACTTTGGATATTACATTATATATTTTCAAATTATAAGATTTACTTTAATTAAAAATTATAAGCTTTTTTTTTTTTTAACTAGTTTCCCTATTTTACTCTCTATATTTACTTAAACTTCTGTTATCAGTGTTCTAGGTCTGATAACAGACCTAGACAAAACATTGCACTGCTTGGTAGGTTTTTAAACAGACTTTTGTTAAAAGCCAAAATTCATCAGTTCATGTTATTGGTTTATTCCTTTAAAGGCTCGAACAGGGAGAAAAAGGGATGCAGCCGAGGCTGTGGAGATGGAAACTTTTCCCACAACACACAATTAACACACAGCACAACCTCAGGAGCAATTTTTATATCTTCCAACCAACAGATAAATTGTGTATCTTTGTTGGATGCATTTATGTGTCTTGCTTTATACATATTCTCA
This sequence comes from Squalius cephalus, assembly GCF_949319135.1. Classification (NCBI taxonomy): domain Eukaryota; kingdom Metazoa; phylum Chordata; class Actinopteri; order Cypriniformes; family Leuciscidae; genus Squalius; species Squalius cephalus. The sequence goes on from NC_137130.1 coordinate 12,950,804, forward strand.
AAAGTTTGGGGTCAGTAAGATTTTTTTATATATATAGAAATAAATACTATAATTCAGCATGGATGCATTGAATTGATTTTTTTTTTAAAGTGACAGTAAAGACAAAATATTTATATTTCAAAATGTTTTTTTTTTTTTTACTTTCTATTATTCAACATTGATAAGAAATGTTTCTTGTGCACCAAATCAGCATATTAGTATGATTTCTAAAGAATCATGTGACACAGAAGACTGGAGTAATGGCTTCAGCTTTTCCAACCCAGGAATAAATTACACTTTAAATATAGAATTACCATGTAACACAATAAAAATTAATCAAACAAGCTTTGAGACATTTTAAATGATCTTACCGACCCCAAACTTTTGAACGGCAGTGTGTGATGTATGCATGTATGTATGTGTATATATAGTATATATGCAATTTTTGGTTGCAATAGAGGATCTTGTCTGTTAATGGCAGGAAAAGATGATCTCAAACCAATTTTACTAGGCAATTTAGGAACTAGACAGTGCTCTTATTTTCTACATATTGTGTGTGTAAAATAGTCCATTTGACTGATTACTGTAAAACATAAGGGTAAAATGAAATAAAATGTATATCAACTCTGCAAGTTCCTCACTATGGCAAATATTAAAAGACCGAAGACTTATTAGAATATTAAAACACTTGGAAAATGGTTTAATGATGTTTACAACAAAAGAGAACTGTACAGTTACAGTAAAAGATTATCTTTATATATATATATAAAAAAACAAACAAAATACAGCAGACAAATGCATCAAATCTACCATGTATCCTGATTCACATACTTATATTCTACACAATCATTCAGTTCTAAGCTACAGCGATGTAGCCATTTAGCGTTCAGTCTTGGGTGTATGTTTGCTTGATAGCAGGCCACGAGTGGCACTAGAGTTCAGGTCTGTAGTGATACTCAGAACCCAACCAATCATCACTATTACAACAGTGAGTTACAGCGTTCTGAAGGGAGATATAGAAGTACAATCTACAGTATGAGACAGAGTGAAAAATGGAACATTCCTTGAGCTTTAGCCATAGGAAATATGGAAATGAGAGTATAGAGAGAGATTTCTTTTGAAATCAATGACTAAAGTATTATGTACATTGTCTTTTTTTTTTAACTTAACCTTTTTTCTGTCTTTTGTTTTAAAAACAATGATAAGTTGGGCAGTGAAACTGATATCACATACATTGACACATCCAAAAACATACAAAAATACTATTTCTTTAACCTACAGTAAGACAGTTTTGCAGTTAAATTCCATGCTGTGACAGAAAAAGAGCAACAGATCCAACGAACAAGAAAATTAAAAACGACAAACTTTTTTCCCCCCATAAGCATCTCAGGAAAATACCAAAATATACATCTAAGCTTTGGAATTACTGAGGTTAGGACTACTGTCAGAGCTGGGTTCTGTTTCTTAATACACAAGCTGAAGGGTTTGGGAAGGAAGAGGAATCTTTGGTATCTGCATTTGTAAAACATTTCATATTTGGATATTTTTGCTTTGGGATAGAGCTTATAGTTGCTTTCGACCCTCCACTTGCAATAAAAAGATCAAAATCCATCTGAAAAGGACCGTGTCCTTGCAGGATGGAGGACAACGATGCATAGTTGATGCACAGCTGATCAAACCAATTGAAATCATGATAGTGGATACAGCAAAGCTAGATAAAGACATCGACAGAACAGCGAAACCACGGGACGACGGCACCTAAAAGACGACTATGGAGAGACGTTGCATGTTTTCTGTAGACAATCATAGAAACAGTTTTGCCTTGCTGCAGCCACAGAGTGGAACTCCAGAGGACAGTTTATCCTGAGCAGGTTGCAGTGAGCCCAGGACATCCTTCAGCGTATATTAATAAACATCACCCAGCCCGTGAGGGGTTACTTTAAGTCCTTTCCAGAAGCCGGCAGAGCTGTTTTTCTTCCTCTTTCTGCTAAACCCCGCCCACTCAGCCACATGCTTTGATCGATGATCTCAAACCCCAAGCTAATGGTTGAGGCAGGGAACTAGGAGAGAGTTTAGTCCATACAATCACTTTGAAAGTCTTTGGTTACCACTGAGAAGGTGAGGAACAAGCAAACCCAGAACGAACAGCGCACACCATGCGAAAGTTTCCGAATAGTTTTTGGGGTTTCGTAAGGCGACGATTGTCAAATCATAAAAAAAGCTTTGGTATAAAATGAATAAGGAGCTATAATGTGAACTTAAATTTCTATAAAAGTTGTATATAAATAAGTGGGATGGGCTTCCTATATGCATGAGCTCGCGCAGCCTTCTAGGGATCATCCGGTTCCTCACTCTAAACTTTAAACAGACATCTGCAGGCTTCTGTTCTAGGACAGATCTTTGTTTTTTATTTTTTATTTTATTTCATCTTTTGAAGTAGATTAAAGCTAGTTTTTACTCAGTTTCGAGTTATAAATGAGGTATACAACAGCTCCTTTACTCAGACCAGCTCTCGCTCGGCTCTCTGGTGCATGACCTCTTCTGCAACTATCCTATTTTGTTACTAGACTAAGGGTCTACAGTGGCAAACCCTGCTACAATCAAGAAACTATCCAATCACAAGTCAGAGCATCCACACACGCCAAAATCAAGTGCCAAAAAAAGGATCCGCAACAACTGTTGCCAGGTTCAACATCCTTGGATAAATCACATCTGAAACATCTCATGTGCACACAGGTTCAAAAGGATTTCATTTACAGCCAAGTGGTCAATTGCATCAAATGATGTATGATGCTTCCTTATATCCACTTAAAAAAAAATAATAAAAAAAATCCTGTATTTCCGAAAAAATGAGTCACTTGAGATATGGACTCAGACAGAACCTCTCTAAAATGTCATCTTTCAAAGTAATGCACCACTAGCGCCCCCTACATATCAGCTGGAGTTGAGTTATTAGTAAAGCTTTCAACAGGTATCCAACAGCCTTGAATTATACCTACAGTATAGGTAGCAACACTTCCAAAATATCACAAAACACAAATTAAACTCACAGCGTTATTTTCATGGTTGATATGCACCGTGTGAGTTTTGACATTGGTGCATGCCCTGTTGCATCATCTTTCACTCATGCACGCACACACAAGTTCACAACCAAACAAAATCATCTGTAACATCAACATATTACAGTTTGCTACAATGTGTCAAACTCTGAAATAATAGTAAGGCATAAATGATAAACGCAAGTTTGTCAAACAAAGAAAGCCAGTGACGTTGCTCCCTCATGATATACAAAAAAAGGCATAAGTAATTAAATTCAAATGATTGTAAAAGATTGTTAAAAAGCAACATGGCAAATTAAATCCATAAAAAGCAAAAACAACAACCAAATGTAAAAAAAGAAAAGAAATTAAGAGTAGTTTGGTGCTATCAAGTCTGTTGCATCAACTAAAGCTGGGGGCTTTCCTTTAGAGCACCATCACAAGCCCCACCCAAACAAACAAACATGTTAATGTGGGCGGGGCACACAACAGCCACTCCCACATCACAAGGGTGTGGTTGCGATTTTTGGTCTTGACTTTTTTTCTTAGAATACCTATCATATAAATGAAGTCATTTTTTGTTATTTTTTCCTTTTAGTGAATAAGCATGACAAAAACACTACATTCAAACTAGATATAAGTTCAAATATAAAATATGAGCATCTTACATAAGTGAATATATATAGAATTTAGAAAAGAAGTTCTCTAATCTTGAGTCATTCCTCAGATAAATATATCAGTAACTCCCCACAGTCCCGGTGACCACCGGGTAATGACACTAATGCGCAAAACAACACATAAATCTACACATCCAGAGAGGCTACGTTGACATTTCCGGACAGAACCAGCGGAATGAGCAGCAACAAGACCCAGCCGCAAAGACAAAGGCTTTTTTTTTTTTAACTTTGGCAAGTAGGATAACAAAATATTACAAGTTAACCTGGACAAACCCTTTAAGTAGTAGTACTTGAAATAGCAGTAGTAGACTTATGTGACATTATTATTACAGATTTTCCTGTTATACTTTGTAGTTTTGTTTTACATGTTGGTCATTTAAAAATGGACTGTTAGAAACAGCTTTTGTACATTCTGGAGTTGACTTCTGGTGTTTTTCCTAAAGTGAACCTTTCATGTAAGTGCTGCTGAGGTATTTCAAATCATATTACAATAAAACAAATAGCGATGCTAACAAAAAGAGAGTCGTAAAAAAATTACAGAAAGGGACACAGTAACAAACCACAAAAGGGACAATAAGGGGAGACTCTGATCTCTTTGTGACAGAATTAAAAATGTGACAGAGTTAAAAGCAATGCTACAGAAATGAAATACTACTGTAATTCTCCCAGAATGCCTGTATTTATTGGTCATTTAAGAAATAAAATCCAAGTCTAGACAATGTACCAATGCAATGCTTAAAAATCTACCTTGTCCCATGGAGCAATTTCAGGGCCTTTTTGCACTTCCACAGGTTTTTCTGGATTTTAAATTCAATTATCTTGGTGGACTCTTGATATTTCTATTGCTATTCCATTTGTTGAAACACAGCATCAGTATTGAGACCCAAGAGATCACATCCAAAATAAAGACTGAAACGAAGGACACAGACTCCCAAAATCTCAACAGCACTTAAACACAAGGCCCTTAAGATTCTCTTTGGATCGTTAAATGCTTCAATATCGAGAGCTAAAAATCGTGTTCTCAAGTTAGCGCTGCGCTAGAGAGGCTATATTTCTTCATCAAGCCGAACACGATTTGTTGGTCAATGCAAGATGAAAGAATAGGGTTTAAAAGAAGACTAATAAATGGTAAAGTATGTCAGTAGTGAGTAGTGAAAGTGTGGTCAGCATTGCACTGGCCCACACAGGCACAGCAGCTAGTGAGAAATCGACTTTGGTTCAAGCTTTACATCATGGCTGCATTACATTGGTAGGAAAAAAACAAAACAGACCATCCGGCTAAACCCCCTAATTATGTTCTCGCCCCTTTATAACGGATATTTCAGGCCCACTACTGGAGTACCCCCATCACTGCACATTTTTGATGCATCTCAGGTCTTGGAGTCTTCACTAACAAAGCTGATGAGTTGAATCAGGCGTGTTTGATTAGGAAGACATCTAAAATGTGCAGTGCTGGGGGTGCTCCAGGACCAGGATTGGGAACTAAAAACCTATGGCAATGGCTTTCAATCCTGGTCCTGGGGACCCATCGCTCTGCACATTTTGTACATCTACCTTATGTAACACATATAAGAAAGACATATAAAATGTGCAGAGCCGTGGGTCCCCAGGACCTGGTTTGAAAACCACTGCTCTATGGTATAGCAAGCACATTGGGCCTGAGGGACGAGAAGTCTCTGTGTATTTTACAGAGGACTGAATCTGGCACCTTGTAACTACAAAAAAGGGAAATATTCAAAAAGCCTGTCAGGTAAGAACACACTTGCATTACTTCCAACACACGCACGTTTACAATTTTCAATTATCTGAAACAATGGGAAGTAGACTCCCCCATTTTTCTCACTCAAAGTCCTCATGAATTACTGGCAGAAGTGACAATCCCAAACCTCAAACTGGTACTTTGCTGTAGTATCACTCCCTACTCTCACCTCGACTCGAATCTATTTGGTTAGTTGCACTGATACTACAAAACAGGAGGGACAGCCATCTCAACAAAAAAAAAAGAAAGAAAGAAAATAACTGTTTTCGTCTTTGGAAAAGATCAAAATATTGCATTATATTTCCTGTGGTCTACCGAGAGCCTTTGCTCATAAATATTTAGGCTTAAACTACGCTACAGTAGCAATATACAGCAACAGGTATAACAAAGATTTTTGGTATATCTTGAAATGGAGGCAATACAAAGACCTCCGAAATAAAGACCTCTTAAAGCGTGACTGCAGTCTGCTCGGTTTTTAGCAGAACTTCTGTTCTCAAATCCAGTTTTTTGGTACAGATACTGTGCACAAGTAGAAAATCAAAGACCCTAAAAAACAAAAACAAACTTGAATATCATCCACCCCAACTCGCTTGACTTACACCTTCACAATCAGGTGGTGATACCAAAAGTACATCCCATGTAAGGTAAACACGTAAGGTTTACCTTACGTGGTTACACAGTCCTGACGCTAACGTAAGAGTTGTGAGCTCTGAGTTACTGAAGCTCCAAAGTAGACGGCACTGCTCAGTCACTGTTGCCCACGCTGAACAACTCCTCCTTGACGAATCATCTCATAATTCGTTAAAGCTTTTAGTATTAAATAAGCCTGTGGCTGGGTCAGAATTCAGACCCAGACTAGTCTTCTGCTACCGAGTAAACTACGAAATTATTCGAAAACAATATTCACTAGAAAGAAAGGCCAGTCGAACGATTCCTTAAAGCAATGAAACCGCATCACAGCCGCTTATTACTCCATTTAAAGCCTTGTAACCACAAGTTAGTAAGATATAGGACATAAAGCTAACCCACTGTTTGACAAAAATAAATGATGTGCATCTAAAAGGAGATGTTCCAGGAGGACAGGAACATCTGTAAAGCAGGATCTCCATTGGAAAGAGAAGAGATCATAGACAGAAGAATATAAGGTGTCCTTTTTCTACGGTGAAGAAGAGGTTACTGTCAGCAGTAAGAAGGTATCATTCAACACAGAGTAAACAAAGTTTTTTGGTTAAAAGCATTTCAGAAGTACCTCTGAAGAAGAGGTATAATGTGAAAATGGGAGAGAGTGGATTTGCTGAAACGAATATGCTTTTGCGTCGCACAGAGACTTGGAACAATGTCCAGGGAGGTTTCTGCTCTCCTGATGCAAGCTCCGTGGTGACGCCAACATTCGCTTATTGTTGATTTGGTTGAAGTCAACCCGACAATGAGGTCCAAACATCGTAGATTAATGTGTGAAAAAGATATCTGTAAAGTTAGAACATACAAACTTAAACGGTAAAATAACGTTAAAACAACATCAAATCCTTTTTAGTGGGTTTGTTTTTGGTGGTAGCAAGAGATTAAAGAAAGGGGTCTAGAAGAGGAGAGGAGTGGGTTAAGCTTTCACTGGGCCTTAGAGGCCGTGGTGATGGTGGAGGCGGGCATAGTTGCCGTGGTAACAGCGCTCTGGTGGGCATCAGCGGTGATGTGCAGATTGAGGGCTCCGGCAGCACCCCCAGCCCCTCCCGCAGACATTAAGCTGACCGGGTTACTGGCAAGCAGTGACAAGTTCTGAGGGTTCAGGAAGAGCGGTGTTGTCATGAGGTTAGGGGTACTGCCAGCGCTGGTGTTAGCAAACAGAAAGTTCCCGCTCCCGTCCAGTGATGTAATGGGCAGAGTGCCACTAGATGCCAGAGCTAAAGAGGAAGACAAAGAACAACATTAGAACTTCAGGTGTTCGAAACAGAGCAGTTGCCTAAACAAACTAAATAAATTACTAGAACAGAGATGCAGCAATATAGGAATTTTAACTGATAAGATGGTTCACGCATTTTTTTACAGTTCTTCAGATTCCTTGCATGTTCATTTATGAAATATTTTAGCTAATTTGTAACTACAGACAAAGGTCACGTATTCTTACACTGCATTTTAACACATTTTTTCCCCTAATTAAATCACACCAAATTAACATGTTAAATCAACAGCCCCACAAAAAAAGTCTACAAAAAAACTACAAAATGGCAGACCAAATGCACCTAGGTGGTTTGCATTATATGCAAATAAGTAATTTACAATGTTTGAATTGTATGCAAATATGTTGCATGCAGAAAGCTTTTGAGGGTGTAGACTGACACCAGTGCCACTAAACTTTTACTGCCATTCTAAAGTTTGGCGTCAGTACGTTTTTTCAGAGATTGTCTTATTATTGTGAGATGAAAGGGTATGTAACTCTTTATCATTGTAAAAAGTGTAACGGCTAACTAGGATCACGCGAGGCACCTCAGCCTATCATATAATGACAGTGACATTAGTGACCAGATTTCTGGTCACGACAGTGCGCATAAAAACACATAAGATTAGATTTGAATCTGTTCATTAAAAAACAACTTTATATTGGGCATATATAGTAGTGATACTAGTCACTAAAATTGTAATTTAATTGTTGGAAGCTATAAAGACTACATTTATTTATTCAAATTTTTATATTTTGTTTACCTTCATTTATTAAAAGCATTGAATCATTATTAGGAATGCACTGCAGTCATAAATCATTACAATTCAAGTTTAATTTATTTGTTGAAACCTGGAAGCCATAGAGAGAACAAATTTTTTTTTTAATATAATATATAACATGCCTACGACACATTTTCTGGTGGTAATGCCTTAAACGAATCCTATCTGTCGCAACATTCCCTACTCTACTCTGCCTTCTCTTAAAAAATGATATTTTTATCAAGGTAAAATCTACATATAGTTCACAATGAAGGTATTTTTTAGTGTAAAACATGTTAGCAAGATTTTAGCAAACATTTTTGCGATTCATTCATCGTAGTGAAGCCTCTCCTCCATTGCTATCCATTAAAAAAAACAGCCTCGTCTCCTTCCCCGTGTACTGCCAAAGTGTTAGCCATTACGCTTTTTTGGCTAAAGGTTGCAGGCTTGCCTTCCAGTGGCTTTAGTTTTTTTTTTTTTTTTAAATAAATGAATCCTTCAGCAAGGACAGAATCAATTGAAAAAACTAATTTAGAATGTTACAAAAGATATCTATTTCAACAAAATGCTGTTTTTTGAACTTTCTATTAATCAAGTCCTCAAATGCTTGAACAGTAGTTTATTTTAAACAAGTTGGTGACACCAAGACTAACAAGCGCATGCAGAGCCATAATGTAAATACAAGTGTACTTGCCGCTCCACACACCTTGGATTGTGGCCAAGGTGCTGTTGCTCATCAGTGCTGGACTCAACGCGCTTCCGAGACCACCTGGCGCCAAACTAAGAAGAGCCCCGCTGCACAGGAAACACCAGAAAAAAGATGGAATTAACATTAAACACAAAGATATCCCATTACAAGCTTGTCAGAAAAATAAAAATACACTTACCCAGGATTGAACTGTGAGGATGCCATGAGCCCAGGGTTGAGGCCAGCGGCTGCAGCCATGGCGGCGAGGCTGGCGCTGGTGGGCAGCTGGGCGGCTCCTTGCAGAGCAGCTGTGAGGCTGGGTGACGCCACCATCACCTGCCCAGTGCCCAGAGTGTTTGCCAGGGAGGAAGATGCCTGACTTACTGCCGCTACTATCTCCTGAGCTGAAGCCTGCTCTGAGGACGTCTGCACTGCGCTGGGGGAAGGGCTGAGCGAAGGAGAGGATGCTGCGGTGGTGACCACAGGTGCAGTGGAGATGACCGATGCCGTGTTAGTGGTGGCCGAGCCAATAGTTGTGCCTGCAGGAAGACAATCATCTTTTTAAGATTGTAAGGTGAACAATAGGAAAGTTTCATCATTTCAGTCTTGCTTACCAGTGAAACCGACGCTAGTGCTGGTGAGAGACATAATTGGGTTGACAGTCATCGTAGTCGGTGTGTTACTGGTCACAAGACTGGCTGTACTCGGTACCTGAAACGGGATAGAAAGAAGAGGTTACCACTATTTTAAGCCATCAGACCTTTTGGTCTGAATGGGGGGGGGGGGGGGTGCAGTTTGCATGTCACGTACCAGAGTTGTGGTGTGAGGAAAGATTGCTTTGATAGGGGTGCTGCAGATGCTGCCACTGCTGGGCGGGTTGATCCTCTTCTCTTTCTGCCTGCGGTTACAGAACCATACTCGGATCACCTCTTTCTCCATGTTGAGCTGGTCCGCGATCATGGTGATCTCCTCAGAGGTAGGTTTTTGGTTCTGCTTAAAAAGGGCAAATGCACAAGAAACGCCCTTACGGCAAAAACAATTCACAAAGACCTACAAGTCTGCAGTCCACAGTTTTAGTAGGTAACAATTCAGCAGGAAAATTTGAGGTTGGGACAATTTAAACAACAGTACACAAATATTGTCACAATACATATCTTTCAGTTAAAGAGGAGGCTTTTATATTTACACAGTTATAGAACACTGTATTATTATTATTATTATTATTATTATAAAATGGTAATAATTATTTGAAAATACTCACTACTACTACAACAACAACAACTATACTACTAATAGAAAATAATACAAATTAATTTAAACCTGTGAAAAACTAAATTACAGAAATGATTATTTTACAGTAACATTATTAAACAGTAGTAATAAAAGTACTATTACTACTAATAATATTATTAATAATAATAATAATATGCAATGTAAAATAAATCTGTGTAAGCTGAATTACTGCACAGAAATACTAATTATTATTATTCAAATAATAACAAATAATAATAACAATAATAAAAAACAATACCAACCATGTAATATAGATCTGTTTATAAATACATAATTATTATTGTCAATAATAGTGTAAACCATAAATTATTATTTTGTATTAAGTACAATAAATAATAAGAAATGGTAAGAAATACAATATGAGACTGAATTACAAAAATATAGTTATTAATAAGTGTAAATTATAAAATAATAAGAATAAGAATTAAATGCAATATAAATCTGTGTAAACTGAATTACAGAAAATAGTTTATTATTATTATTAAATAATTGATTGTTTAATAATAAGAAAAATTTTGTGTCACAATTTTAATTATCATTGCCATGTGGTCGGGTTAAACCCTCGAGCCTTCATTGACAATGAAAACCGAAGGATGATTTTGTGCCATTAAAACTTAAATCACGGTCTCAGAATAAGCTCTGATGTGAGATGTCGCTCACCTCCAGAAAGCTCTTTTCTAAGGCCACTCTGATGTTGGTCTCGATGCTGGTCCTCTTCTTGCGGCGGCGGTTCAAGCCCTCTATGCCCAGCCCAGGCGAGCCAAGAGAGCTGGGACTGGACAAGGCCTGTTCAGAAGTCTGGTTCTCTGCACAAACAGCGCACACAAAAACACAAAGAGAGACTGATATAAGCACCTGTGGCAAACAGCAATGCAGACATGCCTCAGAGCATCAGCTGTACTACTTAGCAACATTATTCAAGTTAAAGATGTGCTTTATATAACAAACCACCGACGGATTCAGAAAAGAGAGCTGAGAGCTGCAGTATCCTGAGAGGAGCTCCAAAACTAAAGAGGAATGCGACAGGAATCTTCATATCCTTTCTAATATTCTTCATGGTATGTAATGTTATTTTGAGAGAGGAGGGAAAAGGAGAGAGATGGCTCAGAGCAGAGAAAATGCATACCTGCATCATTGAGCCATTTTTCAAGCAGAGGCTTCAGTTTGCACATGTTTTTAAAGCTCAGGTTCAAGGCCTCAAAGCGAGAAATGGTGGTTTGGCTGAAGTCATTTCCATAAAGTTTTCCCATGGCAAGGCCAACATCCCCCTGGAACATGCAACACAACAGCATAAAATCACGTTTTAACAGTGAAAACGTCAGGCAGAATTTACTCGAGTCACCTAATGAGTCCCTGTTAAAGAAGAAATGTCTTTAAATAATTAAAAATAAGTCACGATTTCTGCAATGACCTGGATGACTAAACAGCAGAGACTTTTGAATAGTGAAATCAACAACAGACAACAAACTGTGAGACTAGTGAAGCCTGGTTTACCTGCGTGAAGCCCAGTTTGATGCGTCTCTGTTTAAAGGTCTTGGCAAACTGCTCGAGCTCCTCCAGGTCGCTGGGCTCCTCCAGGCTGGGTGTGTCGATGTGCTTTGGTGTCGTCTGGCTGTGAGCGAGGGATTGGATGGGGGTCGCTGCTATCGTGCGTGTGGGTGTCGCAGGCTGTGAAGCGTATTTTAACAAATAAGACCAGTAAAATAGAATAAATAACAGTCTGGAATGGATTGTGCACTCTCTCTGATTGGACTGAATAAAAATGGATCCAGTGGGTAAATGGGATATCCCTGACCTGTGTGGCAAGTGTGATGCTTGGCTGGGTATGCAGGAGGTTGGCTTGGCTTTGAGGTAGTTGAGTTAGAAGGTTCTGGGCTTGCAGGAGACCTGTTTAGTACAAGAGGAAGGAGAAAACAATCAGATAAAAGAGGATAAAAGAGATCTGAGGAGGTTAAGAGGACACCGGACTCACTCTGCTGGCCCTGTGGCGTCTGCGAGATGATAAACTGCGTGGGCTGCAGCTGTGTTGCGATGTGGTGGCCCGGTTGGACCAGCACGAACTGCTGCAGGTTGAGGTTCTGCTGCTGTTGCAGCTGCTGTAACTGCTGCATTGATTCACACAAACACATATAGTAAGAAGAATGTTAGTGTGCGCCACTTTTCCGGAGTGCACCAGTGCAGCTATGACTGCCATGACAACCTCATCAATTACAATGAATTTGACAGTAAAGACGTTTTAAATTTTGTTTGAAAAAGAAATTGCTGTTGCCATTAAAACCAGCAAAGTATATCATTTAAGCATATGATATACTGTTTTCGGAAATCTTTTATCCCTTGTAAATTCCTCCTCTTCGCAAATTTACAAGTGTTTAAAATTTTGACATCTTATATTATTTTGGGTACAATGATTCTCCAAATACTCTAGATGCAGCTTTCTTCATGTAAATAGCTGAAGAGCTGGGGGACATGGATTTTGTTCCTGCAAATTATGAATCCTTATAAAAGCCAAATCTTTCAAACTTCATTTGTTATTAATGTTAATTAAAAATACACTTCACTTTAACACTTGAGACATCCCCAGGACAGGTGAAAAAACTGCCAGGGCAAATCCTTATTGTTGAGCTCTGTGAATTACAGTTAGTTTGAATTATTTATTAGTAATTAAGTGAATTAAATGTAATTAAATTCATTAGTGATTACATTTCAAAAGCTTTTTCGTTAACGTCTGTAATCAATTTGTTTTGCCTTTACTGAAATGCCATTTATTCAAATGAAAACATTATAATGAAAGAATGGGGCTTCTTCATTAAAAACAACAGCACTAGAAAATTCAGCCCCAAGCAAAAGCACTGAATAAATCACTGGATAATTTACATTAAACGTCATTATAGTTTCAAATACAACAAGCCCCTTTTAGGAGTGAATGAAAGTGTCTCTCTTACAGGTGTGATCTGGATGGGTTGAGAGAGGGTGATGGGGGTAGCAGCGGAGGCAGAGATGCTGGCTCCTGTAGTGCTACTCTGCTGGCCGGCTGAATGCTGCACCGCTGCTGCCAGGAGCTGAGCCTGAGCCTGCTGTATCAATAACTGCTGCTGCGCTGGAGTCAAAGTCAACTGGACACAAAGAGACAGACAGGAATTCATTTTATCTATTATGACCACATTTTTCACAAGGCCCACACAAAATTCTACAGATTTCCATGGAATTCCTACTACGGTGTAAATTAATCCATTATTCACAAAGCTTTATAACATATTTATTTTACTAAAAGGCATAAGCAGTCATTTCAGGCAGTTGCAGGTTTTTTCAGTTGCCACTGTTGAAGTGTGATATTTACAGTTAACCACGATTTATAATTAGGGCTGTCAAGCGATTACATTTTTATCATCTAATTACATACGCAGATTAATTAATCTAATTAACAGCACATCAATTATGGCTGAGAAATTACCCCCCAAAAGATTATGTAAAGTCATTATTGTGTTAGATGAGCACTGAATACACATTACAAAAACTAGCTTTAGAATTAAACATTTTGATTCAACATAGAATTTATTACAATGTGGCCATTTAGGTATATTTACACAGACTGATTAATGAAGCTCAGAGGTGGCATGCATGTGATTGAAAAATGAAATGACACTCTAAATAGGAATCTTAAACCGCCAGTAGTTGGCGGAAAGTCGCTGTCTTAATGAGTGAGTCATTCAGTCATTCATTCAACAGATTTATTCAAACGGCTGATTCAATCAGGAACAAAGCAAGTGGCCGTCTGTATGGATGGGTCACTGAATCATTGGCTCCCTCAATTTCGTTAAAAACCACGTATTCATTCAGTAATGAAACACTGCTGTGTTGAAAAGCAGAACAACAGTTCTGCTGTAGCTTTGTTTGGAACAATTATTATTGGTGAAATTAAGCAACAACAAAAAAAAAAGCATTCTTATAGGCTTCATCGCGCAGTCAGCCGCTACCCTGCATCATGTTCGTAACTAAATTTCTGTAAAACAAGATCTGGGCCGGGGTGCGTAAAAGCATTAATAATTTTAACGTGTTTATCGCCCATAGTTAATCGCAACTAATTAATGTGCTAAATTGACATCCCTATTAATAATATACTTCTTGTTTATAGTTAATACAATTATTAAAGTGTATGATAATATGAGTCACATAGATAAAGTATGTAGTATTTGGCTGATCATGTGATCTTAACATGTCTGATATATAATATATATTTTGTGCTATTGACTAGTAAGTTTCAACCAAAAGGTGATTGTTCATGACACAAAAATGGTCTCTACCACTTCAAAAAAAGGAAAAGAAATGTCTAGGACAGCACAAATTTAGACTAGGGACAAAACACTGGGTGAGGTCAATTTGTGGCCCATAATGAATTATTTTCCAGGTTCCAGAAGTAAAAATCCGATACATTTTCACAACATAGGAATAGATTTTTAACGATAACTTATCAACCTTAAAAGACACACCTACTGTGAGCTACGATGGTATATGCTTTTGTTGAAGACGTCGGCCAACATTATTTCAACTTATTTATAAAATATTTTTTTTTAAAGCAGAATCCTTGGTGACAAACTATATTACCCATGATTCTGCAAAGAAATCACCATTTAGAGAATCGCGCACCAAAAGAACACTTTAGCACATGAAGTACTGTGAATGGCGTAATAGTCTCCCTTTGCTCTCCATAGATTTTAATTCAATTTTGTCATTCACAATGCTTCATGGGATTGTACATCTTTCGCCTCATTAAAGGTCGTTAAGCACACAGTCTTGTAACTGTATTTTTGTCTGATTTTTAAATAAAATGTATTAAACTGTTTTGCATTAAATCAAAATTTTTAAAGTTTTGATTCACCTCGTAGCTGGTTGGTTGGTTTGATTCAGGGCTTATAACTCTTTAACAAAGACTTTTTTTAAATCCCTATGGGAAAAAAATGAGTGGGAAATATACTTCCGGAACCAAGGCTGCTGACAAAAAGCGGATAGAGCACTGTTGCACTCTATTGCACAATGTGGGTAATGTTTTTTTGCTGGTTTAAATGTTCCAGTTTGGTAGTAGAAGCAAATAAGGACTAATAAAGAGTGTTTTTCCCCTTTTTCAATCATTGTGGAAGTGGGGTCAGAGAATGCAAATCTAGATTAAGACCATCCCAAAATTATATTTGCAAAAATACGTTTTGTTTGATGCTCATGTATGGTGATATAAATATACCGCAGCCTTCTGAGACTTCAAGCGGAGAGCAGAGCGGGTATGCTAATTAACGAAACGGTTATGCAGTACATGTAAATTCTGCATAGATTTGCATATTCTCAACCATCTGTTTCCGAGCAACTGCAGAGCAGCTAATTAGCATATGGGGCCCAATAATTTCCCCTGTAACCAGGAGATAAACCGTTGTGCTTTTATTCTTTAATCTTCAGAGTTGTGACAAATCTCACACATTATATTCAAATAGACAAAACAATTCATGACATCAGGTGGAAAGCCTCAGCAGTCACTCCGAGACATGATAATCACACAGTTCAAGACAGTGGCAGTTTAGTGACTCAGACACAGGAAAACTATGTCCCTGGGGACATCTTTAAATTCCTATAGCTCTTTCATCCATGACACAGACCACAAATGTGTGTGTGAGCTCAGAGAAAAAGATCATACCTGTTGGAGCAAGGCCTGTGCGTGTGCGTTGGTGATTGCGCTTGTTGTTTGCACAGTCTGCCTCTGAAAGTCCAGTCCATTTGTTTGGGCACCTGGAAGAAGAAAAGCAGGCAATGCCACAATAGATAAGGGACACACAAAAAGGTCTTTTCAGCCAAGTTATTCAGCTCCATGGCCTTTCTTATTTAAAAAAAAACTTCTGACGGTGATATATATTGAGAGACATTGTCCTGATTGCTCTACCTCAGTCAAAGCTGCACAAGCGACCCTTTAGAACTTGAACTGTGAACTAATAGTCTTTAACTCACTTATGCAAATGTAAAAGAAAGCTGTGTTGGAAGGATCAGGCCAAATGATCTATGGGGAAAAATACATGAAAGGCACAACATGCAAGCCAGACATCTCCAAAGAGCCAACGGTTCCTTGGGTAACTCACCAGTGTTTTCGTCCCCGCTCTCCATTGCACATTTACTTGTTTCCGATGGATTACTCATTCTAGAATCTACAACAGACAGAGGAAGACCGGACTATCAGTTTCTCTTCAAAGACCAATCATTCAGTGACTTTCGAAAGTGTGACAGCATCCCCAACATCATTAAAAAAAAAAAATCCATTCCAATTTTTTATTTCAAACCATATGACCAAGACATTTTTTTTAAAGTGAACACTTAAAAAAATTCCTTGGTTTGAGTAGTGGACATGTTTGGTTTGTTAATTACACCATTTGGATTTACAAGCCAAACATGTCCACTACTCAACCCTAGATATTAATAGCATCACTATACAATCGAACAGACCTTAAAATGTTGTTGCTGACTGCAAACATCACTCACCAGCAGCTGCTGCACTTGCCTTCTCAAGCGTCTCTACGAGCATCACAACAAACTTAGCACCCCTTTCGCTGACAACACTCAAAAGCAATGAAGTCTCTGTTTAACTAAACGGTTTGGAGTGGAAAAACAACACACGTGCAGAGCACAGCTAAGCTTCGCTGAAACTGTGGCTGCCTTTCTCTCAGTCTCTCCGGCTTGCTTGATTTGCTCTCTCTCACTCTCCCTGTGCCATGATTGTCATAACAACTAGAGTGTGAAGAAGTTCGTTTTCATTCTGGAACGAAACAGAAGCGGAGCGGCTGCCAGCGCCGTAATAAAGCATAATCAGTATGCAGCTGATTAAAGCCATATGCAAATCTCCCTCACTTCATTAGACGAGCAACACTTTGAAGTCCTGCAAGCAATTCATTTCGCATGGCGCTCTGAGAGCTTTCTCCCTAATTTAAATGTTCATAAATATTTATCATCTCATTAGCATATTAATTGGATCGCTTTGGAGGGAAAAAAGAGGAATGGAAAATACATCCGGAGTGTCAATGCACAAGCCCAATTACCTACGGAGTGCTGGTTAAATTAGGTGAAACAGGTGAGCTTTCTGTCAATGCGATCAAAGCGCACAAAAAAACGGCGAGGTCTGTATCTGGACATAAAGACAGCAGGTTGCGTTTAGTGTTTCTTACACATTTCTAAGCACCAGAGGTTGAGGATGGAGCTGTTCGGGAAGTAAATGACTTGCCATTCTCCACCATCCTATTCACACAGCCCCCTGTGACCCAAACACTTCACGGATCAAATTCCGTGACTTCTGTAGCCGTATTGTGTGGAAAAGAACACGAAGTCTGCTTTGCATATCCAGATTAACTGTGCACCTCATTAACTGATATTTTCAAAGCTCGGCCTAATTACAACAGAGATTTACATATTAGAACAAAGATCTGACGGAGTAAGCATAAAGAAATCAGCCTATCCAAAAGGAACTTTTGCAGACACTTAAAATACTTTTTCAGAGTGCTAAAATCGACTCAAACAAAAGGAGGATAACCACTGACAAGCATTATCCAACAAAACAGATCCTTTCATAGGTTATATTTCTTAATTTTCCTTAAGCAGACAACTTCGTATCCACTTGCATGGAAACCATGCGAAAATTTAGTTGAAAGGCAAAACTAACCTGGAGAGCTATATTCAAATTAGCAGAAAAAAATTATGCAAATATTATACTTTTAAAACAGGCATTTGAAGCATTTTATGAAAAAGATGACTGAACGCAGCACAGAGGATACACTAAATTCAATATTTCATTATGAGAAAGCATGAACAAATAATAATATCATTCATATTCAAATTATATATTTGAAAACATTCCACTTGAGTTTCAGAGAGGAACAAGATGCTTGATGGTGTGATGGTTGCTATTCACAGAGGCCACAATTTTCACACATGTATTGAAACCTAAAACCATTTAACAAGACAACAAGACACAAAAAGCATGAAGTCACTCCAATTTGCCGCAAATAAATACAAAGAGGACTGTTCGACAAATCTCAAAGGCTGGCAAAAAAAACACAAACTCTCACTTGATTTTAGGTCTATAATCCTTTTAATTAACTGTTAGCCTGCAGTGTTTCTCCATGTTCACATTATCAGAGCATGAAGAAAAGCACAAGAACAAGAAAATATATACAGACAGATGGTCAAAAAGAGATGCAAAATGCCATGAAGTTTCACTACTACATTTGAAAAGTGTCAGTTACTACTAAATTAAAAGTAAGAATTTATGTGGGTAATTTACACCTTGGGTATGAGCTGTGGACACAGGAAACAAACAAGTTATGGCATGACATTGCTTCTCTAGGCACTACACATAAAGTGAAACTGTTATCAGATAAAAAGCAGGGTCTGATACACCTGACTCAATGACATGTCCAAAAGCAGACAATTATATGCTAATTTAAATTGTTAACCATATAATTCCCATGTATCAGAGAATTCATGTTAAAAGATAATTAAGACTGATGCAAAGGATTTCAAAGCAGATTCAACAAAATATGAAACCATGCAGTAAATTTGTTTTACACATTTGTTTCTCTTAAGCTTCTCTTATTGTGAGACACCACCAGAGTGATGCAAGCTTTAAAATGATTTCATCTTGTTTGGCCGAGACAATTTTTGCCTTAAATGCTCTGTGTTGATTAATGGGACAACACCTGCATAAAAGCATTACTGGGTGGGCTTATGTCCAAAATCTTAAACCAGATATGCACCATCCAGTGTTGTTATTGTTAACTAGAGCACTATTAAAAAAATTATTGAAATTAAGCTGAAATAAAATATTACATTACAAAATGTGATGGAAAAATAAAGCCAAAGGAATAAAAGTGAAATTAACAAATTAGGGCTAAACATATACATTATATATATACATAATATATAGATAAAAAAAAAAAAAATCAAATTCAGATATTAAAAAAATACTTTAAAAAATTAGTATAATAATAATAATATAACAATGGGGTTATTTAAATCATGGCAACAATACCTAACAGTAATTAGATTATCACTACACCAAAATATTTTAAACTGAAAACAAAATCTTTTAGACTTCATAATCCTTAATATCAACAAAAAACAAATTGCTAACTTCAATTGACAACTATTATACATATATTCAACTTTACCCACATAAAGTGATATTTACTACAGCAAATATGGTTGATCTTTTATATCGTCAGCAAATGTAAACTTGCCTCTATAGCCCAGCTTTAAACTGCTAACTGTGGACTATAAGATATCACAAACATGTTCAGTAAAGCGGTTCTGTAAAATATTGTGAAAAGTGCTATACAAACAAAACTGACTTGACACTCCCAACTGTGCATTGGTTTTGAATATCATCTCGACTGTGATTACTTGTGCCCTTGTATCTACATAGAATCACAGATATTTAGAACTACATTATGATTGGATTGAGAGTGTTACCTTTATTAATGTAAGCAATTTGACAACTATAGCACTAAATATTATTTGTCATAAGAGAGAAAAACTGATTTCCCCCCCTGTTCACGGACAATATAATATAATAAACTAAATACACATGAGCATAATAAACTAAATACAAAAGCATACAGCTGGTGGAACAATAGTGGAGAAGCTGGGCTCTATATGAGGATTACCTATTAGACTAGCAAATAAAGCTGGCATAATGCCTGCATACATCTCTTTGAGCAGCCCGACTGATACAATGTTACAGAGACACTGGCTGTGCTACAAAATATCAATTTGTCACAACCGTACTGTAACATTGTATCAATTGCCGTCAGAGTTCCATTTTGGCACGTTCCACCATCCTTCGACAATGAAATGGATTCATTCTGATAGAATACGCTGAACAGCGCATTCTGATCTCTAGAAGGCCCACATGAATAACATAACAGGGCTACACGCCTGCAATGGGCACAAAAGGCAAGAGAATGGGCATTAAAAAAAAAAAATTCACGCCGTGTCCTAACTGTACACCAAGCAAGAACCCGCTGCTCTGTTCTTTCATATTTTCACCGTAAACACGTTGCGCAGACGCCGGCTGATTGCGAGCGAATGAATATTCAAAGCTTTATATGTGGGATTGGCTCACGGCACTATACAGCAACACAAAGCCGCTGGAGTAGCATTAGCCGCCTAGCATGCACACAGCAGCCTTTAGTTAAGATTAACTGTAAAATTCTTACAACCTCTGACCGGGGACAGTGCAAAACCACGCGAGCTGTCGCCGATTATGACTAATAAAATATGCAAAGCGGCGTTTGCTCGGCGGCGGTATGAATATGTAACGCGACTGCTCTAATCACACAAAGGAGGCATTTTTTCCTTTAATTTGCCGTAGCACTGCATCGCCAGTTTCACCGTCGCACAGACAGAGAATTATTGCCCGATACGTTTATTTAAAGGGTGCATATGCCTGCAACACCGGGCTTGAGTATTTTGTTTACGCTTTCTCTCCCGCGCTTTTCTGGGTTGAGAGAAAGAGTGTTTGAATATGAATATGAATATGTAAAATGCAGTAATGATTACCTGGTCCTGAACTCTCATCTTGACTCGCTGCTCCTCCGTCCGCCATTTTGAATATTTAAGCCCAAATCCTCAAAACACAATACAGCGGCTCACCGATGCACTCACCCACAGCATCAGCATGGCAGATCAGAGAGTTCCCATCTGTGCGTTTGAACCCAGAACCACCTCCAAAAAACTCACTGACATCATCACTGTCAATGTCATCAACCATAATTATACATGTAGACCTTGTATGCGTTGTGTTGTGCAAAAGAACAGGAAACATTATAAAATATGTTCTATGAACATTTAAGTGAAATGAAAATAATGAATAAATAAATATTAAAAAATTGAAATTTGTCTATAGTTAAAAGATGTTTGCATAATTGCAGACATGTGACACGTTATACTGTATAAATATTGGCAAAAACATGAAAGTAACAGAATTAATGATGCAAACTTCAGTAATTTGATTAGACTTTTTAAGTTCTAATTCTGCTGTAATGCTGCTGTTGCAAGATAATAGTGTCATTATTCAGCTCAGTTCAGTTTCATTGATGATAACTGGAAATTAAATTCCAGTAAAAAAAAAAACTCAGATATTTTATAAAAACTGTATTATTCAACTATTTGGAAATAGACTGTGTAGGCCTACATGTTGTAAGTTAATATATAATAAAATAATATAATAACAAATAAAGCTCTGTATAAAGACCAAAAGATGCAATGACCACTTCTTCAAATATATGCCCAATATAACAAACCCTTTGACTGTAAAAAACAGTTTTCTGTGCAATTTTATGTTTAATTTTTTTTTTTTTATGTTACAAATCCCGTTTGCAATTACAAATATAATATTTAACGTATTTTTTATTTTTTTTATTTTTTTTACTGAAAACAGTCTGACAAAAATGATCCCAAAACAATAAAGTTCTTAAATGGAATAGTCTATATGGAAAGAGTGAGAACAAGTCTGTTAACTAGCACAGATAAGCAGTTTTTGTCAGCATGGCGTCTGGTAAAGATCAATAGTTCTTGTAAATGTGCCTGTAATTTCAAATATGCTTCATTTACTACCATCTGCTGGTCAGATATGGCAATACACCACAACTGTAATGCACATCCAGCTTGTTTGAGGTTAGACCAACAATATTAGATTGTTTTTTCGAAAGACAGAAACATTACGATATTTTTAATATTATACTGACATGAACACAAGTAAGGCTTGTTAGTGAGTGTGCCTGTGTATGTAAAACTTACGTTTTATCAAGTGATATGGTATACAAATCATCCAGAATAAAATTCAAGAACTAATATAATACGTTCAATTTGTCCCTTACTGGCCTACCCCATGTATGTCAGTTTATTTCCCAGCAATGACTTCCACTATTTACTAATATACTGTAATGACATCACATCTGCCATTTTGTTACAACCTAACTTGTAAAACTTTGAGTGAGAGGAAAGGGTCCAAAGTGCAATAAAGGTGTGGTCGACATTGATTGCCGAAGTAAAACTGTTTCAGGAGTTCACAGGAAGCCACAAGATAAGGATATGTGAGAAATATATATATATATATTTCTCAAATTCCCCAAAACACCATCTATTGCAGTGTGGCTGGACAGCGACAAAATGACCAACTGGAAGTTGATTTTTTGCAGCCTATATTTAACATCAGGTGAGGTGCTCACTTTCATGACGTTTACATTGAGTACAGCAAGATCAAATCAATGACATTATATGTTAGATTAACAGTGTGGGTCAAAAAATGATTTGTTTTCTTGTCAGTTGTTCAACATGTGACACTTAAATTTCATTTAATATATGTTTTCAAGTAATAATGTTGTTAAGGTTTTCACCAGGGCTACAAAATGGCGAATTATTTTTAGCTACTTGTTTCATTCATCCATTTTCATAATAGACTCTTATCAGTAGACAGTTTACAAATAAAGTGGACTTATGCATTCTTAAAATCTGTAATGATTTCATATTAAATAATTAAAGGAAGAAATTGTATTAATAATAAGTTCCTATTTCAGCAGAATGTATTAGTAATATAATCACACCAAATGTATTGCTGAGGAAGTTTACTGATAAACTTAAGTCGTGATGTAGATTTGTGATACTGTAAATGAGATTGATTTTCAAATGTAGAAATACAAGGAAGTTTACTAAATATTTTCAGATCATTCTCTCTTATTATAAAAGTAGTTTTGAATTCTGATTCATGTTTCTTAAAGTTTAGTGAAATATTATTTGGGAATTCTGCATTTTAAACATTATTCCACGCTTGAATTATGAGTTTTTAAAATGACTTAATAATTTCATTGTGTGATATTCACAAAGTTCTCTTTTTTGCCTCAAAGTGATGTCGACTACTTTTGGACTGGAAGTGACAATGAGTCAAGCTTCCACGGAGGTTGCCAGGGGTGATGATGTCACCCTTACATGTAATTTTAAACCTAAAAATCAAATAAACGATCTTATCATTATAACATGGACTGGTCATTCTGATGAGACATCTGGAGACAAGGTAAGCCTAAAATATTGACAGTATTGATAAACTTCAACTGTGTACCAAAACACCACTAACCATGATAAGTGTAAAAACAATGTCTGTTTATTAATGAATAATTGGTTCTTTGTTTTGGCCCTAATAGGTCATTTTTGGTAGCTATTACTCCAATACTGGCAAAGTAGACATTGGACCACAGTATGAAGGCAAAGCCACAATAGACTGTGACCTTGCAGCAAAAACATCAAAACTGACACTAAAACAAGTCACTCTTAAAGAAAGCAGAAGAATTAAATGTTTTGTTCAGATTCCTGGAGACATTGAAGGAAGAACAGCTGACTCTACTTCTCTCTTGGTTCAGGGTAAGATCTCTGGCACTTTGTCAAACTTATAACTTAATAACATCTCAAAATAAAAATTCCCTATAACTATACATGGCAAGTGGAATCCTTTTTAAAAACGTTGAATGAATATCTACATTTGTCTTATAGTTGCACCATCACAACCTGTTTGTAAGGTAGTAGGCACAGCAGAATATGGACAGAATATTAGCCTAACCTGTGTTTCTGAGGAGGGCTCGCCATCACCCACATACAAATGGGAGAGATATGATGTCAAAAATGCCCCAAAAGCATTTCCTCTTAAAACCACTGAAAGTAAGTTTTGTCCCACTTTCAATGGATTAGATTAATAACTTTTTTTGGTCATTAAACGCTAATTTTGTGTAACAGAGGATGGAGTTCTGGCTTTGTTCAATGTATCTTTGGAGACATCAGGTTACTTTATCTGCCTGTCAACCAATAAGGTCGGATCAGCCAAATGTAACATGACATTGTCTGTAGTGCCATGTGAGTATTGCCACATTTGCCTGCTTTATTTTTAAATTTATATGAGTGTTTACTTTCCAGATTAATTTTATTCAGATTATTTTACAATGTTTTGATTATTGTACCATGTGGAGTACACTTTATAGAGTGCTTGACTCTTGCATTGTCAATACAAGATCTTGTATTGTGTGAAAACAGATCAAACAACATTTATTTCATTAAGAGGTGCATCAATATTTTGGTGTGAGAGATGCAAGAATTCACACAATACAAGATTTTGTATCTACAATGTCGAGCACTCTGTAAAGTCTCCTCCAGCACATCCCAAAGACTTTCAATGAATTTAAGGTCTGGACTCAGAGGTGCCAATTCATGTGTGAGAATGATTCTTCATGCTCCCTCCCAACCATCTTTCACAATTTGAGACTGATGCATCTTGACATTGCCATCCTGGAATATGACCATGATGTGTCTTCCTACATGATTGTTTAAGAAATGAAAAGCTACACACTGCATCAGTTAGGGTTAGAAGAACTGTTGTCAAACATATAACATGCTAGAAACATAATAATCACAGCAATAATGATCCAATTATCTGATTGTCAACATGACATTGACAATTGACCCAATCTGTTATGTATAGACTACACTCCTCATTGTTATGTTATTCCAACACACTCTCATGAAAATTTGTAACTTTGTTTGGTCAAATTTGTACACTTTCGTACAATCTTATTGCGGCCCAGCTTGATGGTTAGGTTTATGGGTGGGGTTAGAGGCGGACCTTCACGCTTATGTTTTTCTTAAAAATTTCTATACAATTCACATTGTACAAATTCATACAAAATTGTCACATTGTAAAAATTGTTACATTTTCTCACGAGATCGGGTTAGTTTATTCTGAGGTCTGAAACATGGAAGTACGCTGATGTTTCTAGCTACTTAAGCTTGACTTTGCATTCCAAAATGTGTTGCGCAAGTACACTGATGTAAGAAGTTTTGACTGAAATTATGTGATTGGTTTTGAATAGTTTTTCTACATTAGATGGACATCTTTGTCCATTGCACTGCGTGTCACTGTTTTTTTCGGTGTCTAGTGCATGAGCGGTGCATTTCTAAAAACCCGTCTGCAGACCCTTCTATCTTTTCCATTCCTTTTATGCACATATAAACATTCATCAACTCGCACATCAGTTCTGGTACATGGAAGCTCATGCATCTCCGCTTGACGTGCAAGAACCAATAAAGTTTATTCTCGAGTGTTACGCAGCACGTTTGAGCTTCCGCAAGAAACAATGAGGTTTGTTCTTGCACGTCAAGCAGGTTCGGTTGAGTTTCTGTTTCTGTTCGCTGGTAGCCTAAAATAAGATGAACGAAAGTTTTACGTTTGGAACGACATGAGGGTGAGTAATTAATGACAAAACTCGTATTTTTGTGTGAACTAACTCTTTTACAGTAAAAAATAAAACGCTGTTGCTTAGCAATAAGGTTGATCAGAAAAGTCAATCCGGCAGTTTTATGGTAATTTACTGAGATTAAAGATGACAAAATATGCCCCTTTTCACAAGATTTAATATAAATCTATGGTGTCCCCAGATTGATTCAGCTCAAAATACCCCCCAGATCATTTATTATAGCTTGTCAAAATTGCCAATTTTTGGGTGTGAGCAAAAAAAGAGCTGTTTTTGTGTGTGTCCCTTTAAATGCAAATGAAGAAGACGGCCGATCCTTTACATTAGCTTAGTTCAGATACAATAACAAAACTCAGAGAGAGAGAGACTCAGTAAGAGGTTGCAACTTTTAGACTGCACCTGGACCTTTCTGAATGGTTAGTGGATACATTTATGTAGTTGTTGTGGAGTTACATTATTCATCTGTTTCTGGGGGATTTCCGTTGAAAATAAAATAAATCCACTGCTCTCTTGTCTCCTCTGAAGCTGGGACTCTAAATAGTGTTCTGTGCTCGTCTGTGCAGCCAACGACAGAACAGTTTGCATGCTTTGCTCGAACTTTTCCCATTGCATTAGAACTGGTTACACTGTTATTACTTGCGAAAACCAAATGGTGGCGCCGGCGCCGTAAGTGGAAACTTGCAGATTAATTGTCGGTTATTATAATATCCCCTTTCTACCTCAGAAGGGGAGCGAAATCTGATTGGCCTCTTTTTTTGACATGCTTGCAGAGAAAGGCTTACCAAAACAAAGTCGCTGGGTTGTCACTTTTCACATTTTCTGGGTTGGTAGATGCACCCGGGAACCAATTATAGCTCTTAAACACGAAAAAAAATCAGATTTTCATGATATGCCACCTTTAATGCATGAAATATTGACCTCAGAGACTTTCAGCTTAATTTGCTAAATTGTAATTTCCATATCTTTCTGTTTTTACAGCCTCTATGAATCTTGCCACAATAGGCATTGTTGCTGGTTGTATTGCTGGAGTTGCAGTGCTTATAATAATCATCATCTGCTGTGTCCGCAAACGGAAACAGAAATCAAAAGAGTAAGAGTCAAGTGGAATAGGTCGCCATTTATCCTCTGGAGGCTTTTATTAAGCTTTTATTAATTAGGTTTTTATTCACTTTTTTTTTAATTATTATTAATCTGTGTTTATTTATTGCCTCAGAACTCCAGTGGTGGAATACCATGAAACACCACAAATAGAATATATTGAGGAAGGGAATGCGCACATCACTGAAGAGAGAACTGACAAAGTTCGAAGTTATGACAATGGAGGTGGCCGTGATGACCTCAGTGACCGCCATGATGACCGCAAAGGTAGCCCTGATGACCTCAGCGTTCGCTATGATAATCGCAGAGGTAGTCGTGATGACCTCAGTTACCGCCATGATGACCGCAAAGGTGGCCGTGATGACCTCAGAGACCGCTATGATGACCGCAAAGGTAGCCGTGATGACCTCAGAGATCGCTATGATGATCGCAGAGGTAGCCGTGATGACCTCAAAGATCGGTACGATGATCGCAGAGGTAGCCGTGATGACCTCAAAGATCGGTACGATGATCGCAGAGGTAGCCGTGATGACCTCAAAGATCGGTACGATGATCGCAGAGGTAGCCGCGATGACCTCAGAGATCACTATGATGATCGCAGAGGTAGCCGTGATGACCTCAGAGATAGGTATGATGATCGCAGAGATCGGTATGATGACTATAGAGATCGCTATAGATAAAATCATTAAGCTCAGTATGATAATCAGTATGTGAGGAACCATTGAATTATTATGACAGCCATCAAAATTTTGCTACAAGGAGGATGGCAGTGAGCCAAGGCCTCTACATTTTTTTTCCTGTGTTGATAATCAAATAAAATTGTGCTTTATCCCTGCAGTGGCTAATGCATCTGAATCTTCTGACCTCAACGAATTATCCTTTTTTATTTACTTTTTTGTTTTATTTTACAGGATTGTAATAGTATTTTATATACAGCATATAGTTTTTTTTTTTTTTGTTGTTTTTTGTTAAGTCTATCAGCTAAAGTAATTAGGCAAAATCATATTTTTATTCTTCTGAATCATGCATTTGTTCAGTAATTTTTTCGGCAGGTGTTCAGAATGGTGCTTAAGGACGGTCGGTGACATCTCTCCACTTTTTTGTACATTTCTATATTGTTGTAAGAATGGAAAGAGCTTTTTAACCTGGCATGTTATGTATATGTTTATGTTTTTTTTAATCCAATGAAATAGGCCCTACTTAATTATAATCATATATAATTTGCAATCCTTATAATTCTGCATCATTTTTATGAGCTGTTTTAAGAGCTGATTATGACTTCTTTTTTTGAAATTTTACGGCACAATGTTAGAATTTATAAAATGTCTAGAACTAATTAATGTTACACACCTGCTTGTCACATTCTAAATAAATAAATGATTTTAAAATATTGAATGTAGACTGTGTTTAATTTCTTTTTTTTTCCATTAATATGTGTCTTTGTAACAAGAAATAGCTCTAAATTATTTCAGCTAACAAATAAGAAGCGTTTTTTCCCTCAAACAAATTACACTTGAAGTCTCCTGAAGTTACAGCCCTATACTTTCAACGTTGAATGCAATATAGGCCTATTGCAGTATTTTTCTGAAAGACGCATCCACTTTAGAAGATGGGGAGACCGTGTCTGTGGCTGTTATTTAAAGTAGTTTCTGATTGCTCTTTGACAACTTAAATATATATTTTTAAATCAAATTACATTTTCATCTCAACAGCCGTTTAGCATATATTGGTTTTAGTTGCAATTTTCACAGTTTATTACCCCTTAGTAAAGTGGTACAGTCCGCTCATTCTAACCAGCGCAGAGCAGCCAGAGATGAAGCAAGCGAATAACAGTCCGGGAGAAGATGGACTAGATAGCTGCAATATTAACCGCACTAAACTGGATCATGGTTTTGTTACACGGTTCCTGGATTCTATTCATACTATTTTCACGTAAGTTATTAATATGTTTTCCTTTTGGTCATGATATAGAAATAGAAAACTGAGACAGACAACTAAAGCAACAGGTTGAGAGCTTAGAGAACCTTGAGCCCGGCTTTATTTTTAGATTGGTCACGGGTCCTCGCGACGGTTTTTACTATAATCCATTTACATTTACACCTGACAAAACATTTTATAATTTAGTAATTTTATTAACTTTTTTTTTTTTTAAATGACAGTCTATTGGGCACTTTTTATTGCAAAATAAGTATAATAAAATAGCCTAAATGACTCTGATTTAAATAAAAATAAAAAATAGCCTACATTTGCTCAACATAATTCTTTATTATATTGATTACTGATGATTATAGAATGGCTGTATGTATACATACATACATACATACACGTATGATTTTATGTAAGTAAATAAAAGTATACACATTTAAAAGACTTCACAGCTCAAGATTGTACCAGCCCAGATAGTGTGATGAACATTTGAAACTTTTTAACATCCCAAAGTTGTTGTTGTTGTGGGAGAGAAGAATTGTGGGAAGTGCTGCTGGAATGTGTGTCAGGGAGTGCAGCTGCATTGTATCAGTTCTTGAAGGGTGGATGCAACTGAGACAACACAATATATTATGATGGTTGTTTTATGAGCAAGTTAGTGGCCTACTTTGTGAACTGATGTGAACTAAAACTACACTTTTAAAAATCCCTCTCAGTTGACAGTGTAGGCTATGTGTGAATTTGCATAAACATTGTAGAGAAAAGTTGCTTTGAGCTGTTGAACTGTTGAATACTACTTGCAATAATATGTAATACATATACACATGGTTTAGTTAGCATCAGCAGCTCATTAACATACAATCAAGTAAAGTTTCCTGCTACTAACGGCTTGGTTTAAATCTCTGTAACCTAATTGGGTGTTCATGGAAGACTGAGTCAATGAGTTTATCTTATTGGTGGGAACTCAGCATCCCCCTCCTGCTCTGAGTCTTAGTGGGTGGGGGTTCACCATAATGCCAAACAATGAGTCAAACAGGCAAAAGGGAGGACAAAAGGAGGACCCTATCTAACCTGAACTGAGTATTAATGAATGTAATCAAGAATTCTCGCCTACATTTCCCTCAGCAACATGATCATTCTAAAGTACAGTTGGAAAATGCTCAGGAAGTTGCTCTGTTTCCTCTAAGGCAACAATGAATGAGTGTAGATCTCATCTAGACATCTGTGATGACTCGCAGTTGTATATTTTTATGCGGTGTGCTCCACCCTTTGACGAGAATTAGGGTGTCTCTGTGTTTGTGGGAGAGACCTCTGCTCTACTTGCACTAAACTTGATCTTTCATAAGAGTTTTCACAGAATATTTAGGTTCCACCCCAAACAGTAAGAGCTACAGACTGTGGCGTCTCTACAAAAAACGACAGCCCCCACCTCTATGCGCCCCCTGCATTGCATGGAATTTAACTTTCTTTACTCACACTTCTCTTTCTCTCTCTCTCTCTCTCTCTGTGTGTTTTTCACACCAGCAGATCCTCCTCTCGGGCACTTCTCCGATTTTGTCCAGATTTCTGTTCCATAATCTCCCACACACGGCTGGACAAATACACTCTTTCATGCTTAGACACACACACACAGACACACACACACACACACACACACACACACTCAAATGCTGACTGACTGGATCCAGATGTTTTTAGGGTTGTTTTCAGGTCATCTCACCTTGTAATCTTCTAGCTGATTCCCTTTGGAATGGAGTGACTAAGCATTTTCGAAAAGAGGCAGTGAGCAAAATCAGTTTATTTTGATGCTCTGGTTAGTTAGGCCTAGTCTAAAAAAGGGCTTTGGGTAATGAACACATGCCTGTCTCTTACACTATGAAACGTACCATTATACTCAAACACCATAATACTAATCATGAACAGGTCAGTAGTCATTACAGTTGCCGATGAAAGCTCACTGTATCTTGGAATTTGCATTACTCTCTTTGCTCATGGGTGTGTTTGCTGATCCACTAAATTCCACAAAAAGGAAAGGATGCAGTTTTGTCTCTCATTTTTGTATGCATTAGAGGCACCAAAAACACAGTTTGTTGTTGATAAGAATTATGAAAGATTACCCTAGTACAAAATTAACCTACAACAAAAGTAGCTTCTTTTAAACACCCATTGTCAACCACTTAATATGGTGATTTTATCATCTCATTTTTGACTGTATGCAACAATGAAAATGAAAAAGTGTCATAATTTTGTTAAAATTATTTTCAATCTAAAACCTTTTTGTAACAATTAGCTAATTTGAATATACAAAACAAATGTAGAACAAATTTGTATAAACAAATTTATTATAATTGTGACACCAATTGAATAAAATTACTGTACACAACAAATTAATTAATATTAAGTTTCTCAATGTTTTACCCAAATTGTAGTGTTGACTTTATTTTCATCAAGCTCAACCTTCAGTACTGTTACCCAAGTTATTACAAAACAAATATAATATTTATCAGTAACTACAAACCAACATTTGCATAGTTCTGGCATAGTTTTTGTCTTTATTAAAAATCACACAAAACAGGGTTCTGCATTGCATTTAGATGTACCAAAAATGTTGTGTTTGTATAAGTTTTTCTTTTCTTAATTCTAACCGTTTTTCTTCTAACTGTCGCAACAGTTCTATTTGCAAAACAAATATGCTGACATTATAAGTGGTTTCAGAAATAAACCTGCCATTATACACTGAGGATCTTTTTAAGTCATTCTGAACAATACAAACTCACACATGCACCTTGTTATTATGACATGCACGACAAACGGAGAAAAAAAGTGTTCTCAAAATAACAAATGTTTGATATCCTCCTCTGAAGCTAAAAAATTAAAGTCTGTGCCCATCATGGAAACGGTTTTCTGTGAAATGTGCAGACTGGTTCTGACTTTCATTAACTAGCTTTGACAACTAGCGTCCATACTCCAAACCAGGGCAAAAATCTAGGCAAAGGGTGTTTAGTGTATAGCCTTAAATGTAATTGTGTTGCTGTCATTCAATAATAATGTTTTTTTTCCTCACTATAAACCTCTTTCTCTCTCTTTTTGGCACAGTGCAAAGGTGTAATGGTGTACAGGTGATTGTGAAAGATGAGAAGAAGTTTGCCATGCTGTTCTCCTCCATTGTTCTTCCGTGTCATTACACCACTCACTCCACTCAAAACGCAGTGGTACAGTGGTGGTACAAGTCTTACTGTACAGACCGCACTCGGGATTCCTTCACCTTTCCTGAGTCCCTGGGGGTCCGCGTATCTGATCTGGGAGCTACGTCTCACCTGGACTGCTCTGACAAGGGCCGCACGGTCCGCGCCGTGGCCTCAGGACAGGGAGCTTCCATGACCTTAGCAGAACACTACAAAGGAAGAGATATCTCCATCATTAACAGTAATGTATTTATTGTCTTATAACTTCACTTTTTTGATGGAAGTTGTTTAGCTTGATTAGAGGTTAAGTTCTGTCAAATATAACGCAGAATATTGTCATGAATATGATCATAACCTTATAAACCTTTATAGTTTTTACAGATCAATAAGTGGCGCATTAAAATGACAGCATTAGTCAGTTGGAAAGTGAAATTTCAAACTTAATGACTCACAAAGGGGACTTCCATGGTCATTTATTAACTAGACAATTCAACAGGTTAGTGTCAAACACAAAATGGTAAAAAGGTCAACAGGTTGGCAACCTTAATAGTCAATTAAATAACATCATGATTAGAGGGAATATTTATGAAGCAACGCTGGCATAATTACATATACAAATCTAAGTTACACTTAAAAATGTATACATTTCATTGCATTAGAAAAAAAACTAAGTGGAATTTATTTAAAAGAAGACAGCTCAAGCATGCTTGATAGTTAAGTTTGATAGGTTTAAAACACTGCTGTTCGAAAGTTTGGGTTGGGTACAAATATTGTTGATAGAATTATCTTATACTCACCAAGGCTCCATTTATTTTAATACAAATAAGTAAAAGTAGTAATATTGTGAAATATTATTACAATTTAAACTATTTTTTTATATATATTTTAAAATGTCTTTACTGTCATATGATCCTTCAGAAGTGATTCTAATATGCTATATAAGGTATTATCAATGTTAAAAACAGTTTGTGGTGGTGTAGTTGATGTGATAAACTACACATGGGGTTACTCTTCTTGGGCACCAGTGTGAACTTACTTAATACATCTGAACTTAATACATCTACAAACATGGCCTTGGGATCAGTTGTTTAAAAGTAATTGCAAAATGACTCAGAAAAATGACATCAGTTCTGAGAAAAAGTCTAGCATAATGTGTTTTCAGATGCCACTTATTTAATATTTCTTTTTAATGCAATGACTTCATAAAATGATACTTGTGGCTTAATGGTCCAAATACTTCTTGGGGCCACTGTGTAATAAAATCATCGTTATATTATTATTACATTTTGAGCCTCCTTTTTACGCTCAAGTCTGCAATTTTGTATGTAAACCCACTCTCTCCCTAGGAAGCCCAGCCGATTGTGCTGTGTTTTTCTGTTCCTTAAATAGGGCTGTTTTTTTTCTAGGTCGCACAATGGTCAGGGGGATGGACCTCATAAAGGCCTCACAAAGCACCCCCACGGCTTTCCTTATCAAACGCAAACACCCTCTCGTCTGACTGTAGACTTTAAAGCTCTCCCTCCTCCAGTCACCTCTCCAACAAAGACTATGATTGTTCTGACAAAATATAACAGATAGATAATGTGTGTGAATGATGTGTTGTTTTCACTGAATAAAAAGTGCTAAAAGTGACTGATGTAATTCAGATCAAACAAACTGCGCAACTGACAATGTTACGATGTAAACCAAAACCGAAAAATATTCAAACTAAATACATTTTTGAACTTTGGTTTAATAACATGAGTATACTATTTTCTGGCCTTTTCAGAAGCAGATCTGCACATTGGACAGCTGCAGTGGGGCGACAGCGGTGTGTATTTCTGTAAGGTGACCATTGCTGATGATGTGGAAGGGAAAAATGAAGACCAGGTGGAGCTACTGGTGCAGGGTGAGTCTCATGAGTACTTTAGCTAGATTCTCTTGAAGTTGTGAAGAAACGTTCTTCCAGTAATGTTGTTTTTATACTTTATTTCTTATATAACTTTTTAGAACTAAGACTAACAGTAACAGTCAACACAGGGTATTTACATGGAAATGTTTTCAAAATCACATTTAAGAAAAAATAAAACCTGTTTCCATAATCGGTTAGTACTAGCATTATATTAAAGAGATCCTTGAGGCCAGGGAAGTCAACAGGTTATCATGTAAACATATATACACGCTTATAGACACACATACATACGTACACATTCATACTCTTCCAGTAATGTTAATAAAACATTTGTTCAAAGTCATCTGCATGGTCTTTCATAATGTTCTCAGAGATTTAGCTCAAAAACATTTATATGTTTGCCTAATGCTTTTTTAGAAAAAAATTAAGAGAACATTCAAAAGTAACTGTCAGGACTTTTGATGTGTTTCCTGTTTCTTATGCCATGTTTGTAGTTTTTCATGTTGATTAATTCCATAATTGTTCCCAGGTGTGTCTTGTTAGCTTGTTATTCGATATTTGCTGTTACATAGATGGTTTGCGTTCTTCTGTTCCTCGTGTTTCCTCGCTTGTTGTGTTCCTTAGTTCTTAGTCTCAGTTTATGTTTTGTTTGTTTGTTCAGAATTCTGTAAACCCTGCACATAGATCTGCTCAATATGTTTTGTTCCCGCTAGCATTACAATAACGTTCCCATTATGTTTGCAAAATGATAACATGAAATGTTCCCTTAACATTTGCATAACCAAGAAAAAAAGTTCAGAAATAAAGTTTTTGGGAACTTAATGGGAACATATTTTGTTAGATGGGTATAACATGGTTTTCAAAAAGTCTGAACTGTTAAAAATGCTTGAAATAGTGTCAGTGAATGCTGGTCACACTTTAGATTAGGGTCCAATTCTAACTATTAACTAATTATTAACTAAGACTTTTGCCTCAGTAAACTCCTAATTACTGCTTATTAATAGTTAGTAAGGTAGTTTAGAATTCATAGAATTCTCAATGAAAAAGTGGCATGCTCTCTAAGACCTTGCTTTCCAAAAGTGTTTACTTTTGTGTGTGGATGCTTGGTTGTTGTATCTAAATAATTGGTAATGCCAATCCCTCACTGAATTCCTGAGTGCACTTACAAGCGCTACCATGGCAACAACTGAACGGTGCATGCTTCTCAACATGGCTCAGATCCTTAATAAGAGAAGCTATTGTTCATTTGTGCCCTGGCAGATCAGGACAACCTCACATATTTTACACGTCCTGGACAGGATCACTGCGGAGAGAAACAATTTGTTTGGTGCTGTGGGACGGACCCCAACAGAATAAGTTATTTCTGTTTCAGCTGAACAAAGCAAAGTCAGACGCCTCATGCCAGACAAAGAGTAAATAACTGGCCGTTATCGACATGAGCAATATAAGCCACTTCTTAAGCCGTTTCCATGGGAACGAAGGGGGTTTCAGGGGCCAGAGGACGCCAGGGCCTCCAGAACAGTCCTGTGCGGTGAGGAGAAAAATAACATGAGAGGGTTAGAGCTTACACAGGAGGATCAATGAGAGTGTTATGTAGGCGCTAAGAAGTGGAGGAAGTCTCTCCTGCCCTCTGAGTAATCAAGATTTAACTGGTTTATAAAATGGAGAGTATAATGTTTGACTTTGAACCAGACACTCCCAATTTCATATTTTACTTACTGTTTAGCTCCTGGTTCTTAGTGATGCATGCTAAGAAAAGCAACACTTCTTAGAATTAGGAATTGCACTGCAATTACCAGTAATTTATTACAATACCGTATTCAGAGATTTACTGTGCTATCAATACAGGTGAAATGAATCAATACAGTTTTACTGTGAAATCAAAATGTAAACCAAAACTCTGCTGTTTACAATAATAACTCACTTTTTACCACAGAAATGTGTTGGCTTACCTAAGCAAATGTCCTAATTGTTTTATAGGTAATACAACAAATTACTGTGAAAAAAAATTGGTTAATCTAAACCGTAAGTTTCGTTTGACATTTTGGGGCCAGATTTAATAAACAGGGCGCAATCCCAAAGCATCGATGGGAGTGGAAAGTTTCTACTGATGATGTGCAAATTAGCGTCTGGTTTAAGACTTGCTTTTTGGGGGGCGTTAAATAATGGCACAAATACCAGTAAATTGACTAGCGCATACAAATTATTTAACACCCCAAAAAAGCATGTCTTAAACCTGACCCTAATTTGCACTGCTCTTGGTAGATTGCGTTGCGTGATTCATTTAAATAGTCTCCTCCCATAAATTTTGTGTCTGAAAGGGAAACTCCTACAAATACATATGCAATAAGGTCAGCCTCAAAAATAACTGTGTCAACACCTTTTTTAGTGCTAATGTTTCACTGCATGTCTTAAGTAAATCCTGACAGTAGTTTTTTAACGCCAAAAGAGGGTTTGTGCTGGTGCAAGCTGTTAGTAAATCTGGCCCTTGGAGTTAAGCATTCCCTTGGACCAAACTCGCTCTTAATTCATTTTCTCCCAGTCGACATAAAAGTGTTACAGAACACAATTGGTTGTAGGGTTTATTTCAAAAAAGGGATAGTTCACCTTTCTTCTGTAAATCACAAAAGATTACATTTTGAAAAATATCTCAGTGTTTTTTTGTCCATACTGTTGTTTTGGGCCCCATGGACTTCCATTTTATGGACCAAAATAAAATATCCTGTTTTGTGTTCCACAGAACAAAAAGTCATACAGATTTGAAACAATAACAGAATTTTCATTATTGGGTGAACTATCCCTTTAAGTCTGATAATAACTTGCAATCTATACTACACAGAGCTTGCCTGTCTCTCTCTTCATGTTTTTACGTCTCTTCATGAGGTCCCCTTTACTCTCAAGTTACGCTTGGTTTAATGACTGTAACGGAGGAGATGGAGGTGGATATTATTTTTCCTCTTCCTGTCTGCCAGCTAAGCACTTCCTGTCACTCAGGGATAAATCTGCTCTGACAGTGGGCAGATTTGTTTACAACACCCTCTCATTCAGTTTAAAGACTTGCAGCTTTTTGTTAAGACTTGTAAAATACGTCTGCGTTCACGAAATGTAAAGTCGTGATGAAATAGCGACAGATCTTTTCTTCCGTATTGTGACGTACATCCAAGTGAAATGGATTATTGGGGGAAAAAAAATTGGGGGACTTGATTCTATCCTTCGGTTGTTGATTGAATGGAGGCGGATCTGAATGCAAGCTTGTGGTCGATTGTAAGATAGGGGTGGGTTTTAAGCGGACTAAAATGATTGGAGACGTCCAGAATATGTCACCAGAGAGAAGATGGAGATTTGTAAGTTAGGACATTTTGATTAAAAAAAAATTACACATATTAATAACATGCATTTAGAAAATAGATAGGGTGAATTTTCATTTCATGCTAACTTTAACAGAAAAGATCCGGTCTCCTGCACACTTGTTGCATTATGAATTGCATTCAGACATAACATTTCAGGTTTTACGCTAAACATTGAGGTCAGTTTAGATGGTGAGAATGCTCTTTATTGTTGGCAGTGTGCCAGCCATTGACAAAGTATTCTCAGTGTAAAATCAGTGACAGTACATGTAAGGCCACCCCTTCATTTCGCTCTCAGGGAAGATCTTTGTTGAAGGTAATTGGACAGTGCTCTGGGACACCTTTTAATTCCATACAATGCCAACACTGTCTCCATGGTGATGACGTACCCTTGCCCCCTTTCAAGATGGTTAATGAGGCTGTGTGATTAATTAGTCTCCCATATTCCTCCACTGTCTCCCCCACTGAAGCCCCCCTCTACCTCATCTCTTTCCCACTCTCTCCATTCGTGCACATTAGTGAACCTGATCTGTGCTCAGGCCAAATATAAATACTGAACGAAAGTACACATCTACATTAGCATAAGCCCTGGGAACCAGAAACATGTCAACATATCATTACAGCCAGTAACCACTACAGAAACACAGCACTGGCCTAAAGTTAGTTACGCATCCACAGAGGATGTTGACCTTTCACCTTTTCCTTGGCAAACCTTTTCCTGCAAACAAACACACACATACACACCTATGCACATACACTACCAATCAAATGTTTGGACACAGCTATGCATTCTTTATTAGTAGTTTTTTAATATTACAGAATAATAGTAGTCATCAAAGGTATGAAGTAACAAAATTGAATGTATAGGGATTTTGTAGTGACCAAAATTGGTATCCAATTAATATAAATTCAGTGAATTGTGTCCAAACTTTTGACTGGTACATATATGCAGACTTTTGTATTCTTGACTAAAATATCAGACATTGTTCTTGATTTAGTCTGAACTGACTAAAAGGCCAATCATGTTTAAAACCACAGATCAAAGTTATCAAATCAGCTTTCAACTTACACTTTTGATTAATCCACAGCCACTAACAGTGTAACTTTTTCCATAATAACACACACACAAGCCTTTACCCACGACTCTAAACTTTGAACTTTCACCTGCTGCCCACTGCTGCTGTTCATATCTGATCTTCTCCCTTCTCCAGGTAGGACAGGTGTGCTGGATGACATCTTGCCTGAGTTTGATTTGGAGATTATGCCAGGTACGCCTGCCATACCTCTTTCTCCCCCTTTCCTTTTCAGTGGGTGCTCTCACACAGGTCCTTTTCAGTTAATCTGCTTTATCCTCTGCTACAATCAGCAAACTCCATAATGCCTGATCTGTTCCCTCTGAAAACAACAAATGATAATTCAAAATTTCCAGACACAATCAGTTTAGCATGACATTACTGTACATTATACGTATATGCATGACGTAATGCATTATATTACTGCATACCTTTAAGTAACTTAATCACATGATTGTTATTTTTCCGATTCACGAACAAATGACTCCATTCCTTTTAATGGACCATTCAAAAAGACTCATGAACTCTGTTGAAAGGGGTTACCGTTTGAATCAGTCTGATGGATACGCCACAGATCAGAAACATCAAGTTTCACTTTAGTAATAAATGTGTAAGCAAAATGGATATTATAACCTAAATATCGAATCTAATTGAGAATTTTTGTATTGATACCCAGCTCTGGTATTATGGTGTTAATTCATAAACAACCAAAAATGTTACTTTGCTCTTTTTTTTTATTTAATGTCTTGATCCCCCCCCCCCCCCCCCCGTAAGTGCTCAGAGACATAAATATGAACATTCTTGAGAACGTAAAGTATCTGTGTTGAGAAAAAGGTCTGTAATGTATGCCATTGGAATTTTAACACCACACCCAGAGGAAATTCATCATTAGCCCTGTAGACAGTCCAGATAAGAGGTTCTGCATCATTCACACTCTCCCTTGTGGTTGGTCATGATCAGAGACTTCACATCCTGTGGGCAAAAATGATTTTAAGACAGCACTTCCTTCAAGATCTGCTTGTGTCATGGAAACCAAGTTTCCTGATGAGTCTTTCTCGTCTCCCTTATAGAGTGGGTGTTTGTGGGAGCTGTCGTCCTTGGTAGCGTTCTCTTCCTGTTGTTGGTTGGGATCTGCTGGTGCCAGTGTTGTCCTCACTCCTGCTGTTGTTATGTACGCTGTTGCTGCTGTCCTGATACATGTTGCTGTCCAAAACACTGTGAGTACACAAACACACACATGCATACTACACGCATTGTTCGTATTCACAACCTGAAAAAAAAAAAAACATTCACTTTTGCCTTCTCAGTATATGAAGCAGGGAAGATGGCAAAGAGTGGCCAACCTCCTCAGATTGCTATGTATCAACCTTACTACGTTCCTGGTGTCCCTGTGGTCCCTCCAGCCGCTCCATCCATCATTGAACCCAAGTTGTCTATAGTGCCTTCTTCAGTACAAAACAATATAGCTGGACGTAAGTGAAAATGCAACAGCATGTGTAAAGTCTTTGCTTCTTCTTTAAACACATCTCTCCAATGCCTGTCTATTGAAAATGCATCTGCATTTGATTGAACAACTTTTGTCTGCATCATCTAACTCAAATCAAACTCAACTAACATCCTCTTCAGCTGGTACTGTAACTTTCGTCTTCATGTTAAAAAACAGGCTACGGTATTTAAAATTGGAAGGAATTGTGGTTGGATGAGATGAGAGTGTTTGCTGTATTTGAGTATGAGTGAACATGAGCTAACAACAGTAGACAAAGACTTGGAAGTAGAATCTTAAGTTTAGAAGATGCTGACAGTGGAACAAGCTAGCTGGCATTGTGAAGGAAGTAGTTGTTTTGTCTATGGGATTGGTGAATGGTTTCACACTGTGTGTGTGTGTGTGTGTGTGTGTGTAGTATCAACAAGTAAAACATTTTCCCCTCAGCTGAGTGGCAAACACTGAAGGGGAATTGGTTCAGTAAAAGTCTATGGTTCTTCTCATGTGTGGATGAAATTTTTAAACTTGGTCGCAAATGGTTTACAGTTTAGAAGTTGAATTTAAAGGTTTTTACTAATATATTAATTTATTGTTATCGGTTTAACATTTAATTTTATGGATAGGAAAACATTTTTATTCACAGTTTATTTCTCAATTTAAATAATTTATTTATTTACAGTTTTACTTTTTAATTCCTTCAATTTATGAAGTTAAATGAGTTGGATTGCACGTGGTACGTGAATAAGACAGGGTTTTGTTTTACATCAGGCTCAAATGGATCAGTTTAATGAACTTCCCCCGAAATCCAATAATTGCATAAATACAGTACGCATACGCAATATTCTAAAATTGTTTGCTTGCTTCTGTAAAGGCTTAACTAAGTATCGTGTGAGTGTTACGTGCGTGTTTTAACCTTAAATTATGCGCAGTATGTGTGATAATATGGACACAGTAGCAACACACAAGTCATGTGTGTGTCCACAGAGCGCAGTGGCTATCGACTCCAGGCCAGTCAGTGTCAGGATGCTATGAAGGTTGTGTACTACGTAGAGAGGGACCTGGCGCATTTCCACCCTACCAAGGGGGCCTGTCATCCATGTAAGCCTGTATGCAGTCAGCATGTTTCTGTGTTTGTGTGTGAAAAAGGAAGGCTGAATTTTCATTTTAAAGTTGAGTCAGTGAAAAGCTATGTAACTGTGGTCACCTGACACACCTTATGACATATTCATGTCATCATCACTGTCCTTTTAAAGGTCATATGTGTAGTTTATGCAACATTAGCGGCACTAAATCGAAGTGCAAAAATAATGATCGTTTCCAATCTAAACTCACCCATGGACCTGCCTTTTACATTCATGGGATGGTTCACCCAAAAAATGGAAAATCAAAAAAAAAACATTTACAAACCTGTACGATTTTTATCTTCTGTGGAACACAAGAGAAGATATCTGAAAAGATGTCACACTAAAATGAAATAAATAAATAAAATCAAAACACTTTTTTTGTGTGTTTCATAGAAGAAAGAAAGTCATACGATTTGAACGGCATGAGAATTAGTAAATAATGGCATATTTTTCGTTTTTAGATGAACCATCCCTTTAAAATAAATCTGTGATTGTGCATGCTTCTTGATCAAAATTCATAATATTCTAACCAAGTACATTATTTCTGCCGTATAAAGATCTTCCGCCACAGACTATAGACAATGGAAATAGATTTGTGTTGTTTATGTGAGTGTTATCGTAAAAGAAAAGCAGAACATAATGATGTCATTATCTCAACAGCTGGCAGCCTATCAGAACTGAGCTCTCTGCATGATGGTGACGTAGACTTCAGACAGACCTATCGGCAGGTCCAGAGGAAGGCTCTACCACCCATCAGTGACCACATTGATGAGGCGCGTCTCCGAACAGCATCGATTGGCCATGGGCTCCGTCCCTCACATTATCAGAGCAATCACTCACTGGATGAGCATGACAACAGGTACAATTTGTGAGTGTGTATGTGTGTGTGTGTGTGTGTGTGTGTGTGTGTGTGTGTGTGTGTGTGTGTGTGTGTGTGTGTGTGTGTGTGTGTGTGTGTGTGTGTGTGTGACCTAATAATTTAGCACAGGGATTTTCAAACTGGAGACACAAGAGGGTGTTAGGTGGTCTGTGGATGCATTAAATTGATCAAAAGTGACAGTAAAGACATTTTCAGTGTTACAAAAGATTTCTATTTCAAATAAAAGCTTTTTTTTTACTTTCCATTCATCAAAGAATCCTGATTTTTTTTTATTTTATTGAGGATTCCACAAAAATATTAAGCAGCACAACCGTTTTCAACACTGATAATAATAAGAAATGTTTCTTGAGCTCCAAATCAGCCTATTAGAATGATTTCTAAAGGATCATGTGACACTGAAGACTGGAGTAATAATGCTGAAAATTTAGCTTTACCCTCGCAGGAATAAATTACATTTTAAAAATGAAAATATTTTAAATTGTTACAATATTACTATTTTTACTGTATTTTTAATCAAACAAATTCAGCGTTGATGAGGGTAAAATACTTCTTTCAAAAACATTTGAAAAATCGTAGCAACCTCAAACTTTTGAATTTTTAAGGCCCCGAAATACTTTGAGTGAAATCGAACGTGACGTCATTTTGAACAAAATCATGGCAAAAATAAGTTTGTTTGGAGTTCGTTTTGGGAGTTCGAAACAGCTTGCCAGAAAAGTTTGCTTCGGCTGGTAAACACTATTGGTCCATGGCAATTACATAATAGGTAGGTGTGCGCTGAGGCTCCGCCTTCTTTGACGTGGTAATCTTCTCCGGGTTCATTTCTTCTGTTCAGTCTGTCGAAGTCAGACGTCCGCGAGTAAAAACATGAACACATTGGAGAGCTGCTTTATAGTAGAAAAAAGTTGTAATTCTAATTGAAAATTTTTTTTTTCCTCATTTTCAATACCGTTAATAATCTGCTTACTTACTAGGCAATACATAGTATAAAGTGGTATATAAAGTGAACTAACTTGACTGGAGTGCCAAATTGCAGAACTTGTGCAAACTTATCCTCATCACTATGATTAGACGCTTGCTTAACAGCTGTTTTCTCCCCGCTGTCATCTCTGTCGTTTATTTTATTGTTGAAAGTGCGCAGCACATATTTACATATTCATTTAAATTCCGCTCTCAGAATTGTTCCCTTATTTACCCCTAAGCGAAGTACGAAAAAGAACTTCGCCTTGAGTATATCGGGTCTTTACTGTATATGTGTGCACTAATAATATCATGATTGTTTGTGCAGGTGGAACTGTCGCTCTGAGCACCTGCCACGCAAAGCCTTTGACGGCAGGGGGCGCACGGGGTCACTAGATGAGCTGGAAGAGTTTGCCATTTCGTATGGCCCACACGGTCGACGAAGAGGTGATTTCCGTGGACCTCAGCGAGACTTTGAAATGGCTCCAAGGTCGCGAGACCATCCCACGTCATACAGAGACGGGCCACGATATTCTCGTGAGGATGACGATAACAACTGGCGTCGTCGAGGCTCGCCACCTTCCCCACCAAAAAGACGTGACGCAGGCGGCAGTGAGCGCTATGTTGCTCGTCAGAGGTCGTATGACGATACCTACCTGAACACTCTACTGGAGCGCAAGGCTAGGGGCCACGGAGAGCGCGGTGGGAGGGCTGATGAGGACAGCGACACTCCCTCAAAAGGCAGTTCCAAGAAGAGCAGTGACTGTTACCAAAGCAGATCACCTAGCAACCGCCCCGAGGAGGATGAACCTTTACCACCGTACTCTGAGTGGGAGGTGGAGAGGTTCAGAACTGAAGAGCTTATAGGGAGAGAACGGTACAGGACTGCTGATCCCGGCATGCGCCCTTTTTCATACACACGTCCGGCTCAAGGACTGTCCCATACGCTACAGGAGCGCAGGGAGGACAGGGACAAACCCAGGAAACTGGTGAGTTACATATAACGGTCTGCCCTGGTTTCTGTACATTAAAGGGTGGAATAAACTTTCTCCAAGCCTAAAAAGAAGAGATGTTTGAGATTCCATTAATATGAAATGTAAAGTTCTATCCTTGAAAACAAGCTGTATATTGTCAAAAAAACATCTCAGCTCACCAGCCATGAATGATTCATTCATATACATAATCTGAAAATTCTAAGAGTCCCAACATCAGTTTCAGAAAATCATGCAACATCTCTCAATCCAATTCCCTGCAATAAAAGGGCAAAAATTACATTTACATATAAGACTAGTTCTTACAGTGTAATATTTTAGGGAGCTCCTAGACTGACGGGTAAAATTATGTTTATTTTGTTTTGATATTTGAAACTGAATTTCCTATTTCAGACTTACAGTTTTGAATTACTGTTAAAAAGAACTGGAGTAATGGCTGCTGAAAATTCAGCGTCGCCACCTCAGGAATAAATTACATTTTAAATTATATTAAAATAGAAAACAGTTATTTTTAATTGCAATAATATTTCACAATATTACAGTTTACACTGTGTTTTTTTTATCAAATAAATGTAGCCTTCGTGAGCCTAAGAGATTCCTTTCAAAAAACATAAACAAATCTTACTGAACCAAACTTTTGAACAGTAGTGTATATAATAAAATAATTTAGAAATAAAACTTTATTTCTTGCAATTGTGACTAGGCTATATTTAAAATCATGACTTTATATCTCACAATGTGACTATTTCTTATTTTATCTCACAATTACCTTTTGCAAATTACAATGACCTATTTTTAAATCTGAAGAAACATACTTCCATAGATTGTCTACTGCAGCCAATTTATTTTATTATTTTTTTATTTTTTTATGTCATTTATTTTCCAAAGAGTGTCTCAGAGAGATCTGAATATGAAATTATTTTAATTGTACAGTATGTTATGCTGTGTATGCTGAAATGTAAATCATATTCTTCACAAGAATGTATGCAAGTCTGCTTTGAATCATCAAAAAGTTTGATTTCTAAGGGCAGGGTTTATGTGTTTGTTCTGTTTGCCTGCATGTGCCATAAATGGCGTCACTAACTCTAATGGGCTGT
The DNA here is from genome assembly GCF_949319135.1 of Squalius cephalus. NCBI lineage: Eukaryota > Metazoa > Chordata > Actinopteri > Cypriniformes > Leuciscidae > Squalius > Squalius cephalus. Next base: position 12,995,296 of record NC_137130.1, read on the forward strand.
AAGTACTGCATTACACTGGCACACTAACAACGCATCTACAAACGCGCCATGCTAATGGGTGTCTAATGTGTGGCTCTTGGTGTTTTTTAACAGACCACTCATCTAAGCAGAGACTCTCTAATTGTGTGACGTCCTCAGACTGAGCTGACATCATACTAATAACATCACCATCAAGCTGAAGAGAAATGCCCCAGACACTAAGCATCAATCAGTCAGCAAGACACATTTTATGCAGGATCACACAGACATGAAGAGATTAAGAACTTTTGCTGGTCACGGGCATGAACGTAGTGTGTGTGTGTGTGTGTGTGTGTGTGTGTGTGTGTGTGTGTGTGTGTGTGTGTGTGTGTGTCTGTGTCTGTTTTTCTATATTGCTTAATTATGACCTACTTTCTTCATTAGTCCTCGAGACTGCCGCTGCACTAAAATTATGTTAAAAAGGACTTTAAAATGGTTCAGATGATATTCAAGTGTTCTAAACATTCCTTTGTATTTTGTATATCTTCAGTACTGTAATGGGACACTGTCTCTGACATTTCAATATGCCGTTTTTTTGCACTGTACTATACATTTGTGTCAGTGTTCATCAGTCGGCTGACTCTCAAGGGAAGCATGTATGTTTGTGCTTTTTATAATGTGCCATTTATTTGTATTCCATGGTTTTAAAATAATTTTGATATGATGGTCAAAAACGAAAGCATTAAAAAAATAAGAGTAATACAGCTTTAAATTTTGTCTCCCCCCCCCCCCATCCCATACATTTGAATGTGTCCTGTTTATTTTTTTATATTTTTTCTAAGCAAAAGAAAATTACTCATACATTTTTTATAATGATTTTACAGAAGACACCAAATGTTATTCAGAGTAAACAATAGTTTATATACCAAAAAATATTACATTTTTATTCAAACAAAAATAATTTGATGGCAAATTAAAATACTTATTTTAGGATCACAGTGCAGCCCCAAATACTAATTATTATATATATATATATATATATATATATATATATATATATATATATATATATATATATATATATATATATAAAATATAATACAATTTATATTGTTTTGTATATTTTAAAAAGTTCAGGTCAGAATAAGTATATTGTTTCATTTTTACATAAATATATCTGTTATGCTGAATTATCACGGTTTGTTACTCTTAATGACATTTTGCCAAAAATGAAGAGAATATTGTCATTGTTCCTATAATTGCAATGTTGTTAGAAATAGTCTGCATCATTAAATTAATTTTAATAATATTCACGAGTAAATGATGTCAGAAGCCACTGTTGAAAAACAATAAGCATTTTATTCTACTGTTCTGATGCTCCCTTCTTCCATGCTTAGCTTGTGACTTTGTTTCTGACTTGCTTAGCTCCAAAAATGACTCCTTGCAGCTATATTTATGAATACTTTCTGTTTGCCAATAAATAACATTACCAGGATGGTATTTTGGGTGGAGAATCCCCTAAATGCCCTCTCTTCAACTTTCAGAAATAACTCTCTCCAGAAATATTAGTAAGCTATTATTCTGACAGTTGCAATCCTCAATACCTTTCTCATTTTCTAACTAAAATTGCTGCCCAAACTACTGGGTCTGCATTTACTTTTTGGCTTTTTACAGTTCTCTCTGATAATGGCCATCTAAATACCATTAAATAATAATTAAATTGAACGCATATTTGCCAGTGCCTAATATTCCTCATTCATCTGTGATATAAATAAGATGCTAAAATCATCTATACAGTGATATTGTCATTCAGTGTAATGGATGACATGTGGTGTAAGAGAGAATTTGCAATACACCGAATGAAAATGTTTTTTTGTTTTTTTCCCCCAGAATTTCACTGAATGACAAGTGATTTAGGTTAACACAATGAAAAGGTGAAATTATCAAATATTTAAGAGCAATAAACTTACTTTTCAGCAGTGCCAAAAGATCTTCGGGTATCTTTTGATGATGTCACAGCCTGTTGACTATAAAAAAATAATTAATTATTATTTCAGAATGACTTCTTGATCCTTTTACGCTGCTCTAACAAACTACGTATTTGGGACAAAATTCCCCTGGTTATTTCATAACTTAAAATAAAACCCAATAAGACAGTCCTTTTAAAATAACACAGCCAACACTTATTTGAAAATGCTCAGAAAACAAATGTATTGTATTCAACGTTTAATTAAAGACGGACCATTACACTAAATGACATTTTTACACTTTGGAACATTAGTTCACCTGTATTTTGACATTTTATTTTCACAAAAGTTATTTAAAACATGAAAGTAGACAATTTATTTGAATTTAATATGTTTTTTATGTATAAAATTTTATTTGATGTGGACACCAAAATAGTGGAGTCTTGTTTTTGACCTATGAACACTTGCTCAGTTTTTTTTTTTTTTTAGTTTTTTTTATTATTATGATATCCTTTCTTGAGAAAATATCCCTGTTCCTTTTCATATCAGGGCATGGACACTTACTTCTTTGCTTTTGGTTCAACATACATAGGAAAACAAATAAGACATTTTCCTCACTAATAAAAATCAAGGCCAAGCAGGAAACTAGACAGGACACAGTAAAGGAAAGGATGCTTCTTTACAGGATGAGATTACAATACCAGGAAACATTCTGACACGACCACTCACAGGTGTTTAGTGGTCAAACTTTATGCTCACATCTCAGTATCTTTTCCAACACTCATACATTGTGCTATAGTTGATGGTTAAAAGTTTTATTTATTAATTATTATTAACCATTAATAATTAAAAAAAAATCACAGCCAATAAGATGTTTAGGCAATTTATAGTTACCAAAAACGTCGCAAATCGCCATATTAACAATAAATGTGTGGCATTTTACAGTAGTTGAATGAACACAACTTATTCAGATCTTAGAGCTGGAATTAGTTTACCTTTAATAACCCAGTCTAAGCTGGTCTGATGGTTTTTGATGGTCTCCACATATAGACAGGCTTTTCTGTTGGCTGGTTTCACAGGGATAAGGGTACTTTTCCGATGGTTCGTCACTACAAAAATAAAACATTGGGAAAACAGTCTAATCTTCCATCAAGTTACGCCCCCTGGTGGTTAAATGTGAAAAATGATACCAACAAATATTTCTTTCATTCTACCGAATAAAGTAAACGATGAAACAGACCTTTAATTTTGAGCGATGACACACATATTAAGAATAATATCAATGTGAAAAACAAGAATTTGATTTTGTAATCAACAATAATCACTAATGAATCACCATTAATAGAATAAAATGGCCTAACTTGGTTTTTCTCGGTGTTTATGCACCTGTTGATGGGTGGAGTTTGTGACGTCATCGTGGAATGGGGGAGGGTGATCGAACTACCAAAGAGCAAAGGTGTTTACATTACATTACTCGAGAGAATATAGGTAAATAAGAACATTTCTGGATGTACTCGTGATGGCGATTGTCTTTGTATTATCTGTATTTGATTGAGTCGCAAATATAATATGTACGTGGTTGTGTTCTGGAAAAATACAGTAACTTTAAAGGAAAAAACTTCCGTGTAACCGAGAAACATGAAAGAAACCCTGAAGCTCAAGGTGCTTGCGCTCGTGCTCTGCGTATTTCCAACAGGTAAGCATTTCAAGCATTTATTCAAAATAACTGACAGTCGTTAAACTGGAATATTAGGGGATGTTTACTATCACGGGTATACCGCTTTTCAAATATTTTCTGTAAATTCTTTAAGTTCAGTGGCGAGGTTAATGATCAGCAAGTGCAAACATGAGAGGCCGATAAACCCGATCACGTGATTTACAAGCTTAATGCCAGCTAATATTTTAATATTATGTTTTATTGAACATTAATTATTTTTATATATGAAAATAGTCCTTTTTTCAGCCCTAGAGCAGTCACAGAAATTAATGCTAATCTTTCAAAATTATATAGTATACGATTCCTTTTTGTTATGCTCCGCTCTAAAATATTTCATTGGTTAAAAATCGTTCGTTGTGAGTAAAATAATAATAAAAAATAATAATGACTGGGAAAATAATGGAAAATCGTTGGCCAAAAGTTGTGGGAACCCTGGATGCAAGCAGTGTTTATTGATCTCTCTCCCTCTTCTCCCAGAGTTGTTGTCTATCCAGGTTAATGTTCCTGAGACACAGAGATCCACAATGCTGTTTGCTTCTGTCACTCTGCGCTGTGACTATTCCACCTCTGCAAACACACAAGATGTCCTGGTCACATGGCGATACAAGTCCTTCTGTTTGGATCCAGTGCTGGAATACTACTCATCTGGTGAGGGGGAACTGAATAAGGCTCGAGTGCTGCAAAACTGTTGTGTGCAAAGCTTTTATTGTCTGAATAGTTGAGAGTGACGTGGTGTTTGATGTGACCCTGTACGGTTCTCTGTTTCTTCAGCATATCAAGCAGCTCTGGGTCTGAAGCAAGACCCAGCCAATGATTGTCCAGACAGTCAGCGCACTGTCCGCATAGTGATTCAGAAAAGAGGCATGAGCGAAGCTACTCTGGGGCCAGAGTATCGACAGCGCAGGATCTCCATAAACAACAGTGAGTCTTGACCTACTGGAGCTTAAAACAATGAACAAGATGTTTTAACCCTGTAAAGCCTGATTAAATAATAGTAAGAAAACTGCCAGCAAGCAATAGTCGTCATTTCATTGTCTAGGTTAACTATAACCCGAAATAGTCCGGCTATGAGTAACCTACTTCTAGCCAAAATAACCTTGAATTTGGTTACATGTCGTTTTTGCCAAAATAACTTGCGAGATGTATGATATACCATCAAGTAAGCAAAGTAAACAGTGTTTACAAATTATTTAGTTTCATTTCTTCACTCATTTAATTTCTTTGTTATCTAATTGATGACTAGTCTATTCTTGGGCTATGGTTTAGACGTCTATTTAAATTTTGTTTTAGCCTAGATGTCTGGGCTGTGTTTGGACGGCTATTAGACGTCTTTTAAACGCAAAATTGCTTGCTGGGCTCTTTAAAAAAATGGAACAGTTTATTGAACTTTTAGATAAATTAAAAAATAAGTTTGCATATTTGATGCTCACCCCGTGGACTATGTGGGTCCTAATGCCCCAGTATAGTGACGGGGACAATATACTGTTAAAAAGCACCGTCCTTCGGGTGAGACGTTAAACCGAGGTCCGGCTCTGTGGTCACAAAAAATACGAGGATGTCTTTCGAAAGAGTAGGGGTTTAACCCCGGCATCCTGGCCAAATTTGCCCAGTGGCCTCTGTCCATCATGGCCTCCTAATCATCCCTATATACGCATTGGCTTCATAACTCTGTCTCCTCTCCACCAATAAGGTGGTGGGTGGTGGGTGTTCTGGCGCAATACGGCTGCCGTCGCATCATCCAGGAGGATGCTGCACATTGGTGGTGGTTGAGGAGACCCCCCCCCCCCCCCCATGTAAAGCGATTTGAGTGCCGAGAAAAGCGCTATATAGTGAATTATTATATATATATATATATATATATATATATATATATATATATATATATATATTCATTATAATCAATTTATTTATACAATGTTTCATTATACAATACACTATAATTCATTATAATCATGTTTTCTAATTCTTCTTTTTGTATGTGTGTTTAACAGATGCAGACCTGGTTATCAATGAGGTCATGTGGTGGGACAACGGCATGTATTTCTGCTCCATCGATGCAGCGGGTGATGTTGTGGGAGACTCCGACAAGGAAATCAGACTCATTGTGTATCGTAAGTATTAACACACCGAAGACTTGCTTTTAACCAAAAAACATTTATAGATACTGTTGAGGTCACATGCCCTCTTCCTCCCAGACTGGCTGACTGTGCTGCTTATCATCCTTGGGGCATTGCTCCTGATCATGCTGCTTTGTATCTGCTGCTGCCAGTGCTGTCCTCAGAACTGCTGCTGCTATGTCCGTTGTCCCTGCTGTCCTCGTACTTGCTGCTGTCCAGAAGAAGGTATTCACCCGCATTGAAGTGTCTTTGTCTGTCCATCTATCACACTAGGCAATATTACATATATTCACAGTGTTCTAATTCTACTGGTTATCAGTTTCTTAATATAAATGTCTACTGATGATGACTGACTCCACATAATAATTGATTATTAGTTTGTCGATTTTATATACATGTACACACATATATATATATATATATACATTTTATACAACCGGTAGACTATGATAATAAGAATATGTATTCTTTTAAATAACAAGATATGTTATTATTATTATTATTATGATTAATATTAATAATATTAAATATTAATATTAAACCCATCCTATAAAGTTGTATTGTATTTAAATGCAGTAAAATATATATTTTTAGTGATGATGCGCCACAAAATGATGCGTGACGCTCAAAAAGCAATGGTACCATGGCTCCATGGCCAGCCCATCTATGCCCCCATTGCCTCAAATGCATCTTCTCAGGCAAACCCTTTACTTTATTCAGGTCAGTTTTACTTTCTTACTAATAACTGCTATCTTATCTTACTATCTGCTAATAACATTGTAGCTGCATCAAAGAACAGTAATAGAGTGACGCTAATAATATGTTCTCTACAGGGTCTTTTTCTGAATCTTCATCTAAACACAAACTTCAAATGGCCCCGATGGTTAATTATGCCCCTCAACCTGTCCCACCATTCGTACCTCAGCATGGATACCAGGTCAATGGCAGCATTAATGGAAGTGTACGTGGCAATAACCAGGTGTTAGATTTTCTGGAGACCCAAGTAAGAGGGATGGATATGGCCGTCCCGATGCTCCAACCTCAACATCACTACACAGGAGTCCCGCACCAAAACCTTCAACATCAATATGCAGCCCCACAACCCCAATATGTAATGCCACCACCTCAACCCACACAACAACAAGCTGTGTCTTTTTCAGCCAGGCCGCCCAGCATGCTCTCAGCCCTAGACGAGATGGGTGTCCAAGGTGTAGAGCGCAGGGTCATCCAGCTGCCTCCCATCGTGGGCCGAGCAAAACAAAGCTCTCGGCGGCCCAATGATGGTGGAAGACCCCGGCAATCTAGTCAGTCCAGCAGTATCTCTAACCGCAATGGTCAACATCGTGATAATTCCTGGAGGGAGCCAGCATCTTCACGGAGAGGGATCCCACGAAGCTACAGTGATGAGTCGGACTTGGATAATAGGCGTGGAGGTCAAGGTTCAGCAGGACGCAGGGGAAGTTCAGATAGGTCTAATCCACGTGTTCGCAGTAAAGCCGAGCTGCTGGAGGAGTTGGAGCGTGCGACAAACCCTAGAGACAGGAGCTATTCGCCTTCACCGCGTAGGGGCTCCTGGAGTTCAGACGAGGACGACAGTTATAGAAAGGGAAAGCGATCTCAAGGGAGATTGACTGAGAGACCGCCAGCTTACTCTTCCATTGACATTGTGTCTAGCCGCAGCAGGAGGAGCGACCACCTCTCGGTAAGAATGTAGATTTATGATTTGTTCATCACTAAGAGGCTGTGATTTATGTACTGTTCTCCCAAATAAAAGGACATACTTAAAGGGATAGTTCACTTAAAAAGGAAAATGCTGTCATCATTTACTCACCCTCATGTTATTCCAAACCTGTATGACTTTCTTTCTTCTGCTAACACAAGAGAAGGTATTTTTTTTTAAAGTGTCTTAGTTTGTTTGACCTTCATTGTATGAAAAAAAACTTTTCTTCAAAATGTCATCTTTTGTGTTCCTCAGAAGAAAGAAAGTCATACATGTGAATGAAATGAGTGTAAATGATGACAGAAGTTTAATTTATGGGTGAACTCTAAAATCTAAAACTATCCAATGGGTTTGCTGACATGTGATTTGAACAAAAATATAACATATTTAGTATTTCTAAGTCACTTTCTATAAAAAGTGTCTTCTTAAAAATGAATTAAAGTGCATATAATAATTGTTATTGTTTTTCTCATCATAAATAATCTCTCTCTTACAGGAAAAGAGCTCTCGCAGTGGCACGAGCGTTGTGATCTGAGTCCTCGTCCTTCGTTTCCAACCTGATCCTGTCATTACCCACTATCTACAAATGAATGTCTACTGGACTACTGTCATTGGGAATAATGTTGCACTTTAGAACAAGAATTAAAGGAAGGGTAGGCAATTTTCCGAGCGGCTAGCAATAGCAAGCTAGCTTTAAAAGCATAAGATTCCACCTTTACTTCATAGCATCTCTAAAGCCATGCCTCCTTCAAAACACATGAACGCGTACAGCAGAGTTTGCAAAGTGTCACGAGACGAGAGACGTCGTTAAACTACCTCATGTCTCAAACATAACATTACAATAATAGTGAACATAAACAACTTAAAGAGCGCTGACCTGCACCACCTGACTGGTGTAGATTCATTTCGGCGTTGATAGTGTTGCCATTGAAACGCATAATTTTGAGTCACGAACCACTCTGAGTAAAACGTCACAGGTTTCCATCTCTTCCAAATTACTGTAGTTATAGCATGAATGCATCATAAGCTCGTTGTTTTGGTTTAGGAGGAACTGTAAAAGCTGGCTGCTGTTTTGGTTGCAGTGCTCTGTGACTGACGTCTGTCTAACTCAGCATAGCATGAAACACACTGATGATGTGATGTCTGCGAGGTATGGAAATAGATACGTTGACAGGCAATAGTTAGGACATTGTATCATTACATTCGGACCGAATACAATGATTGGGCGAACATTTTATGTTCCTACATCTTCCACAGAAGATATATATATATATATATATATATACATATAAATATATTTAGACCACTTAACTTAGTGATTGCTATCAGGATGTGAAGAGACTTTCAACCAGCATAACAAAAAAAATTCTGGAACAAATAGACCCCTTTTGCGCCGACGTCACAGTTACGTCACGGCGCTACCTGGAGGCAAAACAAACGGAAAACTGGAGGCGGCCAATACAAACCAGCACAGATTCAGCTACATAATAAGGAGCTTAAATTATTATTTTTATTATTAAATGTCATCTTGTTGTGTTGTTTTGGTGCAAGAATCGATGAAAAATGAGTATGCTATATCTGGAATTTTTATTTCTAGAAAATATTCATATCATTAAAATTGCACCGTAGTGTCACTCTTTACATTGTCGTCTTCTTGGCGCTGGCTAGGCAGAACTGCGAATCGTACCACACAAGTCTTTACATGACCATTCAGCACATAGTTATAGGCATCTAAATATATATATATATATATATATATATATATATATATATATATATATATATATGCCCTCAGTTTCTCTTTACCCTCGGTTTCTCTATCGGGTAGGTGTAGAAGTCAGGCCACTCAACCAGAGGTAGCGTTAACGTTAATCCTGTCAGATCGTCCATTGACTGAGCGTATACGGTCATCTGGTTCCGTCCGTTAAAATTAACTTTTGCAAATAACAATCGCGGTCCTGGACAGTGAGTGACCTTGCACATTAAGACAAAATCGGATTTTCTCCAGTCATTGTTAAAAAACAAGCTAACAAAACTTGCAAACTAGCGTTAGTGAAGCGGCCAGAGGGATCTTTCTGCCTCCAGCTAAGCTCCGCCCACACAAACATGTCACCATGTTTACCAACTGTAAAAGGGTCTATTGCCTACCCTGCCTTTAACCAGTGATCATAGACGGCCTGCAATAGACCCCTGAAAGACAGTAAATGCACTGCACATCATCTTCTTCTTTTTTAACTTAGACATTTTATGTATTTTAAATTGATTTTAGATGTTATGTGATCACTTGAAACATTTTCATACTTTTTATAACTTTTTACGGTTTTCACTGTACATTGTTTAGTTATTAACCACAGCAAGTCTTTTGGTATTTGATCAGTACAATTTACAGATGAGACTCTGGCACTTCAATGAAGGTTGTACATAAAAGTTCCTCTTTGTTTCATTTAGGTTTTCTGTTTACTTTTAGTTAGTCTTTGTCTGGAGTAGTTTTAATATTGGTTTAGTTGCTTTGTTTGTTCTCTTTCATGGTGCAGTTATCCAAATGCAATCCTTGGGAAGATTTCTGTTGTATATTTGAGTATGTATGAGTAGGCTACATATGTATTGTTATTAGTTGCATTTAAAAGAAGAGCAGTTCCATTCTTTAACACGTACTCAAAAGAACTTTACCTACGGTTTCCATATAAAAAAAACTTTGGATTGTCTTGCTGAGAATTGACGTAGACACTGTTGGTAAACTGCAAACAATAAAGTTACTTTTGTATGTTTTAAACTAGAGATTTTTGATCATTTGAATACTTTCCAACGTGCCATTTATGCAGAAATTTGCACTTTTCACTGTCAATTAAATTGTTTGTTAATAATATCAAAATGCTTAATTATATCACTGCGGAGAATACGCGGTTTATGGAGTATTTTGAGGTTGTTGGGTTTTTTTTTTTTTTTTTTTGATTGACCATACAACTTAACTTACGTTTGAATGTTGTGCTTGTGCCACCTAATTTGATCATGTTTGAATCAATTCCGTGCGACGTACACGATTATGTGTCTTTTTATTCTGCATATTCTATATGCAAACGTTTGATGTTTGAACCATAGACTGTAAAAAAAGGTTTGAACAAACAAAACGATGGGCGGAGGAGCGACTAGACAAGCCAACAAATTTTCCGTTTATAGCTCCGTCATTCGCATCGCCTCATCCTATTGGCCACTTCTGTCCAAGTGGGGGCGGGCCCAATGCGAAGGCGTTGGGAACTTGGGAAGCAAAAGTGTCACGGTTAAACAAACCTGGATCGTTATCAGTCGATTCCAACACCATCTACAGATAAGGCTGGTCAGTGGAGACAGGCAGCAGCAGGAGGTCAGCGTTTCAATTAAACCTAGCAGCTAGTGAAGCAGAAGGTGCCGGTGGACTGGCTGTTCTCAGGTACGCGGCTTTGCTTGGAAACAAATGTCTTACAGAACAATGCCAATGCTTATTCTGAACCTCGCTGTAATGTGCATTTGGCCTCAAACATTACTGTTGTTCAACTGAAGAAGCGTGGTGAACATCTATAGATCATAATACAATACATAAAGCATTTGTGCGGCTATGTGTTCTACCTAAAGGCCTTGTTTACAATGGTAGAGGACGAAGTTGCTGAACTTGCCAAAATGTGAAACGTTAGCCTATTGCGGTAGTAATTTATTCTTTTCACCAATGCAACCCTTTATAATAATAATAATAATACAAATATTTAAAAAAAATACCATATTGACCACAGTTAATGATTGCTATGACAGTTATTCTTATTACTGTAAAATCATTTTGTTGGAAAACCCATATTAATTTGGTACAGTAGCTGGTCATTAGTTGGATGATCAACTAACGTTACAAAAACCAGCTTGAACATCTAAAAGCTGGTTTGTTGAGCTCTAAGGTGGCCTACCAGCTAAAAAAAACTCTATTAAACCAGTGTGAACTGTGACCAGTTGTAAAAACTGCTTAGACTAGTCTTACTAGTTGGTCATCTATTTTTTCTTCCCCTTTAAGACTGGTCATAACAATGGTCTCTTTTTCTTTATTTTTTTTCTTCTTTTTTTTAAGTAAGTTACTAAAACGAGTCGATTAGTCTAATTTGAATCTGAAAATACTGATTACTTGGTTAACTGCATGTTGTTCAGACTAGTTCTTCAGATACAGTCTGTCTTAACATAGCTATGTTTATGCAACTAGCCCCTGTTTTTTTTGTTGGAAACCATGATTATACCATAATGAAATTTCCAAAAGAATTCTCTCTGAACCTGAATTCTCTCATTTTGCAGGAATCATGAACTCTCTCTCGGGCAAAAGTGTGCTGGCGCTGTGCAAGGTTTTCTCCAGTCCCGTGTCACTCCGTCCTGCTATCGTAGGGACAGTGAGGGTCTGTCACACAGGTGTGAACTCCAAGGGCACAGTCTTCACCAAAAAACGAGGCTATGATATCACCAGGAACCCCCACTTGAACAAAGTAAGCATCTTTAGGGGGCGCAAACGTGATCTACGTGACAAAGCAGGCATTAGATTGTCTGCAGCCGGTGCTTTGATGTGATTTTATACCATTTAGTGCTGCTAAAGTCCCCAGAGATAAGAAAGTATGAAAGTGGCATTGTGAGATCTTTAATCTGAAGGGCAGAGTCTGATTTTGGCCCCTACCAACAAGCATTATGAAGCATTAAGAGGGGATGCTCTGAAAATGCTTCTTAAAATCATATCAGGATTGTTGCAGGATATGACTCAGGAGTTTTGCAAAGCACTTTTGCGTGGGTCATGTAAATGTTTCTTTTGCAGTCTGTATCCTGTTTGCAAAGATTTTCAAGTCAGAATGAGATGAGGAATGGGTATGATTTAAAAAGTGTAGAACTTAAAAAGCCATGGCAAATGGAAACTGTTAGACGTAAACAGTGAGTGGAGAATCTAACAGGGGAGGGTGGCCATGCTTACTTCCCATTGGTCAGAAATAAATAGATCCAACATGTGATGCTTCTACCCTAAGCTGGAAGTTTGCCCAGCGCAGACACACTTGCAGGGTGATAATTTGTATTCCAACCAAACTGTAGGAGGAGTGTGCATTTTTCTTTTATATTCGCAGCTGTCACATGTTGTTAATGAAGTTATGGTGCTGTTAACAGGGCATGGCGTTCACCCTGGAGGAGAGGTTACAGCTGGGAATCCACGGCCTTCTTCCTCCCTGTTTCCTCTCTCAGGATGTCCAAGTGCTTCGTGTCATGAAGAGCTACGAGACACGCAGTAACCCTCTCGACAAGTAACCAAACTTCATTGAAACATTCAGGATTAACTCAGCCTGATCCATGCCAATGAAAAGCACAGTGATGATACTTTTGTTGGTCCATTTCCCATTCATACTCAAAATAACCATTCTAACTCTACAGATACATATTGCTGATGACCCTGCAGGACAGGAATGAGAAGCTTTTCTATCGTGTGTTGACCTCTGACATTGAAGAATTCATGCCAATTGTCTATACTCCTACTGTGGGCCTGGCTTGCCAACAGTATGGCCTTGCATTCAGAAGACCAAGGTGAGGTATATACATTATCTAGACCTGGAACGACTGGTTTAGCCAGACCAATTCTGAATCAAATGCTTATAAACACCCAGACCAGTCCAACCAGTTTTTCTCAGCTGCATGGGGGGAAAAACAAACATATAAGGAACATGTGGTTTTGACTTTTTTTTTCCTCTAGAGGGCTATTTATCACCATCCATGACAAGGGGCATATTGCCACCATGCTGAACTCTTGGCCAGAGGAGGACATTAAGGTATGTGCAGAGCGATAAAGTGTCATTCAGTGCCAGTAGATGGACGTTTCATTGTATGTGTATTAATAGGCCATAGTTGTGACGGATGGAGAACGAATCCTGGGCTTAGGAGACCTGGGTGGCTATGGAATGGGCATCCCAGTGGGCAAACTAGCTCTGTATACAGCATGTGGAGGAGTGCCACCTCAGCAGTGCCTGCCTGTGCTGCTAGATGTTGGCACTGATAATCAGGTAAAATGAGATTAGCATAATTACACTACTGTCAAACGAAAGGTTTGGGGTTGGCAAGCTTTTGTGTTTTTGAAGTCTCTTATGTCAAGTCAAGTCAAGTTTATTTATATAGCGCTTTTCACAATACAGATTGTGATACAATACAAAGCAGCTTCACAGTATTAAATTAAAATAATACATCAATGTTTGTTTCTAGTGGAAAATGTCCACGTTTGGTAATGCTGATCAATAGTATTGTTGATTGATTAATTAAATTAAATATCCCCAACTGAGCAAGCCAAAGGCAACATGTGCACAAAGGTAGCATTTATTTGATCAAAAATACAGGAAAAACTGTAATATTGTAAAATATTATTAATATTTAAATAACACTTTTCTATTTTAATATGTTTTAAAATGCATTTTATTCTTGTGATGGCAACGCAGATTTTTTTTAAAGCAGCCTTTTGCATGTAGCCATTTTAATATGCTCATTTAGTGCTCAAGAAACAATTCTTATTATTATCAATGATAAAAAACTATCTGTGCTGCTTAATATTTTTGTCTAATATGTTGTTCAGGATTCTTTGATGGATAGAAAGCATTTATTTCAAATAAATGTCTTTTGTAACAATATAAATGTATTTACTGTCACTTTTGATCAATTTAATGCAAAAAAAAAAATCTTACTGTCCCCAAACATGGTAGTGTATACTGTAAAACTGTACTCTGTTGTTCATAGGTTTCATTGGATTTACAAACGTGGTTGTCCTGTTGTCTTCTTTTAACCCATTTCTGTTTGTTTTTGTTCAGACCCTCTTGGATGACCCCTTGTACATCGGCTTAAAGCACAAAAGAGTGAGGGGCAAAGAATACGATGACCTCATTGATGAGTTCATGCAAGCTGTCACTGACAGGTGTGTTTGAAACTAAAATTCTGAAATGAAAGATGATTTACTCACCATCTTGTTGTTCAAGTCATTGTTTTGAGCTGATATTTTCACTGAATCAGTTCATCAAGTTCACAAATCCGGTTTGAATGATTTGTTCATGAATCAGATGTTATCTGATTCATGCTTTCAACTCACTAACTCAATGATTCGGTTAGGTTGTTCTCAAGTTAATTGTTAACTAGAGGGTAAGATTGTGTGTGTGAAATACTTCCAGACTGTAAAGACATGCCATATTTTGTTTCAGGTATGGGATGAATTGTCTAATTCAGTTTGAGGATTTTGCGAACAGCAATGCCTTTCGCATTCTCAATAAATACCGCAACCGTTATTGCACCTTTAATGATGATATCCAGGGTAAGTATGCACACTGTAAAATGAAATATATTACATATTACTATAATGATTTGTATTCTTTATAATGGAAAATGTGTCACTTTTATCAAGAGCCATAAAACTGTTTACTTCCCTCTTTCTCCGCCTTTTTCAGGCACAGCTTCGGTTGCTGTTGCTGGGATCCTTGCTGCTCTTAAGATCACAAAGAATAAACTCTCTGACCACAAGTTCGTATTTCAGGGAGCAGGAGAGGTAATGTGCATTCAACTAAGAGATGCTACAAAATATTACTGAGAAATAGCAAGACCCATTACTAAGCACTTACAAGTTGTTCACACCAAGGATAATAACTATAATGATAAGGATGTTGTTCTAAAAATCGTTCTAAATAAAGAATAGCAGAGTCAACACCACAACTATAATGATTAAGGCATAGAGAAAAGATATCATTGCATCCACTTTCAGAATAATTTTTTTTCCAGCTGATGAACAGTAAAAACATTGACAGCCAATCAGAATCCATTCTGCTTTAAGAGCTCAAGCATTTAAAGCGGCAACGAACAAAACTGCAGCGCGAGATTAGAAGAAACTGAACGATATCGTCCGCTGGTGTGGACGCTTATATAGTTATAGTTATCTTTCTTGGTGTGAAGTATGAACGGGCCTTTACAATAGTTATTTCAGGATGATCAGATGTGTTTGTCACATGACCAGGCTGCCTTGGGCATTGCTCACTTACTGATAATGGCCATGGCCAAGGAAGGTGTATCTCATGCTGAGGCTGCCAAGAAGATTTGGATGGTGGATTCTAAAGGCCTAATTGTCAAGGTAACAATCAAACCCACACCAGCTTGTCTTTGTTTGTCATTTCTTTCATTAAAGCTATATTTTTCCTCCTCCTCAACATCTGAATATAGAAAAAGTATGTAGGCTTAATTGAAAATGCAAATGCATCAATTACAGCAATAAAATGCATTTGAATGCTTCCAAAATTAAACGTTATACCAAAACTGTCATTTGGCCATTTAGGGCAGAAGTCATCTGAACCATGAGAAGGAAGAATTTGCACATGATCATCCGCACATCAAGACTCTAGAGGAAGTGGTGGAAACAGTTAAGCCCACAGCTATAATTGGTAAGGAGTGTTTGATCGCGTTCTATACCAGTGTTATTTTAGTATTATTTGTCTCATGTGTTTTTTATACTTCTAATGGTGCTTGGCGAATCTTAATAGTTTTTATTTATACTATAATAATTGCAATGGCATATTGAAGCCATTAGGGGGCATAAACGTTTATATTTTTACTAAAGTCGAATGTATTTCTGTTTATAATGCTAAATGCATAATACTTTTACTGTTTGAAAATGTCAAGTTTGTTGTTTGTAATCCCATCTATCTACAGGTGTGGCTGCTATAACTGGTGCTTTCACTGAGAAGATTATCAAGAACATGGCTACTTACAACGAACGTCCAATTATTTTTGCCCTCAGCAATCCCACAAGTAAAGCTGAATGCACAGCAGAGCAGTGTTACACGCTTACTGAGGTAATCTTCTCTGAAATCAAATTAATAAAACTGGTGAGAGGGATGTTAACTAATGGTCTCTTATTATAGCATCCCAAATAGCAGTTTCAGACCAAATGCTTTAATGGCATGTGTGTGTATCACAGGGAAGGGGCATATTTGCCAGCGGAAGCCCCTTTAAAAAGGTCACTTTGGCAGATGGGCGCAGCTTCATCCCTGGGCAGGGAAACAATGCTTATGTGTTCCCTGGAGTCGCATTGGGAGTCATTGCCTGTGGTGTTCGCCACATCTCAGATGACATTTTCCTTACTACAGCAGAGGTAAATGTGAATTTGTGCTTCAGTACAAAACGCATTGATTACAAATTTATTTAATGTGAAAACTAAAATGAAGGATTTGATTTCTCTTTTAGGCTATATCTGACATGGTTACTGAGGAGCATCTGGCTGAGGGTAGACTGTACCCTCCTCTGAATACCATCCGAGAAGTGTCCTTCAAAATTGCTGTTAAGGTCAGTAAGTGTTCCCATATGCAGATGATGATGATGATGATTACTTCAAGAACAGGTCTTATAAGCCAACTCTACATTTTGGCACCCATAACAAATATGGAATGAGACCATGCTAAATTAAGAGATTTATTAATATAGCAAAGTAGGTTGTAAGAGCTGTCAGGACAGATTTCACAGTAAATCGGTGCTGTACAGTTACTTTTTTAGATGGTAGCACTAGTGCTAGTCAGCAAAATTAAACAATGTGGTTGTTGTTCAATTCAGAGATTAATTTTGGCACCCATAATAAATATGGAATGAGATCTTGCTAAATTTTATATATTTATTAATATAGCAAAGTACACTACTGTTTAAAAGTTTAAGGTCAGTAAGTTTTGATTTAAAAAAAAAACAAAATTACTTTTACTCAGCAAGGATTCAAAAGTGGTATTACTAATGTTACAAAAGATTTCAGTGAAATGTTGCCAAATGTTTGTCAAAGATTTGATGGCATGAAGTTTGCACACAAAGTTATATTTCCCAAAAATAACAGTTATCACAAATGGATGAATTTTGTCTTTGCTTAAGTTTTAATTGCAAAACTGAGCAAATCTGTCACTGTACTCTGCAGTAAAGCAATACTTTTGCTCACTCAAGTTTTATTTTTTCCTCCTCTTTGTTTTTTTTTAGATTGTGGACTACGCCTACAAGCAGGGCATTGCCTCTTCGTACCCTGAACCCAAAGATAAAGAGGCCTTTGTTTTATCCCATGTCTATAACGCTGACTATGACTCCTTCATTCTGGATTCATACAGCTGGCCCAAGGATGCCATGAAGGTTCAGAACGTGTAGATTATTTGACCATCATCCTCTCTAAAGGGATATACTTGTATCAGTCACATGCCTTTTTTCTCAGTTCATAATCATGACGATACACACTCCAGCTCCAGTCCACCCAATCCTAAAACACTAGCTGTTCCCACTGATTTGGCACGAGATGAGCTGTATCTGCTGTGGGCTAAAAGAGATAAAAGAATGCAGTGTTCATTCAAGCTCAAAATGTCTTTAGATCAGTGGCTCAGTTCAAAGGGAAAAAAATGCAGCTCTGTTTAAATAAGTTGCAAGCTTTTTCCCACTTAATCAGGCTTGTTTCTCAGTGGTCCTCCTCTCCAGTATATTAGTTCCTCATTATTGTTCTATCAGCTCTTTCATTTATTTCTAAACAGTTATCCGCTCCAACTATTTAGTACTCCTGCAAAGGCAAATGTCAGTGCAGGGAGAGACTTTTGACTCCCACTGGGAAATGACAGACTGCCTGGGTTGAATGTTTGTATGTGAAGGTATTTTTTTATCAGGTAGGTAAAGTAGTCATCTAATGAGCTGCTGTGTGAATTGCACATTGAAAGGTTTTTTTTTTTTTTACAAGTTAATCCTGTTGTCTACACCAAAGTTTGTCTCATTTTAAACATATAATTGTCATGTAACATATAATTGTCATGCAATGAATACTGGAAGTTGTTAGATTGATCATATCTGTTTATTTAAGTGTCCACCTGAGAAGCGAGCTATTTCTCTGTTCATTGCAGCATGTGGAATTGTTTTTAATGTCTCTCCTCATTTTGGAATATGCTCTGCTTATTATTAGTAATGCTCAACTATGGAATTATATTTTAAGAAATTCAAGATTTTAAAGGAACAGTGACTTTTAAATAAACAAATAAAAAACCAAATGGGTTTAGTTTATGAGATTGAGCTGACGTCTTGGTCCTAGGCTTTGGACTGATGTCCAGCTTCACCTCTCTGACCATCTAATGGGTTGAGGGATAGAGTTATGGGTAGGGTTAGGGTGTGGAGCAAATGGATGGACAAATAATCACTGTAGAGAAAATGGGTGGAGCTTACATGTAGCTCCTCCTCGCTAGATGTCCAGAGAGGAGAAGCTGGACATTTGACTGCAGTGAGCACCACTTGCTGGTTTGATATTCTAGCTCCACCCATTAGGCCCAAATTACATTCAGAGAGGGGGAGCTGGACTTCACACTCCACCCATGGCTCTGCAGTGAGCAGCCTCTCAATTTAGACTTCTTATCCACATGTGCAACTCTCACTTCTCAAAAAGCCAGTTCACCCAGGGGGCAAAGGGGGTTTAGCAGACATGGGCTGCTGTAAAAGGTTGTCATAGATTTCATTTTTATATGATGTCTGAGGATCACAACCTGGGTGGACAACCTGGTCAACAAGCTGCTGGAAACTTGTAATTAGAATCAAAACAATGCTACCTCAAATTCTGCTTTAACTCCCCGGAATCACCCAAACATGCTAAAAAGGTTTAATTATATTCATGAATCCTGAGGCATATCTCCCTGATACTTTATGCTAGAAGCTGAGCACACCTTTCAAAAGAGTGGAAGATAAGCTTTCTTCTGATGCCTTGATTGTACATGTAATTAGAATGTAAGAGTTAAAGGAGCTGTATGTAAGAAATGTATTTCAATTAATCATAAAATGGCCCTGATATGTCACTAGACATTAAGAAATCATGTTCATTTCAAATACTTATATCACTGACAAAAGTAGTACGGCCAGGATATTGTCATTTAAAAAGTGAAGTTGCAGCCCTCAACTGATGTTGATGTTGTCATCTTGTGTTTTGGCCTGAAGCGCCGCCCTCCATCTATCTACCAATCACGAAGTCAGTAGTGTTTCTGCATCCGGGTTGCCAGCTCTGCTCTAGTTACCACAGGCTGCAGCTACAAACGTGTCAGCCTACGTTCCTGCTGGATCCTGCAGCCTATCTGGCAACCTCGAGTCAGGGGGAGGGGGAGGGGATACACCGCTCTATACAGTAATTTGAAAGTGATTGCAGTACCAGTTTTGGCCACAATCTTACATACAGCTCCTTTAACAATGCCTCTTAATTCATAGGTAGGCAAAAAAAAGAAAAAAATATGGAACATTCCATTTGTAATCGGTAGCATTCTTTTGCCTTTGTTGTTGTTCAAATAAACAAATTACCATGTGAAGTTAACTTTTACTAGATGAAATCATATTTTGATCAGATCACTAACCACACAGTCCTCATGGCCCATAACACATTTAGAGGGAATTCAGTTTCAAGCCTATAATAGCCTGACAATTCAAACAAGATTCAAGAAAGAAGTTTACCATTAAAGGTGGGGTATGTAATTCTCTTTTTTGGCCATTTTTTCAAAATCACTTAAAATCCTATTCCTAACCCACTTAGAGCCACTGAGTTGGAAGCACTGAAATAAAAATTAAGCAATTTAATCATCTGTGACCCTGGACCACAAAACCAGTCTTATGTGTATTTTTTTTAAAAAATTGAGATTTATACATCATCTGAAAGCTGAATACATAATCTTTCCATTGATGTATGGTTTGTTAGGATAGGACAATATTTGGCCGAGATACAACTATTTGAAAATCTGGAAAATCCATTTCTATTGGCGATAGTGCTGCATCCATTCACAAAAATAAATGTTTTATATATTTAAGGTGGGAAATTTACAAAATATCTTCATGGAACATGATCTTTACTTAATATCCTAATGATTTTTGGCATAAAAGAAAAATCTATAATTTTGACCCATACAATGTTTTGTTGCCTATTGCCACAAATATACCCGTGCAACATAAGACTGGTTTTGTGATCCAGGGTCACATCTGTGGAACGGGCAGGACTCGAAAAACTCCAGCCAATCATTTCCAAGACCACCTAGAATCATTGGACAGTAAGTGCGTCAATCAAACGGTCGTACCATCCCCCCCCCCCCCATCCATGTCCATGTTCTTCGAATGGGTGGAGTCAAAGGAAAGAAGGTAGGACCATTTGAGTTGTGTATTTTCAAAATCTGCCGGCCGTTTTGCAAATCACATACCCCACCTTTAACTGATGTTAATTGTATACTGCTCTGTTTCTGTGCAGTATATCGTTTGCATATTTATGCAATATATATTATTTGTATTGCAATGTCTAGTATTTCTAATATTCTTTCACAAGTGGTATAGCTTTATTTATTCTATCGAAATAAAAAAAAAGGATTTGAGGATTTTGGGTTAGGCTGGTCACTCCACTGTTCAATCCAGGTGTTTGGAGTGTGAGACAAAGGTACTGACAACTAAATGTTGAAAGACTAAAACACACAGGAGTCATGTGTGGAGTAGGTTTAAAAGTATTTACTGATTAAAACTGTTACATTAAGTAGCAATTTGTACCAAAAAAAAAAAAAAAAAAAAAAACGATTAATGAAACAGACAAACAGATTACAATTCAGGGTGATAACTAATTTCTGTAATAATGTTTATATTATTTGTTTAGCTGTTTTCGGGCACAAATACATCAAAAAGTATTTAATTACAAATAACAAATACTTGCTCATCAAATGTATTTAAATAAAATACAAAATACTGCAGTGAAAAAAGTATTTAATTAAAATACAAGTAATTTGTAATTTGAAAATACAAAAATATATATATATTTTTTTACAGTCTTCTCTTCTGTAGTGTAAGTGTGGCGTTAGATACATGTAAGAGTCTAGAATATTGCTATATCATCATTTAGTGCAGAAGATGTGCTTTTAACGTACATGTTGCCACATACTGTTATAATAAAAGATAATTACGCATATAACACTATATTTGTATTACACAAAAACTAGTTAACGCTGCTGTGAGGGTGTTTCTAATAGCGCGGCTGTGACGAAGTTGACAACTTTCTTCCAACTGCCATTATCTATTTTTTTTACACTTTTTGAAAGTTGTGAAAATGCTGTTGTGGCGTTTTTCTTTTGCTATTTGAGCAAATTGGAACACAAAAAAATATATTTAATGCAGTCTTTCATTCACTGCTATAGAAGTTAACCCAACTATGATGCCTTCCACTTCTGAGAAACCCAGAAATGTGAACAGGGTCAATAGGATATGTCACATCACGTGATTTACTTGCCAAAAACTGTGATAGGCAATTTGGTAGTCCTATTTGTATTTTATGTCTATGGTCCTAGGGATAGTTCACCCAAAAATGAAAATTAGCCCATGATGTACTCACCCTGACATCATCCTAGGTGTATATGACTTTCTTCTTTCAGAAGAATACAATCAGAGTTATATTAAAAAGTGTCCTGGCTCTTCCAAGCTTTATAATGACAGTCAATGGGTATATTTTTCATCAAAGTGCCTCTATCCATCATAAAAGTGCATCTATCCATCATAAAAGTGTATCTATCAATCATAAAAGTGCATTTATCCATCATAAAAGTGTGTCTATCCATCATAAAAGTGCATTTATCCATCATAAAAGTGCATCTATCCATCATAAAAGTGCATCTATCCATCATAAAAGTGCATCTATCCATCAAAAAGTGCATCTATCCATCATAAAAGTGCATTTATCCATCATAATAGTGCATCTATCCATCATAAAAGTGCATCTATCCATCATAAAAGTGCATTTATCCATCATAAAAGTGCATCTATCCATCATAAAAGTGCATCTATCCATCATAAAGTGCATCTATCCATCATAAAGTGCATCTATCCATCATAAAAGTGTCTATCCATCATAAAGTGCATCTATCCATCATAAAAGTGCATCTATCCATCATAAAGTGCATCTATCCATCATAAAAGTGCATCTATCCATCATAAAGTGCATCTATCCATCATGAAGTGCATCTATCCATCATAAAAGTGCATCTATCCATCATAAAGTGCATCTATCCATCATAAAGTGCATCTATCCATCATAAAAGTGCATCTATCCATCATAAAAGGGCATCATAAAGTGCATCTATCCATCATAAAAGTGCATCTATCCATGCTAAAAGTGCATTTATCCATCATAAAAGTGCATCTATCCATCATAAAAGTGCATTTATCCATTATAAAAGTGCATCTATCATCATAAAAGTGCATCTATCCTTCATAAAAGTGCATCTATCCATCATAAAAGTGCTCCACAGGCTCTGGGGGGTTAATAAAGGCATGGATGACAACTCTGCCAACTCCTTCATTCTGGATACTGTAGAGGGTGTGGAGTATTATTCTTGTGTCTGCCTCCTTCTCTTAAAGGAGAACTCCGGTCAATTTTAACATTGAGCTCATTTTTTTGTACATTTGGAGTGCTGTCAATACAGAGAACAACGACAAAAATCGGTGTTGCCTACACCGTGTTATCCTCTTTTTAAAATTTGCACCCTGTTGACTTCAATGGGGCAAGTTTTAAACCTGCTTTTAGCCTCTTAACATCCTTGATGTGTCATTACAAGTGCACAGGTCATGTGAGTGATTCCTTCAGAGTGAACGCGGGTCAATCTGACTGCAGTAGATGTGAAAAATATGAATAAAAATGATATTTATTTAGCCAGCGCTCATACCTGTATTTACATCCTGTTTTCGGTCAAAGTCCATAGTAATCGATTGTCGAGTTCACGCGCATTGGTTTAGTACCTATGATCATGCGCGTGAACTCGACAATCGATTACTATGGACTTTGACCATATTAGACAAGATACCACACTGAGCAGAAAACGGAAAAAACAAAAAGCATGTCTATAGCCCAGAAAGACGTATATTTGTCAGAGTAGAAGTATACTAAATGTCTGGTCTGAAGAGACCATTTGAATATGTGTATAACTATGAGTATATGATTTTAAACAAAAAGCATAAATGGCTCAATACAAGAATAATGTTTGAAAGGATTAATCATAGAAATAAACTTAAAGAATAATCATACGCATATCTTTTTCTTTTACACCACGTTTAACAAGATTTCATTTTTAATATTATTATATAATTTTTACTTTTTAGTTGCATTTGTTTGGTTCTTTGTTCATCCTCAAACAATTATTTTATTTTTATTATTAAGAGGTTTTCACAAGAGTTAAATGTAAACTGCAAACATTAAACTTTGCTGAAATTAAATGTCTTTAACTGGAAGTGTTCTGTTAACTCTGCTAAACTATAATTACTACAACTAAAACTGAAACTAAATATATAAAAACTAAATAGAAATGTGTTCACAAAATAAAAACTAAACTAAAACTAACAAAACCATAAATGAAACTAACTAAAACTAAACTGAAATTTATAGGAAATTTGAAAATGATATTAAAATAAAAAACTAATTTAAAAATGCAAAACTATAATAACCTTAGTTTAGACAAAAACACAATGGATGTTTCAGGAATTTATTTTGTTCAGTCATGAGCAACACTGGATGATGGATGAGGAATGTTAAGAGCTTCAATCCTTAATCAAAATAATCTTCTCTCTCTTGCAACGGCATCTCTGCTCTGATGACGTGTTCACCAGTGAGATGGTGGGAAAATAACCTGTCCCCTTCAGCAACCTGTCTCTCACATGAGATTGCAGCAATAGCAAATAATTCAATCAATTCCAGATGGACAAAATCAAGTCCTGCCCTACTTTTTTTTTTTTTTTTTCTCATTAGTGATGCTATTTCACTTATACATCACAATAGGGAAGAAAAGATTATAAGAACTTCTTTTTCATGCTAACTTGTCATGTTATGTCACCCTAAAGGGTGTAGTACCACCATAGTAGGCTCAGAGATGAATTTTTTTTTCAGCTGTAAATAACATAAAAATGGAATGGGACAAATGAACACAAAAAGGGAAGTGTTAAATAAGGCACATTAACTGACTGTAAACAACTCTTCCAAAAAAAGAAAAAAAAAAAGAAAAATCTGAATACTTGAATACATAAAATACAACAGACATACAACATGATATAACTATATACATTTTTGGATCATTCAGAGGTTAAATGCAAATTGGGAGAAATTATATTAATGTTTATCAAAGACATGACGGGCAAAATAAATATTAAAGCCCATAATTAAACAACAAAAAAAAAAAGGTTAAATGTACACTTAGATAGGCGTCAAAGTATAATTTCATTACAGTAGTTAACATTTGAAGTGGGTCGAAAAAGTTCATCAAAGTTGTCCTAAGACAAGAACGGGTATTGTGCAAAATTCATGTATAATTTTGATGAAAGGTTTTGATCCACTTCTAATGTTGACTACTGTATCTCTGCATGCTCATACTTTGTCAAATACAAATGACATGTGTGGCATTTATGTCAACAGGACAGACAGATTATGACCAGCTAATGCAATCAGTTTTCTTGCACTTAGTTTATAATACTCTTATATATCTTCTGTAATTGTCAACTCATTTCAATAAATGTTATTTACAAACTGATTTTATAAATATTTGAATTCTTAATTTTTAAAAACGGATTCTGCATACCTCCGAATATTGCCATTAAAGGATAAAGGGCTACATTAACTGTTTGCTTTTGTATGTCTAATCAACAAAATTATTATGAACATTTGCAAGCCCAAACAGACAGCAAATAATGGCTGAATAGATAGCAAAAGGGCTGATCCCAAACGTAGAGGTTTGGAAGAGTAGTACTCTCACCAGTTCCTCAAGATTGCCCACAAATGCCAGAACCGTTATCCTCATGGGCAACGCTCCAACATATAGTGCAACTGCACATCTAGTGACCTGAGTTCAATTCCCAGCGCCGATCCTGTTCCCCTCTCTAAAAAGGCTAAAAATACAACTTAAAATAAATATTCCTCAAATACTGCTAAAGTAGTTTAGCCTTGCATTAGCCCTGCCTTCTCTTTCTCCTTACTGGGCAGATGTGGGAAAGGACAAAGTTAAGCATGTTTGATATAATGTCAGGTGGAGGGTGTAGCTGATGAGGGTGGTGGTGGGCCAGCGTCATCTCCCAGGCGTCCACCAGCTGGACGTTCAGACCTTTAAACATGGCTCGGAGCACTGCGTCAAGCTGTTGAGAGTACCAGTCGCTGTTGAACATGCTGGACTCCGGGTCCAGTTTCTGGAGATTGGCTGTGCGGATCAGGACCGAAGTCGCCGGTTCTCGGTTCAGCAGTCGGATCACCGCCCTGCGGATGTGGCGCAGGCGCCGTATGTAAACCTGCACTGGGAAAGTGCTGAAATGTGACCAGATGCTAATCACGACCACCGTGTCCGAACCCCCTCGTAAGCCGTCCAGCTCATTTGAGATATAGTGCATCTCAGCCGAGAACACGGACGTGAAGCGGATCGGCGGCCCGTGGCAGCGGTATCTCAACAGTATGTTGTGGTTGCTGTCGATTGCCATGTACGGGCCAACATTCTTCGGGCTATGAAAGTTGAATTCTTTAAGCTCTATAATGTTGAGGAAGAAAAGGGGGTGAGATGTAGATATGAATCAGGAAAAGAAAAAGAATTGATGCCCACCCAAAAAGAAAATGTTTAAAATACTTCTTTAGGATGAGGATATATGGAAAGACTCACCACAGACCACAAACAAATCTCTCTACTTCAGTTGTCTCAGGAAACATTTACACTGTTGTTTTTAATGGAACCTATTCAATATGTCTATACTATAATAATAAAATATTTTTTTTACTTATTATGAATAAAATAAAAATATAATGATGATAGTAATATTATTATTATTAAAATATTTATATTTTACAGGATACAGGTATTTTACAGAATAACAGAAATGCTATTATTGCCTCTACTATTATTCATGGCTGTCTTAATTTCTTTGCTTTCAAACTTAAACCATAGAGAGCTTTTATTTTACCATAAAACACAAGAAAACCTTAAAGCTTCTCTTTTGTTGAAAACAGATTTATAAATGATTCTCATTACAAATTTGGAAAGATGGTTATATATTGCGTTTTTTAAATGCACATTATAGGCAACCCAAACTCACAGCGCTTGGCATGTACAGATCTCCACAAATGACCTATTTTGTATCCAAAACGTCAATTTTCTGCTGAAAGGTGTGAAAAATTTGCATCACTGACAACCAATCATTTTTGTGTGCTCTGGTTTGTTGACATTGGATTGGCTAAAGAAAATTTGAAGATGTGATCAAAACCACAAAAATCACCTTTAAAAAGATTTCCAAAAATATTACAGACCTGGAACATGGGCAATGAGATATTCGTACCACTGTCGCACAGTGGAGTCTCCATACATGTACACCATTTTCCCTCTAAGACACTGGGTTATGACTGAAGAGCCATTAAACTGACGCATGACGACACCACTCAACGGCCTCCATGATCCCTGGTAGTAGTAACCGGAAGGAGTGAATTTAAGGTGCTTCCCTTTGGTTCGTACTGGAAGGAAACAGAAATATTAAGGTTTAATAAAGGAAAGAAAGAAGTGACAATGAGGAAATGTTGATTTATTCCAAACTGAGCAGAAGAAAAAAATGAAGATGAGAACTCAGAATCAACAATTACAATCCAATTTTCTCCTGTTTACAAAATAGCAGGGAGGTACGAACATGTCGTTTATTTTGCTTTTTGTTTTGATTTAGGAAAGATGTATAACCGGAGCTAGAGGTTTTCTGTTTGTTATTTTGGCCTGTCTCCCTCCCAAAGGTTTTTAGTTACTTTCCCTCAATGAACTCTTGTCTAAAATAAACACCTATGATTTCTGAAGAGAAGACTGAAGTAATGGCTGCAAAAATTCAGCTTTGCCATCACAGGAATAAATTACTTTTTAAAATTTATTAAAATAAAAATCAGTCATTTCAAATTATACTAATATTTCACAATATTACTGTTATTAATCAAGCTCAAGTTTTAGTTCAGGCAGGCCATCATGTAGGCAGACTATCAGCTGTTCCACCTTCTCCAAATAGCATGATTCCACAACCTAAAGTATATATATGTATATATATATATATATATATATATATATATATATATATATACACGCACATATACATATATATATAGGGAAGGGGGTTATGGACAAAAAAATTATATGTCAGTATTTTTTGGCTGAATGGCGATATACGGAATATATCTAAGTATTTTCTACTTTATACTATTTGGATGAATTTTATTTTTATTTTTTAAAATATTTTTAAAAATGTTAATTAAAATACTGCTCAATGTTATCCTACAAACAATGTTCACAATGAAGGCTATGAGAACAAATATAGTGAAGGCAACCATGTAGGCTATGCTATATATTATGTACAAAAAAGGCTAAAATCACATTAACATTCTCACATTATAATCTAAAAAAAAATCATGCTTTTTAAATCACAAGTTAAAATCACTAAATTAAAAATTAACCTAAATAAAAACAAAAGTACAGATTAAATGTAAACTGGTAAGAGGTCGGAGGAAAACACATTCACTCATCTGGGAATATAGAAACATTTGGATTCGTGCCGAATGAGAGAGGAGCCCAGCTCCGGTTTCAGTTCAGTTTAAAAAGGATAGCCTAAATTCATTTAGGCTTTAAAATAAATATTGTTTGTAGGCTAATGAATGGCACTATAATTTATGTATATTTTACACTTATATTTTTTATTCTTGTTTTGCATTGAATACAGTTAAATTTAAAGGACTTGTTGTGGATATGTAAAATACATGTTGATATTGTTTGTAAACATTTACTTTTTGCCAGGATTTTTTACATTGTTTTTTAATGTAATAAAATGCGACTGATATAAATCCTCTAATGTGAATAAAGGCATATTGTACGTCACTATACAACATATGTCCTTATTACGAGAAAATATGTCGTTTTAACGAGAAAAATTAAGTTTTAACAACATAACATCTCATTATTACAAGAAAAGATGTTGTTAAAACGACATAATGTCTCGTTATTTCTTGAAAAGATGTCGTTAAAATGACATAATTACGACATAATTGAAAATTAAAAATAATATGTCTGTGGCAGCAATGTGCCACCATAAAAGCATGTCTCGTGTTTAGGACAAATTTGATTATGCACTTTCCCCACAGCAGCTCACTCTGTGTCCTCCGCTATTTTTCAGATGTGCTCACAATATCAAACTACTGTACATCGATATAAACGGTATTGCCTCATCCTGTATT
This sequence comes from Squalius cephalus, assembly GCF_949319135.1. NCBI lineage: Eukaryota > Metazoa > Chordata > Actinopteri > Cypriniformes > Leuciscidae > Squalius > Squalius cephalus. The sequence goes on from NC_137130.1 coordinate 13,024,034, forward strand.
GTATATAAATATATATCGATTCAACATACAAACTCAATATACCGCCCCGCCCTAATATATGTGGCACCATTACTTCAGTTTGGCCAAGCTTGCAATTAACCCATCCAACCCCCATTCTTTTGACACCAGTATCAGTTATTCCACATGGCTGTGTGTTCTGTGATTAACTTTCTTGGGAGGTTAATCACAGGTTCAGCTATATTTATTGTACTGCTATGCAGAACCCCAATAAGGAACCATACTGCCAAAGACAATACTGAATCCACAACAAAAAAGAAATGTTTATAGCCAGTGTGGTCCTGCCTGAACTGTTAATGCTAAATGCAGACTTGCTGAGTACAAAAAATACTTCTTTCAAAATACGTTTGAAAAATCTGACCGACAGAACTTTTGAACGGTAGTGTATATATTTCATGTGAAACATTACCTTTAGAAGCAGGTAGAACAGTCACATTGTCCACCCCTGCAGAATGTATTGGGATTTTGAGATTTACTCCACTAAATCAAGACAAAATGAAAGTGTCATTCATGAAGAATGCAGAAAAAAGGTGCTATTTTATCATTAAATTGAAGTGTTTATATATCAGCATTCTCAGCACAGTAAATATTGACATAGGCCAACAAAAACAGTATTGCTGTAGTTAACTTCTCACTCACCTGTGGAAGAACTGTGACTCATAAACAGTGAGAAGGTGTTTCTTATACCCCCCTTTTGAGTGGTTGATCCGTGTATCACAGTCCAACATCTTGGGCTTATAACAGAACCAGGGTTCTCCGGTCTGTGGGTCTGTGTAGTTGCAAAGCGGCTGCTGTTTGAGTGGCAGACACAAATTACACAAAGTGGTCTCAGAGAGGTACCCTGAGCGGAAGAGGCTCTTGAAGAACACTCGGTCCGATTGCTCCTCTCTCAGTCGCCTGAGGATCATCACGGCCTCGCTGGAGTGAATCATGGTCAGTTCCACCTGCACAACGCCTGCCCAAAGCAGTGGGAAAAATACAGTGTAGTTTCCATTGTTGTGGTCGTGTACCTGCCCCGCCACACCTGCCGCCAGCTCTGGTGTGTGAAGTCGTGCTACTAGGAAGTCTCCTCCGTGTTTTTTGGGCTGTCCCAAAAAGTTTTGCATCTGTACCTTCACTACAAACTGCCCACCAACCTGCAGATCTCCAGGGTCTTGAATAGTATAATAGCTCTGTGCAGGATCGCTACTTTGACGCAACGGCAGTCCTAGCATTGATGGCTCTGGCCAGGCAATGGATTTGAGAAGATAGCTCTCCTCCCTGGCTTCCTCTGCGGAGGGCTCCTGGCCGAGGTGGGCACAGAATGAGTAGTTGAACTCCACAGGTAGAAGAAATTCAGAGGTCTTCAAGACTGACTGGATGCTGTTTTGAAGCTGATAGAAGGTAGAAGCTGTCTGACAGTTCCAGCTCTGCAGGAGACAAAATCACCAATGTGATATTTCAATACAGAGAAGCATGGAAAAGTCTTTGAGAGTTTAGAGCCAAAATTAAATTGTTTTGGCTTATTGTTGACCTTCGAAAATAAGTGCATCATCATGGGAATTTAAAATAATGCATGTATTCGACCAAACCTGCTTTTTACCCTGCCTTTAAAAGTAATGGAGACCTTATTTTAACAGTAATGTTTCTGCACAAACAAAACTGTAACATGGCAATAAGTGAATGATCTATTTATATTTCACTGCTGTGTACTAAATAACATAAATTGTGTTGCCGTACATCCTGTTGTGTGACCACGAAGAGCTAAATTGTAGTATTATCTTCTTCTAGGACCTAGGTAGTTAGCTAGCAGATAAAAAAAAAAGTATTACACAAAGAACGGAAATATTAACTACTATGTGCTTCCACACTGCAAAATAAGCTGAATAGTTACTGATGTGTTGTTCAGTAACTAGACAATAGTTGAACTAGATCCTCTCCCCAACAACTTCTTTTATTTTTTAAATCCTGAGCCAGTTGCATAAACATAGCCAATATGCTAAGATAGTGTCTTGAGTTCTAGTATGACCCACTAGCAGTTAGTCAGGGGCAGTCAGTCTTACTTTTTGGTATCAAATTAGGCCAATCTACGCTTTTATGTTACTGATTTAAAAAAAAAATTAACCATCTTAAAGAAATAAAATTGATGTCTTGAACTTGTAAGACTAGTCTTAGAGGTTTAGGTAAGCGGCCAGAATCTGATCAATATACTGTAGTGTACTTACAAACCATTATAACAAAATATAACACAAGATGAGGCTTCTACTTACTTCCAGCGAGGTGATATTCCACAGCAGGAACAGAAGTCCTGACAGTGCCAGCAGAGTAAAGACCGGAACATATTTGGGAAGGTATTTCTCCATGGTTTCCTCTCTCTGTCATCCTTCTGTCCGACACTAAAGTGGGTCATGGCTGGCCATTTTTGCATGCTAAGCAAATAAGACAAACCAAAATAGCATGTAAGTTAAGCAGCATGGAGGAGGTTCTTTGGGGGCTTATGGCCCTGATGTATTGTCAAAAGAAAAATATTTCTAAGAAAAATTAACATGTATCTACTGTACCTAATATTTATCAAAATGAATCGATATTGAATCACGATTGGAATCAAATCACAAGAATTGAATTTAAATCGTGAAATATGTGTCAAGCAATAATAAAAACAGTAACGTTAGCCTAACGTACCAGTCATAGTAGCCTACCATATAAATACGGTAACATCACTAAACTTAATAAAATTCTGTTAAGTTACCAATGTTATGACAATCATAATACACGTATTTTGATGCAAGGTTGTTGTTGTTTTTTTGTTACCTATTTTTCATAGGTGTTTATTAAGTATTAACTAAGTTAGTAGTAAAGAGTAATGATGATCGGTTCATGTGCCGCTTAAAATGAGGAGCGATCTGTCACGTCACATTAATAAGCGCCAAACGGTATTTATTGTTTGAATTTCGTAATAAAATTGACAGAATCTGAAAACTGCAAAATTATAAATTAACCTGCTCTTTCTTGAGTGTAAGTTAGGTGTAAGTGTCCTCTTTGCTTCGCGGTTTTTCTCTGCGTGAGAAAACGGATGCGCGTCTGTGGCGTGAAAGCGTGTGAGAAGTGTCAGAGCCCGTCTGTTGCACATGACGTCACGCCGTGGCGCGAAAATCAGATGGAGGGCAGTAAGAAATTTTCTACATAGTGCCTTATTAGACATTCTCTGATAGTACTATCACAAACTCAAAATGCCTGTTTTGCGTCGTGTATTGTTGCTCAAATCGATCAAACCACAAGGAACTTGCTACCTACAAAATAAAGAAATTATTTGACACGAATTATTGATTTAAAAAGGAGTTTATTGATTTAAAAACGAATGTATTGCTTCCGCCAAAGAAAATAGTCCGTTCCGCGTCCATAGCAACGCGCTGTTTTTCATGGCAACGGTCTGTTATACTTCGCAGCGGTCTAAGGGTTAATGCCCGACGAGGTGTCCATTATCAGGTTTTAATGGACGACGGCGAGGCGTGCGCGTCGGACGGTTGCCTCCGCCGAAGTCCATTAAAACCTGATAATGGACACCTCGAAGGGCATTAACCCGCTTATACCATGTTCACTTACGAAAGAAAGAAATATTTAATCAATTAATAACACTTTAATGTGTTTTAGAGTAAAAATCGTGAGGGTTTTTATTTATTAAGTCGATCGCACTATTTAATATCTCCCGTATACAGGCGTTGCCAAGCAACGTGGCCACAGCGACCCGACCGCAGCAGTTGATCAGTGAGTTTGAGCCAGCGCAATCATTTAGAACTGTCATCAGGCAAATTGACGGGACGCCTTTCCTAGGTGTACATTATCACTTTTTAACGGACACCCTGCAGCCAATCAGAATCGAGTATTCACCCAGACCATGGTAGGCTATAACAAGAAATAACAGACCACATTCTACATTAGAATTCAGCCAAGCCATGTAATAAATATCTATCTATAAATTACAGAAACGTCTGTCTGTCTGTCTGTGTGTGTGTCTGTTCCTTGCATATCTCTCGAACCGTTAGTCCGATTGATTTCAAACTCGACAGGTGTCTTGCCACGGGCACGAGTAAGTGCAGTGCCAAGTTTGACATTGTTTGGATGAGAAATGCTAAAGATATCGTTAAATATATCATTTTTAGAAGGTTGTGGTTTAAAAATAAACATTCTGACATTAGAGAGTTGTATCGGTCAAAGAAGCCCCAAGAAGGTTGTGGTTTAAAAATAAACATTCTGACATAAACACTCAGTCAGCTACACTGTTTACTTCTGAATATTATAGTTTGGTTCCCGAACGTGATAAATCCATCTATCTATAAATTACAGAAACGTCCGTCTGTCTGTCTGTGTGTTATTCGCATATCTCTCAAATGTGAGATAACCACTAAATGTGTGAAAACCACTATTTTCTGTTTCAAACTTTCACATAGCATCTTTAGGTTATAACAACATTGAAAATCAAAATCTGGATTTGAATTTTTTAAGATTTATTATAAAAACGGATTATTTTTTCCCAAAAATGCAATAAAATTCATGACTTTTTTTTTTCAAAATGCAATTAATCCATTGAATCAATATAAAGTTATTTTTGATCATATTGCCATCGCAAGAAATATCTCCTGAACTTTTTTGACGGCGATCAGCTCACAAAAACTGATTTTGCACGGGCACTTTGCACTGCTCCCTGAATCGAGGTGCTTATTCATTTGTGGATGTAAACTGAATCTGTAAGTCAGCTATGCTGTTTACTTCTGAATATTATATTTCATTCTGGTGCGCTTAACGCTATCGCTACTGTGTAATAGTAGCCTATCCTATGCTATTCACCAACTAAACATATCCTATTCAATGCGTTCACAGTCTCTTTCACGGGCATTATTTGTAGTTGCCTATTCACAAACTGTTTGCTCAAGCATAGCGTTTTCTCGGAGTTCACTGTGTGCTTTTTACCATGCACAAATAAAAATGTCACTGAACTTTTGCTGTGTAATTGTAACAATGAGCACACACCAAACCAACAATTACTAAAAACACACACAAAAACTGATTTTGCACGGGCATTTTTTGCACTAGTATATAAAAATTCTATTTCCCTGAATCCGACTGGGTGGGCAAGCTGTCAAATCGGCCCACTCGTAGCTCCGCCCCTGTTATGAATGCGTCAAATATAGAAAACTTATAGCTGTGTTGCCATGTGTCACGAGATTAAGCAACGGAGAAGATAACACCCTGTCTAGAGAGCAAATGCGCTTATTATAAACCCATCCAACGTGCATAGGTGCATTTTGACATAACCAGAGAATGTCTAATAAGGCGAGAAGTTTCACTCTCAGTACACGGAGTTCCGGCTTCTGAAATGGTTGCAGTTCCACTCTGATTCCATATGAGGGCGCTCAAAGGACGAGTGCAGAATGAATGGAGGTCAATGGCGCTATACCCATCAAAATCCACTTTTCTCAGGATGTAATTTTTTGTCTAGTAATTTGAATGTTGTATTCGAAAGGAGATGCAAAGAAATTACACATTGCTGGGTGTTAGATTTTTTTAGAGTCACTTATTTGCTTTAAAAAGTCTTTTAAAGTGTCAATGACGTCATACACATCGTACGACCAGAGATACTACGGCAATCCTTCAGTCATTTTGGTGCTTTCGCGCTCTGCACTTTCTTTTCTCTCGAGGCATCGACAACACAGCTGACACAGGTAAATACACGTGCTAGAAGAGTTTGTTTTGTTTGTTTCTGGTCCCGCTTCGGATGCCACGATGCCATCAAGCGGTATCTCTGGTCGTAATCAGTCCTTCACTGACCAATCAGCTTTCATTAGCAGAATGCTAGCGTATTATGGGCAACAACAACTCAACCTACTCGTTCAATTAACTTTAGACCTATAACCCATGTTTAACTTGCAAAACCTACAATCAAATCTGAGATTTCTCAACGGCAATCGGGTGAAAGAGACTAATTTAGCCGTCTATTGGTCTAGCCCCATAGACTCCCATTCATTTTGCACTCATGGGCGATTGCCCCCAGTGGAACTCTGGTGGAACTACAACCAAAATTCGGTACAATAGGACTTAATAGGGAGTGGGCAGGCTCTCCGTAGACGAGCTCTGACATAACGCATCACCCACATAGACTGTAAAAAAATAGGATCACCCAGCATACCCGGTTAAAAAAGTCACCGCTCGCCACTGCTACACACCATAATAAAACCATGGTTAATTTTCTTAAGCTTCAGCCATCATATGGTAGAAAGGTCCAAATAAAAAAATGTGTTCAACAAGTTGACTGTTACGGACTGCTCGGAGACACGAAGGTTAGATCCAAATGCAGCTTTATTGGCTGGGGAAATCCAGAGGCGTAATCCAATGTACAGGTTAGGGTCATACACAGGGAGGCAGTAAAAACGAAGAAACAAACAAAACCAACAAACAGGCAGGGACCAGAGGCAAGAGAGTAATCCAGGGAACAGGGCAAGATATCAAAAACCAAGAAACAAGAAAACCAGGGAAACGCTCAGAAATGCAGTGTAACACTTAACAAGACTTCGCGGTGAGTGAATGAATGAACAAGGTATATATAGACTGAGACTAACAGGATGATGAGACACAGGTGAATGCAATCAGTGAATGAGGTACAGGTGAAAGTGATCAGTGATAAGTGATAATGAGTCCAGGCAGTGAGTTCTGGGAAATGTAGTTTGAGAGTGGATGATAGTCTTATGTGGAGTGCCCTCTGGTGGCTCTCAAGGGCAACTCCAGCTGGTGATCGTTACATAGCCCCCCCCCTTTAAGGAGCGGATTCCAGACGCTCCTAAAACTGTCCAGGAGGGAGGTGGAGCGGAGGCGGACCCGGGGGCGGGATGGAGGGCCAGGCCCGTGCAGCGGAAGGGGACCTGAAGACTCCGGCAGGGCGGAAGGCCAGGGCGGAGCAGGCTGTGCAGGCGACCAGGGCGGAGCAGGCTGTGCAGGCGGCCAGGGCGGATCAGGCGGCCAGGGCGGATCAGGCTGTGCAGGCGGCCAGGGCGGAGCAGGCTGTGCAGGCGGCCAGGGCGGAGCAGGCTGTGCAGGCGGCCAGGGCGGAGCAGGCTGTGCAGGCGGCCAGGGCGGAGCAGGCTGTGCAGGCGGCCAGGGCGGAGGAACAGACACCGGCACAGGGACAGGAACAGACACCGGCTCAGGGACAGAAACAGACACCGGCTCAGGAACAGGAACAGACACCGGCTCAGGAACAGGAACAGACACCGGCTCAGGAACAGGAACAGACACCGTGGCAGCGGCTATCTCTGCTGATGGCTCAGGTTCAGGCGTGTCGGCGGCCATCTCTGTTGGGGGCTCAGGCGACGTGGCAGTGGTCATCTTGTCCGGAGACACTGGCTCGGCGGCAGCCATCTTGTCCGAAGACACTGGCTCGGCTGAGACCATCTTGTCCTGAGACACTGGCTTGGCGGTGGCCATCTTGTCCGAAGACACAGGCGTGGTTTCGGCCATCTTGTCCGAAGACACAGGCGTGGAGTCGGCCATCTTGTCCGAAGACACAGGCGTGGAGTCGGCCATCTTGTCCGAAGACACAGGCGTGGAGTCGGCCATCTTGTCCGAAGACACAGGCGTGGAGTCGGCCATCTTGTCCGAAGACACAGGCGTCGATTCGGCCATCTTGTCCGAAGACACAGGCGCAGAACGAGGAAGAGGAACAGATTCAGGCTCAGTATCAGGATCAGATTCAGGCTCAGGAACAGATTCAGTCTCGGCGGGATGAGACTCTTGACGGGCGGACGTGACGTGAAGCTCAGTCTCTGGATCAGCAGACGTGACGTGAAGCTCAGTCTCTGGATCGGCAGAAGTGACGTGAAGCTCAGTCTCTGGGTCGGCAGAAGTGACGTGAAGCTCAGTCTCTGGGTCGGCAGAGGTGACGTGAAGCTCAGTCTCTGGGTCGGCAGAAGTGACGTGAAGCTCAGTCTCTGGGTCGGCAGAAGTGACGTGAAGCTCAGTCTCTGGATCAGGATCAGCGCGCTCTGAGCTTGACGGGACCAGCGGCGGCGAGGGCTTTGAACTGGGCAGGACCAGCGGCGAAGAGGACTCTGAGCTGGGCAGGACCAGCGATGAAGAGGGCTCTGAGCTGGACAGGACCAGCGATGAAGAGGGCTCTGAGCTGGGCAGGACCAGCGATGAAGAGGGCTCTGAGCTGGGCAGGACCAGCGATGAAGAGGGCTCTGAGCTGGACATGACCAGCGATGAAGAGGGCTCTGAGCTGGGCAGGACCAGCGATGAAGAGGGCTCTGAGCTGGACAGGACCAGCGATGAAGAGGGCTCTGAGCTGGGCAGGACCAGCGATGAAGAGGGCTCTGAGCTGGGCAGGACCAGCGATGAAGAGGGCTCTGAGCTGGACAGGACCAGCGATGAAGAGGGCTCTGAGCTGGGCAGGACCAGCGACGAAGAGGGCTCTGAGCTGGACAGGACCAGCGGCGAAGAGGGCTCTGGGCTGGACAGGACCAGCGGCGAAGAGGACTCTGAGTTGGACAGGACCAGCGGCGAAGAGGGCTCTGGACTGGACAGGACCAGCGGCGAAGAGGACTCTGAGCTGGGCAGGACCAGCGGCGAAGAGGGCTCTGAGCTGGACGGGACCAGCGGTGAAGAGGGCTCTGTGCTGGACGGGACCAGCGGTGAAGAGGGCTCTGTGCTGGACGGGACCAGCGGTGAAGGCTCTAGCTTGGCTGGCATGTCGCTTGCTGTCTCAGGCGCGGCGGGCATGACGCATACTGCCTTGGCTTCGGCAGATCTGGCGTGAAGTGCGGGCTCGGCTGGACTGGCGTGAAGTGCGGGCTCGGCTGGACTGGCGTGAAGTGCGGGCTCGGCTGTACTGGCGTGAAGTGCAGACGGTGACATGGGGTGCCACGGAAGGACCGGACCGGACCGGAGAGATCGGGGAGCTCCCTCGGGTCGACCTCCTTAGCCCCCAGCCGGTAACACAACTTAATTGCCTCATCACCCAGAGAGCAAGAGGCAGCGAGAGGAACAAACCCCCAGGTGTACTGAAACAGATCGAGGCTATCCAGGGCCAAGGCCGCGATCTGTCCAGCGAACTCCCGGCTCATGCTGGGAAGATCAGGCGAGATCCGTACTGCTGGATTCCTGGAGGTCATAGCTGCTGGATCTGGGTGTGGCGAAGTCTTCTGTTACGGACTGCTCGGAGACACGAAGGTTAGATCCAAATGCAGCTTTATTGGCTGGGGAAATCCAGAAGCGTAATCCAATGTACAGGTTAGGGTCATACACAGGCAGGCAGTAAAAACGAAGAAACAAACAAAACCAACAAACAGGCAGGGACCAGAGGCAAGAGAGTAATCCAGGGAACAGGGCAAGATATCAAAAACCAAGAAACAAGAAAACCAGGGAAACGCTCAGAAATGCAGTGTAACACTTAACAAGACTTCGCAGTGAGTGAATGAATGAACAAGGTATATATAGACTGAGACTAACAGGATGATGAGACACAGGTGAATGCAATCAGTGAATGAGGTACAGGTGAAAGTGATCAGTGATAAGTGATAATGAGTCCAGGCAGTGAGTTCTGGGAAATGTAGTTTGAGAGTGGATGATAGTCTTATGTGGAGTGCCCTCTGGTGGCTCTCAAGGGCAACTCCAGCTGGTGATCGTTACATTGACAGAAGTCGATCCATTTCTTTTTTTTGGAAAGGTGAAATGTAAGTGAAGTTTTATTGTTGTCTTTGTAAATATTCACTTTCCCATATGGCCACGAAGAGGGTCACGTTCAGCTGACAGACACCGACACACTGTTTTTTTTGTATTTATTTCAACAAATGACAATCAAAATCACATCCATTGAAGCGTAAACAGTTTTGAAGTGGTTGCGTGCAAGTGCTAATTCACAAGCCGAGTGAGAGTCATACTCGCAAATGTAATGTTAATTATTAAACCAAACAAAATACAAAACTTAAAAAAAAACAAAAAACACGTAGGCTAAATTGATTATTTTATTGAGTGATATGCAGTGGGTTTAATCAGTGACTTACTAGATTTGCTATCCGGCATCTTCCCGTCACCTCCTCAACCTGCTTCCCTTAGTGTTTTTACACGTAGAAAATGCACAAAAAAGCGTATTACATTGGCAAGTTTTCTCCCTGAACGATGATGTGAGTTCCTATGGCAATTCTCCAATCAGCACAAATGTTCACAATCACGACAGAAAGTCAAAATACTGCCCTAAGCTCACTAGCAGAAAGGCAGCGCGATATAAAACCAGACCTCATCTTCACGTTCTCTATCTACCACCTCGATGGCAGGCAAGTATTTCAATTCAGTAGAAAAATCGCTCCTCTTTACCCTTACGAAAATTAACCATGGTTTTTTTGTAGTAACTATGTTTTTTTTGTAGTTACCATGGTTTAACTATGGTTTTTGCAGTAAAACCATAGTAACTACAAAATGAACCATAGTTTAACTATGGTTTTTGCAGTAAAACCATAGTAACTACAAATTAACCATGGTTTTACTACAATAACCGTGGTTTAACCATGGTTTTTTTATAGTTTCCATGGTTTAACTATGTTTTTTGTAGTAAAACCATAGTAACTACAAAATGAACCATAGTTTAACTATGTTTTTTCCAGTCAAACCATAGTAACTACAAATGAGCCATGGTTTTTGTAGTAAAGCCATAGTAACTACAAAATGAACCATGGTTTTCAGTGTACTGTTTTTTTTTTGTTTTTGTTTTTTTTTTGTTCAGTCCAATGTAAATATATCTGCTGTGCATATGTTGCACTGACTTGTTTGGTAAAAAAAATAATATATATATATATATATATATGTATGTTTCAACAGCATACGTGTATCTGCAAATATTTTTATGAACAATCTGAAGAATTTTCTACAATTTGAACTATTTTAGTATTATGGCAAAGCGTACTAAAGTGATTTTATGCCCAACAGTAGTTGGTTGGACAAAAATCTGGTGATATGAATGAAGTGTGTGTGCCATTTTGTGATGAAGTGTGCAACCAATACTATATGTAGTTTTGGTTGCAGTGCTTCATTTTGCATGATATATTAGGTATTTTGCAGTTTGGGTGTGTGGTTTTCTAAATTGTGTATTTTAATAAAACCAGGAAAAAAATAGTTTGCAAAATTGTGTGTTAGCAATTGGAAAAAAATGTAATTGTTCTCACGTCAAGGGTGCAGTGATAGGTCAAATTACTGTTTCATTCATGATTGGTTGATGCATTGAGTATGTGGCATAGCAACAAGACGCTGATTGGTCAAAATCGCTTCAGCCAAGGAATTTTTCGAACTGACAGCTGGAAGCAGGCTATCGTTACACGACAGCAGCGCGGTCGAGTTTATTGGTTTATTTGAAATATTTAACTTGAAGAAGACGCAATTTAAAGGTGAGTTCTGATAATTTATGTTTATAGGTAGTTCACAAGTCGAAAATATAAATATTATAGCCACTTGACGTTAATTTAGTGAGTTAAACTGTAATGGTCACCAGCTGGAGTGCCTTCGAGAGCCACCAGAGGCCACTCCACACTAGACTGTGATCACTCCTTCAAACACTACATTTCCCATAATGCACTGCCCGGACTCATCAGCACTCATCTCTTTCACCTGTTTCTCATCACCTTGTTTCACTCACACCATAAATACCTGGGTTTCACATTCACTCATTATGAAGTCTTGTTGTACTGTTAGTCTGCATTTCTGAGCATTTATCCCGTGTTTGTTTTCTGTTTTTGACCCTGGACTGTTTATTGGACTCTGTTTATTGCTACCAGCCTTGACCACTGCCTGTTTACTGGATTTCGAGTTTGGATTACCCTTATTTAATAAAGCTGCGTTTGGATCAATCTTCGTGTCTCGGAGCATTCATAACATAAACTAGCTTTGCACCGAATGCTTTTTAGCCATGTTTGACTTGTAAGTTATGTTACACTTTTTAATATTTGACTATCCCTTACAAAAATTAACCATGGTTTTACTATAGTAAAACTGTAGTTAACTACGACCGTAGTAACTGTAGTATTTTGGTGCAAACCACCATGGTTCGCACCAAAATACCACGGTTACTACAGTCATAGTTATCTACAGTTTTACTATAATATTAAAATAACTGTAGTAAAACCATGGTATCAAAACCATGGTTTTTAAAAACCTTGGTTTCCGCCAAAATACCACGGTTACTACAGTCATAGTTAACTACAGTTTTACTATAATATTACTACAATATAACTGTAGTAAAACCATGGTATCAAAACCATGGTTTTTAAAAACCATGGTTCGCACCAAAATACCACGGTTACTACGGTTGTAGTTAACTACCATTTTACTATAGTATTACTACAATATAACTGTAGTAAAACCATGGTATCAAAACCATGGTTTTTAAAAACCATGGTTTCCGCCAAAATACCACGGTTACTACGGTCGTAGTTAACTACAGTTTTACTATAGTAAAACCATGGTTAATTTTCGTAAGGGCATAACATAAGTATGTTGTGATTTTCAAAGTTGAGCGCATCAACACAATTTTATTTAATTTGTTTAATGTTAAAGGTCTCACCCCATCATGTTGTTCCTTTTATGATGCATAGTAGCAGTGCCAAGTTTCATTCAGATATATTATTATTTACTGGTAGCTCAATGAGCTCAAATGTTGCATATGTAGTAGCTACATTTATCGCAAAAAAATGCCATTTTATTTAAATTTTGTTCACCAAAGTAAATGAATCCCTGAGGGTGAGTATTGTTATTTTTTTTCATTTAACTGTGGTGTTCATGTTTAAATTATTTTAGAATTTAGATATTCTTTGGAATGAATAACGTCATCTGTCGTCTCTCATCAATCACTTATTATAATGATGTTGTGTTAGACTGTTCGGCTATTTATCACTTTAGCTCATTAGTCAGTAGTACAGTTAACTTTGTGCATTATCTTATTCATTGAGAAGAGAACTGAAGGTGATTATTGCATTGTTAATTAAATTTATTTGCTATATTGTGCACAATTGACTGAGTAATAATAGGGGTTCTTGCCATTATGGTCAATTTGTAATCTAATCTTTTCCATAATTTTACAAATAGTTGAGGTCAATGACATGGACTATATTACTAGACGAATGGTGGCGACATACAACGCAGCTACAACTTTTTGTTTACGAAATAGTTTGACCGTATTAAGTTCATGTGTTTTGACACAACAGCCAGCAACACAGGACTTCATGCTGGTGCCTGTGTACTTTTGGAAGAAAAGCTTGGAAGGGATCTTATCAGCTTAGCATGCAGGCATCACATCATGAAACTAATAATGGTAAAGGTTTTTGCTACACTGATGGGACCATCTAGTGGACCAAACATCAAGTTGTTCCAGAGATTTGGTGAATATTGGGGTTCAATTGACCAGTCTAGCTACAAACGTGGACTGGATGTAGACTCCATCGCGTCGGCTCTCAATCCAGTTCGGGATGACCTCATTCACTTCATTCGGCAGAAAATAAAATGGGTTTCAGCCCAGAGACGATTATTGTGAGCTTCTGCAGTTATCGCTTCTATTTCTCGGAGCAGAGTGCAGTGCGAACGTACACATTCAGGCACCTGGAGCTTTTCATCGAGCTCGGTGGATGGCAAAGCTGATATACAGTCTGAAGATTTTCCTGTTTCGCTCCCAATTCCAATTGACTGCACGCGAACTGTCATCTCTTGGCCACTTCAACACTTTCGTACTGAAGATCTATTTGAAGGCCTGGTTTACATGTGCATGTGCTTCGTCTGCTCCACAAAATGATCTGCAGCTACTCTGTGAGTTGGAGAGCTACAAGGAATCTCATGAAGCTGTTGCTAAAGCTGCAATGAAGTCATTCTCTGGACATCTACGGTACCTAAGAGAAATCCTGGTGTGTTTAGCGTTCTTCGACTCTGCAGTGTCAGCTGAGCTGAAGTCAGCCATGGTTACAGCGCTCGACAACAAGACAACAGATCATCCCCGATGCATTGCGTTTGTGATGGATTTTAATTAATCAACTTTAATTAATCAACTAACATTTGTTTTTATTGCAGGAATGACATTCATATGCTTTTAAATGTTTCCAAACTCTTTGAGGAAAACTTGTGATTTTGAGTGTGTGTGTGTGTGTGTGTGTGTGTAAATTATAATTAAGGGAAGTGAAACTAGACAGATGACTAGTTCTCAAACCTTGTTATAAGTAATCACAAAAACAGAGTTTGCTTGTGCCATTGACAGAGGGAAAAGGTTGGGGCTTTTGAACCAATTGAACCAATCATATTGAAGGTGACATGTTAGTCTTATTTGTTTTCTCGATTCTATAAAAACTGTTGTATCCGTATTTTCCGGTGGGATTCTCAATGGAATTTGTCTGAGATCCTCCGGCCTTGCTTCTTGTGAGAGATTCCCTGAGAACTGCTCGGGAAGATCTCCTGGCTGTGATTAAAGCATTTAAAGGACATTTGCAGGTCTGTTTGTCGATTTATTCCTGCGCAGGAAGCTAGTTTAGGAAGGAAGCTAGTTTAGGGACGCAAGTTAGTTAGAAACTTGACCAGTTGTCGACTGAAGACGCAAGAGCTAGAGTATAAAGGTATTGGGTGTCGATTAGTAGACGCCCAAGTATAAGGAATTGGGTGTTGATTTGTAGACACCCCAGATAAAGGTATTGGTGTTGATTTGGAGACGCCTCAGGTAATAAGAACAATTGGGTGTCGATTTGGAGACACCCCAGATAGTTAGGTTTAGGGAGAAATCTACCACACGTTCAACAGCACTACCTCAGAAGCAGCTGTCTGACTTTGTATCGCAACACACCTGGCAACTTTTCACAGCATTGAATATTCCACATTTCCTGACCAACAGTCCAGATACATGGGACAGTGACTACATTGATGGCCAACGGAAAGTGAGAAGCTTGAAAGTTGTCAACGATGCAGCCGAGCGAGGAGTGGCCATGATTCAGGCATTCAATGGAGTCCTTATGAATCAAGAGGAACAGAAGCAGTTTGCTTACACTTTATTTTAAGATGTCATTGTTACAGTGTAATTATATATTTAAGTACTGAGTAATATTAAGCAACTACATAGGGTTAGGGTAGGATTAGGGTTTGGTTGAGGGTTAGTTGCATGTAATTTAGTGTTATTACTATGGTAAGTATATGTAACATATGTAACAAGGACACTGTAAAATAAAGTGTTACCGCAGTTTCTATTGCAAGTCGTGGAGAAACACCGCCATGACTTTCCAAATCCTAACAAGTCCACCTTTACAGCAGTTAGGGAAGTGCCAGTTAAGTAACTGCTGAAGTGTCTACTTTTTGAGGATTTTTGCAATATTCTGATTTATGATGTCAAAGTTAATATTACATGATAGTATCAGAAACTGCTGCATATTGTAAAACTTTGTCCGCGTTGAGCTACCAGTAATAATCATTAGAATACATCCAAATTTTGTCAGCTTTTTTCTTTTCACATTACTAACACATTTGGGGGGTGAGAGGATGAAAAAGAGAAAAAAAAATTGAGTGGCACCCTAATGTATTTAGGAAAATGATAAATAAAAAATAAAGCAATGAAATTCAAAACACCACATAACACAAAAGAAAATAATGACTAGGATGACAAGTCTTATTACAGACTTTTGTATTTGATTCCGTCATCTTTGTGTGTCTATATACAGCCAAGTTGTGACAGAAGACCGGGCCAAGATAAGATTGTAGCGGTGTGTTTTTTGTAGTTTGTTTTTGTTTTTTATGTTTTCCGTCACCATGGACCTCCCTGCAGTTAGTCTGTTGTGCCTTGAGCAGGGGGATAGTCCCTCGAGGAACACTTGGAAGAGAACCTTAACCTCTCCTATTTAGCATCGTACCTGGACAACTGCCTCTGTTCCTTCCTGCTTGCAGGCCTGAACACTGCCGCCAGAAAGCAACTGTCCAGGGAAGGTCCTAGAGCAGTGGTCTCAAACTCAATTCCTGGAGGGCCACAGCTCTGCACAGTTTAGCTCCAACCAGCTCCAACTCACACCTGCAAGGAAGTTTCTAGTAATCCTGAAGACTTGATTAGCTGGATCAGGTGTGTTTGATTAGGGTTGGAGCAAAACTGTGCAGAGCTGTGGCCCTCCAGGAATTGAGTTTGAGATCACTGTCCTAGAGGGAGCTTCATCGACTTCGTGGAGTGGGTCCTGGCGCCCTGCAAATCACCTCTCACCGTCGGCAGCGAGAGCGTCTCCGCCATGACGTTAGTGTCAGCGAAACACTGCCACGGAGCCTGAGAAACGCATGTCTGACCAGGTGTGTGAGCCGGCTGCTTTATTAATCGCCAAGGGAGTGCTAGTGGTGTTTGAGGGGATGGAAGTGAGCCCTGCCCACCGCACTAGAACTCTGTGTTTTTCGAGAGGATGATACCCTGCCCCCATTGCATCCACATGAATCTGTCTGTTCTGTCCTGATCACGCTGGTCCGCCAGCCTCCCTCCACCACCTCTAATGACTTTGTTTCATCATTATCTGTGCATGTCTTAAGTCCCCAGCCACTCCTGCCACCCAGTCATCCCAACCTCCCTCAGCAACACCTCTGCCTCCTTTCAGTGGAGTGGCAACACATCAGGCCTGCTGGAAGCCATCTCTGCCTGGATGTGGGGAGCTCCTCGACCTGTCGCCCTGGCTCCTGTGCTCCTTCCTCAATGTCAGCAGTGACCATTGGATTTTTCGGCCTCGCCGGGCTCCCTCGGAACGTCGGCTTCACCTGGGTCGAACATCACCATGCTTCTGCTGCAGACTTGTCTGCTGCTCTCCAGCCCTCCACTCCTTCGGCTAGCTCTGCCCTTCCTCAGGCTCCGCCTCTGCCCTCGGTCATTCCAACTCAACCTCAGCCCTCTGGATTTCTGCTGCCATCTCGGTGGGTCGTCACTTCGGCTAGGTCATCGGAGTCCGATCGCTGCATCGGCTCTTCGGGCTCCCACCACATCATTGTCGTCTCCGGTCGTCCCTGTGGTGGCGTCTGTCTCTACACCACCATGGCTCCTCCCTCCCGCGACGCCAACGTGGGACACTGTCTCGGCTGTGGCCTAAATCTCAAGTTTTTGTTCTATTTTTAGCAATAGTTATAAAGATTTATAAATAAATCAAAACTGACTACTTCTACTTCAAAATTGTCTAGTAAAGCACAGAAAATATTACTTAAATCATTAATTTAATTTTGATACAATCTATTACTTTCAAACTATATTTGTAATGCAGGGATGTCAAATGTACTGTTTCTTTGCTTTTCATGTCATTACTATATTCACTTTAACTTTTAACGCAATGTTAACTTAACGTAACTATATGCAGGCTACATACTAATGTTTTATTTACTTATTAATAGCATCAATTAACTCATTTCTTTTTTTTTTCTCCAAATATGAAAATAAAATAATTTTGCAATGGTACAGAGAACAGTACAATTACAACAGTAACAGTACAACAGAACATTTATAAACTAAATTATGCATAAACATTCTAGGCGGGCATTGCAAAACAAACCCATTTTTTCCACACAAGTTAGGTTTTAGAGTCTGAAACGCCGAATATCAAAACAATTATTTCGGTGCATGAGTGGATGCTAAAACATAGGCTACATACAATGACGTAAAGATTGGGAATTCATGTAACTGCATATTCTCGAGGCTGTGAACGAATGTAGCATCAATCAGTAACTCACCTACTGCACTGATGCTCCAGTCCTGACGTGCTGCTGATGCTGACTGCTTTGTTTTATCCATTATGAACACAACATCATGACCAACAGTCAGTCAAAAATGAAAGAAATAACCGAGTCACTGAAGCAAACTAGATCAGAGGACAACCAGAAGTGGCTGCGCATCGAGAGTCGAGACTCGAGAAGCGTTTGCTAACACACAAATCACGCATTGCAACATCGTTTCCGCCCCAGTTGTAACAGGAAAAAACGGCAAACAGATAATAGTAATATGATTTCGTGTGGTCACATTTTGCGCTTCAATAGGAAATAACGAGAAATCATTTTACATTTTTTACGTTGCATCAAAGGACGTTCATAATGTTTTACCTCCATAACTGAGGTCGCATTTGTCGACTGCATACGTCATTGAGGCTGCTCCGTATTAAAACTTCCCGGTTTGATTGGACAGCAATCCATATGTGACATGTTTGCAATTTAATCCCAAATTCGTCCTTTTGTTTCGCATTTGTGCAAGCGCCAATCCACAGATGAACTGTTGGTGGTGGGATTTATTTTTATTTTACTTTACTGACCAAGACCAAAAACAATTTAGTGTTGTTCGGTAATTATAAAGAATGTAGTTTCAATGAAAACAATATTTATTTAATGATAATGTTAATGTTCTGCACTGCAGTGAGGAACTATTGCCTCTATAGATGTCTCTGATTGGTCGAATGCGCTGACGTCACATTGATGACATTCATACTAGGCGCCAATCCAGACATTGCTGGCTAAATCCGAAATCACAGTATTTAAAACTAATTCATTGTATTTCCCCGAAACTACTTCACCTTATCAGAATTGAAAAGATGTATAATCCTTTCTATTAGGGATAAATATATATATATATAGCCTATATTAGACAAATCGTAAAGAAGAAAATGTTTCACCTAAGGCATTGGTGAAATGCAGAGCCGTTGAAAAACAAATGGAAACAGGGTTTTCATTAGGCCTACCTTTTTTTCAGAATCTGTGGTCACATATTAATAAATATGTAATTCCTAATAGAGTCAAAGAAACTCACTTTAAAATAATAAACAGATATTATCCATGTGATTATTTTATCAGTAAGTTTAAAGAAGGGGTTTCTCCAATTTGGTCCAAAGTTTCTCTTTTTGTTTCTATTTTTGAGGTGTTTTACAAATGTATCACTATAACTGATATAATGGTCTTGTTTATGGATTGTGATGTCAGTTAATTTATTGGAAATGGATAATATAACTAAAAATTAAATTGTATTTGGGAAATAGCCTACATAAAGCTAAATGTATGTTAACTGTACCAAATGGTAGACTATTTTCCACTGACTTAAAGTTTTTTTTACGACTCTCTGACTTCCAATACAGAACAATCGTAAAAGCTGTTAAGACATCTCAGATGTTGAAAAGGATACTTGATTTATTAGATGTATGATTTTTTTTTTTTTAAATACAAAATGCAGAATTGTGATCTTGTGTTTTGTATGACTGTATTCCCCTATTGTTATTGCAATAAAAAAGAAGAAAATGAATCCGAAATCGCCCCCTAACCCTCATTCACTATTCCTTACGTTAGTCCACTAAGACTGTTCATTTGAAGGAGTGAATGAAAAGGAGTGAGTGAATCAGGACAGCCGTAGAGCGTACATCACAATCGTTATTGTGGTGCAATGTAGGATTGAATGAGTATGGACTCAATAACGTCCACTATGGTTTCGGACACCATCCTCAAATAGGGCGTTATTTGAGGAGACAGCCATATGTTGTGGACCACAACATATGGCTGTCTCCATAACGCCCTATTTGAGGGTATAGGGGTTGAATAATTATTTTACTTCAGTTCTGTATGGGTCTGCGTTTTATTTATGATGACCACGGGCATTAAAACTAGCGATAAATATAGTGCATTGTTGCAATGTTATATACCTGCAAACAAAACGTAAACTAGGCATTGTTTTACTATGTGGATGTAGATCACAAAATCTGCATTTCCATTGACGTCTCATTCTCATTCCACTGAGCACAGTGCAGTTAGTACCACACGGGGTCAGCAGTGTACTGTCACAAAAAGATAATCCCTTCTATTTTACTTTTTACATATGTGAAACAGCAAACATTTCAAATAGTAGTATGTGAGACTGTTGTCAAATGTGACATTACCGTCATCCTTAATTCGGAAGTGGCGTTTATTTAAAAAAAAAAGAGAGACATGAAATGGACAAGCTGCTGCTTGTATTGTGGGATTTATGTGCTTGCGTTGTTTGCTGCATATTCTGGCAAAATGTAGTAGGATCTTGTATTTCAAGCATACACAAAATTTGCATAATATGAGCAGAAATTGTATGAGTAGTATGATATTCTGATACTCATTATTTGTTGCCAATAATGAGTAACTTAAAAAGTGTATTCTTTATTTATAATGCAAGATAGGTGAATAACTAGAGAGATTAATGCACATGTGAACATGAACAGCACACTAGATTGTAAGAGCAAGACACTTTTAGTAAATCTGAATTTTAATGTTACTTTATTTTGATGTGAATTAAAAAATTCAAATATTACAATACAGTTCAGTTAATATTTTGTAATGTATGGGTTTTGACAAACTATTTCAAGTTATGAATATGATTGTGGAATAAAAAAAATAATATTACAGCTGTTTAATAAATATTTCCTAAGAAATACAAATAATGAAAGACTTTTCTAAAATTTATTTGAAGACATTCCGTTAATAGTATAACAGAGGCGGAGGCTGAGGCATTTCAAACACAAGCATTTTAAAGAATGCACAATCATACTAATATGAATATGTAACATTTTGTGCGTTTTTAACAACCGTAATAATTGTTGCTATAGGTACTAGTGGCACGGGACAATGACCTGAACTCTAAAAAAAAAATCAGATGATCTCTGTTCACGAAGAAAGTGTCTGGAGGCTCTACTGGATGACTGATGATGGAGGGGAAGTTTCTGGGGTACCAGTTAAGGAGAGTCCCTTTTCGGTCCTCTAGATGCACTTTACACAGCACTGATATCAAGCCTGTGCTTCTTTATCCTTTGCCTTCTGTTCCCTTTTATGCCTGCGGGGATTAAAGAGCACATATATTGAAAATCCCCCACACTTAGTCACACACCTAAATTGCACAATATGCTGGAAGACCCTGTCTGCTTTATTCCTACTATTGAAAATCTTGATAAAGTGTAGATAACCAAAAAACAAGCTTTGAGTTCACAGCTGATAAAATGTGGGAAGAGTTTTAGAACAGAATGTTTGTTTTTTTAAAGACACAGCAGCAACAAAGCATCCCACTTAATTTAAAGTGGCCTAACAAAAGTGGCCTGAATTATAAGTGTTTGGGTGGGGGAAGAAATAAATACACCTCGAGGGAGGAAAAACTATATAACCCCTTTAAATTACCATTTTGAACTATTTTAGGTATTGTCAGACATTAAATTAGACCATACAGTTGATTCCTTTTATAAGCTTTTTTATTATATACATCTACATAGCTGATGTTTAAGTTTCCCTCTGTTGATCTGTCACAGCCATCGACTGATCCAGAACCACATGTAGCTGTTGTGAATGACATGACATCAGATGGCTACTATGCAAGACAGTCTAAAATAGTTTAATTTTACACCGCACACTCCTGAATGTATTCTATAGGTGAATAAATGTACTCACTGCCATATTCTGTAGAGCTGTGATCCTCCTGCACCTCCAACAAAGAAGTTTACAGCAAACAGATTCCAGTTCTTGGGTATAATAACCAGGGAATACCTGGACCAAATAAGACCTGAAAAACATAGAGTGAACGAGATTTGAAACTTCTAAATGTGCACATTTTTAAAAAGAGTCGTGATATATACCTGTGGCTGTCAGCACAGCAGATTGGGAGGTACTGAGTTTCTCTGCTGGACGTGCCATGTCTGCTAAGCCAGCTAAGACCAGACCCTATGTGAAATCACAAATAAGTGAGAAATAAAAAGAAGATTTTTTTTTTTTACAAATACAAAGAACATCCAGACACGGTATGTTGTTAATCTTACCCATTTAAACATTGGTGCCCAGAAAAACACAGTCTTTGGACCTAAACAAAGAGCAAATCAATTAATCAATTCAGTTAAACTCATGGTTCACAGGTAAAATGTGTGTAATTGTGACAGGTTTCAGATGTGTTTCAACATACAAAACAAAAGGAACCAATACTTGATCTTTACATACTGGCACTTTTTTTTTCCATTACCCATTATCCTTCCAAAACATAAAGGTAAATGTTAACAGATTTTTTTTTTTTTTTTCCCACAGGACAGGAAAGTGTGTGGAGGAAGGGATAGGAGGACTGGGATCGAACCTGCATCCCTGTGGCTCTGTGCTGTGAACTTAAAGTGATTTTCAGTAAGAAATAAAATGGCTGATGATACAATTATGGACTGTTATATATAAACACTGAATATTTGAACAATCAGTGAGACTAAAATGCATTAATCAGCTTACATTGGAGTTCGTGCCATCAGTGATCTACATAATACAACAGATTTGTTTCAGAACATTGAGAAAACAATCTGCAATAAAAAAAAAGTAATATCATTTAATAAAAAATCAGTCATCTCTAGCGCTTAATATGACCCCCTCCCTCTGGCAATGGTGAAGCTAAGGTCAAAATCTGCTGCCAACACAGTTCTTTTGTTTAATCTTTTTTTAGTTTATGTCTTGACAGTCAACCTCTGTTTAACACACGTCATTTGATCTCTATTTATTCCACCACCAAAAACTGGTAGAACTATAAACATACTGACATACTGGACAGAAATACATACTGAAGATAAATCACGTGAGGTTATTTTAACAGAACATATATTGAGTTATTCAGTAACAAATATATTACTGAGAATGATATCTGTCTGCAAAGGGCAATTTGCACAAATACAGTATCATTGAAAGTGCCAAAAACACTCATACAAACAAAACAAAAAATCCGGAAAAGTGTCAACAATGCACCATGGTTCCATGCAAGCTAAAATTTAATTCTACATATTATACAGCGCCTATAATTCATTACCATATAGATACACGTCTAACACCTTCCTAATATAATCAACATTTTCTATATCTAAGAATATATTATATTCTAAGCTACATCTTCATCAAAGGAGATTAATTCTGTTCCAAGCTCATTATTACCTTTATTTTAAATATCGGAGTTACTGTTTTTTGACCAATAAGACAAAATACCTGCTCAGGTAGCAGTCTCTATGGCTGCACCGTCATATGACACACATCAGTGTATGCCGCCACTTCAAGAGGTTAACAGGATCAGTGTAAGTGACCAAAAAAAAAAAGGTCACACTAACAGCATTTGTGTTACCTGCGGGGTGGTTATACACAGGTCTCAGTTTAGCCGGCAGCATATGCTCGATCCTACCGAGGATTCTGTGGTAAGAAGCTCTCAGCCCCACCATAGCCATGATGACTTCTAAACAAGCTAAATGCTACCACTGCACGCACGAAAATACAGCTTAGGACGTGCAGAACACTCTAATGCTATTGAACCGTGGTGTTTCCAAAAGGCAAGAGTCCGTAGTCAAGAAAACAGGACCTTTGGACGAGCATAAAGTACCAAGTGTACGTTATTGTCCTACTCTCGACCTTGCTAATGCAGTTTGTTGTCGTTGTGAAGTGTCAGTGGGGACGCGTCGCAAAACTAATTGCGTCATGACGTACTGTGGTATAGGATTGGTTGACATGGTCAAGCCTCTTTGTGTGATTGGCTGGAAGGCGCTCGTGCGCCCTCAAAGGGCGGGACCTTTGAGAAGTCAGTGCTGTCATAAGGAAGTTGATTATTTAGCAAAGCAGGCGCTGAAAGTATCACATATAGTTATGAATATTCCACTAAGTACAGAAGTTAAGGTCAAAATCAGAACAGCTAGGGAATTGGCAAGAAATTTCGAATGTGGAGGAAAGAGGAGGACATCTTTATCATTTAAAATCAAGTAGGGGTTTGAAAGAGGGAATTTTACAGTAGGGGTAAAATCTATCATTATTAGACTTCGCCTTGGGCACACGGCTCTAAATTATTTCCTAAATGGAATTAACAAACATGAGTCTGTTAATCGTACCAGCAGAAACGTTAGAGCATGTACTAATATATTGTACTGCTTATGAAAACGAAAGGGTATTTCTGTTGGAAGAATGAGAAATGGGGATAGGAAATCTTACACTTAAATTACTGCTGCATAATGGACTGAATCATGATAGAATAATACATTAATAAGATACTTAAGAAAGGTAGAACTGTTTAACAGGATTCAGAAGGTAACATTTTATTTTATTTTGTTTTTCTTCTTTTTTATTGCTTGAAAAGCATACAAGATCCAAATAAACCTAAAAAAAGACTAAGCTTAATACAATTCCAAGAAGTGCAAATAGCCAGAAGAAGTCAAAGCTCTTTGAGAAAAGAAGCTGTTTTTGCAGTCATGGTTAGAATATAAATATTCCACGAAGTTGATTGTGGAATAGGCCTACTGGGCGTGGAAGTTAAAAGTATTGCAATTAATAAAAAAAATAAAAAAAATAAAATAAAATAAAAAAATCCTTCACAGTATCATTTGTAGTGAAGAGGGTAGCACGAGAATAGCGTGTTTGGAAATTAATTTAACAAACACTTATTGAGTCATTGGTTGGGTTGATTTGTTTAATATATAATACAGTGCATGAAAATATGTGTGTGTGTGTGTGTGTGTCATTATTTTCTTCTAGACTACTGTAGCGTTTTTAAATCCCTCTTAATTTTTTTCTCTTTTCTTTTTCTTGTTTGTGTATTGTCTTGTTTTGTTTTAAGAGAAAACGCTTTTTTCTCAACGCTTTTAAGTATGAACCAATCACTATTAACCTTTTTATTTTATTTTATTAAAGACAGTAGCCTACTATGTCGAGTTTTTATTTGTATGTCAATCTGTGTATCTAACGGATTTATACTATATATATATATATATATATATATATATATATATATATATATATATATATATATATATATATATATATATATATATATATATATATATATATATATATATATATATATATATTAGTGTACAAATACCTAAAAAAATGTTCTTGAGATTTATCCAGTCAGCGATTCGGCGTAACTTGTGCGCGCACTTGACGCTCTCGAGAGCGGGCCGCTCATTACAGACAACATACTGCGCCTCTCTCCCTTCATTGGCTTTGGGCTCGAGATGGATTTGACGTACCAGAGCAGCAGAGGCTAAAGCGGATAGCCAAACAAGAAGCACAATATTTTTACTACACCTTAAAGCAATCATGGACGTAGTGTCGGAAACGGATCGCCGCGGGGGTGTCGATATCGAGGAGTAATATTCTCTCATTCATCCAGTATCAGTTGTCGATGAACTTATATGACCGACTGTATTAGGCTTTGTGCAGGGAAACAATAATAATCAAACGACACGGAAGGAAGACAAACACAGAGAAAAGCGTCTGCTCTCCCCTTTTCATCCATGCATGTCTCAACGTTAAAGGTTTAAACAACATGTCCTGCTCTGGCAACCTCATTTGGGATGTAAGAAAACGCACCATTGGATGCACAGATCCATTTGCGGTCAGGACAAAATATTTAGGTAAGAAACTACGACCAGTATGTATGACACACTTAAAAATCAGACTTGTTTACGAAGACCTTTTTAGGTGACAGCTGTCATTTGAGCTTGTACACAGGACAGGGACTGGTTAAAGATCATCTGACCTGTTACTCTGATGCTGATCTGTTTTCAGAACGGCATAATGGAATCGTACCAGTGTTAACATTTTGGTTAAGAATAGAAAAAAAATAATAATGAAATGTCAAACTGATTGGTCTGGAAAGAGCTCTGTCTCAGATTTTCAGATTTAAGGGGAAGTAGGCTACTTGTATTTTGGCTACAATTTTCTTCTTCCTTTTTTCCTTTTTAATTTTACCCATTTAAATTATGCATATCTCACAATTGCATATTATATAAAAAATGAAATAGACCAATGATTCATTAGGTATCAATGATTCATAAGTCCTTTGTTTCAAAAGGTTATGTTCCAAAATATCGAAGAAAACATTTATGTATATGTGATTTATTTTTTTATTTTTTTTTTTATAAAATGGCTCATAAGTGCCAAAAACGTTTTAAAAAAAAAATCGCTCTAACAATTAAGAGCAATACGAAGAAGGATCTATATGTTATGAAACATGAGATATTATTAGGTTTCTGTTCTTTTTTTATGCTTGCAAATTTGCGTAATTGACTGTCAAGTCTTTATGTTATTGAAGGGAATCATAGTGTGAAGAGGTTGTAATAATCCATCAAAACATGCAAAACACAACACTGCCACTGATTTGTTTTATTTTTTGTTCTGTTATGTTTTTAATAACTTTAGACAGAAGGTTTTTCTTTTTTTACATTAGCAAGCTTGTTTTTCCACAAAATTTCACTTGTTAGTCAAGCGCTTTTGATTTTGACAAAAAACATGTATTGTTGTTTTGATTTTCAGTTACAGATTGATATGGCTTGCAGATATATTTTATTTATTGCCATAAATAGTTTAGCTCTTATTCATTTTTAGATCGAGAACCTCAGTGTTACCAAATCAGGATTGAAAAATGTTTCCAAAAAAGTTCATAGTTCACACAAAAATGTCAATTCTGTCATTTACTCACCCTCACATTATTGATTTTTTTTCATTTGTAAAACACAAAATTAGTTAAATCATGGATTGTCCATGCTGTATTTCTCCATATAATGAAAGTGAAGAGGTACAGAGGCCGTTAAGATCCAAAATGACAAAAAAACAACATTAAAAGTACCACAAACCTAGTTTGCACTATATTAGTCTTGTAAAGCCATATTATCGCCTTGTGTAAGGGTTAGGGTTTGAAACGGATCACTCTAAATTGTAATGTAGACATGCATTTTCTGTAAAGCTGCTTTGAAACAATATTGTGAAAAGCGCTATACAAATAAATGTGAATTGAATTGAATTGAAATGGTAGACAGAATTTTCATTCACTTCATATTTTCAATTCACAATCATATTTTGATTCAGTATTACCCTGTCACTGTGCCTCCATAAACTGAACATTTATTATTGGAATAAATAGGAATTGTGCTCATGGCTTGACAGTGAAGAGAATCTGACATTATCTGACCTCTAAAAGTCATTTTCACTCAAATCAGGCAAAAGAATATTTTACTTCACTGGTGAATAATACGTAGCTCTGTTGTGTAGTCAGACATCCCTCTCTGCGACATTACACTTGAGCTGAGAGACCTGAGAGAAGTGTCAGCCAGTCTTGGCAGACTTCAAAGCACGCTTACGTAATAGAATCCACCTGGTCTGACCCAAATATGTATTTTAAACAAGACCAGCTCAGCTCATTTCTTCTCTGTACCCTAAAAATTGGATGCTGAATTCTGTTTGGTTAATGACTTGCTCCAATATGTTCAGTGTTTTGTGTCTGTGAGCTGTTTTGCTCTGGATCTCACATTCAGATAGTGATGATAGCATATCATTCAGAGTGTGCCAAATTTAGCTCGGCTCTTGTTCATATTATGAAACCTGCCAGCGCTAACCGTTAGAAACAAAGATCAGCCAAAAATACAACAGAGTATCTGTTTTATGCATTTGTGAATGGAGTGAGAGTAGATTTACATCCCTACAAATGCTCTCAAATTCTAGTCTACAAATCCCAATCCAGTCCAAAATGCTGAGATTTTGCGTTTTATAAGTGAATACCAGCTTTTGCTTGATTTTGGCACGTGTGATCTGCCAGTACAGAGGTTGTACTATCAATGCATAGAGCAATGTCATCTCAGGCTGTTGCTCTTCTCCAGGCTTGCACCATTGAAAATGTTTGGCCTAAGTTTGCCTCTTGCTATTTGTAGCTCCTTATTACACAGGCTGAAAATACAGCCATGGAAAGATCTGTCATTTACCAACCACACGCAGTTATCTGCTTGTCAGGAATAAAAGCATAAATGATGTAAATGTTTCTTAATGCAAGAAGTGCCAGTTGTGGCTTGCTATTGTCGTTGTAGTGCACCAGCATTGTTGGGTCTAAACTACAGTATTTGCATGTCAAATAAGTCTATGGTATTTTATTAGAGATTAGACGAACAAAAACAAAACAACATCCACAAACTTGAAATTACCACATCAGTGTATGACAGGATGTTTTCCGTCTTTGGACAGCGACTCAGCAAATACAGGAGGTAACGTAATAGCGTTTTGGCATTTCTCCAAAGCAGTGAAGATATATCGGCAGCCATTAACAATCATTCCAGCCTCCTCAGGCACATAATATAGTTTTATACACACTCCAGCTTTGATTTACAACATAAATGCGCTTTCAACCTTAGATTAGTGTGCATGTTATTCATATAATAATTCATATTTTTATCCTTTGTTTCTCCTATACTCAAGTCTCCATTTGTGTCTGATGCTCTTACCCTCCAGCAGTTCTTTTTTTCTTGACATAGAACCTTGTCTTGTAAATGACTTAAGAGTAAATGGGACATATGCTGATCTTGTTTAAACTGAAAGGTGTCATTTTGGCAATAGTGGTTGACTTCCAACTTCCAACCAAAAACTGTTAACACATTGCTGTTGTTTGTTTGAGTGGCCTGATGTTTCAGCATTGGATCTACTTGCACTACCATTCTTTAGGCCGCATTTATTTGATCAAATATACAGTAAAATCAAATGTTGTGACATAATATTGTCATTTTAAAAATAGAATTTAAAATGTACATTTGAAAATGTAATTTCATCTTGTTATTGCCCAGATGAAACAGTCATTACTCTAGTCTTCAGTGTCACATGATCCTTCAGAAATCATGCTGAATTGCTTTTTTTGCTTTTTTTTTTTCAGAATTCATTGATGAATGGACAATTCAAAAGAACAGCATTTTTTGTAACAATATAAAGGCCTTTATTGTTTAATTCTTGCTAAATAAATTTCTTTCAAAATTCTGATGATGGGAAGAAACCTGTTTGGAAACAGTCAATTGTGCAATTACATGTGGTGCTGCTGGTAGCACAGAAATGACAGCTTTAAAGGGCTGAATTAAATGTGTATTTAATGTGGGTCACATCAGTTGTACGTCCTTGTGAATACTCTCTTGTGTGGTTTAACAGACAATGCAAAGGACTGAGTTTGTAAGTGAAAGGAGATGCCTCAATAAAATGTGTTATTTCTTTTTCTGCAGGGAGAAAAGAGTTTGTGCAACGACTGAAGCTTGAAGCCGTTCTCAGTGTGCACGATGGATGTGTAAGTCACTAAACCCTTTGTCTCACCTGTACTCAAGTCTCCATTTGTGTCTGATGCTCTTGCCCCCCAGCAGTCTTTTTTTTTTGTTGATTAATTTCTTTCCTTGACAAATGTGCCTGTAGGAGAATGTGTCTGTCTGGGTTATTTTGTCTCAGGGGAATGAATCGTTGTGCTTGTATTGAGTGTGAGTGTTGTGTGTGCGTCTCTTTCTACCCACTTATCTGTGGCTCCTGTTCTTTATCTGTCAGTGATTTAAACTCAAAAGCTGATAGGCGCCAGACAGCCACCGGGGATGTCATTTTGTCAATGTTTCTTTACTGCTGGGACATGTACTCTATTTTAATTGCAAGTCTAATATCCGTTAACGGGCTTTAAAAAAACTTGCAGTACCGAGCTGGCGCAAGTTTTCAATTTGTTTGTATCAGTGAAAAGGATTCTGTATTTTACTACAGTACCGTGAGGATTTGAGGCCTGAACAGAATGCAGCAGTTTAATATGGTCTACCAAGGATTGTTCACAATAAGCAGATATAACACATCACATTTGTAAAACCCCTGCTGCTAGATGTCATAAGTACACCATTTGGCTGCAATGAGCATCTTTCTCAATTGACAGCCATTTAAAAAAAAAAAAAAGATATTGTTTTCTGACGAAATACACTACCATTAAAAAGCTTGGGTTCAGAATTTGTTTTTTGTTTTTTAAAGAAATTGATACTGTTATTGAGCAAAGATGCTCTGAATTGATCAGAAGCAAATGTGAAGACATTTACAGTGTTACAGAAGATTTCTCTTTTTAAATAAATGCTGTTCTTTAAAACTTTCTATTCATCTAAGAATCCTGAAAAAAACGATTATGATTTCCACAAAAACGTTAAGCAGCACAACTGTTTTTAACATTGATAATGATAAGAAATGTTTCTTGAGCCTCAGATCAGCATATTACAATGAATTCTGAAGGATCATGTGACAAGACTGGAGTAATGATGCTGAAAATTCAGCTTTACCATCACTGGAATAAATTACTTTTTAAAATATATTAAAATAAAAAACTTTTATTTTAAATTGTAATCATATTTTAATGTTTTTTTTTTAATCAAATGCAGCTTTTTATCAAAATCATTAAAAAAATCTTTGAACAGTAGTGTAGGTTTTTTGCAAGCAACATTTAAATATTAACCCTTTAACTGTCACCCCCCCCCCCCCCCCCCCCCTTTTCGCATAGACAAAAAAATCACTATACAAACTTAAATGGTTGTAATTCAAGAATGCTTTGGAATATAGATATATGGTTGGTCTTGTTTTTAAGAAGACATTTGCCAGATTATTGTAGAAGTGAAATAAATTATGAAAGTGAAAAAGAAAAAAAGTTATATAAGTTTGAGTTTATGAAAATGTACAATATAAAAATATATTATTTATATTTTATATAAAATATATATATTACAAAATATATTTTACTCTAAAACTGCTAGAAAATTAAAGCCAAAAATCTAAACAAGTTGTGTTCCAAATTTTAGGTTGATATCTCAAAAAATTAGCTTTCAGTAAGATTTTATTTGGGCGCAGTACCAAACCTTTTCACTAGATGGACAGCCAGCTTCCTTACTGACCATATAAGGGCATCTCCATTTTCATATATGTTTTGAGTGATCTGAACCATGTATTTCCATAATTTCATACAATTTATGAAGTATACATCCTATTCAGAAATAGTATGGGTGTTTTGGCAGGATTTGATTTGATTTCAACCTCTAATAAACATAAAAAGAGCACATATGTGCGTTATAGCTCGCTGCCGCATCACAAATCGAGAATCCATAATATTTTTCTTTATATTCAAAACATTTTCAGACCTTTTTTTCCCATAAAATTTAATTGGTGTTATCTTTTGAACTCTTGGCATGAAAACAAACTGAGGCTTCTACCAATCTTTCATGATTTTTCATGTTTATTTCTATTTCAAAATAAAGGCCTAAACATGCCTAATGAATATGAAATATTCTTGTTGCAAATTGATAAATTACTGCTCCTTTTTTAATAAATTTAAAATTTATTTTAAAAAACAGCCACCAAATATGAAAACTAGAGATTGTAAGCTTTCAAATGATATATAGTTTGTCAATATTACTTTAGGTTTTTACTAAGATATTATTGTTCTAAATATATATGGACCTGTGGGACGGTGACACTTAAGGGGTTAAATATTTCATTATATTATAGTAGTCAGTAGTAAGTGCCAGATTTGTTCTAGGACTCTAAAATGTGTGAAATTTATCTGCTTCCTTTCACATCATAGCTCAGAATAAATCCATTGAGACAAATGGAGTACTAACAGATTATACAGGTTGTATAAAGACCTAAATGACGGATCCGTTGTTTTGTTTTTTTACTTAAATGATATAAACATTAAATAAGCAAACCTTTATAAAAGTATAATTTATTGAATGAATGTGTAATAGGGTTGCAACTAACAATAGATAATCTCTCTCTTTGTTAGGGCTAAATATTTCTCATAAATGAAAGAAAAATATGTGTTTGACCATAAACTGCCTATCATACATATCTATTTCTCTCCCTAAAAAGAACATAGAATTTGTGTCTCTTTTTTTGCTTTATAAAAGCTATCCCTGTTTGTGAAAATTATTAACAGATTCAGTTTATAAACAGTTTGTTTATTCCATTTGATCAGATGGCCTTTCTCTATGGCCTTCCTTTTTTAACTGTGTCAGCTGGTGTATAAAACCAGGACAAATGCACACTGTGCATTTTTAACTTCAAGAAGAGATAGATGTCTTTTATCACCTGACTTTGGGGTAACGTTTCAGGTTCTGTTCCAGTGTTGCCTCATTATAAAGCAGACTCCCCGCATTCCCTAATGACACAGTTCAGACTGCTTTCAACACTTGTTATTTTAACATGCAATGCATCTTACTAAATCTAACACAATCTAAATCCATCTCCCCACTACACAAAGCAGAGCAGTAGAGTGAAAAGCGGAAGAGCAGAATGAGGGATAAATGCTTAATCCCTCCCAATGATGTTATTTTTGAAAGGCAGAGGTCAAAGGAAATGGACCCTGTGTGATGATGTTTGAGCTGCTCTAGAAAGGGGAGGAAAAGAGCGTATCAACCTTGAGTTAATGAAATATTGATTGCTTTCTCTTAAAGGCACAGGCAGCACACTCTACCTCAGCTCTAAAATGTTAAAGCAGGAATTTATGTGATGGTTAAAATAATGGTGTTATCGGTGGAGCTCAGTTAATGATGTCATCAAATAGAAACTTAGTGGAACACAAAAGAATAATATTTCAAAATTGTGTTCCAAAGAAGAAATGATATGGGTTTTTGTGTCAGTGACGACAGAGTTTTCATTTATGGTGAAAGATTTCTTTAAAGAAAAGGATGTGGACTATGCTAAATAATGGCACAGTTTATGGGACAGAAGAATTAAGCTTTTCTTTTTTAGAGCGATCAATGTTGGTGTTCATAGCAGCTGGTTTTCGTGTTTCTTTAAAGGTTAACACCATATCCTGGAATGAAACAGGAGAATACATCTTATCAGGTTCCGATGACA
This sequence comes from Squalius cephalus, assembly GCF_949319135.1. Taxonomy (NCBI): domain Eukaryota; kingdom Metazoa; phylum Chordata; class Actinopteri; order Cypriniformes; family Leuciscidae; genus Squalius; species Squalius cephalus. The sequence goes on from NC_137130.1 coordinate 13,056,680, forward strand.
CTAACTTGGTTATCACAAACCCTTACAACAGAAAGGTAAGTTAAAGACAAAACTGCATTTCACTTTTGTTATGCATGCTACTGTATGCATTTTATTACAATAATGGATTATTTTGAATCGCCGGCGTACAATCAGTAACATATTGGTTATCGGACTGTATTGAAGTTTTTTTATTTATCGGTATCAGTCGATATTGTATAAGATTTCCTCTATTTTAGAGGAAATTTAGAGTACCTTTGCCATCATCCAATGCTCACTTAAAGTTGAGTTATTTTAATGATTGATTTTAGCATTTTAGTTTTTTTTATTTATTTAGATAAAACACTATTTCGATAAAATTATATACAACACAGAATATAGAGTTTTTAATATCAGCCATTTATTAGTTATTGGCCATAACATGAAAATTATTATCTGTATTTGTATCAGCCAGAATTTTCTAAGCTATCTAGAAAGGTTAATGCGTTGAATGCTGATCATTTTAAAATATCAAAGCGTTATTAAATCAAACTTTGGCGTATTTGTTGACATATTTGTTCCATTTAAAATCGTTGTGCTTTTTCCTTTAGGTCAAGACGACTATTCGTTCAGGACATCGGGCCAACATCTTCAGCGCAAAGTTCATGCCCCACACTAACGATCAACAGATTGTGTCCTGCTCAGGAGACGGCATCATTTTCTACACACACACAGAAAAGAGCCAAGAAATCAACAGACAGTGCCAGTTCACATGTCACTATGGCACTGCTTATGAGGTAAAGGTGTTAGAGGAAATAAATCCACAAAGTGTGCTTCTCAAAGTGTCTTTGTTTGTAGTCGATGTGTGGTGAGGTGGAGGTTGACGTCTCACATATTTCTTACTTTCTGTTTCTGTCTAAAGATAATGACGGTGCCAAATGACCCCTATACCTTCTTGTCCTGTGGAGAAGATGGTACAGTGAGGTGGTTTGACTTGCGGATGAAGACGAGCTGCACAAAGGAGGACTGTAAAGATGTAAGAATGCTTTGAACATGTTGTAGATACATACATCACCAAATATACCCAAAGGCTCAGCAAGTTTCTTCCTGGTAGTGCTCTGGGGAGGGGCTGCTGTACTGATCTGAGATCAGACTCCCCTCCCACATCCCTCAATGTCACCATTCCCGCTGGTGAATAACACTGATGCAGTGCTGCATGCACCTCAGATATATTTCTCAGGAAGCAGCCTGCAACCTCGATTTCTCAACCCACAGAGCGTGTGCTGTGAGGACGGTATTGGCCTGAAGGCATGATTGCTTTCTGTTTCTATCAGAAGGCATTTGTTTGTAAGACAGAGACAACACACTGTTTGTACTCTGCTTGTGTTCTGCCAGTAGTAGAATCAAATAGATTTAATATACAGTACATGTGAAGTGGGATTTGAACCAATGAGATTTTTGTGTGGGCGGGACTATATGATATGCTTAAAAGGTGTGCTTTTTGTTATAATGCCTTCATCTGTGAAGATACTGCAAGGTATGGGTACATGGGTAAAAATGGGTATTTTAAATTGTAATAATATTTCACATTATTACTGTTTTTTTTTTTTATCAAGTAAATGTCCTGATGTCCTGATAACCTGTGCTGTGATTTTCAAATGTTACATCCCACATATTTATTTTCTGTTTGTCTATTTGACGTCATTCCCCACTATCTCTCTTTTCTCTCTCTCTCTGCTGTCCCTTATCAGGACATTTTGATTAATTGCCGGAGAGCCGCTACCTCAATATCCATTTGCCCCCTAGTCCCCTACTATCTTGCTGTGGGCTGTTCAGATAGCTCCGTGAGGATCTACGACAGAAGAATGCTGGGAACAAGAGCTACGGGTGAGAAATGGTTCATGTTCATCATTTCAGCCTTTCTTTAAATCATGTTTAGAGAGGAACAAATACCTACCACATGATTTCACAATCTTTTATATTTAACATTAGGTGCCACTTCACATTCTCTGAATCACCGAAAAATTCAGTTCCTACTTTAAGCTTGTTTAAAATATTAAGCTAAGTTTTGAATGTTGCGTCATGTTGTCTTATAAATGTTTTTCTGTTCCGCTAGGTAACTACATGGGCAGAGGGACGACCGGCATGTGTGTGCGTTTTGTCCCAGCCCACCTGTCCACCAAATCCTGTCGCGTCACCTCTCTGTGTTACAGTGAAGATGGACAAGAAGTGCTGGTCAGTTACTCCTCTGACTACATCTACCTGTTTGACCCCAAAGATGACCAGGCCAGAGAGCTCAAGGGCCCTTCTGAAGAGCGGCGAGAGGAGGTAAGCTGATATCAGCAGGATGTTCTTTAGCCATTTTAACACTAGAGCTTATGGTGTGCACCTGAGGTAATTTGTTTCAGAGAAGAGTTAATTTACTAAATTTGAAAAACATCGACAGATAATTCAAAATGCTTTACATCATTTTAGAAAGATCAAAATTAAAATATTTTGTCTGTTGCGTTTCCCTACTTCAGAAAATCTCCCTCAGTACGGGATGCTAATAGGGATCAAGAAAAGTAGGGGTTTAAAGCACCCTGTGAAAATAGGCAGAGAGAAAGATGTGAGGGAGAATTTGTGGAAAGATACGATAGATTCCAAGTGCTGACTAGTGGAATAATTTATGGAAAATATTTAAATAGGATAAGAAGATCACAAGAACACAGTGTCTCTTGTGTTTTTCACATTGTGAGAGCAGAACAAAAAGGAACTGCTCAAAAACCCACAACACAGAGCTTGATTAGACTGAAATATATCTCTTGCCACAGAAGTTCTTGTGACATTAGTCACATTACAAATACCAGACATTTCAGTATTTAACAGTGAGATGGTTAACTCGTGGTCACCATGAAATCCAAATTGACAGTGTTTATATTTTTTATTAAATATTGCAGTATGCAATAGCAAACCATAACGATCCGTTAATCTAATCAATTCCTGATGGACAAAATCAACATTTTATCTTGTTCAAGAAGCCGTTTAATTCGGATATACATCACAATAGGGAAGAAAAGACTATCTTAACTGACATTTCGTGCTGATTTTAAACTAAACTTTTCAAATTAATACATTAAATTTACCCAAGTGACAATACGAATTTAAAGTGAACTGAATTAGTATGTGAAAGTATCCCCCTACACCCTCTCAGTATGTGTACTCGACTGCAGACGCCAGAGTGCTACTTCTTAACTTTAAAGCATTCAGACTATATATTATGTAATTAAATTGCAACCTTTCGCGGTTTATTAATCGCACAAGATCAAATCGCACTTTCGATTTTAATTCCATGAGATGTGAAGCCCTAATGGAAATGGAGCCAGACATCTGAAAGTCAAGAGCGACTGGGCTGGGGGCAAGTGTGTGCAGTTACTGTTCTTGCCTAAGGCAAAAACTAAATAAAGGACTTTTGAAGTTCTCTGCGCACTTGTCTCATGTACTCTGTGTAATCCTCAGCAGTATTGTGCTTCAGTGATGCAGTTTGAAATGAGTTTTTTAGAGAAGTGTCAGAGAGGATGGATCAAAAGACATTGCTGCTTTGGTTTAGGATGTGTATCACTGCTTGCTACACTTCTGAGTGACATTCCCCTGTTAAGACTAATTGTGGCCAGGGAATGAAAAAATGATCTTTATATATTAAAAAACATATTAATGGTTTAATTGATTTATTCTGCAAGTGAAATTGTGCAGTTTTCGTGGCCATTCCTTTATTTTACGTGTAAAAATGTTTTAGGAAATAAATGACTGAGTGCACCTTGGAATGAAATGGCAAAGAAAGTTAGACAGGCTTTGTGATTGGTATACCATGTACTAACCAGGCTTGATGCAACACGTTTCCAGCAACAAGTAATTTCTCTGTCACAATGAGTAGATTTTTCGCAACCAGAAAAGACAATATCAGCCAATCAGCCAGAAGCATGACGTGCCCCTTGATTAAAAACTAAATAAATAAATAATTTTTCTCTTATGCTCACCGAGGCTACATTTATCAATAGTAAAATAAAACCAGTAATATTGTGAAATATTATTACAATTTAAAATAACTGCTTTCTATTTTAATATAATTTAAAATGTAGTTTATTCCTGTGATTGAACACTGAATTTTCAGCAGCCATTACTCCAGTCTTTAATGACACTAATATGCTGATTTGGTCAAATCGAATAGAACATTATTAATTGCTTTACTATTACTTAATCAAGTCTCTCTGATCTAAACTGCCAGTCTACAGACTTGTGTTGTGTTGGGATAGTAGTGGTGAAATGTGCTGGGTCACCGCTCTGGTCCCTTCAGCTGTCGTACGGTGTGATCAGCTGTGTCCGGATCCCCCGCGATCACATTCCTTTCCAAATAGAGGTGCAGAAACACGCAGAGCTCCACTGCCGAGACAGAAATAGGCACCTAGTGTACAATGATTGCCAGCGAGAACGAAGGAGGTTCCGTTGACTTCAATAAATCTTTGCTACAACTCCAAGATTTTAATCAATTGTTTTGCGATCAGTGAATGTGGAGCTGGTGCGGTGTCAAATTGTTGAGGGCTGAGTATGGTTTACTTATGAATGGTGTCCAAACAGAATGGAGGTTAACTGCTGATAAACTAGGTTAAATCAATCAAGTATTCAAATTTACATTTTAAGTATAATGTTTATTTATAAATGGTCTTGTAACAGAGCCATTCTGCAAGTTTTACTCACACCTTAACCACAAGCACCTTGACAGTCTGCATGTGTCCTCTCCAGCCTCTTAACAAAGTAAAAAAAGATTAGCTCATTTTATCCCTTCTTGTGAAGTAGGGAGAAGCTGCAGTGCTCATTATTATATTATTTTTAGAATGAACACATTGGTCTCTGATGTGCTCTGTTTAGTCTAATGTGGCTATGTTAGAGCTGGTGCTTGTCTTGTTAATACACCCGGACACCCAAAATAGAGTGTCCTGACTGACTGAGATGGTGAAAGTTGTGTGAGGAGTGAGGCACGTGGAAAGGTGGCCTCAATACAGTTTATCCTATCACCATCTCAAGGTCTTAAATTTGTTCAGACCACGGACCCCTTGTTGGATTGGATACTGTTACACAATGTATCAAATTTAGTGTTGAATTTTAAAGGGATAGATCACCCCAAAATAAAATTCTGTCTTCATTTACCTTCTTTATTCTGTTGAACAAAGGTTGTTTTTTTTGCCATACAATGAAAATCAATGATATCCAATGTTGTTTGGACTCCACTGACTTTCAAAATATCGTCTTTTAATTTTGAAAGACATGAATATGATTGAATAATGACAGAATATTTTGTTAGTGTACTATCCCTTTTAGGGCTAGTCTATAAAAGCATATGTATTGTACAGTATTAATGTATTTACAAACTTTATTATGCTAAAGCCATTAAAATAAGCGATATTAATGTACAGAGTCATCACATGTTAATTGTACTACATTGTAATTGGTGAAACAAATAGACATTACTTTAACTTCTCATGTTGAGCTTTGGTTGAAGTGAACTTAATATTGTAATTGAAAACCATGTTGATGTTCTGTTTCACTTTGTAGGGTTGGGCATCTAAACCCTCCTTTACCATTATTGGTATATGACTTGCCCTCATATAAATGTCTGTTGGTCATTATTCCTGCAAACGTGCCAGTCTAGATAAGTGATGTCAAGGCTCGGGGTAGAGAGTGTTATTTTTAGGGCGTCTGAGAGGTTTTGACTGTGATTGGCAGCTTGTTGATGTGTGTTCCCACAGCTGAGGCAGCCGCCGGTGAAGCGCTTGCGTCTGAGAGGGGACTGGTCAGACACTGGACCGCGCGCTCGGCCTGAGAGCGAGAGGGAGCGTGATGGTAAGATGAGAACACGCAGACATGCCCTATCGATGTCACAAATTCTTAAGGCTGCGTTTACACTTGGCATTAACATGCGATCACCGTGATCCAAACAAGCAGATCTGATCATCAGCCAATAAGCACGTTTACATTTGTTCACAGATCTGTATCTGGAGAACTGATTGGATTTCTGTTACCTGCACAATATTTAAATTAGGTATGTAATAGGCCTTTGTCATGGAGCATAAAACAGTTTTCGCTTTATTTACAATTTACATTTTTCGCTTTTATCAACGGCAGTGCTCATATAGCACATGATTTTTGTGATTTGTTCATATACAATCTCAAATAGGGTACTTAATCTACCAGTTTCCCAACATTAATCTTGAAAAATGTTATTCCGACGCATTTTATTCCATGATCGAAAGGAGAACGCGTAAGCTACTGTATAAATATTTCCAAAGTTGATTATTCAAAAAATACTGGGTTGATCATGATATGAGTCATATCATCCGGGTTATTGTAGACAGAAATTAGATATTATTTATAATAAACATGGTGAAACAATAAACACATATAACATTAAAATCACAACTGAATACACCGGCAGTGCTGACAATGACCTCATTCAGATAATGTTGCACAATTCAAATAAAAGATGACACAGATGATATCATGTAAGTGTAAATAACCAATTTTAAATTATTGTCAAGTTGAAATGCATTTCATTTCTTGTCAAAACAGCGTCCAGCCATTATTTTCCAAGAGATTTATATGACGTCGAACTGTGAATGCAGATACGATGGCTAGATTGCGTTTACATTACACTGAGATCCGATCACAAACTCGACTACCTCTGGACCAGGACACACTGATCCGATAAAATTCCGATCAGAAACGCGTGTACACTTGTCTTTTCAATGTGTATGTGGATAACATCCGGATACAGGTCGCATGTTAATGCCAAGTGTAAACATGGTGTAAACGCAGCCTAAGACACAGCAGTACGGATGGTACATATACACGGGCAAATAAACACGGAGGGCTCTGTTAACAGACAGATCTTCAGATATAAGTGTTCTTATATCAGAAATCACAAATCGTTGATTGATTTAACAGATGTCGTATTTTCCAGCTGTTGAGGTAAACATTACTTTTTTTTACTTTTGCCATCTAAGGGTTGGGAATTTGAGCTAGCAAGGGATTTAGCAAGAGTATTACATTTCTTCATGTAAGTCATCCCTCACCATATTTCATACCTATAATCCCCTTGCTCATGGCTTTTTGTGGTGCTTTGTAGTTAAGTATTGTAAATTACTCCACTGTAATCACCAAAAAAAACAGTTATAAAGGTTTATCAAAATATCAAAGTTAATTTTAATATTTTTATTTCAGTTTTATTTTGTTTTATTAGTTATACAACATCTGTCAGTCCAAAATGCCATAAAGCAGCATATTTTTATATGAGAATCAGCACTCCCTGATAAGTGTAAGCAGTCCCGCCTCGTGTTTAATACCTATAAGCTTCATGCTCATGGCTGTTTGTAGTACTTTGTTGTAAAACACTTTAAATTACACCACTGTAATCATCAAAAACAAGGTTAGGTTTATTTCAAAATATAATTTTAATAGGTATTTCTAAATATCATAGTTAATCCAAAATGTTGTTATTGTGTTATTATTTCATTTTTATATTTAATTTTTGAAAAGTTCAAGACCATCTTTGCTGAAGAATGTATCAGAGTAGAAACTCCTGATTTGCCACAACTCATTTGCACATCCACTTCATCTCCAGCTGTCTCTTCTATGAACAGAACTGTTATCCGCACTGGCATTCTCCTCCATTATTTTAACAATCTGAGGCCCTCAGTCTCCAGTGTCTCTCAATACATCTTTAATCTCTCTCAGTACCTCCGACTATGAATATCAACAACACTCACAGTCCGGGGAGCTTGTTAGCTTTTCACAGGGTTTTAGTCCAAAGACTGCTTCACTTCACTACTTCCCGGTGTATTGCAGCGAGCTCTTGAAGCGAACAGCAGGCTTCCAGTGCTTCTGCTTTCTGTGAGTGGAAAGATTTGAGGTTCTGATCTGGTTTGATATTGATTATGAAGAGATATGTTGTCTTTGCAGGAGAGCAGAGTCCAAATGTATCGCTCATGCAGAGGATGTCGGACATGTTGTCACGCTGGTTCGAAGAGGCCAGCGAGGCCCAGAGCAGCAGAGCACGTCCTCAAACTCGACCCAGAGGTATAACAGGTCAGGTCCACAATGCATTGAACTCTATGGAGACAATTTCAACTTTGATCTATTTGTTAATTAACATCATCCATTGAATCATTAAATGTCCTCTACTTAAAAAGTTTAATGATTTGGCTTCAGGTACAGCAGCTCGACCAGAAGGGACGTTTGCGACCTCGGAGACGCACACTCCGGCACAGGAGCCTGCTGTGGTGTCGGCTGAAAGAGTGATGGAGGTGGAGACGCCTGCCACTGATGCTGTACTCGCACCTGCTGCTCCTACTGCACCTGCAGAGCCTCTCCCCAAGTCTGTCTCCTCCTCTTCCTCCTCAGGCTCCTCCTCCACGGTGACAGCTCCTCCCCCATCTAGCTCCTCCTCCATGGAGAGCGGTGCATCCTCCTCTCTCCTCTCCTCCCCAGACACAGAGCAGAAGAGTCAGGATGAGGTTACGCCCACTCCCTCGGCCACACCCACTCCTTCAGCCACACCCACCCCATCTAGAGAGGCAGCTTTATCAGGTAAGATGACACAATTGACAAAAGTCACATATCTTTTAGATTGCATTTACGTGTTATGAGACAATGAGCATGTTTACATGCACATCATTTGCCATTTAAAGTACTTATTATGGTTTTATTCTCTACAGCTATTAAAATATTCCTCTATACATATTAATCAGCAAGCATATACTATGCCATTCAAAAGTTTGGTGTCAGTAAGATTTTCTATTGAAAAGAGACATTAAAAACATTTATAATGATTCAAAAGATGTCTATTTCAATTAAATGCTGTTCTTTTGAACTTTCTGTCCATGGAATTCTGAAAAAAATGTATCACGGTTTCCACAAAAATAATAAAATAAAACAACATATTAAAAGAGTTATTTGTGATCACAGTAATTCTGTTTTACTGTATTTTTTTGGTCATATAAATGCAGCCTTGGTGAGAATGAGACCGCTTTCAAAAACACTTAAACAATTTACAGACCCCAAACTTTTAAACTGTGTTGTATATTGTTATATGTTCATTTCTTTTAATGTTTTGGGGAGGAAAAAACACCAATGTTTCTTCGATGGCTTGGTTGTTTTCCCCATGCAGCTCCCTAAATTACATTAGACATTGGCGCAATCAGAATTTTCTTGTGCATGTAAATGCAGTCGTTTCTCCATAAATATGATGTGGTTATTATGAACTTTCTAATCAAATTCATCTCATTTAGTTTTTATAATGGGTCCATTTATCAGCTTTCAATCATCCATCTCTATGTGCTTCCTTTTTTAAGGCCTTTGTGTTACCGATTTATTGTCCTCAGGTGGGTTTTCTTTCTTGAACATTGAGTGCCGTTAAGGCCTGCATCAACAATCCCACAAACAGAAGCAGGATGAAACATGCAGATGTCATTTGCCTTCTCTTATTTATGGAATGATAAATCCTTCCTATTTGCTCATGGTGTCATTGCAGGCATTTTTATGTGTGCGTTTCCGTTAGAACGTGAGTTTTTTTTTTTGGTTTCTTATGAAACCCTGCAGTCATTTCTGTCATCACTCAGCCTACAGCTTCAATCTTTAATTTGCGCTTTTACCCATCATTCCTCCTTATCTATGATTTGACTCTCTTCTTTCCCCCCTTCCCATCAATTTTCCCATTCTCTCTCCCTCTGACCCCACATTGTCAGAATATGGTCCTCACCGGCTGCCGGTAAGTTTAGTGTGTAGACGTTTGCAGAGACTGCTTCTCTTGTCCGACCCCCCTGGACAGGGCAGACGCACAATCCCTTCTATACCCGTGACCTCCAGACCACGGAGCTCAGCCCACACGGCTGCTGCTGCTGCTGCTGCTTCTGACACAGGCCCTCCTGCAGGTTACCGTCCCCTCATAGCCCGCATCCCCGCTCTCCTTTAACCTCCTGACCCCTCTGGCTGCCTGTCTCATGGCTGTCCTGATTTGCTGCTGCTGCACCTCTGGCTATCAAGTGTGTTCCTCTTCCTCTGCCACACTGACGCCCACACATCTAACTTCTGCTCATTCACACTTACATTCACCAAAAGCAGAGCTCTGTTTCAAAACCTTGTGACATCTTAAAGCATCACAGATGCAAACCCGATGCAAAAGCAGCCCCTTAGTTTTTGTTGTAATGTTACATACTCTAGTGTTCAAAAGTTTGGGTTTGGTTGGATTTTTTTTTTTGGCTTAGCAAGGCTGCACAAATTTAGTAAAAACTATAATATTGTGAAATATATTTAGCAATTTTCTATTTTAATATATTTTAATATTATATATGTATTCCTGTGATGGCTTTCAGCATCATTACTCCAGTCTTCAGTGTCACATGATCCTTCAGAATATGCTGATTAGCTGCTCAAGAATGAATAATATTAATATTTTTTTCAGGATTCCTCGATGAATAGAAAGTTTAAATAAACAGCATGTATTTGAAATAGAAATCTTTTGTGACGTTATAAATGTTTTTTTTTTTGTTGACATTTTTTATCAATTTAATGCATCTTTACTGAATATAAGCAGCGCTTGTGTGGATAGTAGACAGTGAGGTAATTTACTAGATCTTGGCGCAGAGGTCAGATGTCAAACATATGTGTATGCCATCTGTTGATTAATTCATTTGGAAAGCAACCACACAAATATATATAGAGTTGGTTGGTGCTGTTTGGCATTTTTTCCCTCCAATTTAAACTTTCAACACTGATACACATTTATCTTGTTCTTTTCAAGCCTTCTCTTGTTCTTCTGCCCTTTGAAGAAAAATATGAAACTGAACATATTTGTTTTCTTTGAAGCCAGGCACTTCAGGAATAGTCCATTTTATTTGATAGCCCTATTGTGCGCTATGTATTTTGGGGCATAAAGCTATTAGCTTAACAACATCCTGACATCACATCATTCACAAACCTATAACAAAAATGAATGACTTCTGGTTGCTTTGTAGCTGCAAGTCACTGTCAGTGTGTGAACGCAGGTCTGGCATCTGAATAAACTTTTCTGTCGCCGTCATCCTCAACCTCTGAACTACGGATTGCTGTCTGACTTATTCTGCTTTGAAGTGAATACTGCATTAAAGAAGGCTGTGCATCAGTTTGTTCTTTATAAACTGTGCTCCTTTATTTGCTGACCTCCTGAATGTTTTTTAGGAACAGCCTACACAATCTTTAACCCTTGGCTTTGTGTCTTTAACTCAGAATTAAGCCTCATCTTTACAGAGTTTGTGGCTTTTGAGTTTGCTGTGGGAAGTTTTTTTTTATCCTACCTGTGCTGCAGTGTGTTTCCTGAGGATTTAGGGCTGCACTTTTATGTTTGTACCGGCTCTGTTGTTGTTTCAGTTTTTCAGTACATTTTATTTTTGTTTCAGATTCTCCCTCATCTGTGGTTAACAAACAGCTCGGATCCATGACTCTGGATGAGGAGCAGGGTGCGTCCTTTCCTCTTTTTCCTTCCCTTTTCCTGATTTTCTTTGACTCCCTTGCGCCTGAGCTCTGTGCTTCTGTGATTGGAGCTGTCTTTGTCCTCAGTCATCTTAAGAAGACTCTTTCAGTGAACAGAGAAACTTCAGAAAGATCTGTGAAGCATCATCAGTTAATGGACATGCGCTTAAGTCAATAATTCTCACAATTGTACCACTTTTTCTCCCCTTCTATGGGGCCAAGTTCATATAAACCTCATCTTTCAAATAATCTCCTCTAGACAGGCACACATGATTATTTTTTTGTTTCTCATTCTTTATTTAATGAGTTCACCCTCCGTGAGACTGATGTGGGCTTGCAACATCAGAATTTATCTTAAAGGAGTCGTATCACGAGAATTGTATTTTTGTGCTATAAAAACATTCTGGAAATTCCAGAATCACAGAACTTCCTTCCCAGTTCAAAATAGTATTTATTGAAACTAAGCTAGAAAAAAAGGGCAATGTCATATTAACAATATTAACAAAGGACTTTCCACATTTACACTACTATTCAAAAGTCTGGAGAAATGTTTTTTAAAAGTCTCTTATGCTCACCAAGGTTGCATTTATTTGATTAACATTACTGTAAAAACATTAATATTGTGAAATACTATTACAATTTAAAATAAATTTTAAAACGTAATTAATTTCTGTGATGGCAACGCTGAATTTTCAGCATTATTACTCCAGTCTTCAGTGTCACATGATCCTGTGTCAAATCATTCTAATATGCTGATTTGGTGCTCAAGAAACATTTATTATTATTATTATTATTATTATTATTATTATTATCAATGTTGAAAACAGTTGTGCAGCTTAAAATTTTTGTGGAAACCAGAATTCTTTGATGAATAGAAAGTTCAAAAGAACAGCATTTATTTGAAATAGATATCTTTTGTAACATTATAAATGTATTTACTGTCACTTTTGATCAATTTATTATATCCTTGCTGAATAAAAGTGTTAATTTCTTTTAAAAACACATATATACACACACAAACTTTTGAACGGTAGTGTATGTCAACAACACCCATGCAATGGTGCAGGCCTGTTGGTGAAGTAATAAGGAGGGAGATAAGACAAATACTGTGCAGACTTTCAGTTTTTGCATTTTTTGTTGATGTTTTTCAATTATAATATTTTAAATGATGTTTGTTTATGGTCCATTTATAAGTGAAAAAACTAAATGAATAAAACGATTTTAAAAAGTATGATATGACTCCTTTAAAATGATCTTGCTATTCTGCTTTGGAATATGGAATGTTTCCTAGGAACTGTGGAAACACAGATTTTGGAAATAGTTCCTCTTTATGGCAGTCCTCTTTACTCCATACAGGTGTCTGCACATATTCCCCTTCAGAACAAGCTGTTCAAAGAAAGCTTAAACTCCTTTGATTACTTTGACTTTCTTTGTACTAAATCTCTTTGCTTTGAGTTAACTGCTTGCAGTTGTTGAACTTTAACAAACTCTAATCTAATTCTTTAGAGCATGAAGTCCATGTATGCAGCTCACTTTCCCACCACATATATTGTTTATATATGTGTACTTCAGTTTTGCATCAAAGACAATTCCCTTTTTTATTTCATTTTTTGAGACTATGCTAGGCACTAGGGTTTCCACGATACAAATCAAAATGAAAGTGCTGTTACAATCCTTTTTTTTAAAACAATAAGCATTCATGTAAATATTAACAAATTTAAAAAAGCTAATATTTCTTAATGAAATCTGAGCATCAAAAGCTGCTACGTGTGTGTACTGAATTGAGGTGTTTCTCAATTATTATTCAAATTTTTTTAATTTTAGTATCAACTTTGTACCACCGTAGCGGTACTTTTCACAACTGCACTAGGCACGACAATCACAAGAAAATATTTCAGAACAGCAGCATCATTAGCTGTAATTATGACGAATGTAATGTTCCTAAGGAAAGCCCTCATGTTTCCTCTGTCTTCTTTCCAGGAGGTGCAGAAGCAGCAGGACATGTAATCGGTGATCGGAGTGCAAGTATCAGTGAAGCTTCCCGAGAGACTACAGAAACCGTGCCATCCACATCAGCGCCCTCACTTGGCACTAGCAGCACTCCTCCAGGGCCTGGCCGGACGGGCACGGCAGAGCCGGTCCTTAGTCTGCACTACAGCACTGAAGGCACCACCACTAGCACCATCAAACTGGACTTCACCGATGAGTGGTGAGTGGCCAGAGAATCAGCCTTGACCACCGCACACAAACCACTCACACAAGGCTCGCTGTCAAATGCCTAGTTTGCACATGGTAGCCGATCGCCATATCTTGATATAATGCCAAGATATGTCTTTCTTTTGTGTTGTTCAAACAGCAAACATACTGTGCAACTTGTGCAATCCGATTCACAAGCAAAGGCTCATAAAGGCTCACAAATTCTCAATATATTACTTTGAATCAGTCTGATAAATCCTTCACTGAGTCTGCAAGAGTGGATACTGAATCAATATGTGACTCATCTACTGAAGCACAAGTCTTTACTTTCATTCAACTCAAAACGAAGCATTGTGTACTTGCATAAATTTGTATCTGTTCTTGCATTCTCTGAGAATTGAACGTGTGTTTTTATTGTTAACTAAAATTAAAACTAATAAAAACAGTTTTTTGTTAGTTGAAATAAAGCTGAAATAAATAAAACATAAATATTAGATGAAAAACCTAAAAAAAAGAAAGAAAAATAAATAATGTCTTGGCAACTAAGTGAAATAAAATAGGTTGAATTGCTAAAACTAAAAAGAGAAATAGATTAGAATAAAATAAAATAAAATAGAAATATTGTTATTGTTATTTTAAACTATACATTTTTTTTATTGAAATATATCTGAAATAAAATAAAACAAATTTTAGATGAAAAAAATTTAACTTAATATAAGTTAAAGTATTAAAATGACTAAAACTAAAACTGAAATTAATTCAATTAAAGATAAAAAGAAATTAAATTACATTTAAAAAAGCATATTACAAAATTACAAAAAATTCCAATTTATAATATAGGAATAAAATCTAATTCAAAAAGTTAATTAATACTATTGTATATTAATAATACTTGGACACTTAAGTTTTCTCAAGCCAGCCAGACGTCAAATATATGCATATAAAACAAGTTCACAAAGACCCATTCTTACGAATTGCAAATGTCTGTCTGAAATTATCCCTGGCTTCCTCCTTTTGTTTATTTTGAGTGTCATTTTTAAGAATAGCTTTTTGTAAGAAACAGATGACTAACTTTTGTCGGCATCTGAGTACAGGAGCAGCCCAGCGTCCAGTGCCAAGGGCAGCTGTGGAGGACACAAGCCTGTGGAGGTGCGTGAGAGCCAGACCAAAGAGGAGCCCACAGGACAAACCTCAGTGCAGAGTGAGTCAACAACCATATGCCTATTGCTACAGAAGTTGTGTAGGATGTGTGGCTTATTTTTGTGGGTTATCTTAACTTCACTTAACCAGGGTCAAGCCCACCCTCAGAGAATCAACCCACACCCGATGGGGCGCAAACTGCAGACAGTGGCAATGAGAAACCCTCCATCAGCTCTCAAAACAGCACGCCACCGGCGGCACCACTAGAGGGCCTGTCTACTGAAGACACCGCTCGTCCCTTGGAGGAGCTCCAGGCTGCTGGTTCGGAGGACTGCAGGAGGAGCGAGACCGCAGGAACCGGCGGTCAGGGTTCGACTCAACCCTCCCGAAATAATCAGGACTCTGATGACAGTGACGACGACCCCATCCTTATCCCTTCTGCCAGGTACAGAGGAGGTCAGGGACAGAGGTATGGACTCTCGTCATGTCAAGATGTATAATGATGCAAATCCTCACGATGTGTAGCCAAATGTTATGACAGACGGGAAGTCCCATAAAATATGAGCATGTTTGTATTAAACAGTGTTTATCTTTTGGTAGTAAAATTCTACTCTTCTCATTAGATTTAATTTCAGAGGATCAGCTGTAGGTGATAGGATGATAAGGTACTGTGATGTTTCAAAGACAGCCACTAATATTATCTAATTTCAAGGAGTGCTGATTTGTCATTAACCTGACATTTTATATTGTGTGGCTGTGTAAAATGTTATTCACTAATGTATGTAATGCAAATTTCCTATTAATGTGAGACTACAAAATGTGTGAGCAATGAACCTTTGGTTAGTTACTAACCTAGCTAATTAATTTCATGCATGAATTTACAAGTTACCTTGGGTGTAATTGTTTGGAGTTCAAAACCTGTATTCAGATTTCCACAAAAACTAGCAAAAAATTATACCAAGGCTTCATTTATTTGATCAAAAATACAGTAAAAACACTAATGTTGTGAAATATTATTCAAATTTTAAAGAACTGTTTTGAATTATTTTTAAATGTAATTTATTCCTGTGATGGCAAAGCTGAATTTTCACCATCCATTACTCCAGTCTTCAGTGTCACATGATCCTTCAAAAATGATATTTTTTTAATATTCTGAGTGAGTTGTTGCTCAAGAAACATTTGTTATTGTTGAAAACAGTTGTGCTGTAAGTTCAATGGTAGTGTATGTTTTCCACAGTTTCCATGCTTTCACAGCTCTCTACTAAAAGTTGATTTAACTCCAAAAATGTTCTCTTAAAGAGACATTAACCAAAATACAAAGTCCCACTGTATATCCATTGAAAACACATTTGTAGGAAGTGAAATATCAACAAAACAATTCATAATATTAACATACACATAGAAGTTAATTCTGTTATTATTATTATTAGATCATGATATGGGTGGATGATAAAACGGGCCGTAGTCTTGCATTAAAGGACAGATTTGAGCTATTTCTAGTGACCAGGATATAGAAAAAACACTTGAGGACTGACCCACAACACCCTAGCATCTTGTCGAGTTTTGCACGGTCATGCGACACTTATATTTTCTGCAGAATATGTAGAAATCAATTCAGATAAAATATTGTCTCTCTAGTTCAATGCTGAAAGATGTATCGAAACTGTTTAAGCTTGTGAAAATTTGACCATCCTGGACTAATATTGCATTGAGATGCTGTTGATTTGTAGTGTGTTTTTGTGCATTTCATGAGCGATATTCTATGTGCTCCATTTTTATAGACGCTCCGCCGCAGCCCGCATCCAGGAGCTGTTCCGCAGGAGAAAAGAAAGACGTGAGATGGAGGAGAGTGAGACTCAGAACATCAGGAGACCCTCTGTCAAGATGATGTATAAGGGCCACCGCAACTCCAGGACCATGGTACGCTGGCAGTGTATTAGAGTCTGTTCACAGTCTGATGCATATAGCAACTTGCTTTTACTTCATTATTAGTTCTAGTACATAAACAATCATGTTTTGTAAAGAACCATTCACAGACATTTGGCTTTATTGACCTGGCTGTGCATGTAGATTAAGGAGTCGTGTTTCTGGGGGAATAACTTTGTGATGAGCGGGTCGGATTGTGGCCACATCTTCATCTGGGACAGACACACAGGAGAGCACCTGATGCTGCTGGAGGCCGACAACCATGTGGTCAACTGCCTGCAGCCTCACCCTTTTGACCCCAGTGAGCAAAAAAAAAAAAAAAAAAACACATAAAAACTATAGATTGAGCAAGCATTAAAGGCTTTATTTTAGATGATTTGGATCTCATAATTTGTTTTGTTTTTTTGCAGTTCTTGCTTCATCTGGAATTGACTATGACATTAAGCTGTGGTCGCCTTTAGAACAGTCACCGTCATTTAACAGAGTCCTTGCTGATGAGGTATGGACAATGTTTTCTGTTTGATTCTGTTTGAATAAAGTGATGTTTTGTATAAAGTGCATGCAGTAACACAGGCCTGCTGTTTGCTTGGAGAAGTAATTAAAATCTCCACTAGAGAGCACCAGAGCTCTTAGGTTGTCTAAGCTGTTTCTGATTTACAGGCCCGCAAATCTATTAAATAGAGGCTTTTAAAGGCAGTTTTATATGTATATCTCTGCCAATGCCTATAACTATAGGAGTAAAGTGACCGTTTATATAAATGTACATATGGATTTAATTCTGTTTCTGTGTTGTAGGTGATTGCTCGTAATGAGTTAATGCTGGAAGAGACGAGAAACACCATCACCGTCCCTGCTTCCTTCATGCTCCGAATGCTGGCATCATTAAATCACATCAGAACAGGTGAACTTCTTCCTGTTCCTTTTTGAATATCTTTTGATTTGATCCGTCACATTCACATATATTCATGTAGCAAATTTGTGGTGAGGTCTAAAAGCCTTAAACCACATTGAAAATTCGAAGGAAAAAAAATGAAATCAAAATTTGTTAATGACCAAAAATTCAAAACATATTTATGATCCTGCACTATTTCTAGGTCTCTAATCAAAAATGTACACTACTGTTCAAGAGTTCGGAGATGGTAGGATTTTGAAAAAGAGGTATCTTATGCTCACCAAGGCTGCATTTATTTGATCAAGAAATACAGTAAAACATTGTGAAATATTATTACAATTTAAAGTAACTATTTCTATTTTAATTTATTTTAAAATGTAATTTATTCCTGTGATGGCAAAGATGAATTTTGTAATTTTGTCATCTATCAATGTAAAAGTCTTTACTTACACTTTTGATCAATTTAATGCATCCCTGCTGAATAAAAGTATTAAAAAATGGTATTGTATATTTTTCACACTGATCATGCGATTTCCAGCTTCCATTGAAGCCTAAGATGCTCTTTGAATCATTCTCATATCAAGCTGGAAAACATAATCATCAACTTTTACCCAAACCTGTGGAGTTCATGCCGCTTGAGTTCTGCTGTCATTAAAGCAAAAGCACTCCCAACACCAAGAATTTTTGTCTAATTATCTTTTAAAAGAAGTCTTATTTATCAATGTTTGTCAGTGGATACTTGTACTACCATTTGGTTTTACCACCTTGAACGGGTGTCTAACTGACTGATCTTTCTTCCTCAGACCGTGTGGAGGGTGACCGTTCGGAAGGCTCTGGACAAGAGAACGAGGATGAACAGTAGTCCTCCTGCTAAAAGTGAATGGTTTTTTGCTACAGTGCACTTGAGCATTTGAGATTTGTACAAGTTACAAAATAGAGTATTTCCTTATTAGTTCAGTTTTTGGCATTGTTATTTTTTAATGAGACTTTTCTAACTAATTACTCTATATGAGAGTAAACTGCGTCTGGGGAGTTCATGCAAATAAGATATGTAAGAAATCGAAAGACGGGACTAGACGGCTGGTGCTTGAGAGTATTTAAGTGCAATATTAATTTGTTAAATCAAACGGTTGAGCTTTGAACGGTGTTAAGTGTGAAATCTTATTGTAGCCTCAAATGAAGAACTCAGATGTTTGTATACCACGAATTATGCATGTCAAACATGAGTTTGCTGAAAACATGTTCTCTTAGTCTCTAACAATGTTGTGTATAAAAATGGCTCTTCTTTTTGTCATTACTAAATCTTGCGTTGCACAGACATCTTCTGCCTAACCCCAATTACAGGTACTACTTGCAATATTTCACTATCCAAAACAGGCACTATACATTGTTACACTGCGGAATGTTTATGAAAGTTTATTAAAATGAGAACCATTTTTGACTCTGTCTATACATACAACCCACTGCTGTTTAGCCAAATGGTTCTAGCATTAGTTAGCAGGTCGTGTTTCTCTCTCCTAACAGCACAGATGGCCTTTTGTTGTGGCAGCTGTTGGCTTGAGCATTCTGCTAAGTGACTAGCGATCATTGGGAGAAGCGATGAATCCAGCGTGCCATTCTGTGCTAACCTCATTCAGCACTGTTAAGGAATGCAAGCCATCTTTTTAAATGTTTGTCTACAGATTTTCAGATTAAGTTTCAGTTCCTTTTCAAACAATGTACCAGAGGATAGTTTAAATATTAAATGTGTTATGATTTTAAACAAAACATGACTGAAAGCTTGAGTACGCATTAAGAATTTAATAACACAGTGCCACCATTGACAAAAAAAAACAAAAAAAAACTATTTATATTGGTATATGCAGTTGTGGTCAGAATTATCAACACACCTGGTAAATATGATCAAAGATGGCTATACAAATACATTTGCATTATCCTTTAATCTTTCATAAAAAAAAAATCTAACCTTTCATTGAAGTAAAGAAATTAAAGTGGGGGAAAAATCACATTATGAAAAAAACAAAAAAACACCCATTTATTCCCATTTATATTTACATTTTTATTTGTTTTAAGCACACCAGGGCGATTAGGAACATGCAATTGTCTAACTATGACTTCTTGTTTCACAGGAGTATAAATATGAGGAAACACAAAAGCCAAATTCCCTTAATCATCCATCACAATGAGTAAAACCAAAGAATATAGTTCTGATGTGCTGCAAAAGATTGTTGAGCTTAACAAAATAGAAAGTGGTTGTAATAAAATAGCTAAAACATTGAAAATCTACATTTCCACCATCAGGGCAATAATTAAGAAGTTCCAATCACCTAAACATATTACGAATCTTTCTGGAAGAGTACGTGTGTCTATATTTTCTTCATGCACTGCGAGGTGTAAAAGGTTTGAGTGGCCAAATACTCTCCAAGGATCACAGATGGAGAATTGCAGAGATTAGTAAAGTCTTGGGGTCAGAAAGCCTTAAAATTAAGCAATAAGCCCCGCGAAGCCGTGTTTTATAGTGGATTTAGAACAGCTAAGGGGCGTTGTTAGGCACGACGTGGAGCGGATAAAACGGTTACTCCATACAAATATTCATTTTAATATTTATTTTATTCATAAAATAAACACCAGCAACAAAAATATAACGTTATAACACATTTATTCCTCCGCCAAGCAATGTAGTTCCAAAGAGGTTGCTAATAAGCAACGCATGCAGCAACAAAGAATCACAAACTGCAGTTGCGCAGTTATACTAATGTAATGCGGTCACAGGTGTATGTTTGTTGAGTAATTTATAACGGCTTCGAACGAGGCTCAACCAATCAGAATCAAGGACTGGAATTTTTATTAAAAAAAAGAAAAAAAAAAGAAAAAAAAAAACTCGTACATCACAACATGTTGTTTGGGAAGGTTAAAAAAAAATTCTTCTTACTCCAAAAACAAACTCCAGCATGTTCAGTTGTCAGACACGGGACTGGATTCTATGGTCAGATGAAACTAAAAGAAGAGCTTTTTGGAAGTAAACCCACCAGATAGGTTTGGTGCAAACAGTGATAAAAAATACCCCATGTCCACGGTTAAATATACTGCTGGATCTTTAATGTTGTGGGCCTATTTTTTTTTGCTGGAGGTCCAGGACATCTTGTACAGATACATAGCATCATGGATTCTATCAAATACCAAATAAAAAATCAAAAACTGTTAGAAATCTTATAATGGGTGAACTGAAGAAAAGCACCAACATGGATCTGGGAATCTTAAGGATTCTCTAAACTCATCAGGCATTGTAGGAGAAAACTCAGAGCTGTTATCTTGGCAAAAGGAGGTTGCAAAAAGCATTCAATAAAAGGGTGACTAATTATTGCCAACGTGTTATGGAGAAAAGCATTTATTTCATAATGTTATTTACCCCACACTTTGAATTATTTTACTTCAATGAAAGGTTAGATTTTGTCACACAAAAAATTTAAACGAAACATCAAAAGGATAACAATAAACAAATTTATTTTTACAGCCATCTTTGATCATATTTACCAGGGGTGCAAATAATTCTGACCACAACTGTAAATGGCACAATGCAAAAAAAAAGAAGATTCCACAGGAATGATTTATCCTTATTTCCGAACACATTTTCAGAGTATACTAACCGAAAAAAGGTAGGAGTGAAAACACAAATGTGATCAGTCACTGATCAAAGGTAAAATCTTCAAGTGCAATTGTACCATTGACTAATGACACGGTAGACACAGCAACTGTTCTTGCTTTCTCACACCATTACATTCAGCCAAAGCATTTTAATCAAGATTTTCCACCGGAAACTATGGATAAAATATGCATTTTAAGAGACGTTCTAGCTTACATTATGCCCAGTATCTTCCTTTACATGATTCTCCAATGCCAATTCAATGCCTGGAAAAATACTGGCCCTTTCACTTTAAGGGCCTGAAAATAGGTTATTTTTCTTTGTCCACATCAATATAACGCCCAAGAGATTTGGTATATTTTCTTTAAACCTTGTGGCACTAAAAAAATAATTGAATATATTAATAATGAACTTGAAAAGTAGAGAGAAGACTTTCTCTAGGATATTCATTCTTACAAACAGTACATATAAAACAGAGTGGTTACAGTTTCCTTGTAAGAAAAGAGTAAACATAATACATACAGTACCCAAAAGAGGCAAAATACCTGACAATATATGAGGGCTGAACATGATTTTACAATATCTTGTATGTTATAAAAACATAACTTGTTCTGGTGAGTGACAGTAGGGCTTCTAGTACCTGATACCTTACAGGTACAGCCATCATTGTAGGTCTTTGGTCTCACCAAGCCAAGTAGCAGCAGTTGCTTCTAAAATAATCAAGTATAAGTTCGTTACCTAGTATGTAAATTACACATAAACCACTGTATATTTGTAAACATTTGCCAATGTGTTTGTTGAATGTTCTGTACCTTTAAAAGCTAAAGATTACACAAGATTCTGGTTGTTTAAGTGGTTCACTGAGTGAAAGAACTACATGGAACTGTCACCTATTTTTTCCTCATGCTCCTCCTCCTCCTCCTCCTCATCATCATCATCTTTAACTATTCCTTCATCGATGCTTTCCATCCTGAGTCTCTGTCCATCCAGGTAACGGGGAGCTCTCTGTGTGTTTCGTACTGTAAACAGACTTGTGGGAATTTGAGTCCATTCCCCAAAGAGTTGTAGCTTGGCATCATTCTCTATAGCTTTAGCCAGAGAGGACGCAAAGCTGTCCAAAGAGTTATGGACGTCTGCTGTCACTTGTTCTATTGAGGGGTCACCTTGAGAAAAAGAAATGGAAGAAAATTTAAATATCTGACACTTTCAGATGCTGCTTTGTTAATTAATTAGTGTTTTCTGTCAGTTTGTGAAAAGGTTTACAAACTGTGGGAAATCTGGGACTAGTTCTAAACAGTTAAACCAAGTATGCACAAACATTATTTTGCAAGTCTACATTTCCATAAATGTATCAGGTGAAAACAACCCATTTTAATGGATTAACATGGACATAACAGTCCACAGACTGGATATAACGTTGCAAAGTGCTTTACTGCATTAGTCTCAAGTAAACGCGTATAAAGTCCTATGACTATACTTTCTAAACGTGTGTATGTACACTTATATATATACACACAATACTGTTCAAAAGCGTGGGTCAATAACATTTAAAAAATAAATTAATACTTTTATTCACCAAGTATGCATTAAATTGATCAAAACTCAAAATTATTTTACATTGTTTTTGTATAAAAATAAAAAATATGTAAAGATTATATTTCAAATAAATGTTGTTCTTTTGAACTTTCTATTCATTAAAGAATTGTATCACTTTCCACAAAATTTATAAAACAACCATTTTCATCATTGATAATGATTTTAAAAAAAATGTTTCTTGAGCCCCAAATCAGCGTATTAGAGATTTCTGAAGGATCATGTGACACTGGAGCAATGATGCTGAAAATTCAAATTTGGCATCACAGGAATAATTTACATTTTAAAATAGAAAACAGTTATTTTAAGCAGTATTTTTGACAAATAAATGCAGCCTTGGTGAGCATAAGACACTTTCATAAACATTAAAAAATACCGACCTCATTCAGAATAAACCCAATTGTATTGGTGCCAATCAAAATTTTGTAAACTACAACTGTTCACAAGGATCTACTTGCTTGGTTTTGTACTGATGACAACTAAAAATACATTTTTGCATTAGTCAGATGTAAAATAACACCATGATAGATACCTTTAGGAATCTGATCCACTTGGTCCTCGAATGTGACAGAACTTCTTCTCTTATTGGCAACACAGAGGGCTGAGTGGGAGGGCTCTGAGGTGTAGCTGTCCAACAGCATGACGTCTGTAGCTAGTGGGTAAATCACAGCGGGCATCTTTCAATCAAATATCAGTTTTAACACTGCTCACCACCACCCACACCAGTCTGGACACTGTGGGAGAGCCGCTGAGCATCGCCGTCTGTCTGTTATGCGATACTCATGGGCTCTGTGTTTCCTCAAATGGCATACCCTGATAACAGCAGTCTGCAGGCCAACAAACCACCTCTGCTGACTGCTCAGAGCTGTGGGGGTTGCTGCTGTTTGGTTTTCTAATACTCAAAGAGGTAAGGATGCCGCGATATCAAAATTCTGGCTGATACTGATAAATGGTGAAATTAATATTTGATTCCATTTTTTAAAAAATATATTTCAATTTTTAAAAAATCTAAAATTTTGAATTAGAATTTTGAAAAGTGAATTTAGGCATCACAATAATATATGTGACAAATGTGACAAAACATTTACTTTTATATTTGTTAAGGATTACATTTAACAGTGTTTTTAAAGACTAACATAAGCATTAGATCAGTGGTTCTCAACCTTTTTTGGGCCAGCACCCCCTATCAATATTCCAGGTCCCTTATCCAGGTTTGATTATTCATGTTAAATGTAAAAATGTTAAATAAAATAGAACAATAAATTAATAAATAGTAGGTCTATATTAAAAATAAATAGACATATGAGCCTGTTTATTCGCTTGTTTAAAACATAGTTTAACAAAGCCAACATTTAGGCATTTTTTATTTTTTTTTATCCATTTGAAAATCTTAAAATATGCTATTATAAACTCGTAGGGGCAACAAATGAACTTCCGACTCTCTCCCATGCCACTCAAAGTAGATATTAGATGGGCTGTCATTGGACTGGAAAAATAATAGTGTCGTTTCAAAAGAAACGCTACATAGCTTACATGTCGCATTAAACTGGCAGATTTTAGAATGTTGTAGGCAATTATTTTGCAAGTAATTACATGTTTAATCTGGTCTTGCCTGGATCTTTGGTGTAAACTCGTGAACGCCCCCCATGAACACCTGAATGCCCCCCTTACAAAAATCTTGCTTCCAACGCCCCCCATTGTTCTCTGAACGCCCCCGTTGAGAACCACTACATTAGATGAAGACAAAGGTAATCTAGATGTAAAAATAGCATGCATAAATGATTATACAATATTGGCTGATTCAGACAAAATAAACAAAAACAAATCTCTAATATCGGACAATGTACAACTACAACTATAGTAGTCAACATTTGAAGTGGATCAAAAAAGTTTCATCAAGTCACCAAAAAAGTGGATCAAGAACTGGTATTGTTCAAAATTCATGTATAACTTTGATGAAAGGCTTTGATCCACTTCAAATGTTGACTACTGTATATTGTGGATCCATACAAAAAAAGGATATCATCACAAAACCAAAAAGGTATTTAACCTCCTCAAAAATTAACAGTTTTTTCAATGTACTCATCCATTTTAAAATCTTTCATGGAAAAGGAAAAATGAGATATTATGCATAAAGTTTGCGCGGCTCAATGGAATTCAAAGGTGACGGATGGTGCTGAGTTCCAAAAATGACAAAAAAGAATCGTTAAAGTATCATAAAAGTAGTCTACCATTCATCAGTTATCCAAGTCATCTAAAGCCATTTGATTTTGTGTGACAAACAGACTGGAATTTAAGTTGCTATTCACTGAAAACCTTCTAGTTTGTTGTAGCTCTCAAATCTGATTCGGTTTCCATATATATTCAAAAGTGGAGCAATGTGTTGCGCTAGTTCTCTTATGTCTAACTGTATTTGTTGCATACCATGTGGCTGAATGTAATATGTCAGTTTATGCAGAAGTGTGAATGAGATTCAAGAGCTACAGCAGAAGAGAAGATTTTCAGTGAATAGCAACATGAATTTTGGCCTTTTCCTTACAAAAAATGTATCTAGTATGGCTTCAGATGACTTGAAACACAGCATGAGTAGCATGGACAATTTTTTACGATGCTCACATGCTTTTTTGAAACTGAAAGCAATTGCCTCCATTTACTTTTATTCTATGAGAAAAAAGCACCCAGAACATTTAGCTTAATACCTTCTTTTTTGTCCCACAGAAGAAAGAAAGTCATACAGGGTTGGAACACGAGGGTGCGTTAATTATGACAGAACTTTAATTTCAGGATGAACTATTCCTTTAAAAGCTTTTTGTCCCATGTGTGATCAACAGTAGAAGGTCTACCTGAGTCTTGTGTATAGCTGAAGCCAGTGTCTCCCGTGCTGCTGCCACGGCCCACGAGCTGCCCACCACCCACAAACATGGCCGTCAGGTGAGGAGACATCCCCAGATCTGTTAAACAACAAAGACTCTCAGACATCTCATCCAAACGTTAGGTTATGAAGAACCCCAGGAAATAAAGATAACAGTAGCAGGCTCACCCGTTATCCGGTTAGAGATGCTAAAGAGACGAGAGGTACGGTGCCGAATAACAAAAGACTCTCTGTAGTAGCGGTCACCGTAGCACATGCCCAACAGCTCCTTGCGCACAGTCTTGTTCCACAGCCCATAAATAAGTGGAAGGCAGACGGCACTGGTAAAGGACAGCCAGGACACTAGCGTCTCCATCTGTGGAGAAACACTGTATTTACCCCACAGTGCTTCGGTGCTGATAACTACCACATATGGACCCCAAGTTGTCAGAAACGTCCCAAGAACCACCAGAATGGTGACGAACGCCTTGCATTGGCTCCCAGAGTAGATCAGGCTCTTGCGGCTACCACTAGAAGATGTGGACGTATTGGAGTTCTTGCGGCCGTTCTTCTGAGAGCTGGATTCTTCCTGAGCCACCACCACGCTACCGCAGTAAACCTTGCGAGCTTTGATGCGAGCCACGCGGAAGATGACGCCATAGCAGACCAGCATGGCCACCAGTGGAAGAAGGCAGCACCACGTAACCCAGAAGGCTGTATAGCTGATCTCCTTGTGCCAAGCCACCGTGCAGGTCCACTTGAAGCGGTCAAACTCGAAAGCGGACCAACCGAAAAGCGGTGGAAGGCATCCGACCAGGGAGTGGAGCCACACGTAAACAATAACGAGCACAGCTCGGTTTCCCGTGATTTTCATGGGGTAGATCATGGGATATAATACGGCATAGTACCTAGACGTTGAAATAAAACAGATACAATTCAATCAGTTCCTCATGAGATACACATGACTAGCCAATGAAACGACAAGGGGGTCTTTCTCTAAGACTCTCAAACTGCCAGAAATAAAGATTGGTCTTTACATTTCTCAGATGGGCACAATGGTTTGTGTATTGATAGAGTTGAATAGGTCTGATATTTTTCAATGTGTATCTTGTTCTTAAAAACAGAGGAACTGTTCAAGCAAGACTAGACTTCAGTGTCATAGTGAACTGCAGAATTAAAGAATTACATTATGATTATTGAGTACAGCAGTCAAAAAGCATGTTTCGCCAAGAACTGTCCTTGAATTAACTTGAATTAGAGATTTTATAATAATACAACATGTGATTGAACATTCACATGCATTTACTTATGGGTCAACAGCATTACATTATTTTTTTGTTTCCAATCTGTACAATTTATTTATTAAAAAATATATTAAAAATGCAATTCATGGCTTGAATAAGCATGTTTTCAACTTCTGTAATGAATTTCTGTTTTTGATTTCTGCCGTATAATGTCAAAAATATTATTAAGTAGTTTGGAAAAATCTTTTTATTATTATTTCTTTGGAAGAAATGAAAAACAAAAGTGCTCATTAATAATTAATACCAAATCTAACTAACTGAAACAAACATAAAACAGGAAATTATTTCATAGAGAGGACCCCTGCAAACCCTTATGACCTTGTGTCAAGGTCAATTCATCTTTTAAAATCTAAAATAATTTGACATTTTTATGACATGGTTCAAGCTGTAAAATGCCATGTGGAGTTACTTTTAAAATGAATTATATTGATGTATTAATCATGATGTTTGTAAAAAATAAAATAAAAATACTTTTATGCTGAGAAATATTTTCACATAAAAAAAAAAAAGTGTATATAATAATGTTTAGCTTAACAGATTATGTAAAATTCTGTACACTCACAAGTATAATGTGTAAGGAAAATATGTTTACATGATGGTTACACCACAAGGCCTTTTTTAGAGCCCTTATTTTCCTTGAAACCATATGTAACCAAAGTTCGTTCCTTTTCTTTATCATGAACACTTTTATTGGCCCTTATACTCAAGGATTCCTCAAACTACAGGATATAATAACACAATGACTGACCTGTCAATCGCGATGGCTCCCAGTGTAAGCATGCTAGACGAGCTGACGAGAAGATGGAGGAGTGCTGTGAAGTTGCACCACACCACCCCAAACATCCAATCCCGACGCACAGAGCTGGCCGCAACGAAGGGCAGCGTTAGCACAGACAGCAGCAAATTGGACAAAGTCAGGCTGAAGACAAACTTGTTACTGGGTGTCAGCAAGTAGGGCTTCTTATATAGCGTCACCACAATGACCAGATTCCCCAGACATGCCAATATGGCTATGATGATGATAGAGACAGACTCCAAGACCACGAGCCCACCGTCGTCCAGGCCATTAGTGGAGTTGGCCACCGCTGTCCCATTCTTAGAGCTGTTCATTATGGGATGCTGCTGGCTACCCAGGACTGGACAGACATGTTGACAAACTACAACATATGAGAGAAAAAGCAGCCTGGTTAAATCTGTCTGGAACTTGAGAAATAATCTGGTGTGGTTAATTCAAGGGTGTACTGAGTAAAGTTGTACAATGCAAAACATTGTACAAAAGTGGATTACACACACTCTCACAATGTGCTTTTTGTTAATAAGAACTGAGCTGTGCTGTGAAGAATTCAGAGACCATTTGATCTCAGATTTTAAGTATAAATAAGACTCCTACCAGAATCACAGCATGTGAATAAAATATATAAGTCACATTTATTCAACTATAGGCACACAAAAATGTACATCAGGTAAGCAGGCTTCCAGCAGATGGCTGACAAAAAATAACAATAAGTTTAAAATAATTTGATTTAAGATAATGAGAAATCATATAACTGAGCTGAGAAGAATTCAGAGAACATCACATTTATTCAACTATTTTGCATAATTTGTGTATTATACGTAGGCTACACAAAATATGCAAGCTTTACATAAGGTTAGCAGGCTTACTGTAGGCGGCTGACTAATGATAACAATACGTTTACAGTACTGAGATTAAGATAATCAGAAATTATTTTATAAAAACAATGACAACAAAATCAAATAAACAAAAACAAAAAAATAGTTGGACACATTGCACATAATAATCACTGCATTAGATAACAAAATATCAAACCATAACATATATGTTTAAGTTGTTTACAGTTTATGTGTGACTTAAGTATCCTAATGCGTTTGGGGCCACTGCATGTGGATCTGTCATGCCTCTTCAATAAATCGTTCACCATGATGCCCATTCAATGAACAACCACAGCACAGCAATGTGATCAGCTAGCCGAGAGAGTGAACCGCAAGCAGATTTCTTTCTCAAATTTCCAACAACAGCGATATTTTGCATTGCTCAAAAAATGTGCTCCTGATTCTTTAGATTCAAAATGCCTAGTTTATCCCAATTAAATGATAGATGTATGAATAACGTACCAGCTCCCCGGGCCAGGCGATATCCCGCTATAGTGCAGTGCTGGTTGGTAACTTGCTCCGGCTGGCTTTGTTAGTGAGCGGCGACTACTAACTTTAATCCCAAAACTTTATCCCCTCCTGCAAGATGCTGGGTTTTCTCACGCTCACGCGGAACAAAAAAGCTTTTCGGAGACGCATGCTCGAAGTTTCAACACAATTACAAAGTATCAAACGATTAAGGGATGTTCATTTGTTGCGGCTGTTGCGGTCGGCGGTGAATAAAGAGGCGCTGGTGACGTCACAATGGCGTCGAAAACCCTCGTCTTGAAAAGTTCCCTCCGTCTCTACGGCAGACAGTCCAGAGGGTCTCACTCTCACTCACCGACCACACAATGTGTTCTACTGTCTTCTGATGGGGTATAATATCTATATACACTACAAATTGTTTTGTTCAATCGGTATTTATGTCTGTTTTCCACTAAAAATATCTAAACATGTTCAATCTTAGAGCAACAACAACACATAGCCTAGTATAATAATACAAGTAGGCCTACAATTTAACACTCAAATTAAACTCAGTATATATTCTCCTGTATAGATGTTGTATCTCAAGTAAAGTTATTAAGTTAATCTATCTATCTATCTATCTATCTATCTATCTATCTATCTATCTATCTATCTATCTATCAGAAAGAGCTTTATTGCCTATTATCTATCTATCTATCTATCTATCTATCTATTTATCAGAAAGAGCTTTATTGCCTATTATCTATCTATCTATCTATCTATCAGAAAGAGCTTTATTGCCTATTATCTATCTATCTATCTATCTATCTATCTATCTATCTATCTATCTATCTATCTATCTATCTATCAGAAAGAGCTTTATTGCCAGGTATGTTTACACATAAGGAATTTGTTTTGGTGACAGAAGCTTCCACAGCACAAATAGAATGACAGTGACAGGACAGAGATAATAAAAAGAATAAAAATAGAATAAGTAAACAGGAAAAACACAATATACAAAAATAGACAATAGACGTTATATGTGTATACAGGTATGGTATATTATACAAATACAGAGAAATATAAATAAGTATGGTGTGTTAAATAAACAAATGTATAATTAGTGTTGTGTATTGCACATGTTTATTGCCAAGTGGGAGCATTAACTGTTCATGAGATGGATTGCCTTAGGGAAGAAACTGTTCCTATGCCTGGCTGTTCTGGTGTTCAGTACTCTGGAGCGCTGACCAGACGGCAAAAGTTCTAAGAGGAAGTGGCCTGGGTGTGAGGGGTCCAGACTCCAGAATGATTTTGACAGCCCATATCTACTCACTCTGGATGAGTACAGTTCTTGGAGAGTGGGGAGGGCATTTACCTATCTATATTTGACATCAATAAAACTTTATTGCCATGCTTATTAACATTTACAATATTGCCAATGCATAGGCCTGCCTATTGAAATGCATAGCACATCAAATAAATAAAAAGTAAATACAATTAAAGGGTGAAATTACAGGAATTAAATAACTTTAAATCATCTTGTGGCCCCCATAGTTAAGAAGTACTGCTCGGATGCTGACATTCTGTGAATAGGCAAAATACTATGAATACAAATTTAAACAAAATGTTTTATTTGCTTAGTCTGAATGAGAAATCTGAAAATGAATTAAGTTTCATAACATAGATTCAAATATAATATCAAACACTGTCTGTGTCTGTGTGTGTGTGTGTGAGAGAGAAAGAGCGAGAAGACATTTATGCAACACTAGGTGGCGTATGCATGCTGTGATCATAATGATTGTGTTATATTTATTTTGTCTGCACTATGTCTTTACTTTCCTTCTGCAGTGGAAGCTCCTGTCACCAAGACAGATTCATTATGTGTGTAAACATACTTGGCAATAAAGCTCTTTCTGATTCTGATAAGAAATTATAGCCATTATAAATGTGGGAACACATTAACAAATTTCTGCGTTCATCCACCTCACCTTTTGGGAAATTATCCATAAATGTATTCAGAGTTTTAGCATAATACAGTTAATACTAACACACAACATATATATATATATATATATATATATATATATATATATATATATATATAAACACGTGTTGTCATATTAGTGAAAGATAGTGCATGTGTTTATTTAAAATCACAACCAAGCAGCTCAATCCTCATAGTAATGCATTTCTGCCATCGTTTTGGAATAATTCGGATGAATCTGGAATATATTGGTGGGTAGATGTAGTTCTTTACTTGGCCATTGTTATCTGTGTTGCCTTGAAATGTCTGGAAATAAAAGAAGTCACTCTCTGTCATTCTGAAGACATAAAACACTGTTGTTTTTTCCACAAATCTAATCCCAAAAAGTGAGGTTGCTTACCTTTTGTTCATAATCCTCATCATCTGTGTACTTTGTCCATCTTCTTCCATCTTCACTGTACTCCAGAGTATATGCTGTCACAAACATCTCATTGCGTAACGTTTTGGCCCCCTGTGTTGTAATCCCAGTTATTTTCGTTATATCCTTGAGTTCCACTTGGATCCATGGCTGAATGTCATTGTTCTGTAAATTGCAGACAGTTTAGTGAGGCTTTAGGTTTGTTTGCAGTGTAACAGTGCCATTAAAGGTTTCATTTATGAGGTATGTCTTAGCTACCTTGGCTTGCCATGCATTGACGGTGCCTTGCTTATTTAAGCGTGCATACCAAGGATGCCACTGTCCAGAGTACCAACTGGAGGCCACAGAACTGGCAGTGATTTGAGTATCTTCAATGAGGCCACTTTCCATTCCCAATGGCAGAGAACAACCTGCCAACACAATGAGGAGGTTTGGTATAATATATCTGAACCATATAGGGAAACAAAATCTGTTTGATTTAGTCCATACCATCAAGCTCACAACCAAAGTACTCCAAACGGACAGTTGGGTTGTTGTAAGAATGTGAAGGATGCAGCCTCACGTATCGACCAATCAGAGGTGGGAAAAATATATTCTCCTTCGTATTGGAAGCATCACTGTTCCCTTCAATAGCCTGTTTGGCATTGAAAAACAAAGTTTATTGCTCACATCCTATAATGGGTATTGAGAGGCATTTAAATGATTAACTTGACACAGCATCTTAAAAATGTGGTGCTAAAAAAGCAGTGAGAAGCAGCTTCAAGGCCAAAGCCATCCGTCTATTGCAGTGGTTCCAAGTTACTCCAAGACCCCCTAATGTCTGCAACAAAATTCAAAGGTCCCCCTAGCCCTAGTTTTGTTTTCAGCCTATTTTAATCAATGGCCACTTCTAGTTTCTGTAAAATAGACTACAATCATTTCATATAAACTATACAATTTCAGCATTCCAGATTTTTGTAACTGAATGTTTTACATGACTTTTCATTATATAGGCAATCCAGGTTTTCTAAGACAGTAGGAAAGAAAGCAAACAGCTGCTGAGGAGGTTAATTTAAATAATAAATATATTTTAGTTGTTTTAGCTTGTTTTATCTCATTTTAACCCTTTCATGCATGAATTATGATAACCTCAGTCAGGATTTTTTTCCTATGTGTTTTTATTGCTCTTAGGGCATGAAAAACAAGATTTGATTTTTATTTTATTTTTTTTACAAATTTTTCAGATTTTTTAAGAGATTTTCAGATGTCCACTTGAGTGGACAGCATGCGGTTATGGTTTAAACTGAAGATATACTGTATTAAATATAAGACAATAATCAAACAGATAAAGTATGTGAATTTAACAAACTAATCAATACAATTATATCAAATCATGTGAAAACTATCAAATATATACAAAAAATATAAATGCAAAATATTCCAAAGGCTTCATACAACTTAATACAAGTTGCACATCGCGTATCTTTGATATCAGAACATGAGGACGTGATTCCATCAGAATTTTCTTCAGCCTGTCAAGGTACAACTGTGGAAACCACTCAGATGCTCCCTCCAGTGCACCAGAGTATGGAGATTTACCCTTATTAGCTGATAATTCTGATTATGTTCAAGATGGACATGCACATTTCTATCATAGCCCTCCTCTGAGAAAACCTAGCGATACGTTTTTTCAATCTCATCTGAAATTATCAGTGTTGGGGGTAATGCATTACAAGTAACATGCATAACCCATTCAGATTACTTTTTTGATGTTACAAGTAAAATAATGTGTTACAAGTAACATGCATTACGTAATCAGTTTTGTTTTAATGTTACGAGTAATGTATTGTAACATGCATTACCTAATAAGATTACTTTTTGATCTAACAAGTAATTAACTACACGTAATGTGCGTTACCTAATCAGATTACTTTTTGATGTAACAAGTAAAGAAACGCATTACAAGTAACATGCATTACGTAATCAGATTACTTTTTGATGTTATGAGTAAGGAAACGCATTACAAGTAACATGCATTACGTAATCAGATTACTTTTTGATGTTATGAGTAAATAAACACATTACAAGTAACATGCATTACATAATCAGATTACTTTTTGATGTTATGAGTAAAAAAACGCATTACAATAACGTGCATTACGAAATCAGATTACTTTTTGATCTAACAATTAAAGTAATGCATTACAAGTGTCATACATTATGTAATCACATGACTTTTTGCGATGTCAATGAAAATTACATTCTAATAATACAAATACATTTATTTACAGTAAAAAAGTCACTGCAGATTAAGTTTTTAAGTTTTAAGTTTCAAAAACAATATTCACATTATAATTATGAATTGTAGCTGAAATATAGCCATTGCATGCATGACGTCCACTACAGTGGACATGTGATTAATCAGATTTTTCTCAATATGAAATCAAAACTTGGAAAATTTTACTGTGATATGACTCATTAGATATTGCTTGATGCTGCAATATTTTTTTTACCTACAAGAATCTTCTAGGATAGAAGGAATGGGTGGATATTCCGGAGTAACTTGGCATGTCTGACTGACCAAAACGGCTTGCCAGTTGGTTGCAATTTATAGGATGATGCACCAGGGTCCAGTGAAGAGATTGATGTGCAACTTTGCCATAAAAACCCGTGCAAATTCCAGAAAATGCTTTTTTAATAGCTGTCCACTGTAGTGACCACTATGCGTGAAAGGGTTAAATCATTAAGGCCACCTTGGAAGTTTGCTTAGGCCCCCTAGTGCTGGGATAGGCAACTTCAGTCCTGGAGGGCCACTGTCCTGCAGAGTTTAGCTCCAACCATAATCAAACACACCTGAACAAGCTAAACAACACTGTTGGGAACAGTTCATTTCAAATGTAATGCGTTACAATATTGCTTTACTCCCTAAAAAAGTACCTAATTGATTTACATGACTTTTTCCTCACCTGAGGTGGACTTGCTTGTTTGTTTTTTAATAACAAACCCCTTTTACTTAGTATGGTTGAACTGGATCATCGAAGGTCAGTAGCAATAAAGTGAGCTTAAATACATAAAGTATATTTGTTTTATTTAACATAATTAATTAGGTTGGTGTAATATTTTAAGTTTGGATTACACTGTTTTATTCATTTTGAGGAGGAATACTGAATCTGCTTTTGTGCAAGTGAGATGAGTAAATGCATGCTCACACTTAGTCTAGAACTACAGTCAATAACCATCATGTTTACAAAGTGTCGATCAATAAATGGGAAAACTCTACAAAAAAAGTTACTGAGATATTTTGTTGTAAATTTAAAAGTAATGTGTTACTTTACTAGTTACTTAAAAAAAAGTAATCTGATTACTTGCGTTACCCCTAACACTGTTAATCAATGTCTTCAGGATTACTAGAAAGCTGAGGCAGGTGAGATTTATCAGGGTTGGAGCAAAACTCTGCAGGAGCATAGCCCTCCAGGACCGTCCCTGCCCTATTGTGTTTTCTATGTTTTTACATAGAAAAACAACTAAAAAGCAGCGAAGTGGAATGGAAAAACGTGTTTAGTGTGAACAGTTTGCTGAAATGTACATTTAGTGTACAACCACACAGAAATAGTCACTTGCCTTTCTGACAGTATCACTGTCTCCCTTGTAGAAGATCCACTTCTTTTTGTCTGTACTGTAGGAAATGGTGTAGTTCTGCACAAAATGATGTGCAAAGTAATGCTTGGCTCCCTGTGTGACAACTTTACTAATCGCTACTGGCCTCTGAAAGTCCACCTGGAAAGCAGGATACAGCCACCTTAAGTTACTGGTCATTAGCATTCTTTATTTATGGGCTAATTGTCTACACACCATTATGATTGGTTACCTGAATATGCTGTCCTGTCTTTGTTGTACTCCATGCATTGTATTTTCCTGTATTATGTAGTCTGGCCAAATGAGGATACCATGGTTCTTAAACACAGAGTTAAATGTGTTAATAGTATGACCAACCATGACTATAGTACATAAAAAGCTATGCTTTCAGATCCTACCTTTATAGTCTGATGCTGTTATGTGTTCATCTTGCACAGTTCCAGACCTGAGACCAAGAGGGTGATCACAGACTGCAAAACAGACCAGGTAAGATTTTAAGATCTGACAAAATCTGTTGTTTTCGTGTAATAAGATCAGCATGATAAATTACCATATGTCTATGTCATACCGTTATCTAACACAAGAAATAGGGTCTGCATTCCTCTCTGCTGTGAAAGTCCAACTTCAGACTCCAGCTGCCAGAGACCAGGCTTTGAAGGCAGCATTTCCAATGTGGCAAATCCACCTAAATGATGGGGGCTGAGTGTGAATGGCTTTTTTAGGTCATCTAGGTAAGTAGATATCTTCGAACACCACTACAAACCTGGTAAAAGTGGGTAAACACCCTGACGGTGGTCCTTTAACTCCTTATTTATGAATGTTTGACCATGGAAATGGACACTGTGGAGGTCTTTGGGAGAGCCCATGTTGATCAGATGCCACTTCACTAGCTGATTTGTGTACATTCTAAGTCCTTTGAGACTGTAGATAATTCCATTGATAGCTGATGAAATAAAATGTACAAATAGGATAGTATAAATATTAAGTAATTTTATGTAAAACTATTTTTTTATCTCAATACTTGCACAAAAAAAATAGCTGAAAATAACTTTCTTACCGTCAAACTTTAAATTATCATGAAAGTTTGGATCCATGATTGCTCTTCTGTTTTTCCTTTCAATCCTCTCCCTATTCTCCTTGTAGTACCAGCTCTTATTCTCATCAAACGTCATAAAGAGCAGGACAAACTCTCTTCTGTCCACAGGCTTTTTAGCCAGTGTACCCTTCCTACACACCAGAAGTGGCCCGATCAGCCCAGAGTTCATATCTCTCTCCTATGCACGAAAGTAATTCAGTTTAAGTGAAAATGAATAATAGTCATTTTGCACTCGTTTTTATCCAAATTAACTTACAGTACATTCATTAAATGGATAGCTCCCTGGAGCAATCTTGGGTAAAGTGCTTGCTCCTTGAAGGAATATGAAGGAACATTCATGCTTACAGGATTCACTGCAGAGTAGTAGGCCCATGTTCGACAGTCAGATTCATTATTTTGAGGTCCAGATTTGGAATTTATAGTCCACATGTAGGTAAAGGTGCTGTTTGGTTGAACTGCGTCGTCCTGTTTGAACCAGTATGGTGATTCGTCATCATAACTCAGGCCTTCCATTTGTTTTAAGTATTTTACTCCTTTTGCATGCAAAGAGTAAGCACGGCTGGCACGGTTCCTGAAAAATACCTAGCACAGAAAACAGGAATGTAATTATTAATGTTTATTTCGATTTGCTTCTAATTCTCATTTCTGCACAAGCATGTTCATATATTTAATGGTGTACCAGAACAGTCTGATCAACTTCAGCTTTAATAACCGGACCCAGAATTCCCAGGTGTTCATCCATTTCCCCTCGGATGTCTTGGATACTAAAGGCGCTGTCCAGGTACTTTCTGAACACCACTTTTTTGAAAGCTGTGGGCCTTTCGTTTTGAGATGTTTTATCAAGCCTCCTTTGGAAACATAAAACAAAGTAATTTCACAAATTAATTACACTCTTTATTTTTATTTCTAGAAATGCAAAATGTATTATTATTTGAAATGCATGATGCCGACAGTACCTCTGCCCATAGCCAGCATAATCCCATTCTTCCTCTTCAACTGAGATGAAATAAGTCCTGGTATTCTTGTCTCCAGCCATTTTTAAGAAATGCTGGGATGTTGTATCAAGAAATGGGCTTTGAACATCTGCCGTTTTGCTATAAGGGTCTTTGTACTCTACATATTCATATTCTTCTGGGGGATCAAACATACTATCAAAATCTGGTTCCTGCCCTTGTTTTGGAACATATAAATCATAATCATTGAAATCCCGTCTTGGCACTCCTATGACGATGGCCTTCCCCATCAAGTCGTCCTCACTCGAGACAGGCTTGGTTCCCACAGAAGGTCCAAAACCTCTTGGAGAAAGACCCCTTGGAGAAAAAGCAGAACGTGGCTGAGGCTTATACTCTTTCCTTTTCTTTGTCTTCATGCCATGTCCTTTTTTCGGCTTTACCCTTTGGTGAACTACTTTTTTTTTCTTTTCACTCTTTGGCTTACTTAAATTTGCTGTGTCTGTCATGTATTTTTTCATGTGATCTGGGATCTCCATATGAACAAGTTCGTGTTTGCCTTCATAACCCCAGTGCTCTTCTTTTGGGTCGATATGAGATGTGAGTATGGCCTCGCTGTGATTGTTCTTCAGATAGATGACCACTTCCTCTTCACCTTCGCTTTCTGAGCCGTTTGTCTTCTGTGAAACATTGAAAGGGCCAAGAGAAAAGGATGTACTTTCTTTACTGTCTAAAGGGAAGAACTGTGATGCATTCCTTGAAATTTCACTGTGAGATTGCATTGAATCATTAGTGGATGATGTTATGTTCTCTGTTATTTCAGGTTCAAGGTGGAGGCTGAAGTCAGACAAGGTTTCATTTGAAGATTCAGACTCATTGCTCTGTGAGGTGCTGTTTCTCAAAGGCGAAGACAAATTGAGATTAAAAATGCTATCAGTTTCAGAATTTATCTGCGAAAACATCTCACTGGTGTTATTCCCTTTTGTGCTGTTGAGTTCCAGAATCCTTGTTGTGTTTTCAGTTAGTTCACCAATGTCCTCTAGTGTGTCCAATACTGAGACATCATATTCCAACCTAGTCGTTAAATCTGTTGAAATTTCTAAGGGATAATCAATGTCCAGAAGGACAAATTTCTCCTCAACTTGTGTCTCTGAGATATTGGACAGAGAGTCAGGACTAGGCACGTTGTATATGAAGACGTGACCCGAACTATCCCGGTCACCATCTGCTACGTCAGTGCTATTTTTAGCGTTTAGCTCTTCTTGAATAACTGTTTTGTTTACTAAGGTTTGGTTTGATAGCAGGGGCTTCAATGCAGATGTATTTAAAGATGCATTTTCATCCTCCATGGAGATGTTTCTTTCACCATTTGGAGCATCAGATGAAGTGATACTTGTATTAGTGGGGAAACTGTGTGTTTCATTCATTGTGTTGGTAATGTTTGTTTCAATTATTGGAGCACGAGTAGTATTAGCAGGGACACTTTCTGTCTCTAATGATGAATTGCCGTTTTCTGCTATGTTTGCATTCATTTGAATATCCAGAGTGTCGTTTGTGGAGACACTTTCCGTTTCATTCACTGGCTTTGTTGGTAGACTGCGAACCTTTCTTTCTACAACCGAAAAATGTGAGATAATACTGTCTGTTTCATTGTTTGACATGTCCTCTGAAATGGAATCAAAAATGCTCACTATGTCTAGCAATGCCTCTTCTTTGCTCTTATTCAAGACTTTATATGAAGATTGTATCTTGTCCAAACCAGCCGCCTCAGCTGATAAACCATGAGTCTGAGTTTGATTGAAAGTTCCTAAAGTAACATTGTGTGATTTGTATTTGTCCAACTCGTTACTTAGGGCCGGACGTTTTGTCTCAACAGTCGGCAATAAATCATCATCATGATGATCTGGCATCGAAAGGCCAATTTGCTCAACTTCAACTGCTAAGTTGGCCGGACTTTGTGCCTCAACAGTCGGCAATAAACCATCATCTTCATCTAGCATTGAAAAATCAATTTGCTCAACTTCATCTGCTAAGTTTTTGAATGTCCTCAAGCCTAAGAAGTCTGCATAGTTTTCAGTATCCTCGTCAACCATGCCAGGGTTTACTGGTTTTGGTGCCTCTTTTTTGATGTCAGTGATGGACACAGGTTTCCATACAGTGAATTTATCTGACTTATCTGGCTCATAATCATATTCCATTACATAATCTCTGAAGCATTCAACATCGTTGAATTTCACCCTCATGCCTTTAGTGGAATCATGAGAGTTCAATGATGCTAAAAGCCAAACACCTATAAAGTGGAGAGTGTCATATATGAATGTGGAGAATGTGTATAGTCAATATTTAAATCTTAAAATAAAATAAAAATTATAAGTAATTTGGATACTCACCTATATTAACCATGTTCATAGAGATAGTTTCGCCAGTCATGGGAAACAGACTGAGTACATCCTCTTCTCTGTTTTTTAGTTCAAATGTATGGCCATAAAAAGTGGCAGTCTGGATGTAATCTTGATCGCCAACATTCGACACATGCCAGGTCACAATTTCACCATGACAAAATCCCAGTTCTTGGCCACTTTCATAAACATAACCATTGATTGCTGTAAGAGTTGATGCAATAAATACATTATTTACCATATCATACCATGTATGAATCGACAACACTGACATGATTACATCAGAAAATCACTCACTGTGCATAACATTTGATATGTAAAACTCTGGATCATCTATTTTAACTCTTTTGGGGTCACTGCAGTGTGTGTTAATGTTCTCATCATGGTACCAGCTCTTGTTCTCATCAAAAACTGTAAACATGGCATGCTGTTCTTTGTCGGCTTTTAGCTGAAAAAGAGAAGAATTGCTTTCGAGTGAGCTGCTTTGCGACCATCTCACTTAGCATGTCAACCATAATAGCGCCTCATAACTTCAAAACACTCTACATAAGCAGCAACTCCATAAACCATTACTCACATTTGATGTTAGCTTGTCACTAAGGTAACAATGTGGAACTCTATGCACAAACCGCTATATATATATTATATACAACTTATAGATAGACCTATTTTGCATTTTTGAAAAATGCAATGTAGCTTTCCTGTAGCAACGCTTTCCTTACTTGCAACGCTAAGGTCATGGTTCAATTCCCAGGGAAAGCAAGACCTGATAAGAAAAATGTGTACCTTGAAATGCAATGTAAGTCGCTTTGGATAAAATGTACATGAAAAAAATAAGTATAGCTGTATTTATCACCACATTCTGATATCGTCTTATCTGTAAATGGTACACACAATGTCGCCCTATACTTATTTTAGGCTAAAAAAGTTTCTTACTTTGCTGCCTACTGGTTGGAACAGTCGTCCCATACAAGGTGCTCCTGTGATGCCTTATATAGAGCCATTATATAGAATGGATTCATTTGAATTATTTGAGCATCTGACTCTGATTCAGTGACCTAATATTTCGCAAACAGAACACTTACCTGTATATTCTTTTTGGTGAGAGACTGGCTCTTACAGATGAGAAGAGGACCCACAAGACCAGACGCAATGTCTCGAGGAATGTCCACTGCACTGTGGTACATCCTGGTCAGACATCTGGGGTCACTGTCCATTGGTACATCTTCCTCAGACACACTCCATGTATAGGTGTAGGTCTCTCCTGGCTGAATGCCATGTGTCTGGTTCCCTTTCAAATAAACAGCAGGTTTGTTTAAATAACTTTTCTCGGTTCAGTCACACTTAAGCTTTTATTTTACGATTTTACATGTATCTTCGCCATGGATAAAGAAAGTTTATAGATTAGAGCTGCATGATACTGGGAGAAAAAAACAGACGATTATCAAAGGCTGTGATTTAAATAAATATGCATTGTTTGTTTCAGAGTGAAGCTGTTTCACTGTTCATTTACACGTGTGATAATTGTGTTTTCAGTGTATCGGAGCAGCTCAGTTCACAGTAAATGAACCACAGAGTCACAGTTATGTTTAGTTTCATTGTGTTTTAGTTTGGTTTTCCATGTTTCCTGATTCATAATTACCTAGGTTTCTGATGAATTACACGTGTATCATTTAGCTCCCTTGTTTGCTTCTCTGTATTCCCTGTTTTGTTCAGTTTATTGTCTTGTATCATCAGTGTTATACATGGTTGTCATTGTTTCCTCCTGCGATCTCCTGCGATTTCTGTGTAGATTTAATAAAGACTCTTTTTGTTATCTACTCCTTTTTTTCATGTGCTTCACTGAAACAAAAACTGGATCATGAGCACAGTGGCGCACTTACCTCTGAAACAAGCAACGCATATAATTATTGAATTCAATTGCAGCCTTCGCGATTTGATAATCACACTAAGCCATATCGCTATTTAAATTTTATTTAGATGAATTGTGCAACCCTATATTAGAGATATCAGAACATCTCATAATGATGTATGCTTATTTAAATAGAGATACAGTGATGAATTGCATGCGTGTGGTGCAGATTCATAGATATTAGACGAACCTCCCTCAGGATAATTGGCTCCTTCTGCTGCTTTATCAATTGTCAGTCCATGAGGAT
Source organism: Squalius cephalus (assembly GCF_949319135.1). Classification (NCBI taxonomy): domain Eukaryota; kingdom Metazoa; phylum Chordata; class Actinopteri; order Cypriniformes; family Leuciscidae; genus Squalius; species Squalius cephalus. The sequence goes on from NC_137130.1 coordinate 13,098,460, forward strand.
AGATACTATACGGACGTGATGCTTTGTTTTTAAAGACAATCTATAGAAACAACATCACAATCATCATGCATCCTGACCAGAAACATTGGAGATATTATACTGTTTACCTTTAATCACAAGATAAAATAATATAATAATGATTAGAGCTGCGATTATGTGAGAAGCTGTACCTTTATGACATCTCTGATTTGGGCTCTTATCACTGGCCCGAGAATCCCAAGCTCCTTCTTTCTCTGCTTTTCTTCCGCTCTCTCTTTAAACGTGCTATCCTTATACTGGGTAAACACAGCTTTTTTGTATTCTTTACCTATCCGCTGAGACCCCTGCTTTAAATATTTTGTCCGGAAATCCCTGAGTGGAATAAAGTGAGAAAAAAACATTAGAATGGAGCTCACACAAGAGCATGTCCTGTTGATGAATCATGACACACACATACCCATCAATGTTTTTTGGCATATTTGGAGCATAATCCCAAGTGATCTCTTCTGCTGCTATATAGTAAGTCCACTCTTGGCTTTCTTGTTTCTGCTGGATAGTAATTTGTCTTTTTGGTGCTGTGTACTCATCACACGTCCTGATACTCAGATATCCATGCAACCCAGCTGCAAATATGACATCACATTTACTGTGTATGGCACTGTAATCACTTTTATAAAAGTACAAACTGTCAGAATTAATAGTTATTCTACAAAGCGATGAAATAGAGACTGTATATGTTAGTGTTTTAATGAATAATTCATGTTTTTTGGTTTCTCTGGCAGGTCTTACCTTCCAAGTGCCTGCTAATGTGAGAGGAAAAGAGCCAGCGGCCGGGGTGGACACCAGTCATACTGGCACTAGTGCCAGTTCCACTAATGATGCCAACAGCTGAGGTTTTGTGCCCATCATGCAGAAGGACTTGCCCATTGAAGTGTACAGAGAAGAGCTCTGGCTCAGAGCTCATTCCCAGCAGGTGCCAGCTGACTTTGGAGTGAGCACAGATGTCCAGATCTGGAGGATGACAAGAAGTTTTATGCGTAAGTAGATTTGCAGAAATGACCATGCTATGTGTGAAATACATCAAACCAACCTGGTACAGTGCCATTTGTGTAGCCATTTATAGTGTATTTGACATCCTGTGCCCGCGCAGGGTCCCCTGTGCTGTACCAGCTCTTGCTCTCATCAAACACTCCGAACAACAGCACAGCCTCCTGATGGAAATGAATCTGATTTCCGGAGCTGTCTAGGGTGCCTGTGGGACAAGGACATATTCTTCTAAACAAACAGAGCTGTTTATAGTTGTGTAATTTCTGGGAAAGTCAAAATGATAAGCTGGGGACACTGCATTGTTGAACATTTGAAAATGAGTTCAGCATGTAGCCTACAGGATGATGATGCATCATTCAATGTATTACATTATTTGACTGAGGCCACATTCTATATCTGAACTCCCATAAAATTTCAGGACTTTCAACCATATTCTAAGAAAAAACGCGCCGTGTGGACTGGACAACTAGTTGTCTGTCACATCAGTGCGAGAGTGCCTCTCAGCTGCATAAACTTGCGTCTTCCGTGTTTTGCGGGTTTTCTTAGTTACGATAACTTGCAGTGACAGAGATAAGAGCTGTGTGATATCTGAACGTTTTAGATCCCAATACATCCAGTCACTGTTCTCTAATGGGGCTCATGCTAGTTTGGTGTTCTGCTCTATAAAAGCTGCTGTTGTTGGTTAATGAAGATTTGACAGATAAACTCGACACGTTCATACTGACAGCAGGCCTATTCGAGACGTTACTGTAAGATGTGCGAATGAGACATTCCGAGATGCACATCAGTAAGTAAATGCGGTTGTCAATCTTCAAGACTGACAGTGTGAATGTAGCCTGAATGATTCGGTTTCTACAAAAATCACCATTTAAAATCCATAACAGGTCTGCAAGGATTTATAAGAGTTGAAAATAGAATCACAGTTTTAACCAAAATGAAATCTCTGGTTTAACATTTGAAAGACATTATGTATGGATAAAATAAAATGATTATTATTATTAAATGCTATTTTTTTATTTTACAGTACAATGGTAGCACTAGTATTAGGCCTATTATTAGTTATATTATTGCTATAATAAAATATTCCATTATTGGTTTCACTGTATTAGAGGGTTCTTACCTACTGTATAGTATACTACAATTGACAGTAAATCAACGTTTCCATTTTAAATCTTATATTTAAAATATAGCAGCTTTCTAAAGGGAGCATCTTGCCCCCAGAGTTTCACTTGAGCTTTTCACTTAAATATATAAAAAAAAAGAAGTGTATTGTACAAATCTAAATGAATTATGTCCACAACACTTTTAATATCTAACATAGAATACATTTACAGACCACTATAATCCTTGTCGAAAATATATAATTTAATCTCATAACTGTTCAGATGGAATATATTTAACAGTCAAGGAAATAACAGCATAGCTATTTAGCAAATGTGTTGAGATTAGATGTAGTGGTCAAAAGGAAAAAGATAAAGGGGAGTCTTAACCCATCTAAGCACAAATGTCATAATAAACATCACATTTTAAATCCAGGATCTAGTTTTTTTTTCTCTCACATACCTTTCTTGCAGATCAGCATAGTGCCTATTAACCCTGTGTTGTAGTCCTTGACAATGTCATAATGGGAAAGGTATGTGTAGGTGAGGCATGGGGGGTCCGCAGCTGTCGGGGTCACCTCAGATGTCACCTCCCAATAGTATGTGTGCTCTTGGCCGGGGAGAATGATGTCATCCTTTTTCTCAAGAAGTGACGTGTTGTCAAAGTATGAAGATCCTATATGGAAACATTAGTGGTGCAAAAAGGTTGCAGCTTCATCATACACAAATTAAACTAATGCTGATATGAATGAAACTAATGATGATGTATACGAATTAAACTAAACCATGTATCTTGGTTAACAAATTGTACTTAAAAACATGGAGATATTGTATAGGTAAATATTTATTTATGACTCAATGCTTTGGACTTAGGTACAGCCTGTGGTTAATTTGTATCCTGGGTTAATATTTCCAAAGAAATCAAACACAGCTGTTTGTGTTGCTCAAGGTGTTTACTCAACTAAATGATGACTACTAAAATAATCCATAATGTCCTTTAAACAACATTCCTCTTGAAATGTATCATCTCTATTATTTCATAGCACCATGTCTACTTGTTACTAAAATGCTCTACATTTCAACACTATTGCATCAATCATACTGTTACCGCAAACACATCAGAACACACCCTCTGACTGCTTCTCGTAAGCAATGCCGTGTGGGTGGATGCTGCAGGGATGATCAGCCATGTTCTTGAATGTGACGACGATTGTGTCGCCCTCTTGTCCGCGTAATGTAGGCCCAAGTAACCCTAGAACATTCGTTTTGAACAATCATAATTTAAAACTTAATGTAACAGTAGTGTAAATGACTTATGCATAAGCATGTATTTTCATGCATTACTAATTGGATTTTAATGTTGAAACAAAGTCAATAGGTGTTCGAAAACAGGTACCTGAAGACAAGGGATGTGTTTTAGGCTGTGTGAATCCCTCATTGTACTCCCTGTATACTACTTTTTTATACGATGGTCCAGTCCTGTGTACAACAACAATAAATATATTGCTAACATGATTTTTTATATGAAAAATATGAAAAATAACCAATATATGCTGGTTTAACATTTTGTCTATTTTTTTTTTCATATAAAAATGACCTTGTTTGCCTTGCATGTAAAATTGATATTTAAAATATTTTGTTTGAATGCTACTTCTTGTCAGATAATAAACTGTCTCAGGACAGATATGTAATTATTTGATACAGTTTTACAACAGTGAGTTACTTTATCTCTGAAATACCCAAAGAACCCAGCAAATAAAAGACAAACATTTAATATAACTGCTTAGAAAAATACAAGAATCAATTTGAACCCCAACAAATAATGTTATTTATACCTTTGGTGTCCGGCAGATGTGTAGTCCCAGTTAATATTAACAGCTGCAATGTAATAGCGTCTCTCCACAGCTGTTGCACAATGACACAGGAATGCCAGAAGGGCCAAACCACACAGGGCCCCTGGCCAGGAGTGGAGTTTCATATCTGACAATGAAACTCCAGGTAGAAACGGTCTGTTCCGGAGTTTAGGAAGTTCTGAACTTTCAGGGAAATGACAGTGAGCTTTATATCCCCCCACCCCTTTGTTGAATACACACAGACACAGACACAGACACATGCACAAACACACACACACACACACACACACACACACACACACACACACACACACACACACACACACACACACACACACACACACACACACACACACACACACACACACACACAGAGAGAGAGACACACACTTTCACTTGCACTTTCAAGGGCAGCACACTATCATTATTAAAAAAACTGAAACTTCTTGTTTTTGTTTAGTCATCATTAGTACTCTGAGGCTTTTTGAACATGTAAAACTATTTTATTTTATGTTGACAATAATGGAAAACACTAAGTTTCCATGAACATATTCACTCTTAGAAAAAAGGTACAAAGCTGTCACTGGGGTTGTGCCCTAAGGTACAAAAGCTAAAAGGTACCAATATGTACTAATACGTACTTTTAAAGTATGTACAATTTACAGGTAAATAAGGTACGAAGATGTACCTTTTTGCTTTTGTGCCTTAGCATATTGCCCCGCAGTGACCTGATCTTCTTTTCTGAGTGTGTTTGTCAGTGCCATTTGAATCCCTCCCTTTGGGAACAAATGCTACTTAGTGTAGAATCTTATAATTTGTGCATGCAGGCATAGATTACACATGCACAAATATTGCAAATTTTCATAATGCAACCAACTCACTACTATCTGCACAAAATGAAGAGGTTCTACTTCTACACCGTAATCATGAAATCAGAACTAAATGAATGTGAGCTTCAGTTTCCTGTGAAATACCATCGTAACACTATTCCGCCCCAGACACCAATTAAATTATAAGGATTTACTCATAATCCCTTTAATTTCCCTTGAATAGTTTCTTAATACATTGTTTGTTTACAGTGTACAAGTTGCATAAATGTGTGAGTAAAATGAGTCATGCATCTGAAGATTACTGTCTGGACTTTGTGTGCACTTACCTCCAACACTATGAGCATCACGTCATATAATAATAACAATAATAAAGAAAATTATTACAAACCAAACTTTATGTGATTTGGCGCATGACTCACACATGACCACATTCCCTAAGAAGTGCCTGTTGGGTGAAGACATAGGCTACTTGAAATTTCCTAACAAACTACCCTTGTTAAATGTTCCAGACACAAGCTAATAAACAAAAACTTATTTATTAAGCCTTAAATACTCTACAGCATTAAATAGCCTACACTTTAAAATGTACAGCATTGAACTGCATGCTAAAAGTGATGGGGAAATGTCGTTTTGTCATCTGAAGAGAAAGCACTCAATTATTCAGTCTTACATAAATACTGTATAGCCAACAAATACTTTCAATCCTAAAGTAAACTAACAAAAATACACTAAAACTTCAGAAGATATTTTTCCTGTTTATTTTTTTCTAGAAACATTTTAACACTTTATTCATTATCCAACCAATAGCCTAAATAAAATAAAAAATTACATTCAGTGATTAAAAATCAATCCTAAAATCCTCTTTAGCGGAAAAACTGTGGCTAAGGATCATTTTAATATTCATCAGCTAACCGAGCCCTCGCCGTTGAAAGCCAGTGTGATCATATTAATATTAATAAGGAAAGCCTGTTGCCCTGCAACGTCAAATAAAACGATGACGTAGCTTTTGATGTACGCATGCGCAAAGATGCGGAAGTCGTGGGCAGGTTGTTTGTTTGGAGTGAGAACATATGGACAGGTAAATAAAGCACCGAATATGAATCTGTTTGTGCTTCATCACGACATTCACATTATAATTGACAATATCCTGTAAATATCCTTTCTTGTAACTGGACGCTGCACTACTTTTTTCATTGCGTTACGAACATCAGAACAATCAATATCGAATTGCACAATGTTGGAAATGTGATGATCCACATCATTGCAAATCCTATTATTAATTTGCGTTGTATTTAATTTTTTTTTACAAAAAGAATGTCTATTTCTATGTTTCTAAGATCATAGCAAGTCATTATCGTCTATAGTTATTATTCATTTTGTAGTTTGATGTTTATAAACAGTGCTGTACTGAAAGATTTAACATTTAAACAATGTCTTTGCCTTCACATAAGACACAATGTTCATGTTCCTTCCATTCCGAACCATCTGTAAACACTAAACCACAATGTTCCATGATTTCATCGCTGCATGTTTTGGTTGACTCATAATTTGTGCTTGTGAATCATGTTGAAAATAAAGCACTAGATACAGAAGGCTGCAGGTCTTGATAAATTAGAGACCAATCTGATTTATTATTTCATGAAAACATGTATAATTTTTCAGTGTTATGAGTCTGGTTAATATGATTGTCTGATGTTTTCTCAGTGATCCTGTTCATCCTCCTATGACCAGCCTCAGCTCACGTTCTCCATAATGGCCCGGTCATCCTCCTCTTCCTCCTCCTCTTCTTCATGCCGCTGCTGCTGTCCCTGCTCGCGGCTGTGCTCAAGATCTTCAGCCTACACTTTGGCTCTGGGTCTGGGTTTTGTCACCTTGGGAACCAGTCGTATCCTATTACTAAAATTCTCAGCCAATGAAGGTAACATATTACACCACCATGGAGCAACTCGATGTATGATTCCTTAATACCATCAATAGATAACTTTACTTTTTGCAATGTAGAGAATTTTAAATATTGTTAAATCTGTCCTTTTCTAAATTACAGAAAACAAATATGACTTTCTTCCTGCATCTGTGAATTTAATGGCAGAGGCCATCAAACTAGTATTTTGTTTAGTGATGTCAGTACGGGTGATCATTCAAGGTGAGTCAGATTTGTTGTCCCAAAATACCATTCTCATACCATACTCATTAATATACTAAGCTATACTGTATATACAGTCTGTTGGATTGTGATGTATGTCATTATTTCAGCATATGAGTGATTTGTTATGGGACTAGAACTATTGCTTTTGTTTTCCAGAGGGCCGCTCTTATAAAGATTTGGGATGTTCATCTGGTGCCTCTTTTCTCAGCTACCTGAAGTGGTCTGTTCCTGCATTCCTCTACTTCCTTGACAACCTTATAATCTTCTATGTGATGACCTATCTGCAACCTGTATGTTGGATTATTAAAAACTTTTAGTGATTTATAATATGTTAGTAGTGAAATAACAAATTTAATTGCATTTACTACTTACCTATATAAATAATAATAATAAAAAAATCTTCTGACATTAGTGTAATTAAATTCATATAAAAAATAAATACATTTATTTATTTACACTACCGTTCAATAGTTTGGGGTCAGTGAGATTTTGCATATTCGATATTGATTGTTCTGATGTTCGTAACACAATATAGTTTGGGATCAGTGATATATTTTTTTTAATGGTTTGGGTAGAAGTTTATTTGTATTTATTTGATTAAAAATACAGTTAAATCAGTAATATTGAGAAATATTATTACAATTCAAATGTTTTCTTTTTGAATATGTTTTGAAATGTAATTTATTCCTGTGATGGCAAAGGTGAATTTTTAGCAATCATTACTCAAGTCTTCAATGTCACATGATCCTTCAAAAATCATTCTAATTTGCTGCTCAAGTAACATTTATTTGGGAGTATTATCAGTATTGAAGACAGTTATGCTGCTTATTTACAATTTTTTGTGTAAACCGTGTTACATTTTTTTTAGGAATCTTTGATGAATAACATTAACATTATAAATGTCTTTACTGTTACTTTTAATTAGCAATGAATGTAATTAATCATTTTTTTCTCATGTTTTAATAGGCTATGGCAGTAATGTTTTCCAACATCGTTATTTTTACAACAGCCCTTCTCTTCCGAGTTGTTCTGAAGTAAGTACTGGCATTTCTTGTTATCTATCTGTTATCTATCCTTGAAATATATCCATTGTTGACTTTTCATCCTTTGGCCTACAGGAGGCGCTTGTCTTGGGTGCAGTGGGCATCTGTGATCATTTTGTTTCTGTCCATTGTGTCGTTGACCACTGGCAGTGGTGACCAGCATGCCATCGCCGTACATGGCCTCCACCCAGCCAACATTTCCACCCCTTCCAACAGCTGTCTGAAATACGCCCATCCCGAGCTAAAGCATCAAAACCATAATGAAACGTACTGGCGTGAGCTGTGGGACAGTCAGCTCATCCACAAGCTGAACAGCTTCGGCCTGGGTTACGTCCTACTGCTGCTGCAGTGCTTCATCTCTGCGCTGGCCAACATCTACAACGAGAAGATCCTCAAAGAGGGGGAGCAGCTCGTGGAGAGCATCTTCATCCAGAACAGCAAGCTGTATGTGTTCGGTTTGATCTTCAACAGCCTCACGCTGCTCCTGCACTCTGACTACCGTGAATTGACGCTGCACTGCGGCCTCCTCTACGGCCACAACATCTTCTCCATCGCCCTGGTCTTCGCCACAGCCGCTCTAGGCCTGTCGGTGGCTTTCATTCTCAAGTTCCGTGATAACATGTTTCACGTTCTGACGGGTCAGATCACCACGGTCATCATCACTGCGCTCTCTCTCTTCCTATTTGACTTTCGCCCATCGATGGATTTCTTCCTGCAGGCGCCTATAGTACTGCTAGCCATCTTTATCTACCACAGCAGCAGACTGAAAGATCCAGAGTACACTCTGCTGCAGGAGAGGCTCAGGGTCATCAATGGAGAGGTGTTTGAGAGGTCAAGAGGGGTAAGGGTCAAATATAGACTTGCTTCATTTTAAGACGTAGGTCACTTGCAGCTAAGCTAATCATTTGTTTAATTCGACCCATTCGTTTCCACCTTAATTTTTGAAGTGCACACTGACAGTTTAAACAAGGGGCTCTTTGTAGAGGAGATCTGGCAAACTATAATCTGATTAAGTAGTGTGGAAGAGTAAGAACCCGGAATTCCTAATAAAGAAAACGTAATTTGGAGGAGCAAAGCCCTACCTTAGATTATTGCATTATTTAGATCAAATATATCATGCAGCAGGGAATTCTATTAGAGGCTTGTTGGCAGTTCTATAGAACGCATTCTTCTGAGACGCAGCCGAGTGGAAAAGACCCGTTTTTTTAAAAGTTCACTTTAACTTCTTTCTGATTTGATAGCATTTAAAATAGCCGTGAGACTGCGCAACGTTCAAATTAAGACCCCCATGTCTAACGGATGTTTACAGAGAAAAATGACTTAAAAGCAACTCAGTGTAACGCAAAAACGAGAGAACCAGCCGTGCTTGTTTCAACAACCTACAAAGTTCCAAACGAGTTTGTGTTGTCCATTTAGTAGGGGCCGATTTACACAGAACGCATTTGTGTGTGTTTTTCACGTCTTTTTTAATATAGACATTTGCTAGACGTAAGTATTTGACTGGTCCTTCGCTTCTCATTGCCCTTTTGGTGTCTCACTTGACCGCCATTTATTTTAAACTCTGTCAGGTTAAGAAAAGGTAATCTATAAACAAATGTGTTTCTATGGCTTGAGTTATTTTCCATTTTTTAAGTCAAATTCTTATTTTTTTAATGTAATATTGCAGTATTTTTTTTATAAATTATTTATTAAAATCCATGTGCCTTCATAATCTTTAATCAAAATAACTTCCCTTCCTCTTGCAACAACAGCTCTTCTCTTCTCTAATGATGTGTTTTTAACAATCCAACGATCCAATCATTTCCCCCATTGACAAAATCAAGTCCCACCCTAGATTCTTTCTTGTTCGAGAAGCCGGTATACGTCACAATAGGGAAGAAAAGAGTATCGCAACTTCAGGTGCATGCCGACTTTAAATGCAAAATCATATTCTGTATGAACGACCCCGTTATTTCCAGAACATACAGTACTGTATGAACCTTTTTCATTGGATCTACTGTATCATCTATAAAATCACTATAAGCTGTCAAGTTTTTCTGTATAACTACAGTGGTCTAAAAAAAAATGATATAGTATTTCATGATTGTGTGTCATGTTTTTATTTTAGGATGGGGAAGAGTTGGAGAGGCTTACCAAGGCTAACACAGAGAGCGAATCGGAAGAAGAATCTTTTTAAGTCAGTTTTGAATCTCTGTAATTATGGTGTAAATATTCTGGAATCAGCCTGTGTATATGTATAATGAATGATGAGTGTTTCAATCACGTGGAATGTCTAGTTGAATCAAAGAGTTGTTTAATACTGTATATTGTCCTCTCTTACAAATTGTTTGTATAACCATTATGAGCATGTTACAGCCTCAGGAGGTTTTGTGAAATTATTGCTTTCATTTTTATTGTTTGGTTATTTAAGTTATTTGTTTCTTCATACAGTAGTTGACTGTATATCATAAGGTTACAATGAAGGTATTAAGGTAAGAGGAACAAACATCTCTAATTGGAACAATCACATTTCAAAGCACCATGTATGATGTGCCATACTGTGGATGCATGTTGTATTTAATGAAATATGACCTTTTAAAAAAAATATTTGGGTTTTTGGAATAATAAAGTCCACATTTGAATTATATATGTGCAAATAATTGCTTAATACTGATATTTTGTGGCAACTGCCAACATATCACTGACCAGCAGAGGGAAATAAAGCAAAGAAAAAGTCAAAGTCACAGTTTGACATAGTGCTTAAGTAGGCTGTATCAGCACAGTGCCTTCATAAAATAAGGGGGGGAAATTCAAGCGTCACATAAGCATAATTCCCAACTGTAGTATACATTAGATCAGCTAAAAATGGCCTGCAATATTTAGAATGTATTATGACCAAAGGCATTTCAATATATATTTTTTTATTGAAATTAAAGCACAATTTATACGTTTATAAATAAGACAGTGCTCTTTAAAAATAGAGTAACAATACATAGTTCAACACGAAAAAGCAGGTTGTGACCTTTAAAAATGATCACTTCGTATAGTGAAGACATTCAATAAATACAAATGTTTCGTCAACGTCTTTTATCTACAAAAGATTATGTCCATAGGGACAGATGTATAGCAGATAAGATGCATCTTTAAATATAAATATATCAGCTGTATACGATAATTATAAAACCAGTTCAGAAAGGAAGTTTTCAGTTATTTCTTACCATGACACTGTCTTAAGAATGTTATAAACCCTAATATCCATAACCCTGATGATAGCCATCCTGATAGCCGTGGTGGTAACCGTAGCCACCGTACTCATCTTCTGGGCAGCGCATGCCTAGAGACTGCTGGATGGCCATTTCCTGTCTGCGGAGCTGCATGGAGTCGATCAAGTCGTAGATGATGGCCATGGACCACATGGGAGACGGGTACCAGGACTTGACATTTCCATCTTTTCCCACCAGCAGCATGGAGAAATATTCAGGGCTGATCTGGAAATAGTTTCTAATGTCCCGCACTAGACTGGCAGATATCCCCTCACGGTCCACCGTTGCACTTCCTGAAACAGGGTGTCAGAAACAGGTGTGCACCATGCAGATAAACAAAATATGGTGGCAAAATATAAGTTCTGCCATTTGTGCACCACAAATGACTTAATAGGATACTGAACTTCACAATATTTAATAGATTTGAGTTTGGTGTTTAATGCAAAACAAGTTTATTTAAAAGAAAAATCTCAATAGTGACACTACACTGACGTTTAAAAGTTTGGGATCAGTGAGATTTTATTTTTTTAGTTTTTGAAACAAATCTTTTATACTCCCCAAGGAAACATTTATTTGATCAAAAATACATTAAAAACAGTAATATCGTGAAATATTACAATTTCATACAACTGTTTTCTATTTCATGATATTCTAAAGTGTAATTTCTGTGATGGCAAAGCTGAACTTTCAGCATCATTACTCCAGTCTTCAGTGTCACATGATCCTTCAGAAATCATTCTAATATGCTGATTTGCTGCTCAAGAAACATTTATTTTTTGATCAATGTTGAAAACAGTTGTGCTGCTTAGAATTTTTGTGGAAACCGTGATACATTTCTTTCAAGAAGAAAAAAACAGAATTTATTTGAAATAGAAATCTTTTGTAGCATTATAAATGTACTGTCACTTTTGATCAATTTAATGCAACCTTGCCCAATAAATGTATTCATTTCTTGTGGGAAAAAACGTACTGACCCCAAAATCTTCGATTTTATGGGAAAAATAATTTATATAAAGGATCACACATACATACATACATACATACATATATATAATGTGGTGGGGAGGTCCTTCAAAATGTAGAAAATATGATTTCTTGGATGTTTAGTAACCTTTTGAAATGATAAAATAAATAAGATATATTGGTCTACCAACTTTCTTTCCATTTATTCATCTTTTTTCAAAACTAAATAACACTGACCGTCTCTAAATGAAGAGCTTTTTAATATAGTAATACAAATCTTTGACAAAACATTTTCAAATAGAAACCAGATTTCATTTTATGAAACCAACATGTTTTTCATCAGATATTGCTTTTATCTTACATAGAAGACTTGAATTCCAGCACTCTAAATACAGCTCCCAGAATCACTGTTTGATCTTAATGTATCAGACAGACTGCTGATGCACAGGGGCCTGGGTGCCAATGAAGGCAAAGCTGTCTGTAGTTTCAACAATGATGGAAAATATGTAAACACCTGAGCCCGTCCTGCAAAATATAATTCCTGTGGGAACTGTTTGGACATTTCTGAGCCCGGCTGGAGCTGGAGAGGCTGACTCATGCAGGGAGGCGCCTGAAACCAGAGGCTACTGGCTACTTTTGACTGACAAAAAAACAGCCAATGTCAACACAACACCACCGCTCTAATCTAATGTGCTGATTAACCCTTAACACACTTACTAAGCACCTGGCTGCTGTGACAACAGGTATGCTTTTCATATTTTCATACAAGTGACCACAATAAATAAGCATCTGGGTCAGCTGATATTTTAAACTGCTTTTTAAACCATTTCTACAAATGTTTACATTCACGTTAATAGAGCTTTTCGCACCACAAAGTCTATATATTACATTTTAGGAGCACTCTTAAAAATAAAGATTACTAAAGGAGGTAGAAGATCCATTTTAGGTTCCCCAAATAACCTTTAAGTGAACAGTACTTAAAATAACCTTTTGTGCAGTGGAAAGGTTCATCATGCAACAAACGATGCCACTAAAGAACCTTTCATTTTAAAGAGTGTAGACGGAAGTGTCAAATCTTTTTTTGTTAGTGTTTCAGCGGCAGTGGTCTTACCATTGATGGGGTAAAGCTCTAACACTCCTCCCATGTCTATCATATCTGTCCCAACCAGCTTCAGTATTGATACATGGCGAAGACCTGCAAATCGACCAACACAAAAGGAATTGTAAGGTTAAAGTGTAACAGACTAAAATCTAAACACCCCTCTGAGACTTCAAATGTTCCCCTGTTGACATTTAGGCTGTTTAATGGCATGTCTGTGGCTTAACTGTTGCTAATGGAATATGTGGGTGATGTATTAATACACAGAAATATTTCTCAAGTCATTTATGTTTGAATTGATTGCCAAATTCATATCCACTGTGGTAACCGATGTCAGTTTAAATGGAAGAGAAAGCCAGTCTTTTTTCCTTCTTCTTTTTTTTTTTGTTCATGTCTTGTCAAACATCATTCTTATTGTTCTAAGATCTTTTCCGGGTCACATTCTGCCACATAATATTCTTTTTACAGAGCTACGTAAGTATTTATAATACTGTTTTTTAAATAGCAGTTTAAAATTTATGAGTAAAATAAGGCATATGGTTAACATTATTTGAAGACACTTTCACACCACCAAAATTATACACATTATTATTTACAGGTGACACAAATCATATGTCATGTGAAATATGAAGCAGCTGTTTTTTATGTAAGTTGCTAACAAGTTGTTAAATTGCTATTATTTAGTATTTTATTTACAACTAGGAACATCTCTATGATTTCCACACTCATTTCATGTGGAATGGGCTTCTTCTGGACTAAGAACATGAGGTTACACCTCACTATTAGCTGTTCCAGGTGTGGTCACTGGCCTTGGTCAACACTTAGACCAATGGGTATAGAACTGGCTAGAAAACAACTACCGTACTAAATATATATTCTTGAAAATAAGTCAAATCCACCTAGTCTATGCAAAGCTATAATATAAAAAGGAGGTACTCAAGAGCTTGCTGCAATGATGAATAAATGCTTAGCTAATTACATGAGTTATATGCTTGTCAAGATTTCTGGGACAAGATACAAAATGGCTGCTGTTGTGTCGAGCTTATTTAGTGGGAAACATTTCTGACTGTCAAGTATCATCGGGAATACACATTGTTCTTGGGAATAATACCAAGAAAAATTTCAAATCCATAACTCAGTGGAGTTTATAAGAACTGGCTTGGTCTGAACTACAGTAACAACGATCTGGTTTCAATCTTCGCTGAGTGACAAGAGAAAATCAATGTGAGATATTATCTTGGCAAACTTGAGACATGAGAAAGAAACATATGCAAACCCTGCGGGTAAAAAGATCAATTTGTAATAAGAGTCCCTAAAGAATAACTATTCCTGCAAAAATGTGATCTGGTAATTTTATCGAAATTCTCCTTCAATGACATCATATAGTTCAGTGATTATCATGCTTACCCAGGTTGCACGCCTGACTGGTCAGCGCATAGAGTTGTTGCTGATAGGCCCATTCCTCATCATTTGGTGCAGATATGACAAACAACCTACGTCTCCAGCGGAACCTATGCGATGATAGAACAAAATCATTAGATCAGTGCAAGTGTGGATTAATGCATAGGCAAATCTAGGTTGTAGCAATGGGCCCACCTGATCAGGCGGCCTCTGTTCAGCGGTTTTTGCAAATATTTTCTGATCTAGTTCTGCATTACTAGTAATTCATAGTGTTACTGGATAGAGGTTTTAAAATAACAGGCAACTGATGAGCAGTACATGCAAAATTTGACAATTCTCAACACAGTTGGATCAGAGCCCTGTCAATGCTTTGGCAATGTAAAGCCTTTTTACCATGCTAATAACACTACTTGAATCTGAAGTTGTCAATTGCTGATTGATTTGCAATGCAGAAATTTTCAAACAGGGGGAGAGACCACAGACCAGATTTCTGTTCATGGTATATGAACACTCAATTATATATTTTGAAATGTAGCCCTGGTCGCACTTAGTCAGTTTTC
The DNA here is from genome assembly GCF_949319135.1 of Squalius cephalus. Taxonomy (NCBI): domain Eukaryota; kingdom Metazoa; phylum Chordata; class Actinopteri; order Cypriniformes; family Leuciscidae; genus Squalius; species Squalius cephalus. Next base: position 13,113,723 of record NC_137130.1, read on the forward strand.
TGATTACTTTTGTGTGACTGATCAAGCTATTATGTAGCTAGTATGAGTAACAAAATGCTTTCTCTGATTTGACTCTAACAAATTATGCAAAAACTGACACTTCAAATTAACTTAACAAAAAACAATCTCAACTTTGACAAAAAGTAGTCTTTAAAAATGTCTAAATATATATCCAAATGCAAAACCTAATACAAGTTATGTCTGAAAACAATGTTCCAAGCAACTAGGGAATACACAGCCATGTTTAAATATTTATATATAGGCTTACAGCTATCTAGTGGTTACACCATGTTAACAAATAGTGCATAACTTAGAGGTAAATATTTAGTACCGTAAAATCCCCTTATATAGCATGTATCATCAACGAAGTATTTATTTCTGTTTTCCCTGGTCCCCCCTGACTGGTTCTTGGTCCACTCTGTGCCACCCCATTTAAAAAATCCAGCAGAGATTGAATCACCTCACATTTGAACAGCCATTATCAGTTATATTTTAATCACTAATATTTATGATGATTATTATTGATACAACATTTGAGTCATGTGCATGTGTGTAAATGTTTTATTTCATAAACTATTTGTGAGAGATTTACTTGACAGATTGAATGGAACCCCTATTGAACATTTTAGATCTTACCTAACAGATAAAAAAGTTAAACAAAACATGTTTGAACAGCTTTTATAAAATGATATGTCTGGTGTTGCTGGTTAGCATGGTCTGGTTAACTCTTGGTAGATTTCTGTAAGTGTAACTACACCATCTGGACCATCTGACAAATACATTATTGTTAATATTTTTACATGTGCTTTTCCTTTTCGTCTGTATCAAAAAATATAAATACATTTAAACAAAAATATTTACAAATATGAGTAAAATGCTATGAATTGTATTCAGTATATATAATAACATCAAAGACAGCTTGTGATGGCAAAAAAGCACAGATTTCATTCTTTTGGAGATCCCCCTGTGAGCCCTGGCTCCAGCACAGCACAATTTCAATGGAAAAAGCTTTACCTGGAAAGGAAGTTCTCCAATGATCTTGGCTTGTCTTCTTTTTTACACGTCACCCCATCACGTTTCTGTTGTTCCATCTCTCTGATGCGCGAGGAAAACGTGTCGATATAGTCAAAAACAGCCTTCATTGCAATTGGCACTTCATAGTATTGCTGGAAATAATAAAAAGAGATATACACCTTAGAGAATATGCAGGCTCATAGAGGGTTAGAAACCGAATACCTTTACTAGTAAGGGGATTTTCTCAATAGGTTCTGAGCAGCCAAGAATGCCGAACCTAAAATTATGTGTCAAATTGACAGAGCTGTGAAGAATTCTTGACATTTTTCTGCAAACCACAACAAACATGCTGTTCAAGCAAAAATGCAATGCAAAACTCAACATCCAATATCACATTTCTTCTGTGGAAGTTATTTTATTTTGTCATTTTTATTATTGTGTTTAAACTGTATTATTTAATTGTATTATTATACTTTGTATTATTATTTTTGAATATAATTTATATTTAATATTTATTATAACACTAATATTTATACTTATTTATTATGTAAACACCTACATTTAATGCAAATGCTACATTATTTTATTTGTTTTATATTGACCATTACATCAAATACAGCTCATGAAGGCACTGAATTAAATTACTTTGGATGTTAAAACATGTTCTCATAACAAAGAGTAAAACTCATTTACAAGGACCGTGATGATCCGTTTTTATTTGTGGGCAATTTATGTATAGTCAGTTATGTCACCATTCAGCTCTCACAACTCTTTCTAAACTCTCCATGCCCAGAATTAAATCAGCATTTGTGGGTGTCTCTGAGGATTTTCAATAAATTTTACTTTCTATCCACCTCCCGACTGCACAGTGGCTTCTTTGTTTATTCCAGCTGTCTGCAAACAGAACTCAGCTTTGCGCTGGCACACCTCACGTACCGCTAAAAAGCACTGTGGAAGAAGAGAGCTTTAAAGCTGTGAAAATGTACTGCGTGTCATGTTACGTGTCTTTCACCTTCGCTTTCATGTCCAGATCTGTGAGGACCATGTAGAAATCGTTGTAGGTCATTCCATACTCTTTCCTCAGCTCTGTGATGAGATCCTGGTTCTCCAAATCCTCCTGTCTCAAACCTTTCATGGGCTTATCATTCTCTGCAAAGACGCCACACAAAATCCCACAGACTGATCAACCAACCAGAGAGATAAATACAGAAGATTACAGATGGCTCCACAGTCTGCTAGTTTTGTTTTGACTGCAGTTCAAAGAGACATGCGTGTCTTTCATAACATACAGTACGTAGGGCGACCCCTCCGGTGGGGTCAACGCCGGTAGAACTCGGGACACTGAGGCCCTCTGCTATATGAGTAGCCCAATGCTGTTCTGCTGTTTATCTAAACGGAAAATCACCAGACATGCAGTCTTTTAATGAATTGCTGCAGGCCTTAGGGATGGCTGCTCTGTGTGTTTATTCTGGGAACATGGCTTCCTTTGCTCTAAAAGAGACAGATAAAAACAGAGCAACTCATGTGAAAGACCCTCTTTAGTCTGTGGAAACTCTGCGGGTGCATTAAACAGCACGGGAGGATGCGGCCAACCCAAAATATTTGTTTTCCTTTCCACAAAATCCAAAGAATTTCTCACTCTGATTTCTAGCGGACAACAAAACAGATGGTTTAAGGCACTCCACTTTCAGCACGGGAGGTGAACTACAATCAAAAACGAATCAAAGCGGAGGCAAAATGGTATTTCTTCCTACTGTATAAACATTGGGTTTTCATTAAATATGGTCTTTATTTATCTCTCAGGGCAAAAATGAAATAAATAATTTCCTACTCAATGACACTAGATAAGCAACAACTAGCAATCTTAATATAAAATATAAATAACTGTAATTGTTAAATAATAATGATAAAACGAAAGAGCCTTTCTGCGGAGTTACATCATAGAAATTACAAACGGAAAATGAAAGATTTGGTTTAGCCTCAGCAGTGCTCCTAATTATATATACCTACCATAGCCACAGCAGAGAACCTTTAATTGTGGTTTAGGAACCGCTGATCATACAGTCAGTCATGTTTCCTTTCTAGTACCTCTGATGCTGTACTGGAACCAGTCACAGTGAGCTGGCAGGCTATAAATGCTCAGAACGTGCCAGACAGATATATGCGATCACAGAGAGCCTTGTGTTCACTTTAGAGAGATGTTTATAAGCACCTGCTTTGCTTCTATTTGTCCATCCTGTGGCAGCGAAAGCGACCCCCTCACACACAACCATGTGACACAGTCCAGACTGATGAGTATATGGAACAAAAGTCAAAGCAGTGACTCATTCAAAGGCAGTCCAGATTATGATTTCATTATTATTTCACAGCATTTTGTCTTAATGCTTGTAGAATCTAATTGTGTGACGTCTGGAGAATTATCAATAACAGTGACAACCAGGGCTGAGCAAACATGCGCTGGGATTGAAGAATTGGCTTGATTTTGAAACGATTTTTAAAACCAATTCAAATTGTGGATGCAATTCTGCATCAAAAACAGGAATCGAATTGGAATTTAAATGTCATTCTCAATTTAATTCTGAATGGCACAGGTAGAATTGAAAGCAAATTTTCAGATAAAACTCTGGTGTTAATTAAATTTTGGAGTAGTGCATCAAAAATGTCGAATGAAGAAATTGTAAGAGTAGAGTAATCCCTACAAAACTGTCTCGCCTGCCAAGAACTGACTGCTGTTGCTGAGCTAAAACTCTCCAGTCAGAATATCAGCTACAAAGGAAACATACATTTTCCCATGTCTTGGATAATGAACAAGAGAGAATAACGTGCCATGGCAGACTCTGCTCCCAATCTTCCATTTGATTCATCTAGCAGCATTCCGTGACACTTGAACAAGCACCATTCACTCCATTCCCAGACCAAACTTCAAGTTCCTTTGCTGTGAGGTTTTGTGTCATATGAGGTCATAATCTGGAAAAGTGCTTCCCTAACTTACAAGTGAGTGCCAACTGTTGGATAAAAGGCCCTTTTTGTTTGCCATACAATTACTAGCTCTAAATCTCCAGCATAAGAAAATGGCTTGTGTTTATCATATCCATCTTCGGCCTAATCATTCATAGCTGCATGTCACAGCTAGTAAAGATCTCAAAGAACAGGAAACAGTTGTTCTTTTTTCATGAACGTTACAGGATTTTATGATGGGTGGCCTGAGTTCAGTTTGGCTCAGTGGGAATGGATAGAATGTTTGACAGGAACTTGCATAACCTGTGCTTAAATGTCCATATGTCAACCATGACATGGATTCTCAGCAGTTACTGTTTAAGAATGAGGGGAAAAGATAACAGGAAAAATGCATGCAGTGATGAAAACCTTCTCCTATCATTTTGTAAGAGTTATGCCAACTGAAATGATGGTTGGTGGTTTGAGTAATATGTAAAAAATCAAAAGTGGCTTACCAAGTTGATAATGATCTATCTTCATGGTGCTGTTTGTAAGTGTGCCAAAGATGGTGATGATGGAGACCTTTCTGATTGCCATCTCACACACATGTTCCAAGTATTCATCCCTCTGCTGAACGTACATGTTGTTCTCCTCTGTTGGAGAGGTGATCAACTGAAGTAAAGATTTTAAAACAGAAGAACAGTAAATAATATTATAATAAAGAAATCCACATTTCTAAATCAGACTACTTGCAAAGCTACTCACAATTAGTCTCCTTCTGCTTTCAAAATAGTCCAAAAAGGTTGCCAGAGATCCTTTAGGTGGTGGAGGCGGCGGCGGTGGTCTCTTTGTTGGTTTCTGATACTCTTCTTTCTCAGGGATCTTTAAAACTTTCTTTCCATTTTTCTTACTGCCCTTTCCATCCTTTCCCCTCCTCTCCGCCTTGTCTTTCTTGGACGACTTTTTCTTCTTTTTATCTGTCTTACCCTTGCCTTTCTTGACGGGCACAATCTCTTCCTCCTTCTCTTCAGGATAGCCGTCGGTGGGCCCGCCTACATCATATTTCTCCTCGTAAGCATTGCTAATTTCCTTATCGCCATTCTTATTCTTAGTAGGCTTAACTTTAGGTGGTTTGTGTTGTGTAGGTATAATGTTGGTATGTCTGTGGTTGTTTTCTTTTTTATCAGTGCGGTTGTCCCTGTATTTTGCTGTGTCAGCCTTGGTGTAGACGGGAAGTGTCGTGGGTGAGGTTGTCTGATATCTGTCCCTTTCGTTGTAATAGTAAGGCTCGGCGGTGGTCTTGTGGGCTGGGATCCATTGTGGGGTAGTATGAGCTCTGGTCGTCCTTGGAGTGGTGGTGGCCCGCGTTGTGGTCGGCCGTGTTGTTGTCGTTGTTGTGGTGGTGGATCGAGTTGTAGTTGGGGGACGTGTGGTGGTGGTAGTTCCTTTGGTAGTGGTTGTTGGTCTTGTTGGAGTTGGAGTTGTTGTTGTGGTCGGTCTTCGCATGGGTTTCCGCTCCTCTCTTCTCCTCTCTGTTGGTGGGTCCATATGGGAGTCAGTGCTGGGGACACCCTCGACCACCTGACCCTCCACCCCAGCCCCTTTACACTTCTGCACAAAGCCTTTCTGCCTGACTTTCTCCATTTTGCGCATAGGAGACTGGTCGATAACTTCATACATCGCTTCCAGTCTGACAGGGTATGGGTAGCGCTCCTCTACCTGAAGCGTCTTCTTAAGAAGGACCATCCCAAACTTTCCTTTCTCTAATTTAAGAAAGTTAATGAGCCTGGGAATAAGAGTTGTATCCAACGGCTCTTCCATCACTTTGCCTTCATTAGTAATGCGTCTGATTTTCCCACCCAACTCCCCTTCCTGGTGAAACATGACAATCTGATGCACGTGCCGCTCTGCCAACTCACAGTAAACCTCTGGTTTAAGAAGACTCATCATCAATCTGTAGTAACCATCAGAGTCGTGGGGTGCGGAAATAACCAGCAGGCGATTTTTCCCCGCAAATGACGCCAATAAGTTTGGAGAACCGGCACTGTTTGGCATGCGGGATACTCTGGCCCTGGCTCCAGGTGTTCCATCATCTTGCTGGATTGGATTCATAGTCCCACCCTGTGCTGGTCTCCTTTGTACCAAGATTTTTCTGGATTGGACATTCCTGGTAACGTTTATACCTTCATCTCCCTGCAACTGCTGGCGTTTATCATTGATCCATGAAGAAGTATGTGTTCTGATAATCTGACCCTGTCGTGATTTGTTTTGTCTTGCTCGTCTTATGGACAGCAGTCTGAGTTTTGCTTGTTTATCGGTCGGGCTGCTCTCTGACACGTAAACAGCCCATGCAAACAGACACAAAACACCGAAACCAAGCATGTACCTTCCCCTCATGTTTGAAAACTTCAGAAACACTCAAGTCAGTAGAGAGATACAATCCAGTAAATAGTCATAAGATCCTATGTATTCTTATAGAGTTTGTAATTCTGATGCTCAGTGCAAAACAGTGCAAAAGTTCGTTAAAACCATCTTTAGATACTTAACACACCAATACAATTATTTATTAATAAAGACAAAAGTTATATCGATCTTTGTTTACCTGTAAGTGCGTTTAGGAAACATTTGAACATTCAACGCGAGATATGGCTGATTCAAAGCAAAGGGGCATTAACTGCTGCCCAGCGCCAAATTTTCTCATCTCATTGTTCCTATATTGAAATACATATAATCCTTTAACCAACTGAAAATAGTTTCCATGAAGTCAAGCTCCGGTCCTCAGTAAGTCTTGAGAAGTTTGACGCGCGCCACTTCAACACAATGCACGTCGCGAAAAATTAGAAGTCAGAAATACTTCCAAAAGTATGGAAAACGCTCTGTGCGGCTCCTTATCACTGGAAGCTTTGCCAGACATGTCAAAAAGTAACAGCACAGCAGCCTCCGTATCCTCTGACGAGCGCACGGGACCAACCCATGCAGCTGAGGGGTGCCAGTGCGCATAGATTTACTCCTGTAAATGCAATCAGAATGAACCTTTACCTTAAAACTGGCTCTCAAATTCTAAACATGATGATCCGTTTGCGAGTGAACATTTCTTAAAAAGGTATGTATAGGGGTCCATTTATACTGTGTGAGAAATAGGCCTATAGCAAACTAAATAAATGTCAAATTAAGCAAGTTCTTAAAATAGTATCTGGAAAATAGTTTTGATTAAAAGTTGGCTATATTTTGCCCTGCACTATTGTAGCCTAATGTTAATTATAAATCTGAAGGAACCATTTTCAATAAATATTGTTTCAAGAAAATAGTGCCCAATGAGCAAACTAAAGATGACAATGGCAAGAATTTGCATATGATTATGCCAAGACATGACATAGATGTTGAATCTAAAATATTCTCATATCATTGCTCATTTTCAAGGTCGTTGATTTTGGATTGATACACTGCACAGATATTCAACAACTGGCAACCCATAGAAAATATCATAAAAAGCATGTAACTGGTAATCTTTATGATAGGGTCATATTTCATTCAGAGTAAAGAAAATAGCTTTAAATGTAAGTCATTTGGAATGGGATCACATATTTTAGAATATTTAACATTATACAGATTTTACATTCATAATCCTGAATCTTGAGACGTTTTTGTTATCACAACATAATTATATAAATAAACAATATATAAATAAATCATTAAATATTTTTGTCAGAAGGCCTAACAGTAACCTATCTTTTTAATTAGTCTTAACATATGGCTTAATGTTTTTTTTAAAGTATCAAACTAACAGGTCAAAATACTCTAACTAAACAATCTCAACAATTGAGATGTGTAATATGAAATTAAAGTCACGTGCTTTAACATGTACACTCAGCACATGTTTGGCTCTGTGCCTTAAAACAGCCCCACATATCAGGCCTGGATGATGTAACTGGATTACTGCTGCTGAGGAGAATCCAGGGGGTATATAATGGTGGTACTGTATATACCCTTTAAAAGAGGGTATGAGTATATCACCATACACCATACATGATAAAAAATATATATAGCCTACCAGTACACTAAACACGCAGATTCTTCTGAGCAGTTGTTGCATTATGTCTCTGAACTCAATACACAGATTTCTGAAATATTGCAAAGGTGAAATAATTATTATGAGGCCTATTATTATTTTATGAGAGGGAAAGGTCCTATACATCTTCTAGAGGAAGGTCTATACAGTGCACACATTCTATTCCATTCTCCTCTAATTTGATATCATCTGGTATCAGGCTTGTTTTACTGAAATTTTCTACTGCTTATAAGCCCAGTGTCTTTCTTTGGGTTTTACTCTCTTAGCAGATAGCCCAATGCAGCACATGCTCAAGGCTTTTTTTTAGCTTACAATCCACTATTACCCTTCATACTCGCTTCCCGACACATGTGGCTCTTAATACAGTGCATCAGTTTGTAATAAAAACCATTTGCGTAAACAGCTAAGATCATCACATCATACAAACAAAGCCTTTTAAATGATGGGAATCTCAGAAATGTGCAATTAAACTAATAACACTTTACATCTTTGTGCCAATATAAGACGTATTACTAATTAGGCCAAAATGGAATCTGACTTTTCACACATTTTCTTTGCTAATCTGTGGAATTTTGAGAAATGGCAAAACGCTTAAAAAAAAAAAAATATATATATATATATATTTAAAATAGCATGATATTTATTAACAAACATTCAAAGGGTAGAGGATGTGTAGAACTTTTTAAATTATGTCCTTTTTATTTTTATCTTTGGAACATTTTGAGGAGTTCTGCGGACAGAAATTGTGTGTGGGCTCTCTACGCTATACTTAAGCAATCATCTGAGCAGAGCTGAGGCATAAATATATAAGAATAAAAATAGACGTTTGCTTTAAAAAGTGGGGAAACATGATATAACGGAATGCCTTTTACAACAAGGTAATGAAAATAACTAAATAGCAGAAAACAAAAATGAGGGATTGGAAGCTAAAATTCATCACACATCCAACCATAATACAGGGAGACACTGGCAATATTCCCTTAATTTTACAGAGCTGTAATTGAAAATTGACGTAATGGTGTCCACCTCAGAGTCCCCTGTTATTAGGTTTGATAGAAGAGATGAAAACAGCCTGGATAAAATCCATTAAATGAACCCTCTGAAGCACGGGATTCACTTCAGTATGCAGATCTTTTTAAAATAACTATGACAACATTTTCTAATGCAATATTTTATTGTAGGCTATTATTCATTTAATCTAATCAGCATTTATTTTTCTTCTTCTTCTTGAAAATCGTATTTGAATGTGTGGCGACTATAGTTGCCGGTGGGCAAATATGTTGTATGCACCCCTTCAGTGTCAAATATGAATAGGAGGAGAACATTTGGCATCTATCTCAAAATAGCTTTCAACAGATCAATCTTTATTCATAAACAAATTTATTATGTATAAAAGTCGAAGAACATTTGATGTGAACCAAAAAAGCTGCATCTAGCTTATAATCTCTTGAATATGAAAACACAACAAATCCATTTGTTTTAACCCTTGTGCGCTGTTTTTGTCTTTTTAATTTCATTCATGGATAACATGGATAATTTGACATGGTTTAGTGTAAGATTTTTGCCCATCTTTTGGAAAATGCAGTTTTAAAAGTAACAATCACTTTTACCATTAGATGGCTGCAGAGCTCCACTATTTGCTATTTGACTAACTGAAAGACACCTTTTCACAAGTTTTTCCAGTTGTATTCATATCTACATATTATGAAATAAAAAAAAATTAAAAAATTCAGTTTTTCAATGATGTTATATTATGATTAGAATCAAATTGAAAAACAGATGTTTGAAATAAATGATAAAACTCTAACTTTTCTCTTTGTAACATCCTGATCAGGTTTGATTCTAATCATAATGTAACATTATTGAAAAATGATTAGAATGATTAGATATGATTTGATTTTTTCCAGTACAAAAATTGCTAAACTTTGACAAAAAGTAACTTTTATTGTTATAATTGTGATTTCATAATATGTAGATATGAACCTGGAAAAACTTGTGAAAAGATGTCTTTTAGTTTTAAACTTTTAGTACTTTTAGAGCTTACTTTTAAAACAAAAAATAAAACTTGTCAAATTATCCATGTTATCCCCATGAATGAAATTTAGAAATGTGAGTCTTTTATAAGGTGAATTTTACATTAAAAAAAGTTTTTATTTTTATTTCTTATTTAATTTATTTATATACATTTTGTGGAGTAAAAATGTCCAAATGTGGAGTAAAAACATTTATAAACTATGTAAAATTACATTTGTTTTGTTTTTTTATTTTGTTACAAAATTACATTTTGTTGCCTGGGGTCTCTGAGATATGTACTTACAAGGCATTTGCCCACAGGCAACTATAGTTGCCATTTGGACTTTTGACTAGGCTATACAAGAAACTATAGATCTCTTGTGAGATTTGTTTTGTTTGGATGATTCTAGATACCTTCATGATTATGCAGATATATGTCAACAAAAATACTTATTAGTATAGTAACATGAAAATGACCTTTCTTTGGGAGGGTTTGCCTTTGCCATGCTTCCTGGAAGTAGGGGTAGAAAGTTGACAGCCTCATGTGACAGGAAGGAAGTGAATAGCTTACCTATTTTTTTTTCTTTTTTTCTTGAAATCCTTTATTTGGTTGTTTGCTTGCATGTCATTGAGACATAAAACATGGATAACATCTAGAAAAATACTTACAAAAGGAAAATGACAACTATACACTGCGGCAACACACCAACTGTTAGACAACACCAAGTTCAACACACCAACTGTTAGACAATTTTAATGTCACAGAGAGTAATATGTGCTCTGTAGTCTGTATGACCTTATGTAGCCCCGCCCCTTTTCAGCGCCCCTCGTTGTGTTCTGTCTTCCGGTTTGTATTTCTATAGCATTAAACGTACAGTATGTAATTTTTTTGCCGCTAGGGGTCGCTAACCTCTTACAATAACAAAGGCGTAGTTTGATGACGCAACATTTGCTAAGAATTATGGATCTTGTTGTCAACGTCAAGCCGACAGATCTAATAATGTTTATGGATGACTGAATACATCGATGCTTTTATCATGACTGTGATATAAAGCAGTTCGGGATTGCTAAGAGACAGCTATCAGCTCCACACGCGACGCGAGTCCCGCGGATATAAAAGGAATATGGACATTTCATTCTACCGAACTACACGCAAACGCAGAATTACAACTCACAGGTCAGTTTATTAGACAAATTAAACTTGTGAGGTAACGCAGCGCTGTTTCACTTGGTCTATCATTACACTAGCACACTAAACTGCATTTCAATGTGTTGAAATGTATGTTAGTTTGTCTGTATGAGACTAGCAGTAAGCTAGATCAACATTAGAATAACATACAGATCATATTAACATTTTATCATTGTTGAACTAACTTATATAACATTGATTAGTTTTATGTAAATGCTCACCTGTTTAATAAAGTAATGTTACATGTAGGAGCGGTCGACGTGGAGCTCTCGTTTATATACTGTCTATGGGAGCTCTCGGCATCTCGAAAACACCGCGCTGATATTGATTCTCGTTTTAGTTCTCATTTTTTATCCAAAGTCTGCTTGCCATGGTCCATAATGTTTGAACGAAACAACAACAGTGTGCAAATAGACATTGCGAACTACATTGTCCATGTCTGTCGCCTTGGTTACTATCAGAGGGCTCTGGTTGGTTCATAGCTCTGGTTACCATGGCAGTACGAGCGGAAACCAGGGACAACGCGGATATGACGCCATTGACTGCGACAAAACAGAAATAAAGAAACGTGCAGTGTCTTCGAATTAAATTAAAATTTCTCCTGGTTTGAAAGTTGTTGGAAACAGTCGGGATAATGTAAGTACACAACTAAAAAAATATATATAACATAGATATAGTGATTTTTGCTATTGTTAAAGCAAAAAAGTTACATATTGTGCCTTTAAGGTAAGATCTTACAGATTTATGAATGAACTGCTCGTTTTAAAACCTTCTCGTTCTACTGACATTAGTTTTGACATCCGCTTCAAACAATACAATAGGCCTACAATCCTCACGATAATTTCCGTTTACTCTACAATGTGTAAATCCACTACATCAGCTAAGCGATGCCAAATATAACGTTACAGAGCTAACGTTACTGCTAAAACGGAAGTTCAAACACAAAATTCTAAAAATGGCCGCGCGCTTTTTTCTGAGTCTGGCGCATAAAGTCTATTTGCCAATAATAAAAATTGCATATGGACACAGACCTCTACAGAATGCCTAATTCCTATTGCTCAAACCTGTACTCATGAACGTCACAGTCCTCTTTCAATCGAATACACAGCTGCTCTTGTTTCCGAATGTTAAGTCTTCATTGTAAACTTAGAGGTGAAAAGTAGGCTAATATATGTCGTCAAATTTAATTTTAAGGACAGAGCCATATTTTCACTCTTAATAATGTTTGGAGCCTTTTATAAACAACAACACAAGGACCTCACTGAGTAAAGAGCAAAAAATGACTGGTGAATGAGCCAGGAAACAGACCAGTGTGTTGGCACATGTTGAATAGCGGAGAACAGAATTAAAACTAGCTATTTAGTTTGTGTGTATTAAAATAAATGGCCTGACCAATGCTTCAGATCAAATGTGCCATTAAGTCATTCCATTTATAGTTTTTGGCACACTATATGTCACTTTCACGCTGCATGCATGAGTACCTACCTGAATATTAAAAAAAAATGTCTGAAATCTACCCACACAAATACAAGGCACCATAGTAAGTAAAATACAGTGTTTAATGTAAGTTTCAATGTCACTGTATCCGAGCAAAATATTTACTTATGATAAAATGAATTGAAATTGTACATCTGTGGTTTTCATAAGTTGCCTGTTAACAATGATTTGTGCTAATATTTTCAACTCTTGTTCCTTTCTGTTTTACACAGATCAAATGAAGGCATCTCAAACATTTGTTGTCCCATCCCGCTTCCAGCTGAAATGACCTCAACAGCCCATAAAAACTAGGTAAAACCCATAATCTCTCCGAGGGTATTTCCACTATAGCTCAGACTTCTGTCAAACAGACTGTACAGGAAGAGCATGAAGTGTAGTCTGTGCTCCATGTGAAATTAAACTCTTAGGACAAATCATAAATTTCCTTCTCACTGTTTGTGTACCTGGACCGCTTGCAACAGTGTGCACATATGACCTCGCAAACATTACAGCAGAGTGCCGTCAGTCTTTGTCAGGTGTAGAGCTTGACCGTGTAGTGACCCAGAATAGGTTATATGTCAAATGGACATGTAAAAGTTATGTATTATAGGGAAAGCTCACCTAAAACATTAGGCTATTTTATTATCGTTGATAAACTATTATAGTTTTTGTTAATGTTTTGAATTAGATTTTCTTTTTCCTTTTATTTTAGTATTTTTGCTTTGTGTTTTGCTGTTTTTTTTTCTAAATGATTTAATTATACCCATATACTGTAGGTTTTATTAAGTTTTAGTTTGATTTAATTTGAGTTATTTTAGTACTTCAACTTAAACTAAATACATTTATTTTGTTTTATTTCAGTTAATGTGCATTTTATTTCAAGTAATGATTATTATTATTAATTTTTTTTATGGTTTTGGTTTTAGTAATAATAACCGTGACTAAAACATTTTGTTTTTATTTAGAAAATTCGATCATTATTTACTCAACCTCATGTCATTCCAAACCCGTATGACTTTCTTCTCTTTTGGGCCTCATTGGCTTCCATTGTTGGGATATTATTTAATGTCTTAATTGGAATGGGATCAGGACGACACAGCTCTCACTAAAACATGTTGTTAAATGTATTTATTAAAATATAATCGTGGTGATTGTTTTAGCAAAGTGATTGATGTTTCTGAAGCTCAACTGCTTAACTATGGTACTGTCAATGATAAAATGATTGGTTCGATTCCCTGGAAACACATTATTATTGGAGTTTTATTGTGTTTAATCATGAATCTGCTGCCACATTTTCAGTCTTCATAGTTAGTTCTTAGTATAGGGTTTATTCATAATAAGATCCAGACCATCTTGAATTTTACCAGATAAAGCACCTGTTTTTTGTTATAATAAATAGATTTTGTATTAACAACGCAGCGTTTTAAATGGACATCTCACAGAGAGCATGTCAAAAATCCTAGTTTAAACAAACTAATCTACTTTGTTTATTGAGAAAAAATTTAACAATTGTATGTCATTTCAGATGTCATTCGTTATGAGAATGTTTCAACTTACTGGGGGTTTTTATGCTTTCATTTTATTCTTAACTCGTTTGAAAATGTTTACTTGCCTCCCTCTCTTAAAAAATTAGAATTCAAAGACCTCATTATTTGTTGTTTATTTGATGTACCTTTCAGTCAGCCCACAACATCAAATGCGTCCCTCGGAATTATGTTTGAAGAAGGATAGCCAGCTATTTTATATTAAACCTTTAAGGAGCCAGCTCTGACTTCAGTGTTTGAATAAGGCATTCCACATTCAGGCATTAGAACAACATTCTGTGCTCAGCTCCAGGCAGGACTCACCCACCTCTCACACTCCTCGCCCCCACACATTCACCTCTCTCCCAGTTTCCACTTCCTTTTTGCTACACACACACACACACACACACACACACACACACACACACACACACACACACACACACACACACACACACACACACAGAGAAAAGGCCAAGGTTACTTGTGTACACAGTATAAGGTCCAGTCAGTCTAGAGTTGTAGGCTAATGTTAGCAATTAATCGGCTGTGTCTGCACATTTTTAATTAGCTGTTATGTGTACATGATGTACATGTGTATGTTAGCAGTTGGCAGATTTTCTGACTGCTGTCTTGGATTTTTATCATAGATCTTTTAAATAAATTAGAACGCCACATGTCAAATGATCTCACTATATAAAATAACTTAATCGAGTTGCATGTTTAATTCAGTGAATCCAGTCCGAGAGGTTATCATAATGGAAATAAATGGGTATTTTGTATCTGTAAAACAAATTTTGTCTTAAAAAAATGTGTAACATTTGGCACAGGTCTGCTTAACAAAACTAGCCCGATGGCCAATCAAAAATAGCCTAAAAGTAACCCTATATGACTATATTCCAAATATCAAAACTCTAAATATGCCACTCCCATACCTAAAATACATATTTTACAGTCACTGTTATGAAAACTGAAAGCCAGGGATCATAAATACAGCTCAAAGGCTGTATTTCACCAGTGGCCCTCCTTCACAAAATCTAGCACAGTTTTATCATTGGTAAAATATAAAAATTTTCAATATAAGCATTTTAGTCAAATATCATTTATGCAATATGTCAAACCTTTAATGCGCAACAACATTTTAAAAGCAGCCCCATTCCATGGGGAAAATCGCCGACTTGGCAACCCTGATTTGACAGTCCAGTCAAATAATAATTTAAGACATGTTTAAATTCACAATTGACATTATTTCCTTTCATCCATTATAGACTGTAAATTGCAGGGCAAGGCAAGTGCATCACAACTTAACTTTTGAACACAAAGCTATCATATGCTCTTTCATTTGGCAGACACTTTTATTCAAAGTAACTAACATTTACTAAGTCATTTCATTAATTCATGCATTCCCTGAGAATTGAACCCCCATGTTCTACTGTTTAAGACACAGAAATAGTGATGCATCCCAAAGACTTACTTAAAGGTGCTTTTGTGTTTCAGTCTCTATTCATTCATACAGGTTGGGAATGACATGAAAAAATGGCGTTTAACATTAAACTTGAAATTCAATTCAATTAAAATAAAAAAGGCTGAATCCATCATTCTGAAGACCTGCTTCTGCCATTAAGTCAAATTAAAGGGATAGGTCAAACTCATATAGCTTTGGAAGAACATGAGGGTGAGTAAATTATTACAGAATTTTCATTTTTGGGTGAACTATCCCTTTAAAACAAACCAGCCTCTTGATGACTTTTACTTATGAGTGATGATTTAATGTTATAGCCTATGTGTTTATGATATAAAGCAAAATATTCAGCCAATAGTGATGGAATGCTGTGGCATGTTATTTCTGTACCCACTTCTTCGACACCTTTCTGCAGGCTTGAATAGAAATTAAACAGATTTGTACAGCTTGTACAGTACCATACAGTATTTACTTAACTTCATTGTTTTTTGAGTGCCCAAAACACTTTGAATGTCACCACCATTGTTATTATTCCTATTTATTTAGCAGAAGATTTTATTCAAAGCAAATATACATAATAATACAGAAACGAATAGTAGTACTCATAATCATCAGTATATCTTAATAGTTTTTCACCCTCTTCTTTTCTGTTTCTCTTCATGATAGCACTTTAAAAACACATTTACTCTTCAGAGGAATTCCTTTATGAGAAGAAAGCACTCAGACATGTGTCTTTGACTGTAAAAGCCAGGATGGTCTGTTGTAGTCCTCTAATAAGAACCATCAGTGGTGGTTTAGTCTCGTGGGTTTCCTGTGGACATTCGTTCTCTCTGTGTGTGTGTGTGTGTCTGTGTATGCGTGTATGCAGCGGACCAGAGCTTTTCACGTTTGTGGTGACACACCCATAAAGAAAAGCAGATCTGGTGGGTTACATGACTCTTATTGTGCTATGACAAAATATGTGACCTTTGTTGTACTTCCTGTTTAGCTGTAAATAATTTTAAGACTATACTTGACACTGAGAAATGTTTGGTTGCAGGAAAAATTATGTTTATGATGGTGGTCTTCTGAACATCACCACTGGGAGGGACTTTTAAGGGATGTCGTCAATTTAGACAGTCACATTAGTATTTATACTCTTTTATTTTTATTTTACAAACTATTGATTATTGAGGCTAATATAGCAGTGCTGCGGTGAGACATCTATTGATTTGTGAGGCAATGAAAAGTTTACTGAGGGCCAGTGTAATTGATTTCTTATGGACAAAACCTTGAGGAACATCTGTTTTTTATTTCCTCAGAATCGTAATGATAGTGAATTGTGTGTGATATCTGGATTACAGCTTTGAATTAAGCTCCATATCCAAGACAAACAGACCCTAACATCATTCGATATCAGAATAAATGGAAAAAAATACATTGTAGACGCAATTTACTTTATCAACTTACCTTTCTCCACCTAGATTTAGAGAAAAGTTTTCTAGTTTAGAGAAAAAATACCTATAAAGTACTTCAGTGAATGAACAGTGTTTCAGTGCAAGTTTAAGGTTTCTCTCCAAGTGCTCAAATACCACATTGCCAGCCCTCTTTTTTTTCAGTGCCTGCCGTTTCCCACAATCACGAGAATAACTGTAGATGATGCTGAGTTTTCTTGCTACCATGCAGTGGTTTATTCCCAATGCTGACCTCACCATACTGAGCATGAAATGTGTCCTTCTGTTATTGTCTTTTTCTTATCAATTAATGTTATTCTATTGTACAGAATGTGTCTGAAAATTTAAGCAGAGACACTCTACCAAAATAAATTATGTTAACATTAGGATACTTCTGGCATTTAATATGCGCTCTATAAAAGTAAAAAAAAAAAAAAAATCCCTTTTGACTTTGACATGTATAAACACAACAACTAAATCTGCACGGGTTAAATTTGACTGTTATATGCCAGAGTAAATAAAGCATATGCTATATGTGTTGAATCAACACAGGTCAAATGTGAGACACATTCTTTGCTCTTGTAAATTTGGATGGGCTTGTGTCCAAAAATCCTTTTTCCAGTACTTTTCCATAACCTCTTCTTGTGGAGTCAGGACATGTTTGATTGGTTCTGCTGCAGATGGAGTGTGTTAAAGTTCACATTTTTTGAAAACCTCTTGACTGCAATTACTGAACTTCTTGTTCTGTGGTAATTGAAGATGGTTTGTGAACACTTGAGCATTCTGCAGGGTGTTCATGCAATTCACATTTGAATGTTACAAAATGTTTTTGTCAACACTGGACACTCAAAGCGAACTTTCCAAATTATTTGTCCTCAAAATTACAGCAAGCGCATGGAGTACGTCAGAAATAGAATGACATAGGCTATCCATTTACCTTTATTCAGTGTTTTTTTTCTTTTCTTTTTTTTCCCACAGTGAATTGAGTAGAAATGCTGGACCAAGTGCTGACCAACAGAAAGCTTTTTGGTTTGAAAGTGACTTCTTTATGAACTGTGTTTCATACATTGCACCAAAGACAATGGACCTTTTTGCCAGTGAAATTTCACTAATGTGACCGCTAATGAAGCCACTCGCTAAAGTACGCATCGCACTGCGCCGCATCCATTGTAGACTGCATGTTTTTAGGGGTTCTATTGGGTTTTGACATGTCGCATCGCGCCACTCAGGTCCGGTGTAGATACAGGGTGTTAGTCTTAACTAATGTGTCTTGCAGCTAATAATTCAACAAAACCTATGCATAAAATTTACATCATTCTTGTTTTACTCCTTTAACAATTTTTAAACAATTCATTCTTGAACATTCTTCATCCAACGCCCTTGGTATAATATAATTTGATGTGTTACGCTAATTTGTAAAGCTCCCTTTTTATGGCACCGTTGAAGAGCTTGAACAAACCTTGCACGAATGCATAATGAAAGGATGACAGAGGCTAATTGATCTAACAGACCTCTTTTATGGAAACTTCATAAGGTCAACTCACTGGCAGTTAAAGCTAGCAGTGACAAAAAGGGAACTGAATCATCCAACTAGAACATTCTTTCCAATAACTAAAAACTGAAGCAAGGAAAAGGCTGTGATTCACTTAGGCCATCACACGTTTCTTTGTGAATCAGCGAAAGTATGAGAATTTCCACTTTAAATGATATGTAGAGGTCTCTAACCCAAATAAAAGTTGTGTTTTGGTTGTCGTTACTTCAAAGAGAGGAATGTGGGGGGAATAATTATAATAAGGTGGTTTTAGCAAGAGGGACATATTTTGTCACATGTAAATTAATGAGGCCCTCGAGTAAATAATATTGAAGAAAGACAAAAAAAATTTTGTATTGCTTGACTCCACAAGTACGAGTATGCTGTCACCTGGACCTTTGAAAGTTAATAAAATTTTACATTTTACCTTCTGTGGTCAATACATTTTTCTTTCATATTGATATTTTCAGAAAAAGACTGTTGGTGAAGGTTGAAAAGCTTAGCGCTGTATTTTGCAGACATCATGAGCAACATAGGCTATTTAAAAATCCAGTGACTATTGCACACGTTCAAATGGTGATGTGGCCCTCTAGTTTGTTAATTGAGGGCTGTTTATTTCGGTTTGTCACACTCTCATGGAAGCCTCTAAAATATGTCCTCTTATCCCATGGATTAAGCTGGCAGCTCATAAAATATACTTGAAACAGTTGGCTATCTTGAATTGGTGTCCTGATGCAGAACATCTTTACACAGAATTAACACAAGCATCAGAAAGCCTGTTTCCTCTGCCAGAGAAATGGGACCAGTGTTGGAAAATATATTGCATTGGTATGCGTTTTACCACAAAACTAAATCATGGAGCTTTTGCATCTCATATCTCTTTACATTTTACAGCATGATGTATTCTATTTTGGCTCACAGCCTAAAAATAATTTGTCTATGAACAATAATGGAGGATGACTGAGCATTTATGCTGGAAAAAAAGGTACAAGAACTGGCAAGCAAATGTTTGACAGGTTTTCAAGACATTACATCAATAAGATGTGGCTGTAATGCCTCCTACTGGTAGCTTGTGTCAAGCATCACTTTGATTATTCCCAACCGCCCAATTTGGTTAGTTCACAAAACTACCACTTTGATGCTTCAAAAAGTTAGTAATGAGATTGTAAAACTAAACATTCATCTATGCACAATCAGTTATGATCAAGCATGCTCAAGCATGTTCGCTTTACATGAGAGAACCAATAAGGTTTTTTCTCATGTATTACGCAGCGCGCTTGAGCTTCTGCAAGAACCAATGAGGTTTGTTCTCGTGCTTCAAGCTTTTCGGTTGAGCTTCTGTTTATGTTCGCTGATCAATGTTTATATGTGAATAAAAGCTTAAATTTAATCTTTTCATATAAAGCAATCACGTCTCTTCAAAAAACTAAACCGCTCGATTCATATGGATTAGTTTTAGGATCTCTTTATGAACTTTTTGAAGCGGTAAAGTGGTAGTATCTGTCTTTGGAGGGACAGAAATCGCTCAGATTGAACGAAAGTCTTACGGGTTTGGAACGACATAAGGGTGAGTAAATGATAACAGAATTTTCTAAAAAAAATTCTATTTTTGTGAACTAACCCTTTAAATATTCACCATCATATGGACGAAGGAAGTCGAATAGCAGCAATACTAATGAATCACTGTAGCGACACCACCTGCTGGATTTACATATTACTGCACGTGTAAAGAAGCAAACAAAACAAAAATTATTAGAATACTCCGTCATACGGTAAAAGGTTCACAAAAATAAACTGTTGATTAAAATGCTAAATTTGGTATTAAATTGAATGTGGAAATAGGCTTGGACTTGGTGCTGGTAACCCAATGCACAGGACAATGGTGACACCAGAATAAAAAATATTCATGATTCTGAAGCTGAAAGTACAGCTTGCACTCTTTCACTGACTAGATATATTTAAAATAATGTATAGGCCATTTTTTACTGGTAACATAAGACATTTGGCATTACCGGGACCCACAAATATTCCCCCATTGCATTAGGCATTCTATTCAACATTAAAGGCTAGTAGTTTAATGTAGCCAAGTACTGACACTCATTTTGGGTGAACTATACACAATACATATTTTCACTATCCATGATAGCCTACATAATTGTTGCATTTTTGTATAGTGATATAGCCTGTTGTGACTCGATATATTGTTACACCCCTAATGTAAACTAATTAATTTTGGCTCTGATGATGGGGGCCAGGTGCATCCATGGTTATTACTCTTATTTAACATTTAAACATTGCTACAATATTTTACAAAGTGCCATTCTGAGAGTTCAAACTGTTGTTGTTAATAAGTCATTGCAATAGGCTAATAACTCCGGTAGATGTCACTGTTTATCCACTTTTGATGCCCATTTAATTCCAAATCATGTAAGGGATAATGTACATCCAGCCGGTTGTTCTCTCAAAATAAACCCCAGACAGGGTAATTACCACTTAAGTAAATAATTAGACACTAAATATTGATCCGAGTTGAAATATTTTATTAGCTCTTTAAACGCAAAGCTTCGCGGAGAGAGCAGTTGCAGCGCGGCAAGTTCAAACTAGACGGACATTCAAGAGATACGGTTTACAATCATACCACTTATTAAACAGCATTTCGCCACATAAGTAATTATAGAGATAAGAGGTATTGATTTCAGATTAAACCCTTTTAAAATCGTACCAATGTTTGTATCTTATAATCCACAGTGTACAAAACAATAGTCACAAAATGGCAGCAGCTGCGTTTGTATGAAACAAGAGAGAGCGAGTCCACGATACTGGATGGCATAATTAAATAACTGTATACAAAATATTGATTTGACTGAGTTTTAATATTCTATTAGCTCACCAAGTGCAAAACTTCCATGAAAGAAAAACCGTTCCTAGCAGGCATAGGCCAATAGCAATGCTGACTTCAGTAACCCGGATGAGCCTGCGTTATCTGTTTTGAGTGGTTGTTATCTGGGAATAATTTACCGCTGGATGACGCAATTGACCAATCAGAATCAAGTATTTCACAGAGCCATGTTTTTTTTTTTTATTCTGGTATCTAGTGCAACAGCAAGATGTTCATGTATCACTCTGTCCATCTGTGTTAAAGGCGTTTCAGACCACCAGAGTATGTGAGCAGTGTAGAGTTGCGTGAACTTGCCTGGAGTTTAGAATAGTCTTTGGAGCTCTGCTAAAGGCCCATTCACACCAAGGACGATAACAATAGAGATATCGACAATCGTTCCAAACATATAAGGAATGACATGGTCCACATCACTACTACAACGATAACGGCACAGCGGAGCGATATCATTAAAAATCACATGAACGATAAAACATTGACAGCAAATCAGAAACCAACAGACTTTAAAGAGCTTGAGCATTTTAAGCGGCAGATGACATAACTGCAGCATTTGCTTATAGTAAGCTAAATGTTAGCGTGCACGCTAATATATTTAAATTAACTTTATAGTTATCGTTCTTGGTGTCAACAGGCTATAAGCATCTTCCATCAATCCAAGTTCACTTGAAGTGGGGCTCAGAAATGGAAGCTGTGATCCACTCAACTCATGAATAGTTACGGTTCTGTGAGTTGGAAATACCTGTTTGTTTGTTTTTAATAAATAGCATTTCATTCAATAAACTTTCATTCAGATGCAAATATTGAACATTATGAAATTATGCATAAAAAAAAAATACTACTAAAAATACAAACAACAAATAAAGTTGTTTTTAATTAGGCTAGTAAAGTTGCCGTTATGTGTGTGATATTTGATAAATTTCTGTATTTCACACCACAACATAATTGAACAAGTACAATGGCAAAATAAATGCAAAGTGGCAGAATGCTTTGACTTTTTTTAAGAACTTTTTTTTTGCGTCAAAAAATATACAAGCTAACTACATTTTGTTTAAAATGTACGTTAATCTACTGTACATGAACTTTTGTACTTATACGATATACTTTTGAAATACTGTATAGAAAGCATATCACACTTGCAGTGCTGTTGGTCTGTGTAATATTGTTTAAATGCCTAAGACTGTTTTCATAACTAGCACATGAGTTTGTGGTGATGATTAAGTAAATGCTATGCTTTGAACACCGCACCTATCATCTTTTTAATGGTCTCCCAAAACCACAAATTGCCTCCTCCTTGTTCAAACTTGCCTGCTCTTATGGTGCTCCGACTCAACATCTTGCTATTTAGGTGAGAGGTTGGACAGAGCAATAGGGTGTGTAATCTTCTCCATGGATGAGAGCGAAAACATTTGTTACATTCAGTTTGATTTAGTCAAACACTAATGTACATTTAAACAATAAACCACCAGATGATGGCGATATTGCATACTGAATGGTTTGCTCTGCAAGAAAAGTCACTTGGATGTTTGAGAGCTACTTTTGAGTAAAAAATGGATGGATGGCATGTCAGTATGTGTGTGGTCAATGTTCAGCCGCATACTTGAGTTTTCAGTGGCCTATTTACATTTTCGTATGATTCAGTCATTATACAAAGTGTTTTGTGCAAAGATTCAGTCTTAACAGACTCTCTTATCTTTTTACTAATAGTCTATTTGCCCAACAAACAGTTAATTGTTTTCACGCAGATGCAGCATCAACAAATTTAAGGTGCCAGATCTCAAACAATATATGGTGCACCTTCCAGCATTTAAATACTTTGCACAGTTACTCCTGACCCCTCCTCACTTACATAAACATATTTTCATTCTATTGTGTTCATATTTTTTCCTCCAGCGCTGCCCACACACCTCCAGTGTGGTGCAGTGCATAACCGGCATGCCTGAAGCTTGTTCTCCGCAGCGTTCGCTCAGATTGTTATTGTGGTGTAAACAGGACATGTCGATTCACATCCCCAGTTATCTCGTTTTTCTCCCCAAACCCGTGCATTCCTTGGCGTTTCCTTTAAAGATGAACATAAGGGTCAAGTAACGGCACTTAGAAACATGCATAGTGGTGATCTGGGGGAGCTAGAGTTGATCGGTCTGTCTTCCATCAGCCATGTTTAACAGATCATTCCCAGGTTCATGTGGCTGTAGACTGCACAGCAGCTTGGTTTGTTTTAAGAGGGAATGCCTTTAGCATACATTCAAAATACCATGCAGGCTAACTGGCACCATATCTACGATTATTCAAAACAGGGATGTGTTCGTAACCCGTTTGTTTTTGCAGTCGCTCAAAACCGTATGCCACCCATAAGCGTGTTTTATAGCCATTGCCCATGCCATCAGTCACGGCAAACTGATAGGCATTGACAAGACGTTTCCAGACTGCTCAAACAAGGGATTACAGAGGCATTTTAAAAGCTCTCGCAGGATGTCAGAGTTCACTTATGGCTCTTTAAAGAGTCTATAACTGGATAGAAACTGGTAAATTCTGCCCTGCTTGGGAATGCCGGGAGTGAACCCTTCTGATCCTACTCTTTAGATGGGAGAACATCAGATGTGACTGGCAGAAATAAAGCTGAAACAATTCTTTCTTTTTCACTGCAGAGACGAGGATAGTTTGTCCAAAAGATATTAGAGTGAATGTGAATGTTTATTTATAATACAATAGACATCAGTCAGAATGCCTTTTGGTGAGGCTTGGGAATATAGGTCATGTCTGGAACATGTTTCTGTGAAGCTGCAATGTTAAACATCTAATTTTACCCATGATCTTCCTAGTGTACATCCTTTTCCAATCTGGAAGGTATTAGCACCCGTTAAGTAGACAAGATCAGATCAGCCTGTGAAAAGAGGCCGTACCTGCATGGGGCCCATATATTATAAGAACAAATATTAGAGAAATGTTGGTTAATATTGCATATCCAATTGTTCATGCTCATTTATTTATTTAGGTCATGACAACTCTTGGAGTGTTTGGCATGGAAATAGATATGACCTTGTTGATATGTTTGGTATTGGCGGAATAGATTTGTACACTGCTGCTGCTGTTATTGCTGCTGCAGAGCAAGTAAGGGACTTGCGACTGCCAATATACAAAACACACTGCTGTGAGCAAGTAAGACATGCTGCTGCTGTACAGAATAGCATACACGAGTTACCTGTTGCAGATCTACACAGGTGGAGCTGGGGATGGTGGAGGGTTTCTTAAAGCGTGCTGCACTGCTATTGCAAATGCTGACCAATCAGTCATTAGCTACTGATACAGCAGGAACCAATCAGCTGTTCCCTATAGAGAATGATGTGATTGCAAGGAGATTGATTGAAGGACCTATCAGTCTGTGCCATCTAGAATTTCATGACAGAACTTTGTATTTATTTATTTATTATGTTTAGATTACTTTCCATTAAAGGTAATCTTTAAAACATTAATCATTTAATACTTTCCACACTGTTAAATGTAATCTTTAGCAAACCTCAAAAGAAATATTCATTTTCATTCTGTTGAGATCCCTAAAAGCACTTGTTGCATTTAAAATGATTGGCTTAAGTTTTTACTATTTTATTAATGTATTTAATTTATGTAGACAAAGTAGTATCAATTTTCAATATCTGCTTATCAGACATAACACGAAAATAATTATCAGCTTAATCCGTATCAGCCCTATATTTAAATATTCTGGATATTTTACTTGTGTTCTAAAATTGTGCTGGTTTTCATTTTAAAATGGATGACTTTTTTCCCCAGTGTTTTTTCAAAGACATTTTTTGCAAGCAGACCAAATAAACTTGAATGCTGTCCATAGATATTAAGAATGTATATCGGACGTTTCATCATGATACTATTTGACACTGATTATCTTAACCAGCTATAGTTGCTGATACCTCAAAAAATGCTGCGATATGATTGTGATTTGATTAGAATTAGATCCAGAAGCCTGTGACCAATATTACGATATTGTGATAAATACACAACCAGTTACATTTTTAGTAACTCACAAATGTAACCAAAAACATGAAAATTTCATTCAACTCTCTGAAAATTGCAAATGCTATATCTCAATTGGGAATTCCACAAAAAAAAAAAAAAAAATATATATATATTAAATAATATAAATTATAATTTTTTTAAATCTGAATTTTTATTGTAAGTAATTCATCGAGGCATTGATCCATATCAATGAATCAATACAACCCAAATAGATCAAGTTGTGCTTGATGACTTTTGGTTTTAGTCAAAATAGTGTAGAATTTAAATATCTGCCAATTATTGGTTATCTGGTTATCAGCAATTACATGAAAATAATTGCCATCTTATAGTGTCAACCAAAATCGTGCCTCTTCCGAATCTCCCTTCCAGGTTTCCCACCCAAGAGCAGAAACGGGTTGTTACAGTGAAAGCAGGCCATCTCCTTAACCTCTACACTTTATCTTGATCAGATTTCCCTCTGGCTTGGGGTGGGGTGCTGTCGGGGGGTGGCGGTATGCCGTGGAGCTATTGAAATTCCTGAGCTGATTTCACATGTTTTACATTGCCCTCATTCTGATCCCTCCTCTGTGACTCATTTTTGGGCCTACACTGTGGTGTCGGACATGGAGCAGGTGATAGGCGAACTCTTCCTGGCTGATCAGCTCTCCACAGGAAAAACAGGAATGAGGAGTGAAGGAGGGATGGCTGGCGGTTGGTCCTGTCCGAGTCGGTTCCCATGTCTTGTTTAGAATTTAATGGGCTGAGACAGTGGGAATCTGACAAGTTTTGTTTAATTTATGAGAAGATGGGCCTGTTTTTGTAGTTTCTCCCCAGGTCACATACCAAGGATTGTGTGTGTGTGAGAGAGAGTGTGTGTGTTTTTGCATGCACAGAATTGGTCTCACGTTTCCATTGCCTAGCAATGGTCTCACTGTTGTTAAGCTGGCTTGGCGTCTTGTGTTGTGTTATCTGCCCTACCTATCCTGAGGTTTGTGTTCAACAAAGATGATATCTTGAAAGAAATTGCTTGGTGGCCTGCCTCTGATTTGGAATTCATATAGGTGGTTATGTCCACTCGCGTCTATGATTTAAACCTTGCCATCTACGTCTGTATGTTTCAGACGTTTAAATTTATATAAAATAATTTAAACTTTTTTTTTTTAAGTTGTTTTTAAGTTAAGAAATTAAGTTGTAATTTCATTGGTAAATCCATACTATATAGCTAGATAGAAAAATAGAATACAAAATTCATCCTCTTTCATGTTTGACTTCAGTTTTGCCATCCTTTGTGCACTCAAGTACTCGACAGATCTACTCTAGGGATGCACAGTATCTGTATTGGTTATTGGCCGACAATAGATTTTTTTCGATTTATCATATCAGTCAATATCAGATATTTTATTGTACTCATTTCCTCTACATTTTAATGACCTTTGCCATCATCTAACGCTCACTTAAAGTTTATCTTTAAAATCTGTTAATAATAGTTAAATGTAATATTTACCAAATTTCTAAATTAATTTTTGTACATTATAAAATTGTGATGCCTAAATTCACTTGTAGCATTTATTTATTTATTTATTCAAAATGTTAATATTACCTTTAGTCAAATTTACCATTATTTGGCAAAATTCCACGAGCGAAATCCAGCAATTTCAATGGTAATTGGTGCGATGAAGAATTTTGCCTTGTTCTTCTGGTAACACATTTATGACTTATTAGCAAGCCTCTCAGTTAGGCAGAAATTGAACAAAATCACATTAGACTTCAACACTATAAAATGATCCATCAAAAAGAGGCATTTGGAAAAGTTATTTTGGGCCATTTGCTAGCCAGCAGAATACCTTGGGATGTTTGTTGTCATTATGTCTATGTCATTCATCATATTTTGTCATATGTGGTTCCGCTTTCTTTCGCTTGCAAATTTTTGCAGAGCAATGGTACATGCTACCGTACCTTTATGCTTCATATAGCTGTTTGAAGCAATGCATTGCCGTAACCAATTTCAAAAGTAAAATATTGGCCCATTTTTGACACGCTCAAGTACAGTTGTATGAATTTCAAGTTGACCGTTCATTGGTGTGATCTCTTGCCCATCTGATATGTGTGCTAATACATGCCGCTTGTGCAATTACTGATCCATACTTGTGAGTCAAACGATTTCAGTAGAGACTCTGAAGCGAGAGAGATAAAACAATGACAGACAGAAAGAGAACAAGCCAGAAAGATAATTTATCTGCAAGTGGTGTTAAGGTAGTTATCTCTTCGCCATGGCCCCCAGGTTTGATCTTGCCTTCCTCCCCGGCTAACCTCAACCTGTGAAATGCCACAGTCTCTTCCATGTGTCACCCAGGAATTTGCCATCCTTTAAATGAGGAGAATGCAGCACTAATATATAACCAATTACACAAGGAGCATTTCCTGTGTTCCTTTGAGATTTTTTTCAAGCTCAAAGTGCCAATCAAGGCTGGAATGCCAGAACATGATTCTTATTTGCTAAGGGTCAGTGCACCATTGCCCCCACATTCTAAAGGACCATTGTTCCCAAGAGCCGGGAGACTCCATAACCCTCGGCCCCTGCTCTCTTACCCCAGAGCCCCCACATCAAGGGCCCGCACTGTTTACACAGCATCCGCTCACAGAGTGACCTGCTACGTAAAGGATTAAATAAGGTAGGGCCCTCGCAGCAAAGGACAGAGCAATTCAATCACTGCCACAGATAGTTAGGCTGTGCGCGAGAGTGGGAGAGGGAGAGAAGAGGCGACTTGGGTCTGGATGCTTTTTGTGCAGCAAACAATGATGAGATTGCTTCACCAAGACAGAGCTCGCAGTTTTTGTGTGCTTTCTTGACATAAATGTAAAAATGCTTTCAGCTAATCTTAATGTACCACGTTTATGGAGCGCCATTTGATACTGGAGCACAGACTTAATTCAGCTGGAATATCAATAGTCGTATTATTATTAAATATACTACATTAGCCTGGAGTGTGATGATGTGAGTCACAATTGAAGTTTCAAGATTTCACAGTTAGGGGTGAGGGATGTGAGCCACCTGTATAGGAGGTTAATAATGAACATCTTCAGAGTCGAGCAAAAGGGCACGATGTGCAATCAATGGCTAATTAATGGAAACATGATCATTTTGAGCACCGCAGATGCAGTAAGTCATTTGCTTGAATGGATTAAAGCTAAATCCATCCCATTTCCCTTCACATGTAGGAACAAAATTAGTGAAATAATTAAAATAATTTATGATACACAAATGTTTAAATATATCAAACATGTTTATTTGTCCACTTTCCTTGTATTCACACTTTTTTAATGTATTAAAAAAGATTACAAAAGATTATAAAAGATTACAAAAGATTAAAGTAATTATTTTTAAAATGCAGTTGTTCTTATTCTAAAGAAACTCTAAACTAATAAAGATCTATTGTAAAATGTATTTTGATCTGAACCTTTGCTCCCCACTTTTCTCACAGACCATGTAAAAATGATCTTTGCAGACAGAGAGAGAACATTTCACTTAAGATTTGCACCTTTCTAAGCATAAATTTTGTGCAGAGTTTACCCTTTTTCCTTTGTTTGGGCCTTCAGCTGTCCTTTCCTGTGGCCTTTACTGGCATACTGAGAACTTTATTACATTAAAAAAGTGTGAATACAGTATGAAAAGTATTATAAAGCATGAATGTGTGTTGTATGAGTGTAATCTGAATGTACCTTGTCAGCATTGTCATGTGAGATATAGAGTGAGATGCATAGAATCCTTTCCATTCATCTCTCAAGGTCTATGGATAGTAAAATGCCCATTGGATGAGCACCTGAGAATCATGGCAGAAGTAGTAGGTCATCTTTTTTTGCCTACTGTTTTATGAATACTGTGTATTCAGACATACTACTCATTTCACATACTGATTTTCACCTACTATATAGTAAGGAGGTATCCAAAAAACACTGTACAAAAACAAAAACAGTCAAAATTCCATAAATGAATACAATTTGACCTCCTTTATGCATGGGGTAGTGGTATCCAATAAATAAACATTTTCACTGATAAAATATATTTAAAAAAAAAAAATCATAGTACCGGTATGTCAGGTCAATTTGACCCACTTTATGCATTCTTCTAGGTTAAACATGTATCAACATTTTCATCAGTAAATTTCACTGCCTGCAACCCTTCCCATATTATTCATTCCTTCTCATTCCAATTCATGCAGTACAAGAGAGTGCAGGACATTTTATTCTGCATATTATTTTCCAAACCTCTATTTATTTCTTCCCTCTGTAAAAGATATTCCTGCTTCAGTTGGATGACAGCATGACGGTGAAAGTCAGCATTGCTGCCAGAGTGTGGCATGAAATGAGAGCTGCTGGATGCTGACCATCTCCCTCAGCTGTGTCTTTAGGAGAAGTGTGTGACATCTCCACGCTCGTAGTGAAAGAGAACAGGCACATAGGTGTGTATTGTTAGCATAAAGGGCATTCTATCTATTCCCCTGTGTCAGGGACATCAGCAGCTGTAGAAAAGCTCTGCACACATTCAGACTGATTCTGCTTTAATGAGAGTTGATTAGATTTCACTTAGCTTTTATTTCTCTGGTAATAGTAAGATGAATTAGCTTTTGTAAAATCAATTTATTGTAGACAAACCCTGTAACACAGGAATTGAAAACACCTAAAAAATTGGCAGCTGTTGCTGGAGAAGCCAAAGTTTCCAGTACTTCAATATCTGTTATTGCCAAATTACCTCAGAATGCGACTTTCGCAATTTGCCCCTTATGCTGTTCTTAATGAACTATTCATTTGTTTGTGAAGTCTAATTTTATCCAAACAAGCTGTGATATTTCTCTTTTCGTCTCCTGTACAGAATCAGGACAAGTAGGAGTATTTGCCTTCCTCTTATTGACCATGGTGGAATGAATTATTAATGCATGAAATGCAATAAAATAAATGACCGCCAATACTTTTGCCCAAGGCTGCAGTGTTAAACGGTGTAAATATTTATAAAGTTACATTCTACGGAAGTTGCAAGTAGTTTGTTTGGGATTTAAAAGAAGATTAGAATGCATCACATCTGGATGGTTGCATTTTGTGTCGTCACACAAGTTGAAATAGTTTAATGTGGCAATATTGAATATGAAAATCTGCATCTGCAGTCTGGGTCTTAATTGGAAACGAATGACTTTGGGTCTATTGTCTGTGGTTTAAGTCATAGTGGCATCAATCAGATTAGCTCATTATACAGATGTTGCAATTACAGTTTATTTCTTGCTAAATGGGACCACATTTTAAATGGACAGAATTTCAGAAATGTTTGTATAAAGCAATGGCAGCAGCTTGATTACTAATTAACCAAGCTTTGTCTGACAGATATTATTTACGTAATTATTTAACATCAAGCACTGAACATCTGCAGAACTGCTTTCACTGTCTTATGTCTCAAAGACTGGAAGAATATCAGGTGGTCTCTATAGCCTGCACACATACACATTCATCTAGAGAACGTCAGATCAGTTGCTCCATACGTTCTCGTGTCCATGTTTGTACAAATTCAAGAGATAATGAATGAAAGACTGATTGAATATTGAGTGCTTCAGCAGTGTGTGAATTCTGAACGCTTTGACCTGTGACTCGCTGCACAAATGCAGAAACCAGACTGAAACAAGGGGGTCAACACTGTTTGCTCTCTAAACTGCTGTCTTTGCGACCATGGCAGGCATGCCAAGAATTCCACAGATCATTGTGTATGCCGATATGGCTCAAAGGTATGCAGTCACGTTAACAGAAACCTGACCTACCTGACTGATCGAAACTACACCCACGCGTTATTAAGCTCACAATGCTTGTGTGGGAAACAATGAAACGGTCTTGGAAGCTAATTCCTTCCCAGATAAGGGATGGAGATGGACAGCTTTGAATGAAATGTGGTATGTGAAGAGAAATGCCAAGGTCTTCTCTTCATTCTGTGTTCTGCGGTTGCCAGGATATGCTTGGATTTCTTTTATATGTGTATATATATATATATATTTTTTTTTTTTTTTCAGGCACCACTGGAAAACAGATTTAGATGATTTCTATTCGCTGCTGCCTTAAAATGTTCTATTTTTTTTAAATTTTCAGTGTACCTTGTGTTAGGTTATTGCAGGCAGCTGAGAAGATTCAATAAGAAAATTCATTCTTAAATTCTTGCTTTTATATTGTACAATAAGTTGCATTGCAACCTGTCAACAACATTTTTTTTTTCTAGGATGATTTGCATCCTCAGAGTATTTCTTACATCCAGATGCATGCATTCAAACAAATGCACATTTCACTCTGATGCCTGAACGAAACAGATTTGTTTCCCAGTCCTAGTGGAAGTGCATTCCTAAGGGCTTTTGTGGTTCTTGTTTTATCCTCCCTGCCTGGCCCAACCCAGCTGTGGGAACAGGACTGTGGGGCGTAACTTCGTGCCCAGTACTCTCACATACTTAAACACACACATGCACGCACATATCTGTGCACATGCGGCGTACACTACTTCCTTTGCCACACAAAAAAGTGACTTTATAATACACCTGTACACAGAAAATTCCCTGTCTTATGCTATTTAAAGATAAAAAAGCCATCATACATCTGTTTGATGGTGCTCAGCCAGCCTTTCTACTAATGACATGATGTTTGGTTCACTTTGTAGCTTGTTGTGGCCAAAAATCACCCCCTTAGACAGGAAGATACTGATATACAGGAAACGACGTAAAACGACCAACCACAGTTTTTGTTTTTATCATTTATGGACAAGTGAATCTTAAATTGATGATGCCACACTAATAGGCTGGTATAAAACAACTTGATTAAATCTATTGTTAATACTGATAATTCTCATATTATATGTTCTTATATATCTCTTATATATCTTAGAAGAATATATTCAAATAGAATTTCTCATGAATATTGAAATAAATTCGGTAATTTCATTTCTGTAAGTTCATGTTTCATAACTTAAAACATCATCCTCATTATAAACAAAGCATTTATTTAATGAAGCTCCAAAAACAGCTTCTTTTTTTTTATTGGAAGAAAAAGCTTCAAAAACAGCTTTTTTATATATATATTGCGGGAACTGTGATGTCACACAGGCTAATACATTTGCATATGACTGTCTCCAGAGCAAGACATTGACGAATAGTTTTACATCATCACTGATCGCACATCATATCGCACACTGGTGTTCAGCCCCTTAATGGCTGATATTTGCCTCCAAAGGATGCAAGGGTCTTGTCATGTCAAAAGCAAATAGAACCCTTTATAAATCACTGAGGTTGTCCACACGGGATACAGTATAATGCCCATTCAGTTTCTGATGTACTCAGAGCTCTTCAGTCTGTCGACAAGAGGACAAATGGAAGAGTGAAAGAATGTTCGCTTTGACACGTCCAGTTTAACAGCTTGTTTGCATCTCTGTACAGACTTCAGTAGGTTCCCAGCTTCGGAAACAAATGAGTGATTTATTTGAATGTCATCCCGGATCACTTCCTAGGATTATATGTTTGTTTGGAGCATTTGGTTTTGTTAACGAGGCACAGCGCAATGGAGAGTTTGCAAAGAAACTTTTGTGGCAAGATGAAGCAGCCAACTGTATTAGATCTGACAGCAGCTGAACATATTACATGTTTAAGAACATTAAAATCCATGTCGTGACCCCTTTAAACTATAAATGAATGGTGACAAACAATGAACTATAAGTTAATCTTTAAATTACAAGTCTATAAATAAACTATAAGTAAACTGTGAAGGTTGAAGAGAAAGATCTGTAAAATGTGTGATCAACTCAAAGTATACATGTATGCTTGCAGATATGTATTTAAGTACCCTGCGTCTTCTCTTTCTTCATTGACAGCCATTCAAAAGTACATGTCAATATATTGTAGTCAGGGCCGGAGTGGGGCCACTTTTCAGCCCGGGAGTTTCAGGCCCAAGACAGGCCCACTTTTTCCATGGTGGAATTCCAAATTAGCACTTTTTCCAAATTGGATAAATGAAGCAACAGTTCAGCTCTTACTATTGTGTAGTTTACTAATACCATGGTTCAACAAATAATGTAAAGGTTAAATAATAATTCACTTAGACTTTATAAGAAGCAATTGCGACTTTACTTCACACAATTCTGACTTTATATCTCGCAATTCTGACTTTATAACACGCAATTGCGACTTTGTCACGCAATTCTGACTCTATATCTCGCAATTTTTACTTTATAACACGCAATTGCGACTTTATTTCAGGCAATTCTGACTTTATATCTCGCAATTCTGACTTTATAACACGCAATTGCGACTTTATTTCACGCAATTCTGACTTTATATCTTGCAATTCTGAGAAATAAAGTCAGAATTGCGAGATGTAAACTCGCAATTGTGAGATAAAAAGTCGCAATTATCTTTTAAAATGTTTTATTCTGTGGCGGAAACAAGCTTCCATACCTCCTGGCCTCTTCCTCCCATCCTCCCTGACGCGTACCGTTACGGTAGGGCCGGCCCAGCTATCGGTAGGCGCCGGCGGTGCCGCGGTAGCCTACCTGAGAAAACGTTTTTGGAAAAGACGGACTATGGACCCAACCAACTCTATAGGAGGGGAGGGGAGAACTCCCTCACATGGTACAACCCATGCAGAGGCTGCGCGTTGCGGTGTCAGAATGCGGAACGTGTAATGTAACTAACGTGACAAATGTGAAAAGAAAAAAAAAATTCCTCGACCGGCCCAAAAGTGAAGCGGCCCACCGGAAATTCTCCCGATTCTCCCGATTACCCACCTGATTGTAGTAGATGTTGTTGTACATGATGACTGTTTGATTGACTGGTTTTTAATTTAAAAAAACATTTTGAGGGCTCTTAGAAGTGTTAAATTTGTTTTCTGTCAGTTGTCAGGTCGTTGCTTTTCTGCTGCTCCCAAGTAATTTGTCACGTGATGCATGTGGCGAGGTGATCAGCCAATCAGAAGTGGCAATTTCAGCCCCTTCTGTGTGCACTGCGGTATGCATCAGATGGCCACCGTGGGTGCGTTGTCTGAGACTAAGTTTGATAGATCCACGTGATGCTTTCTGTCATTTTGTCAAACCCCCGTGCGAGACCTAAACTCAGACTCTGCGACTACGAGCAGGCATCAGCCAATACAGTCAAACCGGTGCATAATCCAGCAGAATGCTGCATGCAGCTCTCAGCCAGTCCTCATTAACCTGCCGTATTCTCGACTCAGACCTGTGTGGATGACATCCTTTGAGGGGCCAGGAGTGTGTGCTTATTAGACAAGCCCACACACTGCCTACCTCAGGTCAAGAGCATCTACTTTAGCCACCCTCTCCGTTCTCTCGGATGATTGATGCCGTAAAGATGTCACAGTGCTTTACATAAAGCCCTCGACTTTAGTGATGATGAGTAAGGCCAGGTGAGAGGAGACGAGTACAGGACAGCCATGCTAAGAAGGCCACCGATTTCAAGAAACATTTTTCAAGTAGGCTAATTTCCGTGTCTGAAAAAAGCATTAGGTTTACTCTCCTCACATTTTCCTTACATTGGAAAATTTAGGCCTACTCACTGTATGTGTAAGAAAATAGTTATGAAAGCATTCAAATTAAATGAGCCCTTGAGAGTGATCTTTTACATCCAATGCTCTTATCATGTTGGTTTGAACTATGCTTTGCACTGTTGGCATTTTCTTTGTTTTGGCTCTGTGCAGTGGTTTTTCTAAGGGGTCAATGACATTTTGTGCCCTTTCCAGTTTACAGTCTGATTATGTCACATCAGCTTGTGAAAGCCCACTGATGTCAACGGTGCGGTAACAAAACAGTTCGCTTCTCCGAATTTTTTTAATTGTGTACTGAACATTGTTGCTAGGCACTCAAGTAACCTTATCCCATCTGATCTCTTTTATCATCTGTAAAATCATGGGTTTTACAAACAATCAACCCCCCTGTGTAAAAAATTACCTGTTTCATACAAATTCAAGTCAGTATTACTTTTTAAATGTAGGTTTCAGAAACTTTTGAGACTTCAGTCGAAGAATCCAAAACCAATATAAGAAAGGTGTGAGTGCGTGGGCTGGCTTCTTCAATATTCAAATACCTTTTTTTACACATTTATGGCCTTGTAAAGTGTTTCAAAGTGGGCCGACCTGATAAAGCGACCTCCTGACTAGCCAAATAAAAGGGCAGGGGATGGTCTTATCTGAGTTATGTTTTCCTTCGTGCCCTTCGAAACCATTTGATTATGGGCACATGAAACACTTGCGGCAAAATCATTTCTCCTTTTCGGACTAAACGTGGCATGGTTTTATCGGTTTGCCTTGATCTGATCAGCTGGGATCACAGCAGCCCTCACACGCCATTGGTGGTGTGACGAGATTACAGAATTGTGCAGAGAATAGCCTAGAAACTGTGCAGTGAGTAGCAAACGTCACATGTTATACAAGTATCCCTTTACCATCGAAGCCCTTAGCTGGTATTTAGAAAGAATTCTTGCTGACTTGTAGGCAGGGAATAAAATCACGGCCAACATAGCAGGTGTGATGTTGGCTGTGATTTATTTATTTATTATTTCTTTCATCTTGCATCTTCACACATTCTGCTCAGTGTTCAATTCTAAGCTGTTGTATCACAGATGATGTAACATTATTTAATTTGAGGAGAAAAGACTTAACGTACAGTTTTTTTTCTCTTTTTTTAAAATGAAATTACTTCTGCTAATGGTATGTTACATTTATGCATAATGATGCAATGAGTGCAAATAATTTGGCTTCCAAAAATTCATTTCATGACTATGATAAGCTATAGTAGCTGAAACAATCAGGCCTTTTTTTATTCAGTTTTTGACCATTGTTCTGCTTCTTTTTTTCCCCTTGTGTTGAAGATATCTGTACTACGGATGACAATGTTCTATTAATCGTTATCTTATCTTCTTAAATTAGGTCAGGAAGGTTTTAGATTCACTCATTGTCTTATATACAGTCAGTTACAATTGTGAGAATAAAGTATTTAGAGCCTTTGGAATTCTGCGATGAACAATTAATTTAAATAAAGTTATTGATTAAAAAGGTATCACTTATTAACGCTACTGCCAATTCAGGTATGCTTTAGGAATTTATCTGAGCAAATCAGATGTTTATTCTCTCCCTAGATAGATGTATGTGTAGAAGGTGCCAGTTTTACAGCACATATCCATTGATCAGAAACACACAGTACTGACATAAATGGCGAAAAAAAAAAGGATTTATTTTTGGATTTAAATAGGCAAATCCTTAAGAGTCTATGATTGGATCATTATTGCAGTGATTATTATGTTTGTAGCATGTTACAGTATATGTTTGGCAACAGTTCTTCTAACCCTAATTGATGGAGTGTGTAGTTTTCATTTATCATGTAGGAAGACACATCATGGTCATATTCCAGGATGACAATTGCAAGTCTCAAATTGTGAAAGATGGTTGGGAAGGAGCATGAAGAATCATTCTCACACATGAATTGGCACCTCTGAGTCCAGACCTTAAATTCATTGAAAGTCTTTGGGATGTGCTGGAGGAGCCTTTACAGAGTGCTCGACTCTTGTATTGTCAATACAAGATCTTGACCAAAAATTGATTTTTGTTAGAAGAACTGTTGCCAAACATATAACATGCTAGAAACATAATAATCAC
Source organism: Squalius cephalus (assembly GCF_949319135.1). NCBI lineage: Eukaryota > Metazoa > Chordata > Actinopteri > Cypriniformes > Leuciscidae > Squalius > Squalius cephalus. Next base: position 13,150,944 of record NC_137130.1, read on the forward strand.
TGAAATAATGATCCAATCATATACTCTTAAGCATTCGCCTATTTAAATCCAAATGCAAAACGCAACTGTTTTCTATTTGAATATATTTATATAATTAATTCAGCTTTGCTATCACTGGAATATTCAGCAGCCATTGCTCCAGTCTTCAGTGTCACATGATCCTACAGAAAACATTCTAATATGCTGATTTGGTGCACAAGAAACATTTCTTATCATCAATGCTTAAAACAGCTTCTCAATGTGTTTGTGGAAACCGTGATGCGTTTTTCTTTTTTTCTTTTTTCTTTCAGGATTCTTTGATGAATAGAAATTTCAAAACAACAGCATTTATTTGAAATAGAAATCTTTTGTAACATTATAAATGTCTTTACTGTCAGTTTTGCCGAATTTAATGCATCCTCGCTGAATATAAAACATCTTACTTGTATTCTTTGTATTGAGCCAAGATATATGATGTTTACATGCTCTATTTGTCAAATGTCTTTTCATTAGGTTAGAGATCAGCAAACTTGAACTTTGCTACACAGTGGAAGATGAAACAACTTCACGTGCTTGTGTTTCTGCTCTCCCACATTTGCACGCGTGTTGTGAGTGAACGGAGCTCAAAGTCTGCGGTGACCGCACCTTAAGACTTCCGCTTATTAGTTGGATGCTAGCTGCTTCTCAAGGAAGATGTGCTTATTTTGACAGTCTGGCATCCTGAAGTGAGTGGAATCGCTTTGTTCTGTTACAGCAGTATTTTCACCTAGCAGATATGGTTCCAGAGACCACAGTGGTTATTAAATGTAATATTCTGTTTAAAGCCTTTAACTGAGTGCGTTGAACTGTTTTCAGCTTTTCAATTAATTGTTCGTTGTTTAGCAGTGACCCGTTCATTTTGTGCAAAATATAACCTGCACCTGCGTTATCATTCTGCAGTTGCATTTAATGATAAAATGTGTATAATGGTGTGTTTCATGACTTGCCAGCAGAGTTTTCTGTCGTCAATTCTGTACTCTGCACACCCAATTTTCTCTCCTCTGCATGTGTTTAGCATGCCATGTCTCAGGAAAAAGCCACCACAACTATGTCATGCAGACATTTATTTTTGCCTTGTAAAACTACCCAAATGTTGTGGCATTTTTGAAAATAGTTTGTACCATTTGCGATACAAAAACCAGCATGGGGAAGGCAATATGAGACCTTTACAGGAGGTGTACGATGAGGCAGTTGACCGTCAGCTGAAGCGGTTTAATTGATGGGGGAAAAAGGCTTGATAACACTGGACGTCACTCAGCCCACACAAAGCAAACAGATCTGAACGTGTCAAAGGCCTTTGACGTCCCTCTTGGAGTATAGGTCATATTATCTTCGGCAGTGATGGACTGTGGTTGAACCGCTATGAAGAAACCACTCCCTCCCTCTTTCATTTGGCCGTCTCTCTCTCTCACACACCACTTCGTTTTTGCTTCCTTATTCACAGTGTGCTAAACCTCACTATTATTCAGCAGACCTGCATGACTCCTAGCTTACTCTGTGTTGTTTGTTCACTGCTGTTGATTAGTTATAGAAGCCTATGACGCTGCTGGCTTGTCTTCGAGAGAGACTTTAGTCATGTGAGGGCAATGGTCTAATATTTGTGTGGTATCCCCCCTGCCCCTTTACATAAACAAACACACAGGCTGATTCGCTGACCTCTAGGTTACTGACAAATGTACGTCATACATCACTGTCACCTTTGAAACTACAGAGTCATTCACATGCCAGCCTGCCATCAAAGACCAAAACACTTGTGGGTTTAGTTTTGGCCTCTAGCCTTTGGCACACACTTTGAGTTTTCGTTTATTTGTGAGTGTGTCAAATATCCCGTCTAGATATGTTTTTACGCATTTACAAATCTTTTAAAATTGATATTTGCCTGGGTCTTCAACAAATTCGGACCCTGTTTGTAGCCCAGTAATGACTTCCAAATATTAGCAGTGTTTAGAAAGTCAGCATAAGTAGTAAGATGTGGTCTGTTTAATGCAAAGTTAAGCCAAGCAATAATGTTCATAAATTAAAAGATGGGGTTGCTGTGGTGTTTACATGCAACAGACATTCAAATTTCTGCTTTCACTTGTTACCGAAAACACCTAAAGGTAGTTGAATAGGTAACAATTAATATAATTTTTATACAGAATTTATTAATGTAGGTTAATGTTAATTTACAAATATATTTTTTAATTTAATGTTAGTTCATGGATGTTAATTCATATAACTTGCAATGCCAAAATTGTATTATTGTGTGTAGAAGCTAACACTATTACTGTAAATGCTGTAAAAGTAATGTTCATTGTTATACTTCATGAATCCTAATGCATTGACCTTATTGTAAAATGTTGATTATGTCTTTTATGAACACTGTTAACTGTATTTGTGAAGGCCTTGATGAATTTCAACTTGTTGAAACACTGTTTACATTAGCTTGCATGTGTTAGCATTTAAATGAATAGCATTCAAAAGGTATTAATATTAACTTAATACATTTATAATTAAATAATCATTTGTTACATTTATATAGCGCTTTTCTTGGCACTCAATGCACTTTACATGGAAGGGGGAATCTCATGGGATATTAAAGTGTTCATCGTATGCACACTTCAGAATCTTGCCGGAAGTAGTAGGTTATCCGGGTACTTTTTGTCTAATCTTTCATGAGTACTGTGAATTCGGACATACTTATTTTGTCACATACTGTATTTACTGAAATTTAAGACTCAGCCCTCCTCTTTTGTACACCTTTGACAAACTATTTTTAATGTACTATGATTTGGGATGCAATCATTCTGCAATAAGAAAAATGCATCTTCAGGTAGTAGGACATAATTATTATTACAATTGAAAAAGATTAGATATAATTATTTAATATTTTGTAATTCTTGAGGGAAAAAGCTCTGTTTTTAAATGCCAAATATGAGGAAAATTTAACCAATATATTATTGGGTTATGATAGACACATTTCTCAGGAACGCGCCAAATTCAGCTTTTACTCTGTCACATTTAACATGTTTTTATTTTGCCAGTGCAATCATTTGAAATAAGGAGCAGGGAAACTCATGCAGCAAGAGCATAATTATAGGCACAATCATTCATACATTTTGACAACTTTGATATGCACGATTCATTTGGACTTTGTCAATGCATTTTAAATGATTCTAGATTATTTGCTTTGGATGAAGGCATTTTGTAATTTCCTGCAGCATGTTAAGCTTCAGTTTGTTTGGTGTTACTCATAGGAAAAGCTCTTATGTATGGACTCTTACTGTTTGTTTGTTTCTATGTACTGGAAGGATGCTATTCATTGTCTCACATAGAAAAGCAGATTCCTTTTTATCAAAAATTGTGATATGTTAATAAGTGTTGTCATGACAATCTTGAAAAAGGAATCGTTCACCCAATTAAATGTGACAAATTTTCCCTCATCTTTCTTCTGTAAAACACAAAAGGTGAATTTTTGGAAACAATAAAGAGGAGGAATGAGGACTGGGGCTGTCTAGCTCCAAAATGACAAAACACACACTATTAAAGTATTAGTAAAGTTGTGTTAGATTTACATTTTCTGAAGCCATATAGCTTTCTTAGAGTTCACTGATTTTTTTCTCTTCCAGTTGCTGTGACTATCATTGAGACTGTGAACGAATCCTTTGAATGAATCACTGAAGATCTGACTCAAATTACCAATTCTTTCACAAATGACCAATTTCAATGTCACAGTCTTTTCAATGAATAGTGATTTGTTCAATTATTATTTTGAACTTTTCTGAACATATGGAGAACCAGGCCAGATGTCAAGATCATCAGTGGGCTTTATGGTCTTTTCCTCACAAAGTGCTTGTCTTATAACTTCAGAAGACTTAGAATATAGTGCACAAGTAGTATTAACCACTTTTATGATACTTTTATTTGTAATTATGTGGCCTCCCATAGTCCCAGTCCACAGTCAGTTACATTAAATTGAAGAAAAAAAAAAACCCCAGCATATTATTCAAAAATTTGTTTCCATAAAAGAAAGTCATACTACAGGTTTGCAATGACATGAGAGTGAGTAAATGATGATAGAATTTTGTTTTTGGGTGAACTCTTCTTTTAACAGTACCAGGAATAGCATTGGGTAGTAATAGCATCAGAAGTAATTGGGTTAAAATCCTTTTTTTTTATCTTGATGATGTCAGATGCTAACACTAATTCCATTCATTGTTTGATTCATTGTTGGACCTCTGATTGTCATTACTACATATTTGGCTGCATATTTCTGTTAATTGTCAGTTTATTTCCATGCACTTGTATGCAAATGCTCACAATGACTGAACCCCTGTGTTTGCATATCACTTTGGAGCTTTAGCCTCTTGCCTGTCTTCTCTCCAAAAGCGAAGAACTGGAAGAATCCACACAAAGAAACAAAGATCTGCTCAGGCACCTCTTCACCAGCCCAATTCACCATCTGCTCTAGTCACCTTGAGACGTCCACCCCCCACCTTTTCTCACCCCCACACCCAAGAAAATGTGCAATCTAGAAATGGACCATGGCTGAGAGAGGGAGAGGGAAAAAAAGAAAGCAATTAGTCATCGATTTCAAAGAGAGTGTATAATAAAACGTTTCCCCCCTAAGGTAAACCTGCGGAACACAAACACGAATTTACCGCCTACACGAGTCCTGTGAATAAGGCTAGAAGAATGTACGGCAGCCCACACAACCGCTATTAAAGAGTGACACACTTAGACACACCGACACATGTAGATATGCCTCTCACCTCCCTGTCACTCTACTCTTAGAGGAGTCGTACAGCCTTTCAATATTCATCGTGTAAAAAGCACAGGGCTATACTCGGGTCCTCAGATCCTTTCACACTCGCATGATGGAGTCCTTTATAGCAGTGCACAGTGAGGTGAGATACATGTACACCAAATCTATATGTAAACGTGTGCATACTGCCAGGAATATCTGTATGAAAATAAGAGATAAAGTGATATATTTAGTGAGTTTCATGTTTAACAAGTGACAAATGTACCAAGAAAAAAACACTGATTTATTGAAACTTGAAACTTATGGCAGTTTTGCTTCTCAGGTAAATGTATTATATTATATTATATTATATTATATTATATTATTATATTATATATTTTTATTGGTAGAGCAAAAATGTTGCTGGCATTATTAGGTGGCTCTCTGGAATAATTTATTCTGATTGGTAAATGTTTTACTTTTTTTTTTATAGCTCTTTATACAATACAGATTGTTTCAAAGCAGCTTTACTGTGATCAACAGGAAAATAATGATTCAGTGATACAAACAGAGTTAGAAAAAGTCCATTCGATAGTCCACTTTAGACATTCTGCTAACTATTAGTAACTTTGCAACATGTCAACTAACCGTCATTAGAGTATTAGTAGACTGTATGCTTAATATCTGCTAACACTTTATTTTGATGGTCCCCCAACAGAAATTCTTCTGACTATAAGTAACTTGGCAACTACAAGTCAATTTATTCTACTAACCCGAACCCTAACACCTAACCATAACCTAACAGTCTACTACAGTATACTAATACTCTAATGACAGTTAGTTGACATGTAGTTGCAAAGTTACTTATAGTTAGTAGAATGTCTAAAGTGGACTATCGAAATAAAGTAGAACCAAAGAAAAAGTAATTGTCAGTTCAGTGTTGGTTCAGTTCCTTTATAAAGATCATCAATTATTAAATTAGTTAAATTCGGCTGTAAAGCAGCTCTGCAGAAAACAGTGATGTCGTCGTCCAGCTCAGTTCAGTTCTCATCCAATTGTGTCAGTGAGTCAATGGGCCAAGCCAAAAGGCGGTAGTGGCAAGGTGGCAAACTCCATCAGGTGACAGAATTAAGTAAGTAAGTAATGACAAAATTGCCAGTCTGCTGTAAACAAAGCAGACTTCATTACATCTATTACTAGTCATTCAGGTCTCAACCTCATGGCCCTGACTGAGACCTGGATCAGACCAGAGAACACTGCCACACCTGCAGCCCTCCCCACAAACTTGGAGGAGTTTGATGTGTTACTCTCATCCTTCTCTGAGGATGGTACTCCTCTGGTAGTTCAAGGAGACTTCAACATCCACATAAAAAACCTCAGGCTGTTGATTTCCACACTCTGCTTGCCTCGTTTGGCCTCAAGCAATTATGTACTACGGCTACTCACAAATCAGGTAACCAACTGGACCTTATTTACATGTGCTACTACTCCACTGACCATACACTGGTCACTACACTGCAAACCTCAGATCACTTCCTCCTCATTCTTAACCTTAACCTGGCTCAGAATACAACAAACACTCCTCCACAGATCACCTTTTGGCATAACCTATGCTCACTCTCCCCCTCCCCCTCCTGCCTATCCTATTTGGTCTCATCCACACTTCCTCCCCCTAATCAGCTCTCATCACTAGATACTAACAGTGCAACTGATACTCTTTTCTCCACTCTAACATCTTGCATAGACAACTTCTGACCCTTTTCATCCAGGCCAACCCGCGCCACCCCCTCTGCCCCCTGGTTATCTGATGTTCTCTGCGAGCATCATTCTGAATTCACGACTGCAGAGAGAAAGCAGCATAAATCATAAGATCCCACTGACCTTGGTTTGTATCAATCCCCCCTCTCTTCCTTCTCTGCTGATGTCTCTACTGCTAAAATGACTTACTACCACATCAAAATTAACAATTCTTCGGACTCTCGCACGCTTTTCAAAACCTTCTCCTCTCTTCTTAACCCTCCTCCTTCTTTCATCAACCATAACAGCTGACGACTTTGCCACATTCTTTATAAAAAAAACAACAACCAGATGATCTGGCAGTTGAGGCTCACATCTCAGCCTGCCTGACAGACATTTACTGCTGGATGAAGGACCGCCACCTTCAACTAAACCTTGCAAAGACAGAACTGCTTGTGGTCTCAGCCAACCTAACACTTCATCACAACTTCTCCGTTCAGCTAGGTTCATCAACCATAACTTCATCCAGGACAGCCAGGAATCTTGGGGTTATCTTCACAGACCACACTGCTAGAACTGCCCGGTCCCGGAGATTCGCCTTATACAACATTAGGAAGATCAGGCCCTTCCTATCGGAGCTTGCTACACAACTCCTTTGTTCTATCCAGACTGGACTATTGTAATGGTCTCTTGCGTGGCCCTCCAGTATGCACTGTCAAACCACTACAACGGATCTAGAATGTTGCAGCAAGAGTGGGCTTTAACGAGCCGAAGAGAGCACGTTACACCTCTCCTCTTACGTGCGTGCATCAAATTCAAGGCACTGAGGTTTGCCTACAGAAAAACCACTGGCTCTCCACCCCTATACCTAAACTCATTAATCCAGACCTACGTGCCATCCAGAAGCTTGCATTCTGCAAGTGAACGGCGCCTTTTGGTGCCATACCAAAGAGGCACAAATTTTCGGACCTTTACCTGGACTGTTGTCTGCTGGTGGAATGACCTGCCCACCTCTACCCGAAGCATTTTCAAGAAACTGCTGAAGACGCATAGTTTTCAGCAACACTTGACCCATTAATACTAACACTTATTATTTTATATCTATAAAAATAAATAAATAAATTGCTATGTGTACTGTGGGACTGGTCACGTCACTTGCATATTGTTGCCCTATTGTTAGTTTGATTGCTTCTATTCTCCTCATTTGTAAGCTGCTTTGGATAAAAGTGTCTGCTAAATGATTAAACGTAATTGTATATGGAGAAAAAAAAAACATCGGGAGAAACCAGGCTCAGTCGGGGGACAGTTCTCGTCTGGCCAATGAACGAACATGGTGTGGTTTAATTCCAGGTTGCATCACAAGTCAGAAAACAGATTGTGGATTGCTATCATTCAAATATTGAATGAGACCAATACTTCTATTTACTTCTCCCTTACAGAATGCAAGTTGATATTTACTCCTTGTTTATACAATTGTCGTATAAAAGACTCTTGGTTTATAGCTGGCACAACATGATTGTGAATATGGTATTGCTTTAAATATTTTATATGATAATGAAATACTATTTTAACAACAATATAATATGTTAGTTTACTTTGTTGTTTATTTTAGAGTAATGTTTCAATGAAAAAGCTGACATTATGTCATTCTGTCTTATTGAGCCCATCATGTTTCTGTTGCAGACTCAATTTGGACACCTACTCGCCACCCTCCCATTCTCCGCTGTTACCCTAGCAACGGCCATGGTTACTAGGGTGCCTTGTCTCCCAATGGGCTTTCACTGCATTTTACTGTTTGTTTCTGAATAGAGAGAGAGAGAGAGAGAGAGAGAGAGAGAGAGAGAGAGAGAGAGAGAGAGAGAGAGAGAGAGAGAGAGAGAGAGAGAGTGTGAGAGGACAAGTGTTTGTAAAAAAAAAAAAAATCCACACTCAGAATTTCCCAATCCCACATGCAACTTAAACTGCAATCACATCAAAACACCAGCAAAGGTTAAACCTCAGATCACTTTGACCTTTTTTAAAATCTCAATGTGTAGGCTCTAACAGGCCTTGAACCTTTGGAAAAAGTACAAAAATACTTCTTAAAACAGGATGCTTATTTGAAGAATTAGTACAGTTTTGTTTCTTTTTAAATGGACAAACAACCCTTACCGAGGTGGTACTTTGATATATATATATATGTATGTGTGTGTGTGTGTGTGTGTATATATATATATATACACACACATACATACACACACACCATGGTTCTGTATGATACTGTGCTATATTCACATACAATGGTATTGCCATCATGATATTATCTAGAGACTCATGGTACTTTTTTTGTGTGATGCTGAATGTCCTTTGTTTAATCAGAGAAACCCCAAAAATGTATCATACGTTTGTGTTCTATGCTCTGTTTTTATAGCATACTTGCCACAGAAGTATGACATCAATAGTGTCTTAGTTTCCAGGAAAGAGAGATTGTCTGTTCTGTCCCTTCACCCACATGGTGCAGATGAGAAATGATGTACTACTTCTCTGGGGCCACTCTGGGATGTCCAGAGATGAGCACTTTCAGTTTTTTATGTGTGAGTGATGGGAAAATGACTGTGGCTGAAGTGAACTGATGTGAGGCTGACCTCCGAAGACAATGCTAAAAGGAAATATGCCTACTTTGTCTATCACTCAGTTTGTTTAATCATATTTTCCATAAAATGGGGATTTCAGGTTAAATGTTGTTGTTTTTTTCTGTGTGTTGCAGTCTTAAACAGTCTTTTGTGAAAACCAGTAAAATATTTATAGGATATATGAGATATGCATCTGTCAAACACAGATATACATTATATTTCCTGTTGCTCAGTTGGTAGAGCAGGAGATCAAGTCCCAATGCACATGCTAATTGAAACATGCATACCTTGAATGCACTACAAGTTGCTTTGTAGTGTCTACTAAATTAATAAATGTAAATGTAGTCTTGAAAAAAAAACAGTTTGTTGAGACAAACTTTAAGTTGGCTAAAGTAGTTTGAAGTTTAAAGTAGTTTGAAGTTTGATAGATAGATTAGTTAGAAAGAATGAATAGTTAGTTAGAAAGAAAGAAAAAGATAAGTTAGAAAAAAGAAAGATTAGTTAGAAAGATAGATAAATAATTGATAGATAGATAGATGGATAGATTAGTTTTCCACAGAAGAAAGATTAGTTAGAAAGAAAAACATTAGCTTGATAGATGGATAAGTAAGAAAGAAAGAAAGATTAGTAAGAAAGAAAGATTAGTAAGAAAGAAAGATTCGTTAGAAAGAAAGATTAGTTAGAAAGAAAGAAAGAAAAGATTAGATAGATAGAAAGATTAGAAATAATAGAAAGAAAGATTCGTTAGAAAGAAAGAATAGTTAGAAAGAAAGAAAAAGATAAGTTAGAAAAAAGAAAGATTAGTTAGAAAGATAGATAAATAATTGATAGATAGATAGATGGATAGATTAGTTTTCCACGGAAGAAAGATTAGTTAGAAACAAAGAAAGAATAGTTAGAAAGAAAAATATTAGATTGATAGATGGATAAGTAAGTAAGAAAGAAAGATTAGTAAGAAAGAAAGATTAGTTAGAAAGAAAGAAAGATTAGTAAGAAAGAAAGATTCATTAGAAAGAAAGAAAAGATTAGATAGATAAATAGAAAGATTAGAAATAATAGAAAGAAAGATTCGTTAGAAAGAAAGAAAAAGGTTAGATAGATTGATTGATTGATTGATTTGATTGATTGATTGATTGATTGATTGATTGATTGATTGATAGATGGATAGATAGATGGATAAGAAAAAAAGAGAAAGATTAATTAGAAAGAAAGATTAGTTAGAAAGAAAAAGAAAGAAAGATTAGTAAGAAAGAAATATTAGTTAGAAAAAATAGAAAGATTAGTTAGAAAGAAAGAAAGATTAATTAGAAAGAAAGAAAGATTAGTTAGAAAGAAAGAAAGATTAGTTAAAAAGAAAGAAAGATTTGTTAGAAAGAAAGAATAGTTAGAAAGAAAGAAAAAGATTAGATAGTTGGCTTTCTCAAGTCTTAATAAAGGCAGGCAGTGCTGAAGTATATTGATAGTATTTGTACAGTATGAAAATCCTAAAGGCATATATGTTGGTATTAAAATTAGCTTGAAGAGTCATTCACAACCAATTTTGCTCCTTTAATCTGTCATATTTCTGAGTGATTAAATGAGCAAAAATGTAGGATGGGCTTGATTTTATCCGTAATTGTTTCGATCATGAAAAGTGGGCGTTGCATAATGGAAGGAGCCAGAAATGAATGGTAGTTTACTGAATACACTCAAAACAAGGTTCAAAAGGTTTTGGATCGGTAAAATTTTTAAATGTTTATGAAAAAATCTCTCATGCTTAACAGACTGCTATATTTGTTGCTTAATATTTATATTTAATTGGACACCATGATGCATTTTTAAGATCCTTTGAAGAAAGTTAAAAAGAACAGCATTTTTTTTTATTTGTTACATTATCAATCTTTTCTGTCAGTTAATGCATCCTTGTTGAATAAAAATGTCATAAATATATCATTTTCTTTCAAAATAAATAAATAAATAAATTCTTACTGACCCCAAACCCCCAAAGTGTATGTGGGTAAGTATATATGTGTATAAATACTTATTCCTTATTTTAAATGATTAAAGGATTACAAGGATATGAAGGCAACATTTTGAATGTGCACCAATGAATCGTACACTAGAAAACTGCATAAAGACAGTAAAAAAGTGTACATTTTTGTTTCATGTTATTTTTAATAGTTTTATTCTTTTTTGTAGTTCAGAGCAATAAATATTTATTTTTCCCCTTTGAAGAACAATACAAAAAGTGATTTTGATTCCTGCTTCAGGCTGTAACACCTGACTGGAGAAGTTGGTGGCCTTTAGTAAACAGTAGAGAATGGTCATGATGGTCTGGCCTCTAAACATTATCAAGGCAGACTCGCATAAGGGTCTCGGTGTGACTCATCACCCTCAGCGGTGTCTGAAGTAGGAAGGGTTGACACGAGCGCTAATGTATGCGAAAGCTTTTCACTTATCAAGAGCTGTTAGCTCATCATTGTGAAATGTCAGACCAATTTCTCTCTGTATGATTCACCCAGGTGTTCTTTGTTGCTACATGTTGCCCCCAGAATTTAGAATATGTCAACGGCATTGATGTATTTTTACATGCTGGGAGAGACTTGGACTTTCCCCCCTTTTTGCATTGACTGATGCTTTTCGCATGTAATTTTAAACATAAAAGTCGACTACCGCTACCACCTTTTTTTTTTGCAAAATGGGATATTCAAGGTCCAATCCTACTTTAATCAAGCAACTTGCGTCTGTGATGCACGAGCAAGCTTTTTATCTCCTCGGATGCCGCTGCCTTCAGCTACATTGAAAACGAGTGTCCCTCTTTAGCCAGACAAAGCCTCTCATTCCCACTGGAATGCAATAAGACAGAGCGTGAGGCTGAGTTTGATGCCTCGTCTCAAAAGGCTCAGGTTGCGCAGGTGTATATGTGCTGTGGATTTGCTGTTATTGAATGACTGAATTAACAGGGAGCCCTGTTTGTCACAGCCTAGAAACCTCCCGCAGACAGACAGACCTCCTGTCATCAAGGCCACGAGCAAAGAGAAAAAAAGCGGGATGCAGGCGAAAAATTTCTGTCAGCACTCTGCCACGTCTATATAATCCTCCAAGACAAATTAGCAGGATCTTTCAGAAAAAGGAAAGCCCTTTTTACCCACTGTAGGAAGTGCAAACCATCTCGCCTCATGGGGGATCGTTTCGTTCTTTCTGGTTTTTCATGCTGAGGTTCAGCTGTTACTTTTTTCCCCAACCGTCAAATGTTCTCCAGTATCATAGCAAACTTGTGATATCATGTTCCCTCAGCATTCGAGTATAGTCTGTCTTCTCTGAGGTTTAAAACACTTGCATTGTCCTCCACTTTATCACAGACATACAGATGACACGACAACATGGGTTATGAAATGAGTTCCCCATCCACAGATTACATAGGACTCACCAGAGAAAGACCCTGTCATCGACTAATTTATGTCCCACTGTATGAGTATGATACATCCACAGTTCACAGTTCACACACAAGCTTCAAATAAAATTCAGAACCATGTATAATCCATAATTTATGGAGCATTTAAGATAAAAAAAAAAAATTATGAGCATATGTTAGAACCTGTTTCTGATGTGTCTTAACAAGATATGAATAACTACTTTGTGCCATTATTTATATATATTTTTTCATAGTCATGCTATATACACTAATCTTGTTGACAAGACTGCATATTTGATCAGAACTACAGTGGGATGGAAAGGCGTAGCGCCAAACATTAGTCCCAAACTGATGAGTAATATCTTCTTGTGGTGCGTAGATCCAAAAGGAACTCAAAAATCTGAACAAAGATCCGCACATGAACATAGGCCAAAAAGCTCATAGGATTTACAGATCAGAACTACAGTAAAAATGAAAACATTGTGAAATATTGTTACAATTTGATTTAAAAAAATTCTATTTTGATATATTTTAAAATGCAATTTATATTCTTTCAAGAACCAAAGCTTTACTCCAGTCTTCAGTCATGATCCTTCGGAAATCATTCTGATTTGGTATACTCAAGAAACATTTCTTCTTATTTTCAATGTTGTGCAACATTGTCAAAACAGTCTGCTTTATTTTTTGTGGAAACTGTGATACAGGATTTTTTGATGAATAGAAAGGTCAAAATAACCTTTTAAAGTTCTTAAAAATAAGAAGCATTTATTTGAAATATTTTTCATAGCAATATAAATGTCTTTACTGTTACATTTGATCAAATCATACATTTTGTTTCATTTTTGAATGGTAGTGTATGTTAGAATAAGAAAAGTGATGTGAGCTGAACAATGGACGAAGTTACAAAAACAGAATGAGAGTGGTTGGTGTTTTTGCATAGTGGTAAGGGCTTCTGGGTGGTGTGAGTTCGAATTTGGCTTGCAATGTTTTCTGACCCTTTTCCCCCTTCACCTACTTCTAAATTGCATTTTGTGAGGATGTTTATCTAATCCTGAGTATCACAGTGTGAAGATATACAAGCAGCCATTTTATTCCCTTCTGTGACTCCTATGCAGTTCAAACTCCACCATGTCTAATATTTTTATTACACATTCATTAATTTCCACTAATTAATTAAGAAGTCAGAGGGGAATTAAGAGCTTAGAGTCGAGTCTCATCCATTGCAAGCCAAATCTGTTTACTGTCATTGCACTTAAGGATTACATTAGCATGTTAACTTCTGAAATAAAAAGATTCTGAGAGAGAGAGAGAGAGAGAGAGAGAGAGAGAGACAGAGAGATGGTGCAAAAGAGAGAGAAAGTGCAAAAAATAAAACAAATCTATTGTCTCTTTGTTTTTTCTGTCTGTCTCAGTGGAATTACTTTTCTGCGGTTGAACTTCCCACCTTGCTTCAAGCACTCTAGCCCACTCCACAGCCCCCACCCCCCACAGCTGTCCCAGGAGAGGACCCCCCTGACCCTCCTCAGCCTATCTGCGCCAATACAGCCCACTTCTGCGAGTCCTGGAGAGGAGAGCCGGGCTGCACCGAGCAGCTGGTGAAGAGGCAGAGAGATGACGCCTCTCTCTTGCTCGTTCTATCTCTTTCTCTCTCTCTCATTCTTTGCCAAGTTACATCCAAATGTCCGTAGTCCAGGCAACTAAATTCACTGATAGATTAATGCACCTGTAGTTTCGAGTCAGCATCATTACTATTTTTTTACATAATTATTTTAATGTACGTATTATGTGTGGCACTTTCGAAGAATATGGCACTTTTTTTTAACGGTTAAAAGCACAAATCCCATGTTTATTGTTGTGAGAACTGTTGGATTAGCTATTATCAGTTAATTGTAAACCTATCATCTATCAAATGTCTTTTCCCCCCATTTAATGAAGAATTTACATTTCTTAAAAGTGCGACAAACAATATTTGGTCCCTTTCTGCAGTATGAAAGAAAGACAAGTAAATCATCCAGTTTTATATAATTTTTTTCAAATGTTGTTTTGACCATATTAGTCAAGCTCAAATTCAACACGGTTAGTTTTTAATAATCAAGCAAACATTTTTTCTTTAATTTATGAGAAAAGTAACTACAAACCAAAGCTTGCCGGTTTTGGCATAGTTTTGTTTTAGCTTTTATTTTGTTTAATATTTTTTTCCTTTCAATGTTTACTTAATGTTTTACAATTTAAAAATTTCTTGGAACTTTTCAACTGTATTTATAAATGTCCTAAATTTTTGGGAAATGGTTGCATTTCCTATAAAATTTAAAAAAAATAAAACGGGTCATACAGTATTTACAACCTCCTAAGGCTGATATTAACATGTTCTAAAGGTTTTCACTGACAATTTGTTGAGAAATAAATAAAAAAATATGTATTGACAAGTGTTTCAGGTCTTATTACCCAGTTTTGTGGAAAGTGCCAAATATATACTAACTACAACTATGCTAAATAACTTTAATATGCACATTATATTGGGTAACACTTTATAATAACTTTCATTAATAAATCATTAACAAACATATAATGCCTAACATATCATTAGTTTGTATATATATTCACACAAATATGAGATAATGTGGTTGTTCATGTTTACTAATTAATGTATTGAACAGTACATCATGATTAGCAGAAAATTATTTAATGTAAATTGAAATGCTTGCAAATGTCATTCAACTTTCAATTCATATGATCATGCACTTTTTAAAAATGTACAAATGATTTTGACAGATGGTTTACATAAAATAAAAAAATTATAAATTAATAAATCATTAAGAAACATATAGTGCCTAATAGATCAGTTGATATACACTCACCTAAAAGATTATTAGGAACACCTGTTCAATTTCTCATTAATGCAATTATCTAATCAACCAATCACATGGCAGTTGCTTCAATGCATTTAGGGGTGTGGTCCTGGTCAAGACAATCTCCTGAACTCCAAACTGAATGTCAGAATGGGAATGAAAGGTGATTTAAGCAATTTTGAGCGTGGCATGGTTGTTGGTGCCAGACGGGCCGGTCTGAGTATTTCACAATCTGCTCAGTTACTGGGATTTTCACGCACAACCATTTCTAGGATTTACAAAGAATGGTGTGAAAAGGCAAAAACATCCAGTATGCGGCAGTCCTGTGGGCGAAAATGCCTTGTTGATGCTAGAGGTCAGAGGAGAATGGGCCGATTGATTCAAGCTGATAGAAGAGCAACTTTGACTGAAATAACCACTCGTTACAACCGAGGTATGCAGCAAAGCATTTGTGAAGCCACAACACGCACAACCTTGAGGCGGATGGGCTACAACAGCAGAAGACCCCACCGGGTACCACTCATCTCCACTACAAATAGGAAAAAGAGGCTACAGTTTGCACAAGCTCACCAAAATTGGACAGTTGAAGACTGGAAAAATGTTGCCTGGTCTGATGAGTCTCGATTTCTGTTGAGACATTCAGATGGTAGAGTCAGAATTTGGCGTAAACAGAATGAGAACATGGATCCATCATGCCTTGTTACCACTGTGCAGGCTGGTGGTGGTGGTGGTGTAATGGTGTGGGGGATGTTTTCTTGGCACACTTTAGGCCCCTTAGTGCCAATTGGGCATCGTTTAAATGCCACGGCCTACCTGAGCATTGTTTCTGACCATGTCCATCCCTTTATGACCACCATGTACCCATCTTCTGATGGCTACTTCCAGCAGGATAATGCACCATGTCACAAAGCTCGAATCATTTCAAATTGGTTTCTTGAACATGACAATGAGTTCACTGTACTAAAATGGCCCCCACAGTCACCAGATCTCAACCCAATAGAGCATCTTTGGGATGTGGTGGAACGGGAGCTTCGTGCCCTGGATGTGCATCCCACAAATCTCCATCAACTGCAAGATGCAATCCTATCAATATGGGCCAACATTTCTAAAGAATGCTTTCAGCACCTTGTTGAATCAATGCCACGTAGAATTAAGGCAGTTCTGAAGGCGAAAGGGGGTCAAACACAGTATTAGTATGGTGTTCCTAATAATCCTTTAGGTGAGTGTATATTTAAATAGCAATGAGATAACATGTTAAACGTGATAAAAACGTGATAAACATTACATAATGATTAACAGATCATTGTTTAATATAAATTAAAATGCTTTCAATTCATATGCACTTTTTTGTTACATTTGTTTTGAATGCTAAATTTCTTTAAACTTCACATTACCTAATGACCATTTTTACATTTACAAATTAAGCTTAATTTTAAGCAGTCACTTTAAGCAGTTCTCACAAACTATTCATGTTAACGTTTTATTCATTAACTCATAATGCATTGCATAATGCCTTATAAACAACCTTTAGAAATATGTTCTATCATCTGATAAATCATAACAACAGTTACCATACATTATAATACTTATTTGTGATTATAACTTTTAAGAGTACAATGCATTATAACACCAGATGAAGCCTGCATTTATAATGCATCATAAGGGTATTCTTAATGCATTATAATGCACGCACAATTCCTTATAAACAACCTAATAATGTGTTGTATCATCTCATGAATAATCGTTACAACAGTAAAAATACTTGTGTATTTGTGGTTATAACAATTAAGAGTATGATGATTTATAACACACAATGAACATAATTTTATCCTCTTAATTTATAATGGATTTTATCCCATAAATTCATATCTTTTGCTTTCCTAAATCTCATATCTTGACGTTGTTTACATAAGATCTTCACAGTATCATACTACATTGAGTGGTCTCTGCTGAAAATGACAAAGTCTTCTTCTTCTTCAAAGTCTTCTAAAAAGCTTAATAATGTGGTCATTATATTTATAAGTGGTCTTTGTCTGCTTTAAGTAAAGTACCTTCTTTTAAACAACCAACAACAGGCCTATTTTAAATACATTTTGGCAAAGGTTTTTTTCACTAGGGCAGACTCTGCATCCATTGCCATATGTTTTCTCACGTCACTCACCTAACTCTGAAACTCTTAAAGGGCCCTTATTATGGATTTTTGAAAATGACCTTTCATGTGTGTAACATTGCTCTAAGTGAATGAAAACATCCTGCAAAGTTTTAAATCTGAAAGTGCACCGTATATAAAGTTATTGTTTTTCAAAAGTAAGAATGAATACGCTCTATGCACGAACGCTGCTGGCGTATTTCCGGTAGAATCTCAGCCAGAGTCTTTACTTCCGCGTTCTATAGCAAAGTGTACTAGCGGCAAAACTTTCATAAAATTAATTTTCTCAGAAATGGAGATAACAATTTTAGAAACCGATTCGCTAGTCGGATTTTGCATGATATGAGAGAATGTTCACCCTCAAAGTTGTCGATGTAGCTCGAAATATATAATTTAAAGCCCTTCCCTTTCTTACTCTTAGGTGTGACAGCTAACTGCCTTCACGTTAACCTCATTCACGTTAACTGCTGGAAGTTCTTGTAAACAGCGAGTGTAATTTGCCATTATCTCCACCTAATGTTAAAACGGCTTCCGACGCAGCACCGGTGTGCTGATCAGGCATACTACTGGCATACTAATGGGTCCTAAGCTGGGACCCATCTCTTCAGTGGGACTCATTTGTTCATTTGTTCACCACACCGGATGTAACTGGGAGGGCTGAGACAAAATGCGGAAGCCTTTATTAATTTTTAAGAGATTGGGTTTGGGTGCTGGATCCATGGGACTGTTTCTGGGGGACGAGTCTGAGGGAAGAACAGGAGACAATGGTAAGGAGAATGCAGAAGACAAAAGGTGGGCAAAATAAAAAGTGAATCCCCAGAAACAGTCCCACGGACCCAGCCCCAAACCCCATCTCTGCAATAATAATTAATAAAGGCTGGTTTCTAAAGTACTTCTTCCTGCCTCTATGTATTAATGCTCATGGGTAGCCTAAATGGGTTAAATTTGGTGGTGGTGGGGGGTGGGTGGGGGGGCAGGTTGGGGTCTGTATAGTGTCAGTAAAAGGCAAATTCTTAAGCTGTGCCATTATTTATAAAGATTACTTTATTGTAGCCTATCTGAAGCACACGATAATGAGGCCATTAGCACACTTTAAGTTTGCTTGTTTTAAAATTTGTTATCTGTATAATATTAATGTATGTTCAACACTCAATTACGGTGTAATTGAATTTCAATTGTAATGTCACCAAAATACATTTGAAGTTTAAGCTGAGTGAATTCTGCATTTCAAAACTTAAATACAAGAGTAGGCTATATTTAAAGTGTACTTAATTATACTTGGAATTCCACAAACAATTATATTTAATACAACTTTAGTTGAACTTCAGCCCTCCTTTTGGACAACTAAAATGCATTTAGTACAAAATGAGTTGTTCCAATTTAACATACTTTAAGTATACCAATTTATAGTGTGCACAAATTTAGCTATACTAAAGTACTTACGGATAAATTGTGCTTAAGTATACTACTTTTTTAGGGATGGTTACACTTTAATTTGATGGTCCCTTCAGAACAGTCTGTTGACTATACTATCTGTTGTCTACTCACATTAGATTATTAGTAGACTGTCTTCTAAATATCTCTTTATTTTAATGCTCCCCAACAGACATTCTACTGACAATAAGTAACTTTGCTGTAACTTTCTCAAAACAATGTAAGTTTGAACAGTGTTCCCATATAGTAATCAAACTGACCCCTGTACACTGTTGTACCAAGCCTTAAAACCTCTCTCAGAAAACCTGTCCCTAACCTGTATCACACCTCAATTGCAGCAAAAGTGTTTTGCAATAGAACCTGAACACAAGTACACCTAACAATTCTTTTGACACAAGTAGTTGTTATTGTTCAATTTTCTGTTTAACATCCATTTTTTTGCATTTCTACACTTTTAAATGTAAAAAAGTGCATTATGTTATAGTGAACTGAAGTTTAATGACATTAAGCATTTCAATTTACATTAAATAATGATCTGTTAATCATTAAACAATGTTTCATATAAAGTTCATTAGTAAACATGAACAAGCACATTATCTTATATTTCAAGCTATTTGAATATATATGAACTAATGATATGTTAAGCATTATATAATGTTTAATGATTTATTAATGAAAGGTATAAATTTGATGCATTGTGTGGAATTAATTAAATGTCTATGTGAAGAGTGACGGTAGATTATCGCTTTCAGGACTCGGAGCATTGATCCGATAATGTGTCAATCTCCTCTGACCCTGATCGGTAAAATTCCCAGCAGGGTCTTTGAAAGGAAGCAGACTAATGGTCATTCATCACTAAGTGCTGGGTAAACAGAGGAAGTGAGAGGGTGATCGTGCCTTTGTGTAATTTATGTGGGAAGCGATGTGTGTACAACACTGCGCAGGGCTGAGGTGTCTACATTAGGCTCCAGAATGCTTTTATTTAAAGTTCTACTTGACCCTTAGGAAATGGCCTCAGAGACACCTGATCTAGAGAGGCCCCCCAGGTTGATCTCGTTTGAAGCCACTAATCTGTGTGTGAAGATGAGCTAAGAATGTTAAACCGATAAGGCAGCGAGGAAGTCTCACTGTAAAAGTTTACAATTTGTATTATTGTAAACTTTTACAGTGAGACTTCCTTGCTGCTTTATCGGTTTAATATTCTTTACGTTAACACCGCCCCCAAAAACCTTTTTTCCTTCACAATCTGTTACATTTATTCTAAACATATGCACATGTTTATTTACTTTAGGTTTAGTTTAGCTTTTATTGTTCCCTTTCACTGTCATTCAACGAATCTTCCAGCCCCTTAAGCATGTGAGACTAAATCATACCAACCCACAAGTTCATTCAAGGCAAACAGTACAAAAATGATAACAATCCTGTTGGTTCATGTTCCTGTGTCAGTATATGTTCATGGCGAAATACCAGTGATATATAGTGTGCACATCTTTTCAAGATTTAATAGACCTGGTTTAAATAAAGATGCTGTCATGTTGCTGGACAGAACACTTAAAAGTCTTTTATTTATAATTGACGATAAACAGATACTGTTCTCTAACTTAATTAATTTGCATTATCTCTTAATACTGCTACTGTTGGCTCAGTGGGAAGCAGCCTTTAATGTGATTAATGAACATAAAATGTTAAGTTAGTCTGAAGAGCCGGTTGCCTTGCTATGAGGATTAGTGTTGCCATGTTAGTATTTATAAAACATAAAATATATAAATAGAATTGCTTTTGTCAGGGGACTTTAACACTAATGCTTATACACACAAGGAATGTTAATTGATCATCTCATTAATTCATGTGTTGGTTATATTATTATTGTTATTGTTTTATTTTTAATCTTTTTCGCCTTTACATGACTTAGATCGGAACAATGTTCTGTGTATATGTTGTATACAATGTATATGTTCTGAGAATGTGCACAGCCCACCATGTCACAACAACCCAACATTTAGTTAGTTAGTTAGTTAGTAAAGTCATGCTACTTGATGGTAGCTTGATGTACAAAAAGGGATATTCTTGATTGTTTACAATTGAATGGCTATGGACAGCATCTGTGGCATATTGTTGATTACAGTAATTTAGTCTTGTCCCTCATTCTGTGAAACAATGGATGTTCACAGTAATGCGCTTTACAATAGAACACTAGCACCAAAGCGGGCAGCATGTTGAATTAATGTTGAATCTGCAACTACAACACTGTTTGAAAGTATATAACCATAAAACATTACACATGTTTGCATGAAACCTGCTGCCAGGAACTACTTACCAACATTGTCTGTTGTTATTTAGTAGTACACATAATAATGAAGTAATCACAGGGTAAGAACAATTTGACAGAACTTCACAGATCAAATAACAAACTATTTTTAAATAAAACAAATTATTGCCGTGCTTTAACAGAAATGTTTTTATAATTCCATTCCAAATTGCCCACTGGCTCCCACTGTAAACTAGTTTTCTGTTCATTTTTACAAACTGAGGTTTTCTATTCATTTCTACACACTGAGGGATGTCAAAACTATTTTGTGTGGTAATCAACAGTAAGATGCTATTGTTCAGACTATATTGTTCTCTAATAATCAGACATGCCTTGAGTATGGAAGTGTGTTGCTAGTGGGTTGCACAAAAAATCAAGCAGCTACCTTTGAAAGGGTACGAAACAAGACATTAAAAATAATTAAGAGGAACTCTGGTATCTTGTTGCCGTTTCCTGGCCTGCTGACTTGAAGAGATTGAGCCACTGTGAGACTGATAAGAGAGATGTTTCAGACGCATCCCCTTCATGAGCTCCCTGCACCAGCTGGAAGTGGAAAAACTGGTGAACAAAAGAATGTGATTAAAACAAGGACAAATAGTGAGTAATTCTACCATACCATTATTACCAGAACATTTAAATAAGGATACACAATATATATCTGTATCATATCGGTTATGAGCCGATATTAGAGATTGTTTTTAATTTATCAATATTTGATTGTGCATGTTCATTTTTACATTTAAATAAGGTCGTCATCTAACACTCAATTGAATCTTTTTAAATAAAATGTATTATCACTGTAAAAGTAATCTTTAGCCAATCTCAAAATGAATAGACATTTTCACACTGTACATTTTAACATTGTGATGACACAATTTTCTTGTAGCCTTTAAAACAGTTGGTTTTTCCTTTTTATTTTTTATTATATATTTAGACAAAATAGTATAGAACTTTAATATGCCATTTATTAGTTATCAGCCATTACATGAAAATAGTTAGCTTATTTGTTTCGAATTTTAATATCGGTGGATCCCTATGTTTTTTTAATATCGGTGGATCCCTGATTTTTGAGTGCTGCATTAGGGTCGTTTCAAAATGGATGACTTTTTTCCCCAGTGTTTTTTCAAATGCATTTCCTAAGCAGATTAAATAAACAAATTTGAATGCTGCCCATAGATAGTAAATCATAAAGAACCAGGAATAATATTCTGGAATGCAATAACTTTTCGGAATAAAGACTCCAAAAAGAAGAACTTTGTTAGGCTGAATTCTTATTCTCTCAATTTTCTCTTTAATGAGAATTTGAGGTACCATCAAGGACAAATCATGTATGCCACAGAACCTTCTGGATCATTAGACAGGTGACGCCATAGGCTCGCTCTGTAAGAGTGAGTGTTAGGATAGTGCTGCAGAATCACATTACCAAACACCCACACACATGCATACATAGACGCCAGTATACACTCGATCATTGGCGCAGAGTGCAAAGACAAAGAGACGAATGGAACTGGGAGCCTTCGTATGTCTCTTTCCTGGTCCAACCAGATGGGGATGAATTGAGCGACTGGCTTCATATTTATTCATCACCCTTAGTTTCTCGTCTCAAACACTCACATACTGATGTTTTCTCCTATTATATCCATCAGGGTTTCTGAAGCTTTTGTGCAACACATTCGTCTAGGAGAAGGTGTTACATCACAGTGGAGCACAACAGGGGATATGGAAGGCTTAATCAGCCCTTCGGTGCCCAAACGGGCTTCCCACACTCTGTCGAGGGGTCACCCCACCACCTCCATCTCCATTTGAAACACTACAAAACGGGGGCTCACAATCCAGTGTGTGGGGGTGGAGGAGGGCTACAATGGGTCGCAGCGGCAGTCTGTGAAAAAGCATCGCCAGTAGCGGACAAAAGGTAATGGAGAGCCTACACATTTGAGTCGTGACTCCTGCATGAAACAGCTGTAGGAGTTGTCTGACTGCACTTGTAGCGCTGTTGCATAACAAACTGGGCGGCTTTAATCGTGATATGGGCGCAGGTCAGTTTTCCTGCGGCACATTCAGCCCCTCGGAGAGGCACTCCTCTCTCAAATAGCAATAATCCACTGAGTGCATTTCAATTCGGTACTCAGCGATTCAGTGAACACCCCCGCGATGCGCGTGTGTATGTGTGCGAGAGCATCACACGCTCGCCGAAAATCAGGAGCGAAACGGCTACAAGCTGGTTATGTTGCACATACTTTTTGAAACTGAAATTTCAGATAAGAAAAGAGCAAATTTCGAAGTGTCGTTTCATGAATTGTTTGACGTACTTCCAAAGCTTACATTTGCTCTCCACGTGCAGCCACTCTCTGGTGTTTGAGCAAAAGTAAATGTGACATAAATGAGTTTTTTTTATTATATTTAAGGCAAAGAGCAGATCTAATGTTCGGGGTGGCTGGCGATAATTGAACGTGTGACAGGTAGGGGGACTGAGTGCAGGAGGGCGGCCTCAATCAGGAAATAAAAGGAAATGTACGAAGAACACTTGGCTGGAGGGAGGAGACGTGTGTCAGGGTACTATAGACTAAAGTGCTCTGCTGAAAGATCCATCAAATTAATCTCTTAGTTTTTCTAAAGCTGAGTTGCTGTTACCCATAGTCTGGCTGTGGCATTGAGTTGAACTATACTTTGGTAATTTAAATTCTTAAAAAAAAATATTTCACCTAAAGACGAAGGCGAAGCTGGATACATGGTGCCACTGCCATCTTCCCCACATTTATAGAAATATAATACACACATTTTCTACTAAATGTTTTGCTGGCTTTAGTATTTGAATTTATGAAAAAAAGAGTATACAAAGACTATACAATAATATATATATTTTTTTTTTTAAATATATATTTCATGTGAATGTTAAGCATAACATATCAACATCTATTTATAGAAAAGTCATGTTATTAAATGCAAATTGCAGGATGCCATAACCTTAAAAACAAGTAGAACAGTAGGCATTTTGTTGTGTGACATTCCGCCCTGTCGTATTTCACTACTGTCACAAGTTCGGTATATCTAGACATATTATTATTTGAGGTGGCACAATGCAATTTATTAGCACTTAAAGGTGATCTAAGCGATGTTGGGTGACGTCACTTCTTGTTGACGTTCAAAGTACTGTCAAACAAAACGGAGGCTAGCTCGACCCTCCCTCCTCCTCATCCCGTCCCCCCACCCCCCTCCCTTCCGTGCTTCCTGAAACAGTCATGAACCATTTAGAAAAAACAAACTGGATTTACCCGCCTGTCCAGCAAAAACAGAGCCACCTGAATTTTCCTGATGTAAATTCGGGACTTTGCGCGTTCCTTCTCCTTTTCCCAATTCTTTGTTATTTGTTCATCGGAACGTTGTCTCTTTGGTCGTGTGTCGGCCATATCAAAATTCTCAAGGTTATACATTTTTAACGTTAGTCGTTGTCGTTGTCTAGGACATCTCTCCTCTAGCTAACTTCGCTCTTCATACTTCTCTCTCCTCCACTCCCCACACCTCCCTTCATGTGCATGCACACTAACCCCCCAACCCAAATCATTCTTGTCGGTTATTGGCTGGAACACTGTTTGTTATGTTTCGTGGTCCAGGCTGGGCCAGTTTGCTTTTGTTGCCGTTTGTGGAGCCTGGGCTGGGCTACACAGACCACGTTTTTTTTACAGTGTGTTCAGGGGAGAGGCAGCTAGCGGATAGTGAGGAGATGTTTGCTGTATGTGACAAAAAATGTTTTGGCCTAAAAAACGCATGACATCGCTTAGAGCACCTTTAAAATACTGCAGAAATGTACTTTCTATCAAAAACAGCAGTATCATTTCATATACTGACTGGTTTAAATGACAGTAAGACAATAAAATATATTCACACCAATTTTAACAGGTATTACCTCAGTTATTCTGAAGCAACTCTTAGATATTTAGCATTTGGTTGGACAGCAAACAGATTTACAAACATAAAACAATCTGTTCAAATTTTATGTCAAATATCTTCCTGCTAGATATACAGTACATATATCAGAGATTTAAGGATTCAAAAATACAATTCTGCTTTCACAAATGAGTCCAGTTATAAATGTGTGTTAAAAAAACTCCAATTATTCCAATTATTATATAGTTCCTTGGCGTGACAAAATCAATTTTTAAACAGGCAGTCTCTTGGATCCTTGAAGTGCTAATAAGGACCACAACAGGAGATACTGAGGACATTTTCAAAGCTTGAAAGTTCATCATAGTTTTACCTCTTTTTATTAGTAATGTGTTTTTGGAACTTTTTTATGCTTATTTTGTCATTTCTTCAGTCCTGTAGTGTGATGCCTGAACATATATTTTTTCTGTTCACCCCTAGTGAAAATAAACCTATACCAAAATGCATTTAAAATACATTTATTTCATTCTAAGTATACTACAAATCCATTAACATATGTACCGACATATCGCTTGAGACTTACTGATATAAATATTATAATTCAACTTTATTTGGAGTTACTTCTTTATTGCACAATGCACATTTCTTAATATTAAGCCCATGTGTTTAATATCACTATTAGTAAGGATATGATCTGTCTTTAAATGCAATATATATTAAGTGTACCTAAAGTATACTTGTAAAAGTTCCATTTTAGCACATTCTAATATACTTTATATGGACTTTATAATATCTTTAGTTGGACCTCAGCACTGATTTCTGGATAACTAAAGTATATTAAGTACAAAATTAGTTGTTCCAATTTAGCAGACTTTAAGTATACCAATTTAGTATACCAAAAGTATAATTGCAGGGTATTTATATTAAGTACATAAATATGTAAATGCATTTGCAGTATACTTAGCATAAAATAAATGTATTTTAAATACATTTTAGTATATTTATTTTTCACTAGGGACATCATTATGTCTGAAACAATCTTGAGAAAATATGTAAACAAATATGTGAACATATTTTTGTCCTGCAGTTTGACCTGTACTGTCCGCTTTCTTAACTGGAACTTATCCATATCTTTTTGCTAATATGAGAAGTGTTTGAATACTTTTCAGTGTAGGAAAATCTCGAAAAGTTTAATATACCAAATGACTCATGTAACAGTTTCAAGTAATTCTTTGTGTGTGTGTGTGTGTGTGTGTGTGTGTGTGTGTGTGTGTGTGTGTGTGTGTGTGTGTGTGTGTGTGTGTGTGTGTGTGTGTGTGTAGATTTGTTTTCCCAGAATGGCAATCATAACAGGCAAATTAAAAAGTGACTTTTATGGCCGACTTCAGAAGCTATTAGACAATGACATCCTGTTCTTTTGCACAAATTACTCAAACTGTCTCCCTCCTGTAAAATATTAAGCAGTCTAGATGTTTATTATAAACTCGGTCAGTAGCACAGCAGCGCAGCATTAACACAAACTTGCTTGTGGTGCCTGTGAGAGGAATAAATCACATCAAATGAGAGCCATGTTTATGAAAGAGCCATTAGGTCAACACTCACGGTTCTATGACAAAGACAGATGCCGCAATAAATCATTGCAACAGATAAAAAGTTTGATGGTACTTTAAATGAACCTCAGGTGAAAAAATTCTGCTTTCCCAAGGTACGCAAATCCAGATCTTTTGAGAGAGGTCAGAGGAGTCAAATACCACAAGGAAATCTCCTCGAGATGAACCCCGAAACATTGAAAAACCTCCCTCAGGGTTCGTTCAGAGTGGCTCTGTTGCTTGGAAACCAGAAGTGTTTGTCTTATGTTTTGTATTATGTCCTACCCGCTCTGAAACCTCTGCTGCTGAAATGTTTGTATGTATGATTTGCATTGAACATGTCGGTCTGGGCGCTTGCCTCTGCTGCAGCGCATTGGAGTGATTTACTTACAACTGACTGTGGATGATAATGAGGTACTTGTGCAGTGAGTGACGGGGTTGCTGTTTTCACAGGAGGAATCGCAGTGGGGCAGCTCCCTCCTGGCTCACGGCCCCTCTGGCTCCCCCATTATGTTCAACAAAGAATGTAAATCCACTGTTAGCTATTAGAGTCCCTCCTGCCAAACCCCTGCTCCAAAGGGGCACTGAGAACATTCCACCAAAGCTGTGGAATTTCACTGTTTTCAGAGAGGGAAATCAGGGAGAACTTAAATGAATCGTTTTAATTCCATACTATCTGTATTAGCCATGATTTGCAGTAAACGTAATGCATAAGAAGACATTTGTAGTGCTTAAGCGACAAAAACAAGGATGCAATTATTTCGGAATCTTAGCCTATAAAACTCTCTTCGGTTGAAAATGAAAGTGGCCTATTACTGCTAATAGACCTATTAATGTAAGAAACATCTTTTTTTGTGTGTGTTTACATGACCAACAGTTTTTTTTAACCTTGAAATATAAGAGAACACATCAAAACCTGAAGGTTTCACTCAGGCTGAAGGTTTCTTTCCAATTGGTCTCTTGGGTTTCATCCATCTTTTGACATTGTGTGGTGTGACATTCCACCAGTATGGTACACATGACTTCTTAAACCATTTAGATGTACAAATCTGTTTTTGGACAATGTGTTGAACAATGTGCAACCTTGTAACCACATATCACCACCCTCAATCCCCTCCCATTGAAAAAATTCCTTAAATGCCTTAAAATAATGACACCCAAGAACTCTTTCTATAGAATGGAGGAAGGACAAGTAAATATTCTCATTCTGTTTCCTCAGTTTTTGCAAACCAGTTACCAATGTTATTGTAAGAATTATCAACCAAATCTACTTTATTTTTTATTTTCTTATTTTTTTTTATGAGAAAAATAAGTTTATCAGTAATTTCACACCCTACTGAGTTGGATGGCCAAATCTGCAGCACTGTTTGTTTATTTGTTTGTTTTTTATGTTTATTGCTAGAAAAATCAGTTTTAAGCTGTATTTAGACTCAAATTATGACTCTGATTTTGGAGAACCTATAGCCAGAGACAATTATAGAACATTAAATGACCTTCTTTATTTTATATATTTTCATATCATTATTTTTTAAATATTGAGCTGACCATTTAAATTACTGATCATTTGTTTTTTAGAGAGTTCCAGGCCCTGTTTTTTTTTTTTTTTTTGCCTGTGATTATATATGAAAGCTCTTATCCATCATCATATTGGCTGAATTGTGCATTTTCATATGCTTTCTTGGTACAACTAGGCTAAATTTTCACTGACATCAGTATTTTTTTCCACCAGGAGACATTAAAAGCCACAAGCGAGGGGGCCAGACTCTTACAGTGTCCTTTGGCACTCTTTACTATTTGGTGACCTCTCAATGACAGAGCTAGCAATGGGCCACAGGGTGCCAGGTGAGTTTTGCCAGCTCGTTCAATTGTCCTACTGTGCCGTTGTGACGCTGCTCCAGTCTAAGCTTGTGAGCACCAGAGAGCCTTGCCTCATTAGTGTGGGACATTTGTCAGCCACCTGCTTGTTTTATAGCACCCTATAGTATCCAGCGTTAAAATATATCATCTGAAATGCTGACAACACAAACTAACATTTCTCTCTAAATAAAGGCAGGACTGTCTCCGCTGTCTACTGCTTTTTTACTTTTCTGGCTACCCCACGTCAAAACCATTTCTTTTTTTCTTTTTTTTTTTCTTTTTTTCAGTGTAATAAGTTGTGGTTTCCAGTCTGCACGTGGGTGTCACATTGGCGTGTACCAGAAGTTCCACTGACTTTCATCCTACTGAGTGTTGGGCTGTACTGTGAGGTTTTGCATCTCTGGAGCCACGGCTGAAAGGCCATGGCACTGTGCTAGTTTGTGGGCTGTGTGGGGTGGCCTCCGTCAATGCTACCTCCTCCTCTGTCATTTACTTACCACCAGCACTCCCACTGAGCAGATGAGGCACTGTCAGACTGTGGTCTCTCTTATCTGGTACATGGGATGAGTTTTGGGTGGAGTATCAGGGAGAGCAAGCTGTAGGCAAGAAACTCCATGACCACTGTAATACACACAACTGTTCTAAAGATTTTATGCTAAATTTTTGGGTTTTTTTCAATATTTTATGCACAACAAGGCTGCATTTATTTGATTAAAAAATATACTAAAAACAGTTTTAACAAATTAAAACATCTATGTAATGTTTTAATATATTTTAGTATTCAGTATTCAGCAGGATTCAGTGTCACATGATCTTTCAGAAATCATTCTAATATGCTGATTTTGAAGAAAAATTTCAGGTTGTTATCAATGTTAAAAACAGTTGTGCTGATATTTTGGGGGGATTTTTTTTTTTTTTTTTACTATTCAATATGTTTAGTAGTAAAATTTACAGTTCAACACCTTGCTAATTGAACTCAATTCACTTTTGAGTCAAGTCGTATGTGCTTCATGTGTTTTTTTATATTAAACTGCTGCCCATGAATCAGTCACTATGAGATTCCATAAAACGTTTAGAAGTTGCCTTTGAAAGCAGCAACTTATCTGTTGACATCAAGCCAGCTCACTATATTTTGGTGAAGAATCTTAATGTTGCGTTGGTAAATAAATGATAACATTTATAACTGTTGAGTTCTCATGCAGATTTGCAGAGATTCTCGCAAATTTAATATACAACTCTGTGGCTATAAGTGGTCTTCTGTGGGCGTAAATGCAGGCCATGCCCACTCCATCACTGGCGTTGCATTAATTGTTCCACATGCGTATCACGGATTCTCTTTGACCCCAAACAAACATGCAGGCGTGTTCAAGCGTAAACATACACATTTTCAGTGGCTTCCTGCTGCCACCACCTACTTACCCGCCCCCATCCACCCACATCCCTCTCTTCACTTCCCCTCTGTGACTGACAGCCCACCTAACAACCCTGCAAACCCCCACTCACAAACACACACGAACATCGAAGGGAAAGGTCACCCCTCGTGCAACCTCTCCTCAATAACAATGGCACATGTTCATAATCAGGCACGAGGGCTGACACAGATTGTCCCGGCTGTAATGCCCCTCAGCCACAGATGGAGGGAGAGAGGGAGGTTTGTGTATTTAAAGTAGCTGTGATCCAATTCACAAACTCCATACATAGTGTTCGCTGCTCTACTGAGTAGGGATATCTGCAGAAGTTTGCCTCATGATAATGAGTTATTAATATTTATGAATATATTTAATACATTAATTTGTGCAATGCATAGAATAAAGTGTATTGTATTCTAATGTAAAATATAGTTTATATGTGTGTGTGTATATATATAATATACCCTGGCTACACTGTAAAAAATTGCCAGGAATTTACAGGATTAAAATTTTACAATAAAATACTGTAGTCAGAAATTTACTGTGAAATCAATGCATGCTGGGTCATTTTCTTACAAATTACTGGGAATCAATAGCAGGATGATGATGGAATAACAGTAACTTACTGCTCTTGTTTTACTGCGATTTCACATTATAATGTTGTCTTTAACCATGCCGCTGTAATAAATGTAATTATTTACTACTGTAATTGGTTTGAAGTCAACATAATGGTGATTAGTGTTCCATTTGCTTGGGGTCTTGGACCCTCTGTTCATATTCAAATTTATGTTCTAGCTATGTTCAAGTCAGAAATGTGACAAATAAAAAACATTTAATAAAATGATGACAAGCTAGAATATGAAATAGTTTAGTCAAACTATTGTTAGCATGAATAGTAAGATTTTGTTTTAGTATTATTTAAGCATGAAGATTTACCAATAACTTCATAATTGGTTGTAGATGGACCTTTCACAATAGTGAAGCAACAGCTGAGATTCATCTAAAGATGTGACGTCGTCTTATAATCATCACCTAATGATGCACAGACATCAATACTTGACATACAAAACACAACAATGGTGACACTCAACAAATAATAAAAACATAAACCAACATTACAAAATAAATCAACAACACAAACTGCTAAAAGCAAAGCAAAAAGAAGTTCAGCTGCACAGATAAAAATGAACAAGAATCAAGAAACTCCACAGCATAATCTATTCATGCCACACTGCATGCTGGGTACCTTAGTACATTTGCAATGTAGAAATACAGTATTGTGTTTTCCAATACTGTAAACTCACAGTAAAACCATGTTTTTTGTTTTTGTTTTTACAACTGCACTTTTTTAGTTTAAGAAAAGTACTACTGAAATGAACCTGGAATAAGCTGTAATTTCAAACTAAAATGTTTAAAAATGTATATAGTTTGTGCAAAATATTTGTGCTATTTGGTGAGTCTGGTTTTCATCCAGTATTTTTATTGAGTCTATTAATATTAATATTGATGCAAAATCATATCCAAAGCAATATGATTTGTTCTAAAAACATATAGTTTATTTTTTTTTTTTTTATTAAAAATATTCTGATAAATTAATCATAGTTAGTTATATAATATATAACTAATCAGAATATTAATATGTAATAGTAATAGTTAAGCTTTGCAAAATGCAAAAAGAATAATGTATTAGGTATCACAAACTATCCATTTTTTTATTGCTTAATGTTAATTTGTATATAGGCTACTGTATCATTGTTACAGGAGAGGCTTCCTCTCCGCCTCCTCTAGGTCATCAGAGGGAGATCTCACCAGAATATTGACTGTTGCTATTCGGACTACAAATCCCATAGGCCCTCATACCTGGGACTGATTACACACACACCTGCAACTCATCTCACAAACACTATTTAATCACTCCACACACACACCACCTTTGCGAAGTCTTGATTTGCCGTGGTGATCATTTCTGAGCGTTTCTTCTGTGGATTATTTACTGTGTTTGATCTTGGACTGTTTCTCGTTGTTTGATTCCTTGCCGCCTGCCTCGACCTTTGCCTGTCTTTTGGATTGCGATTGTCAGCTTCCTGCCCAGACCTCTTGCCTGTCCTTTGTTCTGTGAATGTTTGCTGCCTGCCTCGACCTTGCTTGTACCTGTTTTCGACTCTGCAGATGGATCCTCAATCCGATGACTCCTCATTACAATCATTGTTTATGTGTGCATGAAAATGAAAACTAAATTTTAGAACATTTATTAATTAACCTAGATTACTAAATGGTGTAAAATACCTAATGATACCTAATGCATTAACTAATGTTAACAAAGCTTTTTATAAATTGTATTTAAAAAATTCAAATTTGATGCTTCTTTGATATTTCGGAGGTGAATTAAACATAATGCCCATTGGACTGAGCAAACACCTATTTGGAATCTCACTTAAGATGGCTGAACACCTTGTGAAGTCCACTTCACAGTGCACAAGACACTTGGACCTTACCCAGTGTTCCTGCATTTCACACCATACATGCTGGTTTCAGAGTCTTGATGAATGTGTAAAATGGCATGTCAGAATGACCATGTTCTCACATGTTTTGCTGTTCTCATTAAATCCTATGGCCTTTGGTTTACACATTTCTTCTGCCATTGGCTGCGGAAAATGAAATGACAATATTTGTATTACTATGAAACTTGATATCCCATTTCTCATTATCAATGGCGTTATTTTTTGAGATGTGTGAAAACACTTCTTAATTATCCCTGACTTTCCTCCTTAGGAATGTCCTTGATATAGCCTATCAAAATAAAATGAGACCTTTACAAGCATGATGGAACAGATACTTTAAATAGATTGTGTCATGTGGATCTGAACATAAGTTTCTTGTGTGGTTCCAGGTTTATACTCTGGAATAAGCACTGGCAGCCACATACAACAACCCTGCAACCCAATCATGCCATATGGTCTCATTATAAGGTCTCCACATTTCTAAAGAAGTGTTTCCTTCTGTCCCAGATCTTCTCAGCTGATTGGACTAGCCAAGCTTGTGTTTTGAGTAGTGTAGATCACTATGTTCAGTGAGTCACAGCACAGGAAGCTTCATCTGCACTGACTCAGCCCTGGGAAGAGGCGACATGGGGGAGACGCGCATAACAGTGGGATGTTTCAGAGCAGATACAGGGAATCACACGTAAATGATATAGGGCAAAGTGGAATTGGCACAGTCATGGAAAAAGTGGAATTGGCACAGTCACAGTCAGAGTGTGATATAAGAAAGGAAGATCCAGAGGATGGCAGATAGCGGGCATGAGCACACAATCACATGAGTCCTCATGTGGGAGAATGGCATTCCAAAGTCTTTGATCTGTAACCTCATCCTGACCCCAAATAAAAGAAAGACCAAATCAAACTTACCTTATTTTACTGATTTTGAAATTGCCGGCATGGATTGATGTATCTATTCATATACAGTTTTTTTAACACTCACTAGAACCAATTTCTCAATACTCAAGTCAAAACTTCTCTTACAGTGAGCAAAAAAAAGCAATATAAGTGGGTTAGACTCTGGATCATTTTTCATTGATCTGGCACAGAATACATTCAAGGACTATATCTCTCAAATTGCATGAATTCTTTTCCCAATCAAACACAACTACTGCCAAAATTCTCTGTACCTACAGAATTTAAATGACCAATTTGCATATGTTAATGTCAAACTTAAGTTCAAAACCTAACATAATACACATCTGAATAAGACATCAATTTGCTACAATTCTACAGTAATACCATATTGAAAAAATCTTAGGCACATTAGTATTTTCACACACACACATTTCTTTATTTTACAGTTATTTATATCTTTTGCTTTTGTGTATCAGTATGAAATATCAGTTTATATTTCCAAACATTCCTTTTGCCATTAATTGTAATAATCCAGTGAGATTTTTGTATGCACAAGGAGTCTGACAATAGTCAGTATGGGCCACACGGAGATCTGAGTCCATCTGGGATTACATGAAGAAACAGAGAAAACTGAGGCAGACTAAATCCAATCTTAAAGCTTAAAACCACTTATATTATTTTCTTATAGTGTGTTTTCTGTTTTGTTTTTTGTTTTAATATTGCAATGGATTCTGCTTTTCAGCTAGGTTTGAGAGTTTATTTATTTGCTCTAGAGTAATTTTACAAAATATTAGATCAAACTGTGTGTAAAGTTCTGTCCATTTTTCATGAGCTGAACTCAAAGATCTGAGACTTTTTCTATGTACACAAAAGGCCTATTTCTCTCAAATATTGTTCACAAATCTGTGTTAGTGAGCCCTTCTCCTTTGCCGGGATAATCCATCCACCACACAGGTGTGGCATATCAAGATGCTGATTAGACAGCATGATTATTGCACAGGTGTTCCTTAGGCTGGCCACAATAAAAGGCCACTCTAAAACGTGCAGTTTTACTGTATTGGGGGGGGGGGTCCTCTTCAATGGCTGTGCGAAGTTGCTGGATATTGGCAGGACCTGGAACATGCTGTCGTATACACCGATTCAGAGCATCCCAAACACATTCATTCATGCTGACTGCAGGAATGTCCACCAGAGCTGTTGCCTGTGAATTGAATGTTCATTTCTCTACCATAAGCCGTCTCCAAAGGCGTTTCAGAGAATTTGGCAGTACATCCAACCGGCCTCACAACCGCAGACCACGTGTAACCACACCAGCCCAGGACCTCCACATCCATCATCTTCACCTCCAAGATCGTCTGAGACCAGCCACCCGGACAGCTGCTGCAACAATCGGCTTGCATAATCAAAGAATTTCTGCACAAACTGTCAGAAACCGTCACAGGGAAGCTCATCTGCATGCTCATCGTCCTCATCGGGGTCTCGACCTGACTGCAGTTCGTCGTCGTAACCGACTTGAGTGGGCAACTGCTCACATTCGATGGTGTCTGGCACTTTGGAGAGGTGATCTCTTCACAGATGAACCGGACCCCAGACCCCCCAACCCCCCAATACAGTAAAACTGCACATTTTAGAGTGGCCTTATATTGTGGCCAGCCTAAGGCACACCTGTGCAATTATCATACTGTCTAATCAGCATCTTGATATGCCACACCTGTGAGGGGGATGGATTATCTCGACAAAGGAGAAGTGCTCACTAACACAGATTTGTGAACAATATTTGAGAGAAACAGGCCTTTTGTGTACATAGAAAAAGTCTTAGATCTTTGAGTTCTACTCATGAAAAATGGGGGCAAAAACAAAAGTGTTGCGTTTATAATTTTTTTTAGTGTAATAAGAAATGTTCATATAAATCAGCATATTAGAATGATTTCTGAAGGATCATTTGACACTGAAGACCGGAGTAATTACTGCTGCAAATGTAGCTTTGCCATCACAGAAATAAATTACATTTTCAATATATTAAGATAGAAAACAGTTATTTTAAATTGTAATAATATTTTATGATATTACTGTTTTTACTGTAATTTTGTCAGAATAAATGCAGCTTTGGTGAGCATTTTAAAAAACGTTCCGACCCCAAACTTTTCAACAGTAGTTTATTTCTTTTATTAAATTCTAAAATAAATGTTAATAAACTATTTCTGTTTTATGTATGCAGGTTATGTCAGAACGACCTTTGACACTTGCTATGAATGGTATGTAAATTCATGGCCTTCCTTCACACCTGAGTCACTCTTACCTAAAAGCTTAGGAGCCGTTTCTCCAGCAGGGTGTCCTGTTCTTACTTGTTATGACAAGTGCAGTAGTCAATGCAATGCAGCCAAGCATGCAAAATGGGATATTTGACTATCTAGGTATGCTCATAATTGTCAGTTTGTGAATATTGCACTGCTGGAGAGTGACACCCACTCACATTCCTTAACGTCTTGATCCAAATTACCTGTCTGCATGTCCAGTGAGCCTTTGAAGAGCCCCCGTGGGCTATTTTGGGAATTACCTTAATAGAGAATCCCCCGAGTTTTGTTTTTTTTAATTCCTTTGTGTGTAAATGATTGTTTTGCAAGAGGAACTGGATTTGGAGGGGGGAACAGAACATTTACTTAGGGAGTGCCTGAACAGCTAAGCCCACCCCTACTTCACAGTGTTTGTACCTGGACTGTCTCCTTTCTCAAACAGGTGAGGTGGGTTTATTTGTTCCTTATCTACAATTCTCACTTTGGTTTTGCCAGACGTTAAACATTTCAGGAAGTGGCTTTGGTGCGGTCCTCCCACCAGATGCCAACAGCTACAAACAATATATTATGCAAACAAGGGTAAAACAAGTCACTCCACCTTCAATATCATAATGCTTCACATGATACCTTGATGTACTAATGCTAGTGCAGTACATTACGAAGAGTTACATTAATATCTTTGCAGTTATTTTTCCAATACCTCATAGCAAGTCATTTAAAATGTATAATTATGACTAAATACATTTTTGTAAATGATAATTTCTTCCGGCCCACTCATTACAGCTCAAAATAAATCACTTTACCAGGAGTGGACATGAGCTTGACATGTCTCAACCTTGGTCAAAGTGTTCAAAAAGGTCAGCTGTAAACTTTATCATTTTAGAAAATCCAGCTTTTTGTGCCCTGTTGACACCTCTTGTCTAAATGCGAAATGTTAGGTCAGCAGTCATTTAGTTTCAAGCCGTTCCAAGTATTGAGGCTCAATTTTGATGTGCTTTGCTTCTGCAGCACTCATAATCAGATAGCAGTAATAGTCATAATCAGTCCTTCAGTCAGAATTTTAGATTTGCATATTCTTAGAAGTACAGAATCGGATGCTATATAGTAATGACAAAGTGTTCTGATAAAGGCCTTTGTTTCCTTGAATTTTGCAGGGAAAATTTTCAGCTGCAAACCACCCATTGGCAGAGAAGGAACAAGATGCCAATGCAACAGTGGCCTTCAGAACACATGGGTCTTCAGACATGAGATTGCATGGTCTGAATGGGTTGTTAATTAGATGGACTGATGGATGGGTAATCGGATGGATGGGTGATTGGATGGATAATCGGATGGATAATCGGATAAATGGATGATTAGATGGATAATCAGATGGATGGATGGATATATGGATGATTAGATGGATAATCGGATGGATGGATGATTGGATGGATGATGGATAATTGGATGGATAGGTATTTGAAATGCCTACCTATACAAAATTGTTTGGTTTATATATTTCATAGTATCAAATCAATTTACTGTGTGATAGAACACTTAATTTCCCAGAATGCAGAGCTTCTTTTCAAAAAGTACAGAATGTCAATTCTTCTTCATGTCCAGTTGTTAGCCGACAACATCCGTTGAGGCATTCACAAGCCACATTGGCTCACGTTGTGGCACTTCACTTTTCAAGTTGTGATTCCTTGAAAGTGACATTGGCACCATACAGTTTGCCTGGTCCATCAAAGTGCCAGCAAATGTTTAAGGTCTGATCTTTCTTGACAAATATTTAAATCTAATTAAAATAGACTATTTAGACCAATATTTATGTATTTTGTTATGCTATCACAACATCAACTTAGTAGCATGTTAACACCAAAATGAAATGGACTGAGTTGTATTCTTTACTGAATGAACGTCTCGGTTATGTATGTAACCCTCATTCCCTGAGTAGGGAACGGAGACGTTACGTCGTGACGACGAATGGGGTTTTGCTTAGAAAGCCTCTCACCTTTGAGTATTACGAAACGAGCCAATGGCAAGGAAATGCCATGGGTCTGCGTAATTTGCATAGCGTAACTCCGCACCACCTCGTGGGTATATAAGGAAGTACGCTGGCAACTTGCAGATATGTTTCTTCGCTGAGGAGCCGAGACTTAACTCAGGCATTCCAGCGGTACAGTGGAAGTGGCAAGGAGACGTAACGTCTCCGTGCCCTACTCAGGGAATGAGGGTTACATACGTAAACGAGACATTCCCTTTCATGGTCATTACGAGTTACATTGTGACGACGAATGGGGTTCCCAATCTAATCACGCCACCTTGGCTGTCTTCCAGTGCCCTGCGTAAGTCTGAGCTCCCTGTCGTGAGACTGGCATGGACGAAGGACTCCTACTTAACACAGGAATTCCAAGGTACACTGGTAAGCATATGGGGGCGGGCTGCATATGGAGAAACACTAGGGTGTCCAGCCCGCAGGGTGGAATGTTTCAACCTCAGGGGTGACAAGGTGGCTTGCCAAGAGAAAGACACATGCTCAGAGAGGCTTACAGTGGAAATACACATGTGGGGGTCACCCAAAGTGTGAACCATGCACATGGAGGCACCTAGCCAACGCGAAAGCTGCCGGTGGCATAAATCTGGCGTTGACGTCAACGGCGCTGGAGGAACTCAGGGCTTCTCGGAGAAGCTCACCTGAGGAGAATATCGCACGTATCCAGTTCGATGAGCAGATCCTAGTACCTGCTAGTTGAAGCGAGTACACGAGAGGACACTGGCTCCACTCAGAGATTGTAGAATCTCGCGAAGGTGTTGGGTGTCGACCAGCCTGCAGCTTTGCAGATGTCTGTTAGCGAGGCGCCATGCGCTAGAGCCCAAGAGGAAGCCACTCTCCGGGTGGAGTGTGCCTTCACACCAAGGGGGCATGGTCGACCTTGCTGCTGGTATGCCAAAGCAATGGCGTCCACTATCCAGTGAGACAACCTTTGCTTGGAGAGGGCCTTTCCCTTCACCTTCCCACCATAACAAAGAGCTGGTCTGAGGTCCTGAAACACTGCGTTCTGTCTACGTAAGCATGGAGGGCGCGTACTGGACAGAGCAGTGCCAAGGCTGGGTCTGCCTCCTCCAAGGGCAGCACTTGCAGGTTCACCACCTGGTCTCGAAAGGGAGTGGTGGGAACCTTGGGCATGTATCCAGGCCGGGGTCTCAGAATCATGTGAGAATTGGCGGGCCCGAACTCCAGGCACGCTTCGTCAACCGAAAATGCCTGCAGGTCCCCTACCCTCTTGATGGAGGCCAATGCAACCAGGAGTGTTGTCTTTATTGACAGGAACTTAAACTCCACTGATTGCAGAGGCTCAAAGGGAGCACTCTGCAGGGCGTTTAGAACCACTGAGAGGTCCCAAGAGGGTACGAGAGGAGGGCGAGGCGGATTCAGTCTCCTCGCTCCTCTCCAGTGGTGGAAAGTAACTAATTACAAATAATTTTGTTACAGTACTTGAGTAGATTTTTAGATTTTTTCTACTTTCTTGAGTATAATTAAATTGTGGTACTTTTACTTTTACTTGAGTAGAATTAAAATAAAGTATTCAACTTCGCTACATTTATTTTTCATACTCGGGTGCAAAACCAATCAAAACTTCCAGTTTAGCTGGGGGGCGGGGTGTTCAAACCGCGCTTTGAAATTCAATCACTGGCGCTCCTGTTTAGAATATTGTATTGCTAACGTTTCAATATTTTATTGAATATAAGTGAGCTATGCTCATATTCTGATTTTAAAATGTAATTGTGGCAACTCCTGAAATGGATCATCCCATTGATATTATCAGAGCATTGAGCAGTTGAAGTAAATAAAAAAAACTCGGCTCATAACATGGACACCGTTATTGCTTGGACGGAGCAAAAACAATGTAAGTATCTTGAAAACATTAACACAGTTAAACTGAAAGGTAAAGCTCGCCCTCTTTAACAATACAGTTAAACTAAATGTATGAAGCAAACTTTGTACAAAGCTGAAAAACCCTCAACAACAGTGAAATAAGATCGCATGATTTGTCTGTCAATCAGATGCATGTAAAAGCAATAGTAGGCTCCCAGCACATTTTCGGTAGAACGAAAAAAAAAGAGCATTTAATTTAACGTTAACCATACCCCACTTAATGTTTTTTTTTTTTTTTTTTTTTACTGGCACTTTTTTATTCATACTACATCTCTTTTTTATCGGACCTTTCACTTAACCTTCTTTGCTTTCAAATATGAAATTATTCAAATAAAAACATTCAAATGATCTTACCTGGACTTACTTTTAAAGATTAGTAATAAAACATTTTCTCTTGACAACAGGGAAAGCTAGTATGTTTGCTTAGCATACCGTCAAAAACTACAATTTATGAGTTTAATATCATGTTTTGCTTCAAAATCAAAATTACTTGAAATTACTTCTGTGGTTTCATGTGTGAGATTATATTATTTTATTAAATTCTATAATACAGGCTATGTTGATTAGCATTGCATTAATGGGTTAGTTCACCCAAAAATGAAAATTAGCCCATGATTTACTCACACATAATTAAATGTCCTGGCTCCTCCAAGTTGAATGGCTGGAAAAAATTTAAAACCCAAAAAACGGCATCCATTCATGATAAAATAAAAAAAATACTCCACATTGCTCCAGTGGGTTAATAAAGGCCTTCGGAAGCGAAGCCATGGGTTTTTGAAAAATACCCATATTTATAACTTTATAATCTAAAATAACTAGCTTCCGCCAGACGATCGTACGCATACTAAGCAAATTGACTTGCGCCACAAGAGTAACCTGTAACACATGTATGATGTAGAATATAGGAGTATCGTAAGATTAGACGCCTCTCGTGGTTTAAACAAATAGGGCTGTGCAACAAACTGAAGCTCCTCTTCTATAATATATATACGTTGTGCGTCGAGTCAGGGGTTAGTCTTCCACCGTAAATCGATGCGTATGGTCGGTCGTCTGGCTGAAGATAGTTATTTTAGATTATAAAGTTATAAATATGGGTATTTTTCAAAAACCCATGGCTTCGCTTCCAAAGGCCTTTATTAACCCACTGGAGCAATGTGGAGTATTTTTTTTTTTATCATGAATGGATGCACTTTTTTGGGTTTTAAATTTTGTTCCTTACACAAACACATGGCTTCACTTCAGAAGGCCTTTATTAACCCCCTGGAGTAAAAGTGGAGCACTTTTATCATGGATGGGTGCACTTTTTTGGGCTTCAGATTTTCTCTAGCCATTCACTGCCATTATAAAGCTTGGAAGAGCCAGGACATTTTTTAATATAACTCTGATTGTATTCATCTGAAAGAAGAATGTCATATACACCTAGGATGGCTTGAGGGTGAGTAAATCATGGGCTAATTTTCCTTTTTTCGTGAACTATCCCTTTAAAGACATACATCATTCTTATGAAAATACCTAAGATATCGCTATCATGTGTTTGTCCTCATGTTTCTTCAGTCAAATATTTCTATTTGCATGTTATTATATCCATATTGGCATTTCCTGAAACGTCATAAGTGAATCATTCTATGAATCTCACTTGTGGACTTTCTGCGCGAGGTATGAATCAGTGTGTACTGGGCTTCCAGTATGAATGAAACAGAATTGACATGAGAGTGTTTAGCACTCCATATCGCTATCATCTCCTCATTTTGGGTAAAAATAAAAAAAATAATACTAAAGTACTTTGTAACGTAGTTACTTGAGTAGTTTTTTAAGCAAACTACTTATTTACTCTTACTTGAGTCATATTATTTTTCAGTACTTCTACTTGTACTCAAGTAAATTATTACTTAAGTAGCAATACTTTTACTTAAGTACAATTATTTAGTACTCTTTCCACCACTGCTCCTCTCAGGATCCTGATGACCAGGTCGTGCTTCCCCACGGACTTACCTTCAACTGCGTTGTGATATGCGACTATAGCGGCAACATACACTTTGAGGGTGGAGGGAGACAGCCTTCGCTCCAACCCTTCTTGCAGAAAGGAAAGCACGACACTGATCGGGCATTTTCTGGGGTCTTCTCGGCAGGAAGAGCACCAGGTTGACGAAGAGGTTCCACTTCAACGCATAGGCATGTCTCATGGACGATGCTCTAGCGGAAGTGATGGTAGCCACCACCGGTGGTGGTAGGGTACTCAAACCTGCCTCGTCCCATCCAGGAGCCAGACGTGGAGGTTCCACAGATCGGGACAAGGGTGCCATAGGGTGCCCCGTCTCTGAGAAAGGAGGTCCTTCCTCAGAGGAATTGGCCAGGGAGGTGCTGTCACGAGGGGTACTAGTTCGGAGAACCAGGTCCGGGTGGGCCAATGAGGTGCAACCAGAATGACCTGCTCCTCGTCCTCCCTGATCTTGCACAGGGTCTGTGCAAGAAGGCTCACTGGGGGAAACGCATACTTGCGGAGGCCCTGCGGCCAGCTGTGCGCCAGTGCATCCGTGCCGAGCGTGGCCTCAGTCAGGGAGTAAAACAGGCTGCAGTGGGAAGAGTCGTGGGAGGCAAACAGATCTACCTGTGCGTCCCCGAACTGTTCCCAAATCAGCTGAACCGACTGGGGATGGAGTCTCCATTCTCCAGGAAGAGGCTGAAACAGTGAGAGCTCATCGGCTGCACGGTTCAGGTCTCCCGGGATATAATGGCTCGAAGCGACATCAGATGCTTCTGACTCCATAGAAGGAGGTGGCGGGTGAGTTGCGACATATGGCGGGAGTGTAGACCACCTTGTCGGTTGATGTACGCTACTGTCGCGGTATTGTCTGAGCGGACTAGTACGTACTGGTTGTTGAGCAATGCACGGAAGCGGTGCAGAGCCAGATGTACCGCCAGCAACTTGAGGCAATTGACATGCCAAAGACGCTGTCCAGGAGCCCGCGGCAGCATGTCCATTGCACATGGGACCCCAGCCCGTGGTGGAGGCATCTGTTGAGACAACAACATGCCTGGAAACTCGTTCTAAGGGCACTCCGGCCCGTAGAAAGCTGAGGTTCGTCCACGGGGTGAAGGTCTGACGGCAGGTCGGAGTCACTGGTACTCGGAGCGTGCCGTGTTGCCATGCCCACCTCGGGACTCGATTGCGAAGCCAGAGCTGAAGCGGTCTCATATGAAGCAATCCGAGCGCCGTGGCTGCGGATGCCATATGCCCCAGGAGCCTCTGAAATAACTTCAGTGGAATCGCACTCTTGCCCTCGAACTGTCTCAGGCAAGTCAGCAGTGACTGCGCGTGCTCGCTTGTAAGCTGCGCACACATGGCGACCGAGTCGATTTCCATATCGAGAAAAGAGATCCTCTGCATGGGGGAGAGTTTGCTCTTTTCCCAGTTGACCCGAAGGCCCAGACGGGCTAGGTGCCGGAGCACTAGGTCCCTGTGTTCGCGAACCTGGTCTCGAGCTAGGATCAGCCAATCATCGAGATAGTTCAGGATGCGAACCCCGTGTTACCGTAGTGGCACAAGGGCTGCCTCGAAGACTGTCGTGAAGACGCGAGGAGACAGGGCTAGCCCGAATGGGAGAACCGCATACTGATATGCCCGCCCCTCGAAAGCAAACCGCAGAAACGGTCTGTGTCGAGGAAGAATGGAGACATGAAAGTAGGCGTCCTTCAGGTCGATCGCTGAAAACATTCGAAAATGTGTTTGGCCGTTAGCATCTTGAACGGAAGCCTGTGGAGAGATCGGTTCAAGACACGCAGGTCCAGGATTGGCCATAACCCACCGGTTTTCTTGGGTACAATGAAGTAGGGGCTGTAGAAGCTGGATTTCATTCCGGCTGGAGGGACAGTCTCGATCGCACCCTTCGCCAGTAGGGTGGCAACCTCCAATCGCATGACAGGGGCATTGCCACCGACCCAACACCTGGAGAGAAGCTCGTCTCGAAGAGTGAAGAGAATGAAGATCTCAGAATGGCTTGTGGAGTGAAGAATTATCTTGGCTCTGAAGCGAAAACATATTTGCATGTTGCCAGCGTACTTCCTTATATACCCACGAGGTGGGGCGGAGTTATGCTATGCAAATTCTGCAGACCCATGGCATTTCCTTGCCATTGGCTCGTTTTATAATACTTGAAGGTGAGAGGCTTTCTAAGCAAAACACCATTCGTCGTCAAGACGTAACTCGTAGTGACTACGAAAGGGAATGAAGGTTACTGGTTCCAGGCAAATATGGAAAGTGGAAATAATGGAAAGTCATGTTCAATTGGGTATAGCCATCCATAAATAATCAATCATAAAGCAACTTCAAACCTAAATCAACACATCCCTAGTGTTTTAATATTAATTTGAATAATTTCCATGCAAGTACGAATAATCACCCTGTTGTGCATTACCAATGTCTCTTTTTGTTTTCATTGCTGTGAAATTACAAGGGGAACTCCCTTCTACATCAAAATGAGAACAGTATTTTACCAGCATGTCCTCCTCCACCTTACATACCATACATCTTTTTTTATTTAGCTTCTTATACTTTAATTATAAAGGAAAATATAATGTTTCTTAATATATAATGCTTGATATGAATTAGAATTATTTAACTAGTGTCAAAGAAATTCTAACTGGCTCCAAATGCAGGAAAACATTAAAAAAACATTACAGAGGAGATAAGGTTAAAAAGAATAACTAAAAATAGAACGTAAGTTAGAATTATTTTGAAATAGCTCATCAGTCCTTGGTGACTCTGAATAAAAATAATTCAGATACCTGCACAAAATGGCATGCATTCCATGATTAAAATCTGCCTTCTGTCTTTTCAGATATATTATTTATCATCACGTGGTTCGTGAAATGTCCAAGAAACTTATTTACCACAAATATCTGTTCCAATGACTCAGTTAAAACTTAAAAATTAAAACCTATATTTTGTTTGTTTGTAAACTTATAAAATGTATTTTAAAGGG
Organism: Squalius cephalus; assembly: GCF_949319135.1. Taxonomy (NCBI): domain Eukaryota; kingdom Metazoa; phylum Chordata; class Actinopteri; order Cypriniformes; family Leuciscidae; genus Squalius; species Squalius cephalus. The sequence continues at coordinate 13,195,495 of NC_137130.1, forward strand.
ATGGTTGACCCAAAAATGAAAGTCCATGTGTTCCAAACATGACTTCCTTTCTTCTGCAGAATGCAAAGGAAGATATTTTGAAAACTGTTGACTTCCATTGTATGAAAAAAAACAACAACATTGAGACATTTTTCATAATATCTTCTTTTATGAGAAGAAATAAAGTCATACAGTTTTGGGACACCATGAGGTGTAAATGATGAGGTGTAAATGATGCCAGAATTTTTATTTTTGTGAGAACTATCCCTTTAAAGGTTCATAATCAGTAAAGATGTTTTGAAAGTAAAGATTATGCTGCCTTGTTACGGTAATCATCGTCTGAGCAGAGAGTCCAGAGGGTATTCCCACTGTGTCTGTCCACATCCCACCTATGAAAAAGTACCTAACTTGACGATGACTGCAAAGTGTTGCAAAGAAAACCAATTCATTTTCCTGGCAATTGTCTTTTTCAAGAAAAAAAGAAAGAGAAATGTTTCTATGTTTTCTAAAATTCCTGTGGAAACCAGCACAAGTGCAACATGCTGAAGAACCTTATGCAGACACTTGAAAAGTTCTTGATTGTGAATGACTCTTGATCTTCACTGCATGCACAGCAATAATTTAATCAATTACTCCAGTCATTATCATTCCATGGGTCCACCTCTTATTTTATGAAGTGCATATGGGTGCTTGCAGGAATCTCAGGTTTCCACAGCATGAATCTGTGTTGTTCCTGGGTAAATTCGCTTTTAACAGCAGGATGGAAATTTCAAGAGTGGACACCCTGAATGAGAAATAACCCAATGACCTGTGTGTCTGTGAGAACAGGGTTAGTTGATGAACTCTCTCTGTGGGTAAAATCTGGTTTAAGGTGGGAAAGAATTGTCGGGAAACTGTGGTGTGGGTGTAGGGGTGGGGTCTTTGCACTTACTTATGTGATGAGAACTTACTCAACTGAATATGTGAGGGTTTTTGTTTTCAAGAGGCCACACCTGTCAATAGAGCTTCAGGATTCTGGTAAATTAAGAGTCACGATTTAAAAAAAATGTAAATAGAGATAGAGAAATAGAGATTCTCCCACTATAAGTTATTTTAGAGGTTCTGACAAAATGACAATTCCCGGAGTCTATTTAAAAATATTTAATGAATTAGATTTTTTTTTTTTTTTTTTTTTTTTTGTATTGGTTTGAATGAATGATTCAATGACTTACTCATAAAGATAACTCTTATTCCATTACTGGATGAATCAGCATCTTTTGAATGAATCTCATGCGTGAATGATTCAATGACTGATTCATTTTTTAACAGTCATTTGTCACCACTTACTGGTGTAACGATTTAATTGATACAATCTTTATTTGAAGTGTCAAGTTACTTTACAGAGGTGATTAGCTCTATTTTGATCACTGCCGTATTAGACATTAGTGTTTATATCAGAACTATAAACTTTTATCACTTCTGTGATCATTTGAATTATTGTAAGACAGAAATAATGATCCTGTGTGGTTGAAAAGACTGTTTGTGAAGCTGTTTCATACATGACTGCTCTCTCTGGATCAGCGGCAGCGCCAACGCTGTGTTTCACTGTGATCGTACTTGTCAAAGGTTTAATAGACAGAATCGTTGTCATTTAGGAATGAGATTGCATGGGTGTTTGAATCAAGTTTGCGATCTTTTAACAATAAATCATCCAGTCAATTATGAAAGATAACAAGCTTTCAAATCTCACGGTCTGTTTAATGAATGTATACCTTCATTTAGGCTACAATAGAATGCACAATTTGCAAGTAACACAAACTGTTGACAGTCTACTACGGCTGTGCATTATTTCATTAATGTAATGTAACTTTATCGAAGAACATTGACAGGCACTCAAGGAAACAAATCAGATATCAGCCTCTGTTGTTGCATGAATGACTTTCCCAATATAATTGGTTCATTAGGAATCTCAGTAAACTTTCGCTCTCATAGATATTGGTGATTAATATGAAGTTCATTAGTAGTCAGGCACGACTGCCTGACTTAAAGGGGTCATTACATAAAATATCAAATTTGCCTTGATCTTTTGACATGTTTTTTGTACCATTAAAACATCCTGCAAGTTTCATAGCTTAAAACGTCCTTCTCATTATAAGCAACGCATTTATTTAATCAATCTCCAAAAACTGCTTGTTTTGATATTGTAGGATTTATGACATCACACAGACAAATATATTTGCATATGCCTGCATCCAGAGCAAGCATCAAGGAGTAGTTTTACATCATCGCAACAGGCCCCGCCCACTGGCGTTCAGTCGCTCAACGGCTGACAATTGACTGACCATGCCAGTTGCTCAAAAGCAGTTAGAACCCATTGTAATTACTGACGCTGTCTACACTGTATTCATTATACAGATGCTGCCCGTTCACTTTCTGACGTTCTCCACTCGTCTGAGTCCGCCAACTAAAGGAAAAATACAAGAGTAAATGGAAGTGACGCATCCTGTTTAAACAGATCACTTGTAAATAGAGACTTCAGAAGGATAGCATCAGGAACATGTGGATTATTTATTTTTAATGGCGTCTTGGATCGCAGTTTAATAGACAATAGGATTATGTTTATTCAGAGAATTTGACTGCAGATTGTTTTGTAAACGAGGCACAGTGTAATGGAGAGTTTGCAAAGAAACTTTTGTTGACAGATGAAGCAGTCAGCTCTTGAATCTGACAGCAGCTATCCAAACGGTAAGTAAACAATTTTATAATGCTTTGTCTGTAAATTTTTTCCCCATATATTTTTTTTTTTTTTTTTTGTGCAAAAAACTTTAGTTAACATTATAAGTGAACCAAAAGTAACTTGAACATAATCCATGTCATGACCTCTTAAATATTTAAACCTTTAAACCTTCTCTCATTGACTTGAACACAATCCTACATTTAAGAGTCTCAGCTTGAAGAATATTGTTTAAATGGAAAAAAAAGAGAAAGAGATTTGGTTCAGACTGCAAAAAATATATATATACTAATTTATTAATATTTAATATATGTACAGTATATATTAAACATCAGTATTTCTTTCTTGATTTCTAGTTAAAATGTTTATCATCCAAAAATATAAATATTGTTGAGAAGCAATTTTATTGTGCAAATGTATATCTTGTTTTAAGGATGCTTAGATATTTTCACTAAAAAATAATACAAACCCAACTATATATGCATCTTGTTTTAAGGACGGTTAGATATTTTCTCTAATACAAACTCAACTGATATTGAATGTTTTAGACACCTGCACCAGCAAAGGATAAGCCTCATTTTTCCCCATTAGTGTCTATAAATTCTATCTGCATATTGACAGAGTGTGTGGTCTTCCAACATATAATTCCTGCCTCTTGTCCATAGTCATTACCTGAATGCATATGAATATTATTTCAGTCTCGCTCTCTAAAATAGTCCAATTAACAGCTCGGAAAAGGAATCACAAATTGAAAAGCACACACCCACTTCAGCTTAATGCACAGCAGTGAAAGTAAAGATGTATAACTGGCGGTGTCCGGTTCTAATAGAGCACTTGTTGTCTATATGGTCTCTCAAAGAGACAAGTTCATATTTAATGACCTCTTTGCGGCTGGTTAGTTTTAAAAGGTTGAGGACATGGAGAGTTTGACTCCAACGTATCTTCCCAGAAATGGGAATTAAAAAAAACACAGCTCCTACCCTCCACATAGAGTAATATAAACTGCTCCATTGTAATATTTCAGAGTTGATGGAAATACTGATTGATATGTTTGGGGCCATGTATCCATATTTGTTCAGAGTTTTTTGTGTGTCGCCTCAACAGCTGTTTGATCTCTGATTGCGTTCTCAAAAAAGGCATATGTTTTCCGTACACTGACATTTCATAGAGTCCTCACACTTAAAAGAGTGCACTGTCTATGAGTGTTAAAGGACTTGTTTGATGAGATGCACATGGAAAACAGTACACATTTTGAGGTGACCTATTTATGATTTAATGGAGTGAGTAATCAATCCAATAACAGGGTGAGCATTGTGAGGTCATGAATTACAATTTCACATCTAATTCCCCCCACCGGATCATGTCTCAAAACAGATTATTTGGCGGTAAGACCAGCCCTAGCTTGCTTTTTTTTTAAAAGCCAAAAGTTAAAAAACAGTATCACAATGTTTATTTTATTTTTAAAAAACATTTTCATAATTTTTTTTTACATATTTGTGTTGTTAAAAAACAATGTTATATTTATATTAATTATTAATAGAAATTGAAAATTGAAATAAATTAATAGAAATTTATTTAGAAAAGATGTTAAGTTAAGCAACAGAATTCTCACTTTAAAAAAAAAAACCTCACAAATAGTCAGTGCACTGTTTTTCACAAAAGTAATCAGTCTGATTGTGCCCGATGAAGAGTTTCTTGCTTGAAACGCCTCTTGTTGGCGAAAATAAACTCTGAGAGCAACAGTATGCCAACTGTTTTGGGCTTTTTCATTGATTATTTTGGTAATTTTCATTACTGTTTTTTTCACATAACCATAATTGAGATGTGAAAAACCGATGCAAAAAAAAATAAAAAACTGGGAAAAAAAAGAGGAAAAAACTAAACTATGTGTGGGCTGACTGTGGTAGGCTGGTCAGGTGACGGCATTTTAAAGTAGGCAGTGAATGTGAGTGTGTGAGTGTGTGTGTGTGTGTGTGTGTGTGTGTGTGAGGGGGGGGGTTGCTGGGGGCCGACTTACAGAGTAGGCAGGAAACCTTCCCTTCTCACACACGCTTACCATGCAGCCATGGGGGTGGAGAGATGCTATGTAGTTAAACCCAAGGCAGGCTGTGGATACAACACTTCCAGAGTGACACTCGCAGAGAACGGCAAAAGCTGCAGCCTCAAACACACACACACACACGCACACACATAGAACAGCAGATCTTAACAGGATACTGCAGTCAGTAACAGGCACATGAGCACTGGAGGAAATGGAGTGACAAGAAAAAGGAAGACACAAATCACACTGTGCCATGTGTGCAGGTAAGATTCTTTTGAAGATGAACTTAAACTTTTTGCGCTCAAGTAAATGTTTGGAGTTTATCGACATTATCTACATTTCAGATGTATTAGGAGTCTCTACAATGATGTAAAGTTTTGGCTCAGTCTCTTTCATGCTAAAAATGTGGTCAATTTCAACTCCTCATGAATAGAAAAGAAGCGCCTCACTGTTTGCTGTGCACTGCAATGAGAGTAGATCCTCTGGGCTGTTGAAAGACGAACTGTAATTGTTTTCTCTGTGCTGAGTGAGTGTCTCTGCTAGAATGGAATGCAATGGACAGAAATGCAGCTTTTCTCTTTGTTCTCCGCAGTTAAAGAGAGATAAACGTATCGTGCACACCTATCTGCTTCTTCCCAAACTGCTTAAACTTGCCAGCAGGAGCTTGGCTAATGCCATTATCTGGCGTATTTGTTTGTGTTGTATCCCATTCCGTACAAAACCAGATCAGAGCTATCATGAGAAACTTATTGTGTTGGAGCATGTGTGTGGGTGGATATGTGTGTGTGCACATGAGGAGCACATGAGTGTGTGTGGGTGTTTGGATATAGGTATTTGTGTGGGAGGGTGTAGCTCGATGTGTGTGGGTGACCAAGTGCGTGTGTTTACAAGTGAAGTGTGTGTATGTGAAATATTCCTCCAAGCGCATACATTTGCAGAAGGCAGAGGTGCCTGTCAAACCCCAAGCATTCCTGTGCTCTATGAAGCGGTGCTCAATGAATGCTGTGAATTTCAGCTGAAACGTGAAGACAAAAGCCAGGGGGACATTTAAGAGAGTTTAGCTCAGACGGATCCCTGGGAATCAATCCCCCTCACTGCAGAGGGAAAATCCAGCGCTCGGGCTTGTATTTCAGGTTCAGCTGGAGACGGTTGCTGCCTGCCGCCGAGGGGCTTTCCCAAAATGGGGCACAACCGGGTGGGGATACAAAGAGACCCACCTGTGGTGCTGTTAGAATCGCACTGTCTGCTGGGAGCGTGAAGTGTCTTGCTGTTGTTTCCCCACGGGGTTGGCGATATTTTTCATTTCCAGTTCACTGATTAATGCACAGATGAATTTAAATGGTGTGTGGTCTGAGAGGTGGTCTCATTCCATCCTTACAAATGACAAACAAAGAGGGACGTTTCTATGGATGTGCTGCTTGCGAGCGGCTTTTTACGTTTAACTCGAGCGTAGAGGAATATAAGACTTAGTGAGTACAGATTCACTCATTCACTCATTCACTAGCACACTACAGATGTTCACTAGAAAAATCTCTGCAGGCTACGTCAGCGCAAAAGCAAACTTAAGACGTACAAATATATCAATTATAGACGCAAGAAAACAATTCTATTTGTTCACAGTAGATTCATTTTAGACAGGTTTTAAACTGATGGAAGTATTGCCAAATCTGGTCTTTATTTTAAACCGTGTACACCGACTTAGTATCGATTCAGTTAGCGATAAGGGCTGATTGGTTTGAAATGATTCAACCTTTCTGAATTGATTTACTGAGGTATTTCAACATCACTGTCAAACTAAAGAATTTAATTAGTTGATCCTATGTATCAATTGTTCACAATAATAACCATGTGTGCACATTGTCATATCTAAACATTTCATATCCTTTTTGAAGACTGTTGGACCTAAACGTTCATTCAGAAAGAGTATGTTTGTCTACATTGGAAATCAATTCTATAGTTGACAGAATGAGGAAAGAGGTGAAAGTTCACTTGAATTCCTTTAAGACGCCATTGCACTTAGGAACGTGGGGTCCTTGTTAATTCACCAGAATTTTTTTTAGTAAGGAAATGCTACCTTTTTATTGTATGTACATGTATTGGAAATCCATCCTGCATAGACTTTAAAATGTACATGAGAATCCAAGATCAAAGAATATAGAAATCACATGCAAAATGGTTTATATGAACTGAACATATGAACTGAATATAACAGGAGTGGTTATTCATTACAATATATCTGGTCTAACTAAACAAAGGCATCATGTCCTTTAGACTATGGTTAAACAAATTCCAGCCACAGCCGACTGAAGCCGCAAATGATTGAAGCTACTTGTCAGGATGAGACTGAAAGAATGCATTCAGGTATTGTTGCCATTGTCTGCATTTTAAGCCAAACACAACCACAGAGACAATATTTCTAGTTCTTAAAATGCATCTTTGATTTTAAGTCTGTATTCTCCCATATCTTAACATGCTATTCATAAATAGTATAGCATTTATTCATTATCTTGTGCTGCAAGTGGGGGGAAAATTGTATTTGCCAGTGGATTTCACTTGATCCACAAGTGTATTCACTGCCAAATATTACAGCTGGCATAATTCTGTGTCCAAATTTTACTTCTCATTAACTAGAAAAGCTTTTCCCAATATGCTATAGATATATGTCAACTGGTCAAATAAAGGTTTTAAAGTTCCTGACGTGAAAGGTGTTCTGCTTCTTTGAATTTTTTTATTTTATTTTTGTTTTTTTGTGCCATAGGAATGGAAGACTTTGTTAAAAACATGCAACTGTATTTTTGCATTCTTGGGTGCGGTATATCTTTTCTTGAACCACTCAGTCATTTAAGAGGTCTGTCCTGAAATTGAAACCAACTGAAACCTGAAATGAAAACACAAATGTTGCCAAGCCATTATTGATCCTGATAGAACTGAAGAATCAAATCGTGCTAATGCACTACAGAAATATTGAGGCAAAATGGTGTTTATTTCATTTTTTATTATTGGAAAAAGATTAGATGCTTCTCAATAATTTGTCTGTGACAAACAAGAAATATACATTTGTAATTATTTAGCTGGTGTAGGCTATTTGTATTCACATGTTAGAAAAAAAGAAGTATCCTTCTTCAACCCCATTTTTTCAGATATAGATTTTGAAAATGATTTGGATTATTTGAAAGTGCACTAATTAACGTTAGTATACAGCGACTAAATTATCAAGAGCTTTGTTCTCACTCTTTGTCTGTCGCTTGTCTTATTTGGCTGAAGCAGCTGTGAAACTGATATTTAAAATGTTTCCATACCAGTAAAGGCTCATACTGTGCTGTGTGTGTGAGCAGGGCTGAAGAGACATGCTGCGCAGGTTATGTTTTCATATTTTTCTGTGTGCAGATGTGCTCACACTGATTAGAACAGAACAATATACGTTAGCTACAAATGAAATGAGATTAATTTTTCAGTGTAAAATAATTAATATTCATTTCCCTAATAATAATTTGTCACACTTCTCAGTTCAAAACACAGATTTATTTACTGAATCTAATTCTAAAATGGATTAGTGTATTTGATTCCACCTTTCTTCATTCAGAGTTTCATTTTGTGTGCATGTTAGCTATTTAGATATCTAATAAACAAGAATTTATCCTTACAATCATAGAAATGTGTTTCTGAAACCCTGTCAGATGATCAATTTTGCAAATTTCCCCAAGTTCATCATCTGATCATCCTTCCCTTGAAAGCTTTAGATGCTGAGATGCTGTGAAAGAGAATGGAAAAAACGAGACATTTCATCATATATGCCAATCTGGCACTTTGGAAATTTTATGTAAATCATTGGGCACCTCCCACAGCTGTTGTATTTCCCCCATGCATCCTTTCTGCATTCGGGACAAGGGCTGAAGAAGAGAGTTCATGGTCTGTTGTGAATGAGACGATGTGGTCAGTTAGGTGAACTCCCATTGTACTTCTTTCCTGCTCTTACTCTCTGGTGAAACCCCGGGTGTCTACTGTAAAAACAACTCTGCACCGAGAGAGAAAGAGGGAAAGCAAAGGGGGAACCAGCTTGTACACAAAGCTCAGTGGTTTCCCATGCACCAACAACTACTTAAATGAGTGAACGCACATATTACTCATTTGTCAACATGCAAATTTCAGCATCTGGCATGCACTGCAGTTGAAATTGTGTGTTAGGAAAGTAATGAAGGCTTTTTACATTTCCATTGCCATTGTTTAGGTCTTAAATTATCTTGCATCCTTTAGGATATTTCAAATTCTGAATTAATGACACAATTTCCTTGACAAAACTCCAGATCAGGAACTGATTTCTAAACTACCATTCAGCGTTAACTCAATTAAAGACATTAATCTCCAATAAACAAATTTCAGATTCCACAGAAATGTAAGACTATATTACAAAGCATGAAAGGTTTATTTCAAATTAATTTTGACTACAGTAAATGTGAATCAATCAATTGAAAGCCCTTGTTAACTTCCTCCTCAATTGGATTAAAGTCTCTAAATTAATTTTACTGAGATAAACATTCCTCAGCTTATGCCAGTGTAGTACGTAAAAACTTCCGAACAGTAGCCTTATAAATATGATGTTTCCTATACTCTTAAAATAAAGGTTATTTAATGCAGCACAAAAGGAACTTCTTCATATCAAGATCCATTGATCCATTCCATTTTCACTGTGGTTTTTGTGTTGTCTGCATGGTCTTTGGAGACTGAAAAAACTCCTGAGGTTAGACTTTAGGTTCTTCAGAATAGTGTATTGGATTATTCTTTAAAACAGTGATTCCTTGCCATTGAAGCTGAACTGCTGGGGATAAATGGGGTACCAGACAAAAAGGTTGGGAATCCCATCATTTTCATCATAAACATTTCAGTATCAACAAAAGTTTGGTTACAAGTTCGTGAAAGTGCACTTAAATAGACGCTCGCGAACAGTCGCATTCGCCTGAGCTGGTAACCATAGCAACAGTAGAGTTAGAGAATCGACAGCGTTCTACTTGGCTCGGTACTCGTCTGTTACGTCGACAAAAACAATTACTTTTTATTATATCATTCATTTATATATCACAAATATATTTGTTTTTAAAAGTAGACAATTTAAGACAGCTGACATAACTGCGTGAGAGACGCGAGACGGAACTCAGCAGATTGCACAGCAAAAAATTACTCACAGGAAGTCCTTATAAATCCCCGAAAGTCACTGAATAATTCGTACACTGTAATTACACAGACGTCGTTCTGTAGTTTTTAAAAAAATTCTGTAGTGAAATTTTAGAAATTTATCCAGTGGCTTCGGGCTTTATTTTTAAACGCACAGTATTTTCGACATGAAGAACAACAAAATGTAGGCTACTGACAAATTCCCCTTTGAATTTACTGTTGAAATCTTTATCATCTGCATACAAATATGAGGACGCAGCTGTTTTACCCCTTTCTGTTCTCAGAAACGATCAACATGCAAGTTCAACGCAGAAATATGATGTCATCTCAGCTTATAACTTTCGCCTTTTTGCACAAAAGTCTATTTTTGACTTAGGAGTTTCCTCAAATCGTGTGCATATGCCTGCATGTAATGCGTTATATCCCGGTTATATCTGCGCGCGAAGGGACGGCCCCGGCAGAGGGGGATTTCTGAACTGAATGCTGTTTAGTGGTGAAGTCAGCAGCGTTCATGTCAATGGGGTAGCAGTGTTATTTCCAAGCCATTCGGTATTAGTGCACAACGTGAAAAGGCGGCCGGCGCAAGGAAAAAGGACATGACAAGCAGATGAATGAAACATGCGATGATGAACATGAAGTGTTTCTGAATTTGCAACGGAGTCGTACTTTCATTTTGTCGAGCTGAGCTCGTTTTTCATACCGTTCTTTCTTTTCTTTTTCTTTTCTTTTTTCTGGACACAGAGAAACAGACTATATCCGCTATCAGCGGTGATGGAGCGCGGAGGAAGATTGCGAGCATGCAGCGAAGTCAAACAAAAGGTGCGTCCTCTGTCTATTTTATTATATTGTGCCATAAGCTGCATATTGTGTATGCTTCAGATGCATTGTTTAGCATTTGCTTAATATATTTTTCTTTCGAGTAGCATGTGGCCAAACTATAGCATTAAAGCCACAAATATGATACATATGTGATACTTAAATTTAAAAGAATACTTGTTTTTGCTGCCTTCTGCATTCATGTTGCATTCAAATCTCCAACTTGCACTGCCATGCACGAGGCACACATAGAACACGCTGTAGCTACTCTGTGTGTGTGTGTGTGTGTGTGTGTGGTAGCCTATCTGACAATTGCATTTTATATAGAGAAAAAGAGACTGTGAAAAGTAGTTTAATGACTTGTCATAAGTTGCACAGACGTTTTATTTCTTTATTTTTGTTATTTAGTGAAAGGGCCATTTGGTTGAGGGTGATGTATATTTTTTTTCCTCTTCTTGAAGTGAGGTTGAAGGGGAGGGTTTGTGAACTGAAGAAAAGGAAATTCTTGTGTGTGTTTTGGAATGCTGTTGCCCCGGGGGGACTGAAAGAATTGAGTTGGGGAATAAGAGAGGGGAACAAGGGGGGGACACATTTCCCCTTTCCTCTTTTTTCCCCAAATGACAAGGATAACACCACTGCCTAGGAAGATGAAGTGCAGTTGTCGGACGCCTGCAAGTGGACTGAACAGACATATTATGCACATGGAACCCGCTCACCCCAGCACCCCTCGTCGCCCCCCATTACGCACACCCTAACTGGAGGGGCGGAAGCAAAAACGTTGTATTTAGTATCAAGTTCTAAACTGGTGCTAATTGTACTACTAAATCATTTTTGAGCCGTTAATGCTCTGAGTGTAAAATGGTTTTTGCATCTTTAACTATTGAATTAATACTTAATTATTTGATTGTATATCCACTATCTTTTAAATATGTGTCAGCAAAGGATGTCATGCACCCACAAATCATTCATTTAACAATCTTAAAATACCTGTTTAGTGTGAATTTGTACTTTTTTGTTTCAAATATTTACCATAAGGGGGCACACACGAGACACACTGTGATGTTAATGTGCATAGGGTGATAAGAGGAAACCTTATGCAAAAGCAGTCAAATAAATCCCATCCTCTTGGCCATATCTACATTTTATTGCTCCTGATATTGTAAAATATAGCTGCAGCTTATCGGTAACAATAAGCTGTCAGGCAGCATTTTTCTGCACCTGATCTTGTCTTGTTGTTCATATATTTTTTGTTTATTTGCTATTACTTTGCTTAGACTTAAAAGCCTCAATACCTGCAATGTCTTATTTGTTGAGTTCTATACGGCTGCACAGGAGAAATTTGATTATTTCTTAGTAAACCTGTATCAAAATGTAATTTCAGTTTTCGGCAAATGGTGCGTCTGATCAGTTACAAAGTAGTGCATTAACAGAGTCTTCTTTGTGCTGTCAGACATGTCAGGGAATTTTTTTCTTTTCGCCCTCAAAAGTGCTGTTAATGGATCCAGTACCTCAATTGGCATAATGATAAGGATGTGAATGATTCATACCACAGTATATTTCAGTTAAGTACCTCAAAGTGCCTTAAAAGAGCTTCCCTTTTATAGCAACGGTTGGATAATTGCCACATTTTCATGTTCAATTACACAATAGTATTTTAAACCTTTTATCCATAGTGTACAGTTCACTGTTACAGGGGTTATAATAATTATAAAATGCATAATTACTAAAAGTAAGAAATGACGTGATTGTTTATGTGATTTGAGATTGTTTTGCAAGTGAAGCGCTCATCTCTGGAGATTATTCGAGTTGTGATGAAGAATGGCTGTTGGTGATCGCCCACACGCAAATGTGAAATATTCTAATGAGCAATCTGTCTCACTTGAGTGTCATCTAGCTGGTCCGTTTCAACAGAATGTTCCTTCACAGTCCTGAAGGGCTTAATTTGAATTGGACATGTTATACAACATAATCTTGGTCCATGATGGCTGGAACGGTTTTGAAAGTGATATGTGCACTTTTATTGTTAGCATGATCAAGATAATGATTATTATTATAACACACTTTCTTCTCCTTCTCATTTTTCTGTAGGGCCTCAGATGACGATTCAGGACGGGCTTGCTAAAACTGGATCACACACTCATCCTACTCTGGTAGGTTCAACATTTTCTCCTTAGTGCCTTTCCTGAGGGCGAGTGAGTGGATTTTTTTGAAATCGCCAGACTCTGATGGTGTGCTGCTTTTGAAAGTTTAGGTCTGCAAGGTGATAATTGGCAGGTGCTAGACTTGATCCAGGGTCTGTGCGAAGAGTGAGCGGCAGGAGGTGGCGTTGAAAAGAAATGTGGTCAATTGTTTCAGATCTGTGCAAAAAGAAAAAAGTTTGAAAGAAATCTGGTGTATCCTCTGAAAAGATTTCGTATTTTACACGCACACGGCACAAACGTATAGAGGATAATAGCCCACACATATTCCTGAGTGCCGTGGTTCTTTAGATCTGAGGAGATGACATCATAAAATGCTCCCTCGATGTGGGCTCAGCTCGTGGGTAGAAGAGGTGTATGTGTGCAGAGGAGCAGAGAAAGTGAAAAAGAGAGACAGAACGATCATCTCTCTCCTTCTTTCTCTAAGTGTAAAGCCCGTAGGCTCCGAGCCCAGCGTTTTTACACCCACTCTCTGGTTTGTGTGGGTGTTTGAGTGGGCAGCAAACTTGTGACTCATCCTTGTTCAGACCCACACAGGGCAACTCCTCTCCTCTCCTCTCCTCTCCTCTCCTCTCCTCTCCTCTCCTCTCCTCTCCTCTCCTCTCCTCTCCTCTCCTCTCCTCTCCTCAAATTTTTTTGTCTTCCACCTCTCCTTCACCTCTAATGTGTTGTAAAACTGGCTGTGGATGTTAATGATATGCAGCTGAATAATCAATTGACTTGTTTATTTTCATCTAACCGATGACACATCATCCCCTCTACTCAACCTGTGACTAGTATCTTTTTGTGCTCTTTCAAGAGAGTAGTATTACACATGAATGATGCAGTGCTGTGAGTCATATGTCAAAGATTATTGTATTCACTCTCTTTTAGTCCTTATTTATATGTTGCTGTTTAGATAGAATACTTTTGTTTCCTTGACAAGGCTGTGAAGTCTCTATTCCTTCATACAGTGTGCACCGTCAGCCTCACTACAATAATCAATTAAAGAACAACTCAAAACTTTTTTTTGTCAGCTCCATCAGCAAGGCTTAGGTAGCCCTCCATCAACACCAAACCACAAATTTGTAGCTTTTTCACTCATCGTTGTTGAAGAAATCGAAATCTGGTATTTTCATAGGCTATATGTGTTAATGTTTCTTCCACACACACTGACAACTTAAAAATAATATGTTGTTTATTTTTTTTAATTTTTACCCTAAAATGAAAGGGTAGATAATGTATATTCTAAATATATATAATGGGAGGGACCTTCTCATTCTATAGAGCATTTGACTGGGAATAAACTGCTTAGTGCAAGATGAGTCAATAAATACAGTATTTTGGTCCATTGCTATTGAGAAGTGAGAAACAGTGAATTTTATATGCATATTCATCTACTAAATATTTATTTTGTGAACAGTTAAGAAAAAAAATATGCTTGCGTATAGATGGCTTTAATGCTCATAGACATAAAAGCCTAAAAACTCCAATTTTGATTATGCCCTCTGGGGTTTGTGTATCCATGGTAATCTTTGATCCAAAAGATAAAATCATCATTTATCAGATAAGTCAAGACTATCTTCCAAAACCTTGGAACTGGAACTCGAGACTGTAAATTCTGTGAGATGATTGTAAAAACCATTGTGTGTCAGCAGTCATAATACGCTGTGGATCAGAGAAGTGCAGTTTTTACCCTGAATCACACGCGAGGGCAAAGGCGGACAATACAGTAGCACCAGGAAGTCTGCAGGGGATGTGTGATGGTGGACTGTGCGCCCCTCTTAAATTAAAGACAAAGGGACACAGGCTGGGACTGTGGTAGACACCCCTAGCGTCCCCCAGGCTCCTATCAGCTCCGTCGGCAGATGAGCCAGATAAAGACGTGTGTGCTCTGGAGGAAATGAACTCTGGTGACCCGTAGCCCTGTAAATAGCTGGAGAAGAGCCCCGACTCACTCTCTCTTGTGCCTTTTTTAATGTCTTAAATGTCTCTCACTCACTCCTGTTGGCTCTCTTGTTCTGCTGGATCTTCTAGTCCAAGGTTGTTCTCTTTCCCCAATTCTCATTCTCTTTATCTCTCTCTCTCTCTCTCTTGGAGTCTTCGTTTTCTCTGTCACCCTTGCCGTTGTCCAGTGCGATCCCGAGCCAGATTAATCAGTCCCGCCTTTGATTACGCCACTCTGCCTTTGCGAGGAATGCATTGAGGTGAACTTTATCAGCATTGTATAACATCAGCACTTTCTCTCCGGCCTTGAGATAATTGAAGGTGGTACTCCAGGAAGCCCTGAAAGAGCCCTTGTCTGGGCCGGGGGAGGCCGAGCACAGCAGGGTGGGGGCTGGGCGTGAGAGCAGGAAACCCTTCTTGGCGTGGAATGGAATGTTTCAAAAGAACGTGTTCGGAACTTCCAGGACAAGGGCGTCTGCCGCTGCGCCGCTGGTCATTCTCGTTCGCTTGAAGCGCTGGCTCAGGATAGGGGGGCGGAAAAGGGAAGCGATGGCTCTCCTCTCCTTTCGCACTCTCTCTCTCACTGGCAGGCCAGCCCACTCACAGGATATACGCAAGGGGGAGCTTGGACCAGAGCGGATGGGGTCACTGTGGCGCAAGGCGGGGGTCCCGCATCCTGAGTTTATAGGGACAACCAGAGGCGGCAGGCTGGAGGAACGAGGGTCCTGGGCGTGTGTCAGTGTGAGCGTGAGCAGGGAGTGTGTGGGCAGTTGAGGAGGAGAGAAAAGACGTGGGTGTTGAGGGGGCGAGGACAGAAGAATGCTAGAGAGAGAGAGTGAGGGAAAGCAACAATCTCCGCTGCTTTTCATCTGACAACTTTTAAAGGGCCAGCCAAGGGGTGGAGAAGGAGCCGGTCAGGCTCCTTTTACCATATCTCACGGTGTCCCACCTAGCATCCACCCAAACCCCTGCAAATGGGACAGGAAAGGCATAACATCATACTTATTAGCAGATTGATTTATCGGTCACAAAAGGAAAGGTTTCCTTTTTGTTCCTTAGGGTCAGGTTTCTTAGTTCATTAATTGAAATTGGTCTTGTAACAAGTAGAAGAGTGCTTAGCAATGTTTCATAATTTTGATTTTGCAATAAATGAAGATATTTTTTTAGATATTACACTTTAAATTGATTTATAATCTATAATTTTTACAAAAGATTTCTATTTTGAAATAAATGCTGTTCTTTTGACAAATTAAGCTGAAAAAAAACGATAACCTGCAGTAAGGTAAGTGAGTCAGATGTTGATTCAGTAGCCGCTCGGATCGAATCAGTTCAGCACGATACGTCAGACTGATTTAAACCAGGGCCGGTTAGATAAACTTAGCCTCCATGTTAACACTGAGAACTAATAGCAGTTAGCCAAGGGGTAATCAGTCTTATTGTTCAATTTCAAATTAGACCAATCTACACTTTTTAAGAAACTGAGAGTTATGAGCTTTCTCAAAGAAATTTTTTTTATGACTAACTTGTAAGTGTATTCTAAGCATTTATGCAACCAGACTAATTCGATCAGGAATCAGACTACACTGGTTACACTGTATGTTTTTTGTGTTATATGTTGTTTTTGTAAAAACATTTCTTGCCATTATTTTGAAGTACACACTCTTTTTATCGCATCACATTCAGGACAGCCCAGTTTCGTGATTCAGTCCAAGAACAGAAGTTTACGAGCACTTCCATCGCATACTTAAATAAATCAGTCACATGATAGATTTCCTCAACCATCGTGTTTCATATTAGCCGCTCAGTCAGACTGAAGTGAAAAATTAAGATATCCTCCAAATATGTAGAAGGGTCCCGTTGTTCTGTGAGGCATCTTCAACAGTCACAAAGTGTCAGACAATTATAACCGCAGTTGTAAGGCTAATCATTAATAGACTGTTCGTTTCCTCAATAGGAATGTTTCACATTCCTGGATCAGGGTCAGATTCGCCTCCACTCACCGGCTCAATCCCTCATTGTCTTGTCAGCTACAGTATGTCAAACAGATGGTTGGCATGGTTACAAGGTATCTGGGTGCACGGTCTTGTGCCTTTTTAAAAGCTGCGTCTGCATGCTGGTGATGGAGGAAGAGCGTGTGAATGCATGTGGCAGAATATAACACAAGCATGCAGTGCTATCTGCAGCCGATAAGACGCATGAAGTCATACCTCAGCGGCATGACAATGACATCACAGCTGCGTCCGTGCCTATATTCTTCTGCCTGCCGGCAGGCACCTAATATAGCCATCCAGTGCCCGGAGCCAGACTGGCAGAGACCGGCATGGCAGGACCCGGCAGGCATGCACACAAGCCACGGAACTACGCTCGAGGAGATGGGTGTTGGAGTCGGGAGCACGTCACCCTGACGTCTCTCAACCAAATTCCAGTGTGGCTCAAGTGAGCCCAGCACACTCATGTGATTTCAGCTCATTCACACACATATCTGCTGCCTCTGTTACCACCATGGATAAGATCCACCATGCGCCTTAGGATTGATGTGGCGACCTGATGTTTGCAGCTGCTGTACCTGTTGTGCAAACCAACCTGGATGAGTTTGATTACAGCATGGGTCACTTTTAACCTGCTGAGGTGGAGCGGCTTGTTTTGCAGGTGATGCTTAATGCTTATTTGTGCATAGAAAAAGAGGAAAACCTTATTCTCTTTGCAGTGAGACAAGCCTGTCAAAGATTCTTTGAGTTTGATTTAGTTTCATGCAATTTAAAGTGGGAATGGTGAGTTGTTTTGGAGCAATTAGTTACAAAATGGATTGGGTCGTGAGCCTTTGGGCTCATGAATAATGCCGGTCTTGCATTCCTTCTAAATCTGTCTTGACCCCTGTCTTGCTTCAGGTCGTAGTTTATCAAGTTCCAGTGAGGGCAGTTTTGGCAGGCTGGACGAGTCTTTCATCTTTACATTTATGGTGGTGTTGGCAGCTATAGCTCACACCTTTTACACCACAGCAATGTGAAGCTATTTCTGTGTTCTGGTATGGAGCTGTCGTTGTTGTCATCATTATGTGCTTATAAATAGATGCCCCTTAACTCAAATGTATGTAATGCTAAATGACTGTGATTCACAAAACATTATTATTATTATTATTTTTACATTTGTGTGCGTGTCTTTTGTTTAATTCGATTTTTTTTTTAGAAAATCATTTTTATTTCATTTTTTAAAAATTGGTTGGCTCTTTGGTTTAAAATTAATCTTTGTTTACTTGTATTTTTGATTCAGTATTAGCATGTCATTGTGTTTTGGGTTCATTTCTACAATAGCAGAAAGAAATGGAGAAAAAGAATAAATCATAAAGAGAGTGGGTTTTCGAAGCTTCAAACTACACTGTAGTAACAAATAACTATGAATAACATTACAGCATTTTATGGTTTAGGAGCATTTAGTTATTGTTTTATCAATTCATTATTATTGCTTGAAATTTAAACTTCAAGAAATAAATTGTTCAATGTTATCCTTCAAACTTTTTAATATCTGTTTAAATATGATAAATACTGAATATACCAATATTTAAGTATTTTTGAAAATGTAATTCTGTCCAATTAAGCAGACGTTGAATCAGGCAAAAAAAAAAAAAAAAAGTTAGGTGTATCTAATATCTAAGGTGGAATTTAAGATTAGGAACACCATTTTCAATTTCCTCTCCCAAATTAAAGGACTGGGAAGCACATGGTTGCAACAACAATCGCCCCCTGCTTGCCCTGTGGTTACACAGTAATGTTCCTGAGTCATAAGCACTCAACGCACTGACAACAAAATGTACGAGAGTGAGTTTTCAAAATAAAAAATAAAAACAGCAAAGCGGCATGTTGACACGTTACGATGTGTGATTCATCGTCACCTCCTCCCTTCTATTGGAACACACGCTGTCTGTACTGTGGTCAAGCTCAATTTCACTGTGCAGACTGAAACAGCAGGAGCTTGAACACATTCTGAATGTGATGGGGAACATAGGAGGGAGATACATAGACTAAAGGCAAATGATTTATACAACTTTAGTGACCAACATAATGTCTGAAATCACAGATTTACATACAATCTATTTATTAAATCTAACATAAAGTGGGGGTTAAAAGTCTGAAACTGCTTATGAAAATTGTATATATGTATATGTATATATTAATTACAATCTGACCTGTGTCACAAGTTTGCTTGTTTAATTGGTGAATCTTTTAATATAATATTATGCTCTCTATATTTTAAATACAAAATTGCTTTCTTTATTTTACAATTTTCTAAATCCTAAAACTTGCTGTTTATTTCCAGGTTTAAATTATATTTTAAATGGCAAATTTCCATTGTATTCTCAGACTTTTAGAATAAAGAATATTGTGACAATCTTTTAATCTTTCTCAATGAATAGCATGACTAAGAAATGTCTGAGTCACATAGGAGACTTCAAATCTCTCTTTTCGCTTCTCATGACTGAGCCTCATTTGAGCATCCTGTAAAATCAGCGGTGGTTGAAGAGCCGGTGGGTCATCGGAGGGGCGGCAGTGCTGGCTGACCGGCCGCTGTTTGTGTATTGTGAGGCGGGCTCTACAGACAGAGCTGTGCTGTGTTTCTCAGGTGGCGGGGGTAAAATACAGAGCTTTCTACAAGCTTCCACGCGGCGTGGTACACGGCACACGGAGATGACTCACTATTGTTTCGGTGACTAACAACTAAAATATGGCCGTTTTAAAAGAAGTTTCAGGGGTGCCCTAGTTCCATATGGCTGTGGAGAGAGGGAGATGGGCAGGTAGAGTTTGTCATTTCTTCCACTCCTCTGCATATCTCTTTTAAGTCTGTCTTTTATTACACGGGAAAGGTGACGCTCTGAAATATTAAACAGCCGAGTGTCCCTCTGTGGTGTCGGGTTTCCCAGAGCTGATGAGAATTCAGGTACTTTCTCCAAGATGGAGAGTCAGGGGTTTATGAAGAAGATGAGACGGGATGAGTTTTAGCAGCGCTCCTGAGATGCTGGAACTGGATCAAAAACACCAATCATTTAATTTTTAGCACATTTCCATGAATTATCCTTAAAAAGTTAGTAGGGAGACATTTGAATTTGAAAGCAAGGACCTAATATTGGGATATAAGTTATTTAAGTAAAAAAAAAGATTATTTTGTAAATTATTTGGAGTGATAAAATTGTTTCCCTACTAACTTCTAAAATGAGCAACAGATTTATCCAGTTGTATTGATTTTAATTTGACTCGTACTTATCTAATATCAGTTTATTGAGGCTATCAAGAGATGAGGTTTGTTTTATGTCGTCATGAACGGCATGTGCATGTTTGACAATGGTGGACCTGTTTAGAAAAGTGTTTTGACTGCTTGGTAGAACGGGAGCGAATTCTTCCCTGAAAGACACTAACTAATGTTCCTCGGTCACACAAGTAGGGGAGTTTCCTGCTCCTAAAGATCCGAGGCACAGCCTAGGCGTTTTTCACCGTGACTGCCGGCTTTTCTCTCTCTCCCTTCCTCCCTTTCGCTCTCCCCCTTCTTTTTTTCTGAATGGGTGTCCTCTCTCTAACCTCTCAATTCACAGCAGCATTGAAACAGGACACTACCCTGAACACTGATAGGCTGTGGGCAAATCGCTCAGCCCCTCGACCCGACACTATAAGTACTCTGGCAGTCCGTCTCCAGTGTATGACTGACTGTTTAGAGGGAGAGGGAGAGGGAGAGGGAGAGAAAGACGGGCAGATAGAGAGAGAGTGGGAGGGGACGGTAGAGAGTTTAAATTCAGTGACAGTGATAATGATATTATTCAGTCTCCGCTGAAACAGGGAAATACTTTCAGAGTCTACGGCACGCTTCCTCTGTCTCTATCGCTTTAAGAGTGTTACTGATTAGTCGCTAAAGAATGCGAGTGGAAAGAGAGAGAGAGAAAAAAAGGGACAGAGGCAGGAGGGAGAGACAGACCGAGAGCGTTGGAGCCTGGAACTCATATGGAGAAGACTGATAATATTGAGCTGAGTAGAGATTTGTTTTATTTTCCTTTTCCAGCAGTTCAGAGACGTTAAAGGAGCTCTCACTCCTCTCTCTTTAGCTCTCTCTCTCTCTCTCCTGAAGAGGCTGGACGAAGGGGGAAGTCGGGGACCCCGCACATGCAGCCATCAGGAAATACTCTTTTCACCCAGACAGAGTAAGTCAATGAGTGGGGAAAAAAGACAGAGAGCTCTTGCTACTAATGGATATCATATGGTGTGCTTTAAAACGGAGAAATTGTTTGCAGGTTTGCGATAACTAGACAGAGAAATTCATAGGCTGAAATTGGGGACATAGGCAGTGCATTCTTACAATTACAGTGTTTGAGAATGTATAGCGTGTGTGTGTGTGTGTGTGTGTGTGTGTGTGTGTGTGTGTGTGTGTTAACTTTGTGTGTGTTTGTGGATTGAACTGCCATTCATTACATGTGCTTTCATTTTCTATCTGTGTCACATGATGGGTCTTAACTGAGGAAAATTGTTGTTTTTAACCTAACTGAAACAAATTGCCGAGTTGAAATGGAAAACTTCTCAGCTTTATCACCGATGTTAATGTTGAAACGCTGTTTTTGGCTAATCTAGAAGATATTCTCCAGATACAACATGCAGGTCCTTTTTGAGAAAGAATTGTCAATGTGCCTTTTGGAGGCTGAGAACATATTTTGGGGGTTTCCCCTGGGAGAGCGGTTGTTACGTTCCACCAATGAGAGAGCGGTCTGTTGCGGCTACGTCTAGCGAGCACAGAAGGATGGAGAATTTATAGAGACTACCCTACACAATGCTGCTTCTTATGAATGGAGCGTGTGAGTATCACTTCTGATTGGCCGGCTGCTCTTGGGTAATCAGAGGACACATTCTCTGGTTTGCCGGCCGGCCCACTAGTGGCCAGCTAGTGGGTGGAATCACCGGTGTTTAGATTTACCTTCTGTGTCTTCTTGACCAGCTGTTGCTGCAATATTGGGCAATAAAGGCAGAGTGTTTGTTCGTGTGTGTGTGTGTAGATATATTTGTAGTGATATTTGTGAGGCTGTGTGTGAGTACATAGAACAAAAAAACTGCTCAGGGCTGCATATGTTTATCTTAGTGAATAGCCAATCAGAATGTGCGCATAGAGACACAGTAGATTCGGCCTTCTGCCCAGCTGTTGTCCTTCAGGATCTACTGTACGTGAATGACCTTCAATGAAGTTGAGTTTGAGCTTCTGACTTTGAGTCAGATTTTTTGTTGTTATTGTTGGAAAACATATGTATAAAATTATACATTTTTATTTTAAAATATTAATTTAAGTACATTACCTTTCAAAAGTTTGAGGTCAGTAATATTTATTTTTAATAAAGTAATACTTTTATTCAGCAATGATGCATTAAATTGATCAAAGGTGGCAGTTAAGACATTTATAATGTTACAAAAGATTTCCATTTCAAATAAATGCAGTTCTTATTCAGCAAATAATAAAGAAAACAAACAAATTATCACGGTTTCCACAAAAATACTTAGAAATGTTTCTTGAGCTCTAATCAGCATATTAGAATGATTTCTAAAGGATCATGTGACACTGAAAACTGGCGTAATGGCTGCTGAAAATATAATAGATTAAAATAGAAAAGAGTTTTTTACTGTATTTTTGATCAAATAAGAATAAAATAAGAAGACTTCTTTCAAAAACTTTAAGAAATCTTATTGACCCCAAACTTTTGAACAGTAGTGTGTATATTATATTATATATTTTCTAAAATATATTATATAATACAATATACTATTGTAAATGATAAAATATTAATTTATTCAAACATAATTTTTCAACAGTACAAGTTTACAAGTAGGAGACTGTAATAATTTGATCTGGGAAGAATTTCATTTTATACTGTGCATCTCCAAAGCATACTAACTCTCTCACCCAGTCTCCCTATTGTGCTGCAGACACAGGAGGTGCAGTTAAAGTCCCTTAAACCGTCATCTCACACTAACCTAATTATTTTATTGCCGACTATACACAGGCGCCTTCCGGAAGCTACTGCAAACAATAGATACCCTAAAATTAGACCTCAAGGCTACCTGCCACCATGTGAGGCCCTGACAGGAAGTGAAGTCGGAGGATGTTGGGCGTTGGGTGTGGAGAGGGTGTGTGTGCGTGTACTGACGCCTCATACAGCCGAAGGAATGTGCCGGTCACACATTGACCCCCCGTGCTTGCAGAAGGGTGCGGCGGTAGAGCCTACGCCCACCAACGTGCTCACGCATCCTCCGTGTCTTTGTGTTTCTAAAACTATACAATATCTACCACTCCCTCAGGTCCAGCTCACAGCGGGCGAGTTCTCATGCCCACCCAAGGAAGTTTGGCTTAAAGAGATCACCCAAAAATGACAATTATGCTGTCATTTACTCACCCTCGTGTCATTCCAAACTTGTATGTCTTTCTTGTTTTCTGAAGAACCCAAAAGAAAATGTTTTTTTGTTTATATAATTAAAAACAACCTTTAAGATAATAATATTTCTAAATATATCAGGCCAGTAGAAAGAAATGCATATGGTTTGGAATGTAAATGACAGAATCTTTTTGTGTGAACTATCCCTTCAAGCTTTATTTTCATAGTGTTGCGAGGCAGGAATTTTGTTGTGATATTCACCAGTGTGGTCCTCGTGAAAGACCCGGGTTTATCATATTAAGGGCTTCCGTTGTCTCTGAAATGCGCATGATAGTGTAATGCAATGCCCACAAGGTATTTAGATGAGATGATAAAAGTGTTAGTTTATGACAGCCTTTTACACAAATGCTGTCTTTTTAGGAATCAAGGCTGAAGTCGAGCCTAAAATCCACTTGATGTTGCCGCTCTGATTTCTAGGTTATGCTTTTTCAAACAGTTAGTTTCAGTGGCAGTTGTGAATCATCAGGTGGCTTTTTAGAAGAAGAGTTGTCAGACTTACACTCCCTGTAGAGGGAGTGGTGGGAGTGACTGGTGTGGGGAGACAGTTACATTGCACGTTCCACCCATGTGGAGTGCTTTCGTATTCATGGGTGTGTATCAGCAACATTTATGTCATTGTGCGCAACTTTACCTTGACATACCTGCCGTAAATGTGCCACAGGGTCAGTTTTGTCAGGTTATGCAAGCGTTCTTACTCTGCATCTTTTGCGCTTATCTATTTTAACGACAGCACAATTCTGTCTCAAGCTCAAAATCTGGTCTTCATAAGGCAGATTTCCCGTAAGAGACTTGTGTTTGTTCCCAGCTCTGTGTCTATGCCTCCCTACTCCTGATGTAATGAAAGTTGCAAGGAAACGCAGTAGAGGGAGGCAGACAGAGAGAAGGTGTGTGTGTGACGTACATGCTCAGGTAACGGCACAACACACACACGCCCAATGCAATGTAACTGTGCCCATATATGGGCAGTGTTTCCCCACCTGGGCAGAGTGCAGGTAGTGCAATGAATTCCAATAAACGACGAGTGTAGTACGTGCGGCAACACGTCATGGAAAATGAGAATCAGTGGTGATGACAATGTGTCCTCTCTCTCTTTTTCTTGTTCTGCATTTCCAGTGTCCAATCAGAGTAAATTATAAAGCAGGTAGCTGATTGCTCACAGTTACATGCAAACTATACTTAGCATACTATCTATCTCTTTATATATAGTATACTTTTTATATAGTTATATGTAACTTTCCCATGCAGCACCACCACATTGTTTCTTTAAAATCTTATTAAAAGAGAAATTGTATCAAAATGTACCTGTTGCATAATTCATTTTAATAATGAATGTCATTTTTCAGTATAAATTACCCATTAATACACCCGTTATAACATAACATAGATGTTATTAATAAATAATGTTTGAAATGACACCTATAGAAATGTAACTTTTCATTTTATGGACCACAGTATTTACTAGACTGTTTTGATGTTCTCAGTATATTATATTATACATATGAAATATAATATATAAATATAATAGATGCAATTTGGTGTCAATAGTTTTTTTATTTTTTTTTATTTTGGAAACAACTTGGTGGACATTTTTTGGTGCTGCATTGGAAAATTGAAGTCTTGATGCGTTCATTGTTTTGGCAGTATTGAACTTTCTGTTTGATCCTATTCTGGATTGGCTTAAATAACAGAACTTCTAGAAAAGCTGGAGCACTTGCAGCATGGAAAGCAGAAACCTAGAGCAGCCCAGCTTCGTGCCCTGGAAGACCTGCATCCAAACTCTTTACTGTGATCTGTGCTCCGGGGTTCACATATCAGCAGTAGGGTTAGTGCACTCTCAAACAGAGCGAGTATTATAGCTATTTTAAGAGTGTTGTGTTGCCCTAATGGAGAAGAATTTATCGGCCCTCATTTAGGTGTAATGCTATACGCTTCAGTGTGCTTCGAGAGTGGGACTGAGCCCAGGGCAGCACTGGGAGTTGTTCGCGCTGGGGAATAGAAGGCTTTTGCTCTCTAGGCCAGCGTGTGAGTGGGTGTGCTGTGGGCCAGACTCCTTTATTCTCTTCTCAGTCTTTCTCTCCCTTCTCGTTCGAGCCTGCGCTTCTGCCAAGGCCTTGTAAAGGGACTACAGGCTCTGTTATGTGCCAGCTCTTTCCCATCAATACAGCCCTCTGGAAATAGTCTCTCGCTTCTCCTCACCAAAAGCCCAGAGTCCAGTGCAGAGCTTCCAGTAGCTGGTCTCCGAATGGCAGCAAAGCGAGTGCGTGCGGCTTTTCGTGTGTATGGTAGAGTGGTATGGGATCGCCTTTCACTTCAAACCTGACCCATCTGTAGGGCTTCAATCCAATGGGACACACATTACAAGCCATAAAGCAAATGGACTTCCCGGCTCTGGAGTCGGTCAGGTCTTGGCAAAAAGGGGAACTCCCAGCACAATGGCAGCATTGCAGAAACCTCTCACCTCCCCTGAACTCTTCAAGGAAATGGAGCCTCTTTTTCTGATCCGGTCTCTTGCTGGTTAGCGACGTTTTAGAAGCCGGTCGGAACCAATTACACTCACCCTCCTGATGGCAGATCGAGCACCCTTATCTGATCTATCCGTCAGGCTAATGGAATTACACGTTGATTCGTAGAAAGTCGGTTGAAAGCGGTGATCTGATTTTTACCTCCCTCCTTGAGGGGTGTAAAGTAAACGCATTGGGTAGTACATTAGCATTAGCTCAAATGATCTATAGGGAATTTTAATAATTAATCATGAATATGATTAATATATTGCATATTACAGTTACATTAATTTATCGAAGTTGAAAGTCGATTGTAGGCTATATCTGAATAATCAATCACAACGAATTATAATTCCTCATTCATATCCATAATCTTATTTCAGATCGATTATATGAGATAACCCGTAATTGAAATTAATGTAATTATCAAACGGTTGTTTGTCCAGCAAAACGGCCGTAAGATTAATTTAACAATTTCTCAACAAAATTATCTCTTTCTTATAATTCAAAGAAAGCTATTTTCTGGCCATGAAAGCAACTTTCCGGTTCTTATAAAATTTAGGTTACTGAAAAGTAACAAATCAGCTTTGTAGCTTAAGATCGAACAAATCATTGACTTCGTAACGAGCAGACATACAGAATCAATCAGGAATATTGGGTTTTAATAAATGCAAAACTACAGAATATACGAACTACACAATATGCACGGATTATATGTCTATGTACATACGGTTAAACAATACAAGATAACGAAAAAAACATTACAAACAGAACACGAATTAACAGAGGATGAGAGAGATGAGAAAGAATGAGAGAGAGGGAGAGAGGATGAGCGAGCGAAAGTGCAATCAAGCAACATGTGCAATCAAAGAAAGATCACAGTTAGGCAAAATCACAGACCAGGAGAGACAACAAGAAACAACAAGAAATCAGATTACATTAAAAGTTCAATAAACTTATCTTGCAAAATGGTTCTCTTTGTTGCTGAAGAATGCAGAGTCGTGCGTGTGTTTCCTTTAGAGCAGGGTGTGCTCTTTCGTCTCTTCGTGGCGAGCGCGGTCGTGGGAGGTTCAAGTCTCTTTAAAGCTGAAGTTGCCGGCTGTTCATTTCACTGAACGTAGGAAAAGTCCGAGATGAACAAATAAAGAAAAAGACTTAAAGAAAAGAAAGAAGATGACAAAACGGAGAACGCTCCCTAAAAGGGAGCCATGGATCTTTTCTCCCTGAACGATGAGGGTTCGTAAAAAGTGCTCGTCGAGAAACTTCGGTGTCAGTCTCTTATGGAGAAGATGGGTTCACGCCTACTCTGCGTACGTGGACCAATCATCTTAGAGCATCTCGGGGCATTTTTCCTTTGTCCTGTTTAGACACGCCCACTTGAATGTGTCATGAGGAGATGAAATTAAGAAGATTTGCTCACGACATATGAAATGTGTCAAATGATACAAATTACTGCAGTTGGTTATCGAAATTCAACTCCGTTAGGTTGAGAGAATTACAGAGATATGAAACACGTCATTTGGAGATTATAGAAACACAAAGTTACATACGGTATGCATCTTACAAACATTTTAAAGTTTGATTAACACACACGATAACATTGCAGATACACAAATTTGATATGGGAAAATCAAATCCTTGTTTATACACTTCTTAAGTGGTTATACATAAATGTAGGATTAACACTTTATTCCTACTCCTCTCCTAGAATCTCAGTGAGATTCCTGGCTTGCTGACATTCCGTTAGGGCCATAAAAATCTTTATCAACCTAACCAAAGTGGGGGGAGCTTTGCGGGGGGCAAGTGGGCATAGGGGAAATGAAATGAATCTCCCTTACACCTTTCACAGAGCTGGGGCAAACTCTACGTACGATCGTATCACCGAAACCATATCGAGGTTGATTATCAACACTAGGCTACCCAGATGCAATCCTTAATCAAACCTGGTACGCCACGACTACTTACTCTAAATCGAATTAGACTTTAAAACCAACTCTCCCGCTTTCTCTGTGACAGGAGACCACCACTTCATGAAAGCGATATCTTTTTTGTTTTGAATGAAGCCGAGGCCCGTTCACTACTTGTTTTCAATACGACCACGTTCATAGCAAACAGCCGGTTTTGAAAGAAAGCAGTCCAGACTTCTTTAGAAGCATTGCCCCATGTAGGTAGGAGGTCAAAGGCGGCGAGGACAAAACACAGCCAGAGCCTTCTGTAGAAAATTGATTTTTTGACTTAAGCCATGAGCGCTGGCTGTCAGACAGATCAGCTCAAGGATTGAAAATAGTTCTGTTAGTAGACTAGACAGTCTTATAAGTGATACTGTGTACCTCGGAAATTTCCAGTTCAACAAAGTAGTCCTCAGTGGTGTCTGACCAGAACAATGGTGATTCTATGAGGTATGAATCATTCATCACATATTGATTTGCTTGTGCTCTCCTACAAATACATTGGCATGTACTAATAGAAACACACACACATACACCCTCTTGAACACTTGCCTGGGTTCCCCTCCTTCCTTCTGCGCTCAGGGCTGCTGTGGGTAATGATTCAGTTCCTGTTTGGTGACCGACCACGTTGACAGCATTCTGGTCAGGGGCTCGGCTGCTGCTCCTCTCAAAATCTGGATGTGGTCAGGCCAGTCATCTCCCAGGCAGCCAGGAGGAAACCCACATCAACTGAAACTTGCTGGTGCTCCAGGAATAGCCCAGCTCAGGGAGGTTACGCTGGCAGCTTCCTCTCTTCCCTTTCTCCTCCCCTCCAATCTTCAGCCTCCCCCTAAAAGACAGCCCTGGCCCACGTCTTGTAAATAGTGAGTAGTACAAGTAGAGGCTCATCAGTTCTGGTTTTGGACCTGCCCCGGTATCTGGATCCGCGTCAATAAACACAAAGCCTGCTGTGATCTGGGCTCTGCCTGCAGTGAACGTCTTCATTAGAGATGATTGATCATTATCATTAATGTTGCTGAACATTTTTCATCAAAAGCGTTGCTATATAAATCACATTTGCTATTTGATTCGGTTTTCATTACGGAGCCGAGAGAGAAATCATTCTCTCTTCTTGAAATATCGCTCTGGAGTTCCCCTCAAGGCTTTGATGAGTCCTAACTTTGATGTCTGTTCATAAGGCCACCTAAAGGCCCTCACTTTTTAAGAATCATCATGAATTTACCTGTCATGCTCAGTGAATTTCTCTCTTTGATCACTAACAAAAAAATTCAAAAGCTTGGAAACTGCTGTTATAAGGTGCCACGCAGCAGGAGTCATAATTTAGAGGTCTTTAGCTCAATCTACAGCTGGGTTTTAGGGACACTTTCACATATTTTTTTATTTTATGTACAATGAAAACAAAGGTGGTATCATCTCATAGTTTAGTCCACTGGGAAAAAAAATGTTGAAGCCTTTCGTTTGTGTGCTCAATGAAAAGCCCGGTGTGGGGTAGAGTGGGCCTCACTCTTTCAGTAAGGGGCCTATGTTAGTTCGGGTCCCTCTAAAGATCCAGTTTTATTGATATCAGAGGACTTGTGTGGCCTTTTAGATATGTTTATATGTGTTTAAATAATTAATAATTTATTGTTTCTGCTTTTGGATTATCATGGTCATCAGTTGAATCATTTTTAAAAAAAAATCTCTCATTTTCTTACAGGGTTATTCAGATGGGCTCAATCTATTCGGATCACATGATGCTCCATGTCAATTTAGGTGAGCACATGCTTATTTCTGATTGTTTATATATAATTTAATATTGCAGCAAATTTGCCAATTTATTCAGTATTTTCAGTCTTTTGGATGCATAATATATAATGAAAAAATGTGCTAAAATAACAAACTCGGTCTAAGACATTTTAACAGCGTCAAAACAAAGTGTTTGAAAAGAATAGAAATTTTACGGACAAAACCGGGCTTCCACATACTGCAAAGCTATTACACCATCACATTTCATCTGAAATGTGCAGAAATGTCTGCCGCAGCACTTTGAATTGAACCTTAGCTCAGAACTTTAGTATCTACAAGACAAGCCGTGTCTTATGTGCTGACTAGCAGGCCCTTGGGCTGAGCAGTGACTGTGGAAGGTTATGAATGGAATGTGCCGGAATTCTCCAAATGTTTACAGGTCATTCATGTGAAGTCGCGGGCTGGGGCTTCTCCTTAGGGGCAGACAATAGTGTTGCAGCAGGAAGCACATACCTCCCTCGAGAGCCTCACGGCACGCTCCCCCACCCTTTTGTAGCACGAAGCAAATTAGGAAGGCTTAATGGGGTGGTAGATGCATGTATATTTGTAACTTCATCACATGAATTGTTTAGTTTACTTAAAGCATTTCTTTTGTGATTCACGTCTTTACAAAGTGCATTTAATTTCATAGCCCGTTGTTGGTGCTGCCACAAAAAAATACAATCAGTGGATAAAAAATAAATGGAACAGAATGAAACAATATAGCTGTCAAAATCAGCTGTCACTCTGGAAATGAAACAGCAAGTTTTGACAGAATTTTTAAACCCTAGAATCCAAAGCACTTTACAGTCAAAATGGCAGACTGTCAGGTTTTCATTTAAGCCGCGTAATCATAACTTTAGCTTAGCATAAACTAAGCCCACGTTTACAAGGCACAACAACACAGAGATCCATTCTCTACCAGCACCATTCTATTAAGGCCACTCTCACATGACAGTTCACTGCTCACTAAATGGCCTTAACTGTTTCATAAAGACTCACTTACAAAAGAGTGCTGTGGCCGTACCATGGTACAGTGATAGTATCCTCGCATACTTTGATACTTTTATGGAGTTTTTTTGTCTATCTACACTACTGTTCAAAAGTTTGTGGTCTTTAAGATTTTTTTTAAATATATTTTTTAAAAGAAGTCTCTTATTCTCACCAAGGCTGCATCACAAATAGACTATAATGTCGGAGCACAGCCTTGTGGACAGTGCTCCAACATATAGCGCAGTAGACACTTAACCCTAACAAGCCGAGTTTGAGTCCCGGCTCAAGATCATTTTGCGATCTTGTTCCCCCTTCTCCTCCCATTACTTCCTGTCTCCTCTACACTATCCTATCCAATAAAGGCAAACGGCCAAAAATATAACTTAAAAAGATTTCTATTTTTAAGAAATTTTAAAAAGTAATTTGATTTATCAGCAGCCATGGCTCCAGCCTTCAGTGTCACATGATCCTTCAGAGGTCATTATAATATGATGATTTGGTGCTCAAAAAAACATTGATTGTTATCAATGTTGTAAACAGTTGTGCTATTGTGTAAACTGTATCATTTTTTTCAGGATACTCCAGGATGCACCATTTATTAATAATAGAAATAGAAATTTAAATAGAAATCTTTTGTAAAAATGCTTTTTACCGTCGATTTGATGTAATGCATCCTTGCTGTATCAATTTAACGGATCCTTGCCGATTGAAAGCATTCTTTTTCTTTCTTGAATTAAAATTAATTTTGATATTCTTATGGTTGTTTCAGGAACTAAAATGTCATGTGGTGTGTGACTCCCAAAAAAACTTGATAATATTTATGAATTAAAAAACGATATTTAAAAAAAATAATGCATTTAAATTTTGGGGGAAATTATTACTTTTTTACACCAATATTTATTTACCATGGACACTCTTATTGGTATTCTTTGAGCCATATACCATTAATTTAATTTGCTATTTATGTGGTACTCCAAGAAACTTGATGGATTAGCATGGTAATTTTTTGCAGATAAGGCTCCATTTTGTATGATTTACCCCCAAATGTCCATCCTTTTACAATTCAGGAATCAACCAGATACAATTAGTCAATCCACCGTCTCTTGTTGGATAAAAACTGTCAGTAGTTCTCAGACCTCATGCTGCCACTGTCCCACGGTCTAATCATCCTGCTTACAGAGGGATAAACGTTGACACCAAGCAGGGACAGAGCATTGGAATTCAGGTTAGGAATGAACTCCCTAATGGAGAAAAATTGGAGTCAAGTGACCATCAGCTGGTCGAAGTATGTTTGATCAATATAGTCACAAGGTCTCAGGTATGCAGAGCTAGAGCCTTTAAACGAAGGTGGAAATAGAGCCATACAGTATAATCTCTGCATGCTCCTGTCAGTCAAACAGATAATGCTTTATTGTTAACCAATACAATAAACTCACATAATTTGCCTGACGCTCTCAGCATCCTTGTCAACAGAACATATTCAGCACTATGTGAGTCACTCTCTTTAGTTTATCTAGATGAGGATGATTTAATTAGATGACGACCCAATCAAAGAGCACCTTGGGCAGCTAACAAGCATCCACTTCTAATTAATAAGACTTGAATTGAGTGCTCTGACTGAGGCGGACTTATGCTTGCCAAACCACTTAGTGGATTCAGGGAGTAGTCGCAAATACAGGCTTACATTTTCATAACATCTAACCACATTAAAAGGTCTGACAAAGGTTTATGTTGCTGTTTGTTATGAGAAAAACGATCAATGCAGGTCTGGTTCAGTTAAAATAGGGTGATGAGCCGTGCCGAAGCCATGGCCAAAAACACTGTATTTTTTTAATTATTAAAACACTGTGTTGTCTAAGTTGATATTGTGTCTTTATATGGTCAGACAGTTGCATGTGTCATTATTAACATTCCACCAAATATAAGCTCAAATGGAGTTTTTGACCAGTGAATGTCGGACGATACTGTACATGTTTTGTCCGCCATTAAAACGGACACACCTAAGGCAGTAAGTGCATCGCATTACGTTTTTATCAATTTACAGGTTTTAAAGGTTATTGTAGCTATGGGCGCTCGGTTTTTCTGTAATTTGTTGAAAATCTCATGTTATAAAAGATGAAGGGCTACACATAGGCTATTTAAGACAGTATTGACTATGACGCGACAACAAATGCTAGACTAAAAAACAGACTTCTCCACTCCTTAAATACATAAAACATTAGCCTTTATATGGAGAGAGAGTTTCTTGACTAAAGAGCTGTACTTGTTCAAACAACCAGTTCTTTTTACCCTTGCAAACAAGCGGAGACGGTCCAAACTGCATGCGGCACTTCATTCACGATAGAGGCGGGTGGAGTTATGAGGTTTGACTGACAGTTTGAGGATCCAATGGAGATACGAGGTTTAGTCACAAGCTCTTTTTAATACGTATCAATGGTTAAACATTTGCAAAACCCACAGACAGAATGAAAAAACAACTAAATGTGAAGATACAAGGTTTCTGCCCGATATTTCAAATTGTATTAATTTAGAAATGAATTGTCTTACATTGTTTTACCATTAGAGTGAAATAATAATAATAATTTTAAAAAACGGATGTGCAAACATGCCTATGCATAAATCCGGCCCTGGCTATGCTTAAAAATGGCCATCGGGAGATTTGCTCCCCCCTCCCCAGTGCTGCCTGTCTATGTGCTGTGAACAAAAAGGAGGGCTGTTGTCATTCTCCGAAGCTGCAGACACTTTGATTTGGGGTTGTCTAACCATTGGCTTCTCTTTCTCTGTCTTCCTCAGGCGCTGAGGACGGCTCGAGTGGACGACTGCTGCCAGTGGCTTGTTAGGGTGCTCATGAGGTGCTCAGTAGTCAGTGTAGATCCTGTGTTGCAATCAGCAGCTACATCTGGCTACTGGGTCTCTGATGGCATTTTCTGCTTCCTGTTGGCACATTCCTTTCAGATTGTGTGGTATGTTATCACAATGTGTGCTTCATCCTGTCAGAATAGGACTCGCTCTTTCATGGACGTTAAAGAGGGCCCATGTCATAACAGTTTTTCTGCGCAGCCAGGTCTTGTTTTTTTATTTATTTTTTTTCTTCTTTAAAACAATTTGATCAAGGTGAGTGAACTCCCACAGCATAGCTAAAAGTTCGAGAAGCCATTCGTCTTTGAATGGAAGGCATGAGACATTGTTTCTTGTGTGACTGCTGAAGATTCGGTTTAAGTGATTAGGTAACAAAGGACAAGGCGACATGTCACTTTCCCTTTGTGATTTGCCTGTCACAAGGGGTTGTCTTTGTGCAAATGTTTTTGAGTTGCTGAAGGCTGACAAATAATGAGAGTTGAATGCGCAGACATGCCGAATTGCATCAAATTTGGAAAGCGAAGGATGAATTCTATTGTGCTGTCATGAACCTGGCATACAATGTAGATTTCTGTGTGGTACAATCTACAGCTACATTGTCTGCTGGGTTTCAGGCCAGTAGAAAAATTCTGCTCTGCTGAGAAATTGAATAGGTGAGTCGTTTAGTCATTATGCATGCTTGAAAAAGACATATTCCTACTACTGTATGAGAATAAAACAAAATAAAAGTACTGAAATTATACAAACTATGTGTGTCCAGTTATTTCTCGTTTATTCTTACCATGGGTTCAGCTTGATATTCACAGGGCTGCACAGTTTCCATCCAATGACAGACTGTCAAATTTCACCAGGGATTAAAAAGGCATCCAAGATATTTCTGCCATACACCCAGAAGAGCTTCTTATCACTATTACCCATCTGCGTCTGAATACACCCGCCCACAACACACACACACACAAAAATTCAGCATTCACGCAATATAAAATCACATTCTGACATCTTCATATATTTCGTACCATTATGTCTTCGGGGATTCGTAGCATAGAAGAACTAATGAAAAAGCCCTCTGAGAACTCAGTTCATTAAGACTTCACACAATCTGACTGGAATATTGACAGAAATGCCTTGCAGGAACGCTATAGCACATCTCTCACAGTCCTCACTTTGTGTTATGTGTCTTTTCTTAATGCATTCATACAGCAGCGAACGCCCGCTGCCAGCCTTTTACACATGACTGCATAATATAAAAAGTAGCAACAGAGTCCAGTGAGTTTATGACACTGCATGATAATGCCATTTCATAGAACAAAATATCTGTAATGAGCCAACGACTGGGTTCTAAAAAGCTTCTAAAAAGAACCACATTTAAAAAGTTCCTGAAATTCCTTTTGTTGTCCCTGCGTGTTTGAAACCACCAGGTTTTCAGCAACAAACAATTTGTTTGTTTACACTGAATGCAAATTTGCCCAGTCAGATGTTTGTAGTTTAATGTAGTTATGATGACATTTAAACGGAAATGCTTCATCAAAAGCAACTTGAGGAATACCACAATCAATTTATAATACAAAAGTATGCAACATTTTGTACAAAAAGTATTGCACAAAAGCATATTCACAATGACAAATTTCAACAGTAAACTATAGTGAATCAAAATGACTGAGATATTGGACACAATGAGATTTCACAGTGGACAAGGCTACCAAGCATGACACATTCAACAAAATGTCCTGTCGCACGTCATTTTCGCACCTGGTTAGGTCACAGCAACTTACAGCTCCATTCACTTCCATCCATATGTGAGTCAGAAAGCTGACATTTGCAAGTTATTTGACCAATACAGAAGCTAAAAGTCACAGACTGGCCTCTTTTGGGTGTAGTGTAGATAGTAGCCTATATTTAAAAAAAAGATTTTATTTTACATTTAATCAAAAACATTTAATTATTATTTTATAGAGGTTTTTTTTTTTATTTAACAGCCCTAATTTCAAGTATAACATCACATGCTCAAAGCCTAGTGTGACTTAGGCAGCACTGAAGAATGAAGAGAGAAATGAAAGTGGAGGGGGGTCTTACTGCAGCGGGTCATTATGGAATCAGGCACAGGTGTTTCCAATGGTGCCATTTCCCCTTGCACTACTGTTTGTACAACAGGAATATGGAGGCAGGTGGTCATGAGCCTCTGTATGCGCTCTATACTGCGGCCCAATGCCTAGCCAGCGGATACTGGAATCACTTCAATAAAACAACAGGAATAGGAGAACACACTCGAGCTGCTCCAGGAACAGCCACTTCCCATCTGTCTGCTCACCCCAACAGACACAGCCATCATGTGACCGCATGAAGCGCCAAATTCACACCCCACAGACGAGGGTCGAAACCATTTCACGCCGATTTAAATGTCTCAGTTACATTTTAATTGAAGTTTCAAATTATGACTATTAATAATAAAACCAGTTAAACAAAAGCTTATTTTTGCTCTTCACTTTTAACTTTACATTTATGCATTTGGCAGACGAATTCAGGGTTTACATTTTATCTTTTTGTTTGATTCAAACCCATGGCATTGCTTACACCTGTTGCGCTACAGGAAGTTCGTATCTGCTAATTAACAAATATTATATCACAAATCATAAACGGGCACCACTTTCTTCTTCGCAGACAAGAACACTTCTGTTCGTGAGCTAAAACTCTGACGTTGCAGTTATTTCTAGAGGGGAAAGTGGCCAGGGTGAAAGTATTCCAGTAATGTAAACCTCTGAATAGCGTGTAATGGAAGTAAATCGCTCGTTTGATATCTAGAGCTGTGTGATGACATCAGCGGGGGTCCTCCGGGGCCATGGTTGGGCTTGTGTGGAATGATAATTGATGCTCTGTCAGGGCTTCCCTTCGGTCACTGCTTGGACTGATAGGGGCAGATTAACCGCAGAGAAGCGTCCACGCATTCATTTGGTCATTGCGACGACTCGCTTCGGACTGTGAGTTTAGCCGGCTTCTCTTTAGTGGGTCAGAGGTGAAGGGTGCAGTGTGGGGTGAGGGCTGAGCGACGGCACTGGCGTCATTCGTTCAGGATATCTACATGACGAGCATGCGGCTTTCCGACTCTAAACGCCTCTCATTTTACTTTCTCTCGCCGTGAATCAGATATGAAGTCATGGCCCACACACACACACACACACACACACACACACACACCGTACTGTATTTGATTCAAATGTGGTGTAATACCCAGATAACCTGCAAAGGTCATAAAGCGACATTAATCTCAGTCAGTCCTGACCTTTTCACACCACACACAAGAGTGGATCTATTCAAATGCATTATAGATATTCACTCAACCTCCCACGGTCCTTGTAGTGCATTATAATTCTGGACTGTAATACAATACAATATGGAAACGCTACATATAAAACACAAGGCAAAGCAGGGGATCCGAAGCATGTCGTTTATATGGGGCTATTAGTTTGAGCGCCTGGATGCGTCGTTGCGCGAGGCATTAAAAGGCACTGTGGAAATTTTCTTTGGCGCGCAAACGCATTTGACAATGAAACCCGGCATTAAAAGAGTGCTCGCAGGAGCATTGTATTTTCCCTTAATACCTGAGTGACTCATAGAGAATCTCTTAATATCAGCGCAGCTTACGTGGACCTCAGTGCCAAGGGCAGATTAGAAACTGACGAAAGTTTCTGCATTTCACTTCAGCTGCATAGACTCCATTCCATCTGCTCGCTCGGGTGCCATGGAGACGAGGCCTTGTCTCGACTGTGAATATTTCTGGACGGAGAGCGCTTGGTGCGAAAACTGCCTCTCTCCAAATGCTCTGAAAGATGAGCCAATAATTATATAGGCAAATAAATCCTTTTTATTAAAAAGTGTGTTAATACTCCCAAAGGTTGTTGCTCAAAAGCAAACGATTTCCCTTAAGACACCACTTAAGTTTTGACATTGCATAATAAACATTGCATACATTGAATCGGTAATGAAAATGAGGTTCAATTTTATTAACAATAGTTAGTACATTAAGTATCATGGACTCAAAGGAGCATTTTTTCAGCATTTATTAATCTAGGTTAAAGTTCATTTATACCGTTGTTAATTGCTAACTCGCAGCTGCAAAAGCATTAATATGGTAACACTCTGCAATAAGGTTTTGCTTCTGCAGCATTTATTAATCTTAGTTCATGTTAATTTCAACATTTACTATAACATTTTTTAAAACCAAACTTTCTATCTGTTAACATTAGTTAATGCACTGTCAACAAAAATGAACAGGAACATTTAGAACAGAAGAGGAAATACAAGTTTGGAACTACAAAATCGTGAGTAAATGGACAGAATTAGAATTTTTTTGGGTGAACTCTTCCTTTAACGACACATTTGTGCCATGTAATGCAGATCATTTGCTGTGAATGATATAAGAATCTCGTGGGAGCCGGAAGTTGCCTATCCTGTACCAAATCTCCATACAGAGTGATGTCGTACTGTACATCCAAACCCTGATATGACTCATACCTGCGCCTAACTTTGGTGTGACCGTTTAGCATCTCTGGCGGCCCCCTGTGTGGGTGGGAATGCATTCTGTCTGCATTACTCAATACTAAGTACCTGTGAAGCTTTAACAACATGATACACTCCATCAACACGCTGCAAGTCTTGTCCTGCTGTAGGGGTTTAGACATTTCTCCTAGTTATCACGCAGTGTACAATACACACATGGGCTAGTCTCATGACCATGGCAGACTGGAAGGGAAGAAGGAGGAGGGTGGGAATGTGTCAAGTGTATACATGAGACCACAGTGTATGAAGGAGCTCAGGGTCCAGTGCTGACGCGACGTGGACCTCAACAATAAGATAAAAAAAATTAAAAAAATTGTTTGTTGCTTCCAATGTTGCTTCTTTGTTAGAATGAACTTGATATATAAAACTTTGAACTTAAACACTGATGGTATTATTTTAAGTATGATAATTCATTATGTTTCATTGATAGTTGTGGGAACTATATTTATACGATAAGGAATAAAACTGATAGGCTACTTAAATTCAGAGATGGACAAAGTACACAACTTCCTTACTTGAGTTAAAGTACAGATACGGGTCAAATATTACTCCGTTACAAGTAAAAGTTGTAGTAAAAAGTACAGAAGTACTCTTTTTTTTAGTATCAGAAGTAAAAAGTAAATGTCAATGCATTGTTTTATTATTGTTGTAATAC
Organism: Squalius cephalus; assembly: GCF_949319135.1. Taxonomy (NCBI): domain Eukaryota; kingdom Metazoa; phylum Chordata; class Actinopteri; order Cypriniformes; family Leuciscidae; genus Squalius; species Squalius cephalus. The sequence goes on from NC_137130.1 coordinate 13,234,061, forward strand.
TTACAGTACCTTATGCCAATGAATCTATGCCTGCTACCTACCCTCAAAAGTTTCAGCAGCCATAACTCCGGTCTTCAGCGTCATATGATCCTTCAGAAATATATAAATGTATTCAGAAATGTCTTTACTGTCACTTTTGATCAATTGAATGTATTCTTGCTGAATAAAAGCATTCATTTATTTTATTTTCTTACTGACCTCAAACTTTCAAAAGTAGTGTATATATATTAATGTTCCTTGTTAATTCATCATTTTCATAATACATTGACTATTGATTTATGTTAATTTATAACTTAACTTGAAATGTGAACAAATTTAGTTCATTGTTAATTAACTTTAGCTCTATTGCATTATAATTGACATTAGATGCAAAGTTGAATGATATGTCCCACTTGTAAAGTCAGAATCATACAATTAGAAGTAGAACAAAACTGCAGAATTACTCATCAACAAGCATCCTGGTCCTTTCCACATGTTGACCAGCGGCCAAGGAAGAAGATCCCCTAAGCCCAGATGCATGTGGCGGATGTGCTTGACTTCCTCTTTCCCTCCTTTCCTTCCTTCTTTCTCTCTCTCTCTGTCATGATCCAAGGTGTGCACATTCCTGCCGCTTGAACGAAAGGGAGGTTAAACAGACAAACATGAATCCCAAGGGAGATGATCACTGCATGCACTAAATATTTGGACTCCAGAGACTTCTGAGCATCCTTATCCGCTTAGTTGGCATAGTTGACTCCAATATGTTCATACATTCATTCTACATCCCAAGAGGAGCCCATGCATGATGATGGCTGCAAACATCTTTCCGATGTACATTTTTTAAACGGTTTACTAAAAATACAAATGTTTCCGCAATCAGTCATCCGTGACCCCGCAGGTTAGGGCTGATGAAAGTCAATATGTGTACTAGACAGGACTAGCTGCTAAACATCTGAGAAGAGGTCAACAGTCAAGGGTTAATTGTCTTTTAATATAGCAGCATGTCCTCATGTCTCTTTCCACTTCTGAACTGTGACATCACTGCCTTGCTATGCCGAGGCTGCACACAGTGTGTCAATTGATTTTGCATAAAATTTGATTAAAAAGCCTACAGTTGTACTGTTGTCATATCCATCAGTCTTTGAGATTGTTTTTATGCTTACAAAAAATATTAAAAGAATATGCTTTATAATTTGCATGAATGCTATAGTTTAAATATGAATTTTGTGCCTGCATTTAATAGTCATTTAAACATAAAAAAATAACAAAATTTGCACATAAAATAAGTAAATTCACAGTGCAGAATGATGTGCTTATACTATATTTGCTTTCTGATTTATTTTATTTGTGCAATTTTTGGTGTTCATTTAGTGTATGAATTTTTATATTAAGAATATAAAAGAATATTAAAAATGCAATAAGAGTATTAACTCACTTCATTTTTATAGTACTATTAGATATTTCATATAATTTTTTACCCTATTTACCTGAAGTGTTTCCCCAGCAGATGAAAAAACGTGATCCCCTACAAAAAAAAGCAATATCTTTACTAAAATAAAATCCTTCTTAGAAAATGTATTTGCAAGAAACTATTTCTATTTATAAATTATATTCAAAACAAATATGGCACCAGGTTTGATGACTAACAATCTTGTCATTGTAAAGTCAACTTTAACAAGAGTCATTGTGGATGTCTTGCCTCTGACATCATGTTACTTTTGACCCTTGAATAGCAGGACACAACTATGTAAGAGAAATTTAACTGTTGAAAGATCATCACAATTAAAAGGAACAGTGCGACCAAATGTACTCATTTACTCTCCCTCATGTTGTTTCCCAGTTTGATTTATTTATTTATTTATATATTGCACTCTCTGCACTCTCAGGGGAAAAAAATGGTACAAAAGCAGTCACTGGGATCAGTACCCTTTAAAAAGGTTATAATATATAGACTATCTTTGAGGTACTAATATGCACTCTTTAGGTACAAAGGTGTAGCTTTTAAAAGGGTACCGGCCCCAGTGTACATTTTTTCTGAGTGTGTGAACACAAAAAGAGATTTTTTTTAAGAATGTACATACAGTAAAAATAACATCACGTTGGCTTAGAGTAGACAATATTATGGAAGCTTGTTTCCCCCACAGAATAAAAGAGTTTAAAACTTTGTATCTCACAATTCCATTTTTTTCTCACAATTGCGACTTTACATCTCGCAACTCTGAGAAAAAATTCAGAATTGCGAGATTTAAACCCAATTGCGAGAAAAAAAGTCAGAACTGTGAGATAAAAAGTCGCAATTACCTTTTTTGCTATTCTGAGGCGGAAACAAGCTTACAATATAAGTGTGAGTAGGCTAAATATGACAGAAAATTTTGTGCCACAGTTAGCAGACTCAGGTCCTGTTTACACCTGGTATTAAGATGTATTTTGGTCGATCTGATCACAAGTGGACAACGATTTCTAAAACGTTTTGAGCTTGTCCACTTTCAACCACTTCCAGAGGTAGTCGAAAACGCATTCGACCGGATTGCTTTCGTAGTGTAAACGCTCATGTGGTCAAATTAGTTCGAATTCATCCACAAAAAGACCGTCTTCTCTCCGTCTACTGACTTAAAGCATAAACATATGGGAAGCGCGCAAGCCAGACGAGATTTAAACTTTGTCAGCTGGAGACTCAAGCTTGGATTGAAGACCAAATCGTTCCAAGCACAAAGTTCTCTCACCATTCCTGATTTCAAACAGGCACTCGCAGCGTTCTGCGTGGTCTTGCGGCTAGAGCAGAAATGAAAGCTGCTCTCCGTATGTTTTTCCGGCTCAGCGTTGCCAGACTTACGATAATTATCGTATTTGTACGATAATTTTGACCTCTGTACGATCAATAATGGGGGAAAAATCCATAATGTACGATAATTTCAGAATTGTGTGATCATCTCTGTATGTTTTGCAAGAAGAAGAAAAAAGTAAAATGAATAATAATAATAATAGCCTAATAATTAAAAAAAAAACGTTCCTTCCGCAGCGCTTAGGTCAGTTTTTTCCAAGCTGAGGTCGATATTTTAACAAAGTAATTTTCATGTCGTGTCAAAAAGTTCTTGGTCAATAAATAGCCGTATTGTGTACGTTTGACTCGTGTAATAGGGTGGTTCTTCAACTACGGGCACTTTTGGCCTTGTGAACTTGAGGTAAAAAAAAGTGTTCAAATCAAAATTGTCACAGTCTAACAGTTAAATATAACTAGTCTAGTTTAATGATCCATAAGAGAACGCACTTACATTATAAGACAAATTGGTGTTTTTTGACATATTTTCCCATCCGCACTGAACAAATGTCATTTCCATCACATGCAAATATTTGATTATTATTTAAAATTATTATGATATACATAATTTCTTAACAGTGTAAGACCACTTTCACACATAGTTTTACCAATTTATACCTATATTGCAATTACCATAGATTTGTGGATTAAGTAAATTAATTATCATGAGGCCCAAACACAAAGCTTACATCCACCACAACATATAATATAATATGAAATATGAATTATGAAATATAATATTGCATTGGTTAGATACATTTCAGAAAAATAACTACTTGTGTTATTACATTAAGTGGAACATTATCCCATAAACTATGCAGAAAGTTTTAATGAGTGATTAGAATTTTGTACATATTTTTTAAAAAGTTATGAGGTGGTGGAAATGACTGGGTGTTGTGGAAATGACAATGAATGGACAGAAAAACAGAAAACATTTATTTGAAACCCATAACAAATCATTAGTCATTAGTCTGTTTGGTTCCAAAACCAGATGAAAAGTTAGTCTTACTGTAAACAACTTTAACCACAAATAGTGAGACCTTTATCCAGTTGACTTCCGCAGCATCTTAAAAATAGATGAAAAGGCATTTAAACAAATATATATTTGAATAAATACATTAGCGTTGTACATTTCAATATATAAAATTAATATGTAGCCACTCAATCTATGAATTCCTCCTTGTAAGCATAAATTGTCATTTCCACCTCACCTTTGTCATTTCCACCCAAGAAGGTAATGTGGTGGAAATGATGGTAATGTGGTGGAAATGATAATCCTACAGTATTTTGTAAAAAAATCCAAGCTAGTATTACTTATTAGCTATGAATTGGTAGTTAGCATTGCATGCATGCAAAATACATCCATTTGTGTTAAAAAATCAATTTATTTACAAACTCATTTATTGTTACGCCATGTTTGGAAATGACATACAATAAAAATATTTTCATTTTAAGCAACATTTACCTTGAGTTTTCTTCTCCAAGTTGCTGAAGAAATTTAAAATCTCCTCCATGTCAGACATGTACTGTGATGTCATTGTTCATCTCCATAGAAACTACCCAAACAATCTTTCAAAAAAACTTTTTAAAGGGACATTACAGCGTTGTGGTGGAAATGATGGCAATACTGTGGGACAAATATTTTGTATATAAAATCACATTAATAGTTGTCTGACCTTAAATACCTCAATTATGTTTTGATTCTTTTACTGATACTTTATTCAGCCATATTAAAAAAAAAATAGATAAATCATTTTTTTACACTTCTTTTTCATTATTGAAGGTCAGAAGTCTGGGTGTGGGACAAGCACTAAACAGCAATATTTGCATGTATAATGATGTTTAAAAAGGTGAAAAAATCATTGTAGACTTCCGGTAAAAAGTTCCTAAAGTACTTTCATTGTAAATTTAACTATGAAAGTTAACTATCAAAGTATGAAAGTTAACTATCAAAATGAAATGTTTTTTTATAAAATATGATCAAAGGACATGAAAGTGCCCATAGTCTAAGAATTGCCCATTTTGAGCTTCTGGTTCGATACTAAGACATTTACAATCTGGCAACACTGTTCCGGCTTCTCCGGCCACGTTCATATTGCTCAAGCTTATTTCGTCCATTAGATCGAAATATCTGGAAAAAAAACATACATTTACAAGCCCATAGACCCTCCCCTCGAAAAAATCAGGACAGAAGTGGTTGAAAGTGGACAAGAAAGACGGATTAAAACAGCAGGTGTAAACGGGCATGTCTCCCTCGTCTACTTGTGATTCGATCGACCAAAACGCATCTTAACGCCAGCTGTAAACAGGGCCTAAAAGTGACACTATGAAAGGTAACGTCAACTGTCAACTCTGCAGTGCTCTTGCTCATTGCTGTAGCTGAGTCTGACCACATGACCCCGGTGCGGTCCCTGCTGATGCCCTATAGTGTAGGACAGTAGTCTGGCTGTCCACAACAAAATCTGGCGAGGCAGCACAACTCAGCAGTCAGGGAGCATCTGACCCCAGCCAGTGGCATGTGACACGGGTTAGGTTTTCATTCATACCCTGAGCCCTGTAGAAAGGAAGCTGTTGTGCAATATGAGGAGGAGGGGAGAGAAGCCATCATTGATAGATGAAAAAGAGGAAGAAGGCATGACAGAAATGAACACCACATGACAGGAGGCCACCATGCAGGGATTACAAGTTTCTCTCTCTCTCTCTCTGAAATTCTTTTTTACCATAGAGTTACTATCTGCTATCTATATCCTTTTTGGTGCACTCATTTATCTAATTATGCTAAAAAGCACATGACGTTAAAAATTAACTACACAAAAATGTACTCAACCTTGTGTCGTTCCAAACCTATGGATACCTGTAGATAATTCACACAATGCTTTTTCCATACAACCAATCGATTTCCACATTCACTGTTTGGAAAACTGCAGTATGAACATTATGATTAATATCTTGTTTTGTGTTTCACTGAAGAAAGGAAGCCATAGAGGTTTGGAACGACATGAAGGTAGTAAATGATGACAGAATTGACTTTTTTTTTTAGATGAACTACCCCATTTAATGGCTGCTCCACTGAAAGCTCTGCTGAAGATGAATCTGTGATTTAGAGCTTCTCACTCTCCTTTATTTGAAGATCCTCTACAACTCGGCACACAGCAAGATTTTGAGTGTGTCCTTTTGTTTCGAGTAGCTTAAAAGTAAGACCGTTGCCTAGCGACTACCCAGCATTACGGAGTTACAACACATACTTGTGGATAAGTGTGTGCGTGTTTTTGTGTGTGAATCAGCTGAGAGCCTCTTTTCCAGTGCAGGGGATATCCTAAGGGTTAATCTCTTGGGAAAACATCTTCCCTCTTAACACATTTATGGATGCCAGGCTTTGGTACAGTAAAACACATCCCAAAGGGAAACATCGTTCCATTGCTAAAATGATCTATTGAAGGTTTAGGCTGATGAAACACACTGAATTACATGCACACCCTGTAGCAGGTGCAGTCGGGATCAAGTACTGGCAGTAAACTCTGTCCATTAATATTTTATGTGCATTGTATTTTTACTGAATGCAAAATAACTTTTCTTCACAGACAAACCTATTAACTATATCTAGTATTTTTTGTGTCTTATGCTCACCAAGACTGCGTTATTTGATCAAATCTGTAAAATCAGTAATATTGTAAAATATTATTAGAATTTAAAAGAAGTTTTTCTATTTTAATCAGTGTAACAAGATACTTCAGAAATAATGCAATTCTGATTTGGTGCTCAAGAAACATTTCATATTATTATCAATGTTGAAAATAGTTCTGCTTCAAGTGCAAGACTTTGGGGTATATGAAGAGTTAAATGCAATGCTAAAGCATTGAAACACGAGAGCCGACGAGGAAGAGGAAAGCGAGAGAGGGCATAGGGGGAATTTTCAGGGAACCAGGGTGAATAGTCTCCGTCTTTTCTCCGTTTCTCTCTTCTCAACGCAGGCTTTCAGATGCTCAACTCCACAAAAGTGACAGCTCTGTTCCCCAGCAGCCATTAACAGCGTCGCTGGACTGACACTGCCACGACTGCTATACGCCACCCGGCACAATGTGACCACAAAAGGGATCGGTGTCACTTTCTTGGCGTTCAAACTACTTTGAAGACCCCATTTCCTTGGCAAAGCTGAATCAGCCTTGAAAAATGCAACACGGCTGAGTCATACTTCCTCCTGGATATGACAGTGCTTCCTCCACAAACTGATCTGTCCTCCCTCCCTCCCCTCCCCACATTTAAAATGTTAAAGGGACGGAACATGGAAGAAGTGAGCAGGCAATGAGTCCACTCTGGTCTCAAACGTAAGATGAATAAACCTACATGGAAATAAAACACAGGCTTGCTCAAAATAAATGACTCAGAATGCATGTGATATATATATGGTCTTGATTTAAGTCTGCTTATATTAAACATCATATATACTACCGTTCAAATGTTTGAGGTTAGATTGTTTTTAAATACTTTTATTCAGCAAGGATGCATTAAATTGATCAAAAGTGACAGTAAAGAATTTTCTATTTCTATTTTCAGTTTGTTTTTTTTACTTTAAAAAAGCAAGACTTTAAAAAAAGGCTGTATCACATTTTCCACAAAGATATTCAACATTGATAATAGTAAGAAATGTTTCTAGAGTTTCAAACTGTTTTTACTGTGTTTTTTTTTTATCAAATAAATGCTGCCTTTGGACAGCATGTTTAAAAACATTTAAAAATCTGGTCACACTTCAGATCAGGGTCCAATTCTCACTATCAACTAACTTTTAACTTTTGCCTCAATTAACTCATAATTACTGCTTATTAATAGTTAGTAAGGTAGTTGTTAAGTTTAGGTATTGGGTGAGATTAAGGAATATAAGTAGGCTACTAATAAACAGCCAATAACCTAGTAAAATACAAGCTAAGCAACTAGTTAATAGTGAGAATTGGACCCTAAACTAAGGTTAGTGACCCAAAAGTAGAAAATATTCTTCAGATATTATTTTTTTATTAGGAATTTATTAGTTTGTATTTTATTGTTTTTATAATTTAATTATTGCTACATTTACATTTACATTTTTGCAATTATTTTACTAAAACATGTTGTATTTATATATAATATTGTAAATATCTATAAAATAAACATACCACAATTTATAATTCAGACAGTGCAAGGGGAATTCCATAGACTGATGGAAAACCTGTTGCACTTCTGCAAATACAGCATCAAGCATGGTTCCCGAACTATGAAGAATCATGTAAGTGCCATTTGAGTAATTAACTGTAATATAAAGCAAAGAAGGGAAAGTTTTGCCAACAAAACGTGTGTCACACGAGTAAACAAACAGTCCCCATACGCCTGACAAACACACACCCTGGTCAATCGGTACGTCATTTCTGCAGGTGTCCCTTGTTAGAAACAGGATCTTTCCTCTCTGCTTTGTTGACACATAACAGCACAGCCATAAAAGACAACGGCAATCATCAGATGAGTGACGCCGACGTAGGGGATCAGCCACAGACGGATTGTCCCAATGATGTCATTACAAGCCTCAAACCCGGACTGATTACTTAATAAATAAATGATGTAGAGAGACAACATTTAGTTTTCCACTGACACAAGAAGACAGAGTCACAAGAACCTGAACTCCACTCACTAAAGCTTAAAAGTCAAAAAAGGAATTCTAAACCATTTCTCTCAGGGTAAAACTTTAAGCTTTCGTTTTCCTTGAACTCTTCTGAGGGGGTATTCTAAACCGAGTGAAAAAGAAATGACTCATACAGGGAGCCAAGCGTTGTAGGAAGAGAGCGGACAAATATGGGCTCTCTCACTCTACCTCACTGAAGGCAGATCCGTCGAGAGCGTGTGGACCGGATCAGGAGCGGTTGAGACCACACTGGAGCCCACAGGGACCCTGAAGGTGTTCTGTCTGTGTGCCAACATTGCCATGCTGATTCATTCACTATGTACCGCAACCCAAACCCTCCTACAAACCCCAGCATTTAACTCGTGGCTACAACTGTCACCCTATGTGATTCCTCACAGCTGACGCATCAACCCAGAGTCCCAGACAGACATAACGTTTTTTTTTTATCTGTTCTAAACATATATTTAAAGTATGAATTTGAGTTGAAGTTGCTTCAGACCGGGACAATGTCAATGCAGTGTTTGTGCATAGCAGCTACTGCAAAACTTATTCATTTTGTCCTGCAGTCTTTGTGAGGTTAGTTTTCAACAAGGATGTTATCTCAGTAACTTCTTTTCTCTAGTGGTTTTGTATCAATTAAATAGTTCAAATCCCTATTAAATTACAATATTTTTATGAATTCTGTCCTTCAAACTAAAATTACAATGGCATCATAATTTACCGTTGGGTAAAACATTTTTTTTAAACAAGAGAGTTTTTCTAAATGTCAGGCCGGGGAAAGTTGTAACTTAAATGTTATACTTTTTATTGATCAATTACATTAATATTTGTTGGGCAAATAAGGGTTTGATATTTCTGTGTATTATATTTCTGTTTCATTTTTGCTTTACTGTTCAAATTTCTTACAAAAATAATCATTTAAAGGCAACTTAACCCAGATAGTAGGATATGGGCCATGTTGTCACAAAAGGTCGTCTTGTGTTTAATGAAATTAACTGTATCTTTTTTTTTCTTTTTTTTTTCTGCACAATAACAGTGGAAACGTTCAACATAAGGTTTATAAAGAAATGGACTTGCTTTCAGTGCATAGAACGTGTGACAACTAACCCTTTATTATCCTCTGAATATGATTGCTAAAGAAGCATAGAGCTATCGAAGGTATTTAGTCAATGTCTTAAAAAACAAAACAAAAAAAAACTATAATGCAAGAGGATGTCATAAACTAATCTCCATCTTCTAGGCTACATTTTAAGTGTGAGCTGCTTTAAATTGTTCCCTCCTGTTAAAACTGACCTTTCATCCATCAAAACTTCCTGCCGGTTTACTCATGAATTAGGAATGACACGTTGAAAAGAAATGCAATTAAATAAATGAAGTTTATAAGCTATATTTTACCATTTTTATTTATTATTCTTTTAATGAAAAACATATTTTAATAAAACGCATTGTGCATGATTCTAATATTGCTCCACATAGCCTAATTAAATTGCAATATCATTGTGATGAATACTAAGTTTTCATCTCAAAGACAATTCGCATGTTGCTCCTTGTTTGTACAGCTGTCTAAATTCAGTTGGAGTTGTAAACACCGCCATCGCGTGGTTTTTATGTCGAAAAACCACAATACCGATTTTAGTGCCTCAAAGGCAAATAGCCTACTAAATTGAAATACCTTTTACTTATTGTTCTTTTAGTTGTCCTTCACAGATTTCAGCCTTTAATCCAGTTTGAACCACTAATGACATCCATTCAAACTTTGTTTTTCGCTTAACGGAAGCCGCGTTGTGTTGATTGTCTCGAGCAGACCAGAGAAAAAGCAAAGCCTGAAATCAAATAGAAAAAAAATGGCAAGCATTGGTATTTAGCCTACTTCAAGAAATTAATATCTAGCCTAGGCTATTTATTATTTTGCACTTAAATGACACGGATCATATAAGCGCAAACCTCAATTGTTTTTCTAGGCATGCAAAAGTTATCCTATAGCCTAAATGGCTAACTTAGTTTAAGTATTTAATAATCCGTTTCCTAATAGCAAATATTTACATAACAATACGTTTTGGTTTATGATAACATTATGTGCACTTTGACATAATAGCGGAAATATAATCTGATGCCACACATGAGTAAGATCATCAGCATGAACACTAACGCTACTGGTATTTGGGGGAATTTTGTGCTCATGTCCATAATAACGGACAAGTCTATTTCCGAAATCACGGAGGTCATTCTTTAAAGAGGCTTATTATGCTAAAATACAGTGAAATTTACAATTAGTAGCACTATTCATCAACCATACCATTGATATAGGCTAGCCTAATAAAATAATAAATTCTATGGTAGCTACTTTGACATTTTGTGATAGTGCTGACTGCTGATAATTCTAAGCAACCACATTTAGCTATAGCCTATTAACAACTGTAATTGACTATAGACTTTTGACGAGAACTAGGCTATATGTTTACAATGGGTTTGTAGCTGAATGTAAGCTATCCCAGCAAGCAATTTTGCGTCTAAAAGACTTCTAATAGCCGTCAAAACACAGCCCAGACGTCTAGGCTAAAACAAGGCTGAATTTGGGCTGTCAGTGAAAATCTAATATATATATATATATATATATATATATATATATATATATATATATATATATATATATATATATATATATATTATATTGTATATATTGTATCTTAACTCTATATTGCCCAGCTCTAGTGTGCATCCAAGCAATAGAGCAAACTTTGTCACAATTACTGTAATTAGTTAAAAATTATGTCAACAATGCTTTACTTGTGCAATTTTTTTTCTTATTTGGCAGATGCCATGATGACCAACTTTAACAATAATTAATCGTTGTTTTATAAACTAACAGTTTTTTTATTTACTTTTTATTTGGTCATTCTTTATATTTTTATTATCTTAAGTTGTTGTTTTCCATATTTTGTATCATCTTTATATTGTATTTGTAATATTTAATTTGGTCATTTTAATGTTTGGATCTTTTTGAAAGTTGTCTAAGTTGTTAATGTTCTTTTTCTAAATAAAACTTTTATATTCAATTTGTTTGGATGGATTGTCATTTATGAGAACCTGTTATATTTGAGTGAAAGAATCCTTTAGCCGCATTTTGTTGTCTATTACATGTATATAGTCGTTCAATAGCTGTCTAATTGATGACTAGTCTATTCTTGGGCTGTGGTTATATAGTTTCCAAAGCAATATATATATATATATACACACACACACACACACACACACACACACACACACACACACACACACACACACACACACACACACACACACTAATGACTGAGAACAATGCAGTGTTTTCAAAAGCCTCCTTCTGCAGTGGACCACCCCCCTTCATATTGAATTTTGACATGAGGGAATTTTAGAAAACACAAAAAAATATAATACAAATTAAGGTGGTTAACAATTTCAAAATGACCGTTAAAGGAATTATTTTTTAAATTTCTGATTTGCGTTGTGACCACATGAAAGACTTATTCAGTATTGACACAACAATGTTTGATTAATGTTGCACATTTTGTAGGCTTTACCTGTCCAGCATTCTTTTGGCACTGTCTTTGAGGTTTCTGCCTTCTATTTTGCACAACTTTGACACCTGAACAACACATGCCAGTGTGTTTACCAACCTTAAACGTTGATGCCCATTGACCTGCAAGTTTTCCATCACTAATCCTATAAAACTCTCTATTACAGCAGATTGAATCGATCAATCTTGAGTTTATTGCAAGAAACAAACACAGTCAGAAGTCTTTGGTGAGTGGTCAATGCAATTTCCACTTGATATTTGATGAATTGAGAAATGAATAGAAGGCAGCTGAGTGCAGCATACAAAGTTAACTGCGCCCTCTTAATACAGCACAGCATCATATAATAAACTGAATTTACAGTTAGGTCTACATTATATATCCTACTTGGTGCTGTAGACATTTCAGGGTCATCCAATGGAGTCATCCAAGTACCTAAGAAAGATTTCAATAAATAATTGTTTTCACTACTACACTGTACACAAGGTTACACTTTGAATAATATGCAAGCAAGTTTCAACTTTAAATCAATATTCTATGAAAATTTGAAACCATTATGTATTTATATTTACAACAATTCTACTTACGAGGCTTTGAGGTAGGTGGTGTTGCAAAAATGTCCTCAGAAAAGTTTTCCGCTGGAACTAACAAAATAATAAAATTAAGAAATAAATAAGAAAAATCATAATAAAAGTTCTTCAAGCAAAGTTCTTTACATAGAATGCCAGTCATTCACCCACTCACAATAAATGCAGTTAAGCTTTGTGTCTGTATTGCTCAAGGACAGACACTTTTTGCCATTAGAAGGCCAGTGATTGAAGCAGCAATGCTCCTCCAGTTTTTCTTAGGGCAAAAACAAAAGAATGAAAGGGCCAATATCCATAACCACTTAGTTTACAAGGACGATTAATGACCTCACCCATTTTTGAACGGACCCTCTTCATCAGCTTACTCCCGCTGATATTTTTTGGTGCTAAAAAGAATAGTATTGGCATCAGTAATTATTTTTTACTTTCAAAAATACATAACCAATTCTGAAAAATAGGCTAATTAAAAATAACTAATGTGGACATGGCCAAAATAATTATTATACTATAATGTTGTGTTGGGTGGCACAGGGAAAGTATACTATAACATGAAAGGAATATATCAAAATAATGTAAATGTGATGTAAACACTGATGTTTTTTATTTTATCCAAAATGTAGCATTTCTTAAAGCAATCATATCCTATGCAAAAGCATTCAATGGAAGAGCCACAGCAGTCTGACTGACAGCACATAACTTTAAGATTCAAATATAGCCTGCATATATAGCCTATCTAATTAGGCCTATTAAGAATCGATCGTATATTATATAGCTAGGCTACTAAGCTTAGCCCATGTACAATACAATTGGCATATTTTTCTTATGGAAATAATGTTTTTATAGGCTATGTAGTAATAGGCTTGCAAGTGCAACCGTTTTATTTAGTAAGATCTGGTTTAGTCACTTAGTCAATAAACTCCGTTTCCGCTCGTCCCGGGACTCGACTGAAATACTGATGATTAATACACAGTGAGTCAAATGTGCAGTGGACTATTTATGCTCCCTATATATAGAGTCACGAGCCGTTCACTCTCAGTGCTGCGTAGATCACTGCTTTACTAGCACTTTCGGATTTTGCACCCTAAGCTAAGTTATCCCTAAAATCAGAGGGAAATAATTGATGAATAAGACTGAGAAGCACCTGGTTGTAAGCCTAAACTTGACATAAACTTTAAACTTGTCCGTAAAATCTGATTAATTTATTGGAATGTTGCACTTGAAATCAGGTTCGGAGCTTTCTTCACTTAGTTTTATAAATATGCCTTAATAACGCACTCTAACCTAGAGGTAAATGATGTTGTTCTGGTAACAGAAAGGGGGTTTGAACATTCGATGCATGGGGAATGGGTCCTGGAGTCTATAGCTAAATGAACTGCAAATCAATGGACCGTCACTTAAATTACTAATGAATAGGATATTGAGTAGCGGTAGCATATACGCACAATTAGAACCAAATACCAAAGATGCAAAAGGAATAAGTCTACAGGCTATTTATCTCGATATTTTACAACGTCCATGTCTAATACATTATTTATTTCGATGGGGCAATGTTAAACAATATCACTGCCATTATAAAAGTTTTTTCAAAATATGATTCATCGTTGACACACAGACTTGAATAAGAGACTGTTCAATTTACTCCACTTCCCTCAATAATTTAACCATGTTTTCCTGTGGTCGGATGAGTAGACCAAAGAAAACTTCCAGAATTTACTCCCACATATTGATATTTTCCTTTTATCTTAAATAATCTCTCCGTACAGCTGTGAATCAGCGCAAGTAAAAACATTAGCATGTTTAACATGCACTATGAATCACGCGCGTGACTAATGTGACAGGAATAATCTTTCAAATGCAGTCTTTTAAGTCTCACGACTGACATCTATTGCCCGGGTTGTGTTACAGTTTCCCTGAAGAAAAGCAAGGTGCAATAGACAGCAACCGCACAATACCAACAATTGGGCTATTTTTTTTAATAGCCTATAGGCACAACACATTATGCAAAGATAAACTTTTGCTCTGGTCACATTGCATGTTTTATCCCACTCATATGTTATAAAATAACTGAAATAATTAAAATGGTTCTAATGGAGTGCATGGTTGAAAGATGTGATGAATGAACTGATGTGAATTCAAGTGTCATTTTTTTGTCTCAAATTATGATTCCTTTTCTACTGAGAGAAAAAAAGCACCGTAGACATTAAATATTTTTTTGCCTTGAATTTGTTCTAGATCATTAGACATGATGTTATGGTTCCTTGGAAGCTTGTCTGAAACGTTTCCTTTGTCCAAAAACACTGTCTGTCATACTGTGTTCATGCTGCAGAAATAGTAGGTTAAGTAGCCTATAACATAATAGTATACTATTCTGAACGATAGTCCAACAACACAGTTAAGCTTCAGTGTTTAAATATGAACAAAATTTGTAAAAGATTTCTCGTTATATTTTTCACGTTATTATAAGGTTTTTTTTCTCAAATCAATATGAACTTTAATACGCAATCTGTAAAATTGGATTAATCAAGTTGAACAGGTGGAATCAATAATATACAAAAAATGGATTCAAATCACCATTTCAGAAGAACTCTGAGTGTAACTGGGTTTGCATGTACAGCTTTGAAATTAGGCTGTATGCAGGAGGAAGTATTACCATGACGACAAGGGTTATCTTTGTTCTCCATGTGTTTCCTGTCTAAGTGAGGTGTTTAGTGCAGGGGATTTAACAGATATACTACGGTAAACACTGAAGAGTTGCCAGTTTATTGTTTAATGTGTCGGTGTGCTCATGTTAAGGCTGCAGGCGTTTTGTACTGGGCTGCCACTATGGTGCTGTGATTCTAGGGTGATTTATGATACAGTAATGGCGGGGATATGGTCAGAGGTCTGGACATTGTACCTCATACTGGCGCTTGGTACTCCAGATCCCTCACCAGCATCCCGGGAGAAATCCCATGACTTCAGAAGGATCCTCCTAGGTTTGGATAAATGCAATGCCTGCATTGGAACATCCATTTGCAAGAAGTTTTTCAAGGATGAAATAAGGTAAACTTAGATATTTCCTATTTATGCAAAGAATAAATTTCTGCCAAGTAAAAAAAAAAAAAATGTTTGAGATATTCATAGTGCAATAGATTATTACAGGATCCTTGGATCAAAGTATCCAAATGTCCAGGGGTTTAGCCATCGTTTCAGAAGTGAGGAGGACAGGAGTGTCAAGTGTAATCTCCTTTTTTCTCTGACCTTTGTCTAAAAGACAGGTTTTATTTTATTTTTCTTATTTCTTGCTTTTAATTGCCTTAGAAAGCAAATGCACTGCTGAACATTGAACGATAACCACTCATTTGTAGTCTGTAATATTTTCCTATATTGATTAGATTATGCAATACAAACACTTGTGCATTAAGTCATTGTGGATTTTATACAATGTAAAAAAAAAAATGTAAAAAAAGTTTCTATACTGTAATAAAGGCTGTCAATTAGAACTGCATTATTCATTTACTTTGTTGTTATACCTAGAGCTGGCTTGAAAAACAATATATTGTCACAATCGTGTGTTTATTGTCTTCACATTTCATCAGGCAAAATGGTCCTGCTTTTTTTCCACCTTTGACCATATAAGGGATTTCCTGGAAATAAGTGTATTGACTTCTATGAGTCTCACTTGAGGACTTTTTGCGTGAGGGCGCCCTCTGGCTTCCAGTATGAATAAAACAGACATTACATGAGAGTGTTTAGCGCTCAATAATGTTCACATCGCCTCAGTTTGGATAAGAAAATGGTCAGGCATAAAGGTCTCTTTGAATTTAAATCTAGATTTATTCACATTGGCCCATGAAAGCCTCTACGTGAACACATTTGCCCGAAAAAATTATACGCCTATATGCAAATGTCCAAAATACAAAAATGTCTAGATATTTAACTGAAGTAAAGATGTTCTGAACTTAATACTGTTGCATATCATCGCTGATCTAATACAGGCCTAATATACTATATTCAGGTACAAAACTCAGTTATCAAGAGAAAACATGCTTCATCAACTATTTCTGCTTGTGGGCTATATAAAATTATTCTATTGAGGCACAAAAAAGGGCATTGAATGCTTTTTGAAAATGAAACAGAAATAGAAGGGTACCTTTTTCTACAACAAAATTGTCTGCAAATGTGCAGCTTCCAGTCTCTTATCATTGATCTGAGCAGCATGAGCAGCGAAACCAAAAACAGGAAGCTAACGTGGACACTGCTATTTCACCACAGGTTTGAAAGATGGCTGACTGCTCAGTCTAATCTCGCCTCAGCAGACGTGCGCTCATATGAGGGAAACTATACAGACAGCACAGCGGGCTGGAGACCTGTGGTGCTGTCCCAATTGATGTCTCCTCACCTGCACGAGATATCAGACAATAGCATTTGCACCTCAGCCGGCAAAGGGAAATCCTGCAGCATTGAAGCCGTCCTCAGGGCCACTTCACGCTTCCAAAGTTGGGTTCGCTCCAACATACTGCTTCCCAGCATGGTGAAGGTCTGCACTCGGTCTCTGTATTCTAATGTCTATTTGAGGTCAGCATTGGCTCAGGATTTAAGGTCCGAAGAATTTAATATTGTTGGTTTAACTTAAAAAAGTAAGTTACCTGGTTGGCTTAACATTTTGAGTTCACTGAAATTAAAAATTTGAGTTAATGCAACAAAGGAGGTTGGTCTATAAATAGAAACTCAAAATATTATGTTAACTGAACCACATTAATTATCTAATTTGATATGACAAAAGATAAAATGTTGTCATAACAAATCATGAAAATAAATTTTTAGGGTGGAGGAGATTTGCAAATTTGGCACTTATAAGGTGGCAATTTTTTTTCTCCATTGTCAATATTTCTTAAAGAAAAGCTTTGGTGAGGAAGGATGAAGGTAAAGCTGCACTTTTTCCTTTAGACCAACTTTAAATACATAGACTATGTTTTACGGGTGTTTCTTCAACTTCAGGCACACTGTAAAAAACTAAAATCTTGTATAACAATGTAAAAACATATGTTGTCAACGTATTGATTATATTATTTTTTACAGTGCACTTTTATGTTCCAGATTTCAACTTTATTCTGTTGGTGTACATTAAAACTGTCTGGAAAACTTTTTATCATTTAAATGTGCCCTTTATGTGTATATTTTATGGTTGTACCCTTGTCTCAGACCCAGATTTTCATAATTCTCCCAGACCCAGTCATAATTTTTAATGTTTAAAACTATGATAGTGTAAACCACTAGTCTAAAACTTTTGCTTGATGAATGCTTTATGAACAGTGTTAGGGAAAGTTACTTTTAAAAAGTAATGCATTACAGTATTGCTTTACTTTCCAAAAAAAGTAACTAATTGTATTAATTAGTAAAACATACTTGTAAAACATGGATGTAAAACATACTTTTAATGTTTTACTTTTTAAGTTACTTTCGTGTTACTTTTTCTCACTTGAGCTGGGCTTGCCTTCTTGCTTTTTAACAACCAGTATATATCAAAATTCTTTCTCTATAGGGTCTGGTCACCCCGATGCTGCGCTGTCCATCTCAGAGGTTGCTGGACCGCATTGTGCGACGCTACTTCGAAGTGACTGATGTGGGCAGTGTCCAGATGAAGCACTTCAGTGAAAAGGACAAACTCAGACTTCTTTACACTCTGGCTGTGAATCAACATCCTCTTATACTGCAGGTATGATGATAAGTAGGCCAATATGATTAGCATGGCTCATGATTTTTAGCATGCTAGCAACATCAAGGTCATGGGTTCGATTCCCAGTGAATGCATGAGCTTAACAAAATATATACTTTAAAAATGTAATGCAAATCACTTTGGATAAAAGCATAAATCTGAATGTAAACTGTTATTTCATAGAATTTAGTGAGCAGCTTTTCAAGGGAAAGGGGCATTATCTGAGACATTTTAATATCGTTGTTTCCAAACACAGGAAGAGGGACTGTCTACCTCTATATATAAAGAAAATGAAAATAACACACATTGGCATTGCCCACTCAAGCTCCCTCGCTTCCTGTTTTCAGCCCTACTTTTGCCTTTTCTGCCTACAGATGTTTCCAGGCACGGAGGGCTGGCCCTTCCTCCGCTACCACGGCTCCTGTGGAAGGATGATGGCGTGGGCAGGGAGCAGACCCCTCAGGAGCCTGTTCAACTCTCCATTAGAGCGCCGCGCAGACATCGTCTACCAGCTCCTTCACATCACCCAGAGCCTGAGCGCCAACAGCCTCCAGTTCAGCCTCTTCTACACCAGTGTCTCAGAGGACATGTTTGGCACCTTGGATGATAGCAGGGTCTTCATTGTGGATGCCAGTACCATAGGGATCATTGACTTACAGGAAGGTCAGTTTGGGCTTAATCGCTACAGGTTACCTAGTTTTCTGCAGTAAAATATTCCTTTTACCATGTACACAGAGAAACCTTATGAAGAAAAGAGTTGTGTATATACACCAGCTGCCAGTTGGAATAAGCTTTCCACCAGTAAGGCAACACAAAAAATGACATATTCCTACAAACAGTTTTGTAATTATGTGCGTATGGATAGGTTCAATATATATACTTATATATTTACTTATATATTTGCTCTTTATATTTATATATGAATGCTTTTTTTTTGTGCCAGGTTTCAAGTACAATTTATAACGTTCACTGTATACACTAACATTCAAAAGTTTGGGGTCAGTAAGATTTTTTTTAAAAACAAATTGATACTTTCATAAGCAAAGACACACTAAATTGATGAAAAGTAACAGTAAAGAACAAAAAAGTTTCCACAAAAATATTAAGCAGCTCAACTGTTTTCAACACTGATAAAAAATAAGAAAAGTTTCTTAAGTACAGCATAGATGTACAGAATGATTTCTGAAGGATCATGTGACACTGAAGACTGGAGTAATGATGCTGAAAATTCAGCTTTGCCTACACTGAAATAAATTACATTTTAAAATATATTATAAATAAGTTATTTTAAGTTGTAATAATATTTCTCAATATTACTGTATTGTATTTTTGATCAAATAAATGCAGACTTTGTGAGCATGAGACTTTTCCTTTTAAATTATGTAATTTTAAGTGGACCCCAGGATGACTATATAGCAACCACTTTGTGAAAGCTAGATAAAAAAAAGAAAAAAAAAGAAAAGCTTTTTATTTATTCATAACGCAGCTTAAATATACAGTAATCATTCTTGTTTAACCAATTCTGGTGCTGTGATATACCTCTAATTAAATAATACTTCCACTCCTTCTGGCAGGACATTCTCCTGATGAAGACTTGCTTCCAGAACACCTTGATGTCTTCTCCTGTCTGAGTGGATCTTGTGCGAGACCTCCCCCATGTGAGACCGTCCGAGCCACACAGAGTTTTACCCTACTATGCAAACATGTCCTTAACAAACTGCTCGTTCCTAATGATGTGCAGTCCGGTCAGCTTCCCAGAGCAGCAGTGAATGAGCTAGCTAACTGTGCAGACCAATCTCAGTCTGACCAAAGAATAATCGCTGCCATCCAAACCTTAAAAGACATCTTACAGACACTAAGGGCATGCAGCGCTCTTTATGGATACAGGTATCCTGAATGCCTCTATAGTGACAAGTTCTAAACCATAACTACTATGGGATAATTCTCCCAAAAAAATGAAAATTGTCATTTACTCACCCTCATGTCGTTATCAAGCCTGTATTCCTTTTTCCTATGTAACACAGAGAATGGAAAGATGTAGCGCCAAACACTAGTTCAGATCAGATGAATGAACAAACTCCTTGCAGTGCGTAGATCCAAGAAAAAAGATCCGATTGCTCAGAGGCCACAAATAAAGTGCAAGCTGCACCTGAATGATATCAGGGTGAGTAAATGAAGACAGAATTTTAATTGTTGGGTGGAGTATCTATTTAAGTATGTCTGTGTAAAGTACACAGATACAGTCTGAACCTGGTAGTATCTTCATGACACTAAGTAACTTTATCAGCATATATCTAATAAAGAATGTTTATCTTAAAGTATAGCCAGCAGACAAACCTTGAGACATATTATGCAATATATATATATATAATTTAAAAAAGCATAAATATTATTCACACCTGAGACAAGGAATTTCATCACAAAATGAGAATATTTTAATTACAAAGACAACTCTGATTAGTAACCCATAAACCATATCAATCTTCATGTTTCTGTACAATGCTCGCTAAGCAGTTTTATTCATGTATAGAAAATGTAAAAAGAGAAATGTTCAAAATTACATTACTCCATAAAATTTAATGGCAGGAACTCTGGAAAAAAAATAACAGCATTCCATCAACAAATATTTTCAAGCAATAAATATTTATAAATAGTGTAAATTTACAAGATTAGAAATATAACACAAAAAAACACAAATTAAAGTTTATTCCTTATTCTATGTGCAACCCATTTTTCTTTGTGACTTGGCTATCCACACACCCCCACCCCCCACTTAACTTTTTCCTTAAGAAAAAGGAGGCAAAAACTATTTTTAATAATAAAAAAAAAAAAAAAAAAAAAATTCACATTACAAATTTCTTTTTTGTTACCTAAAGAAAATGTTGAACAAAAAAGACCAGCTACGGTAGTATTTAAGAGGAAATAAAATAAAAAATAAAATAATCATGTATCAGCCCATACATGAAGTACAGAAAAACACAAAAGAAGAACAAAACAAAAAAGGATTAAAGCAACAATAAAAAGGAAGAGTCAGTAGTTTTGAGTGATTTTGACATTTGTGGTATATACACAAAACCATTTTTCCTCAGCAATTAGTCTATTTGTAGTTTGTGTTTCAAAGAAAAGTGGTGCTGAACAAGCTGGAACAGTCCTGAAGATGGAGACGATCCCACTTCACTCCAGTGGGCCGAAACTCCATACTTGGCAAGGTTGCATAGACAAACAGCTTAGAACCAGCAGCCTCGTGGGGTTTGCTACAGAAACCAGTGGTGTGGAACTGGGTCAGGTCTCCTGAATATCAGAAAGGGATGTGTTGCGTTCCAGGGTGTTATCCGAAGAACCGTTAATGTTAACGTCAAGACGAGGAGGAGGAGGGCAGGGGTGGGGCCTGTGGAGAGAGCAAGACGACGTTAACCATGCTCAATGCTTGCTACCTGGGACCATTAATCGTACGAATAGAAGTTGATATAAAAGCTTCATGCAGAGATTCGTCTACAGGAAGTTTTGAGACTCACTAATGTGAACTGGTCATACACTTGCATGAGGTCCTCTATTTTGTACTGCTCTAAAACCACAAAGTTCTCAAGGTTAGGGCTGCATCTCCGAGCGCAGCCCTGGCAGTGCACCACATACGTCTTCCGTGAGTTGCTCTCACTGGTGACAAACAGCATATCAAAGACCTCCACCTGGGAAAGCAATGGAAAAGATCAGTTACCAAAAAAAAGAAAAAAGAAACGAAGCAAGCATGGATAGAAAAGATCCAAATCAAATGAAAATGGACAAGTAGATTTAAAATCAACTAAAAAAAAAAAAAAAACATTTCTAGTTTTTAACTAGGAAAGTCTAGTATCAAGAAAAAGATTGATCGAAATGAAATGATCACCTATAGAAATTTACAAGATAATCGGGCCGATTCCGACAATCCTAGGTAAAGTCCTGATTATCTTGATGGCTCTACAGATTATCTTATCAGATTTTCCTGTGGTGTGATGTGCGTTAAGAGTGACTGAATCTGCTCTTAAGAACGTCAGGGCTGCACCGATCTCTACATGTTGAATATTTACAATCAGAAATCCTGTTGTGTGGAGGGGAACCCCAAGGACAAACACACACACACATCAGAAAGCGAGCTGATGGAACACTGAAGCATAACACAACTTCATCCAAACCGTTTTCTCTTTTCGCCCCGCAAATTATCTGGAAAAAACAGTCCAAACACTATTATCGCCATCACTTCTTTCCCGTCGTCCTCCATGTTTGTTTACTCTAACGTCACATTCGACCGCGAGAGATTTTGCGAGATTTTCCGTGTTTACAGTCAGGACTCTGGTTGTTTGTGAATGGGATCTGTTATGCTGGGTACACACCAAAAGATTTTTTACATCTTATAAGATTTTCAAAATGTGATAGACCACAAACACGAGGACAAAAAAATCCTAGATTTAACCGTTTTGCTCCTATAGTGTGTGGTGTGCCATGATGTGACAAAGACAGCACACCACACACGAACAGATTTTCAACCAGTCTCGACTGTGAACACAGGAAATCTCGCAAAATCTCGCGAGACTTCAGAATAAGCATGGCGGATGAAATGCAGGAAGAAACTGCGATGATAGTGTTTGGAATGATTTTCACAGAAGATTCATGCTGTTGCCACAAATCAACAAGCTGATCCTTCCGTCTTCCATCATTTCGCTTTCTGATTGGATATAGTTTCATTTCACGTGATAATCTTCAGAGTGTGCACGCGTTTGTCCTCGGGGTTCCCCCCACACATCAGGATTTCTGATGTTGAATATTTACGATTCGCGATCTGGGCGGCTCCGACATTCTTCTGAGCAGGTTCGGACACTCTTAACACACCTCACACCAAGGGAAAATCTGATAAGATAATCTGTAGAACCATCAAGGTAATCGGGACATAGCTAGGATTGTCGGAAGGGGGGAAATCACAGCCCGATTATCTCTTGGTGTGTACCCAGCATTAGTGTGTGGTGTGGTGTGCTGTATTGGTCACATCGTGGCACACCACACACAATATAGGAACCAAACTGTTAATTCTATGATTTTTTTTTTTTTTATCATCATGTCTGTGGTCTCACATTTTGAACATTTGAAAAAGTTTTAAAAATCTTTTAGTGTGGGCCAGTCTTAAGTTTACATTAGGGCTGGGCATTGGCACAGATTTAACGATTCGACTTCAATTCACTAGCTTGCGATTTAGTTTCAATTTGATATCGATTAATGGGGGCCTAACATGGCAAATGTCCTTAAGAAAAAAATTCTCTCTCAACTAATGCTGTAAACTATACAGGGAACCCCAGGTGGTACATCAATATTAGAGGTTGATAAATTAGCTGATATGTATAGGCTACTTGCATTTAAATTACACATAAGAACGTTTTTATAATATATAATTTTATAATAATGTTATGAGTTTTTTTTTTTTTTTTTTTTTAAACAAACTTTTAGATGGTGGCTGTCAAGTATATTTGTATAGCGCTTTTCACAATACAAATTGCATCAAAGCAGCTTCACAGTATTAAATTAAAATAATACAACAAGGTTTGTTTCAAGTGGAATTTATTGATTGATAAAATAAAATTAAATATCCCCAAAATATCCACAACTGAGCAAGCCAAAGGCAACAGTGGCAAGGAACCGAAAAACTCCAAGTGACCTAATGGTGTCCTAAAACTCCATCAGGTGACCTAATGGAGAAAAAAAAAAAACCTTGGGAGAACCCAGGCTCAGTCGGGGGCCAGTTCTCCTCTGGCATTTATGAACTAGAGGCCGGATTGTAGTTTGAACTGTAAGATTAAAAATATTATATGAATGCCTGGCCGAAAAGATGCGTCTTTAATCTAGTTTTAAACTGGGAGAAGCGAGTCTGAGCAACGAACAGTATCAGGAAGGCTATTCCAGAGTTTTGGAGCTAAATGTGAAAATGATCTCCCTCCTTTGGTTGATCTGGATATCTTAGGTATATGACCAAAAGCCTAGAATTTATTGATCTTAAAGAGCGCGATGGATTATAGGGTGATAGAAGATCCGTTAAATAGACTGGAGCTAAGCCGTTTAGGGCTTTATAAGTCAGTAGCAATACCTTGTAAATAATACGGAACTTTATAGGTAACCAATGCAGTGATGATAAAATCGGTGTGTTATATGATCATATTTTCTTGATCTAGTAAGAACTCTAGCGGCTGCATTTTGGACTAACAGTAGCTTGTTTATTGAGGATGCAGGACAACCAGCTAATAAAGCATTACAGTAATCTAGTCTCGATGTCATGAATGCATGAACCAGCTTTTCTGCATCAGAAACTGATAGGATATTACGTAGCTTAGCAATGTTTCTAAGGTGGAAAAAGGCTGTTTTTGTAACATGAAATATGATTTTCAAAAGACAGGTTACAGTCGAGTATAACACCCAGGTCTTTTACTGTAGAGGATAGGGGTGTAACGGTACGTGTATTCGTACCGAACCGTTTCGGTACAGGGCTTTCGGTTCGGTGCACGTGTGTACCGAATGACTGAATGCAATATTTTGTGTGCGGAACATAGGTACATTTTCGTGTTTCCACACGAACATATTAAGTGGCGGAAGTCTCCGCGTTCAGCGCAAATCCCGCCCTGCAGCTGATTCTAATGTTTTTTCCTATTAGACATTCTCTGGTTTTACCCGTGTTTTACCCGCCGTCACTGTAACAATGAAATAGACTGCAGGGCGAAAAAAAGCTTTTCCGCTTCGTGTGCGCCGCCGCACTCTCCGTTCCGTGGCGTGCGCGCGCGCGTGTGTGTGTGTGTGTGTGTCGGCCCGCTGCGCTCTCTGCTCAATGTTCGAGCCCGTGTTTGCGCTGCGCGTTCTGCTCTGTCGTTAACGGCCCAAACACTCCAATCATGTACCGATCACGCACTGGAAAAGCAAAGTCCGCTCAAATAAGGTGAAATTTCTCAGTAGTAACTTAGATTTCTGTTTGCTGAGCTGGTATAGTTATGCTGGCAACAATGGTAAAATGACCTGCTCTGATCACATGCTCTGGTAATAATAGCTTTGTACTATAGCTTTGGACTATATTTTATTTTGATAATTATTAAAAAAGTGGAAAAAAAATCGTAAATTGATTGTTGATTGATTATTGAAAAATAATAATACATTAATATATTTGTTTAATATTATTTTAATATAGGGCTATTTTCTGTTCCTGCACTGTAATCATAGTTATTTATTTATATTTTTCATTATATTTTATTATGTGATATTGGTTTGAGACTGAGAGTATTTTATTTAGTGGAGAACTTTGCAGCAGTATTTTATTTCTTATTCTTTTTTTATTTTATATCTATTTTATTATATTTTATTAAAAAGTGTTTAAAAAAGTGTAAACAACTTGTTAAAAAAAGTTTATAGTAATAAACAACCTGCAGTTTAATGTTTGCATTTCTTTCCCTTACTGTACCGAAAATAAACCGAACCGTGACTTTAAAACCGAGGTACGTACCGAACCGTGATTTTTGTGTACCGTTACACCCCTAGTAGAGGATAAAGTAACAGGACATCTTACGATGTTAAAGTTGTATTGTAAGAGGTTTTGTGGGCGGATTTTTGAACCGATAAGTATTACCTCTGTCTTGTCTGGATTTAATAAAAGAAAAATACGCGTCATCCAATCTTTTATATCTTTAACACACTGTCAATTTGGATAATTTAGCGTTTTCATCCGGCCGTGATGAAAAATAGATTTGAGTGTCATCAGCATAACAATGGAAACTAATTCCATGTTTCCTTATAATATTTCCAAGTGGCATCATATATATTGAGAATAATAGAGGGCCCAACACAGATCCCTGCGGCACTCCATAGTTTACTGAAGTTATGATAGATTTTTCTCCATTCAAATAGACAAAATGGTAGCGGTCTGATAAGTATGATCTGAACCAGCTTAATGCTTGTCCTTGAACACCAGTATAATTTTGTAGTCTATCTAAGAGTATTGTATGATCTATAGTATCGAACGCAGCACTAAGATCAAGTAAAACTAGTATTGAGATACAGCCTTGGTCAGAAGCTAAAAGTAAATCATTTGTGATTTTAACAAGCACAGTTTCAGTGCTATGGTGCGGCCTGAATCCAGACTGAAACTTTTCATAGATGTCATTTTCTTGCAAGAAAGAGCTCAGTTGAGCGGACACAACTTTTTCTAGTATTTTAGACATAAATGGAAGATTTGAAATGGGTCTATAATTTGATAGATTATTATGATCTAATTGTGATTTCTTAATGAGAGGTTTTATAACTGCCAGTTTAAATGTTCTTGGAACATGACCTAAAGATAAAGACGAGTTAATAATATTGAGGAGAGGCTCTTCCACTACAGGTAACACTTCTTTCAATAGTTTAGTTGGTATAGGATCTAATAAACATGTTGTTGTTTTAGATGAAATGATAAGTTTATTTAACTCTTTTTGTTCTATAGTTGTAAAGCACTGTAATTGTTCTTGTGGGGTGATAATTGAGGCTGAATAAGGCGCGATTGAAGATTGAACGTTTACAATTGTGGTTCTGATGTTTTCTATTTTCTCAGTGAAGAAGTTCATGAAATCATTACTACTAAACTGTAACGGGATATTTTGTTCGGGTGATGTCTGTTTATTTGTTAGTCTAGCCACGGTGTTAAATAAAAACCTTGGATTATTTTGGTTATTTTCTATTAGTTTGCGGAGGTGCTCAGCCCTGGCCGCTTTTAGGGCCTTTTAAAACGTGACATACTGTCTTTCCACGCGATTCTAAAGACCTCTAAATTAGTTTGTTTCCATTTACGCTCTAAATTACGGGTTTGTCTCTTTAGAACACGCATAGTATTGTTGTACCATGGTGGTTTACTTTTCTCTCTGACCTTTTTTAATCTAATGGGTGCAACAATATCCAATGTTATAAAGACAGATTTATCCACACATGAAATATTGGAGAACAGATTAAGTAAAAATACAATGAATATGCAATATAGTGTGCATATTTAACAAAATGGTCCTCTAGAGTTTATGGTCACTGAATTGCTTTTTTGAGGTAAATGTAACATTACGTGGCATTGTTTACATACTGTTTTATTGACATCTTTTTTTTAGCGGTTGAAACGCTGATTGAGCAATTACGTGACATGATACAGATTTCAGTAAGTTGTACTGTATCTTTCAACATACCTTTTGATGTTCATTCATGTTTATTTTGTGCTAGAAAACATTAATGAAGAATACACACCTCACAGATGCTACAGTAGTGAGCAGGTTCGTCCTTGGTCCTTCCATGCCAAACTAGCTCTTTGCCAGCAGCTATAAGAGCCTCCCTCAGCATCTGACACTGCTTTAGTGTCCTCAACAAACAGTACCTAAGGAAGAGGAACAGACCATATTTAACACTTCCATTAAACTGCTTGTGTTTTCAGTCACAATAAACTGCATCATTGTGACCACTCAAAGAGCCACAATCATTAATGTGGTGCAGTAAACCCACTTGATCATCTCAAAGAGCTTGTGGTCTGACACTTTGATGTTCCTGGCCATGTTCCAAGAGAGGTGAATCATAGGAACGATGGATTTGACACTCTGGAGTTTGTTCCACTCGTAGCGTTCCACAGCTGACTTATACTGATGCACTGAAGGACGAATAAGAATTAGACCCTTCTGTCAGTTAACAAATAGATGAGCTGTATTATAGCTTAAGGTCTACAGATAAAATAACCTAATTATCAGTTATATATATTTCACTTAGGACTGAAAAACTTTTTTCAAAGAAAACACTTTCTTCAAAATTGATATGCACGTCTGTTCTAAAACCAAGTGAGCTGCCTATCAACACAGCATTTGTTTTGTTTTTATTCATGGTCTTTTAAATCAAATAGAAAATAGACAGCATTTAAGGCATTATAGGCACACTCCAGACTTGAAAGCTAAAATGCAGGCAGCAAAACTATTCTGCCTCGTAAGATACCTTATTTCATCCAAAGTTTAGGGCAGCACTGCATGTATCCTTCATAGATAAGTTGATCCAAAAATACAAAATATCAAGAAAAAAATAAGATGGCATACAAAAACAAAAGAAAGGTTGACTATAAATATATTTAATTAAAAATATTCAATATTCATAACCAATATTCATGCTTGTTCTTATTCAAAACAGAATTGCTAAAAAAAAAAAAGAGTCTGTTTTACAACAATCTAAGGCACAAATCTGATAAAAATCTAAATATATAAAATACAAACTATTAATAATAATCAATAATCTGGAGAGATTCTGTATGGAGGAATGGTCTCTGATCTGTTGTCAGGTGTTCTCCAAACTCATTAGGCATTATAGGAGAAAACACAGAGCTGTTATCTTGGGAAAAGGAGGTTGCAAAAAGTACTGAAAAAAAGGTGCCATTAATTGTGGCCAACATGTATTGGAGAAAACATTTATTTTATTATTATTATTTTATACAGCTGAAACCTTAGTGAAAAAAAATGAACAACATTTTTAACACAAATTGCTTCCAACTTAGAGTGTTCCAAATCAGTCACTTAAGACAAAGAATAATGGTTTGGATGCTGTCTCAAGACAGCGGCATTGGTAGGCAGTGTCTCTTAGGCAGCTCATTAGGTTTTAGAACAGATCTGGTGGTCCAACAGCAGTGATAAGAAACTTGGCAAATTTACCAGTGAGTGGTCCTACATTCCAGGCAATGTTGTTGCACCAGCCAATAGCCTGAACCCAATGCACAGAGCCTGTATTGAGCCAGACCAGATCACCTGGTCGCTGGATAAAGCGATACACTGGAACATTGGCCTCATACAAGTCCTCTAGATTTGGCCACCATGAGCCCATCAGGTAATTAATATTATTCCTGCATAACAAAGAACATGTCAGTCAGTGCATGTGCAAGACAAGTCTACTATATTGAGACATACTCATTTTAGCATATAATGATTCAAGGAATTCAAAGTTTTTGACTGCTCACTTTTCACAGAAATCATTCATGACACCCCAGTACGGCTCAGGAACAGCAAACCATTCACAATCTCCAGGGCCAATATTAATGTTGACAGAGCAGAAGTTGTTATTTTCTTGATGACCTGAATGGGCAAAGAAACATTTAACATCTACACTTAATCACTTTCAATGTCTGTATTTGAGAATGCTGCCTCAGTAAAAGCACAGCAAGATGTGCATGTGCTTGCGTGCCAATAAACTGACCCGGTGTCCTGGAGCCTGGGACCTTCATATAGAGCTGTACGGTGTTCATGCCGAGAATGGTATGGCCCACATGACTGAGCAGATTCCCTGCAGACACCACCCGCGCAAAGGCAGGCAGCTTACTCAACTCAGCCAGCTGCAGCTTCCACCTGCAAGGCCACAGGGCACAGAGATCAGATACAATGACCTAATATGTCTTCCTGTTCCATCACAACTCTAGGAGTCTGTCTGAACGCTGCAAGAGGTCTGAAGAGGTCCATTTAATTTTCACACAATCCTCCTTCAGACTACAACTAAACTCAAGAGCATTTTCATGAAGCACTAAACCACATGAGGCATGCATTAAAGTGATTTTATTACTGTTAAAGAGTGTTGTTAAGCACTACAGGAAGTTTTCACCATGGTAAAATTCACTGCACTTCATGAACTTAAGTAGCTTACTGGTTTTTAAAGAACGCTTGTCCATTAGATCCATTAGTCGTTAAAGATTTAAGCTTTTATTGCCAGATTATAGTGATTTCAGATTCTGCTAGGTGACTTATCCTAGAATGCATTAAACTTATCAAGAATGTAAAGACATTTATAATGTTAAAAATGATTGCTATTTCTATTTCAAATAAATTACAAATACCAAAATGTTCAAGAAATGCAAGTGTACTCAACACGTCATAAACAAAGACACTGCACTGCTCCGTTTCCACACTTCATGAAGCAGCACAATCATGTTCTACCAAAGAAGAAAAGTTCCTCATATTTAAAAAGTAATAAGAAGAAACCTTGCTCAAGTACCAAATTAGTACATTAATATTTTATGGATTACATAACAGTTTTCTTAGTAGACTTTAGTGATGAATGTCTGTTGAAAATGGAGCTTTGCAAATCACAGCTAAAAATATATACAGAAAAGCTATTTTAAACATTAAAATACAAAAAAAAAAAAAAAAAAAAAAGTATATATATATATATATATATATATATTACTGAAATAAATTGTCTGGTTGAATGGCAGTGTATATAGGCTGTCATACTGGCCCTACATACAACTGATGCGAGTACCCCCAACTACAGAAGTGAGTAAATCGGATATTTTACAACCAAATGTTGTTTCTCCAAATACAATTTTATTCAACAAGTTGTGGCTATACAATGAGTTTGGTACTTTTGATGCACACAAGCATGTCTGTAACTTTGTATATCATGTTAGATGGTTGGGGCTTAAATAAATAATCGCTCAGAGGAACAACAAAACCAGTAAGCACTTACTTTTTCTCATCTGACAAGTCAATGTTTGTCCCAAATTTGATGTGCTTAAAGGAACCTCTTCTTCTCCGCAACACACTGAAACACAAATGCAGGATCCAGTTAAAGACTATGGTTCTGTCAAAACAGTTTAAAACATTTAGGCTTTAATGAAACAAGCACTTACTTTTCTGATGGAGCAGATTCTGTGTCTGAGTGGTCTTTCTGCCCTTTCTTTTCATTTTCCTCCTGTTGGATAATAAAAGAAATTGTGAAAATGAACCATTAGAAACCAAAGCACCAATCATGAACTGTTTCTCACTATCACTATTTCTCACATATGTCTTTTGTGATCTCGTAACACAGCTGGCTGAGACCAAACGCTTCAAGTATTTGGACTGCCTCAGAAGCTGCTAATGCACCTCTGTCAACAATCTAAGTGAAATTGAACTCCCAAAGGGCATGATAGTGACAGAAAAACATACACACACACACACACCCAAACTCTTGGCATGAAGAGGAAATATAGATTGTTGACATACTGGTCCCAGTTCAGAGCAAATGCACAATCAAGAGTGAAAGATTCTGACCATTATTTTCAAGAAGAGTGATGAACAAATGATCATGACGACCAGGATATCTGAAGCCACATCAAACTGATGACACTAATTAAATATTTCTCTAATCTACATGTTTATCTAAGACAGCACGTTTTTTTCTTCATGATGGAATGACAACTCACCCGCAACGATTCCTGGAAAGAAGAGGCCTGGTACTGAGCGTATCTGGCAATGGTGGTGTGAGACCGGCTGCTCTCACAACGCCACATCTTCCTGCTGCCCGTCACGTCCCAGTTCTCATCAGTGGGCTGAGATAACTGAGTCCTCACCTCCACCAGGTGCTCTGGGTTGGCCTCCACCAGAGTCTTGGTGGAGAACAATCCTAGGTCTGACACGAAGAGAAACAGAGAGAAAGACATCAAATAATAAATATGGATATAAATTAAATAATATCCAGGACCATCAAACTGTCAGATCATAAGCTCTTTGAGATGATCAAGTGAGTCTACTGCACTCTTTGAGAGGTCCCAATGATGAAGTTTAAACAAGAAATTAGGTATTAAATAATAATAATAATAATAATAATAATAATTATTATTATTATTATTATTATTATTATAATAATCCACATTTCAATTACCAAAAGGGGATTCCCCTTTTAATTTATTTAAAGGCATGTTTTTAGAGAGAAAAGCCGCTTTTCCACCACCGGGTCAAACCATTCTCGTTGCTTCCACAGTGGGGCTGATAACAAAGCTCTTTGGAATGTATATAGCGACTGAGTTATGGAAAATGATCAGATATTTATTACAACTTGCGTTTACTTCGCTCAAATAGCGATCTTGGCCAGCTACAGAGGAACTGGGCAACAGACAAGTAGCTTTAACCAATCCTGAGTGTCGACGTCACTACACACATTCTACCAGCATGGCTAACTGAGCAGAGAATGATTTGTAACCGTGCCTTGTCGAGCCAAGCTCAAGTGGAAATATAACTGTAACCATTCCTTATATTACTTTCTTAGAACCGTTCAGCCCGACGGTGGAAAAGCAGCTAATGTGTCATTGAATTTTGCAGCATTTCTAAATTTAATGAGAAACAGAATTAACAATAAAAAATAGGGGAAAGGGGCCATATCTTTTCTACAACTCAAACGTGAATATGTTTAGATTTCAAACTCTTACACACAGATTGTGCAATACGTGGAAAAACAGACAAACAACACTCGCCCTTTACTATGACTATTAAAGAAGTGTGCAAATTTTGTCTAAATGGCTCAAATTTTCCAAACAACCACAAATGATGAGATAATACATAACAGGTCTAAGATTGACAGGCACAATAATGCATACAATGTCAGTCAGAATCAAATTTGAAAAAGTAGTAAATTTTCCCTAACGTACCTCTACTTTCTGCAGACCATTAGAGACTATACTCAAACGAAAATGATATATTCCATTATGTAATTTATGAGGTTTAAAGAGCAGGTACATAAAAAGTCCATTTAAGCAGAATCCTGCAACTGTATTTTTTTTTTGGTAGCACTTTTTTTTACAGTCCTGTTCCACATGGGCATACTATGCACTTATTATTAGTTATTACAATAGCTGTGTAATAGCTAGGTAGTAACAATGAACCTATGCATAAAACTAACTTTAACCCTTATATTACTCAGTACTTAGGCAAGAACGCTGTAAAGTACACCTAAGTGCACGTACTGTAAAATAAAGTATTTCTGTGGTGGGGATGCTTTTATGTAATGACACTTTCAGCATGCAGATGGTGCTGTTGTCATTTGCAGCCAAGCCATCTTGAAATGTGTTCCAAAACTCACTGTCTGTAGCAGTGCTAGTTAAATGTCTCCTGACTGTTGTAGTTTTGCAAATGACTGAGCACTAAATTTAAACAGTCAAATTTAAACAAATCCAACATTTAAAAAAACATGTCTCACGCATGTACGAAGTGCTTTGGCAAGCACACAAATGTGCTCAAGCGCTCAGAAACAAGCTCACCTAGCTTGAGTGCTCCAGCCAGGCCACGGATCACTGTAACGGGGTTGGCTGCGTTTGTGCAGAACTGGTGTAGCGGTGGAAAGAAAGCGTCCCTCTTGTTCTCCAACTGCCAAGGTTTTAAAAGGTAGGTTTAGGTGACTGTAGAAAATAACGGCTTTGAATTTAAAAAAGGGTGTAATAGAGCTAGCAAAAATTTAGGTTAAATAAGGTTTACTTAAATATCTTTCCCATGGCAAAAAAGTGCTTTCAATCAGTGCAACTGGATTTTTTTTTTTTTTTTGGAATGTACTTTGCCTTGTAAATAACATGCCGGCAGCAATACTAGAAAGAGTTGAGGAGGTCAATCCAGGCTGCACCGTGTCAGACGTCGATGACATTTACTTACATAAATACTAGGGGTGGGAGGATTGAGCTTGTCCTTTGGCAGAGGAGGGAAGGGTGGAGGTGGTAACCGTGGAGGGGGACACTTGTCCAGTAAGATGCTGTTATTGGACACACCATTCTTCCCCAGGTTTCTGCAAAATAATTTTCACGAGATATTTATTAGCTCTTTTTCAGATGGTTGTATACTATAATATTATACAATAATTGATATAATAATGTTACAATTATAATAAAATAAAAATGTATATCATATTATTGAACTCATTTTGATAGAGTGCATGATGCAGTTGAGAGCATCATTTCAGATGTCTTCTTGTTAACATGAGAGGGACACAGGGTAGGGCACATGTGTTGCTGCTTTCTAGACATAGATGGAGCCACAAACCAGATCACTAGAGATCAACAGCCGTTCCAGTCAAAACAAACAGTGTAGGAAACGCACTTGATACAACACTGCAGTGGGTTAAAAGTTCAGGAACTAAAATGTCTCTAAATAATTACAGCTGTGAGGATGGAGCATATTTACACTGGTTTTGTTTGGAAGAGGAACCTTGGTGCTTGTGAAATTTTACAAGTTTGACAATGTGACATTTTCTGCCGCTAAGTCTCTGCGTTGTTGAGATCGTGGCACTTTGCTGTCATTTTTAATGATAGAATAGCTCATTTTAAAGGTCCCGTTCTTCGTGATCCCATGTTTCAAACTTTAGTTAGTGTGTAATGTTGCTGTTAGAGCATAAATAATATCTGTAAAATTATAAAGCTCAAAGTTCAATGCCAAGTGAGAGATTTTATTTAACAGAAGTCGACTACAGTGAACGGCT
Source organism: Squalius cephalus (assembly GCF_949319135.1). Lineage (NCBI taxonomy): Eukaryota > Metazoa > Chordata > Actinopteri > Cypriniformes > Leuciscidae > Squalius > Squalius cephalus. The sequence continues at coordinate 13,268,592 of NC_137130.1, forward strand.
CGTTTGGACTACATCCCTCTACTTCCTTCTTTAATGATGTCACTAGAACCGTTTTTTGACTAACCTCCGCCCACAGGAATGCTCCCTCATCTCTACTGGCTACTTGCGCACTTCTTATAACTTACTGTTTACTCAGCTCTTACGGTGATTTTCTGAAGTAAAACTGACGCTTCATCTTTTGTGTGATGTACAATAAACTTTATTAAACTCATCAGTATATGTTTGATCATCATTCAGACAGCAGACTTGTAGGCTATTAATAAATAATGGATACATAGCCTACAAGCAGATGACAAATACGTTATAATAACCGTAATTAAACTACTAAACTATACCCGTTTCATCTCTATACAGCACTCTGACTCTGTAGGCATTATTGTCCGACTCGAAATGAACGCAGTTACTGAGAGTTTCTGATATTATGAAAAGTGAGATGAAATTGTCCTGAGAGACTGAGCACGAGCTCATGAAGCTCCGCCCCCTGCGTCGTCCAGCAGCACCTCATTTGCATTTAAAGGGCACACACTAAAACAGCCCGTTTTTCTGTGCCCCAAAAAATGACAATTTAAACATGCTGTAAAAAAATGATCTGTTGGGTATTTTAAGCTGAAACTTCACATACACACTCTGGGGACATCAGAGACTTATTTTACATCTTGTGAAAAGGGGCATAATACGGGACCTTTAACATGCTGAGGCATTACAAAAAGAAATATTTTGCAAACTGGAATTTATAAGTTTTGCTTATTACTAGGCTCTAGATGAGTTAAATATATTAAACTGACAGCAAAAACACTTTGGGCATTCGGGAAAAAAAAAGATTTAAAAAAATGTATTGTTCATGGCTCTTATGATAACCAAGGCTGCATTTATTTTAGCAAAAATGCAGTAAAAACTAAGTAATACTGTGAATGAATACAATTTAAAATAGCCATTTTCAATTCAATATATTTTAAAACATATTTATTGCTGTGATGGCAAAGCTACATTTTCAGCATCATTACTCCAGTCTTCAGCGTCAAATGATCCTTCAGAAATTATTCTAATATGATGATTTGGTTCTCAAGAAACATTTAATATTATTAGCAATATTGAAAACCGTTGTGTACAACATTTCAGTGGAAATTGTGGTACACTGTTTTTTTTTAACTGACTGACCCCAAACTTTTGAACGGTAATGTATATAATTACTTTACTGGCCATGTATTGAAAGCAATCACACCATCCTGAAGACAACCACACAACACGTCCTATAAACGCTCCCATCAAAGCTTATACAATGACAAAATATCACAGTTTTAAGCTCAAAAAAGCAATATTTCTACTACCTCAAAAATAATTAACAGCTAAACACCATGGCAATTCAATTTAAGCACAATTCAGAAAAATACATACATACAAAATAAGTCATCAACCTAAACCATCATTTTACGGCAGCTCTAAACTAGGATGGATTTATATTAGACCAGGGTTTTTTAATTCAAAGACAGTGGGCCTCCCTTCTAACCCCCCATAGTATGAATTGCATTCAGCCTAAATGAATTACACTATATGAATTACTTATAGGCTACACAGATTCTTAATAAAGCTATGCAAGGTATTCAGTCAAGAGCAGTGAACGGTTTTCAATTTCATTTGTTGTTTGATTAACATTAACAACAGACAGCAGCAGGAAGGTCTACATGGGGCCCTCAGTCACTTCAAGACTTTATGCATAGATCCAATATAGGCTAATGATAATTTTGCCCAACTGTTAGCTTTTAATTTAGACAATGCAATAAGCCAGAAAGTGAACTTAATTCACGCTTCGGATGTGCACCACAGAAAGCCGCCTGTCAGTACCGAATTCAGTTCTCTTTCACGGTTTATTGTGCATTCAATAACTCAAGCACGTCCCGCTCTTCTTCTCATTTATCCATGTTTCTTTGCTAGTCTATCATGTTTAAGCAATCATTCACTGCACGGATATGTGGATGTGGTCTGGGTGTGTCATTTGCATGCAAGCAAGCAAGAAAAAAAAAAAAGGGTAATCCTGCTGGGGTGGCTGAAGAAATCAATAAAAAGAAAACAGCAGTAGCACAAATTCTGTGAAAAAATACAATATCTACCTAGAATTCTGACAACTAGCTGAATACAGGAAGGAGTCAATTACCTGCATGCTTTGAGCACATCACTGGAGCTGGGGTAGATGGATACAGAGGACCACGGGGCGAACGAGGGAGGCGTCGGTTTCCTACAAACCAGCGGAGATGCCACCTTCAAGGGGCTCTGAGAGTCCTCCAGACCTTTGCCGTTGAGTGTGGGACTGTTAAGGCTGTTAACACTGTTCTGAGCGCTGTGATGGTCTGCCGATTTGGGTGAGGGTGTGGCCGTGGACATGGCAGAACACGGAGAGGATGCCACCGAGTTTTCCTGCGCCTTAAGCCCTGGGTGAACGTTGTTTACCTTTGTGCTGGGAGCAGCCAACCCACCACCATTACTATTATTACTATCATTGGCTTTTCCAATCAACAAGGCAGAGAGTTGAGGATTGTCTGAACTAAGTACACCTGGTGAGCAGGGTTTCGCCCCATCAGCGTCTGCCTGGCCCTGATGGACGTGATTAGGCAGTCCTTCTGCAGTGGCAGTGCTGTTAGGCGTCCCTGCGGAATGCCCGTTTCCTGAAGGCTTGCTCTCTTTGGTGTGCACCATGCCTTGCTGTCCACCTGAGGTAGCAGAGTGAGGGGAGCTAGGCGAGGGGAGGTGATTGTGACTGGCCTCCTGCGCTAACGTGTCGCTGGCTGTGGCCGAACGTCCGACCTGATTTGGAACGCCAGTGCCGGCTGCCGGGGTAGGCTGGGAAGTCCCAGCAGAAGAGAAAGGCTGCTCACTGTTAGGACCTGCTGAATATGAACCTGGACTTTTCTGAAGCCCCTGTGATAAATAATAAGGAAATGCTAGATTAAGGAGTGCATTTGTTATTCAACTTTTCATACACTACCGTTCAAAAGTTTTGGGTCAGTAAAATTACTACTATTATGCAAGGATGCATAAAATCGACTAAAACAGGTGAAAGTTAAAACTTTTACATTACTTCACAAAAATTCACAAAACTTTCTATTCAAAGAATCATGAAAAAAAGGATCACTCTTTAAGTAAAAATATTAAGCAGAACAACATTGATAATAAAAAAAAACAATTTCTTGAGCCCCAAATCAGCATATTAGAATGATTTCTGAAGGATCGTGACACTGAAGAATTGAGTAATGATGCTGAAAATTCAGCTTTGCCATCACAGGAATAAATTACATATTAAAATGTATTAAAACAGAAAACAAATGTATGTAAATAAAATAAATGTAGCCTTGGTGAGCATAAATGATATTTCTAAAACCATTAAAAAAAAATCTTTAGTGTACATTAATTTTGTGATGACCAGATTCACTTGTAGCATTTCAAATTGTTGATTGTAGTTTTAAATGCATCATTATGAATGAATTCCTAAACAAAACGGTATAGAATTTTAATATCGGCCATAACAAGAAAATAATTAAGATTATCATATCGGCCAGGATATTTAATCTCACCTGAGTGGAGTTGATGTGTTGGCTTTTCCACGGTTCATCATCCATGCTGCTGCTGGTGGGGGTTGTGCAGTTATGAGGTAGTGCGTTTTGCCGCAAGTAAGGCACATTTCCGTTGCTCCTCAATCCTGGGAGGTGATTATTGCCCACAGAGACGGCATCTGTGTTACCCAGGGTTCCCGCCGTGCTGCATGGGGTGGGGCTTGCAAGGACAGGTCCGTTGGCTATTGGCTGAGCAGCGCATCGCAAGTGGGCAGAGGGTGTGCGACAAAGAGGGATGTGTGGATGGTGAGGAGATGATGTGGAATTAGATTTCATAGGCAGTGAGGAGTCAGCTACAGGACCGTTGGACACATTGGGTCGTATCTGACCCATAGCATTTAGCCTCATCTGTTGGAGAGAGCAAGAGTGTTAGGCAAGGCACCTTTATCAATATTAAAATCTCAGTAAAGAAACGAAGACTAGAGAGGGCACAATCATGATTTCACTTTCACAACCACTCATACACTACCTCTAGCCTTTCTCAAAGTTTGCAGTCTGCTTTGCGCCACTATAAATGATCCATACCTGCTGATTCTGTTGCATTAGACTGAGCTGCTTTTCCAACTGTTCCAACATTTGCAGCTGCACTGGCTTCAGATTGGCCCTGTTGGTCCGTAACTGTTCCAGAAGCTGTGTAAGCAAACCACACAATAATAAAAGTTTGTTTAGACCCAGTTGTAATAAATACATAAATCATTTACATTAAGCAGTTTACAGATATAACATTTGGATCTACAAACCTGAAGTTTCTGTGGGGTTAAACTCCAGTTGGGGACTTGATGATGACCTGGATCATTTGCCCAGGAATCTGGTGAACTCTGATGGCGAGACAAGAAAATTGTAAATCAAATATTTCCTGTAATTTGTAATAGATTAAACAAACTAAAATACTGTCTATCCCTCAGTACCCTGGCTGGACTAGCAGTCCTCTTCCTTTTGGCCGGGCTGGACTGGTCGTCTGTCTGGTCAGAGAGCATATGAGAAGGAAGAGACTGGCCTGGGATTTGGGACTGTGCTTCATTGCTCTGATGAGCTTTGCAGGTGGTCTGCTAAAGGCAACAGATATAGAATTGCAGCTAGGACAATTGCACAAACATTTCACTAAATTAACCCAAATCTTTTTTCTTTTTTTTTGCACCACTGAAGCTTTGGTATTGATTATTGTCAGACAGTGTCATACCACTCCCTAAGACAATAAGCAAAAAGGCAGACAAGAGAAAGTTTATGCCATCTTTCTCACTCTCAATTATATCAGATAAATATTTGACATATGTAAAGAATTAGAAGATTTAAATGGTTCCCCAAAATTAGTGACAAATATGTTGAAACAAAGGATGATGTGTGCTGATGAGTGCTATGGTCTAATGAACTAGAGGAAATAACTTTAAACCTTAGCAGTTTAAGATTATTCTCCAGAATCAATGTTAACAACAACATTGTTCTGCATGATTGGAAATTAAGGACCTTTTAGTGGTACTTAATCATGAAGTCAGGCCGTACCACACATTTTGATGTTTCATTAAAGGAATGTTACAGGTTCAATACAAGTTAAGCTCAATGACTGCATATGTGGAGATTAAGAAAAAAAATATTTTTTACATCTCATTGGGCATTATAAACATTATGAGTGTCTGTTGATCCAACAACTGTCTCACATGTACAGTCACACACTACCGTTCAAAAGTTTGTGGTCAGTACGATTTTTGTCTCTTTAATGTAAAAACAGTAATATTGTCAAATATTGTTACAATTTAAAGAACTATTTTTCTTTTTATTATATTAAATGTAATTTATCACTAATGGACAAGCTGAATTTTCAGCATCCATTACTCCAGTCTTCAGAGTCACATGATCGGAATCATTTTAATATGCTCAATAAACATTCGTGATTATTATCAATGTTGAAAATGGTTGTGCTGCTTAATATTTTTTTCATGATTCTTTGATGAATAGAAAGCTTAAAAAGGGATTTTTATCTGAAATATAAAACTTTTGTAAAACTATAAGCATCTTTACTGTCACTTTTGACCAATTCAATGCATCCTTGGTGAATGAAAGAAGGCCTATTACTTAAAAAAAAAATTCTTACAAATCCCAAACATTTGTACGGTAGAGTAAATAAGTTGAAATTGTTTTCTGTGGTAAACAATGCCATAAATGAGATCAAGCTCAACCTGTACTGAACCGAAAATATTCCTTTTAAAACGGCACAATATCCAAGCTACCACTACCAACATTTTTTTCAAAAGTTTTATAAGTCTAAGCCATTATAGGTCTAAGCCATTCTTACTGGCTTGTCTAGCTGATCTGTTCTCACCTGTTGTGTTGTGTTGAGCGCTCCCTGTCTGGAGGTGAGCTCTGCTGGGATTGGTAGGCTCCACGCCTCCTCAATACTAGGGAGCATTTTACTTTTACTTGGTAAACTACTTTGCTGAAGATTACACAACTGAGCCTAGAAAAAGATTGCGCAGAAAACATGTTCAATGTCGGATTCGGCTAAGCTTGAGTCAATGCAATGGTGGTATGCATCAAATCACAGATGAAAATGACACTCATTTCATTCTCAGTGTATAGTATGTCAGACACGGGGACGTGATTCAAATCAAACAAGGAACTTAAAAAAAAACGAACAATGTACACAATCTGTTTCCAAAAAGAAAATAGTAACACAATGACAGGCACATTAAAATGAAACATGTACACTTCCTCTCCTGATAATGTCACGTGCGAGCACTCTCTCTACCTGGAGGCATTTAATGCGAGCGGTTAAAGCTGGGATGTTACTGCAGGACTTGCTGCATGTGGCATTGATGTAGCACTTTATGGCATCCTGCGGCTGGTTGCAGGACTCGTACAGCGTGCCCAGGTCCATCCAGGCGGCCGCATGGCTGTGGTCCAGCTGCACTGCACAGATGTATGCCTGCAGTGCGTCCATCGGCTGGTTCTGCTGCTGGTACAACACACTGCAGCACAGCAGAGAGGAGGGGTCAAAGAGGAAGAAGAAAACAAACAGTCGGTTCCTAACTAGCTGCCACATGATAATTAGCAACAGATAATATCTCTCTCATGAGCTTTTGCAGCATTTACCTAATAAACAATGTTCATTAAGCACTTACCCAATTGAGCACCATGTATCTGCACTGGCCTCAGACTTATCAATAGACTGTCGGTAAGATATGAAGGCATCTTGGACCTTCCCAATACTTGAGTAGCACCTGCATTACAAGCATAAATAAATCAAATCCTGACACTTTAAAGCACATGAGGTGTAGAGCATACATTTGAGATAATTACTTGTAAATGTTTACTAAACTAATATTCAGATTAATGCATTGTTATAAAAAATATAATAAAATTATACATGCACACACACATACACAAAAATCATTAAAACTGATATGTGTTAATTTAAATCAGACATAACACTACTACAAGAGGTAAAAAAAATAGCCTACCTGCCCAGGAAGTACCAAGTCTGTCCCGAACTGGGGTCTGCTTCTAGGGACTTCTGCAGACACTGAATAGCATAGCTGTTTTTGTTGGCTTTATCTCCCAACTGTTCGACTGTGTGATGCATCCAGCCTGTGGAAGCGATGGGAAACATGAGAATTAAATCAAAAACTGCATTCTCAACAAAACAACTGGAACACCATCAATAACCAAACACTCTCTTCCTCAACACTAAGCCATGGTGTGGGCTGTGGAGGCTGTTACGCTTATAAAGGAGCAAAAGGTTTGTCCTTGTTGTATTCAGGGTAGGGTGGGGAGATGAGGTTGAGCTGGTGGAATTGGCAGCTGGGGGGTTCTACTACAACCAGCAGCTTCAAAAGGTCCCAGCAGATATGGCTCTGTCCAAACAGCCCCTCTCCTCTCAATTCCCACCCAGACAGAGGTTGTTAAGGAGAATGAGACCGTGTGCAGACAAAGAACTTCCCCCATGTGGCCTGGCTTCTCCTAGGCACTGATCCCAGCCGAGCTTTTAACACCTGTGGCAAGCGCCTGCACCCGGGACACGTTACTACAGCAACCAGACCATTGCAGGGGCAACGTGGCAATGGTTTTATGGCAGCTGTTTTTTGCTTTCTTTTTGTACAGATAAAAGAAAGCAGCATGGAGTGACAAGGAGCTGGTGTTTAAGGATTCACAACTCGCCACTGCACCAATTATTAAAATTATTATTCCATTACTTATATATGCTTTCTACCCAAAGCACCTTACAGATAGTCCGATCCTGGAGCGCTTTGCTCATTGGTGCCAGTTTCCAGTTTACGGAATGGCCTTAAGCTCAGATTTCTAACCACACAACAGCATCCCAAAAGCAATTTGTGCATTTAACATTAGCACTTGCATCTGGCAAATTTGCATGCCCTGGAGAACTGGGACGTATTTGAGAAAATCTGGACAGTACACTTGGGGATGGTGTTGTTGAGAACGCCACAAACATATTTTGGGGAGACAGCATGATGCAATACCTTAGTGTGGATTGTCTGAACACTAATGTATTAATACATACAATTATCTAAACTGAAAGATTATTAAAAAACCTGACATATACTTACTACGGTTTTACAATTATTTCAAAATATGCCACATTAAACATCTTCAGAATCGTGGTTGCAGAATTTCACAAACAACTGTGCAGAATTCCAAACATTCAAATGCCAGTCATTTACATACTTTGACACATCCCCTGCCCTCTTACATACTACTTTTTCCTTACACTTTTGCCCAATTGTGTTTAACATTACTAACAAGACTGTCTTGTTTTTACCATTTCAAGACATCTTTTGTATACAAAATATGTGCAGAGAGTGTGCAGATTTCATTCTTTGACTAGACTGAAAATCACAGCAAACATAAACACATTTTGACAAATGAAAATAACAGCAGTTTGTGATTACCGAATAGGGACTTTTTAAAATAATTTTATAAACACTGCACTCTAGAGTAATTTCCAGTTGATTAAATATTTAACAGCAGAGCATAACTAGAAAAATATTTGATGACAGAAATAATGACTTTTCCATGACTTTAATATTTTATTATCTTACATAACTTTTCCAGGAATGCTAATCTCAAATTCCCTAATATTCACAGGTACTCCATTACTGTGGGAAGCCTGTAAAGCAGGAAGCATGTAAAGTACACTCACCTAATTGTTGGAGCGTAGTTGCCTTCACCTGTGCAGGGAGATTCTCTGTTTGTAACAGACTCTCGTAAGCTTCCTTTGCGATGCGGTATTTCTTCTGCAGACAAACAGAGAGAGGAGTGATGTTTAAGCAGACAAAAAGGGTCAGAGCTTTTATGGCCCCTCTGGTCTAACACAAAGGGCCTCGTCAGACTGACCACAAATGTATGGTCTCAGGAAGAGATGAAACACACTGGACACTGACCAGGCCAGACACAGAGACACAGGGACGCAGGAGACGACAGAAACACCCAGACAGACTAGGGGGAGGGTCAATCCAGGCCAGACTAGACTTAACAAGTCTGACAAACACAGACATGCTCTGTATCAGTGTAACTTGAGAAGCCCTCTCAGAATAAGTGTTTGTTTTTCTTAGCGACCTTGACACAGATCTTTGTTGGAGCTGATGGCTGCCCACCATAGCTGACCAACCTGAGCAACCCGACTCCAAACACACATGGGTCTAACAACATGAAAGCAATCTCATCTGTGTGTGGTGGACAATAAAATCAACCCATTGTAAAACATAGGTGTTGGTTGGCTGGTTAGTGTAGGAGTCATTGCTTATAGCAAAGTTTTAAAATCAGTAAGAGATTAAATTGAATATAAGACCAGGTGGATAAGAACTATCCTGCATAGAAAGGACTAACTGAGTGACAAGAGTCTATCACTCATAACAGAGACCAATAATTTGAAGCCAAAATGGGAGGGCAGTGTGGGGACTGGTTGGCTGTACACACAAACCATCAAGGATGCACCCTAAAAGCAAATCCATCAATCATGAGTGTTTGCAGCAGCACTAAACTGTGAGCAAAAGAAAACCCCAGGTCCTAAAACACTGTCCTGTCACCTCTATGGCCTGCTTCCTTTACAAGCAGTTATCTACAACGCCTATAGACCACAACAGTGGGGTGCTGGAAGTTTTAAAAATCATATTTAATTGCCAAGTTCCAAGTGAAGTAGAAGTCACAAGGTTTACTAATCAGAGAAGCCGATTTTAGCATAAAAAAGTGATAACAGCAAGTACAGGACTGTGGTGAGTTTGTAATGTCATGTAGTGTTTTCTGAAACAAACACACAACTCGCAACATCTGATTTGGTGTTTTGAGTTATCAAAGTTGAGTTCAAGTTTTTATTAAAAACATGAAGATTCCCTTGGGGATTAAATTATTACAATATATAGGCCTAAGTGGTTCTCAACCATGGGGCTGTGGATTACTTAAAATATATTACATAAGGGCTGGGATAATAACATTATTTTAATATTGTTTGCATTGAAGAACATAAGATTATTTAAACATCTGGAATCATAAATAGAATCGTGATTAATTGAATACATCAATACACCGTTTTTGTTAATAAAAAAAAAGTTTGAATATAATTGTAATGATTTTTCTTTCAAAATGTTGTCATCTAAATACTTGATGCCACAGACTGAACCCTCTGTCTATCCCTCAAAGCCTTGCCCTAATTTCCTTCAAATTAAATATGGCATCTCCTCTGACTAAGGTCTATGGATGGGAAATTACTTCAGAAACCAAGGTCTCAGTCAGAGCAAAGTCACTGCTGCAGTCTTTATCATACAGGACATATAGAACATTATACCCCCAAACATGAGTATCAGTGAAACACTGCAACTTATGATAAAACATTACAAAAAGGGGAACACTCACCTGAATTTCATATACATGAGCGATGTGGAACTGAACTGTGGAGACAAAAAGAGGAAGTGATCAATACTGGAAATCCTTTTTTGCATCCAAATCTGATATGAGGTCAAAAATAAAACCAGCGTTCTTTGTCTTCACTGTTTCAGCTTGAGCGTTAATAAGCTTATGGGTGTACAGACACCGGGAAGGAAGAATATTAGCTTGCCCTTTGTGCACTTCAAGCATGTCATTACTGCCCGTATGCAAGGCAACACACGGCTCAATTTAGTCATGCAGTTTCCCTGGCAACTGGAGTCTCAGGCAGAATGGAGATGGTGAGAGGAAAAATCTAATTGAGGAAAGACTCAGCAAAGACGTGCTAACCTTTTTCCTTTGAAATCCTCTATCAAGGCGACAACACTGTCTTTAATGCTAAAAAAATCCCTCATGCATAATGTGACAATGCAATTAGCAAATAAAAAGAAATTTACTAAAAATGAACATGCTTAGAATGGTACTTACTTTCAGCTTTGGACAAAGTGCAGGGTGTGGAGTCAATCAATGCCAGCTGAAAATGCTGCAAGAAAAGGTGAAGTTTGATTAGACTGGATATAGTTAGTAACACTTATAGACATTGGGTATTTTTACAGTCTGAATTGTCATTCTGAAGTCCAACTGTTAGATATGCCCATATGATTTTTTTATATCCAAAAACAATACCAACATAACAATCCATCCCATAAAGAATAAAAAGAAATTGGCTACAATGAAAGTGCTGTTTCTGCAGACAATGAGTCCAAAAATAAGTTTTCTACCTCTGATAGTATGGAAAGAGCCGTATGGGAATAACACCACAAACCTCCATTGTTATAATGCCATCAAAAACAGATTTGACTAAATTCAGCTACATCATAATAAAATGTAATAATGAAGGAGAGACAGAAAGTCAGGGCAAGCATCGATCACCGTTTTCCCAAAACAACCACAATCACAATTCCATCCATCAAACTATCCCATGACTCCACATCTAGTGAGACAGTGATCATTGGACATTTGAATGTTGGCCATAAACTTATGAACCCCAGCTGTTTTAAATAACTGCAGTTTTTTTTTTTTAACTATTGAGAAACTGCCTCAGTACTATGTATTCACCAGCTGCCAAGGTTCCATTCATTCTATGGGTGAATCTTACAAAACCGGTTACTATTACCAGGCTTTCTTCAGTACTGGTAGTACTAAGCACCGGGTCAATCCAGAACACGCAAATAGGCGTATTTGTGCGAGCGCTCTGTGAAGTGCATTAACGGTTTTAGCATCATGTAGCCAATCACAAACATGTTTGAGCGTGCGTTTTGAGTTTTAGTCAGAATACGTTCAAAACACCACAGTTTGTGTGTGAGTGAGTTCTGCATGCTCACAACCAAGTATAAACAGGACATAAAAGAACAATTGTACAGTATAGACAGTTATTTTATTTTACGGGAATTGCTAATTCAGCGAGCTTGTGCTTTTTGCTTGGTTTCTGACTGACAACCATATTAAAACGCAGGCCTAGATCTATGCATTAAGTCTCGCAGTGCTATAGACCTGCCACGTCCCGTTACCTGTAATGCACTTCATTGTTTTTCATTTTATTACTAACTTTTTATTTGATCTTTTTAATGCAATGTTCATTTAATTGAGGTTTCAATATATTATTAACTTATACTTTTAATAGCATTAATAATTAACTAATTTAATTTATTTAATATCATTTAAAAATGAACTAATTTATTTTATTTAAAAGAATATTTAAATAAATATATTAAATATATATATATATATATATATTTGTATATATATGTGTATATATATATATGTGAAGACTTCAGCTGACAAATCTAAGTCCATCTAACATTTTTCTTTTAAATTAGCATTTTTTTCAGGCTCCTATGTTTAGATTCAGTAATTTCACTTTAAAAGGTTATTAGTCAGTTACTGAAACACCTTATTTTTTAAAAAATGTCACTTTTCCACTAGTCAATTCATTGGCATTTAAAAAATTTGATTGTCTTGTTCATGTGTGCTTTTTTTTTTTTGCAAATAGCTTTAGATCTGTTCTCTAATGTAGGTTATGGCTGTTTCTGTCAGAGTTACAGCAGCACACGAAACGCTGGTGTGTTTAGATACTACTCACAAAATCATGTCATTACCACTGTAACGCTTTTCTTTGGCCTTAAAACGGGCAGAAATATGAGGTTGATGATGTTTCCTGTTGACAGTGACTGAAACTACCACAGGCTCATCCATTTTATCATACTCCTCTCCATCTTTAGTAACAAATCTCTTTAAACAGACTTTCAGCCAGGCAATTGAAAGCGAGCTCATATAAACACTAGGGCTGGATCCAAATATTCGTTCGGTGGATTGGTATAGGTGGATTGGATTGCTAGAGCGCAGAACAGCGGAGTCTGTATGGACAGAAGTGCATGCCTGAGCTTGTATTTTGGGTTAAGCTGCGTTGCTTTGACATTGTGGAAAATAGAATAATAGAAACAAAATGTATTAAGCTTTTTAGCCGTTATTATCAATCTAAATTAATCTCGTTTTTCTTTATTTAAATCTACCCTTTACTGTGTCAGTAATTTGTTAGTCAGAAAAATATTAGACTATCTTATTAAAAGTATTGCTTAAGTTAACAGACCTGTGTGTGTGTGTTACGTGTGAGTGTATTTACTTTGTGTTGTTCATGGGGAAGATGTGTTTAATATCACTAGTGCAGTGTCCGTTCTCGGAGCATATAAGCCCTGCCCGTGTGAGGTGCGCCGTTTCCCGCTCACGTTGTTCTGTAGTTTATTAAAAGTTTATTCATTCTGAACGTGTCGCGTGTCTATCTATATTGCACCAAATGCAACACTGCACTCCCGTCGATTGGATGAACGGTTCTCGAAATAATCAAAATGCAAACTGACAGACAGACACATAGAGAATACTGCCTTTATTAGAGAGAAGAATATGTTCAGCCCCCTCTCTCCGAAGCATTAAAGCTCAAAAAATGGTATTTGGACCAGCCCTAATAAACACCATTATTAATCTTTAAAATCATGATTTGCTTTGCGTCTTCTGATTGGTTCTGAGAACTCTGAGGCTTTTGCTGGCAAAGGGAAGTGGTGTTTAGAGGTTTCTGCCAACGAACCAGTATTTCTGATTGGGCTGAGGCTGGGATTTAGGGAACTAACAACAAACAATACTTGTACAGCATTTAATCATTTTAGTTAAAAAATATTTTAACATTTACTAATAAATTTAGATCAAAAGGTGCATCTATTAACATTAGTTAATGCACTGTGAATTTTTTTATAAACAAACATTAAAAGTTAACAAATGCTGTAAAAAATGTATTGCTCATTGTTAGTTCATGTTAATGCATTAACTAATGTTAACAAATGAGACCATATTGTGAAGCGTTACCATAATTTTATGTATACAATAATATAATTGTACTGTTTTTAATTTATGCTTATTGCCATTTTTAATATTACAATATTTTTACAGTACTATTGAAAATAGAAAAACGCATGATGCATTACGGTAATGAGAAAATTGGGGAAATGGTTGCCATTATTATACTGCTATTATTTTATAGGTCTACTCATACATAGCTACCAAATTATTCTGACTCAAGAGAGGAAACAGCAAGGTCAAGAGGAAGTGATCTTGTAGTGAGAGATGCTACTGCTGTATATTAAGATGGGCACAGGGCATAGAGAAACCCTCTGTGAGCAGCATGATCACAACACTAATCACGAACCCTTTGACATGAAGAACTAGCAGCTGCTCAGGTTACCAAGAAACCAGCCCAAAAGCACAGCCTCTGCTCCTTATTAAATAAAGCACTGAAACCTGTCCTAGCACAGAGGAACCCATCCACCTGCATATTCACAACTGAGGAAAGTGGCCATGCATTACAATGTCCTAAATCTCATGTCCAGCGTACAGACCTCAAAGACAGGTTACAAAAGGACTTAAGACTTCCAACACTCCACATTTACAGCCTGCCTGTCCAGCATAAAACAATCACTGGAGTCAGATTAACATACAATAATCAGAGACACCAAATTCATATTTTAGATTAATAGAAAAATAAAATGGTGCAACCAAGAGAGAATTTTCCATTCAAATTACCATTCAAAGTAAAGCATTTAACAATCTTAGGACTTACATGCCAACGAATCATCACTGCTGTCAGTCGAAACAAGGAAATCATACAAACACACACCTATCTGCTTCATACAGACATCCTCCAGCAAACAAAAACATGGATTACTGACCATAGCAAGCCCTTTGTGCTGAGCTGGTCTCCATTGACCAACTGCTTCCTACACGTTTGCTCTCTCTCTCTTTCTCTCTTTCTCTCTCTCTCTCTCTATGGCTCTCGACTGGCAAGTAGATAATGCAGCAGGATTACCAGTGTGTGTCTCTCTCTAATACTGATTACTATTCAAGAGAGCAGCGGCAGCAGCTGAGAGATGACACGCTGCTCTCTCCTGCCGTAAGCTTTCGCTCTCTGCAGGAAATCGGAACAGAGGGACAGGAGTGAATGAGGAAAAAACAAGATGAAAAGACAGAAGAGGAGGCAGACTGTTCAGTGCATCACATCAGCAGGCATTAAAACAGTTCTATGGAACCAACATGGACAAGTTCTTTATTTAAAAAATAAATAAAAAGCCACTCAAAGCATCTTAACACAGTTAATGTCGAGAAACAGTGAAACAACAGCAACCCATGCTGCAGCGGCCTATGTCTAAACAGACAGTATAAAATTAATTAATTAATAAAACAAGTGTTAAAAAGTCTGAGGTTAGTAAGATTTTTTTTTTTTTTTTTTACGAAAATACCTTAATTTAGCAATGGATGCATGAAATTGATCAAATGTGACCGTAAATAGAGTGATAATGTTACAAAAGACTATTGCTGTTCTTTATAGCCATCAAAACTTTATAGTCATCAAAAATGTATCACTGTTTCCACAAAAATATTAAGCAACACAACTGATTTTAACATTGATAATACCAAAAGATGATTCTTGAGCACCAAATCAGCATATTAGAACGATTCCTGACTGGAGTAATGATGGCAAATTTCATTTCAGCTTTGCTATCACAGAAATAAATTACATTTAAAAAAAATTATGAACAGTTATTTTAAGTTATTACATAATATTTTTACTATATTTTTGATCAAATAAATGCAGCATTGGTAAGCATAAGGGACATCTTTCAACAAAAAAAAAAAATCTTCCAGACCCCACATTTTTTCCACCAAACCCCTTTAAAAGGATACAAGTAAAGCTCCTATTAACTGGAATTGTGAAAGATTGAAATCTAAATAGCTTTTTAGGGTTGTCTAGTTAGTTAGTGAGCATACTTGATCTACTTGAATTATCAAATCATCAAAAAGATGACTGGCTCTTTTAACTTTAAGGCAGAAATTCTTACAGCAGCCATTTAGTGTTATGAATTCTCCCCATTAATATTTCTAAACAGATCCTCTCCATTATGCAGAAGCTGCAGTAAGACAACTTCAGCCATGATGATTGAATAAGTTCAGAATGAAATAACACTAGGGATAATCAAGTATAGAAATTTGAGCTGATCATCATATTTATGCTACAGCAGATAAACAATTTTAGTTATGGCCAACATAAAGGTTAAGATTTTATAAATAATAAGCCTAATATCATTTGCTTCTAATATTAGCTAATACTAAAACAACAGACAAAAACACAGATATACTGCACATGTATATAGCTCAAACAGTAGAGCGTTGGCGCTTGCAAAGCCAAGGTCATGGGCTCGATTCCCAGGGAAAGCAAGAACAGATAAGAATGTAAATGTGTACCTTGAAATGCAAAGGAAGTCGCTTTGGATAAAAGCGTCAGCCAAATGCATAAATGTAAATGTAAATGACCACACATTGACTACAATCCTGAACAGTGATCAAACTTTTAAATGCTGATAAATGATATCAGTCCATCGCTGTCAATGCAATGTCAAAAGGGATGACACTGCAATAAAAAAAGCATGGTGTTTTTGCAAAAGATTTATGACGCATAACGCTACAGATACAATGCTTTAAAACGCAGGCGTAATCCTTATGGTAGACACTTACCGGAGAGTTATGCTCAAGGAGTGCAGGGCCGCACGGGTGCATAAAGAGAGCACCGCTGCCTGCCCTCAGAGCTGCCGCTTTGTTCCCGTAAGTGGGATACATAGGGAGCAGGAGAGCATTCAGTCCCTGCCACCCCTTCCCCAGAGCAGAGGGAAGACTTATTAGCACTCACTCACTTACTCTGACTTACAATTAGGGCTGGGCGATATATCACATGACATTGTTAGGCGCATCTTGTCAGTAAAGCCGGTTCCTTGATTAGTAGTAAATCGCCATCACCTGCTTTCAGATGGAGCGGCATTCACTACAAAGATCCGTAGTTAACTGACAAGCTGAGCCATATCGCATTAATTATCACAGGCGATACGTCCGCGATATTAATGCGATATGGCTCAGCTTGTCAGTTAACTACAGCTCTTTGTTGTAAATGCCGCTCCATCTGAAAGCAGGTGATGGCGATTTACTACTAATCAAGGAACCGGCTTTACTGACGAGATGCGCCTAACAATGTCATGCGATATATCGCCCAGCCCTACTTACAATACCCTGAAGAGTAAGAGATGGTTGAGGATGTCCAATGCATTGCATTCCACACCTTCAGACTCTGCAGTTCAATCTAAGAACCTCTCAGGAAGAGACTGTCTGACTGACAAGTAAAAACCACAATCAGTCGATTTCCGCAATGTTTACAGTTATGTCTGATAGAAGATTCAATGTCATAAACCTCATGAACTTGACAAATCAGTCAGCACACAATAATATCAAAAATCATCACAGATGGCTTGCATTCTCCATTTCTAATAGCACTGAAGGCTCAAGAGTTCTTGTTGGTGTCCTTAAGACCATGGAGTGGGATGAGGAGAGGTTGGGAACAAGGGAAACATATTTGAAAAAAAGGAAGTCAATAAGCTCAAAAATCAAATCCTCTGCACAGAGGTTGTCTTCCCTTTAGCCCAGATGGCTACTCAGCATGCACACACACTAGAAGAGCATGTTGAGAGGGAAAGGAAGGAAGAAAAAAAAGACAGAAAATTTTGCACTCTGCCCTGCCCTTGGTGGTGACAATAAAAGGAGAGAGATTCATAAAAGAACAATAAAATTGTTCAAAAACAAAACCAAAAAAAAAGCAATAAAACACAAATAAGTAAAAAGACTATGCCAGTGTATTTACAGTTTAGACTGTGAAGCTGAAGAAAATCACATAACGTAGGTAAAGACTCACTGGTGACTCAGTGACCTACAAAACAGTTACAGTCTGCCAAAAACAGCCTGCAGCATTATAATCCCTGACCAGAGTAGAAGCCAAGAGACTGGAAGAGCTAATTAGAAGCCTGTATAAACTTTATATATAAACTTTTTTCATGCTCATCGATAGAGCTGCCCCCTAATAGTAAACAAATTGTCAAGTCGACTTGAAGAGGCCTAGTTGACCAAAAATTGTATTAGTCGGTTAATCGAATAAAAAAAAAAACTCATGACAAAGTCACGCAGTCCGTGAGGGACAGATCGTTAACGGCGGGTCCTTGTGGTAATTACAGTATGTCGGGCAGGAAATCCAAACATTTGCCAATCATCCATCGACCATAAGTATGGCTTATCATTTGAAACATGCAAGTGCAACTTTACATGGCTTCTCGTTCTCACATTAACCTAGATAAATGTACGCTGTTATTATGCACATATCCAAGTGTTTCTGCGGAGTGTGAAAGCTATTAGCAAGCTTATTGCATGCCATGTAGGTGCTGGCACGATCACTTGCACTTAACTAAAAATACTGTCATTTTTGGTCTTACATCAAGAGAAGCCTAATAAATCATTCAAATCTGACTAATTTTATTTGTGTGCACTCACAATAACTAAACATTGTGCTTTTGTAAAATAAAGAAAACAATCAGGATGCGCTTTCTGCAGTCTCGGTCTCCGTGAACTTGAGCGGGTCAAAAAATACACAAAACTCAGCGTGAACTTTCCTCACAGACATGAGAAATACATCTATCGAAAGCTTGAAATGTGCATTTTTAAACGAACCGATTCAAACGGAAAACAAATATTCTCAGATTATGCTATGAAACGTGTATATAGGTGTGTGCAGTATTCTGCGGAGATGACTAGTCAGCATCGCCAACTTCATGCAGCCGAAAACACAGAAAACACTGGTTTATCAATAAATTATTAAAATCTTCAGTATCCATGCTGTTTTTTCACGACACATTCATAATCATTACTTTTGCCGATGTGCTGTGGCAAGCTTTATGTGTGCGCTTAAGGGCTGATTAGGCTATGTATAGGCAATTAAAGGCTCATTATCATGATTTGGCTAAATAACATACATGTGCGATTAGTCAATTAATCCCTTAAATGAATGACTAAAAGTCAACTAGAAATTATTTTAGATGAGGGCAGCCCTACTCCGCTCAAATAACGCACAGACATGAAATTTCTAACACACTGATCCGCTCCCTGCTACGCTCTGCTCACATGCTCTGATAATAATAGCTTTGTAGGACATCATTATTTGGATAATTGGTCAAAAAATAAAATCTGATTCTGTTGCAAAGAACTGAATAAAGAATAATACATTGATATATATAATATATAATATATTTTCTGTCCAATTTTAGTGTGTTACTTTCGATAAAAGTGTGGTTATCTTAATTTATTTTTCTAAATTCAGAATCATTAAAATGATTGAATTTAATTTTAAAGTTGACAACAACAGATTTATAAACGATTCTCATATGAATGTTGAGTTCCCAAATGCAAATGATAAGATACTCAAACACAGCACTTGCAGAATAGCATTTATTCTGAATCGAAACTGAAAACACTGCTGTTACAGTACTCAGAAACATGCAGCACATCAGACAAGACATTTACATAATTACGTTAGAACAGTTGCCATGTGATGAGCGCACTGAGCCGTATCACATTCTCACCACCAAGCATTGTCAAATTTCATAAAAAAAAAAAAAGAAGTTACCGGGCAACTGTGAATTAACCGTTTCAACTCTCATTTGATGCTTTGAACCATGGCTAACATACTAAGGGTGTCCCGCAGATGGTTAGATCCCACCATGAGTTAGTGCAGTGCTGTTAGAAGCAATCCATGCATGAAATAAATGTATTAGAAAATGTAACATTTTGCAGCTTATTTAGTAATTGTTTAAGGCCATTTTGCGATTTCAAACATTGTACAGTAACCTGCACTCCTCCCCCAACCAAAAGAGATTCTCTTTCTCTGAAATACGCAGCTCTCATGGGTCATAATTTTCAGGGTGGAAAACTGTAATCTGTATAAATACGGAAAATCACATCTCTGCCAGAATTATAAAATGTATACATATTTAGAGACTGTAGCTTTAGCTCCAACAGTAGAGCACGGTGCTAGAGACGCCAAGGTCACGGTTCGATTCCCAGGGAATGTAATTGATAAAATGTAAATAAAGTTGCTTTGGATAAAAGTGTCTGCAAAATGCATAAATATAATATAGAGAGGGATACAGAGCTGTTAATAGACATACCTTGAGGCTTGACTCATAGTTTGTGTTGACTTTAAACATCAGGCCGAGTCGTAGATGGATCTCCTTGGCTCTTGAGAAGCTGGGGTCAATGTAAAGCACCTCCTGAAATGCCTTTATTGCCCTGCGAAAGACAAAAACAACAAAAGAAACCTTAAGGAAGGTCCTTAAATTTGTTCATGTATACAATGTGAATTAAAATGTGAAATGAATGCATAAAAAGCAGCGAAAAGCTAAATTAAATGGTCCATGTGCTTTAAAAAGAAAAGCTAGCAGCAGAAGCATCATTGCCATGGAAAGGCTAGTGAAACATTTGCGCCGCATGGTTGACCCTGTTGTAACCCATCTCCCTCTATAATAGAGACAATATTGTGTGTAAAATATATCACAGTATTATCTTATTTATTGAACTGTTGTATAAAACCAATATCCCATTTGCACTCGTGCTATTCGATACAAAAACAACACTCGTGTGATATTGTAGTTGCTGCTTGTGTGATATTGCTTAACTATATCATAGGCTTGCTGCGATAATCGATGTTACACAGCGTTCAGCC
Source organism: Squalius cephalus (assembly GCF_949319135.1). Classification (NCBI taxonomy): domain Eukaryota; kingdom Metazoa; phylum Chordata; class Actinopteri; order Cypriniformes; family Leuciscidae; genus Squalius; species Squalius cephalus. The sequence goes on from NC_137130.1 coordinate 13,289,259, forward strand.
GCACAGGCGCACACCTATTACATCACTTGCCCACCGTGGCACCGTTTAGATTTTTTTTATAGCAATGAAAATCATTTAGATCAGTTACAGAACAGACACTACAATTAATATATATATGCATGTATGACATTCAAATTTATAATAGCCAGAGTGCCACACACACAGTGAACCATAACACATGATCTCCACCTCTGACAGATATTGCAGCACGTGGTCGGCTCACAGCAGTGGGCTTTGCTTGCTTATACAGTATCTGCTCAGACAAACAGAGGGTGTTTTTACTGAACCACAGCCCAATGAACTCAATGGCCCCAATCCCCCCTCCTCTCTGCAGAGCACTGCAGTACGAGAGAGCCCTGCTGCAAGACAGAACGAAAGCTTTATCATTTCTTTATTCCCTCTTTATTGCTCGAACATGAGCTGCAGCTATATGAGACTATCTGGCAAGCAATCAAAAATATCACTAAATATGAAATTCAAGTGTCAATTAGATCAATTAGTATGTCTGGCTTCATAAAACGAAATACTAAAAACAAGCCAATCTGGGCCCATCGTTTATCGATATAAAACTGATAGGTTTGTTATTTCAAACTGTAAAAAAGCTTTTTTTGTGTGTGTACTGGAGAAAGTTCTGCTAGCATTCAATTTCAGCTCAGTGGAAAGAACCCACAGAAATCTGCCATTATAAATGGCCATATTTGCATATGGGCAATTCGTTTTGGACAATTTTTACTGAAACAATCACATGAACTGTAAATACCATGTGATTGAGCAATGACATGAATTGCAATTCATTTTAAATCGCCATTTCATGCATTTAAGAAGCCATTAAAAAAGTCAGGCACTGCTAAAATAATAGCATAAATTGCTTGCAAAACATTTAACATTGTTTTTAGAATGCCCAGCTATTTGTGATTGGCCTTCAATAGGGAAAGATATTAGGGGCTTAACAAGGGCTATTACAGCACAAATCTTGACTCCTTGTTCAGTATGTACCTGAATATTTAAGCATTTGTACTGAACTAGCCATAAACTAAAAGCAAAACTAGTTTCATTGTTTCACATAGTCATGCACCGACATGAAAATTCTGGGTCGAAACAAAATTCAGGATGCCCTTGGCCAAAAACCAAAAACGATTTTTTTTAATACTTATTTTAAATTATATATTTTTGTATAATTGCATTAATATTAGAGTTTAATTCACTTAAATTTAAAATTTCAGAAAGAAAAAAAAAAGTTTATTTGTTAGCCTAATCAATTAATGAAATCAAATTTAATCAACACTCAAATAAACAGATTAAAAAAATATATACAAAAATAAACAAAAAATAAAATTGAACATACGGCAGTTTTTATATCAACTTTTTAATAATAGAATTATGTATACAACGGATTGCAGTGGATTCATGATCCGTATGGACCAAGCCCCACACTTCGGCACGCATGTGATTCTCGGATTAATTGCTTGCTAAGTTTAACCATTATAGAGTGAAAGCTTACTATTTGCACAAGTTTCATCTTGCCAATTTACACATTCAATTTTGAACCATTCAAGTGCAAGAAGAGGCGATAGAGAACTCTATTCGGCACCCACGTGCTGTTATCTGTGCACAGCTGCGCGCACACAGAGAGAGGCGTGTTTTAAAGAGTATGAAAACACCTAATTGATTCTTCTTTTGCGTCTCCTTGTGCTTGAACGGACACACACACGAAACCATGTTAAAATACCAGTCTCAGCAAGTATTCTCGTAATCACAGTCGGTTATGTATTAAATGAATGCAAACAGTTGAGAAAGAAATCGAATGTGTATCTATATCAGGGTTCACCAATCTCGGTCCTGGAGGGCCGCTGTCCCTGCAGAGTTTAGCTCCAACCAGCTCCAACACACCTGTTTGAAATTTCTAGTATGCCTAGTGAGACCTTGATTAGCTGGTTCAGGTGTGTTTAATTGGGGTTGGAGCTAAACTCTGCAGGACAGCGGCCCTCCAGGACCGAGATTGGTGAACCCTGATCTATATATATATATATATATATATATATATATATATATATATATATAAAATTATCATTATATATCTTTGCGTGGTATTGCGCTGATCTTTTTATATTGGTCTTAAAGTGACAGCAAGCAACCTATAAATGCCTACTGTTCTTATTACTGACTGTTCACTTGTCTTTGATATTTTGTTTACTTTATTGTGGGCTATAAGTAAATGAAATGAAAAGCAAAGTATACTTAGCAAAATGCTGCTTTCTAGAGTTATTTTTTTTAGCCAACTAACAAGATATGGACATATATGCTGTCACGCTCTTTGAATTTATCTATAAATATATATGCTATGTGTACTGTGCTAGACTAACTGGGACTGGTCAAAGCACTTGCATATTGTTGCCCTATTGTTGGTTTGAATTGTTCTCCTCATTTGTAGGTCGCTTTGGATAAAAGTGTCTGCTAAATGATTAAATGTAAATTTGAACCAAAGGGCAGATTCCTGCAGGGATCACCCCGCAGCCCTCCTCCCATGCCCATCTGCAACACAAGCAACATGCCAGGGGCACTGCCACTACACGCAGACGCCAGTAACCCGCGTCTCCAGAGCTAAACCCCACGCTTAATATATCCCCTGTGATAAAGATAAGACAAACACAATGGATTTGAACGTAGTTTGATGCCAATAGCCGGGGCACCATGTGAGCCATCGCTAAACTAATGTTAGCTTTACATTTGGCTTCTCAGAAAAGCGCCGATCTGATTGGAATGCTAAAAGATGAAAGGGTCTGCGCATAGCAAAGCTGTGGTGGGGTTTCCAGTTAAATTAATTAGAGACCCTGATATGCTGTCCTGTTAACCTTCCCGCTTTAATGTGATGTGCAAATTGACAGCTGTCGTCATCTTCTAAAAATACCTCAGGCTTTAATACTTAAGTCGTCAAATGACTATTACGTATTGATTATGAATGAGCTGCACACATAACACTGGTGGTTGACATTGCCAGCTTTTACATCTAACATCTGGGGGGGAAGTGTGTTCTAGCTCACCTCTTCCTCGAGCTCCATAAACAATCCTCAGAATATCTATGATTTCTCATCTGGTGCGCTCGGCTAACGACCTCTGGCTTTGCTGCTTGTATTGCACAGACAGGGACTGAATTCTCAATATGCTGATGACTTACCTTAGCAACCACTCTCCCACAGCACACATTATGTGAGCCTTATCATATTTATCACAGCCGTCTTACTTTGGCTATGAGTCACTCTGAAAAAAATCACTATGTATATGATCAAATCGAATTAATATGCACCGTCACTCTGAACTCAGATAAAAACTGGACACTGAACTCTCAGAATTTGAAAGTTGAATCGGTGTTAAAAGTAAAAAAAAAAATAAAAAATTGGTGCGGTTATTGGATTGCATGTACGCTAGAAATGTTTAGTGAAGTGTTGTTAACATATCAACAGAAAACAGAATAGACTAAAAGATCGATCTTGAGATTTAAGAATATCAGTATCGATTAAAATCGAGGAATCGTTGTCGTCAACCAAGCCCTGGAGTCCACACAGCTGACACGTTTAACTGTTGTAGTTTATCCACATTGTGTGGCGTTAACTAATCGTAACTGTTTCGGTCAATTTCAATCCTACATAACCATTTCGACCCCAAGACATAAAATTGCTGTTTTGGCCACAGAAATTTCAGTGCATTCAAAGTTTCACAGAAATAATAAAAAAATGTATTTGCATTTGTATGCAGGATAACTGATCTGCTAAAAGGAATAGATGCAAAAATGAATGACTTCGTTTTTAGCAGTCCAAAACTCATGCCACAACCAACCCAGCATATAACCAGCATACTAATCAAACCACAGTTATCATCTCCATTCCAAAATACCAAAAATAGAAAATTGAAAGGCAAACAAGAATACTTTAACAACAAACAAAATCCAAAGAACAGATCATCTTCTTATAGTATGGACATATCTGCCTGACTTCACGTCTCTCAACCTTACTGGACTTGAAGACCCCTGAATTACTGCAAGCAAGAATGGGAGAGAGAGAAAACGTAAAGCAGGTCATCTAAGTTTCCTGCTCAGGAATCGAAAGGCAGGGGAAGATTACCTTATCACCAACTACTAGCATGCAAGAAGTGGTGACTGGGTCAAGTGCTCTACAGTCACTGCACACTGAAATTAATGATTTAAGTAACAGACAATATAACCTACAGGACAAAAATGTGACAAAGCAGTTCAGACCTTAAATGAGTAATTGATTCAGGGATTTGAAAGGTACATTGGGTCAAAAGAAACAACTAAACGGAATGTTCCAGATTCGTTCTACCAACAGAATTTGTGGCATGCTGTAGATTGGCATAACTTTTTTTTTTTTTTTTTAAAGGATTTTATGGGGAAAGACAGCACCAGAAAGTTTAAAAAGTGCAATCCCAAAACTTATATGGAAATGAGAATGTACTGAAACGTGTCGATGTGCGCTCAGTGCATATAGAGCACACATATACAATATAGCGGACTCACACGTGCTTCCTGTACGATCCCTGTACGTCACCGCAAACGTCTTTACCTTCATTGCAATCCTCATTCATCAAAACTTTACTAGTGAGACGCTGGTTTGCTTTATCCAAGAGAGAAATGTAGTTTGCGTATCATCTGGCCTTAAAGCGGTGTGATGTTTTGATGGCCAGTTCAGTCTGTATTTCACACAGTGCAATGTTCTTCGCGTTCTTCAGAAACAAACTCACAGAATTTCACAGAGCTTGTGTTTTAAAAGTGAAACAGTGGAATGAATAATTCACTAAAATGCAACTCGAGTCTCTATTCCCTCTACCATCTCTGATGCAATCAGCCTAGTTTTCTTTACATTAGTTCTGTTTTGGACTGATCGTTTGAATGAATTTGCTTATTGGATCATTGGACTTTCCTGGAGTTTAGCGGCTTAAAATCTCAAACAGAGAAGCAAAATCGGGTTAAAGGGTTAGAATAGAGATTTCCGCCTACTAGGGTTACAGGTGCTTGAGCCATTGTAGATGCTCAGTGTGAAAAACGGCTTCTAAGATAACTGCATGAAGTAAATTAAGTTAACGATGCAATTTCAATTGCAATTTTGAATTAATCACATACTTTAAAGCTCCAATATGCAATTTTTCTCACCGCAAGTGGTCGCTAACCTCTTACAATAACAAAGGCGATAAGCAGTGATAAGCGGAATCATGGAACTTGTCGTCATGCCGATGGATCTAATAATGTTCATGGATTAGGGATGGAACGATTACCGGTTGCACGATAAACCATGATAAAATGTCATCACGGTTAGAATTATCGTTTAAAATTTTTAATTAATCACGAAAACCGTATTTGATTATAGCGATTTTGAAAACTCGCGGTAAATCCTGTCACTCGGTATTACAGTGCTTGGTATTGTACGTCCTATTCTCTGTTATTGTTAAGCCCCAATAAAGATATAAAAAATATTGTAAAGCATCATATAGTTTTCGTGCACTATATTCCAAGACTTCTGAAGCCATTTGATAGCTTAATGTGAGGTACAAAATGAATATTTAAGTCGTTAAAGTTAAGGTCCTCAGTCATTCTCCATTCAGCATTTAAACAGCGGGTCGCATTTGGTTATGACAGTAACTCACTCCAAGATCAATGTTCCCAATATTATACTTTATTTGTAGAAAAAGGTCTATTGTTTTTCATAAAAGTACTGTGTCTTGCTGGAGTTTATTTCTGTTTCTAAATCATGAGTCTTTCTCGCGGGTGTCTGTTAGATCACACTGTCAGTAGAGAGCACTATGAATTGTTCTTCACGTGCACAGTAACTGAAATTTACTACTGTCAAAAGGCTCAATAAACTGTTGCATAGATATGATAAGCATCAATATCTCTTCCCCTTGTTTTTTTTTACTTTTCAATGCAAAGCGCTGCACAAACTCCATGTTGCTTCAAGCGCATCATTATGCGCACGGGATGTGCATAAGCCGCTCTGGCGCTCTATAATGAAGCCTTTCATATTAGGCCTATAATACTTTTGCCCAATGAACGATTAAGATTATTAAATGGTCTTTCGTGTTCTGCCCTATCGATCAAATGTTGTTGCCTCATGAAAAAGGTATTTTATATATGTAAATACATGTATTTGTTTTTCATCAATGTATTTTATAACAATACAAAGAGCAATGTGGAACATTTTACCTTTTATTTGTTCCAAAATAAATGTTTTTTTCTTCTTCCACTATAATAAAATTTGCTGCTGAATTATCCACTAACCTCATTTGTAATAGCATTTTAATGAAACAAGAGAGCGTGTCCGTGGTGATGGAAGAGATGTGCGCTGTTATAATGCGTTGCTATTGACGACGGTCATATAATTGAATGTGTATGCTTAAAAAAAAAAAAGTGCAGAGCTGCTAATTTTATTTGTCGTTTGTTGATTTCCAAACATAAAACTTGTTGAAATGTTTCCAGTGTGCGAATTAGTTCTTTTTGAACATTTTCATCTCATTTTTACAAAACCGTAATATTGATAACTACCCGCAAGTGCTGAATTACTACTCGCACAGGTTAGTTTATTTGACGAATTAAACTTGTGAGGTAATGCAGCGCAGTTTCACTTGGTCTACTACACTATCATACTAAACTGCACTTGAGTGTGTTGAAAGTTATAATGTTATTCTATGTGTTAGTTTGTTGGCTATATGAGACTAGCAGTAAGCAAGATCAACATTAGAATGACATACTGATCATATTCTAACATTTCATCATGTTGAGCTATATAACTGATTCGTTTTATGTACATTTGCTCACCGGTCTAATAAAGTACATGCAAGAGCGGCGTCTCTGTCAAGTCCAAGTTTGCCGTGGAGCTCTCGACATCTCGAAAACGCCACGCTGAAATTGATCCTCTACTTTTATCCCAAAGTCTGCTTGCCATGGTCCATAATGTTTGAAGGAAACTACAACAGCGTGAGCGTGCCGCTAGACGTAACGCAGTTGTCCACGTCTGTCGCCATGGTTACTATGGCAGCATAAGCGGAAACCAGGGATAACGCGGATATTACGTCATTGACAGGCGACAAGTTTATTTAAAATTGTGAATTTCTCTGAATTTACAAATTCTTGGAAACATTTACGATAATGTAAGTACACAATTGAAATAAATATATAGGCTAACACGGTGCAAGAGGTTTTTGGATATTTTGATAAAAAATGTTGTACCTTTAATGTGTTAACGTTGACACCCCTAATATTAACATAAAAATCATACATACTTCACCTTCAAAGATGCAGATGCTTTATTTCTATCATCTATCAACACATTCCTTTTTTATCCAATATACACATAAATGTACTTCCACATATGCCAAGTTAATGCAATTCCTGCTGCTGAAGCAAGCTGTACAATTCTACAGAGCATGTCTGAGGCATACCCTTACAAAACCAACATGGTATGCCTACCTTCTCTGTCCAGAATGGGCATCTGAGGGGGTGCGCTGCACTGCCCTAAGACAAGAAAAGAGGGGACCTCCAGTAGTAAATATCACAACATACCATCTGTACATACATTTGCCAAATCAATACCAATATCCTATATCATTTCATAGATGGTACAATAATATATATTAAATTGACCATAAAAAAGCTATTGGGGAGGGAAAAAACTTGACTGATTCATGAATGAGGGAATGTGATGCTTTTCCCATTTTCTTTTAAGACCCAGACCTCCATTGAGTGACGGCACAAGATCACAGCTGAACACAATAATGGTCTTTGGCAGATTTCAAATGTAACCTAAAACTCACCAGACTAAAGACAGTTTAATCATATACTTATAAATCCTTAATATTTGAAAGAAAAAAAAAACCCTGGCATAAACTAGTAAAGTATACACAACTGCTCGGAACAAAAAAACATGAGGCAGAGGCAGGCATTAAACTCGTTCAAGAAAATCTGCATCCCCCACCACCCCAAAAATACCTATATCTCAAATGTTATAGTAACAAGTACAGATATTGTCCATGTCTAATACATACTGCATGTTTTGAAAAAAATCCTGAGCCTGTTTTATGACTTGGTTATAAAATACTAGTTAAGTATCCATTGCAGTTTTTCAGCACCTTGTGCCAAGAGTGTTGCAATTTTAAGCTACAAATGAAAGAAGCGAGGACAGAGAAGGTCATAAACCATAAATGAATCAAGTCCATAATATCTTTGTTTATTCATATACAATATCAAACAACAACAGAAATTTTAAAGAATTACACTAAATGTTTAGTTGCAACAAAAGTAGCTGTCTATTTGACAACAATGTTGCCACTTCTCCAGCAATGTATGCACAGAAGTAAACAAATGTGGTCTTCTGCTTGCACTTTGCTGCTGAAGCCCACACCGCCAACTAGAGTTTTGGCTGTGCACTCGCAGAACAACACAGACACACCAACGCAAAGCTATGAATGCAAACCACCATGTTGTAGGCTTGACTTATAATCATAATGGCCGAGAGAGAGTCTGTGGATCATGTCCATATTGGAAGCCACTCCAAAAAAAACAAAACAACAGCACCCCAACCAACCCCCCCCCCACACACACACACACTCACACAAATGGAGAGCCCCTTTACTTTGAACCACAAAAAGTGCATGGAGAGTGAGACCATATATTTAAATGGCAACATTTTGTGGTTTAATCACATATCAATTTATTTAAATTACCCTACAAACCAAAGAAGAGATAATGCCTTAAAAACAACACTTGTTATTCATCGACAGAACAAAAATTCACACATTCTGCAGTCTTTAACAACATAAAGATAAAAGGCTAAAAGTAAAAAAAAAAAAAAAAACAGGACGAGCAAGGGTAGCATAAAATACAGATTTTGAAATCAGTCTGTATGCTGAGAAAGCATCAGCATCACGCTTCAGGTCATGAAAAATGCTATCAGGGATGATATCTGAACAATCTGTTACAGATGAAAAAAGAAAAAAGAAACCACATGGAATGCATAAGAAAACAAATGCATCACAGAATACATTGTAATTGTGTACTTACCACTGAAAAGCATTGTAATGGAAGTAAACCAAACCAAGGCCATATAAAAAGGCAGCATTCTGGGGGAAAAAAAGAGCTGAGAGTTAGAAACTCATGAAAACAAACTATTCATTAATTCATCATAGTTGAATTAATCTGTGAGATGACTTTCTGATAAAGGATGACACTTTAAGCATGAGTACCCTCACAGGAGGGGATAGAAACGGCTGCGGCTAATGAGCAAGAGTTCAACTAAATAGGTAAGTCTTCGTCTCCCGCAACCACAAAAGGTTATATTCACATAATGGAATGAAAGTGCAAAACAATATGGATCAATGAAACATTATCGTGTCTTAACCTGTTATCTGCGCTTGCAGAGGCAAAGTGTGACTCAAACTGAAAGCCACTGCGGCTTGTCTTCCCCACAAATGAACTTTCACTAGATGATGAAACTAGATGGCAAGCTTACGAAAAACTAATTTAAAGTCCCCCTGTATTCAAATCATTTTATCACTTAAAAGTCATCTTTGATCACCAAAATGACATTTAAAAGTTTTTCCTGTGAAAAAAAATAAATAAAAAATGTATTCATGCCTTAAAATAGCTTGAATGTAACTCTACACCCTTGCTTCATTTAGTATATGCGAACCCATGAATATGCTAATTAGATCGCCTCCACTGTCTCACACCAGCTCAGAGATCCACTTGGTCAACTTTACTGTAGTAAATGCTGCACAATGGCAAGTAGAAATACTGGTTTAATTCAGATATATATTTTTTACGTTTTTTGCGTTTTATGTATTGCTCTGTACAACGTCGGACACATAACGGTAATTAATATGATTAGCCTTTAGCTTGACTACATTATCAAACAGCTAGTGTTGCTAATGTTACACAAACCATGTTCCCGTTCACCATCTCAGAGTCAGACAGCTGTTCAATCATCATGTATGCAATCAAACAATTGAAGTCCAGCCTTCTTGCCCTCATCTGATTGCAGTGAATGACAATGACTACATTTACATGTACACCAATAATGCGATTATTTCTAATAATCAGAATAACACAGCATCCATGTAAAAACATTTTTACACATGTAAGACCTTTAACCAGATCAAAACTACAAAACAAGGTAGATATAGCAAAGTAAAAGAGAAAAGTTTACATTTGACAGATGCTTTTCTTTAAAGTGACTTTGCATTCAAGGTATATGTTTTATCAGTTCATGAATTCCCTGGGGGTCAACCAGTTGCTGACCCCATGCTCTACTGTTTAAGCTACAGCAAATTTTACAAAAATACTAAATAAACTGCATAATAATGTGTAATGAATGTAAAGGTGGAGCTGGCATTTCACAAGAGAAGTTAGAAAAGCGCATTTAATTTATTATTTACATTTACTTTCATAATTTTAAGTTAATTTACAAGTTGTGTAATCCAACTCTGACTCATTTCCTAGTGCGGTCAGAGCCACTATGAGGTGACACAAAGAGTAAGAGACTGAAACTGATCCACCAGATTCACTCTCGTGCATTTATTGCAGCTTCAGTTCTGATTACTGATGTTAGATATCATAAAATTTTCCCCATGCAAAATTGATGGCGCTCAACTTCAAATGACAAGACTTAAGTGCAAACCAGGTTTTGTATTTTAGATGAATGCAAAACTAACTAAAGTCCCGCTCTGTTGAAATCCAATCAGGAAAGGAACAATGACCTGGGGTTTTAACGAGTCACGACTGGCATTAAAGCACACGCTACTTGGTTGCATTCTAAAAAGCCAGCAGTGTGAAGTCAGGACAAGCGCGGAAAGAGAGTGCCAGAGAAGAACTGACTGCAGAGCGCATGGTGCATCGCTCTGACAGGCTGACAGTACTGCACATGACTGCTCCCCACACCTGCACAAATCATACACAGCTGTCTGACTGCTGAGACAGCACCCTTAACCCCTTCAGCGCAGGTACAAATTTAGAACCGGCCCTGACTCTAAAAGCAAAAATGTTATTCTGACTCTTAAACAGAAGAGGGGTGAGACAAACTTTGCAGAAGATACAAAATCTTCACCTTCCACAGCTGCGCTCTGCAATAGCTAGGTTTCCACCCAAGGCTTTTTTAGCGAAAAAAAAGTTTAGCGCATACATTTTTTACTCATATAGCTGATTGAAATGACAATTATCGATAACTTTTTTGCAAATGTCGACAATCTTTTTCCATTTAACTTTAGCGCATAAATTCTAGGTCGATACTTCAAATGTCGTGAAAAACTAATTTGGAAACACTGTCGAAAAAAAGGGCTTTAACGCAAACAAATGTGGTGTCACATGACAGAAATAGCCTATACTACAGCGTCCGCATTCGTGGTGTTGCTCCCGTTGAAGCACTGTTTCTCTGTAGTTAAAAGGCAAATTAATCTATTATATAGGATAATTATTTCTTTCTACGGTGTATAAATTCTGAATAGGCAGTTGTTGCACCCATTTTAAAAATAATAAGTCTATCAGCAATCATTCTTTTCAGTCTACAATCTAATAAAAGTTAATCAGAAAAATAATTCAACTTTACCCGTTTCTGAATATTGCACCATCAAGTCTAAATAGTCTTAATGAAGTTAAAAAAACATGACACGTTAATAAAAAATAATTTTATGTATACTATTTAATAATACATAATAAAGTTTTGTTTCTTTTTGACACCATGTCTAAAGTGCTCCTCAAGACCATCGATATTTCTCCGCACATAGCCATTTTTGGTACTCCTCAAGAATACCACCGTTTTTCATCAGTGCAGTTAGAGGTCCTGGCTTTCACTTCCTTGATAGTGAGACGCCATCTCCTTCTTAATTGGAAAGCAACAAATGTCCCGTCCAATACACTTTGGATGACTGATGTCATGTCTTTTCTAAAACTGGAAAAAATAAGATATTCTAAAAAAGGTCTATCTCGCCAAATTTTACAATAAGTGGCAACCATTTATGCATTTTTTCCAGGCTAACTAGGCTTAACTCCAACATGCACTCTTTTTGTTTTTGTTTTCTTTCCCCCTTTTTTTCTTTTTTTTTCTTATGAAAAAAGAAAATTTAAAAAGCATACAAATATGTTTGTTAATGTTATCCAAGTGCTTTCACTGTTTCTTTGTGTGCAAATCAATAAATATATGAAACCGAATAAAGTTTTGTTTCTAATGGATGAGTAAAATATAGCGCCAATCTATGCAGATTGTCAAATTAAAATCGGGCATCTGTCAAAAGAATGAAGGCTGTTTCCAAAGCTGACAAAAGAAAGGTAAAATACACGTTACTTGTGTATGTGATTAAATCAAATTAATGTAATAAAAATCACGATTTCATGGTCTGAAGCTGGTTACTTGAGAAATGAAAATCACAAACATGACACGTTAAAGCAATTTTATAAATACAATTTATTAATATGTAATATAATTTTATATCAAACAAATTAGGAAAATAAAGTGAATTGAATCCAAAAACCTCTAAACGAATTTTAGAATTATTAAGACGGCATCAGTTAAACAATAGATAATTTCAAAAAGTTAAATATAGGCCAACACAAATAAAAATAGCATATGTGTCTGAAAAAAATCATCAGCAATATGATGTTTTTGATCGATTTGATGCTATTGAAAGCTGAAACCAGAACAAATAACTTTTTTGGTTGAATGATATGAATATGCGCCACATCAAGCCGCGGCTGCATGTTAAAGACATGACAGACCATTTCACTGCACGGCCAACCCTTTTTATGGACCCTAGAATTTGGCATATGCACCAGGACAAATGCTGCCCTGTGTCCAAACCCATGGGGTTCGTCAAATAAAGGCTTTTACATGCAGTCCCACTTTGCAGTGATCTTCTGATTTCCTAATATTTCCTGATTTAGTAATAGGCATGAAAATAATAAACTGGCCAATTCCAATTGCCTCATTACACTCTGCATTTTACAAAAAATGTGAAAGATACGATATAATTTGCGATATGGATGTTAAACAGGCTGGAGACAGCAAATTTCACACTCTTTTTTTTAACGCATATTCACTTTGTCGATAACAAAACAGCGCAAAAAGTGGATGGAAACTTGGCTAAATTTTCCATTCAGCCATCCAAACTTAAATAGTGCCAATGCTGATAAAGTGCCAATAAATGAAATTACATTTTTAATTTATAGTACAAACAGTAAGAAACTCACAAAAGAACGTTCAGCCCATCTGTGCTGGAAATCAGCTTCTATTAGCCGTATGCTGAGGCTTAGCGCCTGATATGTGAGAGATGTCACTTCTAGAGTCGACAGCCGTATCTGAAGTCAAAAGCACTCCATCACGGTGAAAGTTTGCACTGCCAAAGAAATTTCACAGCCAAGAACGTCACTATTGCTCAAGGAGAAAAGAGTGTTCGGAAACCCAGAACTGTCAGAGGCCATTACTGACACTCACCCAGGATCTAATTCCACATTCAAAAACCTTCTAACAGACAGCTACACCTAGCCAGACACATCAAACTGTGTTGCTTTCACTAATAACAGACACCTGGAATTTAGGGATGGCGAAAACTAAAAATTTTCTTGACCGACCACCGAGCCTCATTAGCCGGTTGAAACCGGTTAACCGATTAGTTTAAAATATGCTACGCTATTTGAAATAACAGCCATTTCGAGCCGTGCCTGCAATTTCGCAACTCTGTCGCATCTCTCTGCCACTCTGCCTCCCGCTCACACACACACTGCCCCCCTTCCACTCACATCACTTTTTTAAAATCCCCAACAGCGCGAAACATGAGTCCCGCAAACGCGGCGCCGAGGAGCTTGTATGTAATCGGAGGACAAATGGCTCCTTAGTTTCGAAATGGTTTGGGTACAAGGTGATCGCGTTGAAAATAAAGGCGTTTGTCTAGCGTTAGAAGCTCATTTGAAACATTGCCGCGGCTCATTTAAGAAAATGACAGCTCCGAAGAGACGCCGCTTTAGTTTGAGGTAGTGCTAACAATAATAAAGAAAGATGATGATCATCATCACCTTATAAGTACAAACAGGTGAGTTATGAAAAATTGAGTGTGAGGGATTTGTTCACTTCACACAAAAAGATCTTGGAATGAGATGGCTAACTGTAGTAGCGTTTAGTCCACTGTCTATAATAGCCTAATTTAGAGATCACTTCTTTTTTTTTAACCGACTACCGACAACTTTGATCGGTTAACGTTGATACGGTCAACCATCAGTCAAACGGTCATCGGTTAACATCCCTACTGGAATTAACATCTATTACAGGAGATCCAAATGAAAGTTGCCCTACTAAAAATAGTCTTAGTCTTGTGCAAGTACGTGTTAATTTTTTATCGTGTCATTATCACTTAGCTTACTTTAAGTTAAAAACCCTTGTTTGACACATGATTACGCTCTACGCAAGTACATCACCGTTCGATATTATCCGTGATGCATTAAGACAAATGCAATGTTGCCACCTGCATCCAAGACCACATACGAGAGTGGTTGTGATCGGATCAAAATGAATTTCCAAAAGACACTGGTCCCTGTTTACACCTGTATTTAGTGTGGTCTACTTGTTGAATGGATTTAACAGCAAATGTAAACTGTGCCAGTGTGTAATCAATGAGAATCAAAGCATCCCTCACCTTCCAGTAGTCTGACTGTAAACTGTAGTATCTCTGGTATGCAGATAATGCTGAAAAAAATTAAAAACAAAAGAGATTAAGACTGATTTTTTTGACTGTCTTTTTTTTAATGAATAAAATAAATATTCCTTAAGTCAGAACTCACCTTTAGAATAATCTTCCAGTAAAAGGTTGAAGTGTCCTAACTGGCAAAACACCTCTGGCTCCACTTTCCCTTCAGCTTTTAAGATGTAGACGTCATAGCAGCGAACAGCCTGTGAAGTCAACAGCAAACAAAACAAGTCAGAATGACCACCCGGAAACATAATCAATCAGTTTGTCTTGAATTTGGTAACAATTTAAAGGACAAACCAATTGGGCCTGTTACATACACTTTTCAATCAACTTTACCATAGTCATATTTAACATTAGATACTCCAGCGTTGCTGATATACAATGCAAAAAAAGATATTCTCTTGATACTTCTAATGCATGTAAAAATGTACAGGTAGTTGCACTTAAACAGTCTAATGCTCAATCCAAACATACATCTCGGCCCACGTTATGAAATTTTCTGTAGCCAAATGTCTGTATTATTTAACTTGATTCCAAATTCAGCAGCAGCCATACACTACCGTTTAAAAGTTAGGGTTTTTGGGGAAAAAGGGAAAGCAGCAAGGATACATTAAATTTAATACATTTATAATGCTAGAAAAGATTTCCATTTCAAATAAATGCTGTTCTTTTGAACGTTCAAAACATCAAAGGTTTTCATGGTTTCTACACTTTTTTTTTTTCACACTGTTCCACTGTTTTCAACAATTGTTTCCTGAACACCAAATCAGCATAAAAGAAAGATTTCCAAAGGATCATGTGACACTGAAGACTGGAGTAATGATGCTGAAAATTAAGCACTGCCATCACAAGAACAACTTCCATTTAAAAAAAGAAAACACTTAAATTAGCGGTGTGCATGATTTTAGATCGTGAACGATTAAAATGTCTCCACGATCTGCCTGTTTATGTAGTATGATACTATGATCTGTCTTCAGTCATTTATATCTTGAATGAATGTAAACAGTTCAGATGCATGTCAGGTCTTAAGGTGTCATTATCATTAATTACAAACAAAATACAAAGAGAAAAATCACTCAATGATCTTGACTGAATAACTTCAGTAGCTTTAAGAATCAGTGTATATCTAATTCACACAGCTAAGTCTGGGTTGTGTTTTATTTTTACATTTGTTTATTCAATTTCTTACTCGAATGCTAATGTTACAGTAAATACACTGTAGCTGAGAATATTAATGAACTGTTTATTTAATTTGTATCTTATTTGTTTTTGTCCTATGAATTGTAATTTGCATCTTTGTTCTTATTTTCAATAATAATGATAAAATAATTATATTAATAATAATAACAATATGATTTTGACTATCGCCCACACCCACCCTTACTTTGTCCTACCTTGTAAGGCTAATTTTTTTTAAATAGGGAAATTAGTTTGACTAAAAAACCAACATGAAAAAGTATCGTAAAACGATCGTGATCCTGTCTGAAAAAAATTGTGGTATGATATTTTTGCCATATCACCCACCCCAACCTAAAGGGTTAGTTCACCCAAAAATGAAATTATGTCATTAATGACATGTCGTTCCAAGCCCGTAAGACCTCCGTTCATCTTCAGAACACAGTTTAAGGTATTTTAGATTTAGTCCGAGAGCTTTCTGTCCCTCCATTGAAAATGTATGTACGGTATACTGTCCATGTCCAGAAAGCTAATAAAGACATCAAAGTAGTCCATGTGGCATCAGTGGGTTAGTTAGAACTTTTTGAAGCATCGAAAATACATTTTGGTCCAAAAATAACAAAAACTACGACTTTATTCAGCATTGTATTCTCTTCAGGGTCTGTTGTCAATCCGCGTTCACGACTCCGCAGTGACGCTGCTGATGTAAGAAGCTGCTGACATTAAAAATATATGAAAAAATATAGCAATACCAAAATACAAACAATGTAGAATAGCTTGAATACAGCGTGCGTCTCCCTCAGACTGTAAGCGAAGCTCGGGCGCACCAGATAACACGTCAGCAGCGTCTTACGTCACTGCGGAGTCGTGAACGCGGATTGACAACAGACCCTGAAGAGAATACAATGCTGAATAAAGTCGTAGTTTTTGTTATTTTTGGACCAAAATGTATTTTCGATGCTTCAAAAAGTTCTAACTAACCCACTGATGTCACATGGACTACTTTGATGATGTCTTTATTAGCTTTCTGGACATGGACAGTATACCGTACATACATTTTCAATGGAGGGACAGAAAGTTCTCGGACTAAATCTAAAATACCTTAAACTGTGTTCCGAAGATGAACGGAGGTCTTACGGGCTTGGAACGACATGAGGGTGAGTCATTAATTACATAATTTTCATTTTTGGGTTAACTAACCCTTTAAATTTAAATATTATTATACAGCCTTGAGTTTCTTTAAAAAAAATTCCAACCCCATAGTGCCTTTACAAAGTTCAACTTTGACATTTACCTACATGCTATAACGTTTAACATTTACTTCATTTCATCTAACAAGCTTAACTCCAAAATAAAAGTGGCACATGAATGACTAGGCCAGTACAGCGTTAAAGACTTGTTTCAACTGCTTTGGTAGAATGTTTGAGACAAAGCAACATAGAAGTACAGGAGCAGCAATCATTGTAAATATACTAATGCAGCGCACAATATTCAACCGGTGGTCTTGTTTGCTTGTCCCCCATCGCTATACTTTAAAGCTCTGAATCTGATACACCTACAACGTCATCCAAGTTGAACTGAACTGAACTGAACTGAAGGTCACAGAAAAGGTTAAATACACTGGTCATTTTCTAAGACACAAACAGTTCAGGAGGTTTCAGTTTGTATTCTTGGATATATGTTTTGGACTATCGTGTTAAATCGCTAGAACATTAATTAGGCTGGAGATAATGAAATTTCTATACACGCACACAAGCTAAACACACATGTGCTATGCTTTATGACATAGCAAATGATTGTTCGCTTGTTTACAAAGACCAGTCAATGAGTGAATTCTGTTCATTTAAATAATAAACATTGGCTACCATAAAGTCTTTTTAGACAGACAACATCCAGGAACCAAAAAAAACTTCAGAATATTCTGATCAATAATGTTAGTGCCAATATTAATACATGTTTTGGTGAAACTAATAGGAAGAAGCGTTCATTTAACCGCTACACCGTGGTATTTGAAGAGAGCTGTATCTGGGACAACACGTTTTGACAGACATGGCTAGTTTGTGGGAAGAGTTGAACAGAAGCAGACAGACAGCAAGCAATGCTCTCACCAACAGCGCTGAGCCGGGTGACACAGAGATGTGCACGTTTATTTCTAAATGAATAGTCTCATTCTTTTTAGAGCCACCAGAACTTCAAAATGTCTGGCCTATTGCAGAGATAGTAATTAAACATTCCACCTGCCCATCTCCTGAGAAAAATCCAGATGATTTACAAAGGAAGATGTGAAAAAATAAGTCTACATGGAATTGTAGAAATGGGTCTGCTGCAAAACAATTGATGAATGTTTATATGTGCATTTATATTGATGAATGTTTATGTGCATAAATGCGGTTTAGTCCACATTTTCATCGAGCCTCTTCAGAAAATGTGGACTAAACCACTCAATTCCTATTAGTTTTACAATCTCTATATGAACTTTTTGAAGCATCGCTCAGATTTCATTAAAATATTTTCACTTGTGTTTCAAAGATGAATAAAGTCTTACGGGTTTGGAGCAATATTAGGGTGAGTAGATGACCATTTTTTTTTGTGTGTGAACTAAACCTTTAAGGTTCTCTTATCATTATCAGCAATTTTTTTGTACATTTCATGTGTCCAGTAAATATCAATGTCTATGAATAATAAATCCAACCTATTAATCTCATTATCTTACAGCACAGTTTCGTCAATAAGCTTACATCCATACTTCGGATAAAAAATAATAACAAATATTTTAAGTGCAGAGACTTTTTTCATTAATCTTTTTTTAAGTAGACACCTTTTTTCATCTTTATAACTTAAACCTCATACTTTATTGCAGTTCATATTTACATTAAGGGTCCTGCAAAATGACAATGCATTTTTAAAAAATGCAAATATGTTGTTCATATGTAACAACAGCCACATAAAACATCAGCCATTAAAACAAATGAATGGCTCATGAGACATAATATCCCCTATCCAGCACTGGCGTACTGCAACAAATGCTGCATGCAAATGCAGGAAAAGTCATGCAACCTAGCAAAGAAACCTAAGTCAACTGGCCAAATGAAAACCTCCATTATCCGCAAAATTCATTGTTAAACAACATACAAGTGCTCGTAAGCAACTTGCTTGCTTTACTGAAAGCATGGCTGCTGAGAAAAGACTGAAAAGAGACCAGCGTTCACCTCACATGCAGTTATAGTTCGTTAGCATCATGCTAACCAGCTAGCATGTAGCCACTGCCGGGTGAAACACTGGTGGGGGACCAGAGTTTTAACCTTCCCTGTTCCTCTCGAAACACTACAATAGTCAACAGACCGGGCTAAGATCTGCAAATAAGTTCAAGAATTCAAACCTCTGGCCTAACCGAGTATGACCAGCTCAGCTTGCTAAACGTACACACTTCAGAGGTTTTATCATCCTCAAACGACAGATGCACCTTCTGGCACAATTCTCTATAATTAAGACAATCAATTTCTTCACACACACACACTTTAACTGATATTCAAATGGATGCAAATAAATAAAAACAACCTCATCATTGCCCTCAACTCTTCATTACCACACTTCAACGAGGTCATAATAGGCGAAAATCTGTGAAATCATTTCACACAATATGGACTGACAAACATAAATAAATCTTCTCGACAGAACAGTCTATTCCTCGGATGGTGATAGATAGCAAAACAACGCACAAAATTAAGAAAGTCTGACTGCAGTTTAAACCCAAACAAACATAACACTCAGTTTAATAACTCCATGATTACTTTCAAGGCAGTCAAAATATTAACTGAGGGGAACAACTACAGAACCGTATCACTGACATGCACAGAGCAGCCTATCAAGTCCATTTTAATTGTATAGTGCTTTTCATACAATACGCATTGTTTCAGAGCAGATTTACATAAAGTCATGTTGGTAAAAATTCTAACATCTAGTCGCATTTAGCAGATAAGAACTAAGGTATATTAAAGTTTAAATTTTACAACGATACACAATCACGCAGATTTGCTTTCCGTGAATATCCTGAATATATGCGGATGTACTATCCAACTTTAAATATATCGCTGGGCGATAATATGGTTTATATTTATATATCTCTGTGGCTGCATAGTACAACGTGTAATATTGTGTATAGCTTATCTTGTTACATTATAATTATCTGTTTACAGCATCATAAAAGTGTCACACACACAGCATTATTCTGTACAATTAGATGTTTGTCGAGCTATGGCTGCTGATTAATAAAGTATACCCCCCTTAAGTGTCATATAGTGTACTGTATCAATTGTATGCTTTTTTTTTCTCTCTGTGCAATGTGGTGACATTGTGCAGACTGGTGTTGCATTGTAATTTCCCTTATATGATTAGCAGAGTTATGTGTCTATCTGTCTAGAGCCCCATCAGTGTCATACACTCGTACCTTTAACAGCAAGGCCTTCGTTCTGGCGCCATCTTCATGAAGCCTCTGAAATCCAAACAGTGTGCTGCAAATAGAGGACAACACAGGCGGTTCCGTGTTACTTTACCTGCACCGCATTCATTTGCACCGCTTTAACATGCGGGGAAGGCTCATAAAAATGCACAGAGGGTCATCGGTGCAGGTAAAGGGGCTTTAACTGACCTGTCTATGCTGGCTAAGCGCTCCCTTTCTTGCGGCGTAAGCTTCGGAAAGTCCTCCTCGGTTTCACTCGCTTTTCCCGCCGCCATTTTCTTTTCCTCATCACCACCACCAGCAGCAGCGCGAGCTACAGCGGCCACCGACACTCCGCACGATTTCATAGACAAAAAACTCCAGCGAAAATATTTACGCACCGCAAGCCGAGCACCCTTTTGCGCAGATCTACACGCAAAAATGAATAGACGGAAAATAATTTCCTCTGAACACCCCCTTTTTCACATTGTCCTCGACATAAATGAGTCGCAGGTAGCAGGTACACCAAAATGCATGCAGAATGAGCAATGCAAGGTTTAACGGTTTAAATTGTTATTTAGTAATGTCTCAAACTTCCCCCTAGTCGCCAGCTCAAACTTGTTATAATTGTGTCACTCAAGCGAACCCACGCCGCCGCCGTCGGAACGCCTTCTCTGTGGTTTGGGCCAATCGCTGCTTTCGACGAGGACCACGTGATCGGCCTTGTCTTGGGATCCTTTTTTTTTCACATAAACTTTCAAGGGGGAGGGTAAATAACAAACCCCTCAACTTTACGCCGTATCTTCGCCTGCTGCGATTGGCTCACCTGGATTTATTATGATTACGTAACACAATCATAAAATGCATTATTGGTTCAAGCATCTGTCTGTTTGATAACTCAGGGTTTTGAGGATGTAGGAGAACGTTGCTAATATATACGTTATACAGTATTTCATTGCATTTTTTTTTTTTTTTTTTTTGCGGTTCTGTGATATGTCTAATTCTGTAATGCCCCAGTTTCAGATAATAAATGCCACCACGTTATCATATCCCATAAAGTATAATCCTATCATTCTTTCTTTCTTTCTTAAAAATTCAGAAAGAGGGAGAGATAGGCTATATCCAATAACTTTATAGAAAAACGGTGGAAATGATTAAGATATAATAATAAAAAAAAATATTATTGATGTTTGATGTAGTGGAGTGTTTCTTATTATATAAAATAAAGCCAGATTCAGGCAATCAGACCTCTGGTAGTGTAGTTAAAAAATACTGTATATTCTAAAATTACACATTAAATTTGCTATGTATTTTAGAATGGCACATACACGCAATCGTAGGGGTCTGTGGGCAGTGATCGCACGTAAATTACGCAGGATTTTGCGTAGAGCTGCAGCGGTTGCGAACATTGTGAACGCAGCCTCATAAAATGGCGGATCGCAGTGAAGGTAAATACATTGGCCAACCAAACATTTGAACGAATAGTCTTGATTGCCAACGTGTTTATTTAACCATATGGGTAATTATGTGCAACGATATGTCCCCAATGTAATTGCAGGGTGTTCTCTTATTATGTTAGCAGACTATACAGAGATATCATGATGCTAAATCGTGGGAGATTCAACCATACTGGTTTCATTTTCATTCGTATCTTTCTAATTTCACGTTAGTGAATGCATTTAAAATATAACGTAACTCTAAAGAGCCTTTGCTCTTATATTTCAATATATTTGCGATGGTGAGGTTGGTGACCCTTTTATCAGTGTTAAAAATACTTAAAGAATGGTTCGTGCTGTTTCTCACAACTTCTATTTTGTTTTTGTATCAGATCATAAGGGGGTTAATCAAAATGAATAAAGGATGTAAAACAGGTTGTGGACCTACAGTTCGTTTTGGGTAGAAATACACGAATAATCTGTATAGTTATTGCTTACCAATGCAAAACATCCAAATGAATTATATGAAGGGGCATTTCACTTGCATCCATGTTTTGTGATTCTGTATACAATTACTATATTCATGTATAATGACAGTTACTGTTGTTTTCAGATGTAGATGCAGAGAGTGAAGATGAATTGTATGAGGTGGTTAACATCACAGATTATGCCAGGAGGCATCAATGGTGGAGTCGTGTTTTTGGGAGCAGCACAGGGCCCATTGCAGAAAAGTACTCTGTGGCTTCACAGATCATGATGGGTGGAGTGACAGGATGGTTAGTGTTAATATAGAAAATCAATATTCTAGGTTGTTCCACATATGAAATAACTGAATAAATGCATTGATTATTAGTATATCCACTCAAAGATCTCTGTCCTCTAGGTGTGCTGGTTATCTCTTTCAGAGAGTTGGAAAAATTGTGGCTACTGCTGTTGGAGGGGGATTTCTTTTGTTACAAGTATGGATTATTAAAATGCATGCATCATATAGCCTAGCCATTTGAAGGATTATGCTTCAATGTCATCTTTCCTATGGGGGAAATATATTTTCTCATTTCAGATTGCCAACCACAGTGGCTATGTGCAGGTTGACTGGAGGAAAGTGGAGAAGGATGTCAATAAAGCTAAAAAGCATTTGAAGAAAAAGGCAAACAAAGCAGCCCCTGAGCTCAATTCCTTTATAGAAGAGGTAGGTATTCTGTCATACTTTCATCATCATATACCAATGTGTACAAAAATTGTAAAACCCATTTTGTATTATTATTTAGCGAATGCACATAATGCTTCAGCAAGTTCTTATTACATAACCTACATTCTGTAAATGGTATATTTGTCCTATGCAGTCTACAGAATTTGTGAAGAGGAATATTGTTATCTCGGGTGGATTTGTTGGAGGATTTCTGCTGGGCCTGGCGTCCTAAATGAAGCCTGGATCTACTGTATTGCTACTTATATAAGTATTTTGCACAGTAATATTCTCCCTTATTTCAGTATCACAGCGGTACAACACTGGGACTTGATGTATTGTCAAAAGCAGTTAGTGCAATGGACATTTGCTTTACTGTTGTTCTGAACTTATTCCTCTAAAACGTTGTTCTTAACTGTACATAGCCCAAACAACCGGAAGGTGAGAGAGGTGTATCTTGTGCCAATAACTTTATAGAAAATTGGTGGTGTGGTTTTTATTATGTTGTTTTTAATTTTATTTAGCTTATTGTTAATCAGTAAAACATCAACATGAAGTCTGTTACATGTACAACTTACTAAATTGTTTGTATTTTGTTTTTGACCGTACATTATTTTAGTTAGTTGTACAATTTCTTTAATATCTACGTGTCAAAAAGCATGCATTGTTTTTTGAGAGTTTTACATTTGATTTATTTTATTAATATACATACTTACACACCAATATCATGTTTGTGGAAATAATAAAACTAAAGTCTTTCTGGTTATTTACAGTCTATTCATTCTTTTTTGATCTGTTTTTTAGTTTTAAGTGCATCTGTCCTGTTGCTTTTACCTTCATCTGGTTGGTCTCCAGTGGTGCAAAGAAAACAATTCTAAACTTGAGGAAGGTTTTTAAAAACAATTTGATGTATCTTTATATACAGTATATGTTTATAGAAGACAAACGCATGAACGTCTTTTACCCAACAGACTTTTTACACTTATGAGAATTTGATCATAAATCATGTCTTTTACAGTATGTAACGTTAACAACAGATTGGCTGAAGAGATTGAGAAGTACTATGTTATTAGCACAAATTAATTTGTAATTTATTTATTAATTAATAATTTCTGACGGCCTATATTCGATGACTTAATTGCATGTTTCGCGTTATCGAAACGGTTATATTCAACATTGCCCTTTGTTGCTGAGATACCGGAAGTATGATTAATATATTTTAAACGAAAAGCATAATAGATTAACCAGTTTCTTGAATGTATTATCACGTGATCTGTGTTCGTTGCCTAGCAATATTTGCAAACAAGTTATTACCTTGGCGACCAGTTGTGCAGTCTGGTGTCCTGCTCTGAGGAAATATTACATTATCGCTTGCTATTAATAATGGCGTTACCAATGCTGCCTGGGAAATCAGTCAACAGAAATGTTAAGTATCTATAAAAATATTTTGTCTGCGTTGAGGAAAAAAAATGAATGTGAATAAAAGCTGTCTGTATTGTTAGCTATGTTAGCGCCCAAAGCGGTTTATTTTTGTAAACATTTAAAATGCGTGTGTGTGTGTATACGTTATATATATAGTACTATATATATATATATATATATATATATATATATATATATATATATATATATATATATATATGTATGTGTGTGTATGTATTTTTCAACCATTCAGTACTGCTGAAGAAAATTGAAACCTCATAAAATAACAAATGTAGAAAACATTTTACAGTGTGGAAAAGCAGGATTTTCAGGAGATGATTGTACATTTTATTTTTATTAACTATTTTCCAGCTTGGAAGAGATAAATTCCACAAATCTCAGCATTTTGATTATTCAAATGGAGTAGCCATGATGGTTGGTGCAGAGAAGCCAGGCATAGGAGGAGAAATGCTTTTGGGGCAGAGCACAAGACCAAAGTATTCACTTTTTCCAAAGAAAGAAGGCAGTGATACTCCATCATGGGTTGCCTTTAACAAACAGGTTTGTCATCATTATAAGGAATAATTTACCTTTTTACCTAGTGCTGTGCAAAGTATATTAATTTCCCCTCTCTATTTTCTTACCTGAAGGTCCTGTGTTTTGATGCTTATTTCCAAGAAACTGTACCTCTGAGTAGGGAAGAAAAATATAGAGTACGAAAGTGCAAGATTTACTTCTACCTGGAGGACGACACCATACAAGTAGTGGAGCCAGAACTCAAAAACAGTGGGATCCCACAGGGTAAACTATCAAAATCAAACATATAGCATCCTGATTAATGAGAAACCAGTAAAAACATCCTGTTTAAATCCAGCTGTCCTTGTTCCATGTAGGAACCCTCATTCGGCGCCACCGTATTCCTCTCCCAGCTCCTAAAGATGATTGCTTCTACAATGTGCACCATTTTAACATCAATCAGGAAATATTGCTCTATTCCAGGACCTTTATGATTACAGACTGTGATCCCTTCACACGCAACTTCTTGATGAAAATGGGGGTGCGCATAAACCCCCTTGCTTCTGCACCAGCAGATCCCTATACCACACTTCGACAAGAGGTAAGCATCATGAGTCTACACAGCAATATCAATACCTCAATATTATAATCTTTCTTTCCCCCTTGCAGATGGAGGAGAACATGAAGCCACTGCGGCCGTATGAAAGATTGGATACCCTGAAGCAGTTTTTGGAACATGACCAGAAAGTCCTGCGCTTCTTCTGCTACTGGGATGATACTGAGAGCACGTTTGGAGACCCCAGAGAGATGATCTTGCATTATTTCCTGGCAGATGACACCATGGAAATTTACGAAGTTGTCCCTCCAAACTCCGGTCGAGATGCTGTCCCTAAATTTCTGCACAGGGGCAAGCTTCCCAAGGTTAGTAAAAAAAAACAAAAAAACAGTACAGCAAAAAAATAAAATAAATTCTTGATGGACAAAAAATGGACATCTTGGTTTTTTTTTAATATTGCAGAATTTATTATAATTTACCCTTGCACATTATTATCATAAAAAAAATAATAAAAAAAAGTGAAAAAGGAATGTGCCCTTGTAATTTTTAATCAAAATAACTTTGCAACAACGTCATCTATTCTCTGATGATGCATTTTTCGGCATGAGGGCGGGACAACCTGTCACTCACATGGCATCACAGCAATAGCAAAACATCCAATTAATTCCCGATGGACAAAATCCTAAATTTTTCTTGTTTGATAAAGCCTTTATATTCAAATATACATTATATAAGGAAGAAAAGATTGAAATCGTTTCATGCCGACTTGAACATATCCTGAAATTTTTTTATCAGTTTCAACAAAAATATTAAGCAGCACAACTGGATTCAGTATTGATAATAATAAGAAATGTTGCAGTATATTAGAATGATATCTGTAGGATCATGTGAAACTGAAGACTGGAGTAATGGCCGCTGAAAATTCCCATCTTTGCCATCACAGGAATAAATTACAATTATACATTTATACAATTATATATTTAAAAAATATTCAAATAGAAAACAGTTATTTTAAATTACAATGACATTTCACAATATTACTGTTCTTACTGTATTTTTGATCAATTCAGCCTTTGTGAGCAAAAGAGACTTCTTTCAATAACATTAAAAGAACTATCTATAGACCCTAAACTTTTGTACGGTAGTGTATAAGCATGGGTTTAAACTTAAAACAAGAAATCAACTTGTATGTAATAGAAATGATAAAAAATATTAAAGCAGATGTGCTAAAGATGTGATGTCAATGAGGGTGAAATGAAATGAAAATGAGTCTTCACTGTTTGTTCCACCTTTAGACGAGACTAAGTGATTATCAGTTCCTCTTTCCTCTTTTGCTTGGACAAATTTCTCCATCCTCCATGCCAAGCTTTTATCCAGACTGACAGGGCTGAAAGAACATCCAACTTCCCTAAAGCACTTTTTAGTTTCCTCCCTGCTTTTGTTTTTCAGTCTAAATTCATTATGAAAGATGGGTTTGTTCAGGGTTTTTTGTTTTCTTTTTTCTGTTGTCATGTTGTTTTGTCACACATTCTGTTGCCTATCACTAAATGTCATCTGAAAAGGTTTGCAGGAATCCCCCTGTGAGAAAATAATGAACCCATTTGCAAATTTCGCTTGTCCTTCAAGTAATGAAAAAAATGCAGTTATTTTCTCTTGCTTCTGCCAAACAGAATGCTCCTATTCCCAAACGTCAGCCTGGAGAAATAACAGATCGCACAGTCCTCAATGTATTTGGACCAGTTGGACAAGGAGGACGCTACATTTTGGATAGCCTCAAAGTAAGTACTGATTAAAAAATAGTCCATTGTGAACACCCCAGGAAATTCATTAACAGTTTTTTACAAATACCATTTCTAATTAGTTTAATAGCCAAGTGTTTCAATTTTAATGGACTAGAATGTCAATGTCTCCTTGACATTTACAGACTGGAGCAGTAGATGAAGAATTATACAAAGACTGTGACCTGATCATTGGAGGCGTCATTAACGTGTGGGGTCGTAGGGTCTTGTTATATGACTGCGACAACTTCACTAAAGAGTATTATCGCTCCAAATATGGTATTGGTGAGTTACATCATGACTCAAGAGGACGGAGTAGTATTTATGCTTTTATAGATTTTGAGATATTGGCTTAGCGTTAATATTGATTTATCTATCATATTTCATGATTTGTAATAGTTTTGTCAGTGAAAATAATCTAATTCCTTACATTCAAAGGAGCCATTTGTCTTTTTATGATTTATTATATTATTTTTATAGTATAAAATTATAAATATTTAATAATAACAACTAATAATTATTATTATTTTTTATCATATATAGGGCCGCAGTAATAATAATAATTATTATTATTAGCATTCCCACAACCCTACATTGGACAAATGGACAAATTGCTGCTAATATTATTAGTTTTGGAGATTTTCAGAGGGAGGACTACTTTCAGGACATTATTAATGACCACATGGTGTCAGTATTGAGTTTCATCTGTTACTCTGAAGCTATGATGAAATCACATTTATTTTGTTTGCTACAAACAAACTCTCTACAACATGTGCATCTTGTGCGCAATTGCTTTTTTTGCAGTGAAGTAAAAATCAAATTTAAATACCTCAACCCCTCATTCTCAGCTCACATCTCGTCTGTGTGGTCTGACAAGCTGTTCGTTATTTTCAAAGTCTTCCTGTCGTAAATCCCATGTCTCTATGAGAGACTAGTGCTCCCCGGTGTGCTTTCATCCCTGTGAATAACTGTCGGAATAACACACACTGAACGGCAGAAGACTAAAGGAGCAGAACTGATTGACACCTCAAGGTGACTTAGTTTTTGGACAGCAGATATGAGCAATGGCCAGCCCGGCCTCTTTATCTTCAAAAGCTCCGATATGAGAGTCACACAAGCTCCGTGCCAACAGTAACACAATACGGGTGCGCATGCATCTGTCTGCTGCGGCGTTATGCCGACTGAAGAGATCATAGCATTAGTTACACATGAGCCTAATGGAGCCAGGTTGACACAGGCTCTGATGAAGCACTTGTTCGTTTTAAGATGAATTGAATTCATATGGGTAAACCCAACTCTGTATGGCCTTACTTCCGGGGTTCCATGCTTATGTCTGCTTAAATGTGTGTGTGGGAGATGTTTTTGATGTTTTCTTCCTGTGTGGCTTTATAGAGGACTTCACACCTGTCTCATTCAAGGCCCCGCCCCCTCCTAAACCAGCCAAACAGGTGCCACCCTACACTGGATTTGGATCTGAGGAAGATTCGCTCTGCTCCTGTCAGGGTTTGCTGTCTAAACCTCCACAGAGAGATTTCAAGAAGTTTATGGAGAAAGACAGGTAACCAGCGGCACTAATCTCCCTTAGGACGTCCAGAGTATATTCTTCCCTTCCATTTAAAACCATTAATATTATATCAAAACAACATTTCAGACCCTTACTGGTTTCTGATCATTTTGACAGAAGAGTTTAGACCCTTGTCTGTCCTACTAAAATCATCCTTCATCAGTTAAGTGCAGCTCTTTGCAGTACAGCACTAGGAAGTGTACGAACATGTGCCTTCATAAATAATCAGAGGCTCAAACGCAATCTCATGATACTTCCGATGTAAAACCAGCTCTTGCAAGACAGTTTATTATTATACATTGTTTTCACAGTGCTTCACTTCCAAATATAATCCCAGAACCAGTATCATGCTGCAAATTATTCTCTTGCTCAGTTTGCTTTGGACAATACATTGTCATACATTGGCAGGCGTAGAGTTTGAAGAGAAAAATAAAGCTGTTCAAAATAAAGGATTTAGGATTCTTTTATAGATAGTAATAACCTCAAAGCAGCTAAGTGACAGGACTTAACCCACACTGAATAAGCAAAGAAACATCTTGAATTTAAGTAAGGAACCACATCCTGATTTTGACGGACTGTTGACTAAATATTTAAAGAAGAATCATTACAAGTTGGAAAGAGGACAGATCTTCAGACTTTCTAGTAAAGTTTGGATGCACATGGTTTTTGGAATGGAAAAAGTTAAATGACTAGCGAATATTCAACAACAGTTTTTTTTTTTAATTGATTGCAGTTCAGTTGGGGTTGATGATATCATCCTGTGTATTGTAAAATAAAAAACATTCTGCTGCCAGATGATAAATTAGCTTTTTTTCCTCAACTCTAGGCAAGGTCTGGTGAGCAATGTGTTGAGATTTGTAGGGAAAATGTTGACTGACAGTACTATCGACAAGGAACGCGTTTTTATCATATGCATCTACCTCAGTGATGACACCATGGCAGTCTTTGAACCTCCTCAGAGAAACTCAGGTACTGCTGTCCTGTTTAAATTCAGGTCAGAAAAAAAAAACCATGATAAAGATTCTGACTAATTTGAATCCATTGTTCTTGTATTTAAGGTGTGATTGGGGGTAAGTTCTTAGAAAGAGGTCGTGTGAAGAAGCCAGGACAGGAGCTGTTTAAAAGTGAGAAGTCTGAGTATTTCACAGCTCAGGATTTATATGTGGGAGCTCGAGTGGATTTGTACAATCAGCCTTTCCAGCTGCTGGATGCTGATGAATTTACATTCAACTATATGGAGCAACATGCTGATGAGGTAACACACAAAAAAATCTTCTCTTTTCCACAACCTATTTTGATTAACATTGTTTAATGAACAAATCATCCAACTTTTTGCTAAGCTGTGCCAAGATGTATGTTTCTACACAAAAACTTTATTTGAAAGCACTATGTTTCTCAATTACTTAGTTCCCCAAGGCCAATATTGGCACCATTATCAGCAAGGTAAAATCCATCAGTGAGGAACAGCAGAAGAAAGTAAAACAGTTCATCATGATGAGTGACCCAAGCAGCACTGGCTTCATTCCATATGAGTCATTCAGGTAAGGAGACGGCCAAAAATTCACCAAAAAAAAGGGTGCATAACACATCCTGTTCTAACCTGTTATACTGAGTGAGATTTTGGACCAATTTCACTGATTTTGAGTTTTGTGGGTGGGATTACCTGCAGAAATAGAACTGAATGGCGAAATTTCCTGTCGCAGTCATGGCTGATTGGGGGGAAAAGAAGAGACCTTTTATTGGTCATAGTCCCTGCAAGACACAGTATAAGAAGCAATGACTTTTGTTATAGAAACACATATTGTCAAATAGAAGCAGTCAAGGGTAATTCAGACTCCACTGACAGGCATCGACCGCTTTTCACCAGATGACAGTAGGTCTACATTAATTCTCATTCCAAGGCACGACAAACAACGATGCAAAGTGTTCAATTGCCAAAAACAAGCACCGACCAACGGAACCAGACGCTGACAGCAGTAACACTGATTCGACAGAGCTCAACGAATGTGTTTGTTGCCATTGATCACCGTCTGTCGGTGCAGTGTGAATTGGCCTTAAAAGAATTATTTAGTAAACTATTTAGTTTAACATTGCACTCAAACTTAAATTCATGACTGTGTTCATTACAGGACTTTGTTGGCAGATATGGACATTCAGTTGTCTGAACACGAGATCATGACGCTGGGTCGCAATTATTCAGTGCAGGAACAGCCAGAGGTGAATGTGGGCCTCATGCTTGCCGTGGCTCAGGATCAGCTAAAGAAGAAAGTCTTTGACAACTTCTCAGATATGATCCGTGCTTTCACACACGAGGACCGGGGCAGGTAGAGTTTTAGCAGGATTTATTCCATGTAATCATCTTTCAATTTCAGTCTCAAATCAGTCTCAAATCTCAAATTTCAGTTTTTTATATTACAAAGTTAAATTGTAATATATATATATATATATATATATATATATATATATATATATATATATATATATATATATATATATATATATATATATATATATATATAATGTAATTGTGCAAATAGGGCTGTCAGAGACAAATCTTTAAAATGCAGTATTTATTCTTATGATTTATTATTGGGATAGCGTTAAATTTAGATTTTTCTGCATATATGTTTAGTTTCAAAATGGGATGGTTTTTTTGTGCATTCAGTTCTTCTTTTAAGGAAAGGGTACAAAGTAATATGATAAATATGTCAATTCGTAGGCTTTATTCTCATACCATTGATAAACATTAAAATGTGACTATGACTAAATATGACTCAAAAACAAATACTTCTTCTAAAAGTCTGAGGCCACTACTTCTATTTTATATTTGTAAAATTTAAAATACAAAATCTTTAGAAATATTCACAACTCATATTACCTGCATAACAATTTGAATGAAAGTGTATTAATGACCTCAAAATAGTCTATCCTAATTATTTACGATGCATTTTAATACGAAATCAACATTGACATAAACATGCATTCATACAGAACCACAAAACCGTTCCCCACTTTTCTTTAAGGACACACACTCTCATGCAGGCACTGATGTGGACCACTAACAATCACGGTGAGGTAGAATAACCATCAATCTGCTTTCGATTGAGGGGGTGCGATTAGTTCCAGCGGTTCAAGTGAAGCATTGAAAACAGATGAAGACCTGTGGCATGTTGCAGGCAGGGGGAATTGATGAGGAAGAATGCCGGCAGGTCAACGTGCTTGTCCTGTTTATGTCACCCTGTGTAAAGTTTAGTTATTTTAAGATGTGCAAAATGTTCTGAAAATAATTGAACCTAGAACGTCTGCAGCTGTCTGACATGAACTCCATAAGAAGACTGTATAATTTTATAATCAATTATATATAACTCTCTTATAATACGTACCATTCAAAAGTTTGGGTTAGGTTGTTTTTTTGGTTTAAAGAAATTAATACTTTTATTTAAAATGATCAAAAGTGACAGCAAAGACATTCATAATGTTATAAAATTATTAATTTTATTTCAAATAAATGTTACTTTGAATCTTCTATTTATCCAAAAAAAATGATTACTGTTTCCACAAAAATGTTAAGCAGCACAACTATTTTCAAAATTGATAATAAAAATAAATGTTTCTTAGGCACCAAATCAGCATATTAGAATAATTTCTGAAGGATCATGTGACGCTGAAGACTGGAGTAATCATGCTGAAAATTCGGCTTTGCCATCACAGGAATAAATAAATTACATTTTATAATATATTACAATAAATAATATGTCACAATATTACTGTATTTTTTCAAATCAAATATATGCAACCTTCAAACCTTGAAAAACATTAAAAATCTTACTAACCCCAAACCCATGAGTGTATATATTAAGTTATATTTATTAAAGAATGTGCTGACATCTTTTTGTCTCATTTTTGTCCACACAAATTGTGCTGAAGATCTGGACACCTCTCTTCTAAAGAAGCATGGATCATCTGTAAAGCCTTTCGACTGCCCCTCTCTGATGACCTACTGCGAGCCCTTCTCGAAAAGTAGGGTCAACAGAGCAAAACTCCCATTTATTATCCATGAAACATTTCAACGCAACGCATCCATATTTCCTGCATCTCTCATCTAGGTTTCAAGACGAGTCTGAGAAGATCGACTATCACGCCTTCCTATCAGCCATCAACTGGAGAGAAAACCCCGCCCCTGCTGTGCTTCCAGATGTCACCGTGAAGGTGAGTTTGAACGTGGTCTGGATGCAATGATGACTATCAAGAAAAATAGTCCATTTGTTGTCACCAAACACATACTTTGAGACGTCATACTTTTTATAGCTTGCTAAAGCCGGCACATGCACATGAGAGTGTTTGTGTCAGGGTCCAGGAACTGGTAACTTGTGGGCCCCACAAACTTTGAGCACCTCCAAGCCTCATCTCAAGTAAATCAGCCTTGGGAAAAACCCACTCAACAACTACTCTGAAGTGGAGCTTTTATTACAGCGCAGTAATTTAGCATGCCTGCTTGGAGCCTAAGCAGAACCATCTGCGTACTGACTCACAATGAGAAGACTTCCAGTTCTACAGGGTCTTAACTGACCAGCAGGGGGAGTTAGCAGTCGATTCATCTCTAGTTTCTCTCTGCTGTCTTTTCTATTTAATCAGGGCTTGCAGGAGCATACATAGCGAAACGAAGATGAATCCATGAGAAGCAAGACAGACTGTGCAAGCTTTTTTTTTTTTTTTTTGCTTTGCTCACTCATTTCTCATTTCATGGTGTTTATTGGCTGTTAAATTTGCCATTCTCCAGACATTTCCTGTAGCCTAAATTACAATGGTGAATTACCCTGCATTTATCAAACACTTCTTAGTATGAAAAAAGTCAAGTCACATTTATTTATATAGCGCTTTTTACAATACAGACTGTTTCAAAGCAGCTTTACATAGATAACAGGAAAATAATGCAAAAAAGTTTGTTTCCAGAAGAAAATAGCGTCACAGTCCAGCTTAAGTAAGTTCAATGATGTTTCATGAACATTCTTGAAAAAATAAGAATATGCGCCTTCAAGGCAACATTGAAACTGTAAGGACTGATTGATCTGTCTAATTGGTCTAGTGAATAGAGCCATGTTTCTGTGCATAAGAAACATGTATACTACATATGACATATGACATAATCAGATGTCCCTGATTTTCAGTGCCTATTGCACATACTTGTTTAATATATCATATCAAATGCACTGATATCCAGTGTTATTTTAATACTATTAATATACCATTATAGTTTTTTATTCATTTTAATTAGCTGTAGCTTTATATTTTCAGTTTTCACTTTAACTTTAGTAAGTTTCATTCTGTTTAGTTTTACCTTATTTTTGGTTTAATAATTTGAGAAGAACGAGGGTGTTGCGAGTTATTTTAAACAGTTATTACAGTTCATAAGTGTGTTGATGACTACACGAATTTATGGTTGTATGTCAAGAGTATGATTTACCAGAGTTTATCACAGTACTACATTTACCATGGTCAAAACACACAAAACTGTCCCCCTTTTTGAATTCATTGATAATTACATTGGGATATTTCAATGATATATAGACTGCTGAACTAGAAATGTTCCCGGTTTTCATTTCAGAAATCTGGTCATCTTAACATATTGAGCAATAAAAATCTTATCTGCAGCAATTCTTTTTTAAAAGACGATTGCTGGTCTGATTTACTGAAGCACACAAAGTCGTTAAGCATTTGTCATACATTTTTAAATAGCAAGTACAAGACATTTACCATGTGCTAAAGTCAATCCGGCCTGATAAATCTATCTCTCAGTGCGCCTTAATTTGCAGAGACATGAAATGAGAGTGCCAGCTAAACACATGTGCTCCAAGAAACTCTGCGAACTGTTTCTCAAACCCTGTCTTGCTGTTGTTTTTAGTTTGATGCAGACTGGAGGGGAGAAGCTGCAGACCCTGCAGTTAAAACCATCAACTACTCACTCTTGCTGGAGGATGTCTTTGGCAGCGCCACGAACATTAATGACAGCTAAGAACGGCCTGATGGGATCCTCGATAACATGAGAAAAGTCAAAAAACGTTGTGTATTGCTCTGATTAAATTCACATTGTTGCACATTGTTGTTTCTGTTGTGCTGCATGAATGTCATAATACCGTTTATGTGTTTTTTTTTTTATTTGACTTAAAATCAAAAACATGCTGAAATGAGAGAGCTGTTTGGGAGTAGCTTGGGACCAAGCGTGGAGCAGTTAAAAATACGAGCCGCTAAATCAAACCATATTTACAGGCAGACAGACATTCATATTTGCCGTGATTGTGTGGATAAAGATGTCAATATAATACGACAACATGCCATGGCCATGAGAGAAAACAACTGCCCGTTACCGTACCCAAATTCATATTTCCCAAAGGCCTTTTCATGATTTAGTTAAAGTAAAGCAAGGGTTTTGTCCGTGGTAAAAAGGTCCATACATTTTATAACCTGCATTTGCTGTTCACACTCTGATCTGGCACATTATGCGATTGATAAATGCTGATGCTTTATATAAAAAGACAGGTTGAGCGTGTCTGTAATCAGAGCTTTTGCGTTCAAGGCCTCAGTTCCTGGCCAAGACAGAAGAAGTGCATTACATCACACGGGTATTATCAAGTCTTCATTCCTAGCCTTCACACTTACTAAAATATTAGCCTCATGAGTTAGCAGGCTTCTGTCTGAAACACAAAGGCTGACGCATCTAGGACATATTTAGCTTGGCTCCAGTCAATGAGGCCACACTTTGACATCCTAGAATGCAACAATGACCCCGGTTACATCTGGTATTAACATCCATTTCTGTGGTCAGCATTAAATACAGGTATAAAACTGGGTTCAAATTGTTTTGGGATCTGATCACTCAAACCACACTCTGAAGTAGTCAAAAATCATGTGACCACATTGTATTTTTAGTGTAAATGTTCATGTGTCACAGGCAACAACTAGGAATTGCCAGATATTGTCTGCAAAACAAAGTCTTGGTTACTAAATAAATGTAGATCATGTTTAAGCATGCACATGTTCATTTAATACAGGTACTCAACTAAAATAATTATACATTCATTTCTGTCTGTAGCATCAAAACATTTATGTCACTGAGCAGGATATAGGCCTATTGTATTAACAATAATAATATGAAAAAAAGCCTCCACATATAAGATGATTACTGTCAGAATTTCCTTCCCGAATATCAATATTAAGAGTTTTTGTCAAGGCAAAAATAAATAAATAAATAAATAAATACGGGTTAAAAAAGGTCCATTGTCACTTTCAAACTAAGCAGCTTTCTGTTGGCCAGCGTGGTGATTTGGGGTTACCAACTTGAACATGCATGAAATCTGCGTGTGGACCTTTTTCGCGAAACTCCCGAGCTCCTGGATTCCTCTAGCCTGGGAAAACCCAGACAACTTCCGGCAAATTTAGATTTGCTCTGCAAGTAGTCTGGCAAAGAGCTCATTCAAGCCCATTTCCATGCCGTCGAAATCGCGGCACCAATCAGAAACGTTGAGGCGGGCTTTACACGATGACGATCGCTCTGATTGGTTTTAGGTCTAGCCTATCCAATTGCGCCCAGAGGTTGGTGAAGCGCACCAACTTTTAAATGCATTATTATATTCAAATTGCAAACACATGAGGACAGTCTCCATGAAAGACCCACTGGCAGATGAACGTGCTACTACATTTCTCTCCGAAACGGTAGGAAATTAAATTAGATTTAATAGAGGATTTTAACTGTGACAAGATGATTGACAGGGCAGTTTACGTGACAGGATGCACGCGACAGATCCGTCCGATAAAGATGACGAAGTATTATGTCCCAAAGCTTGCCTACTTTTTTGCTACACATTCAAAAGTAAATACATTTTCTTCACAAAAAGAGTACATACTTTTATGGCGTAGTGTAACTTAGGCCAATTGGGACGCAGCATATGGCTTTACACGATGACGATCGCTCTGATTGGTTTTAGGTCTATCCAATTGCGCCCAGAGGCATTTGAGCGACGTCCGTTGGTGACGCCCCTTTGGAAATGAGTTATTAAAGAAGCTTTGCCAGACCATAACTCAGTTACTACTGAGAATGGTCTAGTTTTAACCAGGCTAGGATTCCTCCGGAAATGACTGAATTTCGCCTGCGAGCATTGGTAAATGTGACCGCACTTTATAAGTCATTTCTGTGGCATAGCACATTCTATATAAGACTACAAATTATTTAGATGTGCAATGTTAATAGAAATTATTAATAAACGTACAGGGCAACATTTAGAGGGACAATTCACCCAAAGCAAACTAAGGTAAGTGTCATGCTCCATAGTTAGAATTTATAGATCATCCGCTACAGGGTTTATACTTGCAGCCTTCCAGAGCTTTAACCAATAGTGTGTTCGCCGTTTTAATGTTTCCTGGCTCTTGTTTAACTGATGTTTATCCAGTCTCAAGTCGAGTCTCCTTAAGTTTCTGCACAGGAAAACGTAATAAAATCTCTGGTGCAAAAGATCTCCAATTAATTTTTTAACGGTCTATCATCGGTGGCCGCTAAACATTCTAATTATTGTATTATTGTAAAAGCCAGTCATATTGCTTTTGTTATTAATTCGTTAGCAAACACTTTCTTTTCCAAAATAACTTACTACTGAAGAGACAGATTTTAACCAAGATTTAACCATTAAACTGCCACCAAATCATGGATCATTACAGAGATTTTTCTATTGTTAAAATACTTATATCTGAGTGAGATCAATATGAAGAGACAACAATAAGCATGCCATTTGTAGGCTAGTTTCTCCAAAAAGTGTCAAAACACATTGTGGCTTTGTGGTCCCATCAAAACATTGCTGTTTTTGTTTGAGCACCCAAATACAGCAGCCAATGGCATAGGTTTAGGGGTGGGGCTAGTTGTTAAACTGACCAATGGCAGACAGGGGGAGTGTTTAGAGAAACCCGTCTGATATCAGTCATATAGCATTTGGTAAGGGATCCACAAATTACACACTTCAGCTTTAAGAACAAATTTTCACATACTTCCAGCAAAAATAAAATTCTGCCAGATTTTGTTGTAGTCTTACAGTACCAGTCTTGCCATTTCATAATAAAATCTTTTTAACATTACTAATAAAGAAATGTACGCACGATATCAACTTTCTACTCAACTACTATCATTTTTTTGTTTCAAAGACTTGTTTAATCTAAGAGAACATATGACTTACAGCAACTTCCTAAGACAACACAATTAAATGAGATTGCCCTACTTATTTTTTAGAAGGGTTTTCATTTGATAAAAAAAAAAAGCTTCAGGAAATTAGTGGACGGTCATTTTGCCTTGTCCTTTTCCCAGCTACAGTGACTTGACAGTGCCTACAGGAATTGGCAAAGGGATAGTAAACAGGCAGAATTAAGTCTCTTTTTTGTAGGCCAGTCTCTGCCTCAGGTACACATAGGGAAACAGTTACATTCTCCTCTGTTTTGCCTTTAGATGCTCTTTTTTTACTGCACTGACATAATGGACTCCACTCTCCTGACTAATTCATACAGAAATCTTAATCATGCTTGAATTTTTTATGCATTTCCCTATTATTTCTTTGCAAAGTACTTATTTTAGTAGGTATGTGTTTGTCCCTGCCAGACCTGGTACAGTGATCATTGCAATGTTGTCTTTGGCAAGTATTATTTTAAATATCTAGAGGAAGACAAGTTTTTCTACACTGGCTGTAAATTAGGACTATGGACTATTTTCATCCAGGTCAGCATTCCCAGAGGAGCTCATTTCTGGAAGACGGTATGACAGCATGCATTGTTTCAATATAAATCACCCAAAATTATGAGACTTTTTTGTCTTGTAGCTTGAAATGAGACTTCATGATCAAATCCTGAGCTTGAAAACTTTGGCTCGCTTTGTGTTCTTCACTTGACAAGCTGCTTTGCAACCCTCGGTCTGTCTGTTGTGGGTAAAAATAAAAGCCAATTTCATTAGTTGGGGAGACCGATATGAATCTGTGGATGAAAGCCATGGATAAATACTGTCATGTAAGACGACATCAAGGCTGGCAAACACGCATGTCTGGATTTTGCCGAGTTAGATGCGTTCCTGGGTCAACATATTTTGTTGACCCTGGAACAACATTCCTGTCCAAAAATGTAGTCCTAACCATATCCCTACCCCTAAACTTAACCCTACCCATAAGTTATCCATAAAATCAGAGGGAAATGATAGGTGAATAACACTTATGTAGAAGCACCTAACCCTTGTTGTTAGCCTAAACTTGACACAAACTGTAAACTTGTCCCTCAAATCTGATTGGTTAATTGGAATGTTGTTCCAGGATCCACAAAGATGTTTTTCCAGGAACATGTACTTGATGAAATCAGTTTCTGCGGCAAACACAATGTCTTTCGGCAATACTCAGCCCCCTTTGTCCTTCCAGAAATTTTCAGTTCATCTGTAAAAAGGTTTGAAAACACTGAAACAAATAATAGCGTATTAGATGGACATAACTGAATGGACAAATGCAGACAGTAAATCACTTGATATGATACTTGTGCCACATCAAATAGCAAAACGGAAGTTGAAAGAATAGTTGAGTGTTGAAAGACTACAGATGCTTCTGGATTCAAAAAAAATATGATGGACAGGCATGAGAAGGGCTCATTTCCAGGATGGGAAGCGTTTGGAGGAAATCTCTGCTAAGGCTATTTTACTCTCGCTGACATACCAGGTCAGCACCAGTATTCATTTGTCTCGCAGTCATAGAAACGATTTATTTTTACTCTATGCATATGTGCGCCTCACTAAAATACCCAGCTAGTGGCTATGTAACCCAACCCTGTTGTCATGATCAGCC
This sequence comes from Squalius cephalus, assembly GCF_949319135.1. Taxonomy (NCBI): domain Eukaryota; kingdom Metazoa; phylum Chordata; class Actinopteri; order Cypriniformes; family Leuciscidae; genus Squalius; species Squalius cephalus. The sequence continues at coordinate 13,328,914 of NC_137130.1, forward strand.
CACTTTGGATTAGCATTGCACTAATCTACTTCAATTCAGATTTGCAGTGTGTGAACAGGAGTTGCTGGTTGTTAATGATGGTGATGTCAAGGGGTCGACGGATAGAAGGTGAGAACATTTGTGAGGTCACACCAAGTCTTGCAGGTAATTTATGTTGAGTCAACCTTTGACCTCCTGAGTTTTTAGCACAGTCTTTTTTTCTCAAGAGGTTTCCAACTTTGCATGATGGTTTGTGTGTGCCATGCATTTAATCACATTTTCTGCTGCATTTCTTTTGTAAAACTTTATGTTAGTCATTATTTTCTGTTTTAATTAGTTTGTTTTGCCCTTTTCATTTCTATGTGTACACGAGAAGCTTCAAACTGAGTCATTTTTAAATAGTTTTTTTTCTTTCTCAAACTTGGAAACTGCTGGATAAAGTTGATAAGTTCTGACAATCAGATAATGTCAAGCCACAAACCCTCAGTTCCCTTTCAGATGAAGTCCATATCTCTCTTTTTTTTTCTCCCTCTAGTGCCAATATTTGCGGTAATTTAATTTCAACTGCCTACTCCACCATGATCTTTAAAGGACATTTTTTGGCCACAGGAGGACAAACTTTGAGAAAAACAGAAATGTTTTCTGGATTCTCTCCATGTCAGAGATGTGAAATAGTAATTATGCATTCATTGGGAACTCATAATTGCACATCTGTTTTTTATTTTATATTCCAAGAATGCAGTTATGTGCTTTGCATTTTAATGCCATTTCATCGCATTTTGTACGAATTTCAAGACTCATGCTAGCGTATAAAGATGTAAATTTAACACAGCAATCGTCAATCCCCCTTTGTAGCTGTTCTCGAGGTCGAGAATAGGTTTTTTTTCTTTTCCATTTTCCTACAACATATAACTGCATACATACTTCAAAATAGCTTCCAGCTGAATTGAGTTACACCTCCCAAGTCTCATGAAAGACAGCAAGAAACCCAGAAGACCAATTGTTTTTAAGTAAACTAACTCCGCTAACAGTTTTATAACCTGGACCTCGTAAAAGAGGGCCAGACTTTTGGTCATTCCTGTGATTTCGCTGGAATCCCCATTTGCTTGTTGGTGTGGCAGCTGGGGGCGAGTATGTGTGTCCCTAAGGTGATATACGACATCTGTGTCACGTTCCACATCTGACAACCATCCCAAGATGTACATCATCCATCCTTTCCCCTTTTCCATGTGATTCTTCAATAAAAGAGGGGGTGTGAATGTCGAAGCGGAGGGGAGGGGAGGGGAGCTGAGAGGGAGGGGAAGGAATCAGAGCTCACACACAATCGGCATGCGTGAGAGAGAGTAAAAGAGAAACAGAGAGAGGGGAGAGAGCAAGTGGATGAGAGGGAGAGGGAGAGATCTAAAGGCAATTGTTGTTTAAGAAATTTCATTTCTGTCCTAGAGGAGCCAGCTGGGATTGGATATTGCAGGTTAAACAGCACCAGGCAGAAGGTAAGACCACCAGCGCTGTAAAGGTGACCGGGTCATCAGAGTTACTTTTTACTGGCGGCAAGGTTATCGCTGTACATTAGTGTTTTACTGTTTGTCTTGTTTCAGCAGTGCATATATTACTAAGTATACTATATATAAATATTTATATAAATATTGATTGATTTTATATATATATGTATGTGTGTGTGTCTGTGTGTTTGATTTCTTATTCTTAAATATAATGCATTGTTAGCCAGAATTGACAAGCAAAATATGGTCATCGATCTACCTCACAATGCAAGAGTCCAGTTTTTACCTGAGTTCAGAGTGACGGTGCATATTAATTCGATTTGATCAGATACATAGTGATTTTTTTCAGAGTGACTCATAGCCAAAGTAAGACGGCTGTGATAAATATGATAAGGCTCACATAATGTGTGCTGTGGGAGAGTGGTTGCTAAGGTAAGTCATCAGCATTATATTGAGAATTCAGTCCCTGTCTGTGCAATACAAGCAGCAAAGCCAGAGGTCGTTAGCCGAGCGCACCAGATGAGAAATCATAGATATTCTGAGGATTGTTTATGGAGCTCGAGGAGGAGGTGAGCTAGAACACACTTCCCCCCCAGATGTTAGATGTAAAAGCTGGCAATGTCAACCAGTGTTATGTGTGCAGCTCATTCATAATCAATACGTAATAGTCATTTGACGACTTAATCAAGTATTAAAGCCTGAGGTATTTTTAGAAGATGACGACAGCCGTCAATTTGCACATCACATTAAAGCGGGAAGGTTAACAGGACAGCATATCAGGGTCTCTAATTAATTTAACTGGAAACCCCACCACAGCTTTGCTATGCGCAGACCCTTTCATCTTTTAGCATTCCAATCAGATCGGCGCTTTTCTGAGAAGCCAAATGTAAAGCTAACATTAGTTTAGCGATGGCTCACATGGTGCCCCGGCTATTGGCATCAAACTATGTTCAAATCCATTGTGTTTGTCTTATCTTTATCACAGGGGATATATTAAGCATGGGGTTTAGCTCTGGAGACGCGGGTTACTGGCGTCTGCGTGTAGTGGCAGTGCCCCTGGCATGCTGCTTGTGTTGCAGATGGGCATGGGAGGAGGGCTGCGGGGTGATCCCTGCAGGAATCTGCCCTTTGGTTTATTAAAAGCCGGTCAAACAATAGGGTGCTAAACAAGCAGAAAACAGTGACGTAACCCCTTCGCCGGAGGAGGGGGTTTGGGCATGTCAATGTGACTGAGAAGACAATTCTGCTTATTGGCAAATACTAGGCGGCCACACGCCTCACTCAACAACTGTGGACTCAGCTGCTGTCAGACCCTTCTGAAGTTTGATTATCCTTGTTAAAGTACTCTAGCTATGGAATGAAATCTGAGTGATTCACAGGGAACATGAAGTGATTTACCTCATTTTTCTTGTAGAACCAACAAATATACTTAATTATAATTATACAACAGTTAAGTGGTGGGGATTTTTCAGTGACTCTTTTTACACTTTCTACATCATTACATCAAGTGGTGACAACAAGTAACTGTATTTGAGTCACTGAGTCATTTATTGTACCGACTGAAAGTACCTGGATGACCTACTACTTCCGGCGAGATTCTCAAGTTCGCATCTGACAGACTTTACTAATTGTGAATGGCAGTGACAGTTTAAATCACATGAAAAAGACAACATGGCGGATGTAGCACATTCGGATTTCATTCATACTGTATAGAATTGACTTTTGTTTTTAACGGTCACAAAGCAAGTTCTTATTCAAATGTAGTACCTACTCTGACAGTTTGAGGACCCAGCATATTTCAGACCCAGCTAGTGACTTTACAAATGAGTCAGTGAATCACTTAATCAAACAATTTGTTTAAACAAATTTGTTTCTAATTCAGTCAGGAATGTGTCTACTTGCTCTGAGACACAATTCCGTGTTGACTAGGAACTATTTTCGTTGACTGAGCAAAAATAGACAAACTAATATCCAATACTGTGTCTAAAATAAGATACTCAATATTAACATTTTGTATATTGAACTGTTGTACAAAAGCAATTTTATTATTGCTTAATCGTTAATAAATGTTCTTCAGATACAATTATTTTCTCAGCATAGTTTTGTTTGAAGGCATTAGATGACTTTGACATGGATTACCTCAAAAATTGAGCTCTAACTTCAGATAAGCCTGTTTCTACACAATAATGTTGAGGAAGCTATAACTAATAATGTGGATTCAATTGTCTCAATCCTCATAATCCAAGCCCTTAAAATGACAGTCTGTGCTTTATCTTAAGCAGAAACAGCGCAAGGGTTAGAACAGGAGACAGAGACCGAGATATCAAGAGCCTACCCATGATCCCCTGAGTTCTTTCAGTGTCTGCAAAGAACAACCACCAATGGAAGATGCCCTGAAATGAAAAGCTCATGGTGTTCCCATGGCATTTTATACTCTCTAAATCAAATAAACACTAACTATGAGACTGTGAGAAGCAACACTGAATAGTGTGCAACAGCTCCTACCATACGGCCCCTAACCTGTGGCTGCTTTTGAATGTCAGGAATTTCACAGTCCTAATGGTGCAGACGGCGAGGCCCCTCTCTAGCCTTGCCATGGCCTGAGAGGATCAGCAATGATCAAAAGATCCATACTCTATATCCACAACCACCAGTGCCGTGCCTAGGGACAGTTCATTCCAGGGGTCTGCTCCCTAAGTGGCGTTTATAGCCGCTGACGGGACTCCCGGTTAGGACACAGTCCCTAGGCAAGCAGTCTGGGTCTGAGAGTTCAGTGCAATGGGGTTATGGCATGTCTCACCCGGTCCTGGCTCCTGCCTTCCTCTTAAATTTGTTTATTGTTTTTTTTCTTCCTGTGGGATAATATTTGGCAGTTAGTGAAAATGAAAAATACCCTGTTTTGCATCTTGCAACTTGGAAGTATTAAGGGATAGTTCACCCAGAATAATTTACACCCTCATGTCATTCCAATTACTTTCCTCTGTAAAACTCAAAAGAAGATATTTTGAAGAAGGTTTCAACTGTTTTTATCCAAACAAAGAAGATCAGTGGGGTTCAAAACAACACTGACTTTTATTGTACAAAAACACTTTTTTTTTTTCATTCTTCAAAATCTTCTTTTGTGTTCCACAGAATAAAGACAACCATATCAGTTTGGAATGACATGAGGGCGAGTGAATGCAAAAGCTGTATATATACCAATATGGTTCACTCTACTTATGCATGGAAGATATTAGGGCTGGGTATTGACACAAATTTCACAATTCGATTCGATTTCGATTCACAAGCTTGCAATTCGATTCGATTTCGATTACGATTCGATTCAATATTGATTATTTTGGATATCAGGTACATTGCAAATTTTCTCAAGGAAAACAAATCTCTTAACTATTATTTTAAACTATGGTAGTCAGTGGTAGCCTAGGCTTCATTAGCCTACTATAATATTGAAGGTAAAAATTAACTGATTTGTATACAAACACTTAAAATACACTTTTATTTATTTTTTATAATAATAAAGTTATATGAAATTATATACAAATTTAAATGGTGGCTGTCATAAAAAACTTTCCAGATTTATTCAAACATGCATTAAATATTGAAGAACATTAAAAAATTAAATATGTAATATGGTGCATATTTAACAAAATGCTCCGAGATAATTTTTCTAGCTGACTAACGAGTTTATGGTCACTGGATATGTTTTTTCTGAGGTAAATGTGACGTTACGTGACATTGTTTACTCACGTCTTCCCACGGTTGAAACACTGATTGAGCGATTCCATGTGACATGATACGGACTTCTATAAGTTGTACTCTATCTTTTAACACACTTTCAGATGCTCATTCATGTTTATTTCGCGCGGTAACTGGTGTTATTAAGGCGGAAGAGAAGATCATGTGCTCTCCGCGCTGCTGCTTCTCTTGAGCAGCGCCAGAGCGATCTCACGCCACAGCGCCAAAACGGTATAATTTTTTGAATTTCGTAAGAAAATCATAAGAAAATGGACGTAATTTGAAATCTGAGGCTTTGTTTCATGTCAATAACAACAAAGCACAAAGATTATCGCGATTTATTGGATGGGATCACAGTCTATGGATGGGATGCCTGCAACAATGTTCCATTCATTCATCAACTGAAACCAGGATGACTAATCAAATTCCAGCTAAAATATCGATTTCTCGATTTTAATCGATTCTCATTTTTAAGAAACAATATCGATTCTTAAATCCCAAGAGTTTCTTAAACATGAGAATCGATTAAAATCGAGAAATCGATATTTTTTACCCAGCCCTAGAAGATATGTTGAAAAAAAGTACCGTCTTCGAAATAAAGAGCCAATCACCAACAGTTCCGGTTGCCATAAAAACAGTCAGTGTCCTGATACTCGTGCTTAGGACTGCACATGCATTACCTGGACCAATCTGAAATATATGCCAATTTAAAGTAATTTAAGCATAACAAAAAACATAACATAATTTTGTGATGATTGAAATGTTTTTTAAATGTTATTTTTTTTAGATTTTGGTATTCCCCCATTTAAGCAAACAGAGGTTGGTCTTGCGTGCCTGAAATAGCTGCCTGGAACAGTTAATTGCAAATTATGGCCACTAAGTGAACTGACTTCCCTGAAAGGGACTTTCATTTTTAGAAGTTTTACAATGAACCATACTGTGGAGGGGAAAACAATTTGGGTTAGACACTTAAGTTTAGACACCTCCAAAAAAAAAAAAATCTATGCTGAGCAAAACAAATTCTTGTCTCTGAAAAAAAAAAATCTAATTAAAGGAAACATTCGAGTACAGCTTGCATCAGATAGTTGCGAGGTCAGATTCCAGCATGTCAAAGTTAATTTTCCTAGTCTATAAACTCAAAAATTTCAGTTTACAAATTGAAAAAGGAGATACGAAGCCAGAGAGGGAAATAATTCTTCTGGACTGAGGTGGACAGATGTGGTGGATGTTGTCTCGGAGGGGATTGTAAGTCCTTCTGCTGTTTGTAGACACACTGGGCTTTATAAATCTACAGGCCGAAGCAGGTGTGGACGCTGTGGTGGTCAACATTACCTTACACTGAAAACTATGGAGCAATACACCCACAACTGCCCTTACAGCACTAGAAGCCTTCAACCGATGAAGCTGCCATGGATGGTTACGCCATGAGGTCACCGTCTCATTGTTTATGAACTAAATTGGATCTGTAGTTATCTTTTGAGCTGGAGTGTCTACACTGCATTGTTAAGGCCCATTACAGTCACTGCAGATCAGTGCGGCAGACGCTCTCAACCAGGTCTGAATGTCAACAGTCGTGCCTGGGCATGATGATGATGATGAAGATGGCGGTTGGTATGCCCGATATTAAATAAATGACGAGCATCCGAGTTAAGAACAGACTGTGATGTGTGCTTGTGTAAACCCAGCAACACATGCTCTCCGGTGCAGTTAAACATTTCAGGGAGTATTTATTTAAACAGGCAAATTGATACCTAAAATCCTTACACGAGGAATGCTAAAGTTAAATGAGTCGCTCTGGTAAGAAAAACACAAGGAGAAAGTTTTAAATTAGCCTGATGTGTTTGCGATTTCGGAGCAATTGCGGGTTTCGAAATAAAATTTGAAAGAGGTTTAGACATAATGCAAGGTATTGTTTTAGTGAATGATAATTTCCTCTCTGTCTGATCCAGGTTTGTGGAGTCGGTTACCCTAAGGGCTCTGCTACTCTTTTTCTCCCTCATTACACCAAACCTTTTAGCAGCAAACCTTTTGGCTCAGTGAATTTAACTGCCACACACGAAACATTGTCATGAGGACTGTAAAGCACTAAGCTCATGAAAAAATAAGTATATGTGTACCTAAGTTGGCAACTGCTTTACTGTCATGAGAGAACTTGCACCGAGACTTATTTCTTTTTATGAAAAATTCATTTCTGGGGAAATTTGCTCCAGGCTGTTTATTAATATATTAGGTTTCTTCACTGTGTAATAAAAACACCATGTTTTTTCAGTGTTGGGATTGTTAGAATAACAGTACAGCGGTCTGCCAGAACTCCTCATACATCACAGCCCACTTATTTCTGGCTGGAGACATGGCAGCAATCACCTTAACCAGCTGGCAGAGGCACAACAGACGTCTGTCTCGGGTCATCTGTCACTGACGGGTTCTCACGCAGGCAAACTCCCACTCTCCCTTACGTTGCACCTTACCTCACCTGCCCAGTCCCTCCACTAACAACTTAAACAGCTCCGCTAACTGGGCATAACATGCGAAACATTACCTGAAATCGCGCTCTCGGGTGGGTGTTTCTTCTGCAGCTTGCATCCTGGACTAACCGTGGTTCCTTTCTTTACCCACAGATACATCCACGCCAGTCAAGGAGATGGCTGAGTTTAGAGACAACGCTCACTACATGTTTCGGTTCACTTATGTGGCATCAAAAACACAGTGGAGACCTCTTCGTTGCCTTCTGTAGGAGACGGTCAGCTTTCTTTAGTTTTACCTGTGGAAGCTGTGGACAATATGAGGAACTCAGTCGCTATGGGCCAGCCTGGGATTCTACTTCTTCTGGTCACATGTCCTCTGCTGACTATCCTGCAGGGTGTCACCTGTAAGGCAGAGAGTGGACACTTAGGGGACAATGATCCTGACAGGTGTATGAGACATCATTTTGTTGAGACCATCACACATCCTATCTACAAATGCAATTCAAAGGTAAGAACTCAAAATTGTGATGCTGTCACTCTAGTGATCCTGATTGTATTTGTGCCATAAACATATGTTAAAAATCCATAAAAAAAAAAAAAAAAAAAAAAAAATTCATAATGTTTTCTGTTTGATCCAAAATTTCAGCTTAACTAAGTTTGTATCCAGTAATTTTTTTTTTTTTTGTAAAATGTAAAACACTATTATTCATTTATACAACAAAACAGTAACAGTTGCCAGTTCATTCATCGAATCTGAAAAATAACTTAAAGGGATAGTTCACCCAAAAATGAAAATTATCAAGTTATCAAACTCATAGGTTTGGAACAACTTGAGGATGAGTAAGTGATGACAGAATTTTCATTTTTGGGTGAACTATCCCTTTCAACAGTGATTCAACAATGATTCACCATTCAGTGAGGGAGTCAGTATTGAACTCAGAAACGCCTCTGAACAATCATTTGTTACAGCTTAGGAGGTGTTTGTTGTTGTGTTTAGTTTTAAAGTTAAGTTTTCTGTAAATATTAAGTAAATATAATGAAAAAGTATTTAAGTACAAATTTAAGTAAATATAATGAAAAAATTACACCAAGAAAAACTTTAAAAATGAAAAACTGTTGGCAACTAACTATGCTAAAGTTAAAAAATTACTAAAACAAAAAAAAGCTATTCAGAAATATATATTTTTTCAAAACCAAATATATAAAACGTAACCTAAAATTGTAATGAAAACTGAAAATATAAAAATAAAAGCCAATAAAAATCTTCACAAATATTATAATAGTATATAAATAATAAAACACTGGTAGGAAACACTAGCATGCACAAAATGATATTTGATTTTTAAATGCGACTTGATTTCAGATTATTGCTACACATGTTTTTTTTGTCTCATATCAGTATGGAGGAGAAAAAACTTAGCATCCAAGTGAAAGGAACACAAAAATTTAGCTCCCTTGTTGCTTATTGAATTACAAAAAAATGGTCTAGGAGGTCAGGTCTTCTTGTAAGACAATACACTCTCTACACCCACAACTTTTCTGCTAACAAGCTGCTTAAAACCAAATCAAGTCTCCTGATGCTTTAGAAGGTTTTACATTTAAACACTGACCCCAGGGATGTCCCTCATAATTAGAACCCAAGAAACCTTGTTTTCATTTATTGAATCAGATAGCATGGCTGGCTTTTCTAATGACCTCTACCTTTAACTACTTTGACACCTTGGCAAGGAACACTGCCTGCCTGTGCGGCCTAAAGCCTCGCCAGAAATAAGCACTCATGAGGTGCATAAAATGTCTGGAGGTGGCACAGTTCCAAGGCTCCACACAGTGTTATGCCTGAGTCATTTTTTGCTTATCGAAACAATAGAGTGCCTCAGATACGTCCCCTCAAAATAAGCCATCGATAATAAATGGGATGAGTTCCAGATGCTCTGATTCACCTGTTCCCCTCAGAAGGACAGCCTCTCATGATCTGTTATTTTGTGAATTGAGTTTCTCAGGCTCCCGCTCTTACAAACCCAGCTGGGCTGTGTCAACAAATATTCAACATCCAATAAACTGAAGATGAGCTAGTCAGCCACCTGTGCTGGAGCTAAAAATCTTCATTCTGCAAGCATTACACAAACTGCATTTTCTAATTTCCAGACAAACAGTGTGATTATCCAAAAGCAGTGAGTAGAAAATGGAAAACGAACGTGGTTAGGTAAAGTTTAATTCAAGGATCCAAATAAAGCAGCTGAATCTCTCTAAAGTAATTCAAATCGACTCTGCGTACATGATTGCTTCCAGAAAGTAATTAGGGCTATAAAATACTGATATTCCAATTAATCATAATCTCTATATAGATTCCTAAAATCCCAAAAACTATCCTTTATTTTGCCTGTACCGTTTTCTGTGGCGCACTCCTTGTACTCCTTCTCATCAGTTTACAGTCTTTATCTCTGACTTTTATTCAGCAAAATTAGCTAATCTTTATTCAAGTAATTTTGTCCATTTGATGATAGAAAGTTATATTTTCAAAAGGCAAATTCTCTAAACACGCGATCATACCAACCTCCGATCGGCTAAATAATGGGAAAAACAACCTCCCGAGTCCTGAGTCTTTTTTTCATTTGTCAGTGACAGACACAATGAACGAATCGTTCACGAAGGACCACCATCAGTCATACCGGCAGGTCATATTTTATGTGAGTTTGCAGTCTGAATTTCAATGATACAACAAACTTAGTGTACCTAAGTGCAGACTATTATGATTCATGAACAAATATCACTTTTAGTGAATCATAACCATTCAGAGCAACCAGTGTAATCAGATTCATGAAAAGATTACACAAATGAGCCAGTTCTTTTTAGTGAATCAAAAAGCATATTGCTTTTTTTTATACAAGTTCAATAACCAAGTTAATATTTCCAAACAAATCCAGACAACACAGACAATAAGAGTGATACAAACTCAGTGTTGTTGGACTCAGCACTCTTGGAACTCTATAATCAATAACTCTATAACAGTTTTATAAGCTTCCCTGTGTAATTTACAGCATCAGCTGGGAGATCATTTCTTTGATACGCAAGCAAAACGGATTTTATAACTGAAATATTCCCAAATGAATCGGAATCAAACAAAACTGAATCAAACTGAGAGCTTGTGAATTGGAAAATCAGCTCTACTGGTTAAAAGCAATAACTGTATATATAGCCACTAGCCAGACCATTTTGTATCAAACAACTAACCCAACAGTGAAATATTTTATTCGTTTCTGATTGACAGACCTCGGCATGTACACAGGCCCATTGTCTAAAAGCAGCACAATGGATTAAGCTCAACTCAGTCACCTTTAAAGAAGCCTATTACACATTGCATTAGTTATGAGGATGGCTGTTGCTTCCATGCAAATTTCAGTAGTGCTACACAATAGGGTCCACCTGCGCAGTCACTCTGAGATAAATATAGAGGGGAAGAAGAGCTTACATCTGCTGCCCAGCTTTTGTCACCTTGCCATGTTTCCTTGGATATTCATCTTCTGTGGCCACACACCTCCAACTGCACCCCCCTCTGAAATCCCCCACATCTATCCTCCGATTGTTTTACGAACATGGCCGTATGCCTACAGTTTCAGGTGACATTAAATAATGACATCAGCTAAAAGCAGCAAGTCAATGCCGCTTCATTCATGGATGTCGGACCATGAGTGATGCATATCGGGTGCTTTTTGGCCTCAGACAGGCTAGTGTTCCTTATAATGGGGGTGACACTCCGCTAACACTATGCAGCTGAAAGACAACATGACATAGGAGTCCATTTACGGAGTGTTCAGGAATGTGGCGGCCCGTGGTCTGGCCAGCACCTCATATTCCGAATCAGTAGACCATTGAACTGGGTCACGTTTGTGTCTATCATTGCAGATGAGCATCACTCATTAACCTTTAATTACGAGGGAACTCTTATGTAGGACAGAGCTTTTCAAAGGGGGATATTTTTTTGATGAGCGAATCTCTCTTTATCAGCCAGTGAACTCCAGCGATGTAGCCAGGTGGATCACTGACCCCCATAAATCGGTCCTGCGAAGTGCAAAGCCTTTCATCTGTCACACAACAATCCTCACAAAGCAGATGAGGCAAATTTGTGAGATTGAGGTATTTGGGGGAGTCAAGTAGCCTGAGCATCCAGGTCTGGGAGAGATCAACCACGCTCCCATCACCATGCAGGTGCAAGGTCAAAGTGAGCGAATACACAAGCTTTCTTTGTTCAACACTGCAAACTTTCTCAAAACTTTCTCAGGAAACTTATCTTAGTTCTGACACAGGGTTCAAATTAGGGATGGCACAGGACTCTTTCTTTATAATAACTACAAATACTTGTGCAGACAACGAAGGATGCCCACTGGTAAAACTACTTAGTCAGAAAATCTTACACACATTCCAGTTTTGGGGGGGAAGGCCAATTTGGGACTAAAGAAATGGAGACTGAAAATAATTTCTTAAAAAAAATTGGGCTTTACAAAGTTTTTATAGTACAAACATTTTTGTGTGGCATCATCCAACTAAAATGTTACAATATATGCCTATATGAATATTTTACAAGTGATCGACATAGATAGATAGTTTTTTTCTCTTTATGCACTTACATGATCAGAAGAACCTAAAATGCTTTATAACCTCAATATATTCACATCTGACACATCGATTGAATTCTGTAAATGTGGTTTGATGTGGCACAATCACCAAACAGTAAAGTACAGTCTGATTTAAATGATCATTTTCTCCTTTATCTGTTGTTGGTTTGAGTGGCAGACACACACACATTCTTTTAGTGAGGTTCAAAGAGAATCGCTTATGGTAAAGACAAACAGTTTTGCATAATGAAAATGTGCGCCTTGAATTCATTCATTCATGTTCGACAACCACTAAACGATCGATTACTAAACTTTGGCCATGAAAACACTCTTGTATGATACATTTATTTTTAGAAAAATCTTTTAGAAAACTAAATTGGGGCAATGGTCTTAGAACAAATATTTTCCCATACTGTTTTATTTTTTCCAATACTTATCTATAGATAGATAGATAGATAGATAGAACATGAATTTTAATGAATGTGTGACGAGAAAGATAGTAACACCCATTTACTCAAACATGGAACTAAATGAACCTTTTATGCTCTACAGATGGTTCTCCTGGCTCGATGTGAGGGTCACTGCAGCCACACGTCCCGCTCAGATCCGCTGATCTCTTTCAGCTCTGTCCTGAAACAGCCTTTCAAAAGCACGTGTTTCTGCTGCCGTCCACACACCTCCAAACTGAAGGCGGTACGTCTGCGATGCTCGGGCGGGACACGGATAACCGCTACTTACCGTTACATCCTTGCGTGCAGCTGCGAGGAGTGCAGCTGAATAAATGTGTCATGGAGAAAGACCCTCTGGCTGAAACACATAGAAAAAAAAAAGAAAAGTTGAAGGTACACTTTATTGCTGATGATTCAGAGCAACCATTTTACGATTCATTAGCACTGCCAACAACCCATCAAGACTTCAAGAAGAATCACATGTAAAGTGTCGCATGCACTCGGATTTCCAGATGTCGGCCCGGCCATCGCACCCGCGCATGCGCTCAGCCAGTCAATTTACTTTTATAGCATTCCATTGTTTTGAATAGCGGATGCCGACAACAACATTGTAAATCTTGAGGGAAATTTGATGAAGCTGAGGGGGAGTCACTTTGGAGAACTATGTTTTACAAACTATCTGAGAGATTTGATACACAGACCAGGACAGAAGGATGGATGTTTGCATAGACAATGCAAGTGGTGAACTATATAAGTTTGATTTATAACTAGGATAGAATTTAAACGGATAGTTCATTATTTACTCCTGTCGTTCCAAACCTGAATGACTTTATTTCTTCTGCAGACCACAAATGAAGATTGTTTTAACTGTTTTATTCAATGAAAGTCAGTGGAGTCCAAAACAACACTGAAACCCATTTACTTGTATAGACAAAACAAAACCTGAGATATCTTCTTTTGTGTTCGACAGAAGAAATACAGGTTTGGAACAACAAAAGGGTTAGTAAATGATGACAGATTGTTCATTTTGTGGTGAACTATCCCTTTAAGGTCTCTGGAATTGCCCACATGTTCCAGGCATACATCTTTGCTTCATTATACCGGCTTAATATTTGAACAATGAAAAATACTCTTGTACAAATCATAGTGCCAATTATAGACTTTGTAAACCTCCTTCAGGTTTTTACTGTGGGGTTCACAGCGATCTACTATGCCAGACTGTATGTGGAAAATGTCAGTGTTAAGTATGTTTATTTCATCATCAAAGTCTCGCAATGGCTCATGACACATAATAGCAGCAAGTTGTCAAGCTAATCACGTACAGTTATAATAACTATGATGTTTGCATTGTGGAATTGTACAGTAAATGACAAATGCCATATATAAAAAAACGAAAGAAAATGTATTGTTCCTCAAATTTCTCTAATCTGTGGAAATAAATTCACCCTCAATAAACTGCTGAAACTGCACCGCTGGGAAATTATGACAATTTGCTTGCTGGACAGGTTTGTACTCCACTACAAATATGACAGCTTTTTGGGCTCTGCACATGAATCTAATAAACAGTGCCCTTTTGTTTTTAAAGTCTGACTGGCTGCCTTGTGCTAGCTGTCTTGTTACACATACTTTGGCTCCTCCATACAATGTGACTTTCAGTGGGGCTATAATTAACTTAATGGCTAATTTGACAGCATGACAGACAGTCCACATAATAGCTGTCAGTTGAGTTCTCTGTAATTTTTATGGCTGCCCTAAGACATCTCCCTAAACGATCGGCTGCACAGTCGAGGCACCCAGCAAAATGACACATCATCTTGTTCTCTGACCTTCCATTAATTCTAACAGAAGGTTCCAGGTGTTGTACACGTGCGTGTCTTTATCCCCTCTAAAACAAGTGATAATTCAAGCAAAACCGACAGGTGATTCAAACAGAACGGGGTTAAATATTTCACCTGATTACTATTAATTGAAGCCAGTCCCAATTTTGGCCCAAGAGTGTGACTTTTCCTTCTTGTGTGGTGTCCAATTGAGTGGGGGGAAAAAACACATTTAACCATCTAAAACACAAAAAGGTAAGTTCATTCCAGCCAAGAAGGTTGTAAAGGAGCAAGTTACAAAAATGCCATGAATAAAAGACAAAGACAAACACCATTGCGCTATTCTGATCATTTAATCCCCACATGTCTGCAATATCTTTTTGATCTCTCATAAGATACCAATGTGAGGCAGCGTAGTATTCTGTCCTATAACTTTATTAGACTGAAGCCAATATCAGCTGCAATTTTTCAACACTGAAATTGAAAGTTATTTGCTACCATTTCTTTTTTCTACTCACTCTTCTTTGAAACGATCCTCCTTCACTGGACTTCACTGGCTTGCACAGCTACTTTGCAATAAAATCTGTTGTCAGTAAAAACAGACAAAAAATTATTTAAACAGAAGCAGAAACAACTGTATATCAATCAAATGGTTGTAAAAGGATGTGAACCTCATTCAGCAATAAAACATGGTATTGTATTTGAACATGTTGTTGGAGTGTTTGTCTCCAACAAAATGTTTTTTTAATTTAATCTATTATATGACTAGGAGTATCAGGAGGTATATGCTTAAGTAATTCCAAATTATTTCATCAACATCTTTATGCTGTTGCTTTTCTGTTGCACACTATAAACTAATGTAGCAACTACGCCCTCTTGTGGCTTACATAGACTGTTTATCCTTTTTCACATTCCCTTAAAAGGGAATATTTCAACCAAAATAAAAACTCACCTAAAGTCGTTTCCTTAGTCCAGGTGCACAAAAAAAAGATACTTGTTCATGAATGTTCATCTAGATCTTTTCTCTACAATAAAAGCATATATGAGTGTCAGGGTGCAAAAATGACAAAACTACCATAAAATTGGTCCAAATATCCCAAGTCTTAAAGGAGAACTCCGGTCATTTTTTTGTACATTTGGAGTGCTGTCAATAAAGAGAACAACGACAAAAAATAAAAAATAAAAAAAAATAAATGTTTATTCAGCCAGCGCTCATACCTGTATTTACATCCTGTTTTCGGTCAAAGTCCATAGTAATCGATTGTCGAGTTCACGCGCATTGGTTTAGTACCAATGATCATGAACTCGACAATCGATTACTATGGACTTCGACCGAAAACAGGATGTAAATACAGGTATGTGCGCTGGCTGAATAAACATAATTTTTATTCATATCTTTCACATCTACTGCAGTCAGATTGACCCGCGTTCACTCCGAAGGAATCACTCACATGACCTGTGCACTTGTAATGACACATCAAGGGTGTTAAGAGGCTAAAAGCAGGTTTAAAACTTGCCCCATTGAAGTCAACAGGGTGCAAATTTTAAAAATAGAATAACTCGGTGTAGGCAACACCGATTTTTGTCGTTGTTCTCTGTATTGACAGCACTCCAAATGTACAAAAAAATGAGCTCAATGTTAAAATTGACCGGAGTTCTCCTTTAAAGGGATAGGTTACCAAATTGGAGGTGGCAGAATTATGAGTTGCCTGGAACACAGAAAATTGCTTTTCAATCTATGAGTAAAATAAGATTATACAACATAAATTAGACATTCATAATTAAAACACAAATTATTGTGTTATTTAAAATGTAGGTTGCTAAACAATTACTACAGTGGCTGACCAATTCATCAAGCACATAAAACCTTGTAGTAATACATTTTGCAGAATAAAACTTGAGAATTTCTTGAGTAATTGTACGCTTGAGTAATGGTAATGGTAACCATTCTGGTAATCAAAATCTGCCAGACCTTATTTTGCTCTAATCAAAATCTGCCACACTTAAACCCCATTAAACTGACCAAAATGTTTGTGTAGGATGTACTTTGAAACAATTTTCACTCAGAGATGGATAGTAAATTCAACAAATAATTACACAGAAACAACGCACTGAATGTGAAAAATTTAAGTAGAACACTGAAATAGCATTTTCTTGTAAAACATACTCCACTAAGCTTTGAATAAGAAGAAAAAAGAAAAAGAAAAAAAAAGAAATTGGAATTCCAGAGGGAACATGAACATTTTCTTCAAGCTTTTAGGACTAAAAAAATAAATGTATAGCCTATTATTGTATCTCTTTCTATTGTTTTATTTTATTCATTCTTTCTTTGTATTTATTAGTGTGTTTTATTTAATTACTTAAATCACTCTGTGTTTTTTAAGGTGCTTTATAATTAAAGTTTGTAATTAAAGTATAATTAAATTAAAATTAAAGTGATGTTATTTTATTTGAACTCTTATTTTGGATATCATTGCATAAATATTGTATGCACTACCAATGACTTTTTCATGACTCTCAGTGACTTTTTAACAAACATTTCAGTGAAAGGCATATGGATCTGTCAGAAGTGGGATTTAGGGCAGTAATATATCTTAGTCTTTTATCTATAGTGTTCCCCCCAGCCCTAAGGAGTGCAGAGAGATGGGCTTGTGTTGAGTCTTGGTAACTTGCTTATTACTCAGATGAGAATGAGATCAATAATGGATTTGGATTAGATGCTCATTATGAACATTAGAATGTAAGGCCTGACATCCTCATCCTGAAGTGAGTGAGGTTCAAAGAAGATGTTTTCTATGTCTCATAGCCCGAAGTGTGAGACTAAAGGCAGGACCTAAATGACTACATCCACCAGATGGCAGCAAACTCAGACACAGCGCATGCAAAACAATACAAAAAACCCCCAAAAACATTAGGGTACAAAACAAAATAACAAACCAAGTAGGCTAATACACTTTCAAACAAAAAAGTATTTGTAAGTTTTGAAAGACAAAAAGTATACAGGACACTTCCTTGCAAACTTAGTGGATCGTATTCATGAACTACACCTGTGGTTACTCTGCTAAGACACCTGAACTACATCTTTCATTTGGAAGGAAATGGAAATGATACTGCTCACAAAATTTGGTATATGACTATATGTATTTCAGAAATCCTTGAGTTTCCGAAAGACATACACTGTCAGAAATAGGGGTACAGTAGGAGTCCATTTCTGTTCCCCAAGGTACAATCTACACTACTGTAACGTACCCCATAGGGCTTATTTATTGGACCTCAAGGTACATATATGTAGCTTTTTGAGTGTCAAAAAGCATTAAAAGGTACATATATGTACCGTTTCTTTTAAAGCTTTTAAAGTTCTTTAAAAACAATATTGTACCCTTGAGGGTACAACCCCAGTGACAAGCCATTGTACCCTAAAGGTACAATTATGTACTTTATTTTCTGAGAGTGTAGTACATTCACTAGTTTGTACAACTATGGGGTCCCCCAGGTTTGCAACACTGTATCCACCTTATTTTTCACATGAGAGTGTATGCGGCCATTTGTAAATTGAATGTGTTTTGGCTTCCGGTGTCATCCGCTTCCAGTTATTTTTAGCTGTAAAAAAAAAATCTGGTTATGCTGCTTGATATTGCAAACTGGTGGGTTATTTCTTACCCTATTATTTTAATGTATTATAAACACACTGGTTTGTTGTGCAAATAGTTTTACCATTTACAGCTCACTAATGAATCGGAAGTCTCGCACATTCACAGAAAATAGCATACTTCCACGTTGAAAAATCCTCTTGAACCTATTGGAGGAGCCTGCAATATCCTAATGAGTACTCAAGTAAAGTGAGTAGCCTACACATGTAAAGTGTCTCAAAACCATGAGATTATAATGTGATCTGGAATACTTGTCCATGCTACACTGAACATGCTTATCAGACCACTCATCCAGGTAACTGACCAAAGCTGATTTCATGATTCTCATATCACACCGCCCACCTGCATTTCAGTTATCGGTTGTAGTGAAAATTGCCTCAGTTGCTAGGTAGATTGGTTTGTACACTTTAAATTACCATTTTAATCTTAGCAGATGCGCAGAGTTCTATAAAAACTTTATTAATGTCAAGTAACTTCCAATTTGTGTGTCCACAATGTCCAGTTTATTTGCATACTTCTCCACCAATGGAAACAAAACTAAAGCAACTGGTTTTACTGGATCCCACACTGAATGAAAGTCCCCTGTAGTCAATAATTGTATCCCTTTAAACTCATTTTTGATCACCAAAATTACATTTAAACTTTTTTCCTTGAAAAAAAATTCACACGTTTCTATGAATATGCAAATTAGCCTCCACCCCGCCTCTACTCACTCACACCAGCTTAGAGATCCACTCATTGACCACGCTTTGACCTGAACAGTTACAAGGTAGATTGTGACGTCAGAAACACCAGCGGTTTCATACCACGGTTTTGAGATGGTCTTTGGTTCACTGCAGTTTTAAGGAGAAAATATTCAGCAATGGTGCTGACTTACGCATCTGCACATGTTTTTTTTTTCTTAAAGCATATTAACACCACATACATAAACAACATTAAAAGCTTGATTTTCCAAAAAAAAAAAAAAAAAAAAAAATCAAAAATCCACTACTCCTTATTCCAGGTCAACTCATTCTCTTAGTTTACAAGAGGCTGACCACAAACACGACGTCGGCGTACGAATCCGCGATTTCAGACACTTGAGCTCTGGAACGCCACTCTACCAATTAATTATCTACCAAATATAAAATTATATTATAAGTTATAAGATAGTTACGGTCCCTGATTCTGATTGGTTAAGTGGCCTCATTACATCACCGTGCACTACTCTGTGTTGCTGCGGTTCCATCATGTATTTTGTAGACCTTGTTCAGAGCGCCATGACAGGTAGGCTATGATAACGAGGCTGTGTGAGTGTGAGGGACTTACCGGGGAAATGAGAAGATGAGCACTGGACTGCAGCAGGTTGGGAAATAAAATGTATTTATCTATGGTTATGGTCATTGCCCACAGACTGTAAAAAAAATGCCTGATAGGGCAGTGAGGCAACAATTCAGTTTTCGGACTAATTTTACTTTGACGAAAGTGACTTGAACGCTCCTGCCGTCGTAAATACGAACTTCCCAGGAGGACTTGAACGCACCATCCATAATTATATGTAACGCTACACATACACAACACCCCTACCAACCACTTAGCAAAGTAAACATTTATTCTCATTGATATTGTTCATTGAAGCTTAGAGTATTGTGATTAAGCGAGTGTAACTGTTACCTGCATTTACAGTAGATGTAGCATTTTCCTTCAGGTCAGTCCTATATTCGTTATAAAAAAAATCCGTTTGAATGTCGTCTCGGCGGCGCTGCAATATCTTGTCCTTTTACCAGTTAAGGGGTTTTCCCCTATTTTTTTACAGTCTATGGTTTACCCGTGCCCTGACACGCTAGTCATTTGTGTCTTGCTTCTCTGTGTTGACAAGTTTCAGTCCTTCCAATATAAAAGTCTTGTCAATAGACTCACTCATAAAGACAGTCTTTGCCGCCATCTAATGGCGAAATAAAGTAAGTTAACTTCTGATGCTGATCACGGCCAGGGACTATTTTTTCCAGCGGAAGGGAGGCTTTTAGTGATTTTACTTTTAGTACTTCATGAAAGTTGCATTGATACATATTTTTTGGCTTTAATATTTGTATTGTGCGTGGTAACCATTTTATAAGCAATAAGGTACTCAAGGCTAATGCTGTATCGTGAATAAGTCACGGTACAGGACAGTATCTCGTACCTTATTGCTCCGGAAGTGTGATAAAGGCTTCATCCTTCAAAGGACTCTCATGAGTGACAGTAACGTTTTCACTGGACTTTTTTGAAAGTTATATTAAACTGTCTAAATACAAAACAGGGTTCACAAGTTGTCTAAATATGTTCACCATGATCCATTTCTGTATATAATGAGTATAAACTATATAATTCTTGGGTTTAAAATTGTAATTCTGCAATTTCATCCTGTGATCACTGGCACGCAATGAATTCTGAAGTAGGCCTAGTGAAGGCCGCAAAAGATCCATCAGTTGTATTCTTCATTTCATGGGAAACAAAGGCTGCATTTGAAGGAGCCTTTGAATTGGGACAGCCTTCATCACACAGCGGTGATGCAATCAGGGCCTTCCCTCTGAATTGGGACACAGCAACCGTGTTTTCAATGGTCTCAATATCCGCTATTAAAAAAAAAACTGTAAACTTCGTAGATCATTTATAATTTTCCACGGTTCATTTTGTCTGGAGTTTTTTGCCTACTAAAATTTCTTGGAAAGATATCTTTGCAGTATTTCTTCAGCAGAACAATTCAAAAACACATTAAATAACAGTGCGATCCACTGAAGAGATGTATGTCTACACCATAGATGCATATCTATGGTCTACACACAGCCTTGATTTCATTCCATAGACTGTAAAAAAAGATGGATGACGCACCTTCACTCTCCTCCTTTGTAGAAAAGTGAAGCCACCAATGTCCCAATGGCACTGACATCTTGGAACCTGAGTCTGCGCAATAGTGAGCATGAAGTGGAGCCTCGGTATCAAGGCCTCGCTCACACCTCCACAGAAACCGTAAGTACAGTTTACTGCAGAACAACTCATTATGTTGGTGTAAAATAAACAGTTATGGAAATATGGAAATTAAAGTTAAAGCCCCATTCTCCTTCCAAAGGTCCCAAAAAAGTCGGTTGGTGCCTCAGTGACTTCGCTCAGAGAAGCTGTCCGTCTCAGCTATCAACCATGACGTCCCCGTTTTTATAATATCAAATAACTAACTAAAACCAAACTTATTGAAAAAAAAAACTAACACTTCAACTTACATCAGCGTGATAAAAACTACCTAAAATGACAGAAATCATCTTTGGCAAAAATGTATTTGTTAGGTTGTCTCATGTCCCAGATTACATGGTGAGGGCGGGCGGAGTTTACAGGATCTTTGTGGCACACTTGTTTCATTCCCTGGCCATTACCAGGGCAGGGGCGGAGCCAGACGATGTAAACATTCGGGGCTTAGCCCAAACCTAGGGGGGTCCAGGGGCATACTCCCCCGGGGAGATTTTTTTCCCATTTACGTCAGCTAAATGCACTATTTTTCAGGCTGTTTGAGATAATAAAATGCCTAAAAATCTATATGGGTTATGGTATGGTTATGTCCATATTAACTTCAGCCGGTTAGCCAGTAAGCTCGCTACGACGCCGGTGAAACATACAACAGCCAGCCAGCCCCTGATGACAACGACGAAGAAGATGATTTATATTCTTAAATAAATCTTATTTTTTTCTTATATAAATCTTTATATATTATCTTACATAAATCCTTATATAAATATTCTTATATAAATCTTATTTATATAAGATTTATAATGCACGATGCATTACCGTCCGTCACCACGAACGGTAATAGAGCTTTTGTTTCATTTTATGCCGCTCCAGTGAGAAAGACTGAGAGGAAATGAAACAAAGTTGAAGTTATTTTAAAAAACCTAAAAGATTCGGGGCTTTTGACAAAACATTCGGGGCTTAAGCCCAATTAGCCGCCGCGACCCCCCATCCCCCCGCTCCGCCCCTGGCCATTACTATTTATGTAATGAAGTATGACTGACCCCTGCTGCCATTATTTTGCATCATTCACCTTTAATTTTCTGAAGTGCTGAGGGATTTTTTTTTTTTAAGTTTTATTTTTTAAGTATGGTATGTTCATCGAGTTACACTATCCTCCATACTTGAGGAAATATAATAGCCTATTGTGTTAATAATTAAATAAATAAAACAGGTCATGAGAACAGTTCCTTGGTTTACAGTAAATTTAGAACAGGGGTTTTAGGCACTCCGCTCCACGTCCTGTCTAACAATGCCCTTAACTGTTCTAAATTCACAGGGCTTATTGCTTTTATATTATTTGAATAATAATATTCTTTAATTCAACACGTGTTAAAT
Source organism: Squalius cephalus (assembly GCF_949319135.1). Lineage (NCBI taxonomy): Eukaryota > Metazoa > Chordata > Actinopteri > Cypriniformes > Leuciscidae > Squalius > Squalius cephalus. The sequence continues at coordinate 13,351,477 of NC_137130.1, forward strand.
ATCTTTTTAATTTTTACAATACATTCATACATTCTTTTATTTTCAATTGTAGAATCAAATATTATATATTTACAGCAGGGATTGGCAAGTGTTATTTCATGAATATTTATTTGCACAATAATGTTGTACTGTTAAAATGAAAATCAAAATATGTGATCCTGTTCGCACTTAGCTGAACGTGATTTCACCAAGTGCAAATTTTCCTTGAGCAATATCTTTGCTGATCCTGCAACAACATTCCAATAAACCAATCAGATTTAAGGGACAAGTCCACAGTTTGTCAAGTTTAGGTTAGGTGCTTCTACACCATGTGTTGTTATCATTTACCTCTAGTTTTAGGAATTAGTTATGGGTAGAATTGGGTTTAGGGGTGGTATAGGGTTAGGACAAAATTTTCGGACAAGAATGTTGTTCCAGGATCAACAAAATATTAGCAAAATCATGGTGACTTCGCATTCATTACATACATGGCATGTAGAAGGGCGCTTCGGTGCATTTTCCCCAGTGCTCTTCTAATCTGTCATTCCCAATGATGGGAGGCGGGGGCGGGGCTCAGAACGCTTTGAACACAGATGCGGAGCGGCTCTTCTGCTCTGAGCGCCAGAGAGACGAACAGCACCATGACTGCGAACACATACGACGTGATTGTGATTGGCGGAGGCATCTCAGGTTAGTCTCATCAAAATAGCGCATAAAACTTCATATAATCTCATTGCAATTAACGCACTCTTAAAGAAACTTTGCATGGATGAAGATTACAGGCTGATGACTGTAATGCACAGTTATGATCATCGTTATTTAGTAATATAAGGCGCGCGACTGACCCATGCTGAACGATTATTCCATTCCCTAAGAAGCTTAGACGCCTTATAACACTGTATTATCGCTTCGTTTAAAAATAATAATGCATATTTACGTTTTAAATAGGACTCTGTTAGTTTGTCGAAAGGAAGGTTTTAGTTCTGCAGACTTAAAGTGAATTTGTTCCCGATGTCACCTGAGCTTGCTCTTTCACTTCCGTGACATGATTATTTCATAATCATAACGCCCGAGGCATAGACCGTTAAGTGGCATGCAACAGTGCATCTGTGTAGTTGCTATATAACGTGTCAATGAACTTTTCTTTTATACTCAACATCAAGATTTTAGTTTCAAATATACACGTGTGTATGGGCAAGTGTATATTCTTTTAAATCACGTTTACCTTGCCTTTAGTTTGTAACATTATGCGCACAATGCATGTATACAGATAGACAAATGTAACTTTTTTTTATAGTAATTTTAGATGAATTATGGCAAACTACATAACACTAGACACTCTGTTTTCGATGTCAACTACTACCCATCCTTATTACATGGCTCTCTGGAATACTTGATTCTGATTGGTCAATCACTGCAGCGATGTTGTATAACTGTTCACTCTTCCATGTGTGAGAATAATTGAATATTGAAAATGAATATTCCAACTCAAATCAATATTTCATGTCCATGTATTTATTTGAAAAAGCACTTTAGAAATAATAGTCTTGTTAGATGCAACAGGTTCTCAAAATAGAGGCATTTTTACACTTGAAATTATTAAACTAAGAACATGGTTATTGTTTCACACTGTTGATTAGTAGTTGACATGTCTTGTCATGACATTGCATCTCTCTCTCTCTCTCTCTCTCTGTGTGTGTGTGTGTGTGTGTGTGTATATATTTATATATATATATATATATATATATATATATATATATAATCTTTAAAAAAAATATCACACTGCAAGACCATTCAAAATTAAATAAAGAATGCAAAAAAATGTGGTGAACTTAAAATAGGCTATACACTTCCCCTTGTATATTAATATAAATTTTAATCCAAACAGACTCTAAAAAAAAATTCCTTAAAATAGGTCAACTATCCACATACACTGCAGTACTCACATGCACATACTTGCAGCGGTGCAGGGCTACGTAACGTAGTTTTAACCCTTATAAAATTGAAAGTGTGAAACATTGCTTTGAAGAATGTTTATGGTGCTCAGGGTTAAATAAGACGTTAAGTGCTGAGTGAAAAGGCTAAACCTTTCACACTTTGGTATCACAACCCAGTGAAAATAATAATATGCATTGGCCCTAGTGGAGGGGATCTCAGTGTTTTGACCCACTCTTCCCTGGCAAGTTTATTTCACTGAGATTGTAGAGAGATTTATTAATATATTGCACTACGATTGATTGGATGCAGAATTTATTAGAAAATACTACGTGATAAGATCTTTTTTTTAGTCAGTCCTCCCAGCATGTGTAAAGTATAGTGTGAAAGCATAGCATAATGTCTTTACAGTTATAACCTAACAGGAAATTCCATTCCTGTCGTGTAAACGGACTTGTTCCCACAGTGAATAATGCTTTATAATATATATATACATATTTAGACTTGACAATTTAAACCCAGCTCAGAGGGAGTGCACACTGGATGAAATATTGCTTGTGCAAGAACGACATTCTTGAAAACAAAACCGAGCAAAACAGGGTCAAGATGTCCTCGTGATAGCCTGCTGGAAACATTCTTTCTTGTCATACAGGCGGTTTCGTCAATTTATTTTTTATGATATGCAAGTGGACCACAGAATCAAGTCAAATGTTTTAGTCTATATTGTTAAATCTGAAGATAGTAAGGTGTCTGTTTGCAAAGTTGCCCACAGTTTAATAACTCATGACCACCTTATATACCAGTTTGCAATATAACGCACTGTTTCTGTACAGTTGAAATAACTGGAAGCCTCTCTCATTCAAGCTGAAAATGGACAAACCCACTCTTACATAAAAAATTAAGTAGATGGTCTACTGATTGTAAAAAAACAACAAAGGTGTGCCATTGGAGTGCCAGTCAGACTACTACTTTGCTTGAAGAAAACTAATCAATGTAATCAGTCACTATTATGTAACAAGGCCACACATGTTGCACTATGGACCCAGTATCACCCTATTCATTGCTATAAAACCTTTTATCAGCAACAGAACTTTGATTCCCTGCCAAGTTTCTAGCAGTCAGTGCTTAACAAACTGCACGTTTGAGTCTGTAAAACGTTTGTCATTCGTGCATGTGTGCGATATTGCACATCATCAGTAGTTTGAGGCTACACAATTCAACCTCTGTTGCCGTGCAATTCCTGCAGTGGCATGCGTTATGTTTTATGATATGTATGATCTGATTTGTCCAGTATTGCACTTTTTTCATTGCAGTTATTTGAAGTAGAAAAGAGTAGAAAGACAAAAAATGTTCTTTCATAAATTGGTTGTCATCTTATAGTTGTTGAATATGCAGATGTTTTTCACCTGTTGGCCTTTGAAGGAGATCAGAGTTTCCTATTCTAACCAAACCTCAAAATGAGTTGCTTCAGGGACCTTTTAATAACGTCCCAGCACTCCCTGTAAATCTAATTACTATGTGCAAAGCTACTGGAGGTGCTTGGGGAGACAACACTTTGGCAGAACTGGTAAACAAAACTGACAACTCATTTTTTATGCTCCCCAGGATCCTAGAACATGGGAGGGCTAATGTGTAATATTTGTGTCTGTTGTCAAGTGCCACAGGGGCTGTGCTTGACATAGAGGAGAGACAACTGACATCTTTCAGCTAAACAATAGAAATGACACCTTTACTTTTATTGTTTCATGTCAACAACTGAAGTATATTGTCACTGTTGTAAATACAGTTTACATTTATTCCGTATTCATTTTTTAAAGGTGAAGTGTGAGTGTGTCATTTCCTGTATTTGAAAGAGTAAAGCATGGCACTAGTAACGCCATTGCTAGTGTCATTGGTTCAATTCCCAGGGAATGCATAAACTGATAAAATGTATAGGCCTAACTTAAATGAAATGTTGAAGTCGTTTTGGATAAAAGCATCTGCCAATTTTTAAAATATGGGTGTGCAAAAGTGGCTGTCATGATACTAGGATGTTTTAGGTGGTTGCTAGGATGTTACCATTTGGTTGTTAAGGTGTTCTGGTTGCTAGGGTGTTGATAGGTGGATCATCAAGTCTCTTTCGTTTGGTCTCTAAAGGAGAGACTCAAGCCGAATCCAATGTAAGTTTATTGGATTTTTCGGCCATTTTAAAATAAAAATCGCAAGTCAAGCTGCTTAGAAAAGTTATGGCGCACCTCTCTTCAACAAGTTGCACAGTTTGAAGTATCATTAAGTCCGCAGCACAAATTTCGAGGGACAAGTCACATTGCAAAGTTTGTTCACATTTTGGTGTTTGTATTAATTTTTCCCTCTCTCTGTCATTGGTCAGAAAAACAAAAGCCTTTTTTCCATCATCTGGCCAAACCATTCTCATTGTTTAACCATTCCATTCTCGGCCAATCCGTCTCAGCCGGTACGGATATGGTTTAATTTTCCACTGTGGGGCTGATAACAGAGCTGTTTGTAATGTAATACAAATGTGTCAGTTGTTACCTTCACAACGCAAGAGTTTATAGACGGTATATGTAAATAGCGACTGGGTTATTGAGGATGATCAGATATAGGCCTATCTATTAATAACTTGTTTACTTCACTCAAATAGCACGCTTGGACAGCTATGGAGAAACTGGTAACCATTGGTTGAGCCAGTTTGAATGTGTTGGAATGGACGAAATGTTCAAATAAACAGAGTAATGCTGTGATAGCACCTATGTTTTACTCCTCAGAGAAATCAACCTGCAGATGACTTGCTGATAGTTAAATGTGCATATCAAGCTGAGAAATTAGAAAGTATTTTTGCATAATTACTTCGCCTTTATGTGCTTACATGTACAAATAGCTGTCAGAAACAGTTTTACAAATGAACATACTGAGAAGTGTTTCAAATAACAAAAGCATTAGGGAGTTGTTTTGCTCAGAACTCTAGTAGGTCTCAGCAGCAGCTCTCATGGGGTGAGCAAGTGAAAGGCAGGAATTCCACATCTAATTGCAGAGGCTGTTGACACTGACGCTTCCCGGTGAGTGCCCTGCTCTTACTAAAGAACTTCGGCATTCCTACTTTGGAAGTCAGCCAGAAAATACAGGAAACATGTAGATTCACAGGCCAGTTGTGTGGTGTGTCAGAATAGACCACTTTTGCAGTGTGTTTTGTACTTCTTTATTCAAGTGTGTGTTTTTAATGATGGCTTTGCAAAGTACACTACCATTCAAAAATTAATTAAATAGATCAAAACAATTGACAGCAAAGACATTTAAAATGTTACAAATGGTTTGTTTAAAATAAATGCGGTTCCTTTTAACTTTCTATTCATCAAAGAAGCCTGAAAACTATATCAAAGTCTTAGCAACAGTATTAAGTAGCACAACTGTTTTCAACTGATAATATAAGAAATGTTTCTTGACCACCAAATCAGCATATTAGAATGATTTCTGAAGGATCATGTGACACTGAATACATTTGAAAAATATATTAAAATAGAAATGAATTATTTTAAATTGTAATAACATTTTGTAACATCATAGTTTTGACTGTGTTTTTGATCAAATAAAACTTGCTACGGTAGTGCAAAGAATTTGTCTGCCAGGTCTTGCACAGAATTAGCTGTAAAATAAACTGACTTTATGCTGCTTCAATTGCATAAAGTTAAACATTTCTCAATTTTGTCACCTCAGACATTGCCAGTGGTTGCAGTCACTCGTGTTCATGGAAATGACCAGCTCTCATAGACAATAAAATACTTCTGGTTGCTTTATCGCAAATAAGGCAACAACATCCCTTCAAAATAAAGAAAACAATGTTTATTCCAGTAATAAATGGATCTCTGAAGATCAATGTAAGCACAATTGCAAACATTGATTTTTAGATTGACTTTCATAGTGGTAAAACAAACATATGAACTTGGAAAAATATGTCTGCATAATGCTTTTAGAGTGCTAGGGAAATACTCGGATGCCTTTTTGCTGTGTCCTCTTAGCTTGTGTAAACAAACGTCATTGGCCTGTTTTTTCCCCCACTGAGCCACGCAGAGCCTGACTCCAGCTTGACTGGCTTCGTTATGCAACTTAAGATAATACCGCTCTGTTTCTCTGTTAGACGAACAACTGTCCTTGGGATTGCCAGGAGAACATGCCATTTCACTGATCTCTCTAATTTCTTTTTCAATAGTGCATCCAAATGTCAATGTTGCAGCATATTGGAGAAAGCAATTGCTTCTAAGAACGTGAAACATCATGAACTGTACTCACGTATGTCACGTATATATATGCATGCTCATTTTCCCTATTTTTACATTTAGATCACTTTTGCCATCATCTAAATGAATAATTATCATTCTCATGAACTTTTAGTTTGCTTATCATTATTTCCTGTTGTCTTTGTTTGTTCACGTTTCCCGCCACTTTGTTTGTTACCGTGGAAATTCATTTAATCATCACAGCCGTTTGTATTTGAGTTTGTTAACAGTGTATACTTAAGTTCCTTTGTTTCCTCAGTTCTTGGTCGGTTGTTGTTCGTGTCCAGAGCACATTGTTACACGTGCTGGATTATTCTGAGTTTATTTTATCATTAAATCTCTTAGTATGTGGAACCTGTCTGACTCTTCATCATCTTTGGATCTTCATATTGTAACACTCAGAATGATAATTTTTTTTATTATTATAATCATTTTCATACTGTACACATTATAATGTTGGGATGCCTAAATTCTAGGTATGCATTATATATCGGCCACCATATCGGTATCGGCCGATATGTTTATTTTTAATGTTGACATTATTGGACCAATGAGAAAATTTGGCCGATGTATTAAAGCCGATAAATAATGGATTGGTTCCTTCAGATGCGCACTGTTTGCCATGTTGGTTTTGAATTGCTTGAAATATGATTGGAATCGCTTCAAAAAACAAAAATACAGTTAAGTGCAACATGTGCAGCACAAGTCTGTCATATAGGCTACAATAAAATTATAATGAGAACATTATAATTGTGTGCTTGCATGGTTTTTAATGTTGAGACTTTTGTTTTTGTAATCAGGCTTTCAAAAATATAATAAAAATTATATTTAGATTTATCGACCAATATATTGGTTATCGGCTTTCAAATATAAAGAATTATCGGTTATCGATATCTGCCAAAATTGTCGTATTGGTGCATCCCTACTAAATTCACTTGTAGCAATTTATTTAGACAAAATTTGACAGTTTTGAAATTGAACATGTATTGTTATTGGTATAACATGAGCATATTTATCTGTTGATCAGTATTGGATAGAATTGTTATATTGGTCCATTCCTACCTTTTTTAAGAAGTCAACAAACCTCTTTCAAAGTACTGGTTACTGTCTTGTGGGATAATTGATGAATGAGCTGCTTGCTAAAGCTGACATTACCATTTTAATTGAGAAATTCCTTGAGGGATGAACCACAGACTGAAAGGTGGCCTGTGTCACCTCCCATTAACAGCATGGTCAGTGTTAATGTGTTGTGATAATGTGATTGTGCAATTACCACCATAGCTGACAGACATAGCCTTTGATTCTTCTTGGTCTGTAATATCAGGTTTAATCAGGGTTGGTAAGAGTGCAAACAAAGCAATTAGGTTTAGATTGTGGTATTAATACAGAGGGCGTTTTGTAATCTAATATAGTTCTAGAACTGACCTTTCAAACAGAGTTGTAAACTAATCCTGCCTATTTTGGAAAAAGACATATTAACGCAGAGAAAAAGTGCTTATACGGTTTCAGGTTAATTGTTTTTCTCAATGTGACACAGTGTTGCAATTACTCTTGCCAGATTTTACAAACATAAATGCACAGTAAATAATGTGAATATTTCAGATTTTCATATTAATTGTTTGCATTGCCCATGAATGTTGCCTGCATGAATGCACTTAAGTTACATATTTAGTTCTAGATTTAAATATGGATTTAAACTTTACGATAAAACATTTCTTAAAGAAATAAAATCTGAACATTTGGCCTTTAAAATTAGTTTTAGTTCTCATTTTGGTTAAGTATGGATGGTTTTGGTGGTCAATAGCAGCATCTCATAATTGTGCAGTAGGTGAAGAGAACACCTGTTCTTCTCACAGAACAAACTTATATGCTGCAAAAGATCCAGATCAGACCTATAAACTGATATGTCGTTTGATTTACTGTCTTAACCTTTAGTTTGTTGTCTTATTGAAAACCCTAACCTTGTTAAGTCATGTCATTTAGAGCTAGAGTGCACAGCAGATTCTTGTTCCCAGTGAATACAGGAAGGTAATTGGTGTAGATTTACCTTTGCCAAGCGACTGCATCTTTATATGTACTGTTGCCATGGCAACCCATCCACCCTCAGACTCTTGCTTCCCAGTAAATGGCCCGCTGAACTGGTGCCAGCAAAGGGAGTGAATCCTAAATATGTTGTTTTATCATAATCAGCTAGGTCTCTAATAATATTGAACAAGGTCAGAGGAAGTTTTTAGACCCAACACAGTTGGTCCTAGATCCTCTATTAGGGCACAAAAATTAAGCACTGCTTGTAAAATATCACTATTAGAATATTAGATATATTTATCCTGCTGGAGCTTGCTATTACTTTCAAAATTTCCCAGATCCACAGAACATGTTGTTTAAATGTATAGTTGTTTAAATGCAACATCTTAAGTTGAAGAAATGAAATGGATGGGAAAATACAAATGAATTGGGTGGAAATGCCAAGAATAGAAGAAAACAAGAGGCTGAAAGGGTTAGTTCACCCAAAAATGAAAATTTCTGTCATTAATTAATTACTCACCCTTGTGTCGTTCCAAACCCGTAAGACCTTCGTTCATCTTCGGAACACAAATGAAAATATTTCTGATGAAATTCGAGAGCTTTCTGTCCAGAAAGGCCTAGAAAGGTAGTTAAGACTTGTTAAAATAGTCCATGTGACTACAGTAGTTCAACCTAAATGTTATGAAGCGACGAGAATACTTTTTGTGCGCAAAAAAAACGCCACTTTATTCAACAATTTCTTCTCTTCTGTGTCAGTCTCTGATGTTCTTCTCATCACTTCATATTCATAACATTAAGGTTGAACCACTGTAGTCACATGGACTATTTTAACAAGTCTTTACTACCTTTCTGGGCCTAGAAAGTGTCTATAATGTTGCAGTCTATGGGTGGTCAGAAAGCTCTCGGATTTCATCAAAAATATCTTCATTTGTTTTCCGAAGATGAATGCAGGTCATAAGGGTTTGGAAAAGACATGAGGGTGAGTAATTAATGACAGAATTAATGGGTGAACTAACCCTTGAAAGAGCGTTACTCTTTGATCTCCCAGATTTCTCTTCAAAGAAAGTTTGACCTTTTCCTCAGTGGTTTGACAATCCCACTGGGTTAATTTTTCTCCTGTTCTGCACTGAAAAAAATGATTCATTGACTAGTTGAATTTACTAAAAAAAATTGTTAATTGTATCCACATAATTGATTTTAGCTACATTTAAACAAATGCATTACGTTGAGCTAAGTTCAGCTTAATGCATTTGTTTAAATGTAGCTAAAATAAATTGTGTGGAACCACTTACAATATTTTTTTTTAATAAATTCAATGATTTCAGTAAATTCATTGAATTTACTAAATGTTTTTATCGTAAGTGGTTCCACACAATTTATTTTAGCTACATTTAAACAAATGCATTAAGCTGAACTTAGTTCAACGTAATGCATTTGTTTAAATTTAGCTAAAATCAATTATGTGGATACAATTAACATAATTTTTTTTAGTAAATTCAACTAAGTCAATGAATCATTTTTTTCAGTGTGTGGTGGATGTTATTCTGTTGCATGCTTTACAGTTGAACTCAAGTCTTCATTTAATATTTAAACTGAATTAGTCGTGCTAAACATATGCATCTTTTTAGAGTCAGGATGTACATCAAAGTTCAGTTTTATTTAGAGCCATTTATAATGGTCATGGTAATGGCCAAAAGTGATGTCCGGCCTAGGAAAATTTACATTTTCACCCTTTATTTACATATTATGAAAATTTTGTTATTGTAAGCATAGTGTGTAGTTGGTCTTGGAGTCAATTGTTTTATTTGTGATAACAAAGTGAAACATGCCAAATTGTGCAGACATAATTTTTTTTCCACGACAGTTTAAACAGCTTCCATTTGTTAAAAATAATAACTACAGTATCTCTTCCCTGAAGATTCCCTGAATTACCTGAATACTTAAAATACAATACAATACTTCCCTGAAGTAAGGTGACGGTGTCCCATCAAGAAGCTACTATCACTACCTCAATCACACATGAGCACACAGATCTTTAGCATCTATACACTCTCACCATCCTTCTCAGGTGTACGCTGGATCGACACAGGATCATTAATACTAACTCAGAGTATTACAGCCTCACCCCGAGTGCGGCTCTATAGTCTTCCAACACTATCAATGTCTCTACGGTGGTCTTTTGGCCACAACAACCAAGTGAGTCTCCTGAATAGAAAGATGCATGTACATTTAAATCATACAGTTGAGTGAAAATGTCGTCTTCACTGTGATTTGTTCCGGTGATTGGTTTGTAATGATCTAAGCTAATCATATGACTGTTAGTTCTACTGTGTTAAGCACTTTTTGGTTAAGTATATTATGGCCTGAGCATCCTTAGTCTGCATTTCTCTGTACATTTAATGTTGAAAATACCCATTACATAAAATATTTCTATCACACAGGCTGTCATACAAAGAAATTATGAACACATGCAAAAACAAGATATGGTTATGTTGTAGTCAGTATTCTCTGTGTAGTAAAATAAAACCTGTAAGCTGTAGTTTGCCTTTTTTGCCAAAACTTTTTGTCAGATAAATACCTTAACCAAGTTTAGTGTGTTCTGCTCGTATATTTAAAATAAAAAAAAATAAAAAATGATGTGATTTTTGACATTTTAGACTCATTCATTATCACTGTATCATTTGGCAACAAAGTTAGTCTTGGGTATCTATTAGTCCTTGGCTTATTTCGCAGAGCAGTCTTTCAGTAGCAGTATCGTGATTGGTGGGATGATATTTTAAGCTTTTTTGGCTTGGTGACTTTTTTCAAAGATAATTGTCTGTATTTCCACTGTATTTTGACCAAAATTGGTTCTTTTTGCTTATATTTCTGTTTTGGAAGGAGTAACTGCAACTTGATACTCAAGTCTAAAAGTGTAGTTCATCAAAAAAAAAAATCTATCATTTACTCACCTTCAAGTTATCTGGCAATTGTCATTTTTCCAACATACTTGTCCAAAAGGCGACTATAGAAAAACTATTAAGTTGTGTTAGTTTGCACAGTGCATTTGATTTAAGCTATTTTTAGTTAAAGTTGTGTAAACAATAAACAGAAGACATGATCAAGTGAAGGCTGGAAGTTGGGTTTGAAGAATAAGGGTGGAGGAATAGAATGCAGAAACTACTTGAATCAATATATAAACTGGCAGGATGTCCAACTCTGAGACACAGTTGAACGACTGACGCATTTGCACAGATGTGAGCCCCCACTGATAAAAAAAACATGACTAAAAACATGTAACCACATGTGCATGTGCACAGACCAACCATTCAAATATTTAGCAGATTTGCTGTGTGAAAGGCTATTGTGAACTAATGAAAGTCAAACGCAAAACTTTCTTGAGCTTGAACACACTTTGAGATTTTTACTGTGCTTTTACTGTTAATGTCTCCAGTATTTATTGTAAACATGTTGTTTTTAGCAAAGCGCAAGCTTCATTTTTGTATTCACTTGTGTGTGTTTACTTGGCAGAGGCAGAGTTCAGTCAGTGTGGTCCCTTCAGCGCTGCACTCGAATGACAAAGACCACAGCTACTATTGTGTTTCTGCCAACTTCAAGTGTTTTTCCAGCTTTTCCTGACCATTTTATGTCTCTGAAAGAAGAAAATATATGCTTGTGAGCCAGCCTTCCCTTACGAAAAAGAAGTTTATTCAAGTGTTTTATTAGTATACTTCTTTTAAACTAAAAATAAGAAAGTATACTTTCAGTCTACATTTTATATACTTCTCAAAAATATACTTTATGTACTTCTCAGAAATATACTTAAAATTACACTAAAGTGTACTTGACTCATACTGAGAGAAAACTCCAAGTATATTTGGCCTGTACTTGTACTCAATCTTTTGATCGAGATATACTTAAAAGTATAATTAAGTATTCAAAGTATACTTGGCTTGTAGTTGTGTTAACTCTTTTGATCGAGTAGCCTATTAAATATACTTTTTTTTACATAGTTTTTCATATACAGTCTTATGAAACTTACATTGTTTGAAATATTGATTAGAATATTGATATAAAACAGATATGTTTCTAATTCTGTGTATCTGAATTTTTGTGTAGGCTAGTCCACTGGTAGTGTATAGGAATTTGACACATCTTCTAGTGCAGAATCTCCGGATCAAAACACAGGAGAAGAAGAAGCTGAAACAAGTGATAGAAGATTGCTCACTCAAATGTAAAATAACGTGATCATCAAACATTAAACAGCGTGTAAATCAAAACTGCTTAATATTACCAAATGAAATGAAGCGTAACCCATGCAGATAAAACGACTGTGAAGCTTTGGGGGTGTTGGACGCGATCTACTCCATCTGTGTTTTGATCATCGTTCTGAATCTGATCAAGGCGTAGTCTTTGACAAAAATGTGATTTTCTCAACTTTTTTGTTTAAAATGTTGCCTTTCTTTATGAAACTTACCGACAATCAAGTTTTGATTAAAAAAGGATGCATGAAGCTAATAAAATGTTTTTAAAATTTAAAGTACAGTTAAAGGTATTTTTCAAGTATAAAAAATAATATCTACATTTGAACATAGTAGTATACTGCAAGTGCAAAAATAATATATAAATAGTAAACTATAAGTATAATGTTATGTTCACTTAAAGAAAACTTACAAGTATACTTGCAGTATAAACTACTAAACTAGTAGTTTACTGAGAGTACACTTCAGTGTGTACTTTCATAAACTAAAAAATGTACTACTTATATTAAAATAGTAAACTAAGTAGTTTACTACTCTTACACTTAAGGTACACTTACATGTATACTTTTATATACTAAAAGTGGGCCAATTTAGTCCCAAGCAGTCTTGAAATAGTACATTCACAAGTTTACTACAAGTACACATTGATATTAGTATACTTACTACATAAAGTATACTTAAAAATATACTTGAACATTACTTGAGTATACTTCATAAAATTAACTTGAAGTATACTTCTTTTTTGTAAGGGTTCTCAAACGTGAGAGACCGATCTTTCTCAGATCTCACAGCTATTTATGTAAAAAGAAAATGATCAGTTCAACCAAGGAGTTACAAACAGAAATGAATGCCACATATGGATCATGTAATATTTTATACACATCACAGAACTTTCAGATCTGTGTTTTTATGAGTATGCATGACTTTGTTTGCACTGTGCTTGATATAATAGCATCAGATAGGCCAGTAACTGCTGACACGTGTGAAATATGAGGTTTCATTGAATTGGTTCTTGGAACAATTCCGTCCTCCATTTCTTTGGGTTGAGACTTGAATACCTCCACCTCATGCCACCTGGTTAAATAATCAGATTTCACTGCAGTGCATCTGTCTGTGAGCTCATTTGTCGTTTTGTGTCTCCGCTTTGTTCAGATAGGCAGCAAATTTGCTTACCTATGTTTAACTTACCAATGTTTTTTTTTTTTTTTAGTTGCCTGAGCAGCAAAAAACATGTTTACAAACCTGATCCAAACCAGACTTTTAGTCTGAATGCTGGAAATTCATACCCCCCCCCCCCCCCCCCTTATTTTGGATACATATGTTAGATCATGCAATGTTTGTAATATTGTCCAGAGCTGTATTCGAATATCATTTTGCTCACCTTTTCGTCATATAGGGCCAGATCTACAAACCCTCTTTTGGCGTTAAAAAATTCAGGATTTACAGTTAGAAATTAGCAATGAAAAGTTAGTTTTGCACCCTTATTGCACATGCATTTGTAGGAGTTTTCCTTCAGCCGGCTACATTTATGGGCGCAGAGTATTTAAATATATCATGCAACGTAATTTACTAAGGTTTGCGGTGATCAGTTCAGTGGTATTTGCTCCATTATTATTTACCCCCCAATGAAAGCATGTCTTATCCGATTTGGTACTTGAATTTGTGCATTGTCAGTAAATCACCTTCAGAAATTTCCACTCCCATCTGCATTTTTAATAGATTGCGGCCGCATTGCATATTTGCCCTGTTTAGTAAATCCGACTATGTAGTGAGTGTGTAAAATGTTCACCCTGTGAGTTCAGCATCATGATGGGATGTCATGATATATGGGATGGGATGACATGAGCTGAGACTTAATGTCTATTTTTCATCCTTTTCTCTCACACTGACATCCACTCTGTTGTTGAATGAGACTCTCTTGACATTGTGCTAACGCATACAGTAACCGATGTTTACACGTAATATTGACTACGCTGTCTGAACAAACAGATCAGATTTCATCACTTGTAAAATGGACAGTCAGTTCTAAATATCAGATTTGAAAACCAAATTGCATTTGTGTGTAGTGTGAACAAAGCCTTGGAGGTTCAACCAAAATATAATTTAGTAAAACAATCATTTCAAACCTGTCAGATATCAGCCTTCACAGCTGTGGCCAGGTTTTGTAAGCCTCTGCAGTTTATATGGGTCACTGCCGGCCACAGTAGCCAAATCATGGAGAGTGTTTCAGATGTTTGTCCTGGGTGTTTGGGTAAACTGTTTGTCTGGGTGTTTGCAGTATTATGTAAGATTTCAAGGCCATGCTTTTGCCTCAGATGTCCTCTTCTGCATTGTCACATCACTGTGGCTATAAGCACACAGCATTGAAAAAAATGGGTTAATTTTTCTATTTGTGAATTGATTTATTTTTAATGTTTGACATGGCATTGCCATGTGCTAAACTCCATTTGAAACTATTTTAAACTGCTTTTATCTAAATGTTGTGTAATAATTTTACTTGTTCATATTATAAGGGTGGAGGACTAGAATGCAGAAACTACTTGAATCAATATATAAACTGGCAGGATAATATAATGTTAATATTATACTTGTATAATATTAGTTGTCGTAGGGACAAAAGGCCTTTAAAAAATGAAATATATTTATCATTATTAATAAATTAACAATATACATTTGGAAAAATAATGTCCACCTTATTTGTCAAACTACTCATAAGCTATTTTTATTGTAGCTGAGTGCAGTCTGGAAATGTCCTACTTTTTTGTTTCTTACATGGTAAAAACCACATCATCAGAAATTCACGGGAGAAGTTTTACTTCCTCTGTAAGGAGAGGAAGTGTTTGTGCGTGTGTGTGTGTGCATGTGTGTGTGTGTGTGTGGAGACAGGAAACATGTGAATTTGTGTTTGGCTTTTTTTTTCCCATGCAGGGAACCTAGTTTTTACTTCTGGCTTCCAGTTGTGAGTTTATTGCTGACACTATAATCACTACACAGCCTCAGGGGTTTAAACAGGAATCCAATGATTACAGGGAAGATACAAAGATAATATAACTGTTTTATACTAATGTTTTTCCCCAAGGGACATCTTTAGGCTTGTTCACACCAAGAACGAGAACTATATTAGTGCCCACACCAGCGGACAATATCGTTCTGTTTATTTTAAATGCATGCTGCAGTTTTGTCGTCTGCCGCTTTAAATGCTCATGCTTTTTAAAGTTGGAAGGATTCTGATTGGCTGTCAATGTTTTTATCGCTCTTTAGCTGGATATGTAGAACTTTATCGTTATCTTAATCGTTCTTGGTGTGAACAAGCCTTTAGATTCTGTGAAGATTTTTTTCTTTCTTTCCCATTTACCCATAACACAAAGGCTTCAATAATAAGTCTGTGAGTGAGTTTCAGTCCAGTTGGTGATGTCATTTGCACTATAGGCCCAGTGCTGTGTTGTCACTATGAATTACTTTTTTCTTTTTCTTTTGATCATGTACATTTGTTTATATTTCTTGAAACTTTAACATTTGGCTTTCTGTGATAGACTAAACATTGTTATTGTGAGATTGGACTGATTAAGTATGTCTCAGGTAATTTCAAAATATAATAAAATAGAAAACAGTTGCTTTTAAATTGTAATAATATTTCACAGTATTACTGTTTTTAATTGTAATTTAATTCGTTTAAATTTTTTATCACGTTTGTGGCAATTCCTAGGAAATGTTGGCAGAGTAAGTAATAACCACAGGCCAAACAAGAACTGCATTAAAAAATTGTTGTTGAGCCCTGCAGATTTCCACAGACTTGGAAACACCCACTATTCACAAAGTTCCACACAACCGCTACTCCTTGCGTGTTCATTAAATGCTTTGGCTTATTTGATTATAGTTTCAGTTACTGCTATGAATATACAGTAGCACTCTCAGTCCATTTGACTAATTTTACCAAACATCAGCACAGAAAAATATAAAAATGTCAGCTAACATGTGGCTGGCACATTTGCCAAGTATTTTACATTGTACAAGGCAAGCCAGACCCTAGTGCCTTCCCATTGGAGGTTGAGGCAAGTGATGTACAAACTATTAATATTGTTCACATAGAAGAGGTTTAAATATGTAGATTTTATTTTTAAAAGGCCATTCATAATATCACACACAATAGAAAGCCTGTAAAAATGGTAGCTATGCAGTCAGATAGGAAATATGTTTTCAAGATAGAACGACCTTTAATATTATGAGGACAGAAACAGTTTGGAAATAGTTATTTTCAACTAGACCATAGGCTTCCAGCATCTTAAATGTACTCTAAAGTTTTCCTAAAGTTTTTGAAGCTTAGCGGTTAGCCAAAGTGCTGGTGAAACAAGTTCTGATTCATTTGCCTTTCTCTCCTCGTCATTTCTTGTTGTCTCCCCTATAAAAAAATAAGTTTTCTCAAAGACAAGTATAGTAAATATTGGTGCATATGTCTACTAAAATCTTACACTGCATTTCTACACTCCCTATTGACAGGTCTGAGTGCTGCCAAGCTGTTGGTGGAGAGCGGCCTGAATCCTGTCCTCCTGGAAGCCAGGGACCGTGTTGGTGGAAGAACCTTTACTGTTCAGGTAAGATACTCATCTGAATTCTGAATCAAATAAAATGACTTCATGTCAGCACAAATGGTCTGCTTCTACATGTGTGTTAAGACTATAGTCTATAGTCATTATTGTTTAAACAATGTGCAGACATTATGTTACTTATTTTGGAAAAACAAAACAAAACTCGCTCCACACACTTACTATGATGTTGCCTATTAGAAAAATCATTGGGTTTTTTAGATCGCTTCATATTTCAGTATTCAAAAGTATATTTTTAAAACGTTATTTATGTAATTGTAATTGCATTTATGCCACCTTTGAGCTGCATTCAACAGTCTGTAAATACATCTAAATGTCACTTCAGATTCTTCAGCTTCTGTGACATTTCTGCAGTGCAAAAATGGGTTTAGTTGATGCTGGTGACATTTGATTGGTAACAGCCCTATAGTGCTATAGCTCTATTGTTATAATTAAATTTAATGATTAAATGTAAGAATTTTACATAAAGTTGTTACATGCATCAAATAAAGTTAGAAAAATGCCCTTATAAAGGTAAAATTCCCCAGGAAGTCAATCTACACTCTTAAACATAACGGTTCTTTATTGGCAATGATGATTCCATGAAGAACCTTTAACTTCCATTGAACCTTTCCATTCCACAAAAGGTTCTTTATAGTGGAATAAGGTTCTGTAGATTATTCAAATGTTAATTTACACTGAGAGTAACATGGTTCTGTTAAGAACTGTTGAATGAAAGGTTCTTTTAGGAGCCAGAAATGGTTCTTCTATGGCATTGCTGAGAAAAAAAACCTTTTGGAATCTTAATTTTTTAAGAGTGTAAGGGGGCAAATATTGCGCCTTAACATAAATGTTCATTTCTGTCACTGCTGCAAACTAACCGTTGAGCTGAATATGAAGAAAATGAACGTTTCTGAAGTCAGCTGTCTATGACATCCCTAAATCAGCCAAGGTACCTGCACAAAAACACACTCAGCGAAATTTGCTATCAAAATATCAGGATTTAGTCAATGTTGCACACTCTTAGTTAAGTCTTTCTTAAGTTGCACAGGCTGGCATCCCACTGGATGATTTTTTTCTCCCAATTTTTAGTCATGAACTCAATTACGAAGTCTTTCGAGTCAAGTCGGATGCTTGCCACCACGGCGAGTTTGACAACATAATGGCGAAAAAATCTAAACCAAGTTTCAAGTTGGGTCGTGGGACTAATTAGTGGGAATGTTTGCCATTCACGTGGACCGAAATCTGCTGTCGTTGCGTGCATATTCTACCACTTCCTTTTTTGTTTTTCCTTTCTTTGCTCTCACTGTGGCTTTTAGTGACAATTTCATTGTTAATCCTGCACAAATTTTGTTTGCCTTCAGAATAAGGAGACCAAATGGGTGGATCTGGGAGGAGCGTACATTGGGCCCACTCAAAACCGCATCCTGAGGATAGCCAAACAGTACGGGGTGAAAACATACAAAGTCAACGAGGAGGAGTCTCTGATTCACTATGTGAAGGTAAACCTCAGTGAAGGCATACACACCTAGTAGCTTGGACTTATTACCAAATCAAAGGAAAAACAGCTACAAAATTCAAAACAAGATTTTTCCCCTGCCTCAAAATCCAGCTCTCTTCAGAGCTCCAGGGCAAAGCTTCGGCTAATAATACAGCCTTTTGTTTGAGCACACTCATGTCTTAATGCACAGGAAGTCAGAGCTAGGCCCAGTGCGCTCAGCTGAACAGGGCTGAATACAGAGCCTCTCCTTCACATTAGCGTGCTGTGCTCAAGCCTGGAGATGCTAATCGCAGCCTGAAGGAAGTCTGTAATATGGTTTCAGATGCTTGGAGTGGGTAAGAAGGGCAGAACTCAAGACACCAGCCTCCCCTCCTCCTGCCCCATATCCAATTTGAGTAGACACATCACTGCCCTTAGCACATGCACACTGCATGACCTTATTAGATTTGGCTGTAGATTCAGTGCCTTCTCCGCTCTGACCCTGCTATTACCAGGATAAATCTCTGGATTCATAGAACTGCTGTTTATCATGTGAGCTTTACTCCTTTCTGTGGTCATATATTCGTAAGACAGATACATGAGGTGGTTTTAAAGTTATTGAGCTAAATCATAGAGCTTCTTGAAATAGAGACTGGAAAACCGACAAGCTCACTCATACTCAGGAAGGCGGTGTGCACAATGGGAAAGGTCATGGTGAGTATTCATTGGAGTGTTCATTGTAGATCATGTCAGAATGGAAACCGATTGCAGTTGCCATGGAAAAGGCCCTTTGGCATATTTCCCATAATCCTGTACTTTGTTTAGCAGAATAGTTAACTGTGTAACACCGTAATATCACATCTCTTCGATCTCAATATCCTATATCCTCTCAATATTAAAAATCAAGAATGTGGAAGTAGTAGAATCTCACTAAAGGGATAGTTCCCCCCAAAAATGAAAAATGTTGTTCCAACTGGTATGACTTTCTTTTGACACAAATGTATGACTTTTGCATAATGTGTTGGTTGCTCTTATATTTTATAGTAACATCTGTGTTTAATCTGTCTAATCAGTTTTCATCTTTATTATTGTATAGACAGTTATTATTGTCAATGTTGAAAATAATTCTGCTTAATATTTTTGTGGAGACTTATCCAGTTTTTCTAGTTTTATTTTGTTAACAGATAATACAAAACAACAGCATTTTTAAAGTCTGCGTGAACCGGAAGTTGTAAACGACTTTTCTTCAGTGTTGTGACGTATTTCCCAGTGAAACGGAATATTGAACAGAGGGCAGGGTTTTACTCTAGCGCTCCTCCTCTCCATTTCTCGCTCATAGCAGACTAGCGGTTTGAGGGGAGTGGTTAAGCGTTTCCCAACCCAAGCCGTCAAACCTACATCATCAGAGAAGGAACGCCATTCCAGACCGGAAGTAACATTTCAGACTTTGATTAAAGATTACGACGGCAAACAATTTTTTTCTGTGTATTAACTTGCACGGATTAATTGTTCACCACAAGACTAGTAATATGCGCTAACAAAGTAAATAGGGTCAATTTTGATTTCAGTTGGACTTTAAAAATGGAAATTCTTTGTAACATTATAAATGTACGTTCTGTAACTCTGCAACCTTGCTGAATAAAAATATAATTCTATAATTCTTTTTTTTATTATTACTAAGCCCAAACTTTTGAACTGTAGTGTATGTTTCAGAAATTCACCATTTTGTGCTCCACAAAAGAACATGAGGGTGAGTAAATATTGAAAATGTTCCTTGGTTTGTGCGGTTTGACAGCGCAATCATTGTCAATGTCAAGCCAGGTGTTCCTTAAAGGGTGAGTTCACCCAAAAATGAAAATACTCACCCTCATGTTGTTCCAAACCCGTAAGACTTTTGTTCATCTTCGGAACACATTTTTGGGTGAACTAACCCTTTAACAGTTTTTGACAGAATAATTTACCCAAGGCACTAATGCAGAATGAATGAGCAGAAGAAGACACTAAAAAGAGACTTTGAACACATGTAGACATATCTGATTGATTTCAAGGCTTCATTTGTGAGAATGCATCAGCATCTCAGAGGCACAATGATACTACTTGAAAAATAAAGGAGAGGCTCAGAGCTGTGCTACATTTCAACCAATATAGTTATGGTCTGTCTTGCTACAGGCTGCTTTTTTGTACGTGTTTTGATTTAAATAGAATGAATGTGAGCATGTCTGTCCTAATGATTAATGGTGTGTGTGTTTGTGTTAGTGCATGTACTGAAGGAGCCTTCCCCTCTCTCCTCACGCCATTATCTCCTGATCGGAGCATCCCTGTGGGTTACCATGGCAGCACTCCTCATCAAAAGACAATCGCTATCAGGATTGAGGGGATACACTCTTTCTCTCTCTCACGTTTTCTCACACCCTGATGTCTGGCTCTGTCTTTGGGATCAGGGGCGTTTCCCTCTCATTTCATCCCACAGAGAAACAAAGGTCTTTACTGTTGAGCTAAAAGCAAATGTCTCCTCAGAGAGGGTTTTTGCTGGTGGTCACTAATTAGTAAACCAGTGTCAATTTTCTATCTTAAGTTACATTCACATTTGCTATTGTCTGGTGAATTTTTGCAATCAAAATCCAGTCATTTTAATAGGAATCCATAAGATCAGGAATTTTGCTTTTTGGGCGAAAAATTTCCTCATGCAAGTTTTGCCACAGATTAAGAAGTCATGTGCAACAAACTTCCTTATTCTGTAAAATTTGTCATATCGCTACCGGTTCAGGTTTTTTTTTTGTATGTGCTTTAAATATAGAGACGTTTTACTCAAAATACTTTCAAAGGAGGGAGCAAAGATGAGCTTAACCGATGTCCAATGCATATATAGATTGATATGTAAAAAAATAAATAAAAAAAAATCTTCTTCTCACTAACATTTAGATATTTAAATCAAATAAAACGGCAACAAATAAAAAGAACTAGCTAGGTTAGCTGATTACTGTAAAGGAATAGTTCACTTCAAAATTAAAATTCTGTCATCATTTACTCAACCTCAAATTGTTTCAAACGTGTATGAATTTCTTTCTTCTGCTGAACACAAAAGAAGATATTTTGAAGAATATGGGTAACCAGACAGTTGATGGACCCCATTGACTTCCATTGTAGGAAAAAAAATACAATGGAAGTCAATGGGTCCATCAACTGTCTGGTTACCAATATCCTTAAAAATATCTTCTTTTGTGTTCAGCAGGAGAAAGAAATTCATACAGGTTTGTAACAGAATTTTCATTTTGATGTGAACTATTCCTTTAAAAGCCCATAGATAACACTGTCATTTCGTACTGCCGTTAACATTTTCTCCAACAAGCAGTGAGACGTGTTTTCCTGTTTGTTCATGTGATGTGATCATACATTGCTACACTATTGACAATAGACAATGGAGCTTTTTTACCTGCGAAATTTTGCAGAAACTGCAGTAATTTTGCTAATGTGACCGAATCTTAATCGTGACGGGTCACTAACACATTAATTACTATCTCTTACTATCTTGACTATGTTGACTTTAATGACAGTGAAGCAATTCACCTTTTGAGTTCATCCAGGATGTTTATCAGAAACCTTTCTGCTTTCGCTGAACTGTATTATGAAAGAGGCTCATAAGGTAATTTTATCAGCCCCTCATGTAGTCAGTCACATTTGCGTCTGCACGATTTAGTTTTACTACCGCTTTTATAGTATCACCTGTTACTCAGCAATCACGTATTGGCCTTGAGCCTGTATTAGCCAATAAGGGCCTTACAACGAGCAGACATTTTATAATTAAAGTGAGCGTACAGCCAAGGCGCCCGTGTAATCAGCTTTTCTATAGCTGTAATCCTAAAGGCCAGACCCAGTTTCCTCTGCCTCCGTCCGTGAGCAACTCGCATACAACTGCACTTTCAGGCAGCATTAGCATATCAATAATTTGATTATGATTGAACAGTTGTGCAAAGGCAGTGTTGTTAAAAAATGAATACTAGTGTAATTTACAGTGTTTGCATTACTGTGCATTTACATTAGCAATACTAATAAAACCACATATACTTGTGTATTAATATTTGGGAACTACTTGGAACTTAAAATGTTGTGATGCTTAAATTCTCATGTAGCATTTTAAAGGATAGATTTTGTGTTTTTTAATTAATTAATTAATTAATTTAGAAAAAATAGCATATCATTTTAATATCGGCCATGAAATGAAAATAATTATCAGCTTATCCGTAAGCTGTCGAAATATAATTGCAAAAAATCCCAAACATTGTGCACATCTGCTTATAACAACTGTTTATCTCTGAAAAAAAAACAAGATTTCTGTCAAATGTCTGTACTGTAACATACAGGCAAATAGAATGTTACTTCAGAGGATGATACATTTTGTGTGGAACAGGATGTGGTCTCATATCTCATTGCTAGTAACCGAGACTGACATGGTGGGCGGCTAAAGAGCAGTATGAGGTTAGTGATAGTAGAGAGGCTTAGGTTCTGCTCTGGCTGAAAGGATATCATAAAAGATGCAGTCCATCTCTCCACCTCAATTCCGTCGCTATGGGAACAGACCTGTTGCTGGATGCTGAGCGATCTAGTGTCATCTCCTGTATTGGTCTGGCAGCCTCACAAATCATATGGAAATGTCATGGTCCCTTATTTAGCTGAACATATTTTCCTGTAGTGCTAGGTGGTTCAGAAATGCAAATGGCTGAGTCATGTTAAAAGATCATAAATTATAAAAGAGCATTATGCATATGCTTTTTTTTTTTTAAAGCCAGCCTCAGGCCACATAGACCATTGATAGATGGGTTCAACTGACACTGCTGTAGAAGCGTCATGCATGTGCTCCCATTTTTAAGTGTATTTTAAATTGAAAAAATATATATTTGATCATTCATGTACCTCAAACAGCAGAGCATGATGCTAACAACTCAAAAGTCATGGGTTTTGAATCCAAGGGAATGCATAAACTGAATGCAATGGAAGATGCTTTGGATAATGTATAATTAAGCATGGATATTATAGATTACAAAATTGTCAAGGTGGCTTTATATCTATATCACTTTTATATACAAAACAATAGGATCATGGCATTCCTTCTTTGCTGACGTGTTTGCGTGGTCAACCATTTAACTGTCCTACTAAGTGCATTCTAGTCCTACTCAAAAACCACTCTGGTTCCCCTCAGATGTTTTCTGCAAGCAATAAAATGACAGGGTTTTAGCAATTAAGTGACGGTGCGCTGAAAATGCACAATCATTCAGACACACAACAAATTGCCTGGAAGTGAACGCTGGACATCAAACCCAGTGGTGCGTGAGAATCCTTCTAGGTGACAGGTCTTTGAATGAGGCAACCTAGTCAAAACTGCTGACAAAACCAATGTTGCAGCAACCTTTAGTACATTTTTGACTGTCACTCTAGGTCCTTCTTTATCACGGACTTAATTTTCATTATGGGTTTAGTCATCATTAGTGACTTTATGTTGAAGAACATATTGAAACGCAGCGCTTCGTCTTTGATGTGTAGTCAAACATTAATCAATCAGCCCAACAGTGCTCATTTAAGAGCCCCACAGCAACAGAGCAATTCAGGTATGAAGTAATGTCTGCATATAGTTACCCTATTGGCCAGCCACAGAGAATGATCATACTGACTAAGCGTTTCCACTACTGTGGTAAGCAGGGGAGATGTGTGAACAGCCTGTGTCATATAGCTGCTGTTTGCCAAATACCAACATTGTCATTATCTGTGATTATGAATTTCCTTTTTATTGTATTAGCGTTATTTATGGGTACTTTTTCATTATTGTATGTTCCACCCCAACCCTCTAAATGAGCATATCTCTTTTTCCTGCTCTTAATAAAGAAGATTGTCACATTTTATGTGAAAATCATAAAATCGTACTGAGAGTTGATAAGGTCAAGTTGTTTCTGATCTTCTGGTTGTATTAACGCAAACTGTAAAGGCTGTGAACAGAGGCCCTCCATTAACTGATTAGATTCCAAGCCAGGCGAGATGCAGTTACGTATATTTTAGGCAGCGAAGACCGTTTTCCATTCCAGACTGGTTACACTTCTAATGATAATGAGGTCATGATGGCTATGATAAAGACATTACGTCAACAATGACAAAATAATAATTACAATTTTCATTATTTGGTGATAGGGTATAGGTTTTTTATAGACATTGTTTCTTGTTTCCCAGGGGAAGTCATATCCATTCAAAGGGCCTTTCCCTCCAGTGTGGAACCCTCTTGCCTACATGGACTACAACAATCTCTGGAGGACAATGGACAAGATGGGAATGGAGGTAAAGGCCATTTTTGTTCATAACCGGCTCCATTTGTTTCCCAAAAAAAAAACGATGAAGTGTTCTCCCATATACCAACGATACTTATTGAATGGCGCCACAACACCGCTATTGAATCAACATCACAGAACAGAATACGACCAGTGTAGTTTGATTCCCGAATGAATGGCTCTAATGTGTCAGTACTTACACATATACTGTGTAAGGTTCTTTTTAGTGAATGAAACACTAGTGCAGTCCAATTTTCAAGCAAACCAATCTGCAGTCAAATGCTCCTAACAAACATAATTATAATCATCCGACGCATTACAGGGCGGCATTAAAAAAAATAAGCTGTCCACTTGCACCTAATGCTGGGATCTGAAGTTTGTACAGAGACGCAAATGAGCTGTTTAAACAGGACGTGTCAAAGAGAATATTCCTTTACTCTTCTATTTGTCCTGTTGTCAGCCGACTCAAGCATGTGAAGTAAGTCAGAAATTGAACAGGCATATGTATACTGTGTGTGATGTAAAACTATTTCTTGATATCTTGCTCTTGAGGTTGTCATATATAAATCCCACAATATCCAAATGAGCTGTGTTTGGAGCTTGATTACAAAAACACTTTTTTTATAATGAGGAGGATGTTTTAACATGCATTTTCAGTAGTATTTTATAAATTATGAATAAAATATATGCTACCACATTTTGTTTTGTATTGTTTAATATATTGTTAAAGGATTTGTCTCCTCTAAACAGGCTATGAAAAAAATTATCTTTCCTAAGAAGTGTCTTAAATGCATATTTGATTAAAATTATCTCATCATTTAGCAATGGAACTGCATTTTTTTCTAATCATTTGTTTCTTACATATAAATACTAGAACAATCGTTAATGGTATTGTTAAAGGGTTAGTTCATCCAAAAATGAAAATAATCCCATAATTTACTCACCCTCAAGCCATCCTAGGTGTATATGACTTTCTTCTATCAGCCAAACACAGAGTTATATTAAAAAACACCCTGGTTCTTCCAAGCTTTTTAATGGGAGTGAATGGAACCCTAGACTTTGAAGCCCAAAAAAGTACATCCATCCATCATAAAAGTAATCCATATGGCTCCAGGGGGTTAATAAAGGCCTTCTGAAGCGAAGCGATGTGCTTTTGTAAGAAAAATATCCGTATTTATAACTTTATAAACTAATCACTGGCTTCCAGTGAGAGTCGTATACGGGTCGAGTTCCGGTGGAAGAGACCCAACGCATGACAGATGATGTAGGATTAGTGTAAACTTAGGTGAGAGTAACCGGTGCTGACCGGTGTTTTGTTTTGCTCTATCCTCTGCGCTTCCGCGTTCGTCAATACGTCATGCGTTGGGTCAGAGGTCACTCTTCCGCCAGAACTAGACTTGTGTACGGCCGTTACCGGAGGTCAGTGATTATAGTTTAGAAAGTTATAAATATGGATATTTTTCTTACAAAAACGCATCGCTTCGCTTCAGAAGGCCTTTATGAATCCCCTGGAGCCGTATGGATTACTTTTATGATGGATGGGTGCACTTTTTGGGCATCAAAATCTTAAGGTACCATTCACTCCCATTATAAAGCTATGAAGAGCCAGGATATTTTATAATTTAACTCCGATTTTGTTTGGTTGAAAGAAGAAAGTCATATACACCTAGGATGGCTTGAGGATGAGGAAATTATGGGATCATTTTCATTTTTGGGAGAACTATCCCTTTAATGGAAACAGAATCAATTATTTCAATTGAATGAATAGTCCGAGTGCCTGACAGCAAATGTGCACTTTAGATTCCTAAAGAAGCTCCATGGAGGGCCCCTCATGCCGAAGAGTGGGACAAGATGACCATGAAGCAACTCTTTGACAAAATTTGCTGGACCAGGTACAGAGAAGGGACCAATTAATATCAGGTTATTGTTGTTGCAAATTGGCTATTGATGGCATATCCCTTTACCAACTTATTGCTTGCAGGGCCGCTCGCCGTTTTGCCACTCTGTTTGTCAATGTGAACGTGACCTCCGAGCCCCATGAGGTGTCTGCTCTGTGGTTCCTTTGGTACGTCAAGCAGTGTGGAGGCACAATGAGAATCTTCTCTACCACCAATGGAGGCCAGGTAAGTTTTCAAACAACATTTTTAGCTCATTAAAGCTGTAGGCCTCACTCTAAAAAGTAATTCAGGTGACATGTTGGCACAACTTAAATAAATGCATGGTTGCAAGTTAAAAATTCTAATTTATTGTTTTAATGAAACCTTTTATCAAAAAAAAAGTGTTTATCCTACAAATTAAGTTCCTCAAACTCAATGTAGCTTGTTGGTTGAACGTAAATTCACTCAAAGTTATCATAACTCAAAATAATTGATGCAAGCTGTTGTGTTAATTTTTTTTGTTGAGCCAGCACATTATTTTTTTAGAGTGTGTTGTGTAATGTTTGAAAACTATGTTTTCTCGGTTGGTTAATTATCTGTTAAAGACCAGAGTTAATTATACAGTAAACATATGAACTCCATGACATCCACGTTTGCACAGCATGTTTTTGTGCATCTCTTTGGCTTTTTCACTGCACAAGTATAATTATCATCTGTGGGAGAGCGGGAGAAAGACAGGGCAAGCGAGTGAGAGATGGGGGCTTTAGCGTCCTCACACTATCTTTTAGAAATATTGGCAGTTCAGGAAAGCAGGTGTTAGAAATAGTGATATAAATCAAGCAGTAGCTGTTCAATCCAATGTTCTTGCCAAGTCCAATAGTCACTGCCACCGTTCTGTCTTTACCCCTAATTTAGCCAACCACAGCTCTCAAAATAGGTCTAGTTGGAAGGCAAAAAACTGACTTTCTGTGGAAGAAAGAGAAATGATTTGCTGACATGAGTACAGAGGAAATAGGTACATTGGGTTAATAATAATAATAATAAAAAAAAAAATAAAAAAAAAATAAAAAAAAAAATATATATATATATATATCATCATTTATAAATATACATCATTTAAATAGTAGTATTCTATAATATTTATAATTTAATTGATTTATTATCGTTTTCATTTGTATTTTGGGCTTTGTCTAATTCTTAAGCAACATATGTACATATTGTTAAAATTGGTCTGTTTGTAGACCCAATATTAAAGAACCAGTTACCAAAAAAATAGTGTAAATACTGGTAAAACAGCACTGACTAAAAAAACTAATTTCTGTCATAATGCGGCAAGTATTTGCAGTATTTTTTCAGTCAAGCCACATGCCTCATACAGGTTAGGTATTCAATTTATTGATCTATGAATTTTATTCATTTAGCTGATTTTAGTTTATACAAGACTACCTTGTGCCGTCCCCATTCATTCCTAGCACAGAACTGATTATGTAATATACCGAAATAGTGGCCACTGTATCTGGGTCATATATAGCAGGAGCCTCCTAGCAAATGTGTCATTTGATGATACACAAATAAACCAAATGACAGTTTTCTTGAAGTGGATAACAAACTGTCACTTCTCTTATTAAAGACTTCCTATGTGATGGCATTGTCAATGAACTGTCAATGATTTGACTGTTCCTGTTCTATAATCTGTTTTATATTCTGAATGTGTCTGATAAGGTATGTGCATGGTGGACAGTATTATACAACTCTGTCATCATTCTATCTCTGAGACACAGAGACACCTATTGGTGGATTAAAGAGTTGCATTCCATTTTTATGTATGACTATTAAACTGATCATACCCATTACTTACAATATCTAACTAAAGTGTACATACAATTTAGTATGATGCATGCTAATTTTGCTAAGTCTGGAAAACTACTTTCTGCTGCCCCATATGACAGGAGCGCAAGTTTGCCGGAGGTGCCAATCAAATCAGTGAGGCGATGGCGAGAGAGCTGGGTGACCGTGTGAAGCTGGGCAGTGCTGTCTACAGCATTGACCAGACTGGAGACCTGGTGGAGGTCAGGACAGTTAATGAGGAGATATACAAGGTGAGAAGGTGCATTTGAAATGGACTACTAGCATAATGCTTACTGCAGACTACACAGTATATAATGACTACTAATAATTAAAACAAGCTATGTGAAAGAATGCATCATGCAAACTTTCAAACAGTAGCATGTTTTGTTGATGTCACATGTCTAGTTGTTGTCTAGGAAACACACACACACACACACACACACACACACACACACACACACACACAAGTAATTTATTTCTATTGAATAAATATATGACAGTAAACATGCTTTTGCATTTGTAGTCAGATCTCTTGGGCCTTCTGTGACATTGAAACATACTAGTTTGACTCTAATTATATGTCTTTAATAATTTTATTCAGCAAGGATGCAATAAATTGATCAAAAATATCAATAAAGCCATTTCTACTGTTACAATATTATCAATAATATTCCACAAAAAAATTAAGCAGCACAAACATTTTCATCATCTATAAAAATAAGATGTTTCTTGAGCAAAAAATCTGAATGATTTCTGAAGGATCATGTGACACTGAAGACTGGAGTCATGATGCTGGAAATTCAGCTTTGCCATCATAGGAATAAATTACATTTTAAAGGTATAGTTCACCCAAAAATGAAATTTCTGTCATTAAAGGGATAGTTCATCCAAAAATGAAAATTAGCCCATGATTTACTCACCCAAAGCCATCCTAGGTGTATATGACATTCTTCTTTCAGACGAATACAATCGGAGTTATATTAAAAAATGTTTCCGGCAGACGGCCGTACGCATTGCTTTACGCCAAAAGAGTAAAGGCCTGTTCACACCGGGACGAATTTCGCGCGCGATATTCGCCGACGTTTAACGCCTTGTGACTAAACAAAGGGCGCCAATGTGAGTGTGCACACCAGCGCGAAAAACGCCACTCGTAAAAGCGTCATTTTTTGAAAAAACGCCTCGGTTTAGTTTTTTTGGTTTGACGCGCCGCGTCAAAAACTATCCGACCAATGAGATTGGCGCTTTTGTTCACGTGTCTGGAGCTTCTGAAGTTACAGTAAACTTGGGGGCGCTCAAACACAAAACGGTCTTGCCGAGCACACATACGTAACGGCGAAGAAGATATACACCAAGTAGCGTCTACACTGCCGGGAAGAAATAAGACGAGGAAGATGCAAGGCAAGATGATTGTAGAGCTGCTGGTCTCGTTGGTGTCGGAACATAAAGAACTATATGACAAACGCGACAGCGACTACAAAAATCTTGATAAAAGAGAACTGCTATGGAGTGGTTTTTGTTTTACATTAAGCGCCATCTAATGTCAGGGAATGAATTTGCATGTTCACTCGGCTCATCGTCAGCGAAAATCGCTTGGGTGTGAACACAAAAAATGCGTTGAAAAACGCTGGCGAATAACGCGCGCCGATATTCGTCCCGGTGTGTAGGGCCCTTAAAGGCCTGTTCACACCGGAACGAATTTCGCGCGCGATATTAGAAGACGTTTAACGCCTCGTGACTAAACAAAGGGCGCCAATGTGAGTGTGCACACCGGCGCGAAAAACGGCACGCGTAAAAGCGTCATTTTTTAAAAAACACCTCGGGTTCGTTTTTTTGGTTTGACGCGCCGCGTCAAAAACTATCCGACCAATGAGATTGGCGCTTTTGTTCACGTGTCTGGAGCTTCTGAAGTTACAGTAAAACACAACTTGGGGGCGCTCAAACACAAAACGGTCTTGCCGAGCACACATACGTAATGGCGAAGAAGATATACGCCGAGTAGCGTCTACACTGCCGGGAAGAAATAAGACGAGGAAGATGCAAGGCAAGATGATTGTAGAGCTGCTGGTCTCGTGACAAACGCGACAGCAACTACAAAAATCTTGATAAAAGAGAACTGTTATGGAGTGGTATGCACCTTGTGTACCGGGGTATTTCTGTTTTACATTAAGCGCCATCTAATGTCGGGGAATGAATTTGCATGTTCACTCGGCTCATCGTCAGCGAAAATCGCTTGGGTGTGAACACAAAAAACGCGTTGAAAAACGCTGGCGAATAACGCGCGCCGATATTCGTCCCGGTGTGTACGGCCCTTAACACTTGAACTTGACACACAACGTAATGACAAATGCTGTTGCCCAGCCCTGTTAGTTTGAACCGCGAGAGGCGTCAATTGCCGTCATTACGTTGTGTGTCAAGTTCAAGTGTTACTCTTTTGGCGTAGTTTTAGTCAATAAAGTTTTAAATATGGATATTTTTCTTACATGAACGCATCGCTTCACTTCAGTAGGCCTTTATTAACCCACTGAGACGCACACGTGGAGCACTTTTATCATGAATACATATGCTTTGATGGACTTCCAAAGCCATCCAGCCATTCACTGGCATTATAAAGCTTGGAAGAGCCAGGACATTTTTTATTGTAACTCCCGATTGTATTCGTCTGAAAGAAGAATGTCATATGATATACACCTAGAATGGCTTCAGGGTGAGTAAATCATGGGCTAATTTTCATTTTTGGGTGAACTATTCCTTTAATTACTTGCCCTTATGTCGTTCCAAACCCGTAATACTTTTGTTCATCTTCGGAACACAAATCAAGATATTTTTTGATGAAATCTATGCTTTCTGTCCCTCCATTGACAGCTACGCAACTGAAACTTTGATGCTTTAAAAAGTTCATAAAGAGATCGTAAAACTAATCCATATGAATTGAGTGGTTTAGTCCCAAATTTTCTGAAGATACACGATTGCTTTATATAATGAATAGATTGAATTTACGCTTTTATTCACATATAAACATTCATCAGCGCACACATCAGTTGTGGTAAACGGAAGCTCAAGCATGTTTGCTTGAAGTGCGAGAACCAATAAGGTTCATTCTCGTGTGTTACGCATCACGTTTGAGCTTCTGCAGGAACCAATGAGGTGCAGGCTCGTGTGTTACGTAGCACATTTGAGCTTCCGCAAGAGTTTTGTTCTCGTGCATCAATGTGAATAAAAGCCTAAATTCAATCTGTTCATGATATAAAGCAAACGTGTCTCTTCAGAAAATTTGGACTAAACAGCTCAATTCATATGGATTAGTTTTACGATTTTTTTATGAATTTTTGAAGCGTCAAAGTGTCAGTTGCGTAGCTGTCAATGGAGGGATAGAAATCTCTCAGATTTCATCAAAAAGATCTTCATTTGTCTTCCGAAGATGAACGAAAGTCTTACGGGTTTGGAACAGCATATGAGGGTGAGTAATTAATGACAGTGAACTTTT
Organism: Squalius cephalus; assembly: GCF_949319135.1. NCBI lineage: Eukaryota > Metazoa > Chordata > Actinopteri > Cypriniformes > Leuciscidae > Squalius > Squalius cephalus. The sequence continues at coordinate 13,383,511 of NC_137130.1, forward strand.
GGGTGAACTATCCCTTTAAAATATATTAAAATAGTAAACAGTTATTTAAATTGTAATAAAATTTCACAATATTACTGTTTTTACTGAATCAAATATATGCAGCATTGACAAGCACATAAAAAAAAAAAAAAATACATGTCTTAACTTAGGCTATCCGATCAAATTCGTTACATGGAAATGGAAGATCAACTTAATTACATTGCATTGTGGTATACAGTATTCCAAATAAGTAGTGTCACCCCTTATTTTGTGCATGTATACAAAATTTCTTCTGAGTAGGCAGTATCTTAAATCTCAAATTAGCTAAATCGGCTAATTTGAAGGACAAATGTCCCACTTTGAAGTATGTATCACCATGTGTGTGGATTGTGTGTGGAAGCTTGGTGGATTGTTATCAGTAAGCCGCTCTTCATCCCCCTGTCCTGGCCACATCCTCTTTCCTGAGCTGAAAGCTTATTAAAGGCTGCTGTAGAGCTGCTAAACCCTCTGGGGAGGAACAGTGGGGGGACACCTGGACGACTATATTCAACAATAGCTCCATTAATTTAATGTAAAAAAAAGAAGGCTTTTATGCTCACCAAGTGTACATTTATCTGGTCAAAAACAGTAAAATCAGCAATATTGTGTAATATTACAATTTATTATTATATTTATTATTATTATTATTATTTCACTTGTAATCTTTAATCAAAATAACATCCTCTCTATACTGTAATGATGTCTCTTCTCTTCTCTGATGACATGTTTACTGGCATGAGGGCGGGACAGCCTGTCACTCACATGAGATCATCCAATCACAACAAGCCAATCAATTCCTGATGGACAAAATCAAGTCCCGCCCTAAATTTTTTCTTGTTCAAGAAGCTGTTTCACTTGGATATATGTTATAATAGGGGACAAAAAGACAATCATAACTTCCATTTCATGCCGACTTTAAGTACTTTGTTGATGATTTATGGGGTTTGATCCTGCCACCTATTACTTCAACAGTCCTTTTAACACAAAACTATCTGAAATCACTTAAAATGTTTTTTTTTATGGCTTTTATTTCTTTCTCGGTTCTTGTAGGCCAAATATGTCATACTTGCCATACCACCTGGGCTGAACTTGAAGATCCATTTCAACCCTGAATTACCCCCTCTGAGGAACCAGCTCATTCATAGAGTGCCTATGGGCTCAGTCATCAAATGCATGGTGTACTACAAAGAGAATTTCTGGAGGCAGAAGGGTCTGTACCTCTTGCCTATTTTCCATTCAATGAAATCACTTAAAAACAGTGTAAGGGTGTGTTCACACTTGTAGTTCGATTCATTTATTCAGAATTGTCATCGGTTCAGAAAATAATACATTTAATCCTGGTTCACTTAGTGTACACTGTCATTTTAAAGAAACCTAAAGATAATTAAAAAACTTATTTTGCAATGGACTTAACGAACATCCAAAACTATGCTGTGTTCTGGGCTAAATGCGCTCGTTGTATGTGTGTAAATACTATGATGGTATTTTGACCAGCTAAGAAATCGTGAAGAGTTTTTAAAATGTGTAAAGGAGTCAAAACAGCGGCAGGAATTCCTCCGTTGTACACAAACGAAGATTTGCTGCAGGAAGACGGCGTTTCTGACACCTGTACTGAACTGTAATGGGCAACGTAGCTCCTATGAAGAGAAAAAAGCAGGTTTCTGTCCTCTAGCATTCTGTCCTTTTTATGGTGTTTTTGGTTCGTTTAGATGTCTTTGGTCCGTGTTGTGATTATATTTCTGTCGAATCGCTCCAGAGTTCATTTAGACCAGCCTTTTTAGGGGGTTTGTTTTGCTTGTTTGGTGCGCACCAGGGTTTGCATGGCAGTGGACAGACACACTTAATCAAATGAACCGCACTAACAGAGCAATCGCAACAGAGTTCGTTTTAAACGAACCAAACCTGACAAGTGTGAACACACCCTTAAAACAATCTGAGTGGGACTGAAGTGGCTACACACAGTTTTAAAACTTAAAACTATGAAAAATCTTTTTCTTTATATGAAATAATGCTAAAATAAAATCTATACATTTTAGATGAAAAACTTTAGATGAAATGTTGACTTCCTTTAAGTATAAAGTAGGGCTGTGAAAAGATTAATCATAATCATAATGTTTACATAATAAATGTGTGTGTACTGTGTATCATTATTTTGTATATATAAATACACACACATGCATGTATTTATTTAAGAAATATTTGCATGTATATACTGTATATATTTAAATTTAATTTATATTATATATAAATATAAATATTTGTATATATATAAATAACACATTTTTCTTAAATATATACATGCAACTGTGTGTATTTATATATACAAAATAATGATACACAGTACACACACATTTATTATGTAAACACAAACTTTTATTTTGGATGCGATTAATCGCGATTAATCTTTTCACAGCCCTAGTATAAAGGAAAGAGACATTGAAAAATTAAAAGACAAAAGCACATAATTATTAAAATGAAAACTGAAAATATAAAAATAAAAGCTAATTCAAACTATAACTAATACTAAATTAACACTGGCTACACATGGCTGTTTTGATTTTTCAGGATACTGTGGCAGCATGGTGATCGAGGAGGAGGAAGCGCCGATTGGTCTCACGCTTGACGACACTAAGCCTGATGGGTCTGTGCCTGCCATAATGGGGTAAATAAAGCGATGAGCTTTCTACTGTAGGATGAACGTAAACTGCTCACAAAATAAATGAGATGCCTGAGGTGACAGAACAGTAAGCTGGTTCTTTCTCTTTTACAGTTTCATCCTGGCACGAAAATCCAGGAAACTAGCAGGCCTGACGAAAGATGAGAGGTAGAAATGTCTGTTTTCATATTAGTACAATGTCACTATACTTTGCTGAAACGATTATTCTTACCAGAACGTTGTCAACCATTTCAGAAAGAGAAGGATCTGTGAGATTTATTCTCGTGTGCTCGGCTCAGAGGAAGCGCTACATGTGAGTCTCCATGAGCAGAAATCATCCTTTTGTCTCATAATTTTTTGATGCTTACTTTTCATGGCGGTCTTTTTTTCTCAGCCTGTGCACTATGAGGAGAAAAACTGGTGTGAGGAGGAATACTCTGGTGGCTGCTACACCGCCTACTTTCCCCCTGGTATCATGACACAGTATGGCAGGTTAGTGTACCGCACCTCCAGATGGAGCATCTCTGATTCAGCATTATACTAGACTAAATCAACATGAGAAGATGTTTCTCTCCATCTCAGGGTCCTGCGGGAGCCTGTGGGCAGGCTGTACTTTGCAGGAACTGAAACGTCCACAGAGTGGAGCGGTTACATGGAGGGGGCCGTGCAGGCGGGCGAGAGAGCCACTAGAGAGGTGGGTTCCTAGCCATTTAGTTACTGAGATCTAAATTGTTCAACCCAAATTTCCTGTTTCAACATCCTCAAGTTTATTGACTTTCATGAGCATGCTCAGTTTGAATCCCACACTGTTTTCTACACATTCATCAAAAAAACTTTATTATCCATAAATATTGTGTTGGCTTGTTTTATTAGTTCTAGATGTTATTGTTATTACAACCTTGCTGAATATATGTGTTAAATTCTTTCAACGAAAATTGTACTAACCTAAATGCCTTAATTGTAAACGTTGTTGAAAACCCCCAAATACTATATGCTTTATTCTTCCAGATTTTGTGTGCAATGGGAAAACTCGATGCGAGTCAGATCTGGCAGTCAGAGCCTGAATCACTGGTATGAAATTCACTTTTTAAATTTAAGAAACATTTTCTATATGCCTTAAATTTAAAGAAAAACCTCTTTGGGATCTTGAACAAGTGCTACTCTAAACCCTTTCCTCAGGATGTCCCAGCCCGGCCGTTTGTCACCACATTCTGGGAAAGAAACTTGCCGTCCGTTGGAGGGTTCCTCACGTTTATGGGCGTGTCCTCCGTCCTGGCTCTGGCCACAGCCGCAGGAGTGGTCGCCTACAAGAAGGGGCTCCTCCCACATAGCTAAAGCCCCTCCCACTTTTACAGCCTGTTCTCTGTGACCTGGCCTTTTGATTGTGGCGTTCAGTCATCTAATCACAGCCACAACTGCCTGGGTATGTGGCCGAGTTACTTAGTTGAGATTTGACATACAATTGCTCAGTCATTGTTAAAAATTAACCAAGTGATTATTATGGCATAATGAGTAGTTACTAATTGTTAATGTGGGAATTGCCCTGTCAAAGTGTTCACAAACTAGGCGACAATCCACAACCATTCATTGTGTGTGTGCAAGTTTTTGTGTGTTTATCACCAGTCTTATTGATTACCTCTGCTAATTTCAGGTGCTGTTCTCAGGAACTCATTAATTAACCTTCCGACATTACAGAGATAAGATTAGCATTTAGCGATGCATTTTGTTGTAACCTGTGACAGAGAATATCTTCTCTACATCACAACACAGAAGCTGTATTAGCTTCAGCACAATTCACTATATCATTCATGAGAGAAGCAGAGGCTGTTCATGTCAAATTTACTCTTGATTCTCAACATGCCATTAATGACAATGTCAAACGACAATTAGTACGGACTGGCTTTGTGTCTGGTAGTATAATGAAGTGGCGTTTATCAGTCATAGAGAGCTGATTTGAAGGATGTCCCAGTGTTTAAAGCTGCTGTGTGTGATTTTGTCTGATTGAAACATATAAAAGCATTTGAATGTACTTTTACATGATGTAACAGTGTATACTTGAAATATGAGTTTTATTTTTTACTTGCATTTACTGTCAACCATCCATTGTTTAAGAATCCCATAGTATATTATTAATAGTAAAAAAAAAAGCTAAAATGTAATTAAATGTTCATTTTTTAAAACAAATATAAAGACTTTCCCAGTTTATCTAAATGGTTTAATGAGTTTTTTTTCCATCCACCAACTTTGTGATAAGTGGAAAGCATCCCCTTCCTCACCTTCATAGCAGTAGCCTGTGCAATATTGTTTCCAGAACAATTATAATATTATGTATTTTATAAAATGTACCACGAAATGCAAATGAATATTTAATTGTCTAAAACTGCAATTAATTGAAAAGGAGGTGATGCAGCCCAAAACATAGACAGATTTAAACCTAAAATGTATTATGTGTGTAAACCTGAAGTGCGTAAATTTTGTTGTTCCAAAGATGTGTTGTAACTGTTGTTTGTGGTGCCTTAATCTGATGTAGTATTCCTCATTTCTCAAGTGCCTCCGGTCTTGAACATTGCTTTCTAAAAACGAGCTCTTTTCACACAGTCATAACCAGAATTTCTGAAGATCTTTCGGTAGATAAATCTGCATCGAACTCGAAGTGACATTTAAAAACTTGCTGTGTGCTGCTCTAGTCTTCAGCATGCTGTACAATCAAAAGCTCTCACTACAGCTTCCTGAAGAAGCCGCTGATGATTCAGGACGGACAGAATCAGAGGCAAAGCCACTCCTGCCTGTTGATTATAACGTTGGATAAGAAAGCTTACAATCCATGACCTACACCATAGTTGGTCAACTGTGAACTTAGTAACGAAGAGGTGATTCTTTAGTCCTGACATGTAGTTGCTGTAACTCCGCCACCTGGTGTGCTAGTGAATTGTGCCCCTGTGTGTGTGTGTTGTTAATGCTTCTCTGAAACCACATACTGTAACATGGCCCTGTTTATCCGGTCTGTTGTCGTCTGCTCAAGGTTTGCATAGCCGCCCAGCTACGATTCCTATGTCTGATTTTGTGTGCGTATTAAAATGTCCAATGGTCTAGTCTTGTAATTGCATTATTTGATCTCTTTGTACAAATCATAAGCTGATAATAAAAGTGTGATTTACCACCAGTCCCAGAGTATGCCGCTCCTCTGTTATCTGTGTACATACAGAGTTCTCATCTGAGTTGCTGCCCTTTAAAGTCACAAGCTTCTTGACTGGCGTGACGTCCTCCTTCAGGGGAGAGAACAGATGAGGGCCTTCCAGCAGAGGAGAGCTCATTTCATCCGCAGCAGGGCATGGACTTCCTCAGCCACATTTAAGTTCCTTGGGCTGCATGGAAGTACAACTTGTCATACAGATGTTCTTCTTTTTTTTTTTTTTTCAATGATCTTTTCTTTCTATGATTTTTTTTATTTATACATATATTTTTAACATTATTTAGAAATTATATGCCAGAAAAAAAAAAAAAAAAAACAGTAGATAGATTAGATAGATAGAATATAGCTTTAAGAGGTTCAGTTCTTGGTTTAACCATTAGGGGGTGCCCGTGTACCACATATGTAACAATAATAGTTATTTCTACAGGGGTTGGACAATGAAACTGAAACACCTGGTTTTAGACCTCAATAATTTATTAGTATGGTGTAGGGCCTTCTTTTGCAACCAATACAGCATCAATTTGTCTTGGGAATGACAGATACAAGTCCTGCACAGTGGCTAGAGGGATTTTGAGCCATTCCTCTTCCAGAACAGTGACCAGGTCACTATGTGATGCTGGCTTGCTCCTCCAAAATACCCCGAAGTGGATCAAAAACATTTAGATCTGGTGACTGTGTAGACCATAGGAGATGTTCAACTTCACATTCATGTTCATCAAAACATTCTGTCACAAGTCTTGCTGTGTGTATTGGTGCATTATTATGCTGATAGACAGCACCAGCGATGGTTTTATGTTTTTTGGATACAATCCGGCTCAGTACCTGGACATCCCTTTCAGACAGCTTCCTTTTGCATCGACAGTTACTGCTATTGGATGTGGATCGTCCTACATGATTTCCTGCCGACATTATCCTGGATACCATAGCTCTCAATACACCGCAAAGACTTGCTGTCCTGGTCACAGATGAGTCAGTGAGATGCACACCAACAATGTGTCCTCTTCTGAACTCTGATATGTTTCTCATTATGTTGTGTGGATTGCAATATTTTATGTACAGCTGTGCCATTGCTCTGCTAATTCAACCTTCACACTCTCCTCTTACTGATGGAATGTAAAGTCAATGAAGATTGCCCACAAGGCCATGTACATATAGGGGCGTGAAACATCTAACACAATACATTTACATTTAGTCATTTAGCAGACGCTTTTATCCAAAGCGACTTACAAATTAGGACAAAATTAAGCGAGTCATCATGAAGAGGCAAAAACAACGCAAGAAGTGCTCAAAATACGAAGTTCAGGCATTTTTCAGAGTAGCATAAGCCCGATAAGTGAGGTTTTAAAGGGAAAGGGGAGGTTTTTTTTATTTTTTTTATGCGGTTAAGTGCTCACGGAAGAGATGGGTTTTCAGCTGTCTTTTGAATGTTGTCAGGGATTCTGCGTTCCGGATGAGGGTGGGGAGAGCGTTCCACCAGCAGGGAACTGTGAATGAGAATGTTCTGGAAAGTGATTTTGTGGCTTTCTGTGATGGAACCACGAGACATCGCTCTTTGACCGATCGTAGGCTTCTGGTAGGGATGTAGACTCGTAGGAGTGAGTGAAAGTAGGAGGGAGCTGACCCTGTTATAGATCTGTAATATTGGCCAGTGTTTCAGTTTCATTGTCCAACCGTCTGTCTGTCTATCCATCATCTAATCAACTGGTGTTAAAAATGCACAAAAAATAAAAGCTACATAGTTTGAACAAAGTATTCAAAACATTAAACATACAGTGATCTCATATTTTTTGTTGAAAATGTCTCAGAAAATCAAACAATTATGAGTGTTCCTCATAAAAAGAACTCAGAGCACACGCTGAAAAATGCCATCGCCGCCAATGCCATCTCCATCGTGTGTCCTTTGTCTTATTTGTCTTTAAACAACGGCAAGGTAAATGCCAATTCACTTTTTTTTTTAAGAATGGGTGAATTAATAGCAACCCCAACACTATTTGCTCTATGAGAACACAGAGAATCTGCCAAATGTTATCACCTCGTCATCACTCTCAACAATGTTTCTCAACATCCCAGCTAAAAGTTCAAAAGAAGCATCAGTGTTGTATAGAGATAAGGGAAGCTAGGATATCATATCGCCAAATAATACTTTGAAGTTGTATATGCTGAAAATGGGCTGAAATGCAGGGGGGGGGGGGGGGGGGGGGGGTACGAATAAATTTGTGTGATAAGCATTGGATAAGACTCTCCTCCAGACCAAAGAGAAAAAGAACAAAAGCTGCATCACCAAACACCATCAAACGAGGGAGAGCAAATCCCACATAAAAGGAGTAAAGAAAATATCCCTGAAGACACAATTTAGAGATGACCAGGGGTCCTTATATGAATTTAGTGTTCATGCTAAACTTTATTAAGGTATGAGGCTGTGCTGTATAATTTGCTCAGAGGCCTAATACAAATAGGCCTAATACGAATGACTCTTGAGAGTTAATCATAAAATATTAATGAAAGGCACTGGTTTGTTTCTCTGATATCTTAGTGTATGAGGTTCCATTTGTGCCAAAAATGAGTCGACTGCTTTGTGCTTTGCACTATAGATTTGTCCTTGTCTGCAGTCAATGCCTAATTGTTCAGATAAATTAGCCTATATATATATGTTGATGTGTATGTTCTCTGTTTATGTCGTATAGTTCTGTCATACTTACTGTATAGTCTTCTTCTGTTGTCCTTACAGTAGTCTTGTCCTGTCGTTTATGGAAGGCTGTTGCAAACAAAATGTGTTAGGGCGGATTGTGATATAAAAACAGAAAACAAAATAAAAGTCTTATACAAACGTCTGATACAAAATTATATATATATATATATCACAAATTGTGTAAATTTTTAGAACACATATTAAATCAATTTTAGTACAATTTTTTCATTGGTCTGAACACAATAATTGGTCTGAATACAATAAGAATGAAAATGCAAATTCACTCTCTGACAGGTGGCGTTTAGAATTTTACAGAAATATAGGCTAGCGGTTTCCCAGATTGAGAACAAAGCAGCGTTGCACTTAAGCGGTGCACCTTTTCATTTCTTTGGTCAATCAGGACATGAGATGGATTAAAAATGAACAGTCTTAATTTTAATCAAATTACCATGTGAATAATCTAATAATATAATCTTCCACAAAAGCCTGAGCTGTGCATAAGATCTCCCAAGTGAATCACTTGAACATGAATCCTCTGTTTGTTTGTGTGTACACATGTGTGGGTTAGGCTATTTCTTAATTTATGCCAAGTGAATATTCAGAGCCTTAAGAGTGCTGTCTAATTGTCCCAGTGCTGAACATTGTGACATTTACCATCTGCTGTTGGATCAAACTGTGTGCGGAGATAAATGGAGGATATTACGTCTAAATGCTGTGGTTCAATCCATCATTTAAATGACTCCTAAATGATCCATACATACCCTGCAACATACATGACACCATCTGTGTATGAATTATTTTCATTGAGTATAGAATGAAAGAGACATCTATAATGTGAATACAGCAGTCTGTCCCAATGAATGAGTTTAATTTCCTGTTTTTCCATCTCACAGCCTGTCAGTTTTTATACACTCAAGTATAAGATTAAACATGTCATAAATCCAGTCCAACTTTGAACAATGTAAAAAAATCTTGTTGGTTTAACTTAAAGTAAGTAGTTGCCCTAAAATTTTAAGTTCATTGAGATGAGTAGAAATGTGTTAATACAATGAAGGAGATTGCTTTAATTAACAGAAACTCAAAATATGTTATCTGAACCACATAAACTATCTAAGTTGATTTGACAAAAGAAAAAATATTTTTTTACAGTGTACCGAAAAGTTTCAGAGGGATTTTTTTAGACTTTAAATCCTCATTTGGTAGCATTTTCTTCCTAATCTGTGCTTGAACAATATTGTTCTGAAATGTAACAAAAGCTTGAAAAGAGGAAAGTATTTTTTAGGGCTTTGTAAATGACAAAGCTTGGCATAGGGACATTTGATGGTCAATATATGTTTTATTGATGGAGAGATATGGAGCAAAAGCCACAAAATTTAGATTTTGACTAAAAATTTACTGATATTTGGATTTTATTTAATCTTTAAAAATGTAGGGAATAAATAAATGCAAACAGGTTTACTGAAAAATATCAGGTGTACAGAACCCTATGGTTGAATACTGTACAGTCCAGTCCACTGGAGATATGCTGCAGCATGTTTTAAGACACATTATTGTTGGACTAATGAAGTCTATTCAAATCTGGTGTCTCCAGAGTGATTCTGAATGAAAGAAGCAAACAAAGGAGTTCAAATGTGACCTGCTAATAATTTAGCCCATAATGAGAATGTGAGGTCTATAATAAAGAAAACAGGAGCACAGGCACTGTGCGAAACCACTGGAGAAAGGGTCAGCAGTGCCACAGAACAACTGACGCTGTTGTATGAGAGCTGAACTGAGCTGGACAATGACATAGTTTTTTGCAGAACTGCTTTATAGATGAAATGAACTAATTTAATAATTGATGGACTTTACAACCGAACTGAATCAACACTGACTTCAGCTGAACAACAGCTGAAAAGAAACAATCTGTATTGTATAAAGCACTATATAAATAAAGGTTAAAAGAGTGGGTCATTTACTAATGAAAAGCGCTAGCTCCTGGATTTGAACATGCCCACAATTAAAAACTGGGGCAGCCATTCACTGTGTGTCCGTTACACATATGTTTGAGCAAGTCTTAAGTGGCTCACAGACAGATGAGAGCCATGAGTGGGAGTTTAGACGAGACAAGACAGATAGAGATGTGTGAACACAGCACCAGTGAGGAGTTCATCACAAGCGCAGTGTGAAGCAGACAGCTGAATATTGGTCAGTGGCTGCAGGGGGGATCCTCAATTCTTATGGACTGCCATTCTGAGTGTTCAACTGAATGAATAGAGATGTTGCCAGAATTTGTCAAACCAGCAGGCCATTAGAAAACTCAACATAGACATAAGAGATCACATTCACATTGCAATCAGATTAAAAGCAAAGACACCGATATCAGCTTGTTACCGCAAATATCTATCACATGGCAGCAACTTAATGCATTTAGGCATGCAGACATGCATCTCAATCAGCTCCCTAAAGGTGATGATACACAGGGCAACTTTTTGAGCAATGTTGCTATAGGCAATCTTGCCGGTCGATTGTTTCTTGGGCACTTTCCCATTGAAAATGGGCAATACATTTCTATCTGGATAATTTAGATCGGTTGTCGGCCCTGTGTCTCATCTGGTTGCCCATTGACGCTGTTAATGAAAAATTCATTGTTCTTGTGTTTATTCATTTAAACTTGTTGATTTCATTTAACTATGTGTAGTAGCATCTGACCATGTGCTTCTGTGAGGGTTTTCTAACAGTTGAAGAAGGGACAGGAAGACAGGGTAATAAGTAATAAAACTTACACCTGGGCACGAGAAAGGATCCGGCCAGGAGAATACAGGGGTCGTTTAACAATAAACAAGGGGTCCCATGCCCTCCCCTTAGGGGAAGCAGGAGGTAATTTAGGTCATAAATGAAGGCCTTTTGGCTTCTCAGGGACAAAGAACAGTGTGAGCTGCTCAGGGGGGGTAGAAAACCAGTCCAGGCCAGTTGAAGATAGGGGGTATCTTTTGGAAAGTTACAGAAACCTAAGTAGGTGTGGTCAAGATGTTAGAAACCTGTATAAAATGTCTCAGTTTTATTATGTTTTCAGGATTTTTGCTTACAAGCTGGGTGGCTGCGGCTCTGTAATGAATCCTCAGTGAATAAAGCCTTTCCTTCTTTATTACAATTTTGCCTCTTGAATGTTTCTTACACCTGTTGATGCTGTTTTTCCCAGTGAGATAAAAAATTGCTATTACAGCTGGTGTCAGAAGTTTGGGATCCTGTGCGGACGCTTCTTCTCCTGGCCCTGAGAACGGATTTGACGGGAAAGTGCACAACCTCGGCAGCAACAGGCGGCCGTCTCATACCTCGACGGTTTGAGATAGAAACTCAACAGATTACGGGAGAGAGAGCAATACCGCATTCAGGGCCAGTGGAGGAAGCTCCCACCAGGACCATAAAGAATCCGCGGCGATTGCGGGAAAAAACAGAGAAAAAGCATCTGGGTAAGACACGGCAAATTGTTTTATTGAAGTTTAAGTGTGATTTGATAATTGTGAGTGAACATGAACTATTCTGGCTGAGTGTCTGCCTTTGGTACGAGCGAGAGGTGATTCAGGGGAATCACAATTTTTTGGGGGTAAGGGAAAGAATTGATCTGAGGAATTCGGATCAGTTTCTACCTCACTTAGCTCGTTGGTGGACGGAAAGCCCACAGGTGATTCAGGGGAATCACAGTTATTGATTAATTAGTTTTACTCAAAAGCGCTAGTAACCCGAGAATTAATCGATTTAGGTGGACGGAAGAGCCACATCAAATCGATTTAGGTGGACGGAAGAGCCACGTCAAATCAGAATTAATCGAGCGCTGGAAAGTGCTTATAGAAAGTTTTTGAGTGAAACGTAATTACAAACCACCCGACCGATCTTGGGGTAAGGGAAAGATCGGGTCTGTCGAAGACGTTTGACAGACACTAAGACACGTGTCGAATAGTAAAATCCAGGAGGGGGGGACTCAGCCAAAATGGGATCATCAAACAGTAAAACAGATAATTTTTATACACCAATTTTCTGTCAGATGAGAAATAATTATGGTGGTAAATGTATGACTGAAAAAGATAGGGAAAGATAGAATGTTTTTCCTGATGGAAATTATAAACAGAGAATTGTTGGATTGCAGATAAAAGAGAACAGATGCAGAAGGAACTAGCATGTAGGGGAAGATAAAGTTCATGGAACAATTTATGAACGCCTGTTAAGTCAAATGAAGTTAAAAATGGTATGAAAAGTGAGTTTTTAGATAAAAATAAGGCATTGAGTATGATTAACAGGGATTAACATGATATAAGGATGAACAAAAGTTTTATTAAGCAAAATGGGAAACAATTTTATTTTACTGGTAAAATAGTGATGTCTAGAGAATTTTCATAACAAGAGTTGGAGCAAGCAGCTATAATGGCTGCCTGTGCGATTTAGGGATTGAGAGATGAGTAATATGATATTTAGTTTTTTTGTGGAACAGCAGAGATAAGTGGGACTGAGAAAATATGGATAACGTTAAGTTGATTCTGCAGCCTAACCATTTGATAGAGGAATACTGTTTCAACACAGTTTTAATGAAATTGATGGCATATAGTACAAATGTTTATACTTTATGAAGAGTCCTGAAACAAACAGTAGGACAGAAGAGAGCAAACGCTGTAAGCAGCTGTGCCCTGAAGCTTTGACTTCAAAGAAATGTGAAGTTTAGAAAGAAAATGTTTAGTGAAAACCCCTGAGAATATGTTGAGTGATTTTCATTGCAACTTATGAAAATGAATGTGCTGCCAATAATAATGATGAAGATTATGATTTGGCTATTGTGATTGAATCCACACTGGTGGACTGTAAAAGAATACAGAGAACTGCTTATCAGTGGCTCTGTTTACATTCCTGATTGGGACACACTGCGTCAAGGGTGTGCAGTAAGTTGGAGCTGTTTGCAAGCTCAATGATCAAACTATAGGTAAAGAGAGTTTTTTTTTATTGTGGTCAGTGGGGCCATTTAGCCCATAATTGTAAATGGACACTCAGAAAAGAAAGTGATAACGTGAAAGTGACGTGTATTAATGTGGGTTTTTGAAAGTAGAACAGTATTTAAATGGCGATATTAAAGTTTTCGTCTGAGAAAGAACTAAGAATGTGAATGCAGTGCTAAAAAAAAGTGAAGAGAACGTGCAAGGGAGAAAAGAAAGTTAAAGGAAAGTTAATAGATGGAAGTCGTAAGAAGATTGAAGATTAAAAGAAGGTTGAAAGATTTAAGTCTTAAGGGAATCCTTTTAAAGGAAAGAGCTAGTGAATTGATGAATGCAGATTGATGTAAAATTACAGATAATGTTAACTAAAAGGATGATTGTGTTTTTAATGGAATACTTTAAAAGGGTTTAGATGATATAGAGAGACTAATCTGACCGATTATTTACAATGATAAATGCAAAAAATGCATCACAAGCGGAGAGTGCTAGCCTCCTCAAAGTTAGTGTGAATCCTAATTGCAGATTGATAAACTCCTAGAAAAAAACATTGAAGTAATTGAGAACTTGACAACTAAAATTGAGATGAAATGCGAAACGTTATTAAGAACTAGAATAATTATTATTCTTTCTTTAAGATAAAATAAGCAGAAGCAGTATTACTGGATTAAGAGTTGCTAAATGTAAAATGTGTGTCTGATTAAACAAACAGTTTGTAAGTGTTTTGAACGTGGAGGAATAGTATTGACCATGAAAGAACTAGGAGCTGATGTTTTGCTTTCAAAAGATAAGCTTGTGATTGGCTGAAACAGTTTGCTTATCGGAATCTGGTGTGTGCTGTGGCTGAGACGTCCAGTTCGACAGAGACACGATCTGAGAGGAAATTTGTAATGTAAAAAGACAAATGTAAAATAAGGTTGTTTGAAAATACATGTAAATTCTGGCAAAGATGCCTTAAGCTGGGCTAAAGTTAAAAGATGGTAGATAAAGTTTGATTTTAGAAGAGAAATGCAGTGTACCAGTCCTGAATGCCTCAGAGTCTCTCTCATTCAATGTCAGCTGGAAGCTGTTGTCTGAGCCTGTGCAAGGCACATTGTTTTAGTTGAAAACCATAGACATGGATGTTAAAAGAAATCATGCTACAAGGCAGTTCAGATTTCATACATTTAAAGGGAAATTTGTAAATGTTTTAAAAGTAAAACTGAATGACTTTAAAGAAGTCTTAAACGATAGAAGTGACATTTTTGACTAGTTTAGGACCAGTAACTTTGTCTCATTTTAGTCTCCACCATGCAGGGCCGATGGCTCTGGCCACAGATGTAACAGTACACTGAATGGACGTTGTGATAACTAAATTCACTGAGTGTAAGCTCAGTATTGCGATTTTGCTGATTTGAAGATGTTTAAAATATTTAAGTGATTAAATACTGTTGTTATTAACCTGTCTCCCTGTGTTAACACTATTAGGCAGTCCGAATGGCTCTGGTGACTCTTGAATGTGCCTTTCCTAAGCTCCAGAACTGATTATGTTGAAGAAAATGGTCAAAGATTCTGTTATGGGGAAGAGCGGTTACCAGTGTGCACGAAGTGATATCACTCAAAGACGGGTAAGATTCTCTAGGGCCAGAGGTCAACCTAAGACAGAGGGTCACGCCGACACTGGGTATCTGCAGAATGGCGGTGTTTTATGTGAGTTGGGTATGAGAGTGGCGCTGATTGACTGAGTGGCCACCAGCATCAGCAGATCATTGAGAGGCCAGATGGGCTGTGAGGAGTTACGGCATGTCTGACCCAGCAAATGTGAGTTCCTCTATATACCACTTGCAAGAAACCGCATTCATTGTATGGCTTGTTTTTCATTATGACAAGTGTTTGCAACCATGCCAGGGGACAACACCCTGATGAAGATTATAGATAAAGAGCTGATGGGAATGGGCTTTCAAGAGCCAGCTGAGACCGTGAGGTGATTGTCATTATTTGTTGTGGAGACAGTAACAAAACTTAATTTTTATCAGGAACATGATGTTGGTTGCCTTATGGGCAAGGGAAAATATTATAGAAGTTGATATTGAAATAATATGTCTTTAAGATATGTAAGATATGTTTTGTAAGTTTTAAATCCTGAAGGTCATTAGACGTGGTGGTGGCTAAAGGTGAAGACAGCTTTTGTAGATTCAAGAAAAGTCTGGATAAAGGTTAATGGTCAAAGGTTATTGAAATGAATTTATTATTAGATTTTGTCTAAATTACAGTCTTAGGAGGCTGTTGAAAAGATTATTTGTTTATAGTGAGAGAGACTGCTTGAGTGAAGGAACGGATGGTATTCTGTCAGTCTTTCTGTTATCGGCATGCTAAAGCAAGTTGAAGCAAAATAATAATGAGTCAAAACAACCCAGCTGACTTTTCTAAGAGAAAATGAATAATGAACAAACGGGCTTTGAAACTGGTAAAGAGACCATGTAAAATTAGGTAAAAGCTACAGGAAAATGAGAAGTTTAAAATCTTATTTAAAATTTAACTATGCTTAGAGTTAAAATCAAAGATATGAATATGAGAATATGAGCGGTTCATAGTCAGGTATGTGTGTGTGTTGGATGGTGACAGCATTGTATGTTTTATGAGTGTTGATTCATGTTTGGTATGTGTTGGTTTAGGGAAGCTATTCTGTCCCCATAGTGTGTATATTGTGTCATTAACCTCTGGAATGAGTTTTATCATTACAGATGGGTTAAGGCAAATGACAAATTTGAAAGAAATTTGGTCATCAAGCCCTGTAGATTATTGTGAACAGAGAGAGAATGTTGTTTGACTGATACTGACCAAGTCTGTACACGACGACCTGACCTGATAGAAACAATTGATGACTTTGACATTGGAAAATGTTTGTAGATGACTGACTTAAGAGACCAAATAACAGGCCTGAAAAGCAGTGAGACTCAGGACCAGTGCCCTTCAAATTATTAGATAAGAAGATGAGATTGTGGCTTACGTAATGTTTTGTTTCAGAGGCAGAGAAAGATGTCTGGGGGAAATTTGGCTGAAGGACAACATTTGGGTTAGTGTTGAAAACTTTGTTTACCCAAACACCATTGTGTATCATGCATCAAAAGGGGGATGGTAACAATTACCATACCAAGGGGTTCAAATTAGCTGAAAGCCATCGTACAGGTGGGACAATAAATGTTGGGAGAACACTGCGTTTAACTGGGTAGAAGCCCTGTAAGAAGTCATTTTTCTCCTTAACAAAATTGCTGTCTGTAAGTGTGCAGATTCGGCAGCGAAGGACGCGGCAGCACAGCAGACAAAAGAAACTATGTGTACTTTACTATCTGACAATAACCTCGACGTTTGTTTTTCTTTACAGAGGATTTAGACTTTTGATACAGGGCAAACTGTGCCCAGTAAACTGGGTTATTATTGTGGCAGAGAGGTGCCACACCTTGCGCAGCGCATAACTTAAAACTTTCCTTTTGCAGGATGTCAGGATGGATTGTGTCGAACAGAACTGATTCTGTTCCAAATGTATAAATATTGTTTTGTTGACATGGGCAAAGTGGGTTGAGTGTTTTTTCCTTTCAGGGTTTTCAGTGCCATTCAGTGAGCAAAATTATCTGGTGACAATATGTTTCAGGCTGTTGATTCAACAGGTCACACCAAAAGGGACGACCGGCCAGACAAGCGGTCAATAACAAAATAGCTAGGGTCTGCATTCACAGGTGACAGCAGGCAGGAAATGGTTAATTCCAGTAGAGGTGCGGTCGGGATCAGGAAAAATCTTGTAATGATCAGAAAATGGTTGGAGAGGGTGACACCTGGGTCCACGCCTCTGACCTTAGACTACACCAACCAACCTCAGCAACCCCACGCGCCGACGCGAAGGACAGTGAGGGGTCAAGGACGTGCTAGTAACGTACCCTCCCTTGCCAACGATGGAAAGCCCATTGCAACGGTTCGTAAAGAGTCACCCTGGTGAAGACGGAATGTTCATGGGGCAACGAGATGGTCAACACGCCTGGAGGAGGATGTGGATCAACTGAGGGTTTGAGTTCAACAGAAGAATCTGTTTTGTGATGATTTTGATGATGTTATTTGATTAAATCAAACTAGGGCTTAGTATTGATATAGATCTAATGATTTGATTGGTGTAAATGTTTTCAGGAAAAGTATAAAATCTATTCAATGATGTGAAGTACGGTCATAAACAAAAAAAGATAGTCGGTCTGCAATGGAAAAGTAAGAGTTAATTTTCAACAACCAAAGTGGATTAATGGAAAGGGCTGAATGTAGGCTATAGGAGTTATGATTGTATGTGTTATTTTGACAATTTTGTTATCCATGGGTGAATACGAGTACTGGAATGTCTGTTCAGTTTATCCCAAGGATGGACAAAATTAGGCAGACGGTGGAAGTAGCGGGAGCTACAGTAACGTGGTAAATTGGGGGGTGTTTTTTTTTTTCATTTTTCGGATTTTCTTACTTTCTAAATTCTTTCTTTCTGAGGACGATGATAATGTATAAAGAGGGTTAAAAACAGTAGCCATCCGTGTTACGAGGTGGCATACAAGGACAGGGTTTGAATTGAGGGATATTTTTGTATCTACTTTTTCCTTTTTCTTTGTTTTCCTACTAAATATAACTACACTATTTCTTGTTTATATTGAGGTGACCGAGGGTCCGAACTATAGTTTTTGGGGGTGCAATAACAGTGCTTGTTCACCTAGCCCGGCCTTATATAAACCTTTACTTGCTTGCTACAAAATTAAGGGCCTATCCTTACAAAAACAGCCTAAGCTTATTTCATTTTTAATCCTTTCTTTTCCTACAAGTTTAAAGAAGAGTGATCAGGTATACGAAAATCAAATATGAAGGGTATGACTGTGATGTAAAGACTTGAAGTAATTATATTCTTGGGGATTCAATAGTAAAATGGGTTTGATTAATTTTAGAAAATAGAAATGAATTTTTATTATTTTGTTGGTTATCAGAGAATGATAAACAGGGGGGAGATGTTAATGAAAAATTCATTGTTCTTGTGTTTATTCATTTAAACTTGTTGATTTCATTTAACTATGTGTAGTAGCATCTGACCATGTGCTTCTGTGAGGGTTTTCTAACAGTTGAAGAAGGGACAGGAAGACAGGGTAATAAGTAATAAAACTTACACCTGGGCACGAGAAAGGATCCGGCCAGGAGAATACAGGGGTCGTTTAACAATAAACAAGGGGTCCCATGCCCTCCCCTTAGGGGAAGCAGGAGGTAATTTAGGTCATAAATGAAGGCCTTTTGGCTTCTCAGGGACAAAGAACAGTGTGAGCTGCTCAGGGGGGGTAGAAAACCAGTCCAGGCCAGTTGAAGATAGGGGGTATCTTTTGGAAAGTTACAGAAACCTAAGTAGGTGTGGTCAAGATGTTAGAAACCTGTATAAAATGTCTCAGTTTTATTATGTTTTCAGGATTTTTGCTTACAAGCTGGGTGGCTGCGGCTCTGTAATGAATCCTCAGTGAATAAAGCCTTTCCTTCTTTATTACAATTTTGCCTCTTGAATGTTTCTTACACCTGTTGATGCTGTTTTTCCCAGTGAGATAAAAAATTGCTATTACAACGCCAACATTGCCCAGCAATATTGCTCAAAAAGTTGCCCTGTGTATCATCACCTTAAGTTGTGAATCAGTACATCGTGCATACGAATTTGGGCACCGGTAAGGGCCCTTAATCACCCGATAATAACATATCACTACACATTGGAACACTTATGATGACATGACAACATCCTCATTGTACCACATCACAACTGGTATTTTATAAACAAATACTTTGATTGTTACATATACCGGCAACATTTCAACTGTAAATTAATTATTTGCTAGCTAGATTAGCTATGAATCCTAGTACCTGTCTAGCGTTGTTGAAATATTATTAAATAACGGTTTCTTTTTTCAAAACATCTATCGCGTGTCATTATGTGTAGTGATTTGGCTTGTGTGATCTATGTTTAGCACTTCAGAACTTCTGTTAAGGGAACATAGTGCGCATCGATGCTCCCGGGTTTTCACGGTGCATTCTGGGACTTTTTAGGGAGCGAACATTTCAGTGCCCTGGAAGGAATTTGCGATTGAGACAGGCCTTAAAATGTCCAACTCCGTCAACAGTGCCCTACTGAACTACGGAGCTGATTGAGACGCGCCCATAGTCAAGCCAATCTGCTGAAGTTCAAACTGAGCATCAGAATGGGAAAGAAAGGTGATTTACGTGACTTTGAACATGGGTTGTTAGTTGGTGCCAGACGGGCTGGTCTGAGTATTTTGAAAAAATACAGCAGCAGACGAACACACCGGGTGTCACTCCTGTCAACTAAGAAAAGGAAACTGAGGCTACAATTAGCACAGGCTCACTAAAATTGGACAATAGGAGATTGGAAAAGTGTTGCCTGGTCTGATGAGTCTCGATTTCTGCTGCGACATTTGGATGGTAGGGTCAGAATTGGGTGTAAACAACATAAAAGCATGGATCCATCCTGCTGTCAGGCTGCTGGGGAGGTGTAATGGAGTGGGAGATATTTTCTTGGCACACTTTGGGCCCCTTAGTACCAACTGAGCATTGTTTAAACACCACAGCTTTCCTGAGTATTGCTGCTGACCATGTCCATCCCTTTATGACCACAGTTTACCCATCTTCTGATGGCTACTTCCAGCAGGACAATGTGCATGTCACAAAGCTCAAATCATCTCAAACTGGTTTCTTGAACATGACAATGAGTTCACTATACTCAAATGGCCTACAGTCACCCCTCAATCCAACAAAGAAACTTTGGGATGTGGTGGAATGGGAGATTTGCATCATGGATGTGCAGCTGACAAATCTGCAGCAACTTTGTCATCCTATCATGTCAATATGAAAGAAAAACTCTGAGGAATGTTACCAGCACCTTACAGAAGCCCTACATCAAGTTATCATACCAACTTCAAAATCACAGGTCAGCTAGCTAGCTTGCTTTTTGTGTGAACTAAACCACTAACTGTCTGCAAGTACAGCATTCAATCTGAAATAAATTTCTTGGTGTGTAGTAGCTCGCTTATCCCTAGACAGTTTGTGGTTTAATTCACACAAAAAGCAAACAAGCTAGGTGACCTTGGATATTGCATTTTTTATCATATCATATAGGCCTTCTAAGCCATGCCATTCCATTCCCATGAAACATGACACTGGTAATTTGTTTCTCAATCAGTCATGAAAGAATTTGTTTCGAGTTCCAGTCAGGGCTCATGCAAAAGAGTACAGCACCCAGACCATGTCACTTTCTGCCCTCTGCTGTCTGCCAACTGTGACAATTTCATGCTAAAAGCTCCTCTCGGAAATGAACATTGGATTGTTTTCATCTCTTTGAGGGAAGCCCAGAAGAAAGCAGACTGCTTCCACAGAACAAATCTCATTTAAAACGTGTTGTGCGCCCTCAGGAAAGAGAGTGAAATGAAGTTTGATCTGCAGTCTCTGTTTAACCATTCCAGGGATATCCACAGGATGAACTGAAACTGCTTCACTGCAGCATCAAAGAGAAAGCTCACGAAGGGTCGAGCATCCTGAAAAAAAAAAAAGAACATTTTTGAAATAGAGTAGATGAATCTAAATGAACAAATCGTGACATTACCCGGGCGATTGGATTGTTCTGAACGATGCAGATGCACAGAGAAACAGAAGTAATCAAGGTGAAAAGGGAGCTGGAGAAACAGAAATGCTCAGGAGGAAAATAGCAATCTCCATGCAACAAACAACAGCAGAGGCCCGAAACACTGAAAGTGAAAGAGAAGAGCAGTGCTGCAAAACGGAAGAACATGCAACTGTAACTATTTATATATGCATATCATTAGGCATAAAACATTGTCTTAATAAACTATTTCAGGTCTTTTGACTTCTAATGTGAATGGCCTGTTGTTGCAGTGCTTTTCATTTGGAAGCAATTACGTCCCGCTCCATTAGTCAGATGTTTTTAGCCTGAATTAGATCTAGCAGTAGGTGAGACCCTTCTGATCATCAGAGAAAAATGATCAACATCAATCAGTGTGGGTTATGTGTCATACTGTCTCATTTACTTCTCAGTCATTAGCATCAGGATTTCAGTGGGTGGATAATTGGTTTTCTGCTGATGGGTTTCTATGTCAAAGGACAAACAGAAGAGCACAATTCATTGATATTACAGAGTGATGTTCATTGCCAAATTGCCACAAGAAAATGTACTTTCTCCGTTTGAACGGGTCAGGTTTCTATTTTTCTAGGTGTGCTTTTAGTGTGTCAATTATATCATGATACCAACATCAAGTTCCTGCTCTATGCCGATGATCTGGTTCTGTTGTCCCCAACAGAAGAAGGTTTACAACAGGGCCTGTCCGTCCTAGAGCAGTACTGTCAGAAATGGGCACTGACAGTCAATCTGAAAAAGACCAGTGTTATGGTATTTCAAAGGAGAGCCAGATCTCTGGGAAATAGACAGAGTTACAACTTCACTCTGGGCAACACCAGACTAGAACAAAAGAGTTCATATAATTACTTAGGGGTTGAAATTAGTGCATCAGGGAGTTTCAACCTGGCCATAAACACACTATGTAATAAAGCTCGGAGAGCTTTGTATGCAATCAAATGCAAATTTGGAAAAACAAATATCCCCGCAAGAATTTGGCTAAAAATCTACAATTTTCTGATAACACCAATAATGCTTTACGGAAGCGAAGTTTGGGGCCCGATTTCGAATCCAGAATTTAAAAACTGGGATAAAACTCCCACTGAAAAACTGCAACTGGAATTCTGTAAAATTATTCTAAAAGTTCGCCCAAACACCCCAAACAATGCATGCAGAGCAGAACTCGGTATATTCCCTCTGAAAATTAAAATCCAAAAAAGGTCAATTAAATTTTGGCAGCATTTAAATCAAGCTGATAAAAATTCCATTGCATACAAAGCTCTCCTGAGCAACCAGCGGGGTTCAGACGTCCACCCCCTGGACCAACTGGCTCAGAGGTACATGGAGATAAACACAGTCAGTAGTGGACAGACAGGCAGAGAGAGAGACAGGTACACTGAGCATCAGAGTCGCCACAGACACAATCCTCAGTCTTCAATCAAAAGATTTGAAACTAAATTAAAAGACGAGTATACAGAACAATGGCAAAATGAAAATAAAATACATCACAAACTCCTCTGTTATCAGTCCCTGAACAGAGATATCCAATTGGCCGAATATCTCAAAACAAAAAATCCAAAAGAAATACGAATTTTAACAAAATACAGAGTCAGTGACCATGAGCTGGAAATTGAAAGAGGTAGACATTTAAAAGTGTGGAGACCAAGAGAGGAACGTGTCTGTTCACACTGCCACCAGGATATTGAAACAGAATTACATTTCCTATGTACATGTCCCAAATATGAAGACTTAAGAACCAAATATTTCCAAAAATTTGAAAAACATATACCAGGCTTCACTACCTACACTGAGGACAAAAAGCTTCCTTTTTTATTAGGGGATGATAAAAGCACAGCATGGCTAGCAGCTAAATATGTCTTCTCCTGCCACAATACAAGGCTAAATTAATAGAAAATTGTTTAAGAGGTATTTATACAAGTTATGTATTATATATATGTATATTTATATATATATATATTTTTTTTTTTTTGTTATTATCTTGTTTGTCTGTATTCTCTTCTTTTTTTATGTACATATATATATATGTGTATATGTATGTATGTATGTTTGTGTATATATATATATATGTATGTGTATGTGTATGTGTGTATATATATATATATATATTATTGTTTCAATGTACCCTTTGAGGGACATGCACAGAATGTGTTTAGTATCTGCATCTACATCATAATTGTCCTGTTTACTTGTACTATATCAGATGTATTAACTCCTTGTTGTTGTTTATATTTGTTCTTATGCTTTGGCAACACAGATGCATTTTTTTTGTCATGCCAATAAAGCAACATGAAATTGAAATTGAAATTGAAATTATACAATGACTATGTGGACTAGTATTTTTGAAGAATTTAAGTTTTTTTTAAAGGAATTTTAAATGTTGAATAAATGTAAATGCAATTTTCAGGGCGTGATCTGTTGAGGTTTGCCTTATTTATTTGCTAATTAATTTGTCTTATTTTCTATGATCTCCCATACCTTATCGTGTTTATTCTACTATAGCACTGTGGCTATGGCATACAGGGCTTGACATTAACTTTTTTGCTCACCAGCCACTGTGGCTTGTGGTTTTCCAAAGTTACTAGCCACTCAGCATTTTCTCTGGCCAGTAGCCACAATTTTGACATCGATGCCATGGGGGAAAACTGCCATATAGAAATTTTTAACATTATCTCCTAATTTAGCAGTTTGCTGTCACTTTAAGACCTGATGCATGGATCCATACTGTTATACGTGTTTTCTTTCTCAACTGTTTACGTTCACTTAAAACATAACATAATTGGAAGCACTTCAGATATTTCAGTATCGATATGTATTGGAAAATCTATATTTTTGACAACACTACATTGCACAAGGGATGTGCGGTGTAGCCTACCTGTAACTGTTACTGAGAAAATACCGGCATATATTTTATTTCAAACGGTATGATATAATGATTTTGCTAATTTCGGTATATGCGAAGTTCACTGCTAGGTGGCAGTGTGCTACCCAAACTGACGCAAAACCGGCAAACGTGACAACATAGAGGAACAAAATGTATAAAGCAGTTGAATCTCACTCAACACGCCCAAAACTAATTAATAAAGAGAGTAGTCAGAGAAGCAGAGAAGAAAAGAGAACCATCAAACGTTGCCAAGCATCTGTCACTTGCCTATCCTGACCTATCCAGATCGACAGGTGAGAGCATCATTCAAATGACCTAATTTAGACATTTATTTTCTTTGTATCGTTTAAATAACACGAAAGCGTGCATTTGAACCAATGATGTTTAGCCTAGATCTCATAATATTTGCTTTTAAGTTTAGGACAGGTCTAACAGAAGTATTCAGATACAGATGCAACAGAAAATTTACTAAATGCTTAAATTACTAATGCTACAGAAATGTAATAAAGTAATCAAATGTAAAATAACACTGAATCCTTACAATTTAACTTCAAAAGTGACAGACAGCAGTACCAGCAAACACATTTACGTTGAGGCAACGTCTGTGGCACGTTGCATTTCTACTATGGCAACGTCGCTCGTAGAATTGTAACTGTGCGTTCACACCGCCGCCGACTTGAGCTGCAAAGAAGCTCTGGCCGCCCAGTCAAAGACGCTTGTCAAAAAGTACGGGGAAGCTTGTTGACGCTTTGGCCGCTCTGACGTAGCAGCATTCTGTGTTCGATCATGGGAGAAGAGAAGTGTCACACCATGAAATGTAAACAGAAAAAACAAGCAATGCATTCGGCAATTTAGGATATCGCGCAAGATTTATCAACACAGAAAACATTTCATCACTGGAGAGTTTTTTTTCGACACCATCGTATCAATTGATTTTGATTAATATGCGCGAGGGAGAGAGAGAGCAAGAGTCTTGCATTCAAGACAGCGCTCGGGTGAGTATGCGCGCGCGCGGCCGGGGCTCTCTCTCTCTCTCTGCTCGTTATGCCCTGTCAAGCTGACAGGACTTTAAAACACATGCAAATGATACACTTTCACTCTATGATGGTTAAACTCTGCAATTAATAATTTTTTCTCGGAACTAATGTTTTGGTAGGAACGAAAGTTTACATCGTATGTTTCTCCGGAATCAGCCAGCGCGAAGGACGTATATTCCGATTGGTTGCTGGCGTTTTGCCGCTGCTTGCCGCTGAACCGCGTCATAGCTCATTACCATAAAGTTGAGCTTCTCTCAACTTTCAGATTGACGCTCAAAACGCTCAAAACGCCCAAAACGCGACGCCGAGGAATTTGACGCTCCTTGCAGCTGAGAGAAGCCAGCTTCCATTGAAAATGAATGACTTCCGGTAGCTTTGGAAGCTCAAGTCGGCGGCGGTGTGAACGCACAGTAACGAGACAGGGCTGTAGCAACGTTGTTGCGCGACATTCAGCAACAGAGACGATATCATCTGACAATAAAAAATGTTATGCTAGATATAGATATCCCCCATTTAGGGAGGATAGGGAGTCTCACATTTGCCTCACAAAAGTCTCACATTCGTGAGAAAAAAAAAGAAGAAAAAAAAAACATATTATAAAGGGAGTGGATTAACGTTAACTAGCATGAGCAGGCATGAGAAAATCTAGCAAAGAAACGAATGAGACGACAAATCAAAGGAAATAAACAGGTGTGCGAGCAGTTACAGGGTCATTCCACGAAATCAGTGCCTTTTCAACTTTGAAAAATTAAAATATAAAATAAGTTTAAACAATTTTTTTAAAATATCCATTAAATGAAGACAGCATAAAATAACAAGAAATCGTATTGTGCCATCTCAGGCTATGTAATTTTTTATTTTATGACTATTTATCTACCTCATGTTTTGATATTTTTGTCATGCCTGTTACAGACACATGCGTTACTATATACTATAGTTTTAATTAAAAATATGTTATAGTTTTCACATATATGAGCAGTATTTTAGTCCCTCTTTTCACTGGAATTGTTTAAAAATTTAGATTTTTTTTTTCAATCTTATATTTGTCATTCAGATGACCAAGAACATACAAATTTTGGAGGGTGACCACATGTCAATTAAGAAAAATATATATTTTTACAAGAGAGATATTAAAAGAAGGGCTTTGTCAAAAATACAATATAGATAGGGTTACAATGGAAAAACTTGGAAGGCCATTTCAAATATAATTTTTATATTTTTTTATGAAATTAATGACAGTAACAGGATTGACATCATAGTAACAGGAATGACCAGAGTAACAGGGATGACAGGACACACATTCTTCAGCGTACACTGCACATATTTGTTTACATAATTTTGTAAAGTTTTACCTTTTTAAATTGTATTACTTGACATAGTTGTATTAGTGAAGCACATTACATTTCTAAGAGATATAAAGATTTAAGGGTATTGTAATTAGAGTAATTAGACCCATGCGTCCATCTGTTTGTCTGTGTGAGTATGTCCCCTCACAGAACTTAAAATATACTGATCTGGTTAAATTATTAGGCAAGGAAGATAATCAGATCTTGGTCTTTCTATGATCATCTGAAAACAGATGCTAACATTTGGTTTCACTTTCTTGAACATTACAAGATTGGGGCGAGGGTCTGCAGTCACCTTACTGCTATTGTTTGTAATCGCACTTACATGGATGAATTGACAATGAGTTATGGAAAAAAATTGTTTTATTGAGACTAATCATCTTTTCCTGGTCATTAACATGTTAAAACCAACTGGAAGTATTAAAACCAAACAACAACAACAACCAACACATAAAAGGAGCCAACATTTTACCAAAAGGCAAAAAGGTAACCAGATGCAGATGCACCAGCAATACCAACTCTGAATGATATAGGCATTGGCTCAATAAAACACCCAGGATGACCTTTAAAAATGTTTGCAATTTACACAGATAAACTTTAAAAACAGTGTGGCTAAGGTGACACCTAATCTATGTCATCCCTGTTACCCCACATGTCAAAACCTGTTACTATACCCGTTACTATACAAAAGTAACAGGCCTGACAGTAACAGGTTTGACAAATTCAAGCTAATTTGCTAATTGCTAGCTATTAGGGCAAGGCCACAAAAGCACATGTTGTACACTTTGAAAGGATATTACTTGTAGATATTGATTACATTAAGTTAAATAAATAATTGTTTAAATTTATACTTTAAAAATCAATAACAGTTTTGACATTGCATGGTGTCCCCACCTCAGTTATACCTAATAAATCATCAAAATAGAGTATTATAGAAGAGAGAGAGAAACAAACTTGTGTTTTAACTGTTGGAATAATGATTGAGAGATGATATAACTTCCTGGAAGTGATGTCACAGGAATGTACCATTATTTTGCAAGGGGTTTTTGGTGAGGGTAACAGGCATGACATGAAATCAGGGGACACCGATAAAATGGTTTATATTTTATTTAAAATAATGTATATTTATGCCAAAACATTGCTTAACAGTGACACTATACTTAGAACAATATGAAAATGTGATTTATGTATAATTTTGCCTTCAATTTGCAAATTAAAAGTCCTGCTGAAAAAGAACAATCACAGGGAGGGACAGGCCAAAAACCTTACCCTTATCAGCATAAATGCAATTTTAATTATTTAAAATAATATATAAATGACTTTAATTTAATGTAATATTGAGGAAATAATACATAGTACTATTATGTTTTTAAATCACAAATTTATTTGTTGTTATAGTAATTCTACGTCTGATTATTTCTCAGGGACACAAAAGGCACCAATTTCGTGGAATGACCCTACAAAGGTTTTTTTTCTCTCTAAAAAAAAGGAAAAAACATTAATGTGCAAAAAGTAGGCTACGCGCTTCACTGCCCGCTCAAGGAGTGCTGAAATCAATTACTCATCATTAAAGTAATTTTGGCTTCATATTTTTGGCATAAAGTTAATATGTGTCATACCTGACCAGAAGATGTTAAAATAAATGTCACATTAGACAAGGAAATTGTAGGGTTATGTTTGAATAATTAAGTATCTTATTTAGCTGAGGTAAATTAAACGCAATACTCACGTATCCTTGCTTGATGAAGAATGAGATGGCCCAACGGTCAGTTGAAATTTAAAAGGCTGATTTTCGCGCTTCAGGGCAGTGACGAGTACATATGTCGTCCAGTGGTTGTCCAGACACCCTATAGGCACAACCTTAATGGTAATGTCAACAGTGGTTCAATGTCAACAACCTTCACCACACAACGTAGTTATAGCAAACTTTTGGCCATGTTGTTAAAACGTTGTTAGAAGGTTGGGTATGTTGTGCCAACGTTCTGTGTTTGCTGGGTGGTGCCTGTAACGATCTTAAACAGTAACGCACACAGTGTAGAGGAGAATGACAGTCAAGTAGCCTACTTTGAATATTATTTAAGCATTTTGGGCATAAAAATGTAAATAGTAAAATAAAAAAAATGTCAATAAAAAAATGACACTGAATGATTAAAATATTTATTTCATATAAATACATGTTCGTGGTTCTTACTGATGTTATTCATCTGTTCTCACACACTTCAGCGCTGTGGTCACTAATTTAGACAAGCACCCCATAGACTCCCATTCATTTTGCACTCATGGGCGATCACCCCCAGTGGAACTCTGGTGGAACTACAACCAAAATTCGGTACAATAGGACTTAAAAGGTTATGACGCAATCGTAAGCATCTTTTTACAAAAACGGCTTCTACGGGGCCACAACGTAAGATACAAGGTAATGGAGCCTTTTATACATTGTCGTGTTTCTTTAGAAATAAATAATGGATAAATGGAGTCTTTAAATGCCTCAGATGTAAAGTTATTCGCTGTCAAAGTGACGCCAAAATGAATGGGAGTCAATGGAATGCTAACAGCAGGTGATGGCTTGCTAACCAATGGCTGCCCCCATGGAAGGTACGCTTTCCGGTGCTGGATTGCCCCCTTGGCACTGACACACTGTGGTGAAATAATGGCGTATGTTTAACAGCCGCAGCTTTTTTAGATTAGCTTGGGTTGGTTTAAAACCTCATATTCCGATGAGTTTGGAAAATTCCTCACACAGTAAAAATAATAATATCCCTTCTCCTGTCTATAAAAATGTTCACATTTTTTAATCTTCTTGCGGACACTCATTTTAGGTGGTGTTTAGTAACTCGATGACCACATTGAAAATAAACATAACAGGAAATAAGTGAGATTTCAAAACGGAAGTGCGTCACGAAGCTCAGTGCAAGTGGTCTGCATTGCACTTAGTTTATTATTTCAGATGCCTTGTTAAAAGACTATAATTGAAAAATATATACAATTCAACCCACCAAAGTGGCTAGTATAGGAGTGACTGTGCTACACACCACCGCTGAAATCCACCCACATTTGGCGGGTTGGCAGGTGTTAAAGTCAAGCCCTGATGGAATATAGCACCTCTAGCAACTGTGACTTTTGTTCATTTGCATCTATTTGGTTAAATATTCCATGGAAACATTCCTTTGGTAAACAGAGCACCTTGAACTTTGTAGGTGATAAAGTGATTAAAATAATTCAGCAAAGACAAGAGTGAATAAAAGAGTGCCTGCAAAGTTCACCAGCTGAACATGCTGACAATGTCAGAGCAATACGATATTACAGTCTAATAGCCTGACTCAGTCCATGGGATTTTAGAGTGGGAAGTAATATTTGCAGAGCACTCAATATCCCTGATGGTCTAAAAAATTGTTCAGAGTGGGGATTAAAATACTGCAGAGGCGGCAGTCCTATGGTTATTTTATTCAAGCCAAAGAAACAATTTAATATTAATAAATGAGCATGATGACCAATTAAATTAATTTGTAAGGTTCTGGTTCAAGGAGGCCTGTAATGCCTGGAAACGCTACTCATTAGCATTTCCATTCTTCTCAATAGCAATAGCTTCAGAATAGCTGTGGTCTCCATGCTGGGTTTAACAAATTTGGTTAGCATAAAAATTAAAAACAAGTACTTTTGCTCTGATAAATAAGGCAAAAAAGATCATGCTTTTCTTTAATCTTAAGTTGGCTACTGTTGAAATGTGTCTATTTACATTTAATTTAATTCGTTTTTGTCCTTGCCAGCAGTGACCGTGATGAGCAATAAAGTCCTTGCTTTCGGTTTCTGCTGTGTTTAGTAGAACTGCCCACACCAAAAAGTGCTAACTGCTAATCATATGTTACATGACAAATTCCACAGGTTCCACAAGGCAAACCATAACAAGCACTCAAAATCTTGAGTCATGTCATGTCATGACCATTGATGTAATAAATACATGGATGCCTCATTGGCCACTGGATCGTACGTCAACGTCGCCGCCATATTTGACCGGGTAACTTGTCATTACTCTCATATGTGGACTGAAGAAGATTCCTGACTAGTTTGATGTTTTACAAACCATCGTACAATGCAAACCAAGTCTCAGCAATTACCTTTCACATGTAAGACTGAACAGTTGTTTCTGCTTGTATTGGGTTATTGCGTTATGTTGGCATCTAGTTGGCCACCAAAGTCAGACTATTTATAGCTATCGGTAATGTTAGTTAGCTATGAAAGCTAAGGCTTTATAAGAAATACTATAAAGTTTACATGATTCTTATAAAGTCTCAGCTTATATTATAGTTTATATTATTAACTAATCTAAATTTTAAAAAAAATTCACCATGCCACATAAATGTTCTACTGCTGTAACTGTAAATGTGAATGTTTTACAGGATCTATATTGAATGATATTAAAAGACATTTTCAAGTTACCAGACACGATTAAACATAATGCTGTCCATTCAAAATGAAGAGACAATTTTATATGTATTTTTACAATAATATATTATAAAATGTTTATAAAGACATGTATTGTTGTGTTATGAATAACAAAAACTTGTTTAACTTGTTGTGTTAAACTGCAAGCATAGGGTTAGAAGGCAAAATGAAAAGGGCATTAAGATAAATGCTTCAGATAAATAAGGTTTTAAGCTTCAAATTATATTCACATTCATTTGAAATTGTCCTATGACATCCTATGACGTGATTCAAGAGAAAAAGCTAAAGGCAACTGTGTTGAAGAAAAAGTCATTTCCAGTTCCACAATGAAAAACATTATGCACATTTCATGTACATGAAATTATATTACACTAGGGACATCTCCACAATTATTAACCAAGAAAAATAATCCAATTTCCAATTAATCCAAAATTCCATTTCTTAGGACACCTTTTTCAATGACATCTGTCAGGAAGTAAGGGAATGTTATGCATTGTATTAAGCAATGGGCTATAATCAAAAGTTTCAATAACCATTTATTTTAGTAGCCTATTTATTCATTTAAGAGATATGTCATTCTGCAATGAAAAACATCATTATGAGTCCATGGTGTATAGGTTGCTGTATTCTAGTGAATTTAATTGTACATTATGCATATATGTAGGTCTGTTTGCACAAGTTATAGAAATAATAACTTTGCATTACCCAGTATATAGTAATAGAGTAACTTTTTCATTACTATAATATTCCCTGGAGTGCCAGAGAACATGATTACAGCTGTATTGTACTCCAGGGAATGATTTACAATATCAACATTACAAAACTCCTGTTTTTGGATTTCATGACAGAGAGGCTATACCTTCACCTGAGTGACATTTAAATAGGCAGAAAGCTAAATTAAGTACTTTATATTACACGTTCTAAAGATTCTTTCTATTTCTAAAAAGTATATTTTTATTTTACTTATTTATATTTATTTATTAGCAATACACAGTATGTTATTTACATTTATTTTGAAAGGGGGAAACACCTCCATCGGAAGTGAGCAATGATTAGCATTACCCGCTGCTATAGAGTCAAACATTTACCCACTTGTCCTATAGCGGGTAATGCTAATCATTGCTCACTTTCGATGGAGGTTTTGATTCAGAACATATCACAATTAACTCAGAAAGCTAATTTTATTAAATCTTTCTCCCACATGAACAGCCTAGCATGTCTATTCCTCCCTCGCCCATCAGCTTACTATAGAAAAGCAGGCTTATAATGAAAATTCGGTTAAATTGTGAGATGATCCTAACAGATGAGGGAGGAGCCCTGAAACAGCTTGTTTTATTTATTTATTTATTGATCATTAGGAAATGATGAACTTTAAGCATTTAAAGTTAATTCTTTCCCCCTTTCAAAATAACATACTGTGTATTATTAATAAATGAATATAAATAAGTAAAATAAAAATGTACTTTTTAGAAAGAATCTTTAGAATGTGTAATATAAAAGTACTTAATTTAGCTTTCTGCCTATGTCACTAAGATGAAGGTTGCCTCTCTGTTATGAAATCCAAAAAGAGGAGTTTTGTTTTGTAATGTAATGAAATATACCCAAAAGACTGTTGACTACAGCTCTGCATTTCACACAGTTCCAGAACAGTTGGTGTCTTCATGCTGGGTTCTGAATCTTGAGTTCAGTCACAGCTCAATGACTAGAGGAAATCTCCGCAGCCGCACCAACTGTTCTCTTGCTCTGCAGTAAGAGATTGGAGGATTATAGTTGTAAGTGGATGAGCAATTTAGTTTTGTTTGTTTGTTTTTCTTTTCACCCAGAAGAGTCCACATTTCATGTGCACACTGTTGTTAATCTTTAAGTTTTTTTATTACTTGAGTCCACAAAATTACAACTTGAGGGTCATTCAAGTAGCTACAGGTTCAGATGGAATCATTTAGCATTTTTTTTTTATTATCAACCCTGGCTCCTGGCCACTAGGTTTTTCTTTTTCGACTCTTACGCGACATGTCTTTTTAAAGGTAGGGTAGGCAGTTTCGGAGGGGCTAGCAATAGGAGGAGCACCCTCCTTTCAGAGCGCTTTCCAAAGCCACGCCTCTTTGAAAACACATGAATCCACACAGAAGAGTCTGAAAAGTGTCACGAGACAGTGTTAAATGACCTCATTACAATGAACATAAACAACTTACAGAGCTCTTTCTTGTACCACCTGACTGCTGCAGTTCTATTTCGGCATTGATAGTGCTGACATAGAAACGCATAAATCTGAGGACATGAATTGCTATGATTATCTGTGCCTTTCATCTATGTATTCTGTTCGTGATTCTGTTAACTGTTGTGACAGATGTCTGCGTGCGCAGGGTGCACAGAGGTATGGAAATACATATGTTGACAGGCAACCTGCCATCGTATCATTGCATTCGGTCCGACCACTTCTATTACTGATTGCTATCATGATGTGAAAAGTTTCAACCAGTATAACAAAGTGTTTATACATTTTTTTTAAACTAAAATAAAATATTTAGTTAAATGGGCCTCGCCAACTCTAGTTTTAATCATCTATTCTATTTTAAAATTTTATTTAGTTAAAAGCCATCAGATTAGTACCATTCATTCATTTAATAGCTTCAGTGTAGTTAGTTTCAGTGGCTACTCTTGTTAGTTTGGTGTGTAGTTTCACTCTAGATGATATAAAAGGCCCTCTAACACAAGCTGCCTTCATGAGAATGGTATTTGCCTTATGATAATCAATCTTACTCAGGTTACCAACAATAGAACTATAAATTCTCTTAAAACAATTCTTCTCACCTCACTATATTTGCTAATAACACAATACTTCTCCAGTAAATTACAATTAAGAAGACAAATTACGGCTGTCTAATTCAGCAATCTTCAGTTTGCAATCTTCAGTTTGCTGTGAGGTTGAGAATAATTACATGGGCAGTTTAAGTATAATGTATTTGCAGGTGCCATTGTGCTAGAACTGATTAAAGTAGCAGCAGGTGTGAAATGTCAGCAGCGAAAGCGTGTGTGGATCTGCTGTGTGTAGACCATTAAGAGCTCTAAGCACGGTCATTTTTGGTTTTCAAAGTCTCAAGTTCTCTACCTTAACTCATGGTGCAATTGACTGTGACGAGGTATTTTACTGGTGACACTCTACTGGTGAGAGTACTTGGAATAGAAAGCACAAGTTGTATGGACAGCTTTTATGGTATTTTGTGTCCTTTTTGGAGCTTGAAAGTCTGCTTTTGTTGTTTGGGGAAAAAACAGCTTGTGCATTTTGCACACACACAAAAAAATCCTTTTGAAAAATGAGGGCGAATACATGATGAAACAAAGTTCATTTACATTCCATTAAAGGGGAACTTGGCAACTTTAACTTAATAAAACTGTCTAGAATTCATTTGGATGGTTAAACAACCTGTTCTGGTGATATTGGTGACTTTCCCCGCTCCCCCCAGCGTTCCCAGGCGGAAAACCAACCTTGCAACTTGGGGACTACCGTCCCGGCAAGATAGAAATTGGAAGTCTCGTGAGAAGCGAGAACGAGAACAAGAACGAGCGCGAAACACGGATTGCTTTACGGCAATTCGACATAAACACACACACGCATGTATGATGTATTACCAGATTACCCACCTCGGTAGACATAGCTCCACACGATACAGTTGGCTTGCTCCAATCAAAACAAACGCACATGAGCAGCGGTAGAGAGGGGGAGGAGGCCGCCGCAAGTGAGTTTTTTACGACCGTGTTGTGAAATATACGCCCCCCCCACAGCTGTAGGGGGAGCTCGTGGGGAAAACATGCGACAACAAAAGGAAAAATCAGCAAAGAAGTGACTAGAGTTCGCTAGAGTTTCTGAGTTCTCCTTTAAAAATTAAATCTAAGACTCACTTTCCATCAATCCAAAACTGTGTATATTCTGATAGGGATGCATTGATATAAAATTTTTGGCCGATACCAATAACCGATAATTCCTTATATTTGAAAACTGATAGAGATGCGCGGTTGGCGGTTACAGCTGTGGACTCCGCGGATAAACCGCGGATCGGGCGGATGACGTGACGAAAAATAATATTTTAATTAAATTCGGGCTGAAATAATGGCCCATCCGCGCATCTCTAAAAGCCGATAACCGATATTTTGGCCGATAAATCTAAATCAAAAATTTGAAATAATTTTTGAGATACTGATCACAAAAACAAAAATCAAGCGTAGCGTTAGTTCTGGCAGGTCACGTTAGTCAAGCTCGCATCAGCTGACCCCCAGCTGATCCACATCCACCTATAGGAATTTGACGCCTATCACTGTATACATAAGGATCTTCAGTATTATCAACACCTATCGCGTTTCTCAGGAGCTAATTACCCTCCTCCATCCCCAGCTCCTCCTCTCACCCAGTCAGGATTTGGCATTCTGATTCCCCTTGAATCAGAATTAATTCTCGAAATATGTTGTACTTTAAAATTATAATTAAATATATTTGCAAACTTTCATGTTGGTTCTGTTCTGTTTACCCCAAGGGGGGTTATTGCTGCTCTCCCTGCTCTTATCCATGCTAGGCTGCATTGATGCGCAGGGAGTTCTCGCCCAGAATGGAACCATACCGCCAATCCAAACTGTATGCTAATTGTCAATCGTATTTGACGGTAGTGGTCCTGACAGAAGTCTCTCCATGTCACAGACAAAAAATTATAATGTTCTCATTATCATTTTATGTAGCCTATATGACAGACTTGTGCTGCACATGTTGCATTTAACTGTATTGTCCTATTTGAAGTGATTCTAATCATATTTCAAGCAATTCTAAACTATCATGGTGACCAGTGAGCATCTGAAGTGTCTTAGCTGAAGGAAATAATACAATATTTATCGGCTTTAATATATCGGCCAAAATTTCTTTTCGGGCCGATAACGATAACATTAAAAATGAACATATATCGGCTTATACCGATATGGTGGCTGATATATCGTACATCCTTACTTTGATTATGTACTAAACTTGACGAAAACGGATTTCTCAACCCTCGATGAAGCATGTTCTTCAGGTTGTGTATGAACTTTTGTAGTCTGAGCTTCTCAGCTCCTGTGGCACTGGCATTATGGGATGGCAAAGTGTCTATTGTTTTCAGAATTTCAGCGGATGCATTGGGTCATCTGGAATTATTTATTTACTGTATCATGAATACAGCATATATTCACTTTTTGAATACTAATAAGGAAGTACACATATCACTAAACTGGTTTAGTCAACTTTTGGCTTAAATGATATGCAGTTATTATGGAATGTTTATGGTCCTGACCGTCCTGTATGTGTGAAGCAGCAAAGAGTACACAGTTCATCCTAGCTGTTCATCAACTGTGAGTTTCCCAAAACATCGTATTTGTGATTAATTGAGACTTTTTGAAATTAGGCTGAACTGCAGGAGCAGCAATTAAATTTGAGTTAAAACTTTCTGTTGGCCGACTGCCAGCACCGTTCTTCTACTCAACTGCTCTCGGAGTTGCTATGGAAACTGCTCTCCTCTCTTTTCCCCATTTCTATTCCTCTTGCCTTCTTTATTATTCCATTATTTTGTCTTTTTACCCACATCTTCCACTTAAAAAAAGGCTAAGAAAAGAAAACAGGTTGGGATTGGTGGCGCATGCTGTGTACAGAACAGGAGGAGTGGAATGAATATCTGTACTGGCCGTTCCAAAGGCCACGTCATTGGCCCGACAGTTCTGAGTTGATCTTGTCTCCATATTCCAGAAGCCATTGTTGCCACTGACAAGGTGAAACCCACTTGGGGAGCTCTGA
Organism: Squalius cephalus; assembly: GCF_949319135.1. Classification (NCBI taxonomy): domain Eukaryota; kingdom Metazoa; phylum Chordata; class Actinopteri; order Cypriniformes; family Leuciscidae; genus Squalius; species Squalius cephalus. The sequence goes on from NC_137130.1 coordinate 13,420,231, forward strand.
CATTTCTGCATACAATCACCAGACTAGCGCTGGAAATGTCCCTTCAAACAAACACAATGGAGAGCTCTTGACATTTTGTATTTACGTTCCACATAATCCATCAAAAATCAGTTCTACAAGACCCAGCCATGCAGTTCTCACAGGGAGTTAAAATGACAAAGAGAGTCAGAATACAAGTGGTCTTTTGTCACCTTGCATTTTGTTATGCTGTAAATCTGTGTAATCCATAAAAATAACCAGACAGACTTGTTTTCCAATCTTTTCCAGTTGTTGATTTGAATTTGAAAGATGATTTGATACATTATCCCACTACAAGTGCTCTCAGAATAAATAATTATGTGAACTTTAAATATGGATTTGAGTTTTTATTTATTTTATTAGTTTACCTGTAAGAAAAAAATTGTCCATTTACAATGTAGCCTACAAAACAGTCTGTCTAGCTATATAGTCTGATGTCATTTTAACTACAATCAATAACTGAAACGCAAAATTGTTGATAATTGAGGCGCCAGTTGTGTTTGTGTGCTGGACATTGCTTCACTAAATTATCATAATTAACAAATTTATTTTCACTAGGAATCCAGTCATTTCAATATAACTCAACATGATCAGGAATTTTGCATAAGAGCGAAATATTTTGCAATGGTTCAAGTTGGTCGCACAAATTTGCAGATTACCAACCGAAAGCTACTTTATTTGAAAGTGTGAGCTGTGCTTCATAACTCATATTCACTATAAACAAGCAGAAAGATATAAAGAAAGACCATGTGTTATCGGTCAATGACTCTTTCAGATTTTAGAGAGGCTTTTCGAAAGCTTTTAGGAAAGCTTTTAATCACGATTAATGTAAAGTTTGTTAAAGGGGTCATATAATGGTACATGCACTTTTACAAGTTGATTGTACTGAAATGTGTATTGGCAGTGCCTGTACACAAAAATCATAAAATGATAAAAATCCATCCAGTGTTTTTTTTTAAATCTTCTTATATGTTTCCCCCTCTCCTGAATCAAGCTGTTCGATTTTGTGACGTCACAAAAGCGACGCCCCTCCCACAATGGTGGAGTGACAGCAGCGTTTCAACACAGACCCGCCCTCACGCCCTCGTGAGCGAGCTGTCAATCATAGCACGCGCCGACCGGCGTGTTCAGTGTTGATAGCTGGAGCACTGAGTAGAATGGCGTCTAAGCGATTGTGGTGTTCTTGGGTGTAATAAGGAACACAGCAGTCATTTTGATGTTCCTAAATCCGAACCGCTGAAGACGCAGTGGCTGAGTTTGTTTTCGAAGGGAATATTCCCCACAACGTCAATGCTTTCATGTTTGCGCGAATCATTTCACCAGACTGCTTTACAAACGAGGGTCAGTATAAAGCTGGTTTTACTAAGAAGCTGCTCCTGAAAAAAGGATCGTACCAACTTTTCGTGTTCCTGCTGCACCTCCAGAAGAACTGAAGTGAGTGTAACGTTTTATTAACCTTTATATTAATCTTTGCAAATCGCTTGCTGCACGCTTCACGATGAATGCGGCTATTTTTACACTCAGGGTACATTACGGCATGTTTTCTATGTATGACGTTCTCAATATAATTCATAATCCCACGTTTATAATGAACAACGCGTTATGGTTATTGTTTGTCCGCACAGAACAGAGGGGCGGGGTGAGCGAAGCTCATTATCATTTAAAGACACATGCACTGAAACGGCGTGCTGAAAACAGAGCTGTTTTTGACCAGGTAAAATTAGTGTTTTCTTACAATACTAATGAGAATTTTTAATTAAAGTATATTACAAACTTTTAATTTAGACCCTAAAGAATCATATTAGCTTGTACAAAAATGACATTATATGACCCCTTTAAATTGTACAAGTAATGTAAAGTAAAATGTACTCTCAATCTTTAACTGTAGCTATGTAAAAATTAATCTGCTGGGGTGATACACCACTCTCTCCTGTCACACCTACAGTGAAATGAATGCTGTGAGCTGAAATGATCTCAGAGGACTCGGCTCAGCTTCACACATTTAGATTTTCCTGCTGCATGTAGAGTGTTGATTAATTCATACAAAGAGTTTTCCTAACAACTTGTATGGAAGTGTAACAGTATATGTTGTGTTGTGTTGTGTACATTCTGGTGCATCTGAATCAGAGACAAATGAATAAGTAACAACCACAACAATGAATTGCAACCGGAAAGTTCAAAGTTTTACCAGTCCAAAATAAATTATATATCAAAGAGCTGAACTTCTGAAGTAGAATAGTGACAGGCCCAGTACATTTGAAACTACAATAATAGAATATTGGCAAAACAGATTTCTCAACCGGTCCAGTATTTGTGTTTCTATTTACATTGTGTTTTGCGCCGTTAAGCAATGTAGCCAATCAACAAGATGTACAAGATTCATCATGCAGGTTGTAGTATAGAAGTATGAAGTATTTGCTTTTTCTGCTATTATTTTCAAACATTTGACTGCATGCGTGATGTGTCTTCTGTTTGTCTCTCTCTACATCATGCTCATTAATTCAGTTCACAAATGCTAAGAAAACATTAAGAAATAGCCTATGTAATATGCCTATGTACTATATTCTCTGCACGGTTGCAGAGAATGCACGATGAAGAAAAAGATCAGGCAGGCGAACAAACACAACTCTAGCATTAACGAGACTGGACAAACTGCAGGGGAACACACATGAACTAAAATACAAACGACAATGAGGTGAACACAGCTTAATAGAATGACAAATCAAATTAGATACTATGTCAACTAAAGACTGGTAGAATGTAGAACAAAGGACAATAGAAACAAACTAAATGTCAGTGAAAATGAAATTAAGACAAAACATATTGAATATTTGTTACATTACGCCTCCTCATGGAAGGTGCGACCTCGAGCCGTAGTGTGGAGGAGGCGGCAGCTTGGGAGGAGGACGAGGAGATGGTGAAGGGGTGGTAAAAACAGGCAGACGAGACCATGGAGGAGTAGATGGAGGCAGCAACCAAGGAGGAGATGATGGTATGAGCGGCCGGATGGTGTTGACCCAGAGCACGACCAGGACTATAGCCCATTGCGGAGTTGATGGAGGAAGGGGACATCCTGGGGATGACCAACAGAGAGGTAGCCATGACGAGAGGAGCCCCTCGTACAGATGTAGAGCCGAGGAAGCGATGGGACGCAGATGAACTAGGCGGCCGCAATGGAGTCGCAATGACGACACCCCAGAGATGGAAGTGGGGATCTAGAGGACTGAGGTTGAGCTGGAGTGACCGGGGCAGAGGTGGAGTCTGAGGGAGGGTGGAGCTGGCCGAAGCTGAAGGGGTGGAGTGCCGGAGAGTAGCAAATGGCCCGCAAGTCCGCAGCGAAGGCGAGGCGATGTCCGAGCCAGGTGGATGTCGAATGCCCAATGGTCCACGCTGGAGTCGAGGGAGGAAGGAGCACAGCCGTAGGAGTCATGACAATGAGTCGAGGTGGGACAGAGGACTCCTGGAGCTGGAGGCGGAGCCAAGCGCTCCTCACGCCCAGGAAGAATTGGCTCCCAGAAGGTCCTTGGTGTCACCACACCACTGAGAGAAGGTAGAGGTGACACTGAGGGACCGATGGGGGACGATGAAGACTGGGTGGTAGGATTGGCTGAGGACTGAGGAAGGGAATAGAGAGCAGTGGAAAACCCAACAAAACACAAAGCGTTCCGAATAGCAGACTGGAGAGGTGGTGGGAGAGGGAGGCTGGGCGGGGTTATACTTAGCAGGACTGAAGGAGATGAAACACATTCTGGCAAGATCAAGGGGCACAAGGAATTCATATCTCGACACTCATACAAACTGTCCATTATGTCCAGCCGGTACTCACTCTCCGTGGTGGGATGGTGGGTGGGGCTCACTTCCATTCCCTCGAAATCCACGGGAATTCGCCACGACGATGGACACTGACACTGGCTCACACCCTGGTCAGACTCTCTGTGCTGCAAAATCCATAGTTGGTCAGGTCATTTGTCAGGCACGATTGCAGAGAACACACGATGAAGAAGAAAATCAGATTCAGAAAGTCATTAATAATAAATAATTTAATAAAAATATAAACGATAATGAGGTGAACACAGCTGAACAGAAAGACAAATCAAATTAGTTATTACGACAACTAAAGACTGGCGGGAACTAGGACAAAGGAAAACAGAAACAAACTACAAGTCTGTGAAAATAAACCTAAGGGTGAATTCACACCTGTCTTATTTGGTTCAACTGAACCGAACTCAAGTTCGTTTCCCCCCTTGGTGCGGATCTTTTGGGCAGGTGTGAATACAGCAATCACACTCAGGTGCGGACCAAACAACCGTACCGAGACCCAGCTGAAGAGGTGGTCTCGGTCCGGTTCCAAACGAACTCTGGTACGGTTCAAATTTCTGTCCAATAATTGGATGACATTTAGCACACGTGTGTTTTTGTTTACAAATTTTGTGTCTGGTGTGAATACACCCTAAGACAAAAATGACTGATATACAGTATATTATATATATATATATATATATATATATATATAGTATGACAGTCAGACAGCTTTTTTGATTATAACAGGGGATTTGTTACTAAAATAAGATCTCAGGGGTAAGGTGCTCTGAGACATACTGTGTGATATTGTTCCACAGCACCATCTGTTACACGACTCTTTTTGTTTTAAAAATATTTGCAATATTAGTGAAGAATTATCACAGAAGTTCACATAATCAGTATCACAAATTTGCTTATTTTGATTAATGACCTAAAATAGTGAAGAATATGAAACATTTCATATTCACCAGCTTTTATTTGTCTTACATTTTTCAAAACCTAAACATTCTGTTTATTTCCATGTATAAATTAGAGTTTGAATCCATTATTTTTAATGTAATCTCAGACTTTTTGACCCTATTGAATATTAGGACATTCTCTACACATTATATTATGAAAATGGAGCATGATCCAACACTACAGAGAATTCTTTCTTTGAAGGACCAAATCAGGCCTGTTGACACATGTTTTAATTGTATTATAATCTGTTAAGCTGCCAAATCAGACTTCAAAACTGGGCTTTCCCATCTCTGCAGTAAATTCCCCACACGCTCCTCTGTCATATTCAAATCTATGCTAATAGCACATAATACCCAATAAGAAAGCAGTCAAAGTGCCCCATTACCGTACACAGTAGTCACTGCCAAGCAGACACAGGCAATTTCCGTTAATTAGCACTCCTTGAAAATGAAGCTTTAACGATGAGAACGACCGTGTGTTTTATTATAAGCAGCATCAGTGGGAATTGAGCCTCGATTGAATCATGCATCACTACATGGTGTACCTGAGGCTGTTCACAAAACAAACTGCAAGATAAATACATCATGAAACAGGTTTTTTTATTATGATTTTTTTATGTCACTTCAAAGATTTACAAATATTTTTAAGCTTATCATGAGTGTTGATGAATTACTGTAGAATTAAAAATATCTGTAAAATGTAGCCTATATAACAAGTGTGGTTTTCTGTGGTTATGATTGCTTTCAGTTTAATACAGTTAATAACTATCCACAATGCCGCATGCAAAAGCAAGCATTTTCGTAGTGCACCAAGTTAAATAGTTCCTCTGTCCGCGGTTCTCTTCATGAACAAATTAATGTTTTTTTTGTAGTGAGTCAAAAACATCCTGCATGACCCTATTCACGAACAAATTACTCTTATGAACCGGTCCGGTTCTTTAGTGAATCAAAAACATCAGTGCGACCAGTATAGCCCCATTCATGAAAAATGACTCTTATGAGCTGGTTCTTTTTAGTGAATCAAAAGCATCCAGAAAGACCAGTGTATCATGATTCCCTAATGAATGACTCCATGAACAGTTCAAAAAGACGGTTACTGGTTTGAATCACTCTGAAACACTGCCCTGTACAATTTATGATATTGAGCACAGTGAGAATCCCTATAGGTTAACGAAAATTGAAATTAATTGAAATATGCCTAAATGAATCAAGATTAATCAAATCATACACTCTCAAAAAAAAGTACAAAAGCGGTCACTGGGGCCATACCCTTTCAAAAGGTACTAATAAGAACTATGGACTATTAAGGTAGGCCTTTAATGTGCACCCTAACCCTTTAAGGGTAAATAAAGTACTTTTGAAAGAATACCTCCCCATTTACAGCTTTTGTACCTTTTCTTCTGAGAGTGTAATCCGAATCTAATTGGGAAATGCAAAAGGCTTTCTAGGGCATTCACTATCAGGTAAGTCCAAAAGAAAAACATTTCCCCTGTTTAAACTCACAACACATAAAACACAGCTTGGGCTGATGCCCAGAAGAATTCATTAAAACATCACCAGCTTTCCCATGAGATTATTTCTTATGCCTGTCAATGTGCTCACTCATGTTCTCTCTCATGTTTAATTTAAAAAAATGTTCAATGGACATCCATTGATACCCCTCTTGTCTTTCTCTCTCTTTCAATTTCCTATCTCTATTTCAGCCCTCTCTCAAAAAGGAAGTTTCAGGTTTTGAAAACACTCCTCAGTTTCGTGATAGACAATTTAAGTTGTCTTTTATAGCAGATTCTCAACACTCAACTCTAATAGCTGTGATAGTCCGACCACAGGAGATTTGAACTGAGAACAGTTCGGCTGGAAAAATTTATCTTGATAAGCATTTCAGCTTTGACTCTGACTCTGAGGGAATAAGCATGATAATACCGTACATGCACTGCCAACAGCACAAACTCAAGGAAAATGTTAAAACAAATTGTCAACAAAAACCACAGATGAACAATCCATGAATTTTGATGATATACTGAGTGAATTACGACACTGATGAAGCTTTAAGATGTCATAGACAAGATTTGTTTATGTTAACCTGTTCACAACTTTAACATACTAATGATCAGAAATATTAATATCTGGAACTAATAAGGACTTACTTTTCAAACCTTTCCTTTCCTGATCCTGTTTCATGATGTTCAAACTGGTGTTGGATGGAGTTTGTCATAAATTATAGTCACTAATGTACCTGCTGTTTGGACTCTCAATAAAGAAAATACAAAGTGACCTAATGCTACTCTGTTGGTCTTAAATAAGTATATATCAAATTGTGCTATTGACCAATATTTATCCACCTATACATTTGTCAATATGGTCAATGTCCAATATATTGTCCATGTACAGTAGCTTATTTTAATTGTGCAATATTTTTCAATTATCATTCTACTATTATTATTTTTTTTTTTATCTTTTTAATTATTTATCAACTTCATTTTTAAGTAGTGTAATTAGTGGTTGCCAAACTAAATTATTTAATTTAGTAACAAAAAAAAGTTTAATGCACTTGTAATTTTTTGTTTCCACAAGGTCAAACATATGATGCATATTGTCATATGATGCTTTCATATTTTCCAACTTTAGATTGTCAATCAAATGTATTTGTCTAATTTCTCTCACATATATAATAACTTTTAGTATTTATATGTCAGTAGTGAGGGGACATGAGGTGTGTAATTGCACCATAAGATTTAACGATGCACCATTGTGACACAGATGGGCTTCTTCACAGCTGTCCACCATAATTTGGCACGAATGCTGCTCTGTCATTTCGATCTATTACACATGCAAAACATTATGTGGTCTTTAGACTTTGGGATGCAATAAAAAGACAAGCACAGAACTACAGTCCCTTTATTACATATAGGCTACAGTAATATCAGAAACACATTATGGGACAGTCGGTTTCCGAGCGGTTTTAAAACTTCTCGCTCAGAAAACCCCCTTTAAACAATGATAAAATCTACATCTCTCACATCTCCATGCCTCATGCATTGCACAGGCATGCTTTCATTACACAATTAAAGGCTTTACAGCACATTATTAAGCATTAAACCTACATGTAAATCTGCTCTCATTTATTTCAAAATTCTGCTTTCTCCCTCCCATAATATTGTAATATGTGCATATAATAATGTTTTGTATTGCTGTATAAAAGTTAAGGGATCTCTCTAAAAAAAAAACTTTCTTTTTTAAGCTGATGAATAAAAAAATAATAATTAAAAAATAATTAAAAAAAAAAAAAAAAATTGCAAATTGAAAGACTTGTTAATTAATATTCTATTTGTTCTATTTAAAATAGTTTCTGTTCTGTTGGTGTTTTGGGAGTTACCATTGTGGTGAAGTGTCGAGCGTGTGCTTTAGTTAAGGACTTGCTAATAAGAATTCAAGTTTTCTTTAACAAAAAAGCAACTACTATGGAAGTTTACTGGATATAACCAGTATCATCATTGGGACGCTTACGCCTAACAAAAGCTTGCTAGTATATTGAAACATCCAAATAACTTGATGTGTAAGTTTAGCTGAGTTTACTCAATTCAATTTAGTTCATCTACATAGTATATTTAAGTAGAGATGACATGATGTTTCCATTGTGTGGGACCACTGTCCATAATTTAATCAAGTTTAAGAGTTATTTTTGAGTGTTCCATATATCATCTTATGTCTGCTGCATGCTCATAGTGTTTATCTCCATGGTGGACCTTTCAGTACTATGCAGAGCATTACATTTCTTTTTCTTGATGCAGCATGAAAGATTTCTTCTCAGATCTCAGTTCTGCCATTTTTGGTTTGTTTTTAACTAATTTATTTTTGTTATTTTTACCTTCTTTTATAAAGGACTGTACAGAGAGTAAGAAGCAAAGTGTGACAGGATCAGGACCGCCAGCCAGGACTCGAGTTGTCCAAAGCTATCGGCTCTGACACTTCTGCCTTTTAACTGATGAAATGTTAATGTAAGTGGAAATTCAGTTACTGTTTAAATTTGTTTTTAATTTGTTGCCAAAACTAAAGGAAATCAATACCTCAAATGTATTCTTTTTGTTGGTATTCTGTTGGCTTAATTTGAGCTTGAGCTTCACTGAGGCATTACACACAGATGAGACCTGTTACGCGATGCTCCAGATGTTCTAGCAAAGGGATTTATCACCTGTGGGCCAAACATAGACATGCCCAACACCTGCTCCATTGGAGATTGTCTACAGTTCATTGTGAATCACAACTCATTATCATTGTCATAGTAATATGACAAATCATGAATGAATGACTGGCTATATTAGATTTATTTAACTGATATAGAGGTGAAGACTCATTGTTTATGCAAAGTGTTGCAAAGTTATGCATCTACATGCTTCTGAAACAGGAATTTTGTACTGGTTTTATTTCATTCTTTGCACACTCTTAAAAATGAGGGTTCCCTATACATATATGGTTCTATGAAGAACTGGGTCATGAACTGCATTTTTTTTTTACATTTTATATTGTTTCCTGAGGGGCACTTATAATGTTAGTATGATTTTTACATCAAAATTGTCATAATTTAGAAATAAAATGTCATTTTCTACCCTGATTTTAGCCTCTGATTTGAATGTTTACATTGAAGTCTCACAGCTTCAATGTAATGTTGAGACTCCGTTGTAAACACCCACTGCTGTGATTGGCTAATATCTTGCATATTAAATAAGTATTACACATGGAATTCTCTCGAAAACTTGTATTAAGTGTATACCATTTCAGCTGTCGAGATTAATTTATCGTGAAAAGTGTTGATTATAGCATTATATTTAGATCTTCTCTCATGGCATAAAAAGGTTGCAGTAATGAGCATTGTAGCCGATGACAGACATATCTGTTGAGTGCATAGTGATCTTGTCATTGCAACTCGATTTATGCACTCTAACAAATGCTTTCATCATAACTAACAGTTCAAACATGATGTGAACAGCATTTATTATAACGGGAGTCTGATAAACTTGCGCTGTGTGATTGACAGCTAGCGATTATAAAGGGAGTGTTTAACACACAAATAATTCTCTACTGAGACATTCACATAGTTGAAAATAAATAAGCACTTTCCTAGCATTAGAATCCTCTGAAAGGTAATGTTATTTTAGTGGCATGATCCTGCATCTAACGTGCCAGTGGGCGGGGCCAAAGATGCGATGATGTAGAAATAGGCATTGATCTTCTTCTGCAGAGGCATCTTTAATCGCACTATTACATCATAATGTGCCAAAACAAGTCGTTTTCATGCACTTGGATTCAATAAAAGCTTTTTTGAGGTTAACAAGGAAGTTTTGAGTTCTGAGACTTATAGGATGCTTTTGCAGTGCATGTCAAAAGATCAGAGAAAATTTGATTTCTCATTCCCCTAACATCCACAGAACCTTTCCATTGCACAAAATGTTCTTTATAGTGGAAAAGATTCTTTAGATTATTAAACTTTTCTTCACACTAAGAAAAAAGGTCTCAAAACAGTCCACTTAAAGGTTCTTTGTAGAACTCAAAATGATTCTTCTAAATCCACTTTTGGAACCTTTATTTTTAAGAGGTAATTGATGTGATGATCATACGCTATTGAGTGATTCGGTCTACTGACACAGATTTGTGGAGTACAGAATAGCTTTAAAATGTAAATTTACCAGTCTTTCCTCTCAGATTAATTTCTAAACACTGGTGATTCTGTATATGTAGGCTTTGTGGAGCCAAGGGGGTGCAGAATCTTCTTAATGCCTTGTACACCAAATTGTTTGCACCATCTGTGAGGCTTCTTCTGTGAGTTTATGCATCACACTTTGATGTATAGACATAAAAAGTGATCATTATTCTATTCCTTGCTTATTTCTCAGTAAATTGTAAAAATGCTATGTTGGCTAGGTATAATATAAATATATAATATTCATTTTTCTTACTTAGTTTTTGAGACCAGTCTACCTACAGTCTGCACTTTAATAAAATCTCATATTGGTTGTACATTCTCTGTATGGCGTAATTTGTCTTATACTAATAAGACAAATTAAATATAAAAGTGTATTTTGTTTGTAGAGCTTTCAAAAAGTCTTAAAATATATTTCTGAATGCTTGTAATAAATATGAATGAATACTGAAATGAAAGTGTAGGATATGTAGTTGTGCATTAACCACATGGGGGCAGCACACATATGATACCCCATTATTATCAACCTTTGGGCCACTGAGTCACAGAGGCGTTCAATTCATTACTAATCTCCACTCTTTCAGGCCTTTTGGCATAAACAGCCATATTCCTTGTATTTCTGTATTGTGCATATAGCCTTAAATCCCTGCAAAATATTCACGATAACTTATCAGGTGAAATGTTTGTATGGTCAAGGGGTTTATGTTGTTTAATCCATAAGGAAGAGGGCGCTGATTGTACTGTACATGTCAGGTCAACCTCTCCTGAGACCTGGAGCATCAAAAGTGGTGATAATCTCATTACAGCAAGTCTAATAAATGTATCCCTCTAGGTCACAGGCCGCCAGGCTATTTTGCATCACAGAGAAGGGTAATCTGATGTAAGAACTATCCACTAGCCTACTGTTCAATAAAACATCCCAGGATGAGATGATATTTGTATGTTGAGACATATTTTCATATGTATCCAATCTTTATTCATCCATACTCAAAATACAAAGGCAATACCAAATACAGTGGTAGGCCTGATCTTTCTGTATTAGGCTACTTATAGTGATGCCAATATTTTTTGTAAAGTAGTTGAATAAATGTTCTTTGGAATACTATTATTATTATTATTATTTGCCACAGAACTCTATTGTGAATATGAATCTTTATTTACATGTTATCTGTCATGTAAACAGCCAGACAATTTTTTTTAATTATGTTTATTTCGAATTGGACAACTGAAAAATGACTTGCGTGAGGGAGTCAGATGTGAACTTCAACATCTTTGAATAATTCATTTTCGGAGTGAGTTCAAGCTGCTCGGGCTGCACTGCAGCGCACTGCGAGATGGTATCAGTGGCAAAAGATATTTTCCCCAACTAAGTGCAAATTCAAAACCGTATTTTTATGTTAAGTTTAAAAGGTTGTTCCAAATTAAAGTGAGCAACCTAAATCCTTCATGATTAACCCGCAGGTAGTACTATGACATATGATCACGTGTTTCTGGGTGTCGCTTCCTTGCGAATCATTCTGAGTTACTATATTTGTATAATAACGATATTATTTTGATATAGGCCGACACGTTTTTAAACAAAATTGAGAAATATTCCTTAATATTTAATTAATGTTTTTACCAAACTCCACACACAGACACAGTAGCCAACACAGTAGCCATCGTATAGGCTGTTCCAAACAGCCACATGTAAAACAGTATAGTGGTCATTTCAAGTAGGGGAAAGTGCACTTTCAAAATGGAATTTGCCTTAGATTTTTAATTACTGTCACAAATTTATATTTTGTTGTCACCTTTGAAAACATTTTTAGACGCAGTTAGACACTGCTGATCTAGAATCAATGGTAGGACAGCATAAATATTTTGTGGTAGTCTTTCAATATCCAACTCAAGGTGGTCTGATATTGTAGACATTCAGAGATAGGCCTATTGACACCCTGATGCTTTCTAACATTAGACGGTTAGAATGATGATGAGCACCAATGTTTCTCCCCAAGTTCATTTAGCTGAAACATTATTGAGCGCATCAGGCATGGGGCTACAAGATTTACATAGAAAATGATTGTGAGCTATCTTCAATGCAATTAGAAATACTATGCTTACTAATAATTGCTGCAATGTCTTCATTATACATGCCAGAGGGCATAATGGGTTTTGAGGGTTTGTTTACCATTTTCTCCATTCAACTGTGTGCAGTGGTCCATCAAAATCAAGTCTGAAAAAACCCAACTGCCTGTCTTTTAAATTGACTATCTCAGTGGTGTTCTTCAGGGCAGCTGAAATTGAGCATATTAAGAAGGTTTGATTTTCCCACAATCCCCTGTCTTTGGAGTCTGGAGCTGGTTTAATCAGATCGTAATGATCTCCTTGAATGATAGTAGAGAGCAATACAAAACATACACCTAGGGCACTCCGCAGTGTGAAACACTCCCTTGTGACAATAAAACAGGGCCTTACAACTCGCCATAAGATATAGCCTACAAAGCACCAGAAAAAGAGGTCATCCCTGACTCTGGAGACTAATTTGAGCGTTATGTATGTGTAGACACGTACAGTTATAAACACCAACACACTTTTTTTTTGCTGTGGTAATTCTATCTACTGGCCAAACATGCCTGTTTGGAGAGGTGCTCGGGTAATGAGAATTGCTGGCTACATGAGCACTTTTGTTGCCATGGTTGGCTGGACATGTTGAAATATGCCAGAGTAGTTTAGGTCTTAATTCAGAGGATCCCATTGTGGGACATTTCTCTAAGGAGGTGGAGGAACAATCGCAGGGTCAGTAAGTCTTCCCTGTGGCGATAGAGGACCTGTTTTCCCTGTTGATGATTCAGGAACTTAAGGCCTCTGAACACTCCTTTGTTACCCAATGAACACGTATACTACTGGAATGAATATTTACAGTACATTATAACCAGTGTTGTTATTGTGAACTAAAATGACTTATATGATAATTTTCTGTAATTGAAATAAAGCTGAAATAAAATAAAATTTTAATATTAGATGAAAAACTTAAATGTTGCCTTGGCATTTAACTGAAATAAATAAGTTTAAGTTATTTAAACTAAAACTGTAAAAAAAAAGAAAAAAGCTACACAGAAATATTATCATTATTATTATATAAAAAAAGAAATGACAGTACATAAAATTATAAAAACTTAAACTAAAATGAGAACAAAAATGAAAGCTTTTTGTAAGCTAATTCAAAACTTTTTACCAAGATTAAGCACAAGTTTGAGAGAGAGAGATTATATATTTTTCAAACATGCTGTAACACTCGCGTAGTATAGCCTACTGTTGAGGTTACACAAAAATTAGGGAAACAATAGTTCAAAAAACAAAACATTACATATAACTGAAGGGAGGGAGAAACAAGAATCACACAATTTCAATTCAAACCCAACAGTGTAGGCTATTACAAAATTTCACCATATTTACAATGTCCGTAGGTGCACACGCGTGCGTGTGCTTGTGTGTAACGTGCAAAATGTCTCTTAGTCCCATTCACTGTATACATAATAATGTTTGAATCAGTCTCACCGGGGTTTTAAAAGTCTGAGAGCAGATTCCAGAGGGAAGGCCGTGTCTGTCAAATTCTCAATGGTGAGTATTCCACAAAGCGAAGACTCTCCCAATGAGACGGATAATCCACAAACAGATCGGCCGCAATAGTCCACACACTTTCCCGGGTTCGCGCTAACACTTGAGCGACACGCTCCTGAACAATCAAAAGTCCGCCTCAAATATTCAAAACTTCCTGAAAACACCGCCGTAGCAGCGCGTGATGCAAGGTCACGTTATCAATCTCGCGATCGTTCAATACGGGCAAAACACCCATACATGTCAGGAACATTGAACAGAATAAGAGGTAAGACAAGAAAAACGATCAACAATATATACATTATTAACTTGTTAATCCATTATCACATAAAACCTAACCTTCTATGCGGCAGTGCTACAATGCAAACACTCTCTGTGAGCGATGTAGTAAAGCAGCTCAGTGCTGAGGCAGATAGGCCAAATATAACTCCATCAGCAACTCAAATTAAGTATTCGGTGGTTGCATTGAAAAGTGCTTACCTGCATTGATTTTGGTTCTTTGATAACGTCCGCAGGAAGCAGAGACTTGTTGAATTGTGTTTGCCATTGAATGCAATAACAGATAATTTAATTCAGTGTTCCCAATTACAACAATACAATTAGCCTCAAATGTGCCAAAACAAGAGACTCGTAGTCGAGTTTGAATTTTTCACTGCCAATTGCCATGTCAAAGTAACAATTGTTAACTTGCTGTGAAAAGGCAATCTTTGTATTGACATCTTTGCATGTCACAAAGTGGCTTTCATCACAAATTGCTGATCATTGACTGTGGTTGCAGGTGATAATAGTCTAGATTGAATCTGTTCAGCTCTCAGATAGAAATGGCAGAGAAACACAGACAGACAAAAAGAGATGAACAGAGAGGCAATTAATTATTTCGGGACAGTTATGGGACTTCAGGCTTAAGAGGATGATGTAAATGATAGGAAATGATAAACTGATAGGAAAATCCCACAAGCTGGGAAGATAAATACTAATATATAAAAGGTGCACAGTGTCATTCACACAAATACTAAACAACATCATGGTAACACACTTTTCGTGAACTTTTCGAAGTTCGCTTTGGCAAGCCGTTTCAAACTCCCATAACAAACTCCAAGCCAGTAGTGAAATGAAAGACATTTGAGTTACTCTGACACGTCTAATTCTATTTAGCTTTATTCAATTCAGTTACAGAGTATTTGAGTTGAGTTTACATGCTAATTTTATGTTAGGAAAACTCACTTCAAACATGTGGAACCAATGTTAATTTATTTTATTTTTTTGGACTGAATGTTAACGTCTAAGTCCTGAAGCTAACCTTTGAAAACAAAAAAAATATGTTTGCTTTATGAGATAAACACAAGCATATAAAACAAAATTGAAAATAGAACAAGAGGAGACAGGTCTTAGGTCTGAATGAATGAAGACACGGCTGTTAGAATGCAGATTTTGCCATGCCCTGTGCTGCAAAGTCACTCAGGAGCTCTGACAATCAGCCTGCTGCCATCAGTCAAGGAGAGGATATCAGATGCACCCAAAGATACCAAATGTCCTCTGTCCATCTCACTTATAATGCCTGAAACACATTGTTTGAAAAATCAGTGGCATTTTCAGCCCTTTCAAATTGATGTATAATAATTTCAAACTCATTGTCTATAGTAAAAAGTAGCAATTTGACATTTACCCTCAAACAATGATGGTGTAAAACCTGGTACATTTCAGGTTCTTGGGTGTATATGTGGACAGAAAAATATATGCAGTCATGTGGTCGATGTGTGTGTGTACATCTGTGTGAATTATTAGTTTCATCCTTGAAAATCACTGCAGCTGAGTCGGCTGCCTTTATGCCCACATCAATGAGGCTATGATTCAACAGTTTTTTTAAAGGGCTCAGACTATAAATTTACAATGAGAAGTGACGGAATGAATTCTAGACTGAATGAATGGACTCAATGTACAAAATCCAATTAGCTCAAGTGCATCCCACTAATCATCAGCTACAGAAATCAATGCAGTAATTCAAAGGCACTAATGTAAAAAGTGCAGACAAAACACAGAGGAATGCATTTCAGAGGAATGTTCCTCCATTGCAATCTTAAGTTAGCTTCCTTAGGATGGCACTTTCTACAAATACGCTTTATGCCAAAATGATTTTTGGTAACACTTTACAATAAGGTTCATTAGTTAACTACCTAACATAATGAACTGCACTTATACAGCATTTATTAATCTTAGTTCATATTAATTTCAACATTTACTAATACATTATTAAAATCAAAGGCTGAATTTGTTAACATTAGTTAATGCAATGTAAACTAACATGAACAAACAATGAACAGCCATATTTCAATTAACTAACATTAACAAAGATTAATAAATACTGTAACAAATGTATTGCTCATTGTTCGTTCATGTTAGTTAATACATTGACTAATGCATAATGAACCTTATTGTAAAGTGTTACCTGATTTTTTTAGGTAATATTTAGCAGTGTATTGCAAAAAATAACAAAAAAACACAAAACAGTGTAAATTATATAGAAAATACAGTGTCATTGCCTCATTTCATCAGAAGTACAACTTCATTTTCTACTATAAAGCGGCTTTCCAATGTGTTCATGTTCGGGTCATGTCTGACCTCTGCGGAGTCAACAGAGGAAAATAAAGTTGAACCAGAAAAGAGTTCAACGTGAAAGAAGCACGCACACCCATCTATTACCACGGACCAATGGTAGCACAAAGGTGTTTACCATCCGAAGCGAACTTTTCGAAGTTCGCTTTGGCAAGCGGTTTCGAACTCCCAAAACAAACTCCAAACAAAGTTAATTTTGGCCTGATTTTGTTCGAAATGACGTCACATCAGTTTGTTCTCCGATTTCACTTGAACGACATTGCGTGAACACAGCAAAAGTCTTGAGTTATGCTGCGCTCACGCCATGCGGTAAATAAAGCGGTGTATGCTTTCGAATCGCTCTCGCAGTACTGTGATGTCATACACCGATCAGTCTGCACAGCGCCGCTTCAAGTCGATCACATCTAAAATCTGCAGTGGTCAGGTGTTACAACGGCCAGTTTACATGTTTTACTTACAAGTTCTAAACAAGCACGTAAAAGCTTTTGATAGTTCCGAATCGTTACGGTAATAACAAAATGGTGTGAACACATGCACCTTTAAAGACTGGTACTTAATTCAGGATCAACTTATTGCAATCAGGTGTCAGCTGATGCAATGATAGGTGCAATTCATGTAATATGAATAAAAGTGTGATTAATAATATTACATAGCTGTTGTTGAAAGCAACCGCGAACATTGAGATTTCACAAGAAATCCATTAGAATAAACAAAGAAAGAAAAGAGTACTCAGTTGGTCAAGAGTGAACCAGGTCCAATTAACATCCAAGAAAGACAGAACAAAGGTATTCTGACTGCAGCCTATCTTAACTCCAAAGGGAAGATAAGTACAAGGAAACCAACAAGATTCGATTTGGATTATATGGTTGCAATAAGATTTTCAATTTAGATCCTTCAATTACGGCTGAAGCTGCTTGTGTACCGGTAAAGATGTGCATGGCTTTACCAATTATTAGACATTCTACACTAAATTTTTTAAGCCTTTTTTTTTATTTATTTTTTAAAATAAGATTTACATATTTCATGGAGATAAAATTCCATCAGATTGAATTGAATAATCCTTACATATTTTAATTGAATAAATGATTAAGGATTGTTTAATTATTCAATTATTCAGTTACTATTAATTGAAATGAGTAAGTCTTTCAAAAAAGGCTTAATTTAGCGTACAATTAGCCTACCTCTTACTGAAAACACATCACATCCTCATTGGATAGATTTATACAGTCATAAAATGTACAAACATTTAATTGGGACCTTGCTGGTACAATGAAGCAGGTGAGAACTATACTGAATCTAAATGTTAATAAAGTATATATTTTGCACAATACAGACAGTTAACTAAACTAATGATCAACCTTTTAATTAGGCAAGCAAATGTTTGGCATTTTATTTTTTGTAAACTGTTTATACTATGTATTGGTTTATACTTGTTTCTATTATTCTATTATTATTATTATTATTATTATTATTATTATTATTCTTTTCCCTGTGACTGCTTTTATGGTGTGCATCAATGCTTCGGCAATATTGTACTTACAAAAGTAAGGACAATAAAGTACTTTGAATTTGAATTGAAAATTGAGATAAAGATGTCTTCACTCTTTAAACCACTTCTAAGATATTTTCGTTAATACATTAACATAATGTACATTCATAGTAAGTGAATAAGAGGTTTCCAGAAGCTAAACTCATAAATATTTAATCAAACAAAATCAAAGAAATTTAGCTTAAACTCATTTATAAATATTACCCATGCAATTATTATCTTGTGAACAGATTTAATTGTGATATTGATACATTTTGTGGTCTACATGATGAAACATTTGATCGTTTATTTTGGAGTTGTCCTCATTCAGTTTGTTTTTGGTCAGATTTCTGTTCCTTTATTAAGGCTCATATCATGCCCAGCTTTCAACTGTGCTTTAAAAATGTGTAGTTGTTGTTTTTATTTTTATTTTTTTATTTTTTTTATGACAAATCTTATAACTAAATTTAGTATTCATAAATGTAAATTTGGAGGAAACAAGCCTTTGTATTGGGTTTGAAAAATAAGAAAGCTGCAAATTGTGTTTCAATCTGTAAACATTTTCACATTTTTGTTTAACTTTTACGTTTGTCACTGTTTCTTTGTGTCTTTTTTTTGTTTTTTTACTCATTGTACGGTACCCCCCTGACTGTAGTTGTAATTCTTTACAATCAATAACAAAAAAAAGGTTTCCAAAAGCTGCTTAATTTGTTTAACTAGCCTTACACCACCTTACTAACATATTATGAAACTGTCAGTTTGACAGACAAACTCTGAGACGCCTGGTCGTCATTTTGGCTCAAACCGTCGTGCTGGGTTATGCTGGAATTCCGGAATACTAAAGTCCTGCCGGAGCCATTATGGCGTGAGGCAATCCAGTTTCATAACCTTGAGTGGGAGGAGTTTGGGTTTTCTGGAAGCTGGAAGCAGCAGAGCTGCTGGAGTTATGAGTGGGAACTAGAGCAACGGCAGCCAGCGTGAGCGAGCAAGGGAAAAGCCTCGCGCGTTTCACAGAAGCCCTGCGCGTGGGTAGAATGAGTAGAATCAGCTGAACTGCGTACTTTAATAACAACCAACATTTGTATCCCAGAAACAGTGTGCGCTTCTTCTTTTTTTTGGATCGACAGAGTCGAATTAGTTAGTTTAGCGTTTAGACGACTTAACTCACTTGGTTCTGTGACTTAAACAGCGATTATTGTGGAGTTGTTTTTAACGCTTGAATTACCTCAGCCTCGAGTGGCGGGATTAAGGGGGCCGGGAGAGAGGGAGAAGGTGGGGCAGAGTGAGTCAATCGGACCGAGCGCTCACTACTGTCCGCCCGCCCGCCCGCTTCAACCGAACCACCAACGGATATTTTTTTCTCTCCAAATCCAACAGGAATCAATCATTTTTTTTGTTCATCCGAATTTGGAGAGCGATAACGTCGGCTGTCAGCATTCCCTTTCGCCGCTCATTCCAGGTACTCTGAAGCGTCTACGCTGTAATCCTCTGATATTTACCGTTTGGACGGATTTTTTGGAGGGGAGTGTAAATTCCCCGGTCTTGTTGGACCATGGCCGACGACGACGTGCTCTTTGAAGATGTTTACGAGCTGTGCGAGGTCATTGGCAAGTAAGTGTCACGGTTTGATTACTTTGATAATGACACAAATGTCCATCTGTAACTCGAGCTGCGTCTTTTGCATTTAGTGTCGAGTGTCATAGATGTCACTGCATTTTAGACTTGTGGTGCAGTGCTGCTGTTGAACACATGACAATTACATTCAGTCGTAACTCTTCAAAACTGCATGTCTGAAGCAAGAGGAATGGGAGTGGCGTGTGTGAGAGATGAGAGAAGTCTGTACTTTGAGCATTCATGCAGGTAGATGCTATTCACAACGAGAGCGCAAGACAAGCCTCTGTACATTGCCCCATTAATTGTCATAATCAAACAGTGATGATTTCTGTGAGGGACCATGATAAATAAACCCAACTCATTCATTTTGTCAGGGAGGTCAATGTGTCACCTGGGTTTTAGGTGTTATCTAGCAAATATTATTAAGCGTGTGATTGCAGTCATGTTAGTTTGTAGTTATGTTATTGGTCATTGTTAATGGTCACTGCATGTCTTTTACATTGAGTGGTCAGTGTTCGATGTCATTTGGCTTCTGGCTATTATAATTAGTTCAGTTGTTTGATTTCAATATGAGGTCATAAAGGCCCAAAATGGACATGAATGTTTCCCTGAATGACCTGAGATTTTCTCCTGCATAGATGGACGATACTGCTCTTTTATTTTTGTTTCCGATTAATATTATGCTGAATCTTTTATTCCTTCTATTTGACACAATTACTAAATGATCATTATACTTCAAAAATAATATTCATTATGAGTATTATTATTATTATAATTAAAAATGTGATATATTTAATATAACATATTAAGCCTAATTATTGTGATTTAGATTTTACCATCTAAAAAGGTCACAATTACTTGGTGCAATTTATTGGTAGACAAGTTGATAAAAATATCGGTAAAACCAGTTATCTTTATAACAATATTTTTAGTGGCACTTCATTGAACCACATTTAAGTAGCCTACATGTCAGTCATAACAAGAGTAGTACAGTTGTAGACAGGCTTGAAGTAATAAGAATTGAACCTTTTTGGGAATAAAGCTATAGCGATCTAACACCATAGAGATTAAAGTTGTTTCTGATTTAATGCTTTGTTAAGCCACATTACGAGTTTGGTGACTTTTTGCAGTGATGAAGGGCACAGCCCTCACATGTATCAGCAGGCTTGGAGCCTTTCATATTAAACTGAAACACATTTTACCTTACCATTTTCAGATTGCAGTTTGTTGTGTTCATGAGAAGAATTGTATTGTTGACTACTTTTTTGAAACTTGACTACTTGTTCTGACCCTATAGGTTTTTCCATTGGCTTTTGGATTATCGCTAAAAACAAGCTCTGTGATCAACAAAAGTTTATGATACTTGCACATTTTTTCCCCCATCAAGATCATTTTCACAGATGAACACAACTTTTATGAATTTTGAAGCCTAAAGGTAGGCTATAAACGAACTACACCACGGTCCCACGAATTCAACGTCACCATAACTAAGCTTCAGACAACTGTTTTTATCTAAAAAAAAAAACATTTCCTCAGATAGTTTGAGTTAGAATAGTTTATAAGAGCACACTAACGAGGCTGTAAAAGCAGACTGAGTGTCCCTGTTCAGTGTGATGACGTTTAATGTCCTCAACAGCCTCTGTAGTCCCATTCAGCCACTTGTTAGCAACCAAATTTTCAAGATATATATAACAGCTTAAAAAATCACAAGTGGGGTAATACTGATGTATTATGTCGTAGAATACAACGTAAAAGTATCTTCAGCTTGTGTTAACCACATACCTTATTTCACCTATTTAACCAAAAACCCATTAAAAACCCCACTGACTTTGGGACGATGGAACTGGAAGTGCTTAAATGCTAACTTGTTTCTGTATTTTGGCCTACTAATTTGAATCATACCTGCACCAGTCTGTGTATCTGAGAATGGAAGTGAATGAGTAATTGATGAAGTTCATTTACTCTTTGTCTCGTGTGTTTCTTTGCTTCCTAAATCCCGACACATAGTTGTACTGGATGGAACATTTACTTATTGTTTTGACTGTTATGAGATCTCATATTTTTATGTTATATAACCAGGTTTTTCTCCAGCTGTCACTGTTGTGCAAGTGTTTGCCTGAGTTTCAATGTAAAGACAATAGTGGCTGTAAATTTCTAATACCATGTAATTAGAGCTCCCAACATGCACTCTGACTGGTGCTCTGAGTTTGTAATTAGAAGCAGTTCGGTACATGTAGCTGTCTCATAATAACAAAACAACATATAGTTAGCATGTGTGCAGTGGTGGATTTTTACCTAACAAACTATGTTTAGGGGCACATTATATAAATGGGGTAGAAATATTCAGCCAAGCACAATAAGCCAATGCAAAAGATGGAAGCTCTGTTGATGGTCTGTTTCCATTACATATGTGTAGGAAGATATTTACCTCTCCCTTGCTTTTTAAAAAAATAGATTTTAGAATATTTTTTGTTTACAGGGCCTTTATTTTGTTCCATCATAGACAAATTAAATTTATTTCAGAATTACACACACACACAAGGAAATCCATTTTTTCTGCCTGTGTGGCTTGTCGCTGTTCTGTGCCCACCATGAGTTCTCACGCTTGTGTTTGGAGGTAAAGAGGAAAGAGGATGCTGTCCATTAAGCAGATACACTCCCACTGACACTGCTTCTCTCCCTAGGCCAAGTTCTGTGAGCTCAATAAGAGATGTGGGTGTGTGTGCTGTGTGTATGTCTGTTATTATAAACGGCACAGAATGCTAATATAGCACAGGACAAAGGGTCAGAATAGCTGACCAAGCCACCCTGCAGTGCCATATTTCACTGTTACATTGTGTCTGGCCTCTTGGTCTGTTTGTAAAACACTTAAAGCTGCTGTCCTCCAAGTTGCCATTAATAATGTGTTATTTGAAAAAAGCAAAACAGATATATTTATGTTTGTTTTTTGCACTCTCATGTTCAGCACAGATGTTTTGTGGAATAAAAAAATGGTAATCTAGGCTATTCATTGTTTGAGTCTCACACAGCCATGGCAGATGGCTTTGCAAACTATTAGGCACGGGCACTAGTAGTATGCTAAAGCCCAGAGCTGGATTCTGGCTGAACTGTGAATGATGGAGCTGAAATCGTGGCTGAATTTAGCTCCTATGTTGTTATTAGTCATATACATGCTACTTCCAAGGGCTTTAAGTCCAGAGTGATTGTGTTATTTAGGCACTAATGCTATAGTCTCAGCCAGAGTGATCTAGCAGTCTGATTTAGCTTTGCTGATGCATGAAACCATCAGCCGGCAGCCCGAACAAGAGTTTCAGTCCTCAATTTGCTACACAGCAGATTTAGCTCCGTTATACCTGGCAGTGCAGTCTAGCAAAACACAATCAAAAGTGTTTAAAATCTTAAATCCAAACACCTATAGAGACCGGGAACGTTTTCATACACCCAGGTAATGTAATATAACATATTTGTGCTCCAGAAACCTGCTCATACAGCCCTCTTTTGTCCACAGAGAGCCGTAGATCACTCATGGCCTCCTGCAGGTTAGTTACCAGTGTGCACAAATCAAACCTTCCTCCAGCCTTTTAAAACCCCCTTGATTCTGGGTCCTGTTGTGAAAGCACCATGAACTAGCAGTGACTGACCTTCATTTATCCCCACCTGCAGAAGAAAAATGCTGTTAATAAAGGCAAGCACCCCCTACACTTCACCTTAACCCCTCAAAACATGTTAACATGTTCATTAACAGCATGCTTATGTTGTTCAATAGTGTTTTTTGATGAGTGTATATGAGGGGGTGGTAATGAGGTTGTGTGTGTGTCACTGTCTTTGATTCGAGGCTGACTGACACACTGACCCAGATGAGAGAGCAAGATCGGCTTGCTTAAGCATATAGCTTTGAGCAAAAGGTGGGGAGTGTGATTAAGTTTGACAGTGTTGTGACTTTCCTCCGCTTTGTGCTGTTATGAGTTGAGTTTTGGAAATCTGTGCCGAGGTGGAAGCGGACAGCAGGTTGTTATTTTGAAGGCAGTGTCACTCCAAATATTACTTTCCTTTAATTTCAGTAGGATCCTGTGTAAAATTGAACATGAACTGAGAGAGTTTCCTCTGCATTTCATCATTTTCCTTCTTCCAGCACTTTTTCATGTATTTGATTTTATTTCTATTGATTTATGTGATCACTCGCGCTCGGCTGCCACTTTCTGCCATCATCTGTGTGTTTGGCTTTTTATGCTGGTGTTTTTTTGGAGGTCACAGGACGTGAATTTGGCTTTTGGTATATCAGCTAAATAGAAAAAGAAAATTTCGGAATAATTATGTATATTAATGTAATTAAATGAATTGAACTGAGGCAGCTACAGTGATCTGTCATGCCACTTTAAGCCCAAATTCTGGTATTTAGTTTTTGAAATTCGTAATGAAATTGACAGAATTGGAAAGAAGAGACTGTGGCGAGCAGGACGAGGCTGAGGGCCGTGAGAGAGCGGCGCGAGGCCGGTGGCGTTATTACTGATGAGACATCTGCGCGACGCACCGGCCTCGTATCTCTCACGCAGGAGCGGAAGCACAAAAGGAGGAGCGACGACAGTGAAGATCGAGAGAGCCCAGGCCCTGATTTTATGTTTTGTTTCTGTTTTATTATATGTGGCAGCAGTTGTTTGTGAGGGACTTACTTTCATTTTGTATTTATGTAGTTTATTTATTTTATTAAAAAAGTTGTGAAACCTTCGCCGGTTCCCGCCTCCTCGTTCCATCAACGAACTGAAACTGTTACAGAGACATATATAAAGTAACAAAGCACAAAGCTTATTGCATGGCAGGCAGTGAGGCGCTACAAATAATGTTCAGGTTTGTTCACGCATCAACTAAAAACAGCATTGACTGATTAAGTATATCATAGATAGATTTTTGGGATTCAAGAATCAAATCAAACTGTTCTGATACCAGCAGGGTTGAGCCCTTATCTAGAACGTCATGTTCTAAGCCTTAATGTTCTCTGCCTCAATGAGAAGACAACTGGCCCTCTTTTCTGTTTAAGAGATGCTGCATAGAGCCAAATGACACTGACAGTCCTTTTCAGGTCACTAACTCTGCTACCTTATTAAAGCCAGAAGCAGATGCTGTTTGATTGCCTTCTCACTGTTCCTGGACTTTAAAAATGCCCCCTGTGTAAAAAAAAAAGTGCCTTTTGAGTTGATAGATGGGCAGCAGACGTGCTAATATTTCTCACTTCCTGTGAAGGGTAATGCTTTGGCAATTGGCAGAGACACAATGTGCTTCCCCTCCTTAACTTCCTCTGCTCAACTGATGCTGCCCAGTGAGGTATTAAGAACATGAGGTAGGCAGACAGTCTTCTCTCTTCCTTCTCTTCTGCAGACTGCAGGTGCTGCCTTTAACTCATTCTCACAAAATACAGCATTGACCCATGTGAAAAACACATTCATCAGCCTGGTCACAGTGAAGGTTTATGTGGATGATCAAAGCATGAAAACTCTTCTTAGAAAATTTCCCAGGGCTCGAATTTCGGCGCCGGATTGCTGGTATTGCGCGTAATTTTACGAGGTCTCGCACTTATAATGCGGGAAATTCCAGCAAACATTTATTCATTTTAGCATGTAGGCTGTATGAGTAAATTAATCCACACAAATTATAAAATCAATTTAGTCATTTTAAAACTTTCTGTGAGAAAGCGTGAGTGATTCAGCGGTGCTGCGTCTTCTCTCTCTCTCTCAAAATGGATTGCACAAGGCAAGCGTCAAGCGCTTCAGGCGGCGATACTAGATTCTCGCGGTTAACTTTGCACAATCAGGCCAGTGTTGCATCCTCACAAAAGTTTATCATTTGCACGTCTTTATGTCTTACCAGTTTAAACAGTCTAGCGATTTTAAACTATTTAGTACTCACACGCTCTCTGGGAGATGGTTTTCTCTGCGCACATACATACACAGTAAAGCCGCATCACAAACAGCTCGCGAGTAACAACTTTTTCACGGATTAGGGTGTTTTAACAGTCAAAAACACACAAAATTATGTCAAAATTCTGGTCTTGGTGAGTATCCTCGTAAACACAGTTAAATAAATACAAACAGTAACTTGAGAATGAAAACGCATGCGTAGTGGATCCGTGCAGCTCTTCAAAGTGACAGCAGCCTAATATGTCTCTGTCATTAATGTTGATAAAACAACAAAAGATCTTTAATTGTAAAGAATCATGATTAATAGCATATGTATTTCATTTACAGAACTAAAAGACCATCCAGTGTTATTTTACATTTAATTAAGCTACTTTATTCAGTTTCTGTAGTATTTCTGTACCTGAATACTAGTGTTAGACCTAAAAAGATTTCTCTTTATTTCATTTGTATCTTTATTCTATTGTATTTATTTGTGCTATTTTTTTTTATTTAATTCAAAAATTTAAATCAAGCTTTCTTGTGTTGTGTAAACATGTGAGTGAGCAAACATTTAGGTCAGATAAATTTAACTTTAAAAAGAATTGCCTAAAAAATGCCCCCCATAAGAATCACCTAAGGGGGGAATCCCCCCCCACCACCACCACACACATTTTCCAAAACTGAAATTCAGGCCCTTAGTTCCTAAGTTGTAGCCTAGCAGTTTGAACACATTAGCAGATTGGCTGAATATTGTCAATAATCAAAATAAGCAGATTCAAATATTGCATGGCATGACAGACCATTTCGCAGCTCACTTGTTTTTAAACCGCAATGCTTAAAAATACAGCACAGCAATGTCATGTGAGCTTAACTGCGATAGAGACGATAGTCCAAAATCTCTACCAGTTGACAAATTTCTTAAGGTTAATCATGTCTACCGGTATTATCGGCCACCTACCTTGTGTGTATTTGACAGTTTAAGTGCAATCGGATGTGAAAGAGAACTCAGTTCAGTACTCAGGTGCTGTGTGATAGGCTGTAAGTGTATATGCTCTTCGGGTCTATGCTTTATGTCAGAACAGTTATAAAAAGTAATAAAAAGTTAACTGGCAGAACGCATGCAAATGATAAACTTTAGTGATGGTGAAGAACTGCAATGTCACGTGTGTGTAAACCTACCGCTGCATTGCTAAATGTGATGTGAATATATGTGGCATTGTACAGTATTTTGGGATGGGGGCGCCTTGCCAGAACTGCAACTGCACTGTAGTAATATACTACAATCTCTCTTCAGAGCAGATCATGGAGACATTTTAATCATTCATGATGTAAAATCATATCATCGCACACCCCTAGATTAAAGTATAGTGTGTGTAGTATAGTGTAGTTAAAATATTTTACAGCGATTAAGGTTAATAATGAGCATAAACACATTAACATGAATTATAATAATCTGTTTACAGAACTCTTAACTTAATTGCATTGTTCGTGAACATGTACATGTAGAAACTGATGTTAAAAATGTCTTCAGATATAGTTTGCACAGTAACCAATTATTTATACATCTCTTGTAATTGTGTGCCTGCGCTCATAACATTTTATTGTTACTATTTTTTGCTCTTGCTTTGTTTGAATTGGCCTTATGATCTGTGTTGTGAACTTGGCCTTCACATCCCTTTTTTTGATTGTAATAATCTCCAGCTGGTAAGACAAAGCCACTGTCTCTTTCTGGGTCTGTTTTGGTTTTAGGCTCATTCTTTCACCCTGTCAATCACCGCTGTGTCTACTGCCCCTGAAACTGCTCTCTGATAGATCCCACCCCTTAAGTCAGCTTGGATGCTACTCACGACATTTGCCTTATTGACTCTCCACAGGTGGGCCAAACTGACCCACTGGTTTTGCTGAGGCAGACACTACCATTTTCAGCTTTTATAAACGTCTTTTCCTTTTTTCCCTTTCCCTCTTTCATGGTGGGCCTTTTGAACAGAAGTCATTTCCTGCTGCATTGCCAAGATACACAGCAGCCTTGGTCTGCAGCTCAAAAACGGCTGGCTTAAATTTAACTATATTTCCTAGGTAACCACTCAGCACTATTTTTAGTGCAGCGGTGAGTCAGAGGCGAAGTGCATACAGTAGTCCCCGACCTGAAGTGGTGCTTGCTTTGATCAGGTATCGCACAATGACAAACCAATGTGAAACGTGTCACTGCTGGGCATCTTTAATGGGAACTGTTCTTTAAGAGGGTAACACTTGATGTTCACACATTATACGGAAAGTGAAAGTGCTGTGGTCTTTGCCCTGTGTATGCGTGAATCATATTATAACAGTTACAACTGCTTTGTGGATTATGATATGAGAAAGCACAATAATTATGTGCCCTTTGGCCAGCCACAGGCCAGAGGAAGTTACCAATATCACAATGTAGCGTTTAATATTAAACCAATATAATGTGAAATTGACTCTCATTTATACTATTGTTCAAAAGTTCAGGTCAGTATAATTTATATTAATGTTTTTTAAATGAGCTTATTCAAACCAAGATTGCATTTATTTGATTATAAATACAGTAAAGACTTGGCAGAATTGTTTATTGTGATTATTTGTATTCTTTAATCTAGTGTTTTATTGAACATAAGTTTATTTTTCCATACTGTTGTTTGCTTTTTTTTTTATAAAAGTGTCCACTGGATGCTGTTCCAAGAATAATTAATTGTTCTAAAGCAACATTTTCATCAGTGTTCTATTAGCTTTTACATACTTAAATCTGCATAGTTTTGCATATTTATCCTAGGGTAGGGCTGCACGATTAATCACAATGAAATCACACACGGTTTGGCAAAGGCTGCGATTATTTTATGTGCAGCTTGTCAGTGCAGCACGGCTGATCGGCAGTAAATGCTGCTTCATCTGAACACCAGAGGGCGCTCTCATGCAGACATGCCAAATATGCCCCGCTGCAGAAGTACAATAAAGTGCATCATTCCTGGAAATCCCTATGGGCATCATCGCTGTAGCTGAATAAACAGAAGATTGAAACGCTGTGATTGATTAAACATGACCAATAAACACACAACTGCCTTTTTCTGTGTAAGAAGCCACATCATCTCACAAAAGGATGCTCAGCTGTCATTATGAAGTGAGTTTGGAGAAAAAGCACGTCATTAAATGTTGTCTTTTGTTGGACAAGAGGTTCATAAATGCTTCTCATGTTTGGAAAACTGTCTGACGCGTGTTGCTTTTTCAAATGGAGCAGCGTTTACAGAACCGTACATCAGTGACAAGCTGCACATAAAAAATAAGCCAAATCGGTTTAAATGCGATTTCGTGTAAATTGCGATTAATCGTGCAGCCCTACCCTAGGGCGTTATTTACCTTTATAAAGGCCCTTTTTTAACATTATTACATGTGTCGTCTTTCATGTCAAATTCTTGAGATTATGGCTTAGGCCTACTCATAATTATGGCATTCATATAGGCTAGCTTGAATAAAAGCTTTCAGGTACTGGCATAAGCGCAGATTGCCATTGTCTTTTGTACGTTAGTGACTATCAATCCCATATGGAGATCCCATCATTTCCCATTACTCTTTTGTCTCTCCCATCTGCACTTGTGTCTGTCTCTCCTTTATCTCTCTTCTTGTCCTCCTTTTCCTCCCTTCAGGCCACTTGTCTCACAGTCTCCTTTCTCTTACACTATATTCCATTTCTGTCATGCCTGCCCCTCCCAAGTGTTTCTTGATCACATGATGTGCGTTTGGTCTGTACCCCAGCCCCATCCATCTCTATCAATTTTGCGTGGTGTAAGCACACTTTGCTAGCACTTAAACTGATCGTAGTTATTTCATAGGCTGTTAAACACCAGATGATACAGAAGATGCACATTCGTATGACTTTTTTTGCCCCATAAAACAAAACAGGTTGTGCAGTTTGCCACCACACTGTATCTGTTAATGCACAGTGTTCTGTGTTTACAGCAAGTTTCTTTGGTTTGATTGGGTGCCTAAAACTATTTCAAATATTGGAGATTGAAATTCCTGAAATTGCTTCCAAACAGATGACTCAACTTTAAAGTTTGTAGTTCTGTATTGCAGTGAATTAGTTTTTCCCCTCCTGTGTCATATCTTCAAGGAGAGCTTGCTCAGACTTCATGATAATTGTGAAGTACTGATGCCATGTGATGATAAACAGCTCCATCTGACAATGAAAAATGTGACTTCAGTTTGTTAAAGAGCTGAATGATATATTCAGTCGGTTGGGAATGCTCTGAACTCTGAGAGTCAGATAAAGGACGTTTGAACTGACATTAAGTTATGTGTATTTTGTCTTTCTGTGATTATTTTAGTATACTTGTTACTTGCATATTTTCTCTTGATTATTTGTGTAAAAATAATGTTACAAAACATTCTGTAAAATTTTGTACAGTAATCGTGAATGCCCTTATCTCCTGCTGTGAGACAACTGTTGTGCTATTTAGAAAAAATCCCAAAGCTTTTTTTGTTTTTGAATGACTATTTAAAATGTATATCTCTCTGTCAGCACATTCATCTGACCGCTTTGATCACTCTGGGAGTTTTGTTACACAATCATGTTATTTTTGGGTTGTTTTGACTGGTTTGCAGGATGTTAACCCAAGCAAACATGAGCAGTGCATTATGGGAAAATAAACAGTAATATTATAAATGTTGAACCATAACTGTGCTGTATAGTGGTCTAGATTAAAATGAATTGCATGTTATTCCCTGACAGATATAGAATGAAGGTTTATGTGATTTAATTTCTGTGACGTTTCATACATTCTCCTGTTGAATAGGCATTCATTGTAGGAACTGTTGTACCTCACACTGTTGTGTAATTAATGTATAAATCTTCATATTGTTGGTTTCCATAGCTTCCACAAGATTTAGATTTCACACTTGATGTCAGAGTTGATCTCTTGTCTTTGAAGATCGTTTTTTTTTTAGCTTCAATAAAATCACATTACTGGGGCAGTCAGGGGTGTAACGGTTACAAATTACTCGCTGTTTGGTTTGTATCGCCATTTTAGGGTCACGGTTTCTGTACAATTCAGTATGTGCTATGTTTAGGGAAAAAAAAACTACTGTCAAATGAAAATAAAGAAAATAAGAACCACTAATCAAACTACAAGGTATAGCACAAATAAATACAATAGTCAAGTCACATGTATTTATATAGAAAAAGGTGACAGTGGCAAGGAACCAAAACTCCATCAGGTGACAGAATGGCCAACGAATGAACAGTGTATGATTATGATTCAGGCAGCATTATAGGTCAGAAGTCAGATTGGATTGGAACATTCAGAATATTATCCAGTTCCATCTGGTTGAAGATCGGAGTCATCACGCGGTATGGAGACGAGTTTGTTGAGGATCAGTGCCGATCGCTGTTGTGTTGATGAGGCCTTCACAGGGGAGAGTCTAGTTGACACAATCTCTGCTGACACTTCAGGGATACGTTGTGGCCGTGTCTACGCGCAGGTCCACCATCTGATCTGGATACGGCCCGGATCCGGCTGATTACATCATGCGTTGTGGCCGTGTCTACGCGCAGGTCCACCATCTGATCTGGATACGGCCCGGATCCGGCTGATTACATCATGCGTTGTGGCCGTGTCTACGCGCAGGTCCACCATCTGATCTGGATACGGCCCGGATCCGGCTGATTACATCATGTGTTGTGGCTGTGTCTACGCGCAGGTCCACCATCTGATCTGGATACGGCCCGGATCCGGCTGATTACATCATGTGTTGTGGCTGTGTCTACGCGCAGGTCCACCATCTGATCTGGATACGGCCCGGATCCGGCTGATTACATCATGTGTTGTGGCTGTGTCTACGCGCAGGTCCACCATCTGATCTGGATACGGCCCGGATCCGGCTGATTACAGTAAACCTCGGAATAAACAGAAAGACTAACATTAGCGTAGATGCCATTCTTCTTATGATCTAACGAGTACATCGGGTGTTTAAGTGTTAATAGAGCAAAGATACAAATAAAACAAACGGTGCTTTTCAGGTAGGTCTAGTTTTTAGGTACAGAAATTAGTTTAAAAGGAATCAAATATAAAATAACACTGCATATAATCTTAACTCTATAAATGAATAAAGATTAATCCTTATTAAAATTATTCAGTCAAGAGCAGTGAGCAAATTTTTTAGACATTTTTTTTAAAATTACATTTATCTCACCTAAATGTTTTCTCACTCATTGTATTTGTGTTTTTACAAAGGGGTAATTCTGTTGATTAAGAGTTTTCACAACACAAGAAAGCTTGATTTCAATCTTTGAATTAAATTGAAAAAAGTGGCACAAATAAATACAATAGAATAAAGATACAAATTAAATAAAGAGAAGTTTTTGGGTAGGTCTAACACTAGTATTCATGTACAAAAATACTACAGACACTGAATAAAAAGTAATCAAATATAAAATAAAGCTGGATAGTCTTGTAGTCTATCAGTATTAATAGCCTATTTAATACAGATTTATTCTTGTGAGAATTTGTCTGTTCAAGCGCAAGAAGACTTGAAAGCGAACTCAATTTAGTATTCACAGGCTGTCTGAGATGTGTGCTCGCTTCGGACAAGTGGGCACTCACTTATAGGGCTGGGACAATACATCTGCATCGTGAATCGAAAAAACGATTCTGGATCGATTCTGAGATTTTCTGAATGGATCGCGATTCTCTAATCGATTCTGAGCTTTTTTTTGTTTTCATAATCGTTGGAAACCAAAATTGAAATACGATTAATCGCACAGCTGCTTTGTATAAAATTATACAAGTTAGCATATAATTTTCAAATCGACTATTTATTTGTTATTGAACATAACATTAAAATAATTGTTGCCGCTTATTCGTATCAACTGGAATTTTAATATAACTGCATCCATAACTAAATACTTTATAGAAATAAAAGGCACTTCATCTTAATCATCAAATTGTTCTGACAACCCACCAACTAATGGATTACAAAAATCTGTAGTTTGTGCACCTTTGTAATAAATGGCAGAGGAAACAAATGTGGATCTTAAATGCTGGCGGCTGCTTGGGTGCTCCAGTAATTATTTTTTTTCTTTTCTTACTACAACCTTTTTACATTATTGCAGTAATACTTTTTTACATTCTTCAGTAATACTTAAAGGAGAACTCCGGTCAATTTTAACATTCCAAAGAGTCCAAAGTAGTCGATTGCAGAGTTCACACGCATAGGTTTAATACCTATGATCACGCGCGTGAACTCGGCAATCGACTACTTTGGACTTCAACCGAAAAACAGGATGTAAACAAAGGTATTTGCGCTGGCTTAAATAACATCATTTTTATACATTTCTTTCACATCTACTGCAGTCAGACTCACTCGTGTTCACTCAGAAGGAATCACTCACATTTTCTGTGCACTTGTAATGACACATCAAGGATGTTAAGAGGCTAAAAGCAGGTTTAGTACTTGCCCCATTGAAGTCAACAGGGTGCAAATTTTAAAAATAGAATAACTCGGTGTAGGCAACACCGATTTTTGTCGTTGTTCTCTGTATTGACAGCACTCCAAATGTACAAAAAAATGAGCTCAATGTTAAAATTGACCGGAGTTCTCCTTTAATTCATACTGACAGTAAAATCTTTTCAGCTGTGAAGTCTTTCACTACTTCTGTGAACCATATTTTCATGGTGCATAATTAGACTGAGCGGATGGAGTGCTGCTTGCAATCTGCCTGGATGCAGGAAATTCAGAGACAAATAGCTCTGCGACACTCCCCTCTGCCAACAAATCATGCTCTCGCTTGGCTAACACCTTCCTATTATCATTCCTCTATATTATATCCCTCTTCTTCTCATTCATCTTTCACAAATTATAATTTTTCTCCTCTTCCTCTCCTCACATCTTCCGTTTGTCTGAGCAAGACTGCTTGATTGTATAGTTTTACTGTCGATCTCAGTCTCTGCTGCACATGTTCCCATATTGCATCTTTCGATCATGTTGATGGTTTTCACCTTGTTGTTTATTGTTGCTTCTCTCTCTGGACATGGACACAAAAGGTACACAGTTTAGTCTTTTGGCCAACTCTTCCGTCAGCATCTCACAGCAGCAAAAATATTCCTAACCGCTCAGTTGTTCTCATTACCCACACAATGCCACTTCCTATCCCCGAGCAATGTGCTCTGCGTTGGGATATTTTTTTGTCAGTGCTTCAGTTTTTCTCTAAATCACTTTCACTGGGAGCCTTAATCCTCCTCTACACCTTTTTAGTCTTTTGCACTCTTTTGCTCTAAAAACAAGCACTTCCTTTGTGACTTAACGAAAGAAGGTCTTCATTGTCAGAGCAACTCAGGCTAAAGGACTTTTGCTATAAAGCAAGCTAATGAATATCATGTGTATAGAGCAAAGTTCCTAGTCTGTCTCCCAGAAGAAATTTGAAATTTCACTGCTCTTACTATCAAGATCTCTCTATTATTCCTGTCAGAGGCCCTGTTTACATCTGGTATTTAGATGCGTTCTGGTCAATCGGATCACAAGTAGCCAAGACACCTGGTGTTTTAATCCATCGCTTTTGTCCAGTTTTGACTACCTCTGTCCTGATTTCTTCAAGGGGAGGGTCTATGGGTGGGTAAATGTATGGGCTTTTTCAGATCTTTCCATCTAATGGTCAAAATAAGCTCACTCAATTTACAAATGAACGTGAAAGGAGATGACGGGAAAAATAAGGAGAGCATCAACTTTTGTTTCCACTCTGAAAGCAGCAAGACCACGCAGAAAGCGATGAGTGTAAAATCTGGAATGGTGAGAGAACATTGTGCTTGGTACATTTTCCGTCTTAAAAACCAAACTTTGTTTAAATCCCGTCTGGCTAGTGCGCTTCCCGTAATGTTTACACATCATGTCAGTAGGCGGAGAGAAGATGGTATTTTGTGGCTGTTCGAATGAGTGTCTACACCATGAAAGTAATCAAGTCGAATGCGTTTTCAACTACCTCTGGAAGTGGTTGGAAGTGGTCGAAAGAGGACAAGCTCAAAACATTTTAGACCCCATTTACACCTGTATTTAGTGTCGTCCACTTGAGATCGGATTGACGAAAATGCTTAATACCAAGTGTAAACAGGGCCAGAGACTTGAACAGAGAGCATCTCAAGAAATAGACAACTCTAACCTATATTTATCTTTTCAGGGATGTCTAAAATAGACTTGTAATCACATTTACCCAATCCTAGGAAGGGAAAGGTGAGGATTACTTGAGGCAAAGAAGAGCTTTCCTTAAGACTTTAAGTGAAGGCTTTTGCTGAGTTGTACTCTCCAGGTGTGTTTTTCACACAGAATGTGTTTTTGTGTCTGCCCAAGCTGTTTTTTAAATTGTTTTTGTGTTTGAACATGCACTAGACAGGCTTCTTTGACCATTGCGATACGTCTTGTGCCTTCAGTGCTGCACTTTTCAAAAAGTTTAACACGCCTGCAGATACCTTCGATCTGCTTGTTTCCCTTGTGCTGCATTTTGCTGTTATTAAATGTATGAATGCATACACTCTGAACGGCCCTTAAGGCTTCTTGACCACCTTTAGTAAATATGGCAGTGTGCTGAGTTAAACCCAATCAAAGCCTGCAGGGTTTATCGCCTTGACCCAAATGCACACTTATCTGGACGCAGTTGAGTTGTGTTTAAGTCAGTACTGGCAGGCTTGTGAATATAGTAATTAAGTGTTTCTCATCTGAAGCTCAGCATGTCTAGACAGGTCCAGAGCCCCCCCCCCCCCCCAATTCACCTTGGAACTTGAAAATAGCCTAAATGAAAGAAAATGTTCAAATCGGATTATTGCCAGTGTCCAACTTAGTGTGAACAAACAAATCGGCACGGGATTTGCAGGCATTGTGCATAATTTTACACATTTCCCGCAGATGTCACGATTATAAAGCAGGAAATCCCCCCAAACATTGATGCGCTCTAGCATATAGGTTGAAAGAGTAAATTGATCCACACAGATAATCAGAGCACATCACGCTGCAAGATTTCACTTACGTTTCGGGACAGTTGACAGAATTGGGCAAGTGCTTCTGTAACAATGGTGGCAAAGATGAGGTGAGGCAAGGATCTAAATGCAGCAAAAGTTTATTAAAGAAAAACATAAACATAGATAATCCAACCAGGGAGCCGGAACATAATCCTGACCAGGATTGTCAATAATTCTCGTAATTCTTAAGAATTAGAATTAAAATCTAAAATTAAAATCTCGATCAGGCAAGTGAAAGTTCCGTCAACTGGCCCGAGTGTCTTTCACGCTGGCCCAGGACCAGTGGGCAGTCCTTATTGTCGAGCTCTGATTTATATTTTATATTTATCTAGAATATAATAAAATCCTACTTATTATTTAATAACATGCATGTTTTTTTAAATTACATTTTAAATCACAGTAGATTTTTCTCCAAATTGTGCAGTCTGACCATTACAGGCTTTTTATGTAAACTTAAAGCAAAAGCTGTGCTTATGATTGTACAGCACTTTAGCTCTGTGTCTGGTCTCCATATGGAGAAGAGGGTGTAATGAGACGCCTCCGTCCTCCATCTGTTTAACACAATAGCGTGTAGGATGTAAAAGGTCAGACTTAATTCCTGAACGAGGCAGGAAGTGCCATAACCTCAGTACAATGAATGTCGTTTGTAGATGTGCAATAAAAAGCTGTTCACACTTTACCACAAAGCATTGCTTACTAAATGCAGAAGAATGCTAAACTGACTCTGAACATCTCCATATCAATTTCATTTGGGCCCTGTTTACAGCTGGTGTTAAGATGCGTGTTGGTCGAGAGAATCACAAGTAGACAAGGGAGACACATACTCGTTTACACCTGGTGTTTTAATCTGTCTCTTATGTCCACTTTCGACCATTTTTGTCCAAGATTTTTGGGTGGAGGGCTTTATGTGTGGATAAATGCAAGGGCTTTTTCAGATCTTTCGATATAATGGATGAAATAAGCTTGCGCAATTTATATGAACGGGAACCAGAGACGACGGACAAACATACAGAGACATACTACAAACAACTTTCGTTTCTGCTCTGATAGCCGCAAGACCACGCCAAATGCCTTGAATGCGTGTTAGAAATGCTTCCCATAATGTTTATGTATTAAGTCAGGTCTTTTGTGGCTGTTCAAACACATTCGACCACATGAGTGTCTACACCACGAAAGCGTTTTCAACTACCTCTGGAAGTGGTTGAAAGTGGACAAGCTCAAAACTTTTTAGACCCTGTCTACACCTGTATTTAGCGCTATCGTGTCCACTTGTGATCACATTGACGAAATGCTTCTTAATACCTGATGTAAATAGGGCCTCAGAGACGAAATGCAAATGCAGACTCAATTACATTTTTTCCGAAAGGGATGGGAGATGAGGTCACCACCTCATTTTTCTTTTACCGGTGCACCACATGACTGAATACAGACTTTCTCGTCTGCATTATAGTATTTACATGTCTCTCAAATATTTGCAGTCTCCTCTCCCTCTGCAGATAGAGAGACATACTGTTTACAAATGGGATTGAGAGCAGGGAAGAGCCAGTGTGCTCCTCATTTCCAAACCACTTACTCGCTCTGTTTTTCTCTTTCATTGAGACCTAGAAAAACATGGCGTTTAGACATATCAGTCGAGATGGATCTCCTGCAGTCAGTGGCTTCAGGCTTTATTAACCAGCAGATGAACAGGCATAGGGTTGTCTTTGGGTTCGCTAGTCACAGAAAAACAAGTTGAGGGATGTCAACACTGGCACTTTTTTGTAGGAAGTTTGCTTGTGAACTTTGGTGTAAAGTTTAAGTAGTAATTTTAATTGCTGTGGTTTTTGGCCAGCCCCATTATATGTGGATGTCACTACAGTTTTGTTTGTCTATCTTACTAATACAGGCAAAACATACCTTGTCAAATGGTGGTGCACAACATTACTGACAAACATCAGGTTATTTGACTCAGTCACATTCCTTTTATATGTTACTAATAATTTAGCAGTGTTATTTCTCAAATTTTTGTCAGTAGTATGTTTTTATTAAAATCTTTTCTAGTCATGGCATTGAAAACACTTGATAAAGTAGACAAAAATACAGTTAAGAGCAAGATATGTAGCTTCAAGCAGTCATACATAAAATTACAAGTAGAAAACAATTGTAATACAATATTGTGAATTGTTTAGTTAACAGGTTTTTTGTTTTTGTTTTTTTGTGTGTAGATAGATTCAAGTTGTAATTGTACGTTTATGTTGTGTATATATCGGATGAATCTCATTTGAATCACTCCCAGAACAGTATTGAACTGGCACGTTTTTATTACAATATTACTTACTTGTCTTGGCTTTGGCTCAGTATTATGCAATAGTGCATATTTAAAATGAGGTTAACTTCATTTTAATAGACTAGCTTTGGCATGAGGGCAGTATGAAATGTGCTTGGGTCAGTATTTAATACTTTCAACAACATTAACACCTTGATAACAGGCCCGCTCAGCAGTTCTCAATATCCTCTTCTGAGATCAGACAAGATGCTGAGTGATGACTGTTCCACAATGTGTGCTGCATCTTTGGCTAATCATTTTTCTTTGCTGCATTTTTTGCTGTAGCAATAATGCAGAAAATTTTGTTTGAATGAATGATTCAGTGACTCGCGTACAAATACTTCACTTGTTTCATTACAGAATCAGCGTTTTTGAACAAATCTCTTGAATTAATGATTCATTGACACTTAGTGGCTTAACAATGTAATCATACAATCATTATTTGAAGTGCCAAGAGATCACTACCGTAGACATCAGTGTTTATATTCGAAATAGAAACTTTTATCTCAGTACTTCTGTGATAATTTGAATATTTTTAACACACAAAAAATAAATAACGATAAACATGACTGCTCTCTCTGGGTCAGCGATAGCATGAACACAGATTTGAATGTTCCGGTATGATTTTGTAAAAGGTTTAATAGACACACAGGCAAATCATTGTCATTTCGGAATAAGATCACGTGAATGTTTAAATTGAGATCACAATCTTTTAAAGATTAATCGTGCGACTCTAGTTTTTATTAATATTTTAAATTGACTTATTTTCAATTGAGTAATTTTAAGTTTTTGTTATTATTATTATTTCTAAATAGTTAATTTAGTAATTTTAGATTTTAGTTTTGCCATGGCTACATTTCTACATTTTTGTTTAATGTGTTTATTTATATTATTTAAAAATGTTAAATGATAATAACTGCTGAGTAGTGTAGATATTGAAAACATTTACGTGTAAACAAATACTGCGTAAGCAACTGGTGATTTACATGTTGAATGAATATTCAGACCTCACTGGTTTTAAAAAGACATGATTTGCTTTTCTTGGTCTTTTAACTTTAACTAACTATTTGAGCATATTTTGCTGGACTGTCCTGTTTTACTAGGGAATGGTTTTATTCAGAAATGCCATTGATCAATCTCATGGATGTTTTTAGAAAGGTATCACCTTGTAAAACTTTAGATTTTCTATTAAATATTTGAGCTAAGTATTTTATATAGTTGTTTCGAAGTATATTATATTATTTTTCATCAACCAATTAAATTTTTCGCCACTCATCCATGGACAGGTCGTTGTGGCAGCAGTCTAAAGCAAAGCAGCCCACGCGTCCTTTTCCCTGGCCAATTCCTCCAGCTGATTACTTTATTTATTGATATGGTGTTTAAAAATGTCTTCTGCAAACGGACAAACAAGCATAGGGTTGCAAAATTCTGGGAATTTTCAAAGATGTAAACTTTCCATGGGAATTAATGGGAATTTAAGGGAATTAACAGGAATTTATGGGAATAAATGGGAATAAACTGGGAATTTTCAAAGTTGAAGATTGGCTCTTCATAGGGAACTTAAATATAGTTGAGGAAAGTATATTTTAGCATAATCTTGACTAAAACAAACAGATGCCATTCAAATACACTTAAATATCCATGCCATTCCTCAATCACATGCACATAGCACACTGCTTACTGCATGGCTATTGAGACCACACCACCTACTGGCACTGTGCATGCCTCCATCACATGTACAGAAGCCCAAAGCACAAGACTATTGAAGGCACACATTTGAGCCTGTGGACTAAACAAAGTGAAGTATGTTTTGATGATATTATGGGGAAATATATTTATTAAATGTTTAAATTGCAAATATCACATACAGATGTGATAGCAAGCTGATAAGTTAGATGCTAAATAAGATAGCATAACTTTATTTACCACATAAGTAGGACTGGGCGGTATGACGGTATATATCGTTACCGCGGAAGAAAAAATCAACCGTAACAGATTTTTTTATTCCGTGTATACCGCGACATGTAAATAAGTAGGCGTGGTTAACGAAGTATACCATGAGACACTGAATACACTGAATGAAGTATACCATGAGACACCATGTTAACGAAGTATACCATGAGACACTGAGACACTGAATGAGACACTGATATTTGTCAAAGAAACATGAAGAATGACCAAGAGGATCCACAAAAGGAATTACGTTTTCAAAATTAACGTGATATTTTCGGGGGGGAAGGCGCAGAAGTCAACTAGAGCAGTGCAGCACACTGACAGTTTAGAGAGACGCACATGCTCGCAACGGGGCTTACTTGACAACAAGTTCATATATCAATATTCTAACAAATAGAAATAACCTTAAATAATGTATCTATCCGTCTCTTATGTGTACAGTTATTTTCAGAGTGGATGCGCAAGCGGTTGCTGTGGTAATGAATATTTCCAAAATTCCCCAGCTTAACTTCCCATGGAAATTTACCGGAAACTTTCCGGAAATTTACTGGAAATTTTCCGCCCCTTTGCAACCCTAAACAAGCATAACCTTAGTCTTAACCCATGTCTTCAAGAATTACTTGCCTTATAGTTTCCATATGTCTTTGTTTTCCAATATTTTTACAGCAAAAGCATATGAAATCAATAGAATATAAACATCAATATTTGAAATGCATTGTTTGATGCTTCAATCAAGTTTTAAACTGCTGAGCATTACTCCAGGGTCAGGTAGCGTTTCACTGCTGTTCATTGCTTCACTTGAAGGATATATCCTTGACTTGTTTATTTATGAAGACAAACGCTTCTATGTTCTTCCAGAGAGTTAAACAGTGTTTGTGCACTGTTTGGGTTGTTTATAGTGAAGGACGTTTGAGGCACGCTGGGGCTGCTGTTGAACGACTGATGTTTTGTTTACTCAAACGTTACAGATTCTTCACCATTTCATTTGCATTGCTAAACACAACAGGCTACACGTCCCCTGTCTCCCACTGGGCTCTTTGCATGTGTGTGTTTATGCTGATGCCAGTGTTGCACCACTTGCCAGAAATTCATGATGTGAGTTCTGCTTATCAGTGGTAATTTAACCTCTCTCGTCCTTACCTGACTTTGTGGAGCGAGCTGCATTATTACCCACAGCTTGGTGTGTCCCCTTTGACTTCTAAATGGGATTGTCTGAAAACAATGTGAAATACTATATGCTTTGATCAGATGAGTTACATATGATGCTCTGGGTGGCCGGTGGAGATTCAGGTATATGACCAGTCATACACTACTGTTAAAAGTTTGAGGAACTCATTAAATTGATCAAAAATTAATTTTTATTTCATGCTGTTCTTTTGAACTTTATATTCAACAAAAAATTCTGTAAAAAATTATCACTTTCTCCACAAAATTATTAAGCAGTACATCTGTTTTCAACATGTATAATAATAATGAATGTTTTTTGTGCACCAGATCAGCATATTAGAATGATTTCTGAAGGATCATGTGACACTGAAGACTGGAGTAATGATGCTGAAAATTCAGCTTTGCTACACAGGAATAAATGTATTTTAAAATGCTGAAATGCAGGACAGTCATTTTAAATTGTAACAATATTTAACTATTACAGTTTGAACAAATAAATGTAGCCTAGATTGGTCATTAGAGACTTCTTTCAAAACATTTTCTAAATCTTACCCACCCCACAATGTTGAATGGTAGTGTACATATGTTCCTCTTTTCCAGTCCAGTGTGACCACAGCTGTCTAATAAAACTCCTGATGGAGTACTTTTATGGCTTTTTACAGCTCTCATTGTATAAAAAAATTCCACAGAAAAGATTACTGCAGACAGGATAGGAATTACATGCTGATCAACAAGTTTATCAAATGATAGAATTTTCTTTAACCGGTGCGCTGTTCTTTTAATGAATGGTCTGTTTTGCTTGTTGATCTGTTAATGTCAGGGATAATAAAATGCATGTGAATATTCCTCATAGACCATTTGTTTAGGCATTTTCTTGGATCTTCACTGAGACTGGTGCTGATTTGTGTTCATTATGAATGTAAAAAAGAGATGAGGATTTGCAGGAGGCATTTCCAAAATTGTGGAGACCTTTCCTCAAGCTTGCAAGCAGATGTTGTCACGGTGCTTTCGCACAGTCTGATTGGCT
This sequence comes from Squalius cephalus, assembly GCF_949319135.1. Lineage (NCBI taxonomy): Eukaryota > Metazoa > Chordata > Actinopteri > Cypriniformes > Leuciscidae > Squalius > Squalius cephalus. The sequence continues at coordinate 13,462,421 of NC_137130.1, forward strand.
GTCAGGCACCTGTCAGAGCACATCAGAGTGGTGTGAACACAGCTAACGTAAAGTAACTGACATCTGCCTGTCACCAACTGAGGTGCCGGTGCAGCCGTAATTAGCATAGCTAAATACCTCATTGTGTCTGTCTGTAGCTCCCCTTTATAGCACTTAGGTTGGTACAGTATGTGTCATGTGTGTTGAATATAATTTAATGCGTGTTGTAATAGGCTATATTATGAATCTTGTCAGAGTGGTAATTGGGCCTTCGTTGAGGGGTTCCTTTTCATTGTAAAGAGATTTCCTTTTCTTTTTGAGATTTGATGGTTTCCCACAGTGTCCACATGTCTGACTGCATCACATTTTCGGCCGTTTTCTCTTTCGGGCAAAAAAACGAAAATACCATTTTCGGCCGATAATTTTTGCCGGCTGAAATTTCAGTGCATTCCTAGTTGGTAACCAGCGGACAGCTGAGCTCATATGAGTTTGTGTACAGTTCCACATGCCAACAGCAAGTTAGTTCTCAATCTGAATTCTTTCCTCGACAGTTGGGCTTTTTACCCTCCCCTCATCTTTAATTCTTGCTATAATTCTGGAGATGAGCTTCTGCATGATAAATCTAATCTGATACTGATATCTAGAGAGCAGTGTGACCCAATGACCAAAATACTGCCTAAGGGGCATTCATGCTGCCAATGATTTGCTGTGACAATGCGACCGGACATAATTCTTTTTTCCTTTGTTCCCTACATTTTTACTCAATTTTTTCCTCCATTTCTGACTGCCTAATCCATACATTAATAGAATATTATCCAGCTATATTTTACTTTCACCTTCCAAACCTGGACATGTACTCCCCGTTCTCCTCACCCATTTCTGAATATGATTTTTTCTGTGAGAAATAGCTGTTCTTACTTTACCAGGTGTTTACTTTACCATGAGTACGAGGGCAGACAGGACTAGATGGGTGTTTCTGCAGTGCATTATCTGTTTATCCATTCATTGTATCTCCGTGACAATGCATTGATATACAGTAAACAGGGCTCAATGCTAAGGATTTTTTCTACTGGCCCGGTCTGGACAGTGGTTTAAATTTTTACTTGCCCTGCCAAAATTTTCACTGGCCCCACCACAAAAAAAGTTATAAATAAAATAGACCTAGTAATAGTTTTAGTTGTTTTTGATCCATGTAACCTTAATAAATAAGGTTAGGACTCCAAAAACTACCAGCCTAACTCATTTAAAATGTAAATATTAGAGATGCACCGATTACAATTTTCTAGGCCGATTCCGATTTCCGATTTTTCATTGAGTTTGACCTGCCGATACCGATTTTAGCCGATTCCGATTAAAAAAAAATTCTAACCACTTTACAGCACACACAAATATTTATTTTCGATCTTTTCTTTAACCCTTTCACGCGTATTCTAACTGACACCCCCACCCCCAGAGTGAGTTTTTTCATTCGAGGCGAATGTTCCCTTTAATGTTTCCATAGCGACGCGTCACGCGATACACCGCAGCCACAATAATACTGTATGACAGATGTGTCGCTTTTATTCCGCTTTTCCTTTTTTATTCAAAATATTCACAAACTTGCTTACCATGTCATCAATCAGCCTATCTGTTATTCCGATTCTCAAATACGTGTTAGTGAGTGTGTTTGGTCGTTTAAAAACCTTTATAAATAATCTTGATCTATAACATGAGATGGGCGCCGCAATGTTGTCCTGTCAGTCGGATTTACAGCACGTGAATTCATCAGTTTCTCCCGAAATAAATGCAAGAAAGTGGCCGGTGAACTGAGAAGAATAGAGTAAACTTTATAGTTAAGTTACTTTCACTATGTTTGTCTGATATGAATAACACATGTCGGCAAATTATATTTGAATAGATTGTTATTGCTGCTTCCACAGACATCAGTGTGTATTTTACAAACTCCAAATGTATTGTTTTACTCGTGCTTATGTGTATTTAAATATCTGAAACCTAAAATAAACATTATGAGGTTGAAAACACTGCTTAGTTGTGATTATATGACAGCACTGAACGCGTCCGACTCTGGCTCAGCGCCAACCAACGCGCGAGAGCACAGTTTGAATCTGGCAGTTATGCGACGTCACTGAACATCCTAAATGTGGCACCGTAACATTACTCAGGGCAGAAGCACATAAATAAAAATACCATATATGAGACGGTACCGCTCAAAAGGTTAATCATGCGGCGCCCGAGTGCATTTGACCGGCATAAAATCGGCATATGTCAGACTGACCGGCCGGTCGCCGGTCATGGCCGATCACGTGAAAATCGGCCAATTCCGGTCACCAGCCGATCAATCGGTGCATCTCTAGTAAATATTTTTTAATACAGTCAGTAATAAAATACAAATTATTTTCAGGTCTAAACTACATTTTCAGGTAGGCTACAGAAATAGTAATCAAATGTAAAATATCACTGTATAGTCTTCACAATATAAATCAAGCGTGACGCACAAGCCCTGAAAAGTGAAGCCAAAGCGTCTCGATCGCCCCCACCGGTGACTGGTCCTAGTATAGGTCATAAACCCGCCTCCACGTGTTATTCAACGGGACGTGAGACCAACTAAACAATTAAATTACACTTCAAATATCTTTTTTCCCAAAGGTGGTTTGTTTCTGTCATTTGCTGTCGTTTTTATCACGCTGATGAAAGTTCAAGTGTCTGTTTTTAAAATAAGTTTGTTTTTAGTTAGTTACGTGATGCTATAAAAACAGTGGTCTAACGTCATGATTGACAGCTGTGCTTGACAGGTTCTCTGAGCGAAGTAGTCACTGAAGCACCAACAGGCTTTTTTTTCGGGATCTTTGGAGAACTGAGGAGATTGTATTTACTTTATTTGAACAAGCCTCTTGTCGTACTGCAATCAATAGACATCAAAATTGGAGCAGAACGGAGGAACGGAGCAGACATAGGCCACTTAAAAAAAGTGCAGGGAGAGTGCATTCTGCAAGAGTGAGGGCGGGCTGTTGATTTCGCGGCTTAACTTCCTGCTCACTACTGCGCAGGTCTGGTCCCGAGATCGCTACTGCGCAGACTCAAGTCCCAAGATGTCAGCGCCGTATCGGGACACTGGCAGCTTCAGTTCTCACCAATGGAAGAGAGCGAAGGGGCGTTGTCCATATTTTTTTACAGTCATGGTATAAATATAGATTTACCCTTATTTAAAGGGGTGGTATAATGTCCTTTTCACAAGATGTAAAGTATGTCTTTGATGTCCCCAGAGTGTGCATGTGAAGTTTTAGCTCAAAATACCCCACAGATATTTTTATATAGCATGTTAAAATTGTCACTTTTTGAGGGTAAGCTTCAAGAGCTTGTGTCATTTTACCTCACACAGACATGCACTGAAAATTTCAAAAACTTTGTGTTCCCGGGGGCGGGGTTTATGTAAATTTTAGGGTTGGCGATGTCACTAACCCGGGAGGAATGTCGTGTAGTCCCTACCAGCCGTTTGTTGTAGTCCTTAAAAAGCAATTTCTTTAAAAGCAAAATCTCCCTTTGCTTTGAACTTTGAGCATTGTAACTTTGCAGATGTTGTTTATGCTCAAACAGCAATATTACACACTAACTAAAGTTAGAAAAGTGAAATCATAATCAACCACCCCTTTAAGTTATTCAGTCAAGAGCAGTGGGCGATATTTATTTACTTTTTTTTTTTGTGTGTGTCTTTTGTTATCTCGTCTTTGAGCAAACGCTTCCCTGCCAATGAAGAGATTTTCTGGCTTTCCGTGTGTTCACTGTTATACGGTATGTGGCGCTATTACGCATCTCCTGAACGAGTACAGAATCTCCAGATTAAAACACAGGCGAAGTAGAAGCAGAAACGAGCGAGCTCATAAAATAAGATGCATATGAAAAATAATGCGATCATCAACATTAAACGGCATATAAATCAAAACTGCCTAATTTTACCAAATGAAATGTCGACCCAGGAGGGTTGAGTCACACGACTCATGACTGTGAAGCTTTAGGGGTGTTGAATGGACTCAATCTAACTTACTGAATCCCATCTGGATGTAACGTTAGTCTTTTGACAAAAATGTGATTTTTCTCAGCTTTTAGAGATGGGCAATTTGACAATTTTGTGTGTCGGTGCAAGCTCAGAAGACGTGAAAGCGTATTTGTGCGCTGTGTGAGCATAGTTCTGAGCGCGTGCTTTGGATGTGTGTTGCTGCACACACAAACCTTATCACACAGCGCACGAGTAGCCTACCAAACAGAAACATGTGTACTTTCGCGTCTATGTGCGCCTTAATATTTAAATTAACAAGGCTTAAAAAGGCGCAAATTATCCACTTCAGTGAAGATGCAGCACTGGCCCGATCGGCAAGTGACCGTTCCGTCAACCGGGCCATCGTGCAGTCCTTATTGTCGAGCCCTGGTGTATTAATGAGAATAGTAAGTGTGTAAAGACCACACCACAGTCGATTGCAGTCTCTGTCAAATGCGTTTCTTCAGAAGAACAAAATAAAAGTTCATCTCCCTAAATTAATCTGCCACAGTCCTCAGTTTAAGCCTCTGACTGAAGCAGTTGCTGCTCTGATTTGTTTGAGAGTTCTAGCTGAAAGTGTATCCCTTTCCGTAACCTTTGTGCCAAACTGTGTGGCATTGCACGCATGATAACAAAGGAACGTTTTCTTTGAATATGTAGCAGGAAGCTGGGTACTGGGCACGGGGTCCCTTAGCGTTTCATTAAAAGTCGAGGTTGTGGTTGGGACCGTCCTGATTCGCCGTGGTGTGACCCATCTGTTGTATATGTGGGCTAATCTTAGCTTTAGCCAACCACCAGGGATTAAAGAGAAATAAGTAAGCCTCTGCCTCTGCACTTCTCTAGGACTGAAGGCGCTGTACCGCACCACTTCCTGCCTTTCCAGACTACATTTTTAACTTTTCACATCTACGCTTGCCTTAACTTGCACTTCTGTGACTTAACTGTTAGTCACTGCCACAGTTTGCACACAGTGCATTTTTAGAAAAGCCACACAGAGAACTCCCTATAGACTTGCCCAGTCTGTAAATAAGAGATCTTGAGGAATTTTTTTTCACAGCAATGCATTTATGTGTCCCGGCGTGCGTAATGACCATGATCACCCAAGCGACCCTTGACCTTTATCCATTCAGGGACTTAATCCATGGATCTACATCGGTGTAAACATGCATAATGCGGGATTAGTCCACTGTGCATGCTGGCATATACATCAGCCCCCAGCTTTAGATGGCGAGATGATTCTATAGAGCCCGGTGATTTCTGCTATGGGGAATATATGGACGAAATTGTGGAATCTAGTCATAATGTAATTTACAGTATAAAATAATTTCACATAATTTGACAAAATTTGGATAAATGCAGCAAAAGTAGGACTGTACAATTAATTTGTGTTGTGCGCCAGTATCTGTGAATATTGGACAAAAAGTCTATCTATTATGGAGTCTGCATGTTCTGTTTGTCTCTGTGAACAAGTGCCAGTTTTGTCTACTGCACATACTCAAATACAGTGTTTTCATTGTCCATCTCACTATATGAGAGACACTTCACATGAACTTCATCCACAGAGCTGCTCTGAAAGTCACTTCATGTGCATTTCACCATTTTATTTGATTGAACGATCATCATATCATATACACACTCGTATACAAAAATTTTAATGAAACAGAATTTGGGAAAACATAAAATGGAATTTCATATGCTGTACCTTTACTTTAACACTATTCAGCTCAAGGCAAGGTAAAGAAGTGCTGCTTCTGGGTATTAGCAGTAATCCAAGGGTTCAGGGCTAATGTTTGAGGTGAGCTGGGATGTACGTGTGTGGCTGTACACCGGAATACCTTGTCTCTGCTTCTTTACTCTCTTCTCTCTGACAGGCATCTGAGAGCAGTGTCCTGCTGCTTTATTGCTGTGGGGCAGAGTTACAGAGTTCCTCTTCAGGCCTCACAGAGTTCATTATTTATGAAGTTAATAAAGGTTGCTGGAAGTGGGCCTTCCTTCCGCACAGCTTGGGTGACCTCGGATGCAAAAGACAGCTCGGACTTGGAAAAAGTTCTTTTGTTAGTGCAGTCAGTGATATATTCTCTCTCCTTGCTGTAGTCGGGAACCTCTTTTGTCGTGCTCTTATTCTCTCATTCTAATTTGTCTCATTTTCACCCGCTCTTTGTTTTCTCCTTTTTTGTGTGGCTGCATTTGTCCGATTAGCCAGGGGACCAGTCTGTGCCTAAACAAAATGGCCTTTACGTGAGAGGAAAGGCGCTTCTTCAATAGCCCATATTGACACAGCACCAGCTTCTGTGCAACTTGTTAATGGACTGCATTGACCCCCTGAAGAGTTTGATTTATCTGACCAATTCATGTGGGATCTGAGCTTGCACTTCATACAGAATTATAGATCACCAGTATATTTGAGTCTTTCATTCAGATGACAAATATGTGACATTCAAAGAGTTACAAAATTCAGAATCTTATTACAAGTGTTAGACTTTGAGTTTTTTTTACTTGCTTATGCCACATAGTTCCCTACAGAACATAAGGCCATGGCCATCTGGTTTCATCTTATTTTATCCTTGGCAGCATGTTGTGCTTCTCCCCATGATAGGTGTAGTGCTTTTAGTTTGGCTTCTGTAGTCCTCCTCTAGGTTGTCTTTGGCCTTCCTTGCTTCCTTTTCCCAGGTGGTCTCCAGCTCATAGCTACTTTTGGGATGCGGTTCTGGTCCACCCGAAGGACATGCCTAAGCCATTTCATCCTACGATGCTTGATCTCTATCACCACACTGTGCGAGTTGGCCTTCTTATAGTCACGGTAAAGTCATGGACACACATAGGCTTGCTGCGATGGTCGGTGTTACCAGTGTTCCTGCTACAGCTGCACACCGGCTACATCACTTGCCCACTGCGGCACCGCCCCACACCGTCGTTTAGATTTTTTATAGTAAGAGGGAAGAACTCCGTCTCCCCCTGGTGATACCAGTATAATCGGTGTTGTCACACGTCGATTAACCGGTGGGAAAATTTCCTCCCCGTCTCATCCCTAGACACACTAAGTCATGGAAATGAACAAAATCCTACAAATTTTTAATTCCCGTAATCTATTGTTAAATGTGTTTTTTTTTTTATCTTTTTTTTTTATCATCACAATTTCCAGTACAACTGGAGAAGTTATGGAAAAATCATGGAAATTATGTGGAACCCTGTATTTAATTGTGCTCAATAGTGCATTACCCAGAGGGGTGACATAACACCTAGCCTAAATAAAAAGAAAACTGGGTTTGCATTCCCTTAAAAGACATGCGTGCGTGCAGTACTAACATTTAGGTAAGCCTAGGTTGTAGGGTTTGGTTGTCTATAAGTGAAAAGCCATTTTCTTGGCACTCGGTATGCGTCTTTTTTGCTTTGTGCTCAAGAGACCCATTCTTGCCCCTTTTGCGGTGCAATGGCGGCTGTACATCTCAGGCAGAGAAACAGCATGATTATTTTTTTATATGAATGAAAACAAGGCTGTGAGGGATATAAATACATTGTGTTATGTGGATTGTACTGTTGTATAACAGTAGCCTATATCTTACAGTATATGTTTCCATATCTTTTCCAAAAAACTTTTAATAGACAAAACTCACTAAAACGGTTTTGAAAGTTTTGATGTGTTTTAGGACCATTATGTGGTGCGTCTATGTGGTAAATCTATTCCCTACAACCTTGTTTTCATCTGTGTTAAATTCAATATTTAATAATGTGAAGATATCTGTCCTAAGTATCCTTGTAAAAGCAAGGGCACCCTATAATAATAAAAATCCACCCAGTGCTTTTTTTATAACCCCCATAAACCATAAGCACTGTCTCAGAACGAGCTGTTCTCAGATTCGGGGCAATGTGACGTCACTTTGCACAGGCCCCTCCCACGACTGTTGACGGACACTGCAGTTTGAGCATAGACCCGCCCTGAGTGAGCTGGATACAGTCCGCCATTGTTTCGACGCTTGAGCAGCTGTAGACAAGAATGTCTCCTAAGGCTAAGCGATTGAGGTGTTTTGTTGTTGGATGTAAAAATGAACATAGCAGTCTTAATTTACTCTCGTTGTTACTCGAGGATGGATCTGTACCAACTGTTCATGATCCAGCTTACAGTCTCCGGAGCGATAGGCCTAACGTTACTGATCACGGCAGAAATGAAAGTGATAGCGCGCACTTTATGACAGCTCATCGAGTCATTTTTCCAGTTATACAGTGTACCAGTTTATTAAGCACCCACTGAAAAGGTGTGTATATATTTGTTTACTGTTAGTTGTAACGAGTGTTTTGTGTACTTCGCTGTGTATGTTCCATGATAATGAAAGGGAGAGAGAGAGAGTTTTGGATAAGACTTTAATGCTCACATCTTATACTGTGTTTATTTAGCTCTTACAGTGATTTTCTGGAGTAAAACTAACGCTTCATCTTTTGTGTGATGTACAATATGCTTAATTTAACTCATCAGTATATTTTGGTCATCATTCGGACGAGGTCTACTACAGCAGGCTTGTATTAATAGTGGATAAAAGCAGATGACAAATAAGTTATACTCATAATTAAACTAAACTATACCCGTTCAATCTCCATACAGCATATATTCTCTGGCTCCGTGGGCATTATTGTCCGACTCTGAGTCAAAATGAACACCACTAATGAAAGTTTCTGTTTTGATATTATCAGATGAGATTGTCCTGGCTCTGAGCGTGAGCTCGTGAGGCTCCACCTTTTGGGCCGGCAGCAGCAGTTGATTTGCATTTAAAGGGATACATACTAAAACGGCGCATTTTCTGAGCCCCAAAAAATGACAATTTAAACATGCTGTAAAAAAATATCTGTTGGGTATTTTGAGCTAAAACTTCACATACATACTCTGGGGACATCAGAGACTTATTTTACATTTTGTGAAAAGGGTCATATAGGTGCCATTTAAATGAATGTAAACATTAGAAAGAAATATGTGCATCATTATTGTATCCGTGCATTAGGTCTTAAAGTGACAGCAGTCCAGTATACCCGCTTCTGTCTCTGTCATTAATGTTAATCAATCAACAAAAGACTCACTTCCATTTACTAAATAATGTTTGTTGCTTTAACAAAGATTCATCTGTATTTCATTTATTCAGTGAAGACTATCCATGCAGTGTTATTTTACATTTGATTATTATACTACCAAATACTATTGTTAGACCTACCTAAAAAATATGAATGCAGTTTTATTTCATTTGTATCTGTTCTAGTGGATTTATTCGTGCTATTGCTTGTACCCTTTTAATTTTTTTTACTGACTGTTTGCTTGTCTAATAATGTTTGAACTTTTATATTAGTTAGGCTAGTGAAAACCTGATTCAGACACCTGATAATATCTCCAATAGCCGAACATCTGTTTGGTCTGACTGTGGATGATATGTCTGAGCTCGGCATGATGTGCCTTGTGCTTTAATGTGCCCAATATTTTCTAGTTGTTTTACTAGAATGTTTTCACTCTTATTACAGAATGCATGCATTTAGTGCCGACATACTTTATACACAATTCCATTGTACTAATCCCTAAAGCTCTTCTACAGTATGCATTTAAGGGGATTCTATACAGAAGCAGTCTTCCAAAGAGAGCTCAGAGAGTCGCTGCAGATCTTTCCCAAAGAAACAGAGAGAGGAGGAGTAGTTGATGAGCTAAGCAGCGTGCCCAGCCTTTTTGAACAAATGCACTCTCTTATCAAAGTCTTCTCACTGTCGACTTCTTGTTCCTGTTCATGAAACAAAGGTCAACCTTTCAAGCAGCTCTACCATCTAGCTAAAGGCCACAGACTGCTGCATGAGCTCACATGCTCAACACGTTCTGCTACTAAACTTTCAAACCTTGATTCTACTAGGCTCTTTGTATGACACCCAAATTAATTTCTCTCAAAACATTTTATTCTTTGCATTTCCAACTTGCTAGGAAGACATAATCTGTCCAAATGTTTTTGATTTGTATCATATTGACCTACAGTATCACGCCAGTCTGGCTCGGGAAGTGTTTTGCAGGTATTCAAATGATGAGAGGCTCTTTGTTCTAGAAGACTGTCTAAAGAATTTAGAGCCGGTTATTGAGTTTTCATTGATTGTCTGCATTCCACATGTCCTTTCCCATTCACCATCTAGACTAATTCTTTTAGTACATTTGCAGAAGCTGTTTTGACCAATTCAAGGAGTCACTACTAGACCAGTTCAGATGAAACATATTTTTTATGTGTATTTTGACCAATTATTTAAAAAGAACTGTCACACAGGAGTATTTTTTTTTTTAAATGGAACCGTTCTAAATAAGAACTGATTCAACTGTCAACCCTACACTCATCTTTTCATTGTCACTGAATAAGTTGGATTTTGTGTACACTACCATCCAAAAGTCAGAAGTCTCTCCAAACTCTCTAAGCCTGCATTTATTTGATCAAAATTAAGAACAGTAATATTGAGAAATATTATTACTAGGGCTGTCAATAGATTAACATTTTTAATCGTGATTAATCGCACCCTTTTCGTGCCATTAAAAAAAACATACTATAGCATAGTGCTATTGTGAATTCACAAAGGCTGCGATTCAATTAAATAAATATATATGCGCTGCAAATTTTTGCAAAAAAAGAAAATCCTCCACAGTACCTTTAATGCATCCTTGTTCTTTAAAAAAATAAACACCCTCACTGAGCCCAAGTTTTGAACGGTAGTGTACATATCTCCTGTTTCAGTTATTGGCATGTCTTTATCTCATCTGGCTCCTTTCTTTCACTCACACCATTTGTCTCGATGTCAGAAAAAAAACGTTACCTTTTATAGCCGTTGTCTACTCTAGGATTTCTCCCTTTGAAGTCTGCCTAACATTACATGCTTTTATACCCAAACACAATCGGTCAGCCACTCGCAGCCTGACGCTGTTGAAACCCTAAGAAGATTTCAAGCCTTTCTCTCCCCAGCTAACAATGTGTTACTGAAAATAATCTTTTTTTGCACCTTAAGTGCTTTTTGCGCTCCCGTTTCACTGTGAAAATCCAAACACATGCCAAACAACACCTTCCTTTTCTGTTTGTGTTTTTCTGTTTCTTAAAGGCAACATTTTATTAGTATTCCCTTAAAGGGAGCCTGGTCAAGAAAGCCGGTCCTGTCCCTGGGTGATTCAGTATGAAGACATATGGCATAAGGCATGACTCGTTGTTTGACTTCACTGAAAGTGGGCGACCATTACATGTGTGCTGTGATCTCATAGATGGTTTGTTTGTTTGTTTGTTACTGTACATCTTGCCAATTTCAGTGCTCTCATTCTAGGATATGAGCTAGATATGGAGTAAAACAGGACAAAAGCAGCATTCTTTTAAAAATCTTCAGAGCAGTCACACAAATTTATTTGCTTAATTTGATGTTAAAATGAGTTAAACATTTTAGCTCACTTCATTTTGTATCCCATCACTAAGCCAAAAATTCTCTCAACCTTGCAGTATAATTTCTGGCATATTTGGTTTACGGTTGTTGTCTCTTGCTTTGGTCTTCGGGGTCTTAATTTGACGGGGTCACAATTGTAATTAGTTGCACAGATCCCGCTTTCAGAATGCAGAAAATTTTGCTTGTATTTAATTGCTAAAACATGTAGGTGAGAATAGGACTGTGCGATATAGCAAAAAAAATTATCATGATATAATGTTTCATATATCGTTCGGTATCGATAGTTATTTTTTATAACCTTTTTTTTTTAAAGACAAGTAGAAAAAAACACTGTTTTTTATTTATTTATCCACATTATTAAGGCAAACAAGTTATAGCCTATTAGTTTTAGCAGTCAAAAACTAAATAAAATGTAAACAAAAATATCTTCATGACTTATATTAAGAAAGTAAGTGTTAAAGAAACTCTTGAAAATGTTACAAAATGTGTGCAATGTAAAAGTGTAAACATAGAACAATCAAGGCAAACTTTGAGGTAGATCAACATCTGAAATAAGTAGGGGTGTAACGGTTCATATAATTCACGGTTCGGTTCGATACGTCACAGCGGTGTCACGGTTCGGTAAATTTCTGATACAGCGAAAAGAAAGAAATGCTAGAGAAATTTCCTTGTTTTTATTTTTATTATTTATTAAAAGGATAATAATAATAATAATAATAATAATAATAATAATTATTATTATTATTATTATTTTATTTTTTTTATACAAGTATGAGTTTTCCTACATCTTGAAACTTTTAGTTTTATAAAAGGGGGTAATCTTTGAAGGATGAACAAATAATGTTTTGGTCATCACATTAAAAATAACATTTAAATTGATGATAATATTTGAGTTTTGAAATGGGAAAAAGATGTGTGACAACTTGAAAGCATTTTACTATTCCTGCCAAACTTTCATGGTTAACAGTTAGTGTTACTACATTAAAGCCATGGTGAATGTTGCTGATCTGTGGATTTAAAGCTTCATTCATGGCACAATGTTTCTCCTAGTTTCCACGTCAGCGCTGTTTGATCCGTTAATAACGGAGAAATTTGAATGTTTCTCACTAGATCTCGCAGCGATGTTATTACTTCTGTGGCAAATTCAAATGCTTTCTTTACTGGATCTCTTTGCGCTGTGTAGTAACAGTGTCGCTTGATCAAAATCATTGCACTGACATTGGTCCAAACTGAGCGTGAAGCACACAATAATGAGTAGCGCAGTTTTCGTTCCGCTTTCATTACGTTTGCCATTTGATGTTGGGCAACGTTGTGGTGGTCGCACAGTCGAATGGAACGCACCTTCAGTCAACATGATGTGGGCAGTTCATGGTTGCATAGCATCGGCAGACACCACGGGAGCGCAACAAAGCTGAACTTTCCAGCAACCATTATTCCAGTCTTTAGTGTAACATGTTCCTTCAGAAATCATTTGAATATGCTGATGTGACGTCCAAATAACATTTCTTATATCAATGTTAAAAACTAAAAGTGCTGCTAAAAGGGATAGTACACCCAAAAATGGTGGGTCATTAATTACTCACCCACATGTCATTCCAAACCCAATAGGCTTTTGTTCATCTTCGGAAAACAAATGAAGATCTATTTAATAAAATCTGAGCGATTTTTGTCCCTCCATTGACAGCTAAGCAACTACCACTTTGAGTTTTTAGATGCGATATGTGAACGGCTCCTCTACGGGCGATGCGTGTGCATTTTAATGAAAATATCGAGTGCTATATCGAACATTTTTTATATAGTTACCGACAATGGTGTACCGTCGATAAATGCCAATACCGTTTTATCGCCCAGCCCTAGGTGAGAAATATTAAATTATGTGCACAGATGAACAGATCAAATCAATAGTTTGAAAGATTTACATGAAATGATTGTCGAATTAGAAATCTTCTGCATCCTCCCTGCTTGTTGAGTTTAGTGTGACCTTACACTGACATCTTATTTACTTTTTTATTTGCTTGCCAATGCCAAGTGCCAAATGCAAGTAAAATTAAGATTTTCCCACCAGTTGGCCCTCACTGATGAAAGTCACCAGCGATTTAAAACATACAAACCTTCTACTGAAGAAAAATCAGTCTCAACTTTAGTATCTTCTAACAATTCCCTCAGTGAAAAATGTACTATCATAAGTTCTTTACAACTCTCGAATATTCCTCACATTAAGCCAAATATATCAACACACCCTTTTTAATAAACAATGTTGCAAAATACAGTACATTTTCAAAATGTTTATTTTGACTCTACCAGTAAGAGATTTATGAAGATGTGTATATTCATCAGATTATACATCTGCACAAGCAATCAGCATGTTTGTTTTGCAAATATGTTGTTTATCTCTACATTTATTTGCCACATTTCATGTCACACAGGCCTTGATGTGAGTCACTGTCATCTGCTTGTCTCCACTTTGCACGCTCACCTTAAAGGGATAGTTCACCCAAAAATGAAAATTCTGTCAGTAATTACTCACCCTCATGTTGTTCCAACCCCGTAAGGCTTTCGTTCATCTTCGGAACACAAAATAAGATATTTTTGATGAAATCTGAGAGCTGGCTCACTCCTCCATAGGCTTCTTTTCAGATGAAAATGAATAGTTGAATAAAAGTCGTTATTTTTGCTGTTTTTTGCGCACAAAAAGTATTCTCGTCGCTTGATAAACTTAAGGTTGAGCCACTGGAGTCACTTGGACTGTTTTAACGGTGTCTTTACTAACTTTTCTGGGCCAGCAATCCCATAGAAGCCTATGGAGGAGTGATCCAGCTCTCAGATTTCATCAAAAATATCTTAATTTGTGTTGATGAACGAAAGTCTTACGGGGTTGGAACAACATGAGGGTGAGCAATTACTGACAGAATTTTCATTTTTGGGTGAACTAACCCTTTAAGGCTCTGGCTGACATGCTATTGCATGTGGCTCTTTGAAATCAAAGTGACTGTGGTGTAATATGAATGTAATGTGATCTCTTTCTCCTTAGGCATCCCCTGCATCCCCTCCCTTTCCTGATGATTCCCCATCCCTCTTGCACACTCTCATTAGCATCCATGACAATTACGGCATCCATATCTGTCAGCAGAAGAGAGCAAGGGAGAAAAATAACTGAATAATGCATTCAGCGAGTTGTGAGGTTTAATTTCTGAAACGTTTTTTCCTCTAGCCACGTTCCTGCCCTCTTTGAAACTCTTAATCGCCTTCTCAAAAGGAGCAGTGTGGCGCCCATTGTAATGGTGGTGTTGTTGCGTGCCCCCCCCCCCCCCCCCCCCCAGAAGAGGTGCCAGCGAAAGGAAAGCTGACTGACGGAGACGGGAATGCAAAAACAAAATCACTCTCATAAATTAGGTTAGAAAGGTTAAGAGAGAGAAGAGTGTGGAGAAAAGGGCCCAGGGCTCCAGACTGCGCCTAAAACGGTTGTTTGCAAATGAATAATTAATTAATTAACGATGCCCTGAAGCTTCTGTTCTTATTTAGCCCTACAAGTCACGTTTTCTGTTGTCTGCTTGCCTGGGTTAGGTCAGAAACAGTACATGGAGGAAGAGACGGACAACTTAGAAAGTAATAGAAGAAATCGCAATGCTCAATATAACATCTGTCTCGGTGGAAGTCCCACTCACCTTGTGTTGGAAATTTACCAGTGAAATAAAAGTCAGGCCACTCGATGGTAAAAATCAAATGAAATGTATTTGTCTGAAATTCCGATCCAGGGTAGTCTGTGTGTCTTACAACCGAAACATATTTCAGAGAGCTACAAAAATGAGCTCTAAAGAAAATGGTATTTATTTAGTAAAATCATTCATTTATCATTGAACAAAGGCTTTCAAAGTTGATTACATAAGCAAATTAACAGAACACCCTTTTATCATATATGTACACTTTCCGGTCCATCTTCATCCACATTGGTCTTCCTCAACATCCCATAATACACTTTCCTCACATACATATTTTTAATTGGGAAGATTTTATCTTGACTCCTTAGAATCTCCCCAGGCCTACCAACCTTGATTACAGAAAGCATTATTAACTAGGGGTTGTTGAATTACTTTTTTTAAAGTCAACATTTATGTGATTTAAATGTCGACTAGTCGCTGACGACTTCATCTCATTAATGAACAAATAAGCCTGAACCTCGAGCCGAGACTCAAACGTGGGTTGCCTTGTGCACAGGTATGGCATATGACACAGCACAGCCCACACGCCTATTGCTTATTTTTATCAGTTCTTTTGTCTTTGGGTCGTTATTAGGGGTGTAACGATACACTCATGTTACGATTCGATACAAATTGCGATACTGAACTCGCGATTCAATCGCGATATTTTAAGCCTGAATAAATACGTTGCTGTCGGATCATGTTGCTGTTGGATAGGTGTTACAACTTCTACTCTCCCATCACTGAGTGAGAGGTGCGGCGAGGCCACTATACGCACTTTTACTAAACTACTCAAGGAGTCTTTCTTTTATTCCACGTGCTCTTAAATTGTTTTATAAATAACTTACATGTTTTATTGTATGAAGCCTGATGTATTTCAGGGTTTTCTGTGCATCTGGTTTACTCCACCAGTTTTTTTTCCTCTTTTTTAAAAAAAAAATTAGGTACACAAGGTTGTCTTGAGTATGTGTTATGTTTGATACATTTCAGGGTTTTGTTCTTCAATATCCTGTCTTGTCAAACTCTAAATAAAACTAACTAACTAACTAATGAAAAAAAAAAAAAAAAAAAGGTTTTTATTATTATTATTATTATTATTAATAAATTATGATTATTATTATTGTTATTATTTTATTATTATCAGGAACTACAAATATTCCTCATTTCATTATTATACATTATATTCAACATTATATATATATATATATAGTAGTTTAAAGTAGTAATATCTATGATTATTTTTACGATGCCTTTGACATTTTTTTTTTATCTTTAATGCTTTAGAGGGATGGACTTTAAATGGAGAGACCGAAACCTCTCAGGTTTCATAAAAAATTCTTCATTTGTGTTTGGAAGTTGAATAAAAATCGCTTTGGTTTGAAACGACATGATGTGAGAACATGATGACAGAATTCAATTTACTTTTTTGGATGAATTATACCTTATAAATACAGTATGCTGAGCCTTGGATAAAACTAACTCTATATCTCGAATCATATCGTTTACATCAAAGATATCTTGATATAATGATGTATTGTTACACTCCTAGTCGTTAAATTTCTCACAGATTTCTGCTCGTTCTAAATCATATACAGATAAAGTACAGTAACTTCAAAAAGTTAGGAGCACCAGCAAAGATTTAGGAGCACCCACCAAAAATTAAGGACCCAGAGAGTATACTACACAGTATTGCTGTTTCTGTGTTACAAATATTATAATTATCACAGAAGAACTTGAATTGGAACTAGAATTAAAGATTATAGTTTGGATATAAACACTGACGTCTACAGAAGCGATCAAAATAGAGAAAAGCACCTTTTGAAAGTAACATGGAGCTTCAAATAACAATTGTATCGATTACATTGTTACACCACTAGGTGGCGACAAGTGACTTAAATATATTTGTTATTGAATCATTCATTCAAGAGATTCGTTCAAAAAAACGCTGATTCATCCATTAATGAAACAAGCAAAGTATTTATGATATTAATCATATATTGCTATATTATACTAAATAAGCTATGTATTAATATAAAAAAATAAAAAAAAATAAAAACATCCTCACCATCAGGATTGGCGTGTTCCACCTCTTTAGGTGACGGCTTACAAAATAAATCTGTCAGCGTTCGTTTCATCTTCTTTCTTAGGAGCCGATCACACCAACCGCGTTTTTCATGTTCGAAAACAGTCATGTTTTTCCCGATCATACGTAACGAGCAGTGTGCTGCGTTTTTTATGTTGCTAGGCAACCACCGAAACAACTGTCCTGTCAGTCAAGTAAATGTCAAATCAGCCTTTTAAATTTCACGCGGTAGTCAGCTCCCTGTCACGTGACAACGGAGCGCAGTTAAAGGGAGTGGGAGTGATTGAGAGCTAATATTAACCAATCTAAAATCTGCTTTAAAGTTAAGAACGTAAAGATGAAGTTTGATTGGTTATGTAATGTTGGATAGAATGATGGTCCGGCCACCGCGTATAAGCGCACATAAGGTACACACTGTGCAGTAATTTGCGAACGTTTTGTAGAGAAATGAAAACAGGTCGCACCACAACCATTATTTGCACTCGCACAAATGATCCCAAATATATTTTTAGGTCGCACAAGATTAAATTTCAGGAGCATATGCGACCAAAATGGTCGCAATTTCGAGCCTTGAAAACCCTTACGGCCAGCACATCTTCTGCCTGTGACTCACAAGTGAGTTACGTAACTGGCTTGACTTGATAGCAGAACCAATGGGCTTAGTGTGGTTTCCCCCCACTCTGACTGCTTGCAGTGGTGTAGTGATGTTTGGGTGTAGGCAGACATGTTCATGTGTGGCACAGATGTGACAAGCGCGTACATTTACTGCTCATTCAAGCATACCTGAGTCTGATTGCTTTTCTACTTCATTAGATGTAATAATGAAATTGATCTAATAAGTTATTTCTTTTTTCCCTTTTTGGTGCAAGTGGCCTAGTAAATCACAAAGCTCATTAAATAGCACATTAACAATGCTTTAATGTGCATTTAGTGCTTTGCTTTTCATTTATTAGGTCTGAAGGTATGTTGCCTAGCATCCTCCTATTTATTTTTTAGTAGAGAAATGGCTTCTTTACTGCACAAGATTGTACATATATGTCAAAGACATGTCTTTGGTCATGCTGCTTTTTTAGCATCTTACATATTAATACTAGGCCATATTAGAAAACACAGAGGTGTATTGAACTATGGACACCATTGCATCTTCTGAAAACACAATGGTCTCACAGCTACCCTGGGACAGGGCTTATTTTTTTCACTCGTTGAGACATGATGCATTCATGATCGGTGTTTAATGAGCCATTTGTTTTTTTGTTTTTTTTACAAAGAGTAAATACTCATCTGCTAGCTGAAGCCTGTAGAGTGAAATAAATGAGAATGCTATGAAATAGCCGGTTGAAGTTGATGGAGTAAAAAAAGACTGAGTTTATCGTTTCACTCCTACTTTTGCCCTTGTAAAGGTTTATGGACTCGAGGCCAATATCTACTGATCAGTGATCACCTAACATAGGCTACACCCAGACTAGTTTCCTATTAATTTGACTGTCAGAGGACAGGATATCATGTGACTAAATGACTAATTGATTTGATAATGGGGGCTGTGTGAGACAGGCGCTTTTTTAAAATTTTCTTATTCATCTACAGTCACTGGTGGCATACATTAAATGTTTGCTCAATTATTAGTTTTTTCCTATTCTTTCAATTTGAGATTTTTGATAATCTTTCAATCTTAGTTGGAGTTAATAATCACCGGTATGCAAAGTGCTACAAAGAGTTAGAGAGTTTTATGTGGTTTCTGTTTTTTAAAAGGAGTAAGTGTCCAATGTGCCTGTATGTTTTTGTTACCTAGTGACAGTGATTCATTTGCATGGAAAATCAGACTAACAATGAAGAAATTATATTGAATTGTGAATTGAAATGTTGTGCATGTCTTGAATTGGCTCTGAATCTGAATGGAAATGAGCTCAACCTTTGTAATCTTGAGCACAAGGGCCCTGAGATGCTCATCTAAGACAAGCACACTGTGCTATTGAGATCATACAGCTCCTTGGCTTGTTGTTGGCCGTCATCTCTCTTGTCAAAAATATTTAAACCACTGCTGATGTGCTATTTCTGCTTATGTTGGAATTACTCCCCTTAGCCAAAGCCCAGTGCCCCAATGCTTCAAATCAAAACACTTCTTCAGTCTTCCACGGTTGCAGTCCAAAATGAACTGTTTGCCACACCTGCCACTTGGCTAGTTAAAACATGCACTTCCCATACCAACCATTTAACTATATGACCAACAACAGCGTTAAATGCTTTGTACCGGTTGCAGAGAGTGCGTTTGAGCTGCACGTCTCGCAACCTCGCACCCACGGCAGCTCGTAAAAACAGAATGCTGTATGAACGCTGACGAATTAAAGGTGAACTAAGTAACTTTTTTATCTTAACCGAACAGCTTCGGAGTCATTGGAATGGTTATATGACTGTTTTCGGGTTGAATGGTGGTCTTCTCGCAACCCCCGAGCCGAAAAACCACCCTTGCAACTTTGGGCCAGCGGGCCGCCGGCCTCAGCGTCAGGAAGTATCGCGTGATATCAGGTCTCGCGATGTAACGAATTGCTTTACGGCACTGCACACATATACTATCTAAACATTTATATGCTAGCCTTCTGTGTATCATACATACCTCAGTGGACATGGCTCGTTGCGTTCGCCGGGTTCTTTGAAAACAAATGCACATGACCAGCGGGAGAAGATGGGAGGGGGGAGAGTCGCCAACGAGTTTTGACGACAGTGTTGTCAAATATCTATTCTGAAGCTGTAGGGGGAGCTCTATAGAGAAACCCGCGAGCAAAAAGCGAGAAAACAGCGAAGAAATCAGGCAAAGCTGCATAGTGCTGCTTTAAAGGGATAGTTCAGGATTTTAGACATGAATCTCTATAGCTTCCCCATAAGCAGTGTGGTGCATTGACCATGGCTTACCCCCGACAGCGTCCTGTGAGCCGAGCTCCGGTCCAGTTTTGGTCAAGATGAAATTAGTCCGGCAAGTTTGCTGGGGTCACGGCAATAAAGCTTTTTTCTTCTCAAATCAATATGTGTTCAAAAGAGTGATATATTTGCGTCACTAAAACGTTGTCTATGGAGAGGTCAGACCTCGTAATGGCTTGGCACTATTTTCTCCCCTGTCATATCACTGCGCGCTGCCGCTACCTACAGCCAGCTGCGAGCTGCGCAGGCGCACACCACTTTTTCAGTTGTTCGGCAGTGTTTACAGCAGTGTTTACGTGCTCAGAACAGCTACACGAACGAGCTAACATGGCTACTCACCAAGAGCGATCAGTTTGTACAAGCTCCAGCTTCAACTTGTTCAACTTCTCTGTCCATCCTCTCTCTTTCTGTCCTTTCTAACTCCATCTGGCGTAACTCGTCATCTGTGTATTCAGGTTCGTAAAGATATCCTTTTGGCTGTGTGTCGAAGTCAATGTTGTCATCGTCGCTGCTGTAGTCAGACATGTTATCGTTCTCTTTACGAGCTGTAAACAAAGTGACACGTGCGCGGCTCCCAGCTGGCTGTAGGTAGCGGCAGCGCGCAGTGATATGACGGGGAAGAAAATAGTGCCAAGCCATTACGAGGTCTGACCTCTCCATAGACAGCGGTTTTGTGCTGCAAATATATCACTCTTTTGAACACATATTGATTTGAGAAGAAAAAAGCTTTATTGCCGTGACCCCAGCAAACTTGCCGGACTAATTTCATCTTGACCAAAACTGGACCGGAGCTCGGCTCACAGGACGCTGTCGGGGGTAACTCATGGTCAATGCACCACACTGCTTATGGGGAAGCTATAGAGATTCATGTCTAAAATCCTGAACTATCCCTTTAAGTACAAAATATGGAATTGACAACCGTATTTGTAAAAATTCACTGTAATAGGCCAAATACTGCCGTCTCCCCTTTTTGAGGTAAGAGAGCCCTGGGTTGTTTTCTTTTCAGATGCTCCTGCGTAGAAGTTTTACAAACCATTTTATGTCTTTTGAAAAAATGTCCACACTTCAGATAGTGCTTTAATATTCTGTGTAAATTGTGCTGGCCTGATACTCCCTTGCACTGGCTTGGGCCAGCAGGCCATCTTTATTGTCCTGCCATCACTTGTAAGATTTAATTTTTGTATTTTGGAGAAATGCAGTGTTTGCATTGCTATTTGGGAGTTTTACCCCGTTAGCATGTGTTTGCGTATTCAGAATATGACTAATGCTTGTTTGACATTATTGCATTATTGTAGACCTTCATTATTCACTTGAAAAGAAACACTGTTGGATTTCGAATTGGTTTGTTTATGATTGCCACAATAAACCCTGTGTGCAGTTTAGTAACTGTTCTTGTGCTATATTTTCTTTCCTGCTTTTTCCAGCTGGTGTGTCAGAAGACCTGCCTTTGTTTATGATCGCTCCTCACCTTTTGTACAAATCTCTCGTAAAGGCCAAAGAGAAATAACAAGTGTAGCGCCAGAGGGGGGAAATGCCTTCAGTTGTGTTGTTAGCATGTACTGCTGTGTTGCCAGAAGACAGCTGCTTTATAATGTCAGAAGAATGGAGCAATTAGGCCTGGGAATCTGGCAGCCGTCCTGTTTGCTAAAGGCATGCCTGTGTGATTTTGAGTCATACATGTTAGAATCACAGCAATGACACACATGCATGGTTTTTTCGCATTATAATCAAGTGGCTTTTATGTCTAATGTGCTCATTTGTGCATTTAAAAGACATCAAGAAACCTGGTGGATGGGATGGCTCTGTAAACAAAAGAGCTGTAATGATGAAAGGAGACCGGTTATGTCAAAACTAAGGCTAAACTGCCGTTAGGGCTTTTTTAGTGTTCTTTACATCACAGTGCCTTCAAATGGGTCTGAAAATTACAGAGTTCACTCAAAAGAGAAAACAGTTTGAATTAAGATTCTAGTCATACAGGTTGGGAACAGTGAGTAAATGACAGAATTTACATTTTTGGGTGAACGATCTCTTTATGTCTGAACAGAACTGTATTTATCTCTTTTATTCAAGAATAACAGCTGTATTCTGCTGCTGTGTGAGTGTAGCCATAGAGTCCCTCCCCTGAGACACTGTAAACTCGTTTCTCTCTCCTGCTGATACCACAATAATGACACATGCACCCCCCCCCCCAAACCTGCCGATCTCACTGGGAATGAGCGGGA
Organism: Squalius cephalus; assembly: GCF_949319135.1. NCBI lineage: Eukaryota > Metazoa > Chordata > Actinopteri > Cypriniformes > Leuciscidae > Squalius > Squalius cephalus. The sequence goes on from NC_137130.1 coordinate 13,484,771, forward strand.
TATGCTGCAAGGCAGATGTTGTGCTCTTCAGCGCTGTGTTAATCGGATCCCATTAGCGAGCTACTGCTTTATGTATTCATCTCAGTGGACCTCAAATTCAATTGTCTGAAAAGAATTAAAATGAAAGATGTTTCTCAGTTGTTTAGCAACCATGTTACATAACAACGAATGCTAGTGTTTTTATAGGCAAGGGCCCCAAAGATGTCACATTATGCAACGTTTCTGAAAAGTACTAGCTAAACGTTTTACACTTTACTCTCAGCTATGTAACACCTGTGTGGTCTTCAGTCTCGCTCAGCTGGTTATGAATCAGTTTGCACTGAAAGCTCACTTTAGGGGTAGATGTTGAATCAGAGCTACATCCAACAACTTCCATTCCTGCCAAATTGAGTCATACCACTTAATGTTTTATTTTATTTATTTATATATATATATATATATATATATATATATATATATATAATTTTTTTTTTGCTATTTTATTGTTCTTTTAATTTTATGCCGCTGCATACACTGTCAGTTTTAGCCGAGGCATTTTCTTCATATTATTTATTCATTTATTTATCTTAAAAAAAGTATTTTGTTTTCTGCTGTTCTATTGTTTTTTTTATTGTTCTTCTAACTGCTAAAATATGAACATTTTCTTGTGTTGTCGCATGCTTTGTGCCAGTTAGAGCAGAGCCTTTAAATATTTTCATTTAATAATAGCAGAGCATTTAATGTCACAGTGGCAGGGTTAAATATTTTATCGATTTGCAATTTGGCAAACATTTGTAGCAAATCTCCATGCTGATCTTAGAGAGGCCTGCATTCTGTGGGAGCTGCTGAAGAAATGTATGCTGGAAAAACAAGCAACCAATCCTCACCATGCCGTAAGCAACCGATCTAAGGGGCTGTGTACGAGAGTATTGTAGATTTGCATTTTCTGCCATTTGTTTTCACCCACAGCTTTGTCTTTTATCACAAGGTTTTCTTTATGCACAGTAATCCAGCTTTGGCAGAAAATGATTTGGCCTCTTAGTTGCTGAAGATAGCTGTTGACATGCACCTCAAGTAAAATGTAGGCTTGGGGCCATATTCATGTTTTCTAAAGTTTTATGGCATCAGAAATGGAACACACTGTTGTTACTAAGTTGAAGGCATGTCATCTCTCACTTATTGTTTTTGCCCTGTGGGAGCCTGTGCATTGCTCATGCTGCCTGTCACTCCTTGTTCTATTTCAGTGATTGTTCTATTTCAATGATTTGCACATGTCTGAACAGACATAGACATTGTATTATTTTAATCCAATTATTTTTGTTTGTTTGTTTGTGTAAATTAAAATGGTAAATTTGGTATTACATTGCGGGTGGAAATGAGTAGGCTTGGAGTTGGTGTTGGTGACCCAATGCACAGGACAATGGTGACACCAGAATAGAAATATTCATGATTCTGAAGCTGAAAGTACAGAATTATTTTAGATAAATATTCTTGCACTCTGTCGCTGACTAGATATAGGCTATTTAAAATAATGTAGACCTCTTTTTACTGGTAACATAAGACATTTGGCATTATCAGGAGTCAGGACCCACAATTATTCCCCCATTGCAATATTATATTTAACATTATAAATAGTAGTTTAATGTAGTAATACTACTGACACTAAAACTTTGTAAACTAGATTTTTTTTTCTCCCACAGTAATTTTCATTTTGGCTGAACGATACACAAGACAGATTATCACCATCCACGATACATATTGCATTTTTGTATTGCGATATATTGACACAATATATTGTTACACCCCTACTTTAAACTGTTAAAGTATAAATATAAAATACATATATAACATTTTTTGTAGATATTCCAGTAGAATAAACATTAAGTACAGAATAAGTGCATTTCAATTTAAAATGAATTATTTTGTTCTAGATATTTAAAAAAATAATAATAATATGATTTTATTTAATGTTTACATGTTAGAGGAGCTTTGGCATGCTTAATAGTTTTTTTTGCATGTCACCTAGCAGTGGAGGTCAAAGGTGAGGATTTGAGTGTGGTGTTTTCTATTTATCTAAGGGAATTGCCTTCAGTTTGCCATATGGCCCTTTACACATTATCCACTCTGGGAGGGCAGGCAACACATGGCTGGCAGAGCTCCTCGACCTCTGATATCAGTTTCATGACTTTCTATGTGTTTATTCACAGCTGCGTGTCATAGGATGCCACCCATATAATCTTGAATAGAGTAGTAGATCTCTCTGGATCATTGTCACTCCTCTGACCCAAGTAGTAGTAAATTAGGCTTTCTATTTGTTAGAAAAATTATTAACAGTCCCATCGTTAGGGCTGGGTATCGTTACTTTTTTTCAATACCAATACATTGGCTTCGATACCGGTTCCTGAATGATACTTTTTTCGATACCAATTTTATGAAATCCGTTTTAACAAGATTACATTACCTCAAAAAACTTTGGTTTTATTTTTTCAGTTTGTTGACTTTTTTTACAGACTCAAGACAAGAGTCTTTGAGTCGAATTGAAACTTATGATTTCAATGACGCTTTGAAACGATATGTATTGTGAAGCGCTATAAAAATAAAATGTGAATTGAATTGAATTGAATATAGGCTAATTTGGGGCGGGATATATGCCTCACGCTCAGCACACATAAAACTTGCCGCAAAGCACTGGCAAAAAGTAGCCTAATGATTATGAATGTATCGAGAAAAAATAGCAAGGAGACATTTTAATTGTTTATTAATAAACTAGTGTTTTCTGAGTCGATGGCTACAAAGATGAAGTTGACGACTCTGAATCGTCATCTGCAGTTTTGTGATCGCGTCTATAGAGAGAAATGCACCTTTCATTTTTTAATTATTTTTACATAATCAGAGAGTATTAGTTTTCGATTTGAATTGGTTTGTTTAAAAGTAGACATTTCATTTCATGTCTGTGAGGCAAGTATCCTATATGCTGAGTTTCAGTTCATTGTGACACACTCCAGTTCTTCTTGCTGTCAAAGACGGAGCAACTTTATGCTCTTTAGTTTATTTTTGTGCACTGTCAAGTGCTTCATCAGATTTGTCGTATTGTCGGTCTTAGCAGCAATTATCTTGTCGCAAATATTGCATCGCGGTTTGTTGGCATTAAGCCTGGTGAAATGTAGCCACATTTATATTTTCCACATCTTTCACATCTATGGGACGCATACACACTACAGCCTCTCTTGTGAGCCACGTCTCTGTGGGCAACCACGTAAACTAGTGTTTTTCCTTGATGCCTCGCCACAGCTAATCATGCCACATGCGTCAATGACGTTGACGAGATTAACCCCATAGGTATCGATATTTGGTACCGAACGACAAGCAGTGTTTCAGTACTCGATAGTATCGAGGCAATTCGGTCGGCACCTCAAAAGTATCGAACTCGATACCCAGCCCTACCCATCGTTCCTTTGACCCATGCACTGAATGTGATCAGATCACCCCAGATGGTTGTTAATACCAGGGCCTTAATTTGTCAATAGGAGGTTTGTGCTTTCTTCCAGGTTGAAGAAATGTTCTGATACACTGTGACATGATTGGAGCAACGGAGTCATCTGAGATGAAACCTCTCTGTGTTGACAGCGGGCTCTGTGCTATAACACCCGATGCATAATGCTGCTTTTTTCACAGCTATAGAGAGTCTTTATCTGAAGAAGCACCTACAATCCACACTGAATGCAGATTTAAACCCCAGGCAGCAGTGCCAGTAATCAGTGATTTGAAGGGATAGTTCACCCACAAATAAAAATTCAGTTATCATTTTCTCACCTTCATGACGTTCCAGATTTGCATGACTTTATTTCTTATGTGGAACACAACAGGATATATTTTGAAAAATATCACACATAGGAGCCAATGTTGTTTTAGACCCTACTTATTTTCATTGTATTGAAAAACAGTCCATTCTTCAGAATAAAGAAAGAAAATACTGGTTTGGAACTGATAACAGAATGTTAATTTTTGGATGGTTTACCTACTAATTAATGTGAGGGGATTAAGTCTGCAGGAATGAGCAGCATCTTATTAGTCCAGGATGTCCATCCTAAGGTCAGCACACAGGAGGCATGCAGGCAAATTAATGGCCAGCGGCTCTGTCACATTCCATGGGCTTTAGGTTGGACCAAATGGGTGTTATTTCTTTCTTTCTGCAGGGTCACACAAATCCACTGAGCGGCCCCAGGGTATCATATTCTGTGCATTTTACAGAGGAGAGGAGAGCATAAGACTTCTTTTTGAAGTAATATTTAAGGCTGTGTAATTCCACAGTCTTAACCCATTTAATCCCAAATTTTTCCATATTTGCAGGAAATGCACTGGTGGTGGGAATTGGCAAAAATGATCAAATATTATTGTGATTCTTTACATATTGCGATACAGCAAGTATTGCAATTCGATTCTGCGATATATTGCGAATCATGTCCCCCATATTATTCAAAGGGGCATTACGAAAAATGAGAATAAGATTGGTCAACTCACTTCAAATGTCACATTTAATTCTGTGAACATTATGGGAAGTTTGGGAATATTCCTATTTTTGTTTAGAAAAAGGAATTGGTCAACATGCCCACACTTTCGATTTGAAAGAAGACGGAGCGTCGTGTACAACCGGTTGTGATGGTGAAGCCATTTTCATTTGAATTTGCTGTTGAATGCACGACAACAGAGCACCGCAACAAGCACCACCTTGTGGATGTAATACGCAAAGTATTACTCAGAGAAAACCAATGGTGAAAACCCGAAAGTAAAACAGATAATTTTATAATTAAATATTGCAATACTTTGCGCTACTGTTTCGTTATAATTGCGTGCGCAAAATATCGCGATACTGAACAGAATCGATTTTCAAGCTCCTCACATCTGTGAAGGACATCCGTGAACATTCGCATAGCCTTCTGTGAAGCAAAAAAGTAGGTGGTGTCCTGGATTTGGAGGGGGACGGAGACCTAGGCGCTGCATTTAGATTTTTTTTAGATTTGCGTAGCAGATGTTTTGCTGTATCTTGCTGCATCATGTAAATGCAATGGACTATTGTGTATAGAAGTTATAGAATAGGGATATGACTTCCCATTGACTTCCATAGTATGAAAAAAATCATTTGCATCAACTGTTTTGCTACCCATATTCTTCAAAATATATTATTTTGTGCTCAGCAGAAGAAAAATTTGTACAGGTTTGGAACAACTTGAGGTTGAGTAAATGATGAGAAAATATTCATTTTTTGGTGAACTATCCCTTTATCCTCATCTACAATATTATACAAAGTCTACAATATTTCACCATTTCTGTCTACAGACATGAAGTATTTTATTGTCAAATTAATGCTAAGGTAGGACATATGCTCATTAAGTTTGTTCAGGTGCATGGATCATAGTGGAGTTCTGATGTCCTGCTCTATGGTTTTCTGAGTTTGTGTAAGAACGTCTGTCCTTGGTGCATTTTATGGTTTCCATGGGAACTAATTCAGACATGACTATGAAATATTTCTCTAAAATAAAACAGGAGTGAAGTGCAGGAATGTTCATCTACATCCCAGAAAATCACTGTTTAATTAAAGCTTCACGAGAATGTAGAAAGAGGCTTGATTAAGGATATCCTTTTTTTAAATTTAAATAATGCTTTTCAATTTTTATTTTCTGCTGTTTTTCAGTCACGTGATTGAGCTGATGTCAGATCGCTCAAACGAAAGAGCAATGTTGAAAAGCGCCAGTGTTCACACTCTTCAGGAAGTCACAATAAACTGTGATAGTATTTTAACATTGAGAAAATTACACACTTCACCTTTAAAAACACAGTCTTTATGTCTCAATCTTTGTTTCTCCCTCTTTCTCACACTCTCTCCTTTCATCTGGATCACAGGATGGAGCCTTGCATTATTCATGCCTGGCTGAAGACATGACAACCATCCCATAAATCTACAAGTGCTTCCTCTTCTCTGACTATATGATTATGAAAAAAAGAGGAAGCCCTTGTAAAACCATCAATAATAGACTGTCTATCTTGTATGCAAGTCACAGTGACTTTTTATGTCTTATAGGTGATAATACAAATATATATTAGGGGTGAGATGGCCACTATAAAGATGCTGATTAATGACCCATGTTGTTTGGGTTGTATAGTTTAGATCTTTGAGTTTTGAATTATAAATTAATTTTGTAAATATTACTTCCATAATTCTAGGACAGTGTTATTTTAGTTTTTTTTTTAGTTTTTGTATTTATTAATATTTTGAATAGGGGTGTGAATCATCACTGGTTCAGTTCGATTATAATTATCATGTCAATGATTTGATTTGATATCACAATGCATCACAAAGCGTTGCAATATTATGGCACGTTACTGCCATTTTACGCTAGTGAGACAAGTGCTTGTGTGACGAATGACGCCAGAGAAACGTCAGTAGGCTATAACCGCAATAATCGATTATGGTCTATTACTGCATCGATGCATAATCGTCCATGTCCGCATCGCGATGCATCGTAGAAACTATTCATTTCAACACCCCTAATTTTGAATTAGCTTTTATTTATATATTTTCAGTTTTCATTTATCTTTAAATTTATGTCTTCAACTTAAATTGATTTATTTAAAGGGATAGTTCACTTTGAAATTAAATTTTGGTATGTTTTAGCTTACCTGAAGGGCATCCAAGATGTAGGTGTCTTTTTTTCCGCAGTAGTTTCAATTTTGATATTTTTAGGTCAAACCGTTCTTGTCTGTTAGTCATTTCATGCAGGTATATGGATACTGACTCAAAGAGCTTGCACAAAGTCCAAAATAAAACAGTTCCCCATCGTCCAAATTAAACAATTCCCCATCGTAAGTACACATTGATGGCCTAAGACACGAAACGAGCGGTTTGTGTGAGAAAACGAACAGTATTTATATAGTTTTTAGCTCTTATAACACAGCCGCGTCCAAATGATCTGAGGGCTTGGCGGGTATAGATATATACACTAGATGTCGCCTTGGTTACTGCAGTTCATTGGAACGAAACCGTAGCCAAGCGACATCTAGTGTATATATCTATACCCGCCCTTGGGCAGGTATAGATATATACACTAGATGTCGCCTTCGCTACTGCAGTTCATTGGAACGGAACCGTAGCCAAGGCGACATCTAGTATATCTATACCCGCCGAGCCCTCAGATCATTACTGCGGAAAAAAAGACACCTACATCTTGGATGCCCTTCAGGTAAGCTAAAACATACCAAAATTTAATTTCAAAGTGAACTATCCCTTTAAGGCCAATTCACACCGCTCACAGTGAAATATCATTGGTGCGACATCCTTCTGTGTATTGAACATCAAATATGTTTTGTTTGGCTGTAATTGTGCATCACGTAGCCTTTTTGCCTCAGGTGGCATTCACACTGGGAGTGATTTTTTGTGAAAAAACAGTCTCAATCATTTTCAATGGGAGTTGCTGATCTCAGTTTGAAACAAATGCAAATACCTGATCATATTCAGTAATATTGTACAAATTAGAAAGATTCAGCGAGAGACTGTGCAGTTCAGTTGTGTTTATTATGTGTATTAGTCTCTGTTACTGATCCGTGTGGGATCACCTCTCAGATGGGCGATATCTAAAGGACAGGATTTCAAAGAAATCTCTAAAGCCATTGCATTGCAGAAGGATGTAGTTAAGCATGCTGTACCCGACCATGAGAACATCTCTCTCTCTCTCTCTCTCTCTCTCTCTCTCTCTCGCTCTCTCTCTCTCTCTCTCTCTCTCTCTCTCTCTCTCTCTCTCTCTCTCTCTCTCTCTCTCTCTCTCTCTCTCTCTCTCTCTCTCTCTCTCTCTCTCTCTCTCTCTCTCTCTCTCTTTCTCTTTCTCTCTTTTCACCCTGTGGCTCATCACAGTCTTTCTAGAGATTAGATTGTGCCTTTGAGAGAAAAATAAAGTGGTACTGAATAGTATTGTCGGAAGTAGAATTTGAAATGAAAGCTGCTTACGTCAGTTGCCATGTTGTGCCTTGGCCTTTATTAGTTTCACGTGCTGTTTTATTGCTGAATGACATGCATACTTTTTGTGAGAGAGCACAACACTTGTCCTCTGTGTCTTTCTGCCTCTGTAATAAGACACAAAGGTGACTTCACTGGCTCAGAAATGTAGATGTAAAGGAGCACTTAGACAAACAATGTTTCTCTGTTAGCGGGATCAGCACTGTAATCAGAGTTGTGCCATTAAAGCGCTTAGCAGTGTAGAAGTGCCATTGTAATCAAGTACTTTGATGATCATAAGAGATCTTTTTATTTAGTGTAACTCTTGTCTCAAGAACTGCAACAAGCTGAGCTAAGGAGTCACAAAAAAACAACAAAAACATCAAAGTGATGCACTGGCTTTTCATGACATATTTAACACTAAAAACTGTTAACTACTTAAATGTCAACACAATCATTGTGACATTAAGACTTAAAAGTTCGGGAGAGTTTCACTGTTAAAGCTGCTTTTGTTTTTCTGCTGAGCACATAGTGACTATATGTGGGTCTAAAGTAATTTTGTACGCCGAATGATGTGATTATTTTTATATATATACGTCGTTTGTCGCCCACTATGACACATATACGAGATGAAATTTACTGGTCGCACATGTGCGACTGGATTTAAAATTCAGTCGCACACTCAAATTTTGGTCGCAAAGTGCGACCATTTGGTCGCAGTCTGGAGCCCTTATGAGGGGGATCTGGATCACATGCAAATGGTAAATTAATCTACATGGAACGGAACCCAAACCCCAAAGTTCAGCTGTAAATGGTTTAAATCATCTAAATACATTTAATGAATTGAAAGCTATATTTGTGTGTATTTATACTTGCAACTCTGTTTGCAACTAAATAAGAGTGTCTCTTAATGAGCAGATAACAACCTTAAAAGGTTTGAAAAATTGTTTCAGTCAGCAGTTACAGTGATTGACATGCGCCTTGTAAGCCTGGTGAGATAATTGTTCTGCCGTCATTGAAATTCTTTTGGAGTATTACAAGTCACACTTGGCAAAGACTATGGAAATGTGTTCCCTGCGTGTCACAAATGTTTGTGATTTCCCTTACAAGCAAGCTACTTTTCGAGGTAACGTCCTGCTCTATCCAAAAGTATTTTGAAGATTAGTTTATGAAGTCAGTTTATGAAGACATTAGCTGTTTCTGCACTATAGCGGTTTATCCAGTGTACTGAAGCATTTCCTCCATTGACATCCATTGCATGGAATAACCTTTTGTCTTTCTGGTGAGTGTTACGTCTTTTTGAGCAGCCCTTAAAGGTCTTTCTCTGAGAGAGGGGCTCTGGATGCATGTGTGTGGAAAGAGACAAAGAAAGGTGCCTGCAGTTGTCTCACTTTTTGTACCTTATGAATGAATGAGGCATTTATATAGCGCTTTTTTTGGATAATGCGGACTGCAGCCACAGTGCAACGGCCCCGGTGTGCTCACCACACACCAGCTATAGGTGGAGAGGAGAGAGAGTGATAGAGACAATTCAATGGATGGGTATTATTAGGAGGCCATGATTGGTAAGAGCCAATGGATGGAATTTGGGTTACACCCCTTCTATTTGTCATTGCGTTATTTTACATTTGCATATGATTACACATGTGAGTGCTTGTTTCTGCTTCTTCTTAGCATGTGTTTTGATCTGGAGATTCAGTACTCTTTCAGAAGATGCGTCATAGCGCCCCCTAGCGTATAACAGTGAAAACACGGAATCCTCGAAAAAGCGTTTTCTCACAAATAACGGAAAATTCTGTGTTTGCCGGGGAAAGAGTTAAGTGCACTTCTTTCTTCTGTGGAGCACAAAAGAAGATATTTTGGAAAATTGTGTTGTTTTTTTGTTCACACAATGAAAGTCAGGTTTGTAACGACATGAGGGTGAGTAAATTAACAGAATTTGAGTTTTGGGTGAACTGTTTCTTTAATGTGAACAGACGCGCACACCTTCCAACAGAGTTATCTTTGAGTCAGTGTGTCCAAAGCACACTAATAAAACAATATTATTAATTTAGTGCTATTGGGTGGTTTGCACCAATGCTAAGGTTTAGCAGTGAGTCAGCATGAATGCAGATGAAATCACTGTCTGGTCATTAAAAATGTATCATCTCTGCTTGTTTTCTCTCTCTTCTTCTCTAACTCATAACTTACTCTATCATGTCAAACGATACTTCATGCAATGCACCACTTTTTGGGCATATTTTCACTTAGCTGTTAACCCGCCTTTGGTGAATTGATGTAGCTAACTAAATATTTCATTGACATTTGATCTGAAGGCTCTCCTCACCCGCCTGGCAGAGATTAGTTTGTAATTCTAATGAGAAGCCGTGTGTGTGTGTGTGTGTGTGTGTGTGTGTGTGTGTGTGTGGCAGCTTTCACAGACAGGCCTCTGGGCTGGTGCTGTAAACAGACTATGACCTGTTCACCCTGCTCTAGTTAATTAGACTGGCTTACACTGGGTAAGCTTGGGGATTTCATATTTCAGATGATTACCTAACAAAGATAAAATACGCTACATATTCGCATTAAAACAACTCTTACAACTGTGTGTGTTGCTTAAATGATAGAGAAATATCATTTTCTTTGGTGGAACACAAAAAAAGAAGAATGTTTTATTGTGTAAAAAAAAACAAAAAAAAAAACAAAACCAATTCTGTGGGGTCCAGTGCTATTTTACACCCCTTTGACTTTCAATGTATGGACAAAAACATTCTTTAAAATATCTTATATCAGGAATCTAGAGACCTGAATATCATTAAGATTTAGAGCACATTCACACTAGGCATGGTTGCCAGTACATGCGTACTGAGCTCGTGCCCAACTGAACCGTGCCCGAGCCCACCTCTTCAAGCAGGCCAGGGCATGGTTTGATCACGGAGCAATCACACTGGTCAAACAAGCCAGACTTTGGGGGTCAAACGTGCTCTGGCACGGTTCAGATCGCCTAGTGTGAGTACACCCTTAGCAACAACATAGAAAATGCCCTAGCAATTGCCCACAACACCTTTGCATTATGTGGTGACTTTTGTTTGCTCGAAAAAGTTGCTGCATTCATTATGATATTGCAATCTATTTGCTTCGCAGAAACACGTAATTAAAGCTTTGGCAATGCAAAAACACAAAGACCTTATTAAGCCTTAATTTTCATGTGCTTTTTAGAGGGCAGCCAAACTGCACTTGTGTTGACCGTTAAGTTAATGAGCGGAGTGGAATATGTGTGTCTTGGAGGGATGTTTCCCGTGTCTCAGTGCAGTATTCTCTGCTATGCTAACGCTGTTTGCTCAGGTCATTGATGCCCAGCCATGCACAGAGCAGAACCACAGGAAATAACAAGGCTCTTCTGCCGCCAGCTCTGCTTGATCCGATGCATTGCGACAGCCGTTTGGAAAACAGTGAGTTTCAAACACATAGGGATTAATTCTTTTTGCCTAATTGAATAATTATAGAATATGTGCCAGCCCGCTTTTCATGTCTCAGTGGCTGACTGGAATTCAGGAGACCCACATGGAGGATTTGTGTACATGAACTCTCTCAGCCCCTGTGTGGCACACTAATGTACCATGTCTAAAGTTTTAGGGGGCCTTTTGTGAGGACAGGGCTTCAGGGATGTTCCTCTGTGGCATTGAATGTATCTCTTGGAATGCATTCATGATTTTAAATTTATAGATGTCTTTAGAACTGCACCTGTTTGCACTTTTTGTATTGGGACTTTCACAGCCATGTATGTAGGACTTGGAGTGACACTTGGACAATGAAGGAATAAGTTATCAATTTAATAATTCAAATAAAATAGATATGTTAATAGAAAAAAAAGTTTTTTAAACTTTTATTTAATTCATGTTGTAAAATGTAGTTAGATAAAATAATTTTCAATTCACATTTATTTGTATCGTGCTTTTCACAACACATATTTTCAAAGCTTTACAGAAAATGCATGTCTAAATTAAATAATTAACTAGCAATTTAATAAATAATTTTAAATGCATTTTAACAGCATTAAAAAACATTTTTAAATGTATTTATTTGTCAGTAGAGTTAAAAAATGCCATGACAGTTCACTCGTGGGTGCAACCAACCAATCAATCAATTAATCTTTAATTTAGTTTTAAGACCCAACACCTCTCCCACTTGCCAGTCAAAGATGCAAGACAGACTTAACAATAGAGCTGTGGAGTATAATCGTTTTTACGATGGATTGGAATTCTGATGTGAATGATTCTGCATCAATGAATAAAAACAGAACAATTGATTTTTAAAAAATGTAATTAAATAGGCCTATCATACATATTAATGTACCGTTTTACTGTAAATAAAGTACTCTTATTATAGGCTATATTAATAAAAAAGTTACACTTGTCCTTCATAAGCAAAGCACTTGTGTCTGATGTTTCGGTTATCACAAAAAGAACATGCATGAATGAGAAAATAAAGTGCAGGACGTGCTTGATGTTAAACTGAGTTATTAAGCGCAATAAGCCAACGAATAAAGATCTCAATGCGTTACTCGCGCTGACTGACACACACCCGAAGCTCGCGCACAGAAAGACAGCATGCAATTCCCCTATTCAGTTCTTTTTAGTGACGTATTGCGCTTGAATGGTCAGATACACTTCTTGACAAGTATTCATGTAAACTAATATCATGTTACATTATATTAGATCCGTGCATTAGGTCTTAATATAATAAACCTGCTGCTGTATATAAAAAGTTATTTTTTTCCTTTTTGTTCTAAATGTAATAATTTAAACTAATTCTTTCATTTCTTTTAAATGTTACTTGTCCTCCATACATGCATCCCCAAATAATCTTTTATTCATTGTGACACTTTCCTTTCCTGTTCACAGCAGCAGGCAAACTCACAAACCCTTTGATATTTTTTTTAGGATTCAGGATTCCTCCCCTACAATATACTGGCATGAAGTTAAAGCTGACATCCTTCTGTGGGCTTGTGGTCTTTAGTTTAAATGAAGCTAAATCCTGCTTGAGAAATGACTAATGTTGCGTTTAACATACATGGTGCAGCAGTGAAACTGATACAAAACATCACTGCTAGGCAGATGGAAGCATATCACACTGGCTGTATTGTGAAAATGCTGGGGTAGTCCTGTTCGTATCGCAGTTTTTTTTTTTTTTCCCTCTCTGCATTTTCCGAACAATCCTACGTTTACCCACCGCATGACAAGCGCCTGTTATGTGTTAAAACGGCTATGAGTGGAATGGAGAGAAAAATGTCAGGCGTTTAAATGAATTTGTAGACACTCAGGTGGTGGTTGTAATAGTAGGGATCATTGTCAGCTCTATATATCTGAACCGCCACAGTGGGGCCACCTTACGATACAGACTAGTGCAGTTGAATAGTTGTTAGTAATCTGAATTATGAGACCTCATGTCACAATTGGCTTTTTCTACTGTTCCATTTCAATTCATAATGTTCAAAGGCTATATTAGCATGCCGGCAGCTCTTAGTGCACAGGGCTGAAGTGCCTTGGGCCACCTTTCTTGGCAAAGTTAGGGCAAAACTAAATAGAATAGGTCACACACAGTTGATCAATGCTGTCAGTGGGAAGTTCATAGAGGGATGTCTTGTCTGACCCAAGCATAAACATTTGCTTGCGTTTCACTCTGCCTGAGGAGTGTTTGATGCTTCAGACTTTCCACACATTAATATTTTAATTTTTTGATCCAAATAAATAGACATATTTGACAAGTTGTTTGCATAAACAACAGTTTAAAACGTCAGGTTTAGCATTTCTTTTGAAAGAAATTAGTACAGTTATTCAGCAAGGATGCATTAAATTGAAGTCTTTTGAACTTTCTATTCCACATAGAATCTGAAAAAAATGATCCAGGTTTAAACAAATTATGAAGCAGCACAGCTTTGATAATAATAAGATATGTTTCTTATGTTTCTCTGCACCAAATCAGCATATTAGAATAATTTCTGAAGGACATGGAGTACTGGCTGCTGAAATGTCTGCTTTACATATGCATTTATTGTAGAGAAAGTGTCTTGTTATAAATCCAGTGGTATTCTAGGTCTATCTTGAATACAGTTTGAGGAACCTTGTGCATAAGTCCTCTGGGAGTAGAGAATGACCGGAGGGCATTATGACTCTCTCAGCCGTCACATACTGCATCACTGATTTAATATGTTTCTTCCTAATTTTATCTCTCTAGGAGATCAGGGAGTGTTGGCTGCATTTCAGAACTTAGTGAGGTTTTGAGCTAGACAGCATTTTTGGACATTAGCACACCTATGATGCACCAAAAAGCCATCTCGACAGTTCACTTTTGCACTCACTCACTCACTCACTCACTCACTCACTCACTCACTCACTCACTCACTCACTCACTCACTCACTCACTCACTCACACACAATGTATAACAGGAAGCCAGATGTAAGGGGATTTGTAAGATTAATACAGGATAACAAAAAAATGGTGAATGTGTGTGCGGTTAAAGTGCTGAGTCAAACCTCTCGCTCGCGCCAATAACAGAGCCAAATACACACACTGAGCGTGTTTGAAGCACAGGCCTCCGCACAGGATGAAATGCTGTTCCTCTGGCCTTCTTCCAAAGAAGAAAGGAAACAGGTTTGCTGTGAAGAGTGGTAAGGTGGTGGAGGGTTGGAAATGTGATTAGAGTGTCAGCAGGGCAATGAGCAGCCGGATGGTAATGCTTGAAATGGAGTCGCATGCCTCATAAATATTTCTTGGTGGAGGCTTTATGGGGTAATACAGACTGCTTGTTTGTGTCATGGCAATGCAGGTCACACGTTCACATGCATATATGGTATTTTTTAAATTTGGACACATACTTCTTTATCATTGCTATTTTTTTATATTCTTTGTGGGTGTACTTTTATGCTTCTGTTCCTGTACATTTATACTGCAACGATACTGACACACACAACTCACCTGACCTTATGCTCTCATGTAAAGGAGGGACAGCTGTGGAGCTGGACAACAGATGAAGTATTATACAAGGAATAATGAACTGGAGTGGCCTCAGCACAGTATTAACAGTTATTAGTTCTCATTTACTCTTCATTTACAGTGCAGGAGAGTCTGAAATGTGATTAGATGTCAATGAGTGGCCAGTCAGCCCTCTGGTGAGCTGATAAGCACTTTGAGCCTTTGGTTCTGACACAGACGTGACCTCTAAGGTTCACACTGTCAGTCCAAATCCAATTATTTGTGTGTCCGATTAGAATCTGATCTAAAAGTATTAAATGTCCACACCGTGTATCGCAACTGTTCAGATCCGATTTGTGTGTCCCATGCTGCTCCTCCTTTTTCCGGAATATCTGCATTGGTTTCTATGGCAATGATGGTTTGCAATACTTGCAGTGTCTTATTCACAACATGACAATGTGTAGCCGCCACGCTGGACTACTGCGTCTTATGAGGCAGCGGCAGAAAGGCTGGGGGAGATGATGGCTATGCGTGGCTTTATTCCATGCTGTCGTCTCCGCCGGTTTCAAAACATGTCTCTGTTTTATTGTCATTTTCTGCCAGTCCGGCACTTTGCAACAACACAACCTTGTTTCTGCTGCAACATTAAGCATGTTTCCTATAACAATGTCTGCCGTTTACGTTTTATGTGGTGTGTGAAAGTCTCATAAACCACGCAAAATCCAATCGGAGCGGTCAGACTGAAACGGATCTCCAGAAATGGAATTTGAATAGGATTTCAAACCACATGAATGTAGGTCGAAATGGATTTGTAATGCATTTCATGTGAATTTTATTTTTTTTATTTTTTTTTGCCGTTCACTCTTCACTTTAAATCTGATTGGATTTCAATCGGATATGCACAAAATTCGGATTTGGACTGACAGTTTGAACATAGCCTAATAGTGCTAGAATAATGAAGCTGTAAAGTGTAACGGCTTTGCCTTCAGGTTAGTAGATGCTGGTTTGAGATCTCTTTCATGTAAGTAACTAAGACACAATGAACTTTTTTAAATGCAGTAGCCTACAACAAATACAACCATGTTGTAGAAATAGTTTTATTTCATTAACTTTTTTTAAAAATGTGCTTAATTAAATGTGCTTAATTTGTCCATAAAATGTAAATTCGAAAAAAACAATAGCCTTAAATAAATCAATTTGATAAGTCAATATAATACAATTTTGTTTTCTTACAGCATAAAAGGGCTGTCACGATATCAGATTTTCACTCCACGATTATCGTGGCCAAAATAATTCATGATAACAATACTGCTATCAGACAAATAGTTTTTTATCTGTTTATCGCCACTTCTTGCTGACTGAGGAGTTCTCTCATGCTTTTGCCTGATTAATGGCTTAAGCATTAAAGGGATAGTTCACCCAATAATTAAAATCATGAAAACCAAAAAATTAAACCAAACAGTTGATTGGCCCCATTGACTTACATAGTATGGAAAAAAAAAATACTATGAAAATCAATGGGGCCCCATCAACTGTTTGGTTACCCTTATTCATGTGTATTATTAAAACAATATCTATATTTATTTATTTATTTATTTATTTATTTATTATTTTTTTATATATATAAATAGCCCCTAGTGCAATTAGTTTTTTTCTTCTTTTGAACTGTAATGTTCTTGACAAGCTTTGTGACTGTTTTAAACACTGAAGTGAGCGTGCATTCTGGCTGTTTCTCAGTGTCATGATGTCTTTTTTAATCCACTGCTCTGTCTCTCTTGCTGAGTGCAGCTTGGAGAGCGAAAATTGAAAGTTTGAGTCTGATTGCATTGAGAAGGGTTGAGACCGATTACCTGTCTCTGATTTGGGCTGCTCTGGGCTATCTCTTTATCTCTCTTTCTTCTGTTTCCTGTTCCCTTTACTTCTGTTACGCTGTGCCCAGCTGGCACGGAGGCCTGGACAGACTTACTGCTTACCACCCACAGTGCCTGCCATGACACTTCCTTTTTGTAAAAGGGCAAATGGAGGAAATTCCTTTAATTTCACTCGTTCTATTACATCCTTTATATATACTTTGTTTTATAATCACAGAAAACGATTTTTAACAAATCAGATTATTTCCCTGTAGTTATTTCCCCATATATATATACACACACATATATACTCCCCCCCCCACACACACACACACTCACACTCACGTTAATATCGCGTACTGCCGATCTCACAGGCTGATGATAGGAGGATATGAGTATGGAGCATATCGCCCAACACTACTTTTAACCCAATCCTTTGATTTTCTCCACTTTACTGATTTGTATTGTAGAACCATTCTTTACCAGTTGGGCGTCAGTGTTTAATCTACACCCTGCCACTGAGGTTGTTGATGCCAGCTGGAGGCTACATTGATCTTGTGTGCTCTGCCCACTGTGGAGAGAGGCACAGCAGGCATTGCATTGGGCAGCCCAGGGCTCTTAGCCGCACGGACAACAGATCTCTCCACGTCTGCTCCATCAAGATTTGCCCTGCCAGCAGTGCTTTCTGATTCGCTGTGGCAGCTGTGGCCAACAGGGCGGTGTGCCCATCTGGCACAGGTACCTGATGTGGCAGCTGCTCTCAATAAAGAGCTGCTGACACCAGCTGGCCACTAGAGGACCAGCAAACAGAGGAAAGTAAAAGGCAAATGGGAGAGAGAGAGAGAGAGAGAGAGAGAGAGAGAGAGAGAGAGAGAGAGAGAGAGAGAGAGAGAGAGAGAGAGAGAGAGAGAGAGAGAGAGAGAGAGAGAGAGAGAGAGAGAGAGAGAGAGAGAGAGAGAGAGAGAGAGAGAGAGAGAGAGAGAGAGACAACATCACTAGTGGTCGACCGATATTGATTGTTTTTTTTTTAGAGAAGGGTGTTGATTGTTTTTTTTTAGAGAAGGGTGGCCGATGGCCAATATAAAGCAGATATATTTATAATTTATATTTATTTGACTTAATATTTAATAATTTGTTAAAATAAATCTGTGAAATAAAGACTTAGGCTATACTTTAGATGGCTACTTATGTAGCCTAATTCTATTACAGTATTTTTTACAAATAAAGGAATTGTTTAAAAAACCGCAACCAAACGTAAAGTAAACCGCAACCAAAAGGGCACTTATCTGGTAAGTTTGTGCACAACGGGAATCATACTTTTTCAAATAAAGACAAGGAAACACTAATTTTACATACAGCACAGTGAAAATGACATGAATAGTGGGCAACTGAAGCATAGTTTGAAATGAAGGGTTTAAAGTTTGTCGATCGTGCGTCTCCAGTGAAGCTGAACTCCCCTCCGCATTCAATTTGCTGACTATCACACACAATTGCTCACGTTTTTATAGTAGTTTACACACTATTATACTTTTAAACAACCTTAAAATTGTTTGTGCATATTATATTTTTTATTTATATTACGTATTATATATTTGTTTCATCTTTGTGTGATGAACAGACCATAAATTAAGTAATTAAAATCAATTAAATCAAATGCTTTTGCAACAGGGAAAATACCCTTTGTATCTGATTGTAATCAGATGTGGCCAAAAATTGAGAAACTAGCTTAATTTGCCAGTGTATAGTTTGCAGCGGTACAACAAGAGGAGAAAAAAAATGTATATTCATGCCCATGATAGGTCATGACAAACTGGACATCTTTTCTAGTGCCTTTCCACTTCTTGTTGTCTCTGTAATTTCCAGAGAGTTTGAAATTGCTCAGCATTCTAGCTTATGTATCATCTTCGGTTATTTGCTGTGGTAAGTGCTTTCTACAGCTCATGCGGTCGTCTGTGTGTTTGTGTGTGTTGGCCAGCGCTGACAGGAAATCATTAGCACTGTCTGGGAGGAAAGGTGCAGAGTGGAAGCTAAGGTTGCCGTCTGCTCTGCCACAGACCCCTGGAGCATCCATCCGCCTATCTGTCTGCTGTCCCCTGCTCTCTGTCTGTCTCCTGCTCCCTCACTCTTCATCCATCCCTGGCTTTTTTATGCACATCTATTCTGGAGCTCATATACCATGACTTCCGCCTCTGCTGCGGCTTTCTCAGTTTAGAGACTCGTCACTCTGATCTCACATCAGTTTTGCTTTGCTCCCCTTAAGGCTAACCTCACAAGTTTGTTGATTTTCTGCTGAAAACCAAGATGGTTTTGGTGTTGGATGTCTTGAGGCAGTGTTGTCTAGTTTACAAAGCTTCTTATGACCTGAGATTAGGTCTATCCCTCCATCTGGAGATTGCACAGTCAGACAGGGAAGGTCTTTCCCCTACTGTGAGCTAAACAGGTGTTTGGTTATTGCTCTGTACCTCTGTGGTTTGGCGGTTTATTATTGCTTGAATCTGAGCAGCAGTGTGTTAGCGGGGGCGAGCATGTCTTTGAACAATTGTCTCTTCCTGTGATGCTGCCAACATATTGTTTTCTTAAACCGCCAATGAAAGGAGATTGTCAGAACAGAGCAAAACAAAGAGACAAGGAAAACGGCACATTAACTTGGAGGAATCATTCAGAGTCAAGGAAAATGTTGAGAACAGATTTGTGTAGAAATCTTTAATATTTACAGCTTTTATTTTATTTGAACTTTTTTCCAGAAAATTCAATCCATGTCTTTAAAAAATATCTCTTTGAAAGGTTATAACAATGTATTGTTAGATTTTTATATCAGGCTGTCGGTTATTAAATTCTTTCCGTGTCGAGCTTATAGCTTAGCCAGTTTGGATGCTTGACAAAGCCCCTGAAGACACATCTCTCTCATATAGAATTTGAATAAACTGCAAGATTTGTTCTTCCATGCCAAATTTTAGAGTGTTTGTATGAAACCACATTAACCCAATAAGGTTACTGAACCATATTTGATATGCAAATTTCTTAGGCCTCTTAATTATCAACGTGATCAAAACTTTGCTAAACAAGTAATAAAAACTCAGTGAGTGTTTTAGCGCAATTTTCTCACGTCATGGGATCACAACACTAAGAGATAGTAAATCTTTTCCTGGATTTTTTTCCTGGATTAGACCTTCCTTAACCCTCTGGGGTCTGGGGTGTTTTTGGGGTCCTTGAGATGTTCTGACATGCCCTGACATTTGTGCTTTTTTCAGTTGCTTATAAACATATTAATGGCAAAAAAAAATTACACACTATTTAGCACAAACAGGGCTACCATAATATGTGAGCAACAAGAATGTACATGTCTGCATTTTTGAGAGAATAATGTTTATGCGTGGTTATTGAAAAAACTAAAAACTAAAGTTTCTGAAATAAGGCCACAAAACACATACTAAATATGTGGCAATAAGACTTTTGACTAATGGATTTCATCGCCTAGTGTTTTTTCTTCAAAATGATATGAAAATCATCCTGCCTAATCATCCACAAAAAAACGATACATTGATTTTAGTTTTGTGAAACACTTTTAGTTTGGAAAGCCAATATGCGGATGGGGCGTAAACGCTCCAACAGCATCATGCATATGTAGTAGTTCACACCTGGTGAGACTACGTCCCTGCATACTTAATGAAATATACAAGCTTCATAAAAATGATCATTCTAGGAGAAAATTTCAGATGGCATTTAGAGGCTTTTGCATCTGAACTCTTCATACACACACACATATATATATGCATGCACATACATACTTTATAATCTTTTCAAAACTAGTCAACGTCTTTCAAAACTAAAGTATACATTTTATCATACGTATTTCAAAGTAAAGGATTCATTAGTTAGTTGATGACTTTATTTTTGACAAAACACATACAGTATATAGCCTATTGCTCATCTCAGTATAGCAATAGAGTTTGCTAAAAGCTGTTCATTCAATACAGCAGTATTTGAAAATCGATCATATTTTGTAAAATTACATTTATATTTGCATTTCTGTCAAAACCTAGACACTTTTAAACATCAAAAGGACATTTATTAATATGTATTCGTGTCAAAATGACAAATAAACAGATTTTCCTATTCAATTTTGCATGGAAACGCTTCCAAGACGCTTGCGTGTCGCGTGAAAAATAGGCGTCGGTTCTATTTCTAGAATGCACGCGTTTTCCACGCGGCTCGTGCCGCGCCTGAGACGCGCGTCTCACACAGGCAGTATGCAAACTCTAAACTGTTAACATGGATGGGAGCCGAAATAAAAACGGACACGCCACGCAGCTGAGACGCTTACGCCACGCATCCAGTGTTTCACCGGCCTTATCCAGCGGATGTGGGCGTTTCACAGGTTTGTATGGATCGCCTCACATTTGCGTTTGAATAGCGCGGTCTCCATAGGCGGAGTCACATTAAAACTTAATTAGCTGAGATGAGAACGACTGACATCTCTCTCTTTACATACATATTATATAAACTGTGAATATTTGTTTTTTATAAAAATTACTTCATTTGAAAGAAGATAATTCAAGCTTCATGCCTGTGTGACTGTATGCCTGTTTGACTGAGTATTCGCTGAGTTACAGTTCATTTTCGGACGCGTTTCAGAATTGACTTCACTGACGGAGAGTAGGCAGAACTCGCATCATGTTTATTTTTCTTTATTTGGCGAAAAGCACAACACTTTGTTTTTATTATGAGCATACACAAAAAAAATACACACTAAACAGGATCGATTGATGTATAACACAAGCATATAAGATAAAAATTAATATTTTTTTTTTATTTTTTTTTTGCACTCATACGAAAAAAAACGAGCCTATCGCGCCGGCGCGATAGCCGACCTCAGGGGGTTAACATAATGCCGAAAACCCGAAGTCTCTAGGTGGTCTGGTTGAGGAGTAGATAGAAGTGCAAGATTGGCGCGCACAGACAGAACAGAAATCATGAGTTAACAATCGCAATTTTGTCCGGTGGAAAATTGCGCTAAAAATCTGCTCTGCGTAATCTATTACATGACTTCTGCCCTCTGATTGATAGTTTATACTTTTTAGTAGGGCTGGGCGATAAAACAATAACGATTAATTTCCTCTTTAAAATACTAACAAAAGTTAGATAAATGTTCAATATAAGCGCAGCGCTCCAGCAGGCACGGATTTAGAAAGCAGAGGCCCCCCTCCCCCCTCGTAGGCTTGTGGCCCAAACTAACACAGCATCTTAATTTTTAGAAACAGTAAAAGGAAGTTGTGGGTTTTTCTTTACTTTAAAACAAAACCAATTTCCCCAACTCTATTTCTTGTAATGTTAACTGTGGCAGCAAAGGAGATCTATAAATACACTGTTAGACATTTTATCGTATTTTTACAGTAACTTACTGGCAGCACTATTGCCAGTAACTTACTGTAAGTTCCCCTTTACAGTAGCTTACCTGTAAATGTGTTTTACGGTATGATGCCCTTACCGCAATTTAATTTTACAGTATGATTGCTTGACTGCAATTTAATTTTACAGTAAGATGCCCTTACTGCAATTTCATTTTACAGTATGATGCCCTCACTGCAATTTAATTTTACACTAAGATGCCCATAACGCAATTTCATTTTACAGTATTATGCCCTTACTGCAACTTATTTTTACAGTATAAAACAGTAATTTATTTTACACTATTTTATTATTTATATTTTACATGAATGCTATTGAATTTAATAAATTCCAAAAAAGTGACTTGAGTCCATGTACATCAGCAGATTCTTTATTCACTGTCACAATCAATTACATCCAATTTTTTTTTTTTATTGTGATGCAACATTAGGCAAGGCAGTTTTATTTATATAGCACATGTCATACACTTTGGCAATTAAAAGTGCTTTACACAGTAAGGAATTAAAATAATAACAAAATAAAAGCAAGGAAAATTAAAGTGCCCCTATTATGGATTTTTGAAAATGAACTTTCATGTAGTGTGTAACAAAGTCAATGAAATTAATTGTTTTTCAAACGAGTCATAAGCTATTTCGTTGTGACGTCAAGACGAAGCATATTGCCGACACCAGGGAAAACTTGAAACCCTTCAAACACTACAGCTGATCCCTGTGGATAGCATCAAGTTGAGAAGACGCTGTGCTCTACAATGTGACGGTAAAGCCAGTTTTATTTTCACTGCCCAAGGATGAGTATGTGAAGAATCAGTGATTAAAGTTCATCTTTACCACGATATCATAGCAGTATAATCCTAAACTTTTGCTGTGTTCCCTTTATTTTACTGACGACTGCTTCTCAAATCTCGGAGTTCAATGCAGGATTTGCAAACCGCTTGCTCTTGGAAGTTGGAGTTCAAAATAATTAGTTTTGAGTTTTATTTTGTGTAGGTCTCCTCACGTTATCACTGTCTTACTTAAATACCTATGCTAATCAGTTTGTGGGCCACTATTACCTAGGGGTGCAACGGTACAGATAGCCCACGGTACGGTCCGTACCTCGGTTTTTGGGCCACGGTCTCGGTTCGGTTTCGGTACATGTTTTGTGCAGAAAGAGACTGCTATTTCATCCCAAAAATATGTTTTATTTTTCTTAAGAGCATAAACAGAATGTCACAGTAGGAAGAACATCAATGTATGGAATAAATTAACACTCTAGTCTGTACTGAACAACACTAAGTAATACAACCTCTTCAACTATCACTTATATGAAATGCAAAATGTAAACAAACACACTTCAAAATATTCAAGTGGATCCCAATTCCAAACCTTGATAACTGGTATATGAAGTGATCAATGTGAAAGAAAAAGTGCACTTTTACGTTACCTTTAACAAACATAAATTAGCTTGTGCTTTGAATAAAAAAAAGCAGAGCAAAATAATATAATAAAGAAATACTGCATTCAGGATACAAAGTGCAATGTTATTTACTCATCCACTATTGAGAGATTCTTGTGCAGATGAGTCTATCAACACTGTCTGGTGCAAGGCGAGACCGGTTGGCACTAACGATGTCCCCAGCAGTGGAGAAAATTCTCAACTTTTCAGAATGCCGCAAGCGCACCGTAGGTCACGTGACAAGAACCAACCAGAGCGCAGCTGATGTTTGCTTTAGCAACGACAGACGCCTCCGGAGCGCAACCGCCCTAGCGCTTTGGAAAAAGGAGAACGCGGCGCGCCTAGCGTTTTCTACGCGTTTTTAGCCGTGATATGTGAACGGCGCCTAAAGCAAAAACTAAAAGGATCAGCGCGAACTCAATGGCAAAACCGAAGTCCTGCGGGACACGAGGGTAGATTGTCCCGTGCAGGGCTGACCGAACGGTCCGGGATTTTACCATGTACCGTTGCATCCCTACTATTACCTATAACTGTGTCTATTAATGCAGATTGTCTGTCGTTCTCACTAATTTGAGGAAAGATTAAGCATGGAGCAAAATTTGTTTTACCAACGTTTATGTTACATCAGTCATTCATGCTAGAGCTTGGCTAATGTATGCACTGTAATTGATACAGTTTCCACGTGTTCACCGCAATAAATTAGAAAAATACTTGGTAAAATAATCGGTTTGTTGATGGACATGCACTTGTTAATGCTGATGGTGAGGAATTACAGTTGCAACATCTCATAATGTACCTCAAACTGAGTAGTGTATCACTGAGAAACGTCCTGCTCAAGTCGTCCTTGCGATGGAGGTTCGGGTTGAATAACTAGTTCTTCCAGTGTTTCATTATTGGACTCACGTTCGGATTGATATGGTAAAATCGACGTCATCGTTCGTTACTGTGTTTAGTTTACAGTGTAGGAAGCCTCAGGACACAGCCAAAAAACTGATCTGATCATGATACTTTTTTGTGTGCAAATAAATTATTGTTAACACACAAACACACACACACTCATTAATGAATTTTATTTTAATTTAATGAAAAAAAGGATGAGGTCACACAGTTAGTGGGGTCTTGGAGGCCCCCTAGAGGTTGGAGGCCCCCGGGCACCGGCCCAATAAGCCCGGTGGTAAATCCGGCCTTGCGCTCCAGGTGTGTTTACTTGCTGATCGGTCTTGATCGCACGACTGCTAAACAGTGCTGTGAGGTCCAGTGCTTAAATTCAGCGAAGAACACAAATGTCTTGGTGATTTAAACAAGTTTAAAGCCAGATGAAACAGCTCTGACATTCTCTACAGCACTGACAAACACGAGAAACATTGTGCCATGAACGATTAGGCTTTTAAATCTACAAATCACCATCATTTACCATGGATTTACTGTAGAAGACACATTGATTCCTGGGACTATGTCAGTGAAGATCATACACATAGTACTGGAGTAGCTCTGGTTTTTCTCCAGGAAATCATGGTCATCATATAGTATGTTCTCCAAAGGTTGCTGGCTCTTAATCATTCCTGTTAGTATTGAATACAACTGATCAGTATCTTTATTTGATACATTTTAATGTTTTATAGACAACCTAATTCAGATTAGCACAGCTGGTTTTAAATTAATCTTGTTTATATTAGTTCAGGACTTCATAGTCCAGATGTTAGTAATCTGTTCTCAAGAAGACCACCAGATTTTACAGTTCACCGCTTCGAAAACAGTTTAACCCCTGAATGTATTTAGTGTAATTTATGTTCAAATGCTGTTTATCTCTGTCACCCAAATCAAGATCATTGTTTTGAGACCAATAAGTACTTTTCTGAATACAAAAAAATAGTGTGTGTGTGTGCATACCTAGTGATGGAAAAGGGTTGAGAGAGGTTGTTTCATGTTCACTTCATTATCTGCTGCTCTGCATCAGTTCTCCTCTTTCGGTCTTAATGTTTGAACTGACCACAAGCAATCTCACACAGCTAATGCTTCCCTCACCACACAGAACTCTCTCTGCCTAATATGCTCTTCATCATATTATCAGTACAACCGAGAGGTTAAGTGGACCTCTCTGATATAATAAGAGGATTTGTGTGTCTTGTGTCAATGTGTCTAGCACCAAAACAGGCTTAACTGAGTATATAACTGCTGTCCCTAGTCTCAGATTCTTATAACTAACCAGACTATTTTTTCTACTGAACATTTAAGACTTTAAAGATCTGAGAAAACCAATTGCAAGCTAATTGATTTTATTAAAAAAGTGGAAAGAGCTATTTTATTTGTAAAATAAACAATCCTCCTGCCTTTTTAATCCTATAAATCCTGACATATGTGAAAAATATAATTGTTTGAAATGGAACAGTTGGAACAGACAAAATAAAAGATCTAAAAAAAAGTGTACGTTAGGGGTGTAACGGTACGTGTATTCGTACCGAACCGTTTCGGTACAGGGCTTTCGGTTCGGTGCACGTGTGTACCGAATGACTGAATGCAATATTTTGTGTGCGGAACATAGGTACATTTTCGTGTTTCCACACGAACATATTAAGTGGCGGAAGTCTCCGCGTTCAGCGCAAATCCCGCCCTGCAGCTGATTCTAATGTTTTTTCCTATTAGACATTCTCTGGTTTTACCCGTGTTTTACCCGTCGTCACTGTAACAATGAAATAGACTGCATGGCGAAAAAAAGCTTTTCCGCTTCGTGTGCGCCGCCGCACTCTCCGTTCCGTGGCGCGCGCGCGCGCGTGTGTGTGTGTGTGTGTGTGTGTGTGTTGACGACCCGCTGCGCTCTCTGCTCAATGTTCGAGTCCATGTTTGCGCTGCGCGTTCTGCTCTGTCGTTAACGGCCCAAACACTCCAATCATGTACCGATCACGCACTGGAAAAGCAAAGTCCGCTCAAATAAGGTGAAATTTCTCAGTAGTAACTTAGATTTCTGTTTGCTGAGCTGGTATAGTCATGCTGGCAACAATGGTAAAATGACCTGCTCTGATCACATGCTCTGGTAATAATAGCTTTGTACTATAGCTTTGGACTATATTTTATTTTGATAATTATTAAAAAAGTGGAAAAAAAAAAAATCTTAAATTTATTATGTTGATTGATTATTGAAAAATAATAATACATTAATATATTTGTTTAATATTATTTTAATATAGGGCTATTTTCTGTTCCTGCACTGTAATCATAGTTATTTATTTATATTTTTCATTATATTTTATTATGTGATATTGGTTTGAGACTGAGAGTATTTTATTTAGTGGAGAACTTTGCAGCAGTATTTTATTTCTTATTCTTTTTTTATGTTATATCTATTGTATTATATTTTATTAAAAAGTGTTTAAAAAAGTGTAAACAAATTGTTAAAAAAAGTTTATAGTAATAAACAACCTGCAGTTTAATGTTTGCATTTCTTTCCCTTACTGTACCGAAAATAAACCGAACCGTGACTTTAAAACCGAGGTACGTACCGAACCGTGATTTTTGTGTACCGTTACACCCCTAGTGTACGTGCATCAGGCTTTTATGGCTCATAAACAAAATATGTAGCTCACACTCAAGAAGGGCAAAACACCTGTTTTATTCAGAGGCCCAAATTGATCAAAAACAAGCAATTTGGTGCAGTCGCTGATATTTATGACTAAATTAAATGAAATTCTGATAGATTGTAATGTAAATCAATGAAATCTTTATAACATTACAGCAGACTACAGTACTTCCATAAAATGCAAATAAATATCAGTTGTCACTCTATCTCCTAATGTGTCTTAGTAAGAGGATATTTACATTCTTAGTTTTATAATCAAAGCTCTGTAGCTTTATTGTAGAGGGCAAAACTTTTAGGGGCGGTTTCCCATACAGGGTTTAAATTAAGACAGAAGTACGCCTTAATCTAGAATAGTTAATCATGGTTTAAAAATGTCTTTCTGACACAAGGATAAAACTGGTGCGTATTCAGTAAGCGCATACTGTATTCCATTTGTCCAAAAGGAGAAGAAATAATGACGTTTGATCTCATGCCAGCCAGGTAATCTATCTCAAACTGTGGTTGGTGGTCTTCTTTTGACTATAACAACTATTGGAGGGATGCAGTTTTTGAATGCATCCTTCTGTTTGTTTTCATGCAATTATGACAGTAAAAGAGGGTTGATGCACGTGTTTGTATGGAGCGCCTGTCCCATGATGCGTGTGATATCTCTTTCCTGTAGAGCTGTGTGTGTGTGTGCTGTGAGTGCTTGCGCGCAGCAGACTGTCGATAAGAGACTGAGAGGAGGAGAAGAAGAAATTAGCTGCTTTATTCTGCAGAATATATGCTAATAAATTCCACTTAGGCTTCATTTCCCAAATGTTTGTTCTCTCCTCACGTAACGTTTGAGATGATTTTTTTCCTTCCTTGGGAGGGAACTTTCCTGTGTTGTTCTGCTGCTGCAGGGCTTTTGACTGCCGCTGACATGAACTGACTTTTTGTCCACTTTTCGAATTTTTGTGTGAATGCAAATTTGAATTTAGTGCATTCCCAGCATTAAAGATTTCTGCTGTCGGCAGTAGTGTTCCTGAAACACTCATTCTGTATTACACACTATCTTGCTAAACAGTTTTTTTTTAGTCATCCTAAGTATGTTCCTGATATGGCTTTCAAAGAGTAAAAATTTAATTGTTATTAAAATAAATAAGATAATAATAGATTTCAATCATTATTTGTGTTTCAATCATTCCTTCAGAGTGAACACGGGTGAATCTGACTGCAGTAGATGTGAAAGATATTAATAAAAGTGATTATTAAAGTAGTCGATTGTGGAGTTCACGCGCGTGATCATAGGTACTAAACCTATGCGCGTGAACTCGACAATCGACTACTGTGGACTTCGACCGAAAACAGGAAGAAAATACAGGTATTTGCGCTGGCTGAATTAACATCACTTTTATTAATATCTTTCACATCTACTGCAGTCAGATTCACCCGTGTTCACTCTGAAGGAATCACTCACAATGGCTGGGCACTTGTAATGACACATCAAGGATGTTAAAAGGCTAAAAGCAGGTTTAAAACTTGCCCCATTGAAGTCAACAGGGTGCAAATTTTAAAAAGAGGATAACACGGTGTAGGCAAGACCAATTTTTGTCGTTGTTCTCTGTACTGACAGCACTCCAAATTTACAAAAAATGAGCTCAATGTTAAAATTGACCGGAGTTCTCCTTTAAGCCTCTGATAAAAAAAAAAAATCTAAAAGTTATTTTAGAGCTCCTTGTATTCAAGTTATTGTGATCATCTGTTTGAACGTTTTTTGTTTTGTTTGTTTTTTTACAAATTAATAAACTTTAAATATATAATTATTTAATTCACAAGGTTTTTTTAGCCTAAATAGGCTATAGCTTCTAACCATTAAAGCAAATCAGACTTATGATTTTATGACATCAATTACTGGTTTATTTAGTAACAGAAGTAACTTAATGTTATTTGTTTATTTTACTTTTCATTTTATTAGTCTAACAAGGCCTACAGCCCCCCCCCCCCCCCCAAATAAGTTAAACCGCACATGCTAGCTACTGTTGACTGGACGCGCTATTCTTTACTCTGTGGGCAATCTAAAATGGTGAATCAAAATTTATGCAAAATTTCAGTTCTCTACACTCACACTCGTCCGTATAATGACTCCATTAGCACCACAGATCACTCCGACTCAGAAAAAGCACAAAAGTTTTGAGACATCAAGACAAGAAAAATGCTAAATAAATAAACATACTGTAGTAATCGCAAAAAAGAATCTGCGTACTTTCTTCACTGAGTTGAATATCTCCAGACCGGAACTCCGGTAGTCAGAATGACAGTTGACAGATGTGAACGTGATAACTTCTTGTTTATAACGAACACAAGTTCACAACTGATATATTCACCTCAGTGTAGAAAGTACATGGATAGTATTTCATGTCACGTTTTTCTTAGTCTTGATTTCTCACAAATTGTTTGCTTTTGGGCGAGTCGAAGTGAACTCAACTGTGGCGCTATTAGAGTCGCATAGTCGTGTACAGAAGACAAATGGCCATGGTCAGGATTTTCATTAAATAATACATTTAACTTTGTTTTTTTCTTCACTGAATCATATTTTATACCCCCAGAACACATGGGATATACGACATGTGAAGCATCAGACCATTCTGTGATACTTTTGCGTCTTTTTTTTTTTTAAAGCTTGATGCTAGTCGCTATTCACTGCCATTATATGAACGAGCACGAGAGGGACACTAATTAGGTTCCATTTTGTTAATGAGACTTTCTGAGAAGCTAGTGGTCTATAGACACAGCGAGGCAGTTCGCTAGTATTTGAAACATAGCTGCTCAGTCTCCGGCTCTTTGTACCAGCACCACAAATAGAGCAGTCAGTAAAAACAGTCTCCACAGCCCCTCCAGTTTTCCAGCGTGTGTTTTTTCCTGGCAGGTGGTATGCGATTATTGACTGTTGTGTGCTGTCAGAGATGCAGGGGGCAGAAATACTGCAGCATGTCCCCTCACACACCCCTCCTGTTTCTCCACTTCGCTGAAGGCTATAATATCCACTCGCAGGGCCATGGACGAGCATGCTGTAAAACACATGACATTTACAGTACTGACCTCTTTTTGTGATGAATTCCCTTTGTAAGGACACGGAGGTACTTTCTTTAAATCACGTTCCTGGGACAGATGGGGATTCTTCTTTTTTTTCCTTTTTTTTTCTTTTTTTGAGCTAAACTGGCAGGGTTTATGATTCACATATCTCACCTGCCCTGGCGGGCATGTCTCTAAAGTCCTTTCTAACGTGTGTGGGTGTTTGTATCTAGGCTGACATTGTGATTTTGATTTGTTAGAGCTGAAAGGGAGTATTAAGGTACTGGAATAGCCTATCTGTCCTTTTTCTTTTCTGTAAGGCCGTGTTGCCTCTAGGCCAGTTACGATTACATAATAGACTGTTTGTGATCGTTTGGTGCACTTTAAAATCTAATCACGTATTGCCATGAAATGATGGAATTTCAAATGAATATTGCAATGCGAAGAAATACACCATCCAAAAATCTAAATCCAAAATACACCATGCTTAAAGTTTTTCTTATGAATTCTTTAATTAATGTTTTATAACAAATCAGAATAAAAAAAAAAAGGTAAATAACTTTTTGTTGAATTTGGCTTAGCAATGTTATTTTAAATGTATTTGTTTATTTTAGTTTTATTTATTTATTTTTGTTAATTATTTTTTATTATTTTTATTGTTAGAAATGTTTTATTTGTTTTATTTATTTAAATAAAGACCCATTTCTGCTTTGGCTTTTAAAAACCCTGGTCCAATGCAGTTGTTCACAGAGCAATCCACAGATTGATGAGTTCAGAGCACTGGTCGCTCTTTCGTGCAGCTGCACTCCTCCAAGACTTCCTGAATGTCCCGTGGAGAGCTGAAGCAGTATACTTCTCTCCAAAGGCCTCCTTTTCACCCTCTGCATCCAGCTATTGCAGATCATCCGGTTTCCATAGTGGCTCTAATCTTTATAAAATTAGCCACTGAGATGCTGATTTCCTTTCCTTTTAGTTTCATTTCCTTCTTGAATTAGTCACTTGAGCGGGTTTTTATTTAAACCCCACTTCTTCCCTTTCTTCTTGTCTTCTAGATGGCATGCAATTTTGGAGATGATTTTCACAGTCTACTGCAGTTCAAACTCAAGTGTTGGAGCGATGGCAGTGTCTTAATCATCTAGATTTACATCTCACTCTAATGAAATATCCACTGCCCTGTCAGTGAACACAATCGTTCAACCCTTTTATCAGTTACGGTTAAATATCAGGCAGCTAATTCTGCCATAAAGAGCGGGAGTGAGTTCTCGTGTTAATTATGTGCAGTACAGCACAGTGCAGTTTATTAAACAAAGTGCAAGAAATTGGACACTGTTGATCACAAAGCCTTTTCATATCCGCTTCTAATGAATATGGCCTCAATTCCTTGAGGCCATGTGCGAGTGGTTTTGATACTCTACTCTAAACCACATTTGATTAAATGAAATGAGTTCTTGTTATTGATTTAATATAATTGTTGAATCGGGTATTTAATTTAAGTTCAAATTATGTATAAGTTCAAAATGGCAAAAAATGCAATGAAAACATTAGCTAATGTATATTAATGAACATGAATTAATAATGAATAGTATACTTAAAAATGAACTTGGATTAATAAATGCTGTAAAAAATATAACTAATGCTAACAAAATTAAACCTTATTGTAAAGCATTGCCCTTTTTTAAAGTTCTGCAGCTGAATACCACAATTTTATCTTGTTTAGCAGTTCAAATTAATTTATGCAAGACTACACTCTCATGCTTGGACAAACATATTTTTCTTGAATGCTAGTTCTTCCTGTCACTCTTCCTTTGTTTTAATAACTCTAGTGCCCATATTTACTTCTCTCTTAGAAACACAAGATAAGTTGACTTGGCGTTAATGGTGTTTGTTTTGAGTGGATAATGCGAACATTAATTAAGGTTAATACCTTAACTAAGATTCTTCATTTGCCTGCCACATTGCCTGTTACTTCAGTGAGGTTGTTCCATCTGCTTTATGCGTTGATCTTAGTTACACATATTGACACAACATGCACTAATTGATGTACACACACCTGTGCACACACAGACCCTTTGCCTTATGTATAACGAACACACTTCTTTCTTGACATTAGAGATGTGACGGTGATAATATTCTCCCACCGGTTAATCGACTTGTGACAACACCGGTATTACCGGTTTCATCGTGGGGGTGGGGGGTGTTAGAGTGATGTAATTTTTTTTTTTACATTGCGTCAATTCATCATTCGTATTGAGTTTGATTGACATGCGATCTGACCAATCAAATTCCACCATTTTTGTGCGACAAAGCAGTCAGAAGAGTTATTGATTAACTTCGGTGGATTTGAACTTAGCTTTAACTGAGGCAATCTGTCACGACACATTAAAGAGCCAAAAAAACGGTAGGCCTATTTTATTTTTGTTTGACTGACCAAATTTGAAAGTTGAGACTTTGTTTCATATTAAATTTTACCTGCTCGGTCCTGTCTTTCAGCGCGTTGTCAGTGTCCTGTCCTCTATTTTTCACTGCTTGAGATCATGTTGAGAACAATAACGCCCTATTTGAGGGTATAGGGCGCGATTTCTGATTCAACCACAGTGTTTGAATGGTGGGTTCGTTATTATTCATGAAAAACGCAACAACAAAACAGTACAATGGCAAACACTTATATTAAACATAGAACACGCGTCCCATTTTCTCACAAATCTCTACATTCATTTATGATATTATTTAAATCATTTGCTCTTATGAGGATACTCGACAAAACGGACATTTTGGCATAATGACTGAACACCGTATAACACCGGTAACACCGACTATCGTGCCAAGCCTACTCGACATCCTGATCCTATGCATTTGAGGTGGCAAGGAGGGACATAGGTAGCAGCAACATGCACATTCAAACTGAGGGGGACAAGTGGATTTTGAATAATGTAGTTCCACGATTATTGTAGTCAAATTAATATCAGTGCTGCAAACTTGTCAGCGTTTTGAGTCTAAAAATGTAATTTATGTGACAGAGCGATGCAGATGCAGAATGATGATTTTTGTTAGTCAGTATTTAATTAGCTTTTAATGTGTATGTTTTTTAAATGTATATTTAAACCGATGTATATTTAAATTCTAAATTATCTAAATAATTTGGGCTGTCGATTTATCATGTTAATTTAATGAATTAGTTTAGGTGGAGAAATAAAATTATCAATGCATTTAAAACACCCATCCTGCCCCAGACCTTTCGTAGGTCATCTTAAATTTCAAACAGTTGATTAGTGACGAACCAGAACAATAACTCACTGTGTGATGTAGCATATAGAATGCTGTTAGAATGCCCCTAAAATTCAAGATATCAGGGCAAAAATACCCCTTTATGAGTTTTTGTCTCGTATTTTTGTCTCATATTTATATCACACGAGTACCACTAGTGCAAATG
The DNA here is from genome assembly GCF_949319135.1 of Squalius cephalus. Classification (NCBI taxonomy): domain Eukaryota; kingdom Metazoa; phylum Chordata; class Actinopteri; order Cypriniformes; family Leuciscidae; genus Squalius; species Squalius cephalus. The sequence continues at coordinate 13,518,424 of NC_137130.1, forward strand.
TGATATTGATTTTATACAAAAGTTAAATAAAAAGTTAATATTTGTGATATTTTAGACACAATATATTTGCTCGAGTTTGCCGACGAAGATATTACCTATAAAGCCAGAGCAGAACTGTTTTGTGTCTCCGAGCCCATAGGGCTGAATAGGGTGAACCAAGGATTCAATGACCCATTCATAAAGAGAACCATTTACTTCATTCCGCGTTTTGAACAAATCAAATGAATGAATCAATAACTTACTCATTTAGACATTTACTGCCACCTACTGGCAGTTTTAGTTTCTTATTTAGAGTATCATTTCATTTATTAAAATAATTTCATACTTCCATATTAATATAGGTTTAGTTCACCCAAAAATGAAAATTCTGTCATCATTTTCTCACCCTCATGGCAGAGAGAGAAAATAAAATCGTATTTTTTTATTAAACGGTGGTTTACTGAACAAACTATGGCTCTATCTTTCAATTAAACTTCTCAATTACACTCTTCCTACTTCCTGGGAAGATTTTAAGTACTTCCACTTTGCAAAATGTTTATTTTAGTCAGAATTCTATGGTCTCTTTGACGTGTTTGCGGCCATCTTCGCTGGTTCAGGGAAGTCTAACGGAGATGTGCCTACTGGCAGGACAAGCCTTTATGTGAAATGAAAACTTTCTGAATTTGAATCTCTAACATTTACAAGTAAGGATACAACCGTGAGGCTCAAGTTATGTACGGAGGAAAACAAATGCATCAAATGCATTAAACAGCACATGCATCTGACAAGAGGACATGCCGCTTTAAACTGTGTGCTTATAAGTTAGTTTGAAGGTCTTAATATAAATCACGTCATGTTTTGGACACTTTTCCTGCAGCAGCTCTCTCCGTATATATAATATAATATAAACTGTATCGTCCCATTCTAGGAGAAAATGATATTTTCTGACTGCAGTGTGGCCAAGTTTCACCAGCATACAGCCGAGAGCTGTCAGGTGTACTGCAGGTACCCACGCACACATGCCGTCTGAGAAGTTATCTTCCGCAGGAGAAACCCCACACCTACGCCATCATCTCTTGCTCACTGTAACCGATACCAGCTGTCACAAACACCAGCGTTCTTCCCCGCTGTGTGTCTGACCGATTCTCTCATCTTCCTCTATATCCTTTTCTCTACTTCTCTTCTCTCTCATCTTCCTGTGTCACCTCTCTCTGTGTTTTTTACTCTGCATTTCCTTCCTTCCTCATATTTCTGCCTGCCGGCACATATCCCCCAGTCATGCACTGCTGCAGAGGACATCTTCTCTGTCCATCATTTATGATCCCTGCGTTCAGCACTTTTGCATAGAAAGACACTTCAATGAAATATTCACCTGCTCGACTTACTGTAAAGTGGTTTACTCAGGCTTGTTTATCCTGCATGTGACCTGTACCCACTGTTCTCATGTCTGCACTGGCCTTATCTAATCTGCCTGGTTCTTTCTGGCACCAAACACGGCATCCCTGCTGTGTGCTACAGCATGTCACTGCTTGTGCCTGTCATCTCTAGCAGCTGCTGGGAGCGAATGGCCGATGCACACTTACTGCACCGCTTCGGTTCGCAAAGGCTCGCCTCTCAGGATGCCATGATAAATCAGCACAGCAGTGCACCTCACATGTTCCTCTCTGTGCTGGTTGTTTAATTCTTTTTCTTTTCCCCTGAAAAAAGAAAGTTTAGTGTTTTTTTTCATTTGTTTTTAAGTAAAGCCAGGTGCACACTGTAGTATTTTGGCCACGATTTGGCCATCTGAGACAAATGTTGAGAATCCTAAAAGATTCCTCAGATCCTAGGCCTAAGTCTTTGATCACTAGTTTGAAATGTTCGCCAACAGCAGATTAATGACCGTTGTGATCTAACTTTACCTCCGACGAAATTCTGGCAGTGTCAGAAGATTTGACGCACAGTCCTGTAGTGTAACTTCTCCTACGTCAACCATCAAATCAAAAACCAATTGGAGAGCCGAATGCGATGATGCAATTAGTTTGAAATGAGACAACAACCGAATGTTTGGATTGATGTAAAACTGTATGAGTTTTCATGCATGCGTCCGTTTTTAAGGCGTCTTGACTGTCGTACAGTCTGACATTAATGACAACTGAGATCCCACAGTGTGACATGTTCGTATAGTCTGACAAGCAACAATCGCAAAGAACTATTATAAATCTTAAATATCTCTGTGAAGTTTCCTACTAGTATAATTAAAATCTCTATATAAAATAAATATAATTCATTTCCATCCATCTTCTTCCGCTTATCCGGGGCCGGGTCGTGGGGGCAGCAGTCTAAGCAGAGACGCCCACACTTCCCTCTCCCTAGACACTTCCTCCAGCTCTTCCGGGGGAATACCGAGGTGTTCCCAGGCCAACCAGGAGACATAATCCCCCCAGCGTGTCCTAGGTCTTCCCCAGGGTCTCCTCCCGGTGGGACACGCCCGGAACACCTCCCCGGGAAGGCGTCCAGGAGGCATCCAGAACAGATGCCCGAGCCACCTCAGCTGGCTCCTCTCGATCTGGAGGAGCAGCGGCTCTACTCTGAGCTCCTCCCGAGTGACCGAGCTCCTCACCCTATCTCTAAGGAAGCGCCCAGCCACCCTGCGGAGAAAGCTCATTTCGGCCGCCTGTATCCGGGATCTTGTCCTTTCGGTCATGACCCATAGCTCATGACCATAGGTGAGAGTAGGAACGTAGATCGACCGGTAAATCGAGAGCTTCGCCTTGCAGCTCAGCTCCTTCTTCACCACGACAGACCGGTACATCGACCGCATTACTGCAGAAGCTGCACCGATGCGTCTGTCAATCTCCCGTTCCATCCTTCCCTCACTCGTGAACAAGACCCCAAGATACTTGAACTCCTCCATTTGAGGCAGGAACTCTCCACCAACCTGAAGCGGGCAAGTCACCCTTAAAGCTCCAATATGTAGGAATTTTGTAATAAAATTTCCAAAAATAACTTGCACAGTGTGATATATTTCCTCCAGTTGTGTACTTACAATATCTCAAAAGTCTCCAAAGATTTTTTATTTCAGAGAAATTCCTATTTTAAATAACTGGCCGTCCCGGAAAAGAAATGTCGCGCCTCAGTGACGCAATGTCCGCTCTATCCCTTTTTCCGGTGTGGACCATGTGATAGGATATTCCACCACACCGGATTTTTTATTTTTTTTATTTTTTTTTACAACAACTTTTTTGAGGTTTTTTTTCTTATCACAATAAACAATAAAGACGTCTGACAAAGAATAAAAAAAGAATAAAATAAAAAATATGACCCACCACACCGGAATATCGCATGGTCAAATGCGGAAGTGTTGGTTATAGCGTTATAGCCATAGACTGTATGGTTATAACTTAGCTGTTATGGATCACGAACTCTTTGGCGAGTATTGAAGTGCCAACAAAACAAAAGCGTCCATATTCGGATACACGCGGAGTCGCGGACTGTGTGACAAACGGAGGAATAAAACCCGGATAAATATCGGCAGGCGATTTCGAGATGGAGAGAGCTGCGCGACAATCTTGGACTTGACAGAGACTCTCTCGCGAGTGTATTGAGACAGGTAAGACATGCAACTGTCAATAATAGCACGTATAAACAAAGTTATATTGCTCTTTGTACTTTGGTAAGGCTTTTTATCACGTGTGGTGACCGAGATTATGGCAGTACAATTAAATACAATCGGATATGATGTTAAAAAAATATATTTAGTCATTACTTGCAAATGTTCGTTCAAATTTACTTTTAGATATTGGTTTGAACACGTTAAACAACACAGCATTAACCATAAAAACGTAAAACTGCACAACATTAAACAAAACAAATCATTTGACAAATAGCTGTATGTTGTAACGGGATAATATAGCATAACATTTCACGTTCCTTGCAGTTCATTAATTATGATGACATAAAATAATACGATCAGACATACAGGTAATACAAAAACGAATAAATTACCTCATCCGTGATCATGATTCATTAATTCCATGTAGATATATCGCTAGATGGTGAAAACGCATTAAAAACGACATCTCCCATCGTCACCTCCTTCATAGCGTCATCAAGCTTCGCCTTTGTTATTGTTGGAAACTGCGCCCTCTTGTGGTCAAATACCAAAGTCGCATACTGGAGCTTTAATATAATAATTAATTTGAATTAATAAATAAAATAAATTAGATTCTATTTTGGAAAAACTGCAATTTCAGAGAGACTATTGTGACTTATCTTACTTTTACAAGGTACCTATTATGACTGTCGAGATGAAAAATCTCCTGAAACAGTTTGATGAACCTTGAAATACTGATTGTTCAGCACTTTGTTGGGAAGAAAATTTTGATTTAAAAAATTTCAGTTGTTATATTACAGAATATTACAGCAAGATGTTCCACAATAAGTATGACTTTTTTTCCGCAAATGGTACAGTCAGCCCGTTTAGCCTGCCATCAAACTCTACTACAATGAACTCCTTCTGGACTCCAACAGTAAAGATAAATGCACATATTCCTTATACCTTAAAAAGACATCTTAGAGCAACTAAATTGTATTTGCATTTCTGGTTTGTGTTATATACAGTGCATAACGTCATTTACATAACGTCTAGGGAACATTTACACTAAGAACAACATGAGGATCATGACAGATTGAGTAGATAAAGCTCATTCAGATGTTATGGTGCTTCTGAGTGTCATGCATCCACAGTTCTAGCAGTTTAGTCTGGCTGAGTCCAGCTCTGAGCTACGCATGGCTGGTCCTCGGCTCTCTGCCAGTAAGCGGCTTTGTGCCTCATGCCATCTGCTCCTGCAGTTTGTGTTGGGGAAAACACAGCCCCTCTCGCACCCATATTAGCAAGATATAGTGATAATAATAAGCACTCAACCACCTCTTCAATTTGCATTCTTCTCCAGTTTGCCGGCATTGCAATTTTATAGCTGAATCAGAATAGACTTCTGCTTTAAATGCAGATCGCATTATTTATTAAGAAGCATCTGCTTGTTTTTTCAGAGTCTTGAAGGTCAGCAGACTGCTGTAAGGGCATGAGATGAGATTTTCTTTACGTTAAACATCTTAAACCAATTCTTAAAATAATATGACAATGTGTAAGGTCATGTTAACACATTAAAACCATGTTCTTTTATCATGTAAAGGTCATACAACACGCACTGATTTTTGCCCATGCTCCCTGATTTTCCTGGCTTATTGGCGGCTCAGTCATTGTGTCCATTTCAAAATCTCAAATGAAATTTGAGACTGATGGTTTTTCCGTTCATTTAACCTCGTGGCTTATTGCTTTAGTAAATCTCAGCAAATGCTCTGTTTAAAAACGAATTTACTTGAGTCATGACTCATAGGACAAAACTCCACAACAGCCTGTGTGTTTGTGTGCTTTTTAAAATTTAATTGGGGAGATGTGAATGAATGAGAGAATGTGAGAGCACTGCGAGATCTGAGTCCTGTATATGTTTTAGCAAAGCTTGGTCTGAAAACTGCTTTTTTATTTATGTTTGTTCATCAGTTATGGGCATAGTTATTTGGAAGTTGGTCTGAAACTATTTCTTTGTAAGTTCTTTGGTAAGTTCTATTTAGTCAATGACTGACTGGGCAGCAAAGCAGCAGTCTTTAGTTTCAGACACAGGCTGCATCCTAAAACTTTGGCAGCTGACTTGTTGCCTCGCTGCTTTAGCAGGCAATGACTTCGCAGGCAGCATTTGCACACGAAGGTACCTCACAAAACAAAAATAAAGAGAGCTTTGGTGATAACTAAGCAAATATTTAATTCATATAATAGTATTTTCTAGGCATGCACCGGAATTACAATTATGGGCTGAAACTTAAAAAATCAGGATGCACACAACTTATTTAATATTCTACACTCAAATAGCTCAAACTGAGTTGTACAAATTACACGTAAAGCAGTTTTTATGTCAACTTTTTAATAACAGAATTGTTTGTTGGTGAAATATAACATTTAAACAACAATGAACTGTAATACCTTTTCATGACAGATTTATTCAAACATACATTAAATAATGAAGACATAACTAACAGGTTAATTAAAAAATATAATGAATAAATAATACAGTGCATTTTCAACAAAATGCTCTTCTATAGAATTTATTTGTCTAATAATTAATGAGTTTATGGACATTGAATAGCTTTCTTGAGGTAAATGTAGCGGTAAGTGACATTGTATAGCCTACAAGCTGTTTTCCTTAGTTCTTGCTAGAAATAACATCAAAAGCGGTAAACGTTGGTAAAATATTTACACTTTCACAGAAACTGAGCATCAACCGCAACTTTCAGATGCCATATTTATTTTTGTCATGGAATGAAACGCACAGGATTGTGGGATATCAAAGGCAGTTAAGGATACATCTATGCTGCTTTCAAAAATTGGTCAGATAAAGGTATCTCAGGAGACAGTAAGTTAAGCTAACATTGTCTTCAGACATGAGTTGATGCCTTCCTACCTTGAAATGCAGCATTTATCAGCTTTTGGACGCAGCCACAGTCTAGCAATGCTGAACTTTTGTCCTCCACACGTTCAATGCACCTGCAGTTTGTTAACAGTTCAGCCAGAGAACTCAGATGACAGGAAGACAGAAGTCAGCCAGAAAGTGTTCTCTCCAGAGCACTGACCTAGGAACTGTACAGAGAGGTTCTGACAACACATATTTCATAAAGTCTGTCTATTTTTATGTCTGCCTGGATATCTGTGGGGCAGAGTGAACTGGGTCGTCTGTAATGAAATGTAACCCACGCGTGCCTAAGGAGGAGGGTGAAAATTCTTACCGACTCTCCGGCAGTAATATAGAGAATAAATGTCAAGTTTGAAAATGTGGCCACGCTGAGCTTAGTGTATTCTATGTAAATATCACACCAGCACATTTTCTCTCACTGTAGAGGAACAATTTAGTATTTTTTTACTACACGAGAGATGATCTGATTCTGATCTAACAAACTTGAAGCTAAGTCCTAAGAATAAAAGATTTAAACTTGGATAAATTGATTCCTGTGTTGACCAAAGCTTTTCAGATTTTATTTTATTGTTTAATGTTTTTTAAAGCTTCATAATGAGAAATAAAATGTTCCTCTCTTTTGAAATAAACGATTTAGCATTTACCTAAATAAGTTTTCCTTGTCAATACATGGATTAGCCTATTTGTTAAGTAGGAATATAAGTGGGACAATGTACATTTAGATGGTTCCCCTTCACATTGCATTCTGTCTGTATTTATTTTGAAGTATTGAACGACTGATTGTACATCTTTACCTGTAGCACAGATACAGAAAACAGGCCTATCGCCAATCAACCCACTGCACACAAACAGAAGCAAAAACTTGCTCCAGTGATCTCTCTGCTGCCATCTCTCTTCAGGCCTGCAGAAACACTCTCTGAGCTCATGCTGAGGAGGGTTAAAGGCTTTGGGAAGTCTGATCACAGCTTCTCACGGAAAGCCAACCTCTCACCGGCTCCCATACTCCCCGCTGTTCCTCAAACACTCAGCCCACACAGAGCGTTGCCATCATTCTCATTGCTGCTGTGAGCATTTCTCCATTCCTAGAGAGAGGGCAGGCTTCTCACTTCAGCCGCTGAACTTTTGGCTATTGAGCCATATACAGTATGGCTCAATAATGACAGTGTCTGAAATTCTCATTGTTCCTCCAAAAGAGCTTCCACATGAGTCATATATCAGCTGAAGTAACTGTCAGCTTCATTGCAGTTCTCTGCTTATTTGGATAATGTTGAATTTTGTTACCTTGTCAACGATTAATGCCACCTCAAATTGATTGAAAACGAATGACTTCCGGGCACTTTGTTTATGTGAATCACTGTCAGTGTGAATATTTTTTGTTGAATGTATTATGGCTGTGTAATCTCACCATTTAAAGATTAAATTTAACAGGTTTATGGGCCTGAACAGCAAGTCAGCAACAATAGCTCAATTATTTTGCGAGTAGAGGAAAAAAAGGCAATGCTGGGGCCAACTAAATATAAATAAGCTGTTCACACTGGAGGTTCAGGCTTGTGTATTAGTATCCAATTATTGTTTTTGGTCTGTTGGATTATTTTGACCATTGCTCATCCTGTCTTGATATTGATTTGATATTGACCAAAATGTGCAGGACTCTAATTTACCTGTTTGTTTCCTTTTCAGGGGGCCGTTTAGCGTGGTAAGAAGATGCATCAACAGGGAGACGGGTCAACAGTTTGCAGTGAAGATTGTGGATGTGGCCAAATTCACCTCCAGCCCTGGCCTCAGCACAGAGGGTAAGACACGTCATCTCTGTTATCTTCAACTGTTTTCCTCTTTAGCTGATGATTGTGTGGAGAATTCATCAGCTGTGACCTTTCCGGAGCTCAAAATACATAATCTGTGTTTTCTCATGAATAATCATTGAATTCTTTTTCTTATGGCTGGAAATGAACCAAACTGAACGTCTGTGTTTATGTTGATTTGATCAGCCACTCTCTAATCAGAACCCTGCAAAATAAACAGTCTAGATCACCAGCTCATCTTCTTAACATCTGCGGTTACAGTAACTAATACAGCTGTCCAGAATTTACTGTGGAATTAGCTTTGCTTTGTTGATGTGAAAATAGATGAAGTGCTGCTTGGCTGTAATGTATACCATGAGTGGGCAGCATGTATGTTTTGCTGAGATAATGGATGGGCCTGCTGATCATACAGTACATTACAGTGGGAAACAGTAACCTTGAATACCTGACTCTTTGCACAGTAGCATGGTCTATGTGTGATCACATATTTCATCTTAAACGACACCTTAGGGAGCATCTAGAAACAGTAGGGTTTAGTGTATTCCAAGTCTTGCTCTGTGTATGTTGGTTTAGCTAGATGTTTCTCAAGGTGTGTGTGCAAAAATATATTATTATTTTTTGTTAAATAAATCAGACACTGAAGACTATAGTAATGACTGCTGGAAATTCTACTTCGATATATATATATATATATATATATATATATATATATATATATATATATAATATACAGTACAGTTCAAAAGTTTGGAAACATTTCGATTTTTTTTATATTTTTGAAAGAAGTCTCTAATGCTTATCAAGGCTGTGTTTATTTGATCAAAAATACAGAAAAAAACAGTAATATTGTGAAATATTATTACAACTTAAAATAATAGTTTTCTATTTGAATATACTTTAAAAAATAATTTATTCCTGTGATGCAAAGCTGAATTTTCAGCATCATTACTCCAATCTTCAGTGTCACATGTGACATCCAGTCTATCACATGATCCTTTAGAAATCATTCTGATATTCTGATTTATTATGAGTGTTGGAAACAGTTCTGCTGCCTAATATATTTGATGAATAAAAGGTTAAAAAGAACTGCATTTATTCAAAATAAAAAAATATTTTCTAATAATATAAATCTTCTTTACTATCACTTTTTTTATCAATTTAACACATCCTTGCTGAATAAAAGTATTGATTTATTTAAAAAAATAAAAAAAATAAAAAATAATTACTGACCCCAAATTACTGACCAGTAGTGTACTTGCCTTGCCTTGCCTTGCCTTATTTTTATTTTTATTTAATTTTTTTACTTTTTATTCATCAAAGTATCCTAAAAAAGTATCACAGGTTATGAAAAAATATTCCAACTGTTTCCAACTTTGATAATGAATCATCATATTAGAATGATTTCTAAAGGATCATGTGATAGACTGGAGTAATGATCCTGAAAATTCAGCTTTGCATCACAGAAATTAATGATAATTTAAAGTATAATAAATTGAAAACTAATTATTTTAAATTGTAATAATATATCACAATATTACATTTTTTTTCTGTATTTTTGATCAAATAAATGCAGGCTTGATGAGCAGAAGAAACTTCTTTCAAAAACATTCAAAATAGTAATGTTTCCAAACTTTTGACCTGTACTGTGTGTGTGTGTGTGTGTGTGTGTGTGTGTGTGTGTGTGTGTGTATATATATATAATATTAAAACAGGAAAAAAAAGTAATTTTGGCAGCGGAGCAATGTGAAGCTTGTCTAAATAAGGACAGGAGTACCACACAAACATAAATAGACTTAAAGGGAAACTGAAACAAACAAAATATAATTCGATAACATGTTGGTTATTAAAATTGTAAACAAATTAATTAAAAAATAATACTAAAAACAAAACATATATGAAGTTTTTCCCAATACTGAAATTAACATTTGTTGTTATCAGAGCGCAGCCGTGTTTGATGACGTCACTGGCATGGTACCACTGTAGGCTACTAATGTTGTACTGTACTGCACTGTAGGCTAATGTATGTCAGGCTACTCTACTGCTACTCAGACTGAACTGACTGATTTTGACAGTATGGTAATACAGATTTACAAGTTAACACTAAAAACAGCATTGTAAGTAAGAAATTGAATCATCTAATGAAATAATAAAACTGCATATTCTTCACTGTATGAATGAAACATGTACTGATTGATTCTTATATAGACTGCTGTCACTTTAAAATCTACATTCACTTAAGACAAAACCAACTGTTTATGTGAACCTTGTGTTTTTGACACTTTAAATGCAATAAGGCGATAAAGAGAATTTAGTTTAGTGCATGTGCTGAGTTTAGGCGTGTGCGCTCGTTAAATTTAAACTGGCAAGGCGCGCCACCGCGTCTCTCATACGCAGTTTGAAAGCGGCTGAAATCCCACTAACAAGTATCTTGCGGGTGTCGTCGATGGATATTGCTTATATTGGATTAGCACCCTCGATGTCGGATTAATTTAGCAAGGTGATCTGCCGTGGTCACATTTTTGCCACAGTCATTTTGCAAACAGGTTATTAGGTCCTTGATGGCGTCGGAGGTGTTATATTCGCTTGTTGGACAGATCACAATTTTTGCAATGCAATAAGACCCCCCTCTCGATCTGTCATGCTCTTGATATGCCATTTTGCTGGAGCTGTCAAGGTAGCCTATCATGCCAGTGACGTCACGAACCGAAGCTCAAGATGGCTGCGCCCTAGTAACAAAACAACAAACTAACATCACTGTTTCCCCCCTTGTAACTACTTCAACAGTTTTAAGTGTCCTACCACAAATAACAATGATAACACATCTGTTATATCACCATTACTTCCTATTTCGTTTTAGATCCCCTGTAATTCGGATTAGGAGTTAATGAAGAAACTTAGCTCTTTTTTGAATGTTAGTGGCATGTATTTGTGTCACACAGACTGATCCTAGATTAGGGGTGTGAACCGACAGTGGTCTCACGGTTCGGTTCGATTACGATTATCATGTCATCGATTCAGTTCAATTCGATATCACGATGCATCGGGATGCACCGCATCCTCAATTTAAAATTTTACTTCAAAAGTGATGTGTGCGCGCATGTGTGTGCGTGTGCTCGCCTGTTCGGGAAGTCGCAGTGACAGAAACAGTGACATTCCAGTTCAAGTTTCAAGGGAGTAAAGCTTGTTTATGCCATTAAGAAAAGGAAATCTGTCAAATAAATATTGTTTTAAAGAAATGTTCATTTAAAAGCAGCGCTCATTAATCAGTGTATGTTACCGTTAAAGATGCGCGCATCAACCGTCGCCGAATCCGCTGTTGAAGGTGACGATCATCCATTTATAATCACGCGTAACACAGAATAATTGTAATTTGACCATCGGGTGCGTATACTTAAATAAGAGAAAATTATTGGGCGGGTGGATGATTTGTTTTTGGCTGCGGATTCGGGTGACGTTGGAGCTCATCCGCTTACTCTAAAGCAGTCAGACTCTGCCAGGCGTTAACAGCTCGGGGTGAAAACGGCTAACGTGGTTTATCAAGTTAGTGGTATTACCTCCTGCATATTCTATTTGTGCGTGACATGAGTGCACACAGCGCGTGTCTTCTGCAGGTCGTGCTTACCAGGTTGTTCATAAAAGCCGAAATGTGCCCAGATGTCGGCTTTAAAGTAGTTGGAGCATTTTTTATTTTCTCGCACTCGCGTCTCACCTCCCTCTGCCATTGTATGCTACCGCGACAAAGCACGTACGCAACAAATGACGTCAGAAAAGCGTCAGTACATTATAATCGGTTATGGTCTATTACTGAACCGAAACCGAATCGTCCTCGTCTGCATCGCGATGCATCGTAGAAACGATTAATTTTGACACCCCTATCCTAGATTGACATGTAAATGAAGCTTGATTACCAAAATGGTGAAAAATAGCTAGTGGACCATCCAAACTTAGTCAGCTAACAGGACCACTGACCGGTAGACTCCATCTGTACAGTACTGAGATTAGAGTCTGCGAGTCTCCCTTAAAGGGTTAGTTCACCCAAAAATTAAAATTTTGTCATTAATTACTCACCCTCATGTCGTTCCAAACCTGTAAGAACTGCGTTCATCTTCGGAACACAAATTAAGATATTTTTAATGAAATCCGAGAGCTTTCTGACTACCGATAGACTGACGTGAACAGCGTAAGAGACTGACGTGGAAGAGAATAAATTGTTGAATAAAGTTATTTTTGTTTTTTTGCACAAAAATTTATTCTTGTTGCTTCATAACATTAAGGTTGAACCACGCTAGTCACATGGACTATTTTAACGAAGTCTTTACTACCTTTCTGGGCCTAGAAAGTGGTTATAACGTTGCAGTCTATCGGTGGTCAAAAAGCTCTCGGATATCATCAATAATATCTTCATTTGTGTTCCGAAGATGAACGAAGGTCTTACGGGTTTGGAACAACATGAGGGTGAGTTACAGAGGAAATTAAACAGATGGATTCAATGTACAGCACTTCCTCTATCACAGTGCGTAAGCATGTGTGTAAGCATGGAAACATAGCTGTACAGTTTCAGCGTGAATTCTCTTAAGTGGGAGAACATCTTTGGGTAGGATGTTAAATATGTGTGCATGTGAGAAAGAACTCTTTGCCCAGGCCTTTGTGTTATCTCAGTCCACTGCTAAACCTCTGTCTCATCTCTCCTGAGTTTCACAGTCTCGGCAAACACTCTGCCCACCTCCCATCTGTCTTTCCTCCTATGTGGGAGGGAACACACTCATGCTGGTATTTCAGAATCTACTGTACAACCCATGAGACTCAGTGATTAAAATGACTTTTTTCACTGTTTACCTTTCAAATGTCTGTTCCTCTCTGAGTGCAGGAAAGAAGCAACTCAATGAACTTTGCCTCCCTGTGGTTTATTTGTAGTCACACACACCCTCACCTCTAACACCATGACAAATACTCTCAGCCAGTGAAAAAGATGTAGGACTCAAGCTTCTTTTGATATAACTGAAGCAATGGCGAGGCCACACATTTTAAAACTGAATGGACCTCTCAAATTACATCATTTTACAATACATGGGATAAAAAATTATCTGACAGTTAAGATTAGTTAAATGTGATTTATTGTCAGCCAACAGTTTCATGAAAACAACAAAATCCATTCATAAATAAAATAACCAATGAACAGAATAAGAAAGAACAATAAACAAAGGTCTTAGACAGAGCATGTGAAAGGCTAGGCAAGGCTTACACCGTTTCCTAACTACACGCGCCGTGACGCCACGACACTGGATAAAGGTATCTTTTCCATGTTAATCAGAGTTTTTGTCCTAACCAGCCGTGACGGCGACACGTGAAAATTCTATTTTAGAAACGGTTTCTATTTTTCTGCGACGTCGCGGCTGGAACAACAAACACAAAGTGTGGCAATGATAGTACCGTTTATGTGCTTTATTTAATGTTAAAAGCGTGTAATGTGACTTTGAATATAATTTAGTGCTCCCAGCTTTGTAGCCAAGCAACAATGGATAATTCACCTCAGATCTTGAAATTAAACAAACGGAAACAAGAACGTTCAAACTGTGAACAAACAACTGTATTCTTTGACAAAGATTGTTTTAGTAACTCGGTATGTATTTTTAATAATGTTTTAAATGGTGTAATATTTGTTAATTTGATTATGTAGCCTACTTAACTTGGCAAAGGATCCAGAGCCTATGTGTGTTTGCACTCAGGAGAGTGTCAGAGGTTTCTATTTACAACCTGTTTTTGCAGCCTTGAGTAATGTAGCCAATCACAGACATTGTTTCCTGGCGTTGTTTTCTTGAACGCAGGCCAATCAGAGGTGTTTAAGTTAGAATCCTCTCACCACTCAAAGCCAGAGTTTTTGTCCATTGCTGAGTTTTGCACGCTCGCAAATTCTTTCATTATAACAAAGTGTAGACATTATGTAAATAATAGGGGTGCAACGGTTCAAATTGCTCACGGTTCGGTTTGTTTCACGGTTTTAGGTTCATGGTTTCGGTCCGGTTCAGTATGTGCTATCTTCAGGGAAAAAAGGACTACGGTCAAATACAAATAAAGTCTTTGTGTAAAGTTTTTTTTTCCCCTATCCTATCTACTGTATTATGATTAACAGGTGGTGAAAAAAGCGCAACTAGCATTTTCAGTATCTGTGCACCTGTATACATAAATCTGTATAAAACGCTTTACTGCTGTTGGAACATCTCAAAACCCATTGTTTTGTGTCGTCTAGACTTAAGCTGGGGCAAACTGAACTGTCATCTGTGCCATATTTTGTGTTTTTGTAGCACCTTAAGGTCACCGTGCCAGCTGCCAGACATCTGTGACAAATCCTCTCCAAACTCTATAAAACCCATTCTGTGTTTAGGGTCTATAAACGCACACTCTTATTATTTGCTTGAATCCAGTGTTTTGTTATAGCTGCACTTAGGACATCAATACTCTGAAGTACGGATGCTTTCACGTACCATTGTAGCACTTACCGTAAAGCTAAAGAAAGCCCATGAGGGCCACTTAGCTCAGATTCTCTGTTACTGATGGACATAAACAACCATAAAGGTTATATTCAGTGTGGTTTAAGTTTCCTAATGACAGATTAAGGTTTATTTTAAATGAAGGCAGTGCTCAAGTGTGTGAGTGACTATGTTGAACATTATTTGCATTAGGGCTGGGCGATTAATCGAAAAGTAATCGAAATCGACATTCAGAACCTATAATCGATCAAATTTTCCAAGGTCGATTATTTCGATTACTTTCCCTTTAAAACACTACCGCGTGTGGAGTCACGTGACCCCGCTGCCTTACATTACGTTATTCCGCCGACATGTCGAGCATGGAGAGCTTAATCACTGAGACAACTGAGCAACAAGTGCATACCAGCTACTAGCTCCCCATCAGAACGGGTTTTCAGTTCGGGCGGAAACATTGTTACATGCCTCAGGTCCTGCCTGAAACCTGAAAAGGTTAACATGCTCGTGTTTCTTAGTAAGAACTTAGAGTAAATTCATGTTCATATAGTGACATAACAAGATCGCTAAGATTACCTCATGCAACAGTGTATTTTCATTACAACAATCTGTTGTTTACATTGATACATTGCACATTAAAATATTTGTTTACAGTATATGCAAGAAATGCACTGTTTAAAATATTATTTACAGGATATACAAGAGTTGTTTTATTTAGAAGAGATACTGCTTATTTTCTACTTTTAATAAGAAAAACATTGAAAGTAATTTATTTTGTTTCCAAAAGTGCAAGTTATTTATTTTTACTTTTTTATAAGAACAAAGTGACTGTTCGTTTTAGGCAATGTGTGCTTTAATTTAAGTTGTTTAACATTGATGTTCAATAAATAATCATAGATGGTAGATAGTGTGTGTTTCCTTCAATTATTTTAAAATCAAGTAATGCACCCTTCATTCAAAAATCTCTCACTTGTAATATGTGAGCATATTTACTGTAAAAAACTTGTCAGTGAACCATGAGGGCAAAAAAATAAAAAATAAATAAAATAATCGTTCATTAATCGTAATCGAGTTAAAATGTTCAATTAATCGAGATTTTGATTTTAGGCCAAATCGCCCAGCCCTAATTTGCATACACAGTGGATATTTATGGCTGATGTGAGTTACTGTACAAAATTAAGTTTAAAATCTGATTGTTTTATGGGTTGATATAAGGATGTTGATTCAAGAAAAAGTCTTACTTGACGGAATCACCGTATGTCATCACAAAAAGGAAACCATGTGTCTGACTTTGGTCTCATTCAGTACGTTTATACTTCAAATTCATACTTTAAATTCTCATATAAGTGCAAATGTTCACATGTCTGTAATTTCAAATGACTGCTCATCTTAAACTCATAGCTAAAGGTTACTTCAGATATTTCTTCACTTGGCTTCAAAGATTTTTTTCTGCATTAAAATATTTTATAAAATCATATATAATGTTTTATAATACATTTATACTATTATATTTATAATTTTATAATTAAAAGTATTCACAATTATATACTGTATATTAATAATATAATATATGATTATATAATATATGGAAAAAAATATTTTTGTTCTTCATTCCTTGAAAAAGACAATCCATCCCTCAAGCTCACCATGTTGTTTTTTCATCTTTGCCAAGTGCTCAAGGACTGTTAGACTCACTCATTCTTATTCCGTCTACTACAGGAATAAAAAGGTCTTTCTTCCTCCAGCTCTCAGAGTCATAGATAAGCCATCACATGTGAGAGAGACAACACAGCTCCTCTCTCTATATGAATTCTGGTCGTTCTGTAACCCCCTGTCATTCACCTTGTGCTTTTTCCCCCCAGGCAAATTCTTTGAAAATGTGTGGTCATCCAGAGGACTGCAATCGAAAGTTAGTGGGGTTCTATTAATCCTAGGAAAAAAAGGTCTTGCAATGCTTCGAGAAATTTGTCCAGAATCGAAGGGAATGTCGCCTCCAGGAGGCAGAGAGATGGACTCCTTTATTGTCTTCTCTGCGGGAGGTCCAAAAGTCTTCACCATTGCACACGCAAACAGCCGAATGTTAAATGTTGTAACCATTATCATCATCATCCCCAATACAGAGCTCCAGCAGTGTCGTCTGCAACAAGAGGTTGTTTTGAGGTTACTGCTACCTTTTTGTTTAGCTACCCAATTTATTTAGTGCTATTTTTGGAAAAGAGAGTGTTTTGTGTATGTTTTTCAAAGCGGTTCTATTCAGGAAATATACAGAGAAGAAAGCCTTCGAACAGCCTCTGGGAAATCCACAATTATAATTTAAAAGACCCTCCATTGCTTTTCATGTTTGCTCCTTCGCAACGTTTGTATAAAGTCACTGAATCATGAAATGATTTGCTCAGAAAGCTGTAGACACAGAGGTTGTTAGCCTGGGTGAACTGTTTTTCCCTATGGATCAGATCAGTGTGCTTTGTTTCAACCTCTTCTCCCTGAGATATCAAAAAGTCTAGCTTATTCTTTCTCTCCAGAAGCATTTAGCAACTTTTCAAAGGTTGTTCTTGCTAGAGCACTGATGGGACAGCCTTATTTCAGATGACATTTTTACTATACACAGACATGCAAATAAAACATCCTCAAGGTACTTTATGGTTCAAGTTAATACATATCATTTACTTTTGGTTAATGTCACATCAGTTTCTAGGTCAGAGTATACTGTTGTAGTTGCGAGTAATCGCACGGTTCGCACCCTTATTGTGAAATTAAGCATACAGCATTTATCTTGTAACACGTTCATTTCGTCATCATTTGCTATATCCAGCAAGGTAAACCATCAGATTGAAGGGTGATTCTCACAAAACTGTATTTTCTGCAAGCTTATTTCAAGGTAAATTTAGGTGTCTTTTCAAATAAGGACACTTGGAGACTCCAAAAGGACACCAAATTACCAAATGATATAAGGTGTCCATATAATTCATAAATGTGTGCACACCTAAGGACCCATGAAAAAAAAAACATTGCAGAAAGGAACTTTTCAGAATTCACAGTGTATAGTATGTGTTCAGTTCAACAGCAGCAGAGAGATTGTTTACATTTTAGACAAGTGAAGTTGCAATACCGAACAGGACCACATGGAGTATGTCAAATTACTAAACGCAGCAACACGCACATGACAAATCAAAGCATCCTGAAAGTGTGTGGAAACAACGTGAATGTACTGAAATGTGTCTCTGCATAAATGCAATCAGTGCATTGAGAGCACACATACACGATTTAGTTGGGCATCAATATAACGGAATCACGCATGCTTACTGTACGACTCCTGTACGCCACTGCAATCGTCTTTACCTTGATTGCAATCCACATCCATCAAAACTTTACTAGCGATCATCTGGCTTGCTTTATCCAACAGAGAAAGTAGTTTGCTTATAATCTGGCCTTACAGCAGTGTGATGTTTTGACATTCTTTAAAGGCTGTATTTCGCGCTCTTCAGAAACAATCACAGAAAATGAGCTCGTGTTTTAAAGCGAAGCACACACTGGAATGAATAATTCACTAAAAATACCAACTCTGATGTAATCAGCCTGGTTTGCTTGTTTGAAGGAATTTGCCTACTGGATCATTCGACGGAAAACTCAGGATAGAAACCTATCAGGGTTACCAGTGTGATAAACTCCCGACTTCTAAGATCAGCTGGCTGTGTGATGATGTTACTGAATTACGTTAATGACGCAATTTCACGTATTCAGTAATTTATTTGCTTTAAATTATTTTAATGCATTAAGGATTTTGAACTAATTGCATGTGTTAAAGCATTTATGTTTACAGCCCTAATATATATATATATATATATATGTGTGTGTGTGTCGTACAGGGTGCTAAAGCCATGCATCTGTAACCCATGCCAGCGGTGGGGTGGACACCCCTTCACTTTCGCTGTGATTATTACAACACTTAGAAGACAATTAGGCTGTTCAGAAGCCTGTTGTAATCAGCCAACCTGCCTCTAAAGAATGAGAGATAGAGCCGAAGGATACAACAGAGAGAGAAGGAACACTTTCTTGGCCTTTGTTGTCATTATTAGACCACTGCCTTAAAGATTAGGCCAGATGTACCCACATCCCTGCTGGTTTTTAATTGGATGTTCTCATCTTAACCTCTGTCTCATTGATGTTAGATTATTACAGTACATTTTGGTCATTTTCTTGTTGTCCTAAGGACTTTATTTTGTTGTAATTACTAATTAGAGATGTTTGCTGATACAAACATCTTAGCTCATGGTTGAGTTTTGGAGTTGAAGCAAAGTATAAAACTTTGGCCCATAATTATATATTCAGCCCTCAAAAGATTTTGGAACCTGTTTTGATTTATCCAGTACATTTGTTTCTAACTTTTTTTTTTTTCTTCGATGTGATAAGAAATGTATTCACCAAGGGCCTTGAGAACGAATGGACCACCCATCCCCATGTATAGGGACTGAGGGTCTTTTTATTACCTATTCATGAATTGTCCTCACCATAAATCCCATAAGTCTACTCAGAGCTGACTCAGCCATGACACATCTCTAACTGAACATCCCTCTTTACTGTATGTGTGGAATTATTCTGAAGCTTGGCACCCCAACAAAGAATTGTGAAATATGGATTTTCTTTATTCTTTAATAATTACTAAATGAAAAAAAAGATGCTGTATTGATTTTTAGGTCCTCCTGTGCCTTTCATGTCATAAATCGAAACAGAACCGATGGTAAATGGCTTTTCTCAAATGTAATATCTTGTCTTTTAGCGTTGTAGCTGTGCCACTGCTTTTTATCAGAATCAGAAGGAGATTTATTGCCTAGAGACTTAAGAAGCTTCCAGTAAGCAGAGACAACAAACAGTACACAGATTAGTAAAATAAAAAATAAAGATATGTGAATAAGATAATATGTACTGTGTATATAAATAAACGAAATATGAAATATAATGTGTGCTGTATTAGCCTAGAAATCTAGACGCACCCTAGCGGCAGCAACATTTATTTTGCAGCCAGTGTAGTCTAGCAACTTGCCGTTGACGTTCGAGCTGGAAAAACCAAACTCTAGTCAGGCCAATCACATCGTGTATAGAGTAGGCGGGGCGGTCTTAACATAATGACGACAGAGTTGCGACGGTTCCCTGCTACTTGAAAACAAAGAATGGCGGCTGCTGCTGGCGAACAGCGGTCTTTGGAATCGGCTTTGGCCGCGACTCTGGAGGACTTGGAGTTAAGCTGTTCTTTGAGAAAAGAACAAAGAATGGCACTTAAGTCTTAAAAAAGGAAGATGTGTTTGTAGTTTTGCCGACCAGATATGACAAAAGTTGAATCTATCAACTAGCTCCGCTGGTGGAAAACGCTCTGGTTGGTTGAAGCGATATCCTATTGCGGGCAGAGTGAATTTGAAAGACAGCCGTTTATCCCACCCCTCAGATTGAGCTGTGCCAATGGTGAGTTGCCAGACCTAACATCTTGATGTAGGTCTGGCTTGCCAGGCTAGTGCTGTATACAAATACAATAACATTAACAGGGAATGAGAAGAGGAAGGGTATTTTTAAATAAATGTAAGTGGCATTGCACATAGTTATCATTACACAGTCGGGAGAACTGTTAAGGAGGTAGATTGTCTGTGGGAAGAATCTTTTCTGGCGTTTAGTGCTCTGTATTGCCGGCAAGACGGCAAAAGTTCAAAGAGAAGGTGGCTTGGATGTGAGTGGTTTACTGAGCCCTTTATCTCACTTTGGATGTACTGTATACAGTTCTTGGAGGGTGGCCAGGGGATGGACAATAGTCCTCTCAGCAGTGCAAATTGTCCTTTGTAGTATTTATTCTCTAGATTCAAATAGAATAAAACTGTACTATTTCTACATTATATTATTCTATATATTTTTATGCTGTTTTTATAAAATAACAAAAAAATAACAAAACAAAACATTGGCGGATCATGGGAGGTGTGTGTTTGCTGGATATGTGTGTCAGCAGCTGTGTTGTGTGCAATGGGAGCCATGTGGATGTGAAACTCAGTGAGTCCACCATCAGCACCTTTGAATCACATGCTGACTGCAACTTTCTCTCTCTTTATTTAAAAATAAAAGAGTGACTATGTTAACAGCCTCTGATTTGTCTCTACATGACGTGAAATCCATGTTGGTGTTCACAGGTTGAGCTTGTGAGTAAGATGTTGTTAGTGCTTAATGTTGTGTCTCTCTGTATGGGTTTTTTCCTTCATCTACGGTCACTTATATATCCCAGGGGTTGATTTTGACTAAAACTTATAGATTTGAACCTTTAAACAAAAAAAAATAATTATATGTACGTAGGTCACATTACTATATGTCTGTTAGCACTGAAGACATCTACTGTATATGTGTTTTCCTAGCAAAAAGCTAACCTTTAGCAGATGCACATTTAAAAATAAAAATAAATTTGTTTTACCTTTTATTTCAGATCCAGATAAAATATAAAAATCACACAAATATTATTACATTACATGTAATGCTTTAATAATCTAAATGAATAGTGAAGCAATAACCAATTTAGACAATTTCAGTATATATTGTGTTAATTTATATCAATTTTATTAGGCTATATCAAATTTATACCATCAAATGTAAGTGTACTTTTTTTACTTAGGAGACAATAGTGACAGTGAAGAGCATTTAAATAGTGACATTTTCAACCAAGCTGTATATATATATATGCATATTTGCAAACTATTAAAGGTCCCATTCCATGGATTATTTTTATTATTTTATAATGTTTCCAGGGGTGCCCTTATAATGTTAGTATGTTTTTTAGATCAAAAATTGTTATAATTTAGAAATAAAAGGCATATTTCCTAGCCTGATTTAATTTCCTAGCCTGATTTCATTCCCTGGTTTGAACACTCTGTTTGAAGGGGCGTGTCTGCTGTGAGACTTCAGTGTAAACACCCTCTGCTGTGATTGGCTGACATGCTTGCATATGAAATATCTGGCATTACATGTGGAACTATCTGGAAAACTTTTACTATTACAGCTATTATACGTTTTTACTATTACAGCTATCGGGATTAACGAATCATGAGAAGTTTAAGTATTTAGATCTATTACCATCACATAAAAGGTTGCAGTTATGAGCATTGAGCAGATGACAGTCTGTTGATCGCGTGAAAGATCTTATCATTGCAACGCAGTTTCTGCACTCTCACTAATGATTTCACCAATGCAAACATGAGGCATATAAATACAGTAAGAGCTTCGTTGTGCAGTGTAACAGCGTCATTGATTTCATAACGAGTTTTGGCAAGAGTCCAGATAAACTCGCGCTGTGTCACCGACAGCAGGTTTGGGCGATTGGAAAGGGATTGTTCTTTGATCGCTTTCTGTATATTAATCACAGTTTAAGTAAGATTATTTTCATCCTACTAAGAGAAACGATGTGAAGTTGATCGCTACTTCCATATTAAATCACTACTTACCGCTTGCTGGAATATAGTTGAAATTGTCCCCTTCGTCAGTATGAAACGCTGAGAGAAGCCTGCTTGATATTATCCCAGGTTAGAAAAACAGTCCGTGGTGAAATGGACAGAGCAAACTAACAACTTCGAATTAAACTTTTGCGGTATCCGATTATAGATAAACATCAACCACGTCTGTTGACATTTCGCCATCAATACGCCTGTGTTCCTGTGGGCGGAGGTTACGGTTCTAGTGACATCACTAAAGAAGGAAGTAGAGGGGTGTAGTCCAATCCAGCTGTTTTTTGTAGTCAACTTCTGTTAAATAAAATATCTCGCTTGGCATTGAACTTTGAGCTTTATAATTTTACAGATATTATTTATACTCTAACAACAACATTACACACTAACTAAAGTTTGAAACATGGGATCACATAGAACGGGACCTTTAAACAATAACAAAAATATGGTGGAAATGACACTGTGGTGGAAATGATATTTCAGAAATATTTACATTTCAGAAATAAACCAGTGAACAGTGAGAAGTGCATTTTAAGTGCTTTTTTTCTTCTAAACGTCCACAGGGCCAAACATGCTCCTATAGTTGAAGAAACATTGACTGAATGCGTTGGTATGTGTCAAAATGTGTCAGCGCTCTCCACACAGTGTGGGTTTGAGTGTGTAGGCTATAATTTAGAAATAAGCTTCAAATGATTGCCATACAGTTGATAACAGGCTGTTATTCAGAAAGACATTAATTTGGACCTTCAGACTCCTCTTTCAGACAGACATATGTTCCTCTTCTGTTTAAGAGGGCACAGAAATAGCCCGGTTGTAAAGCAGAAAGGCTTTACTTCTGCCTTCATCGACAAGAATCACTTTAACATCTTTCTCCATTTCCCTCTAGAGCTGTTTATATCCTTTGCCATCACTGATCTGTTCTCCTGTCTTTGACTAACTGTTTTGAGTGTTTGTTTGAGATATTTGACAGCAGTGTGGTGAATGATTCTAAAGCTTTGAATGGGTCCTGTGCTTTGGTTTTTGGGGGGCTGGGATGGATGTCATTTTATAAATGCTTCGGTGGTCAATCGGCTAGTTAGTGACTCAGCGTCAGGTGGCTCTCTGATACTCTGTTTGATGGATCACTGTTTACTCGGGTTAGTGACAGCGCTGGTGTGATGGAGAGAGGCCACATATGCTTCATTCGTGGCCCAGCATAACTTTTATATTGGAATTAGTCTCAGCCTCAGTCGGCACACTCACAGACTTCCTACGGTTTGTTCACACAAAGAAATTGCATGACATGGCTGCAGTTTCATTCCAATTGGCTGACTTTACATAACTTCTATGAGTCAAGTTGCAGAAGTCTTTATTAGTCCCCCAGGAAAAAGCATCCTGGAATAATGCAATGAACACTTCTTTGGAAGAACTCATAAGTGGATTTGCAAAAATGTGAGAGGTTTATGGCATCAGATCAGCTGGTGCACTTAACAGCAAGTAAACTAGACATACACTGCTTATACTTTTTTTTTTTTGGAAATAATCACTGCTTATTACTTTTGGACAAATTGCAATTTTCATGTACACACATTTCTGTAGTAGATTCTTCCTGTTTAAGCAGAAAGTTCGTAGCCTGAAAAATAAAATGTGTCCTGAGGTGTCTGCATGCTGATTGGTCCAGGTATTTGCATTCAAATGAGTTGCCTATGCTTGAAGGGATTTTCAACTTGTAAATTAAGGATTGAGATTTATGGGTAGGGTTATGAAGTGATGCTAGTTAAACTAAGTGGTTTATTTGCAATGATTTTGCTGGCATAAAAAATAAATTAAAAAAATGATAAAATGAAGCAACATTGTGAATATTGTAATGATTTTAATGTGCTTTTAATAGGTCATTAAGTTCCCCATAGACTGTCATTAGACTAGTTTTTTGAGCCTTGATTTGTTTCTGTAAATCAGTTTAAACTGTCGGATTCAGTGAATCAATTCAAAACTCTGATTCAACGATTTGTTTGCGAAATGTGAAAAATGCGCCCTGGAGTCTCTGCATGTCATTTTTCATTTATTAAAACATTTGAGTAAAATATATATAGGTAAATTATTCTGTTTATTGCATTTATTATGTATTTTATTATCACAGATTGAAATCACAAAGTGCTTTACAAAGTGCAACAATTTAAATAAAAGAACAATAAAACACAGATAAAACTATCAGAGCTAAAAACAAAACATAAAACCCAATCAACTAGAAACTTGTCTAAATAAAAGTGTCTTCAGCTGCTTTTTTAAAAGAATCAACAGATTTGACCACACGCAACGACAGGGGCAGGGCGTTCCAGAGTTTGGGGCGAACTGCCTGAAAGGACAGGGTGCAGGAGGAGGAGTAGGGGGTCAACAGGTATGTGATATACTGGGGGGCATGTCCATGTAGTGCTCTAAAAGTCAAAACTAACATTTTATAATCAATTCTATGTTTGACTTGAAGCCAATGGAGTGGGGATAAGACCAGTGTAATGTATGTCCTTCTGTTGGTTCCTGTTAAAAGCCTGGCTGCAGCGTTTTGCACCATTTGGAGACGACTCAGAGAAGATTTGTTAAAACAAGTAAAAAGAGAATTACAATAATCTAAACGAGAAGAAATAAAGGCATGAATAATCATGTCCATGTCAGCTTTGGACAACAATGTTCTCAATTTAGAAATATTTCTCAAATGATAAAAACAGTTTCTGTACCTTAAAATACGGTACCTTGATTATTTTTAACTTGATTTACTTTGACAATTTACTTTGTCCTTTAAGCAGTTTGAATCTTTCAACATGGCAAATATATAAATTTAGATATTTCTCAAATATCATAAAAAATATAATTTAAGATACATATTGTCTAATCTATGTTTAATGTCAGTTGTGGTCCTGTAGTTCACATCACACTAGCTGGCTCTACCGCTATCAGCTCATCTGTGTGTTGTGTTTAACTCATTAAGATTATTTACAGTTTCTGTGAGAGTGTCTTTGATAAGATTCAGTATCTTTGGCCAATGCGTGTTTACGGAACATGACATCGCTCACGATGATTGACGTGGTGGTAACCATAGCAAAGTTCTGGTGTCTCGTGTGTTTGGTGTCCACTATTCTGACCAAAGAAATATTACAGCAACAAAATGCTCGTTATGTTCAACAATTTTAACTTCAAGCACAGTCGACGGAGGAATTGTGTTTTGCTTATGCTTATAATAAATTAGCCATGTCCACTTATAAGCATAATTTTTTTGCCTTGTTTTTCAGTTTGGCTCATAAAGCACTCGGGTTTATGGAGCTTTAAAGTGAGCAAATGTGGGGTGTGATATTTTGGTCTTATTTTCAGCATACATTTGAAGTTATTTCAGTTTATTGTGGGCTTGTTCTTGTTTGCTGTTTTCTAGCAAGATCTGGCAACACAAACGAGTCAAGGCTTTTACCGCTTTCCCTGGGATGTCACATACAGAAGAGAGAAACCTCTCTGATGCGCGTTAAAAAACGGCATCAACAAGTTGTTCAGTTCGGTTCCATACACACTGCATAGAATTTTTGTCTAAACTTTTGGCTGTAGAATGCTGTTGTCACTCCTGTAAATGACTGAACTGTGTGTGTACAGAACAGGATTAAGCACTAAAAGGTGAATGGACATCTGAGTTTAGCTGCAGTGTGTACATGGCCTTCGAGTCCTCATAGAAAGGAAAGCTCTGTCATTACAACAGTAAACTACAGTGACCAGTGGGAGGGTGGTGTATGTCAGCCTGAGCAAACAATGACATTTCATTCTTCACATTGGGTGTAATTATCATTGCTGTGTTTTTTTCCTCTTTTGATTCTTCAGGTTCAGCAGCATTGTGCACCTTAGGGCTTTTTAATGTCATTTTTATGGCTGCATGAAGACAGCATGCTGGGACTTGTAGCCTTTACAATTGTATATGATACTCTCACAATGACGAAATATATACATGCATGCCTGCATATGATATTTCATTTACAAATATAGGCATTAGGCACCAATATAATACATTAAGCTCTTTGATTCAATTCTGGGAACTGTCTGTTTCATTGAATCAATTCAATCAGCAATATTTATCCACATACTAAAAGACAGAAATGAATGATTCATGAGCTATCATCCAAACTAATCAGTGAATCATTGGTTTGAATCAATTTACAGAAATTAATCAAATTAGCTAATTCTAATGCTTATCTTGCTACTGAAATTTTAATAAAACAAACTTTCTTACCAGTCTCATTCTTGCAAGTTAAGATCACAAAACTAGTCTAACAAGTCTTAAACATAATGACCAAATGAAAGCACATTAAAATGATTACATTAGTCGTAAAGTTGCTTAATTTTGTATTGCCAGCTGTATATTTCATACATATTTCACATATCTCTCAAGTTTTAGTCGCCATTAGTGAAAGGCACTGGAACTTTAAACATTTGTCTCAGTATGTCACTCTTTTTTTTCCTTTTCAATTTATATGGAAGTCCTCATCCTGAGGTGTAGGTCAGGGCAAAATATCTGCACTCTCTGCAACCTTCAGAACTCTCATCTGCTTTCAAAGAGATTGCCATACATTTCATTCTTTATAGAGCAAGAGAGAAGGATAGAGCGGCTTCATGGTTGCCATTGAATTGAAGGTCTTTCCTGTGGTTGTAAATTGCCCGAGTGATTGTGAGAATATTTCACTCCTTTAGTTATGGTGCTGTGTGAGTGATGGTGCTCATTCTTCAGCAGGTACCATATGTGTTTCACAGACTAATGTAATTTTGTGTGCACAGGTTGATTTGCCTGCTTATCTTCATAGAGTGAAATATGTTCATTGTTTTCCCATTCTTTGCTCTATAAATGGGCCGATTGCTTGCGTTCGTCTCAGTCCTCTTTATTTACCGCGTCAGGGTGACTGATTGTTTCCATATTCTCCTCTGTGCCTCTGTGTCTCATATGTGCTATATTGCAGCAGGAGGACATTAAATGTTAATGCAGTTAAAAGAGAAGCACATTTCTCCACAACATTCAAACGGTTAATGTGCAATATATCATTCCCTGGTGTAAGGAATACCCCCAGAATAGCTCTGACACACAATCTGTTAAAAAATACTTTGCAACAGACTTGAATGGATCTGTGCCTAATAAAAGAGGGTGAAACATTTATTTTACCACAGATGTTTTAATTGTGTTGTTAGCACAAATGTGGTACTTTACACTAACTGGATATCACAGAAAGCATTGAAGCTATTTCCGCATAACCGTGTCATGATTTTGCATCATCCCACTTCAAGTGGCTTTGTGCATGTAACATGACTGAAAAATGGTAATGCTTAATAATTAAGGAGTACTCAAAAAGATGATGTTGTAATCATTTATTCATCCTTCTTTTGTTCCAGACCGGTATGACTTTCTTTTTTCCATAAGGAGGTGTTAGGCAGAATATTTATGCCGCTCTATTCTTTACAGTGACAGTGACGAATGGAAACCGATGCTGTTGAGCTCCAAAAATTATTTATTTATTCATATTTATTTCATTCACTTAGTACTGTATATAATAAGTATAACCTGGTCTTTATTTTAGAAAATAGATTGTAGATTCCAAGTGCTTATTAGTGCTTCCGAGTGTTTATTAGTGTTTTTCTAATTTCTTCTAACAATTTTTTTTTTATTTGTGTAAAAAATACTGTAGTCTAATAATAGGGTTACAGAACAGAATCAAGGAGATTTTGCTAAATTATAAATATTTTCCCCAAAATTTCCAAATTGATTTATTTTGAAATCAGTTATTTCAAACGGTTTTAGAACATATTAAATAAAATGTTAATTTTATTGCAGTAATGTTTTGTATGTTTTATACCATATTTAGATTAAATTGTTTAGTTTAAAGATATATCAGCTTGATTTCAGTATAAAAAAATAAAAAAAAAACATTGATTGGCGACTAATTTATACTAAGTAGTAGAGAATGGAGTCAAAATTATAAGGAGAAGAACAGGGAACAGGAGAAAGTTGCAAGCCAGATCTGAATTCTTGTCATCCACATTAGCACCACGGTTCAACGTGTTAAGGCACTTGTTCTAACCACTAGACCGCAGGTTTGCACTTCCCATCACTTCAAAACGCACATTCTCACACACAGTGCATAGTGCAAGATAAAGCGCGCCTGAGTCCAGGGGGACAGCAGAAGGTCAGCAGTGTTGAGTGTGTTTGTGTTTATCTGTCATGAGAGGGATTGTTCAGGTGCTGGACGTCTGCTGTCAGCTCAGCCAACATGTTTTAGTACTGCATCTCAGTTAGCCCTCACCAGAGAAGCCGTAAAATCTTCTGTACGTCACTGAGTGTCATATGCATGTGCCGCCGAGTGTGTTGAGAAATTTGGCCACTTGTAGACACCAATACACGTGGGAATGTCCCAGGGTAGACTACCTTAGAGGAAGCTGAATAGAGATAGAGAGTAGAGAGTGTCGTAAACTGTGGAAATGTTGTGCCAAACATCCAAACCAAGCTGCCTCTTCTCCGTGAGTAAATCTCACCGTCTGATTTGAAAGATTTTCCTTCTTCAAATAATTGAGTTGCACCTCAGATTGCCGTTCCATCATATTAAAGCTGCACATCGACTCCTCATGAGTGTCCCAGATTTTCCCATAATTCCATAAGCACCCCACCATTGAAACACAGGCTTCTCAAACAGCTGGAGCAGATGGAAGAGGTGCTGCACGACGACCTGCGACATTTAGATATTTGCAACTGAATAAACACAAAATAACTTCAGTACAATGGAAACTTTAGAACCAATTGAATTAATGATTTTTTTGACAGTGTTGTATAAGATAAGAATGTAGTATAAGAAGCCACTAGAGATTGTATCATAGTGATTTTAACGATGGGAAAATATCTTTATTGTACATCTATGCTGAAATCAGATAAAAGTTAAAAGAGTCAATGTTCAATAGTTTAATGTTCACTCAACCATCATACTTATGTTATATTATGTCACATTAAACATCAGCGCTTCATGTTCATCTTGCAAACAATGCTTGTTTTAATGCGCAAGTGCTGAACCTAAAAGTGGTAAATCTTTCCTCTCTCACCTCCAGACATGAGGCTTATTGTGGAAGTGGTGTCATAGTGATGGAGTGGTCATTAAGAGGCCAGAAGCCATGCCAGAAGACAGGACTGCCACAGCACTAGTTTAATAAACACTGCAGTCTGGAGACGAGCCACTCACAAACTATAACGAACATGAAAACTGTGGCCTTAAAAAGTATTTTGATATTAAAGCTGCATTTAAACATGTACAGTACCTTTCAAAAATGTGAAGATTTTTTTAAATGTTTTCTAATGAAGTCTCTCATTTATTACAGCAAAACAGTAATATTGTGAAATATTATTACAATGTAAAATAGCTCTTTTCTATTTTAATATATTGTAAAATGTCATTTATTTCTGTAACGCAAAGCTGAATTTCAGCAGCCATTACTCCATTCTTCAGTCACATGATCCTTCAGAAAACATTCTAATATGCTGATTTGCTGCTCAAGACACATTTTTTACTTGGTTACTTGGGTGATTATAATGAGAGTGGTCTAGATTTGCATACCAGCAACACGCCAACCTCACACATCATAAAGTTCATGACCCATGTTGTGTTCTCCGGTCTGTGTACTGTAGCTACACTGTAATCTGCAATGATATACAGTAAGAGGTATTTCCCCACTCCTGAAGGCTGCAGTTTGCCAACTGGGTCACAGCTGATGAAACAGATCAGGAAAGGCGGGAGGACTTTCCTCTATTTATTCAGGAAAGATTATTCGAGGAGCTTTCATGCACATATTGTGATGCATATTGTTATTCCGACTCATGGCTTTGTGGTTAGCAGTAGCACGCGTTCCATAGCTGAGATGCTCATTTCCTGTGCTATATCTGCTCTGTCTCTATCAAACAAATTACAGTTTTGTGTTGTGTTGGTTGAGCCGGAGAACATTGATGCTTTAGCTTTTAAATTATTATTAAAGAATATGTGTAGAGAATGTGTAAAGAATATTCCATGTGACATTTTACATCCTGACCCTTGATTTGTCATCGAAAGTTCAAACAATCTGATATTTGAAGAGATTTATTAACCTTGACATGAATGTCTTTAGGGGTCCTCTCTATGATGTAATTTCCTGTATAAAGTTCTGTGCATTGGTTGCACAGCATTACTTTGAGATGGCAGACATTATTTAAAAAAAATATATATATATAAAAATTTTATATTTATATTACATTTTAACAAAGAATTAAAAAAAATATTTAATTATAAAAAGTTTAATGGTATTTTTATTTTTATTTTTTAATCCATTAATGATATCGGAACAGTTGTAACACCCAAACATTTTTGACTTAAAAATTTCTAAATTAATTTGAATACAGAAAATAAAAACATTTGTCATAGGAGAGATGTATTCAAGTCCTTGTATGTATGAATTGCACTATATTTTTAAACACATTAATAGATCTGGACAAAAACTGAGCATTGTGTCATTGACCCCTCTATTGTATGATTTTTGAAAAGTTTTATCCATGGTAGTTCCTTAGTCAAAGTGTATGATACATATGTATGTTTATGTGAATCACGCTATACAGCATGTTCCATTAATGGCACCAGAAAGTGGAAATTAAGAAGTGGAACTGTAACTGTTGAACAAAGATAGGAGCACTACAGTATAAAAGCACCTTTAAAGTTATTTTGGCATGGGAGATCCATGCAAAGGTTCACACATGCAAAATACTTTTATCATGCATTGCTTTTCTCAGCCAGGCTTGAAAGGATTCACACAGCACAAGTGTTTTGTAAAACAACAGTTCTTACAGTTTTCTTTTTGCTGTTATTGTTGAATGCCAACAGTTTTAATTACATATGAGAAAAAGCAGCGGTGTGTGTGGGGTTGACTATGCAGTTCTTTCACCACAGATGTCTAATTGTGCACTCGCACATTTTTTTGCTAATTGTGTATACTAGTTTTATAAGTGAAAGATGTGGATGAGATCAGAACATGGTGCTGAGCTTGACTTTTTGTATTAAATTGGGATATTACAGATAATAAACATGGAAACAAGGTCATTCATTATGCTTACATTTAGCATAGTTACCAAACCTTTGGATAAAAGTGTATTTTAATGTTGCTAAAAATAATAGATTGGTTTGTACAAAATTACATTTCCTGAAAATGACTTGATTTGGAACTGAATATCGCCTCTTTGTCTTCCTGTAGATCTGAAGAGGGAAGCGAGCATCTGTCACATGCTGAAACATCCTCACATAGTGGAGCTTCTGGAGACCTACAGCTCTGATGGCATGCTCTACATGGTGTTTGAGTTGTAAGTCCTTCATTCTGAGCAAATGTGCACTTGTTTTATTATTCCATTAATTATTTTTTCACACAAACCCCCAAATTCAATCAAAAAATGTTAAATGTTGAATTCATAGCATTGGGAAATATTACATCGACAAGCTTAACACACTCATGCACACAAGAAATCCAAATGCAGTTCCGTTTTTTGTTTTGTTTATTGTAACACATGTGAGTCCAACACATCCGTCTGGATTAGTGTGTGAAAGTAGCAGTGTTTTGAAGGTTATCTAGAAGCATATTGCGGTGAGGTTTGGTCAGTGAACTCTAAAAAGCATCTCAAAACAAGACATGAACATCCTGTTCTCTGTCCAGAGGAGCCTGTGTCTGTTGCTCTCTCAGCAGTTTTGTGGACTAGGGTGAGCTTTTTAATTCCTCAAATGCTAAATGCTCATATGCTTATCTGAAGTGCCAAGCTTTTCTCAAAGAACTTTCATGAAGTGTGAGTTCTTATCTGGAGAAGCGCAGCTGCCTCTCAAGGGATTTTCTTTAAAGGCCTTAGAGACCCGAGCCGACACAAAAGCAGGAGCTTCCAGAGCTCTGCTGCCCCCTGGAAACAACACCATCACGGTCTCATTGTTAAAGCATTGGGAAAATATTTCAATCAGAAAAGTGTTCATATCTGAAATTGGCCACAATTGACTCTTACAGTTCAGTTTGTCCTACTACCAGCATGGCGCTCTGGGTTTTGCCTTAACCCTTTAAGTGTCACCCCCCTTTTTTTAAATATACATGAAAATGCACATTTCGACTTTAAATGGTTGTAATTAAAGAATGCTTTGGAGTATAGACGTAAAATTGGTCTTGTTTTAAAGAAGACATTTGGCAGATTTTTGTTGAAGTGAAATAAATTAAGAAAGTGAAACAAAAAAAAAGTTATATAAGTTTGTGTTTATGAAAATGTACAATTTAAAAAATTTAATTATTCATATTTTATATAAAATATATATTTTTAAAACCTGGCCGACTCTAAAACTGCTAGAAAATCAAAGCCAAAAATCTGAATAAGTTGTGTTTCAAATTTTAGGTTGATATCTCAAAAAATGAGCTTTCAGTGAGATTTTGTTTGGGCGCAGTACCAAACATTTTCACTAGGTGACAACCAGACTCCATTACTGCCCATATAAGGGCGCCTTCATTTCCATATGTGTTATTAAAAACATATTAATATATTTTTTTCTAAAATAATTGAATGGATGATATCTTTTGAACTCTTGGCATGAAAACAAACTGAGGTTTCATCCATTCTTTCATGATTTTTCATGTTCATTGCTATTTCAAAATAAAGGTCTGAACACGCCTTATAAATATGAAAATATTCTTGTTGCAAATTGATAAATTACAGCTCCTCTCTAATTTATTTTGGAAATCATTCACCAAATATGAAAACTAGAGTTTGTAAGCTTTCAAATGATATATAGTTTGTCAAGATTAGTTTATGTTTATTATAGGATATTACTGTTTTAAATATGTAATGATTTTGGGCCCACCGGTGGGCCGGTGACACTTAAGAGGTTAAGATGCAAAAATCACACTTAAGACATGTTTTGCAATAAATGTGTCTTCCCACACCGAAAGTTGCGAAAGTTTTTGAAATCAAACTTCGTGTTTAATGTATAGTCTATGGTGGGATTAGGGGCAAATGACATTTCAGTGTAGGCAGGGTCACAAACACAATTGGCTTTTCACCAGTGTTACTAACCCTTTTAGTCTAGAGAGAATAAGGCGTGCAACATTAAAGCAACACCAAGGAATATTTTTTAGCTTAAAATGTTTCCAAAATCGTTTCAGTGGTTCAAGTCGTAACAGAGTGAAAGGCACTTATGCCTCTGCTTTGCTGTCCTTTATCTGCTATAACCTCACTATGCAAGTTTGCCAGATCGGGTCGCGTTTCTGTAGTTCTAATGAGACATAAGAAAACTACAAATTTGACTTGCTTTACGTCAAGCGGTACAATAGTCATTATTTTGTTTTTCTTCGTTTCTGATGTCGCAATACATTCATTGTATTCGCAATACAATACTTTCATAAAATCATGCATCATACTCTACCTTGTCTGTGGACATCGTTCATTCCAAAGCCAGTGCTGGATAAACATCGAGCGTGCGTGCGACGGTAGGCTGCGGTGGGCTAAATGATTTACGACAGCGGTAATGAACAATTCCGCTTCCAACCTGTAAGGCAACCGCAGAGGAAAAGTTCCTTGGTGTTGCTTTAAAATACTGAACGTGTACTGGAAAACATCTCACACACAAACCAATCTAGTTTAAATAAAGTGATAATTTATTACAATGAGAAACGAGATGAAAAGGACACCTCAAAATAATTGTTTACATACAATTTATACAAACCAAAGAAAAGGATCACAAAAGAACGAGGTAAGGAGAAAAGAACTAGACCGTGCCAAATCATAGAAGGAAGTAAAACCAAAACCAATCTTACTAGATAAACAAAACAATGTATAGTATATGACTAAATTAACATTCATCAAAGACAAAAACAAAACATCTTCAGCTTCAAAGACGCCCTAAATAAACTACTCTTGCTAACAAAAACGAAAAATACAAAGAGTGGCACGTGTCGCTAAACTAGTGTTCTATACACAATTGATAACTCAGTGTAGCACATGTATATCATGTGATATCTCAGCTGTTCTTTTCTCTTCCCCGTTTAATAACAGGTCAAACAACCAGAACAGAAAAACGGCGAAATACTCACAGAGAAAAGACAGCCCAAATGAGCCTCTATTACCAAGTTCTCAAAGAACACGTTTCTCAAAACACTAAAATGGTACAGGGCAAACATGCATCACAAAACGATCAAGTGAAAGTAAGTGTGCTCTAGCGTGCAAATCATCTCCCGCTTCCCACACAGGTGCGCTCTTTATAGGCACATGGCACGCCCTCATTGGTGAAGCCACGTTGTATCATCACCAAGCATTTCGATGATTGACAGATGGATGAACCAATCAGGTAGCCGCATCGTCCTGCTAAGAGTGAAAGTAAAGAGACAAAGGGAAGAAAAAAAAAACAACTCCAAACAAATAATAACATAGGATGTAACAACCAGTATCTTAAAGATTTGTATTTATTTCCTTTAAAGTTAAATCATAAATGGACCTTAGAACTGATAGTGCCAGTGTTTGACTTTATATTGCTGATATATAGTTTCTTGTCTTGTTCTGTCTTTCAGTATGGATGGAGCCGATCTCTGCTTTGAGATTGTGAAGAGAGCAGACGCTGGTTTTGTTTACAGTGAGGCAGTAGCCAGGTAAACAGCTCTAAGGACAGTTTCATCCATTTCCTGTTCCTGTGCTCGCCTTAAAATTGTAGACTGTGATCTCTGTGTTAAAAAACCTAGTTCCCCACAAAAAGAAAATTCTATCATTATTTACTCACCATCATATAGTTTCAAACCTAGTTCCCACTTTCTTTCCATTCAGATTAAAATGGGTTTCTCTCTTTCCCACCCTACTCTCTTCTCTATTCCTTTAGTCACTACATGAGACAGATCCTAGAGGCGTTACGGTATTGCCATGACAACAACATCATTCACCGAGATGTGAAGGTAAGCTCAGTGGTGTCTTAGTGCTTCAGATTACTAGTAAACCCCTTTTTTACACACTGACGTCTTTGCGATTTTCACACTTTTGTAGTCTCCCCCCTGTGAATTTAAAGATGTGCCATTTAAAATCCTAAAATTACACATTGCCGTAAACTGCTTCTAAAGGGATGTTCTCTTTTCTCATAAGCAGCCTGCAGCTGTCAATAGGATGGAATTAAACGTGAAACTAATAGAGGGTGATGACAATCAGTTGCTTAAGATCCAAATGCAGTGCAGTCACAACTCACAGCCTATTAAATGGAAATATGAAGATCAACTATGCTCATAGATTTTTAGGAAAAAAGCTTCAGATGTGCTTCTGTTACTGAAAGCTGATATAAAAGTCAGTAATTTGGTTGATATTGAAGAAATATGCATGTTTTTTAACAACTTTATTCTCAATATTTGAACTTGGCAGACATGTATAAGGCTATTAAATATAGAAACCTAAAACCTAAGAATTGTGACATAACATTAGAAGGTTAAACATGAAAATAAAATACCCTGAAATACATTTATTTTACTGCTCAAAATATGTTTTCCAACATAAATAATAATATCGGGTATTGATCAGACTTAATCACTGGTTTAATTAAACTGTGTTAAGAATAAATGCAAAGACAAACTTTAATAAACTGTTGACAGAGTATAGTATACGTATTGGCTTTATGTGATTTGATAAAATCAGACCTTCAGAATGTGATGCCTCAGAGAAATACAAACCTACCATATCTAGCTGCAGGGCAATGAGATCTTACTAGAACAGATATGATCTTGATGACTGAGGTCAGTGTGTCATCATTTACGTAAAATCCTTGGTTGGTTTTTACTTTTTATTTTACAATGATGTAACATTACAGAAGCCAGAATCTTCACACCTCATCTGGAAACAGGATATTTCTATTCTTGGCAAAGCACTTGGTCACATTCAGCTTAGTTGGAATAAGACAGGAACTTAACTGCAGTTTATAGTGCCAAGAAACCAGTCTCTGCTGAGAATTTGCTGACTTGTGAACACTGCAAAGTTTTTAGGGGTTTTCTTAATAATCTTGATTATACATTAACATTGCTCTTTATGAATTGCTCTGTATGTTTAGCATATGTACCATTGATATGGTGCTACACCAAGCAAATGGTTTCCTTTTAACTTCCTGATTTTTTAGATACAGTTTGCCTAAGATTTGCCCTTTAATTTGATGGACTATATTCTGAAAAATGGTTAATGGAGCCAGCTATCTTGCTGAGATAAGATTGACAGCACAAAAGCAAAATAGGCAACTATAATCTTGCTCTTTTATAGGAGTAATGATGCAGACTTTGAAGCTCCTGAGAGACTTTAATATTTACTGTCTATAAAGTAATGTTTTTTAATGCTGCTTCTATCAGACATATAAATGGATACCTAGTCCATCATGCATCATTACCTATGACAGTCATATGAGTGTGCTGCAAAAATGTAAAGGCACTGTTTGCAAGCACACATTATCTGTTTGCACAACTAGTGGGAAGCTTATAACATTTACCACAATAACCAGCATGCAAATGGAAACAAGAAAGTAGGTATATGTAATGTAACAAATAAAAAAACAAAGTTGTCAATGCATGGACAAGATCTATAACAACATGTTTGAAAAACAACCTGAAATGTGAGTACAGTCATTAAAAGTTAATGTGGCATGCTGTAAATGTGCAAGAAATCACATTAAAGGGATAGTGCACGCACACACACTCATAACAAAATTCTGCTGTCATTTACTCACCCCGATGTCTTTCCAAACTTGTTTGACTTACTTTCTTTAAGATGTGATGAAACAGAAGTAGCAACAGATCTTTTCTCCTGTGTTGTGATGTAAATATAAGTGAAACAGTGAAAAAAAAAAGTAGGGTGGGGACTTTGTTCAATGCATTGGTTGTTGATTGAGTGGAGGAGAGATCTGAATGCAAGTTTTTGACAAAGGGATGGGGGGTTTAAGCAGACTAAATAATTGGAGAAATTTGGCATATGTCACCAGGACATGGACAAAAAAAAAGACATTTTTAAAAAATATCTTCTTTTGTCTACCACAGAAGGAAAAAAGTCATTCAGGTTTAGAATGACTTTAAGGTAAGTAAATGATGACAGCATTTTTTTTTTTTTTAGGCTGAACTATCTCTTTATAGCTACACAAGGTACTCAAGCAATTCAAAGTGGTGTGGGAACGGAAGCATCAGATGAATTCTTGTCTGATTTGTAGTTGCTTTTCAAAATGATTTTATAGGAACTTTATCTTGAAATATTACTTGTTTGCATTGGGTTACACAGTGTGCCTGCCCACATATCCTCTGTTATAAAGCATTTCTCAGCACTGTGTAATTCCATACAAGAGTTTTCACAGCTTCAGGTCAATACTGAAGAACAATGGACATGCGGAAGTAATCCAGTTGAAGAGATGCCCATTCACTTTCGCTTTCTTATTGGTGTGTGGGGCCAAACATCGTTCAGCTGTTTGGGAACATCACTCACAATGAGACTCCTTTGTGTCAGCGTACAGTATCCTCTCAAGTAATGTCTAAAGACACCCAGTTGTTACCTGAGACAACTGTCCCCCATTAGACTTTGATGACTGACTGTCATTTGCGTTAGCGCTTAATCTCATCAGGCTAAGCGCATGGTTACGAAATGTCTTGTCCAGCAGGAAGTACATGATGGGGTCTGTGCTACATCGCATAGTCGCTAAACAGAGGAGGATGCTTTTTACCTCCACGTACATGGACAATGGATGGCAAGCATCTGTTGTGGGTGATGTAGTCCAAGACTGCTCATTGACAATATTAACGAAGATGGCCTTATAGATGTGATACGGCAGGAGACAGACCACCAGCACGACCTTAATGACAACGATATTCCGAAACACTCTTGCATAGACTCGCTGCCTGTCAGAGATGATCGCGCTTTTCTTGGACCTCCAGATGTGCCTGATCACTGCCATGTATGCGCTTAAGACCAACAGGAAGAAGACGAAGAACAATGAAACAGCCACTAGCGCGAAGACGTGAGATCCTTCCCCTCCAACCTCCACCGCTACACTGTAACACACTTCACCTCCGTCACCGTCCTTCACGCCTCCAGCCCTGATCGAGTACAGCACCACAAAGGATGTGACTGCTATGGCCACAATAGCCCAGGTGATTAGGCACAGTGCATTGGCCAGTTTTGCTTGCCGTTTTCGACAAAAGAAGGCTCTGGGTAGAACTTTGAGCCACCGACTTGGGCGGTCTGCATGCGAATGTTGAATTAGTGAGGCAAAGCGACTGAGCGCCACCCAGCTCAGTATCATCACACCAATGCAGATGTTGATATGGATCACTGGAGTAAGACCATTTATTGCCATTTGGCACATAGTATTGTGTTTGTCCCATTTGGTCCCAAGCGAGTAGTATGCAGCCTGGAATGGCATGGTGAGACAGAGCAACAAGTTTGAGATCCCTAGATTTATCAGGTAGATATGGGTGGACGTTTTGATGGCAATCTTGTGCATGAACACCCAAAGAGAAATAGCATTCCCAGGCAGGCCAGTGAGAGACATGATGGTGTAGATAATGGGCAGAACTACACTTGTAGCGGATGTTTGGCACAGGTTAGAAATGTTGTGTTCAGCATGTGAACTGTTTGCCATTGAGCTCTCGCAAAAAGAAAGAGATTCCCAACAGCTGAGGAAGAAAATAATTAAATAGTTATATCACTGCGAAAAATTCAATAGTTTAACTATTTATACTAGTGAGTAAAAATGATGACACTAATGATAAACCTGTGCTTCCTGTCTTCTGTATTTATATAAGCATCATTAAATGTCACTTGCATTCCTGTAAATATTCTACCCAATTGCAGAAGCTGATAAACCACTTTCACAATATGTCAGCATTTTTTGTCACCCTAACACAGTGGTTCTCAAAGTGTGGGAAAAAATAACTAAATTAAATGTTTGTCTCAATATTTCATCTGTTAAGTTATTATAATTAAAATCTCATTGCTTTTGCTTTACAGTTTTGGTAAAACTAAGGCTAGGGCTAGGTGATAAAATGATAACGATAATTATTGCAATATAATTTTCCTCAATAAAATGATAATTTAAAGGGGTCATGAACTGGATTGTTTTATTATTTTATAATGTTGCCTGGGGTGCCCTTATAATGTTAGTATGATTTTTACATCAAAAATTGTCATAATTTATAAATAAAAGCCATTTTTCCAAGCCTGATTTCAGCCTCAGATTTGAACGCTCCGTTTTAAGGGGCGTGTCTGCTGTGAGACTGCAGTGCAAACGCCCACTGCTGTGATTGGCTGACATGCTTGCATATGAAATAGCTAGTATTACATGAACTCTCTCGAAAACTTTTACTACGTTTTTACTATTACAGCTATCGAGATTAACAAATCGTGAAAAGTATCGTTTAAAGCATTATATTTAAATCTATTACATCGCATGAAAGGTTGCAGCATGATGAGCACTGACTGAGCAGATGACAGACAGTCTGTTGATCGCGTGAATAAAGATCTTATCATTGCAACGCAATTTTTGCACTCTCACAAATGCTTACACCAAATCACAATGCAAACACGATGTGAATACACAGTAAGAGCTTCGTTGTGTAGTCTAAGTGTCATTATTTCATCACGAGTTTGGTAAGTGTCCAGATAAGCTCTCGCGGCTCGCGCTGTGCTGTTTGATTGACAGCTTGGGCGAATGGAAAGGGATCGTTCTTTGATCGCTTTCTGTATATAATTTAATAACAGTTTAAAAAAGATTATTTTCATAATACTACGAGAAATTATGTGAAGTTGATCGTTTAGTCACTGATGCATAAACAGTATTGAACGATTTTAAGAGAAAGATATCTGAACTTGAATAATTACACATCAGAAATCACTGATCGCAGATCAGGCATTAAAATACATATGGTTACTTACATGTTGCTGGCAGATCCGTCTAGAAATTGTGATTGACTGATTTAATAAAGTTTAACCATGCTGGAATCCGAAGGAAGCTTATGCAGACTGTCTTCTTCCACAAACAGGCACGCACAATATTTAGTAAACAGCATGTTTATTGCTTGGAAGTAGCTCGATCCGGTTTAGCAATCATCATGTCGTCCTATGTTATTTAGCATGTTTGGGCGAATCGGTGGGCGGGGCTAAACAGGCCGTGTTGAAGTAGGCGTTGATCTTCTTTTGTGGAGGCGGTGTTTTATCCTCTTTGACGTCATAGTTCCCCACTTTGAAAAACGAGTCGTTTGCTGAGCCTGATGTCTATAAAAGCTTTTATTGGACTAACAAGGTAGTTTTCAGTTCTGAAACTTACAGGATATTATTATAGTATGATGATCTCTTATATGTCAAAAGCTCAAGGAAAATTTGATTTCTCAGTTCATCACCCCTTTAAACTAGTTTAAAGCCAGATAAAACTGTGCTGATACAGTCAGAAGGCTTTTCAATCATCAAATCACCATTATTTACCATGGATTTACAATAGTAACACTAACTGCACCATGGTATTGTGGCAGAAATGTGTTAATATTGATATTAAATTTTTAATGTAGATGTATTAAAGGCGTAATGAAATGTAATTACAGTATTTTTGTGATTGTTATAGCGTGCATTTATAATAAATGTATTTATTTAGGCTACTGCTTTTCATACAAATACCATAGAAACCATATAGTTAGATTTTACTATAGTAGTGATGTGCTATATGTGTGGTTTTAACTGGTTATCATGATCTAAATGAATGCTACTATAGAAGACCAATGGTTCATTTTAATAAAACTCAGTCAGAATATTTACATTTTCCCATATAAAAATTAGGTTGTTACAATTTTTACAGGTGTTACTGTTTTTGTTAATAAACAAATTTCTGCATCCTAACTTAAGCTACTAATACTGTCAAATGTGCATTTCTAAGAGATAAAATATTATTAATATTGCAGCCTGCACTGCAAATTGTGCTGAAGATACATGTCATCAAAGTCAGGCAACACATTCATTAATTGAAACAACATCACCTGTTTGATCATGCAGACACTAAGAAATATTTTTTTTCTATTTAGATATTTATTTTAAGGAAAAATGACTAGAACATTTTGAAGAATTCAAAAACGTGAAGTGTTTGTCATGTTCTGACAATAAAGGGTGGTTTAAAACATAAATTAACGATCTGGTTTCCTCAACTTTTACATAGGAGCAAAAATCTGCCTTTAAACTTGAAAGAAATAAAGATTTGACATTTATTGCGCTAATTATCGATATCGACTGATATGAAAAATTGTATCATGATAATTTAGTCCATGAATGAATGAGGCATTTATATATAGCCCTAACTGAGGCTCAAATAATTCATGTCAATTAGCTATGAAACATTTTTAATTATTAAGGGAAAAATAATTTATACAAATAATTAGTAAAACATTTTACAGGTAAGAATAGAATACATACTGTAAGCAATATAACACACTTACCCCTCTATATATGCAGTCACTGATGTGTGTAATAGACGTCTGTGAACTGCTTTGTTTGGACCACCTCCCTAGACTCACTGTCTAAAGGAAGTGAGGTCTGAGCACAAATGATGTATACTCAGTTCTCTTTTGCAAGGTTCCTCTCAAAGAGACACTTGCCTTTGATAGTAGAAATTCTGCTTGAGTCTATAAAAGGTGCTTTTTTGTTATTTAATAATTGCTTTACGAAGTAGCTCATAAACTCCAATTCTTATAGAATTGCATAACATGCAGGAATACAAGACATTTTGGTATCATCTGAACTTTTTCTCAACTCTAGTTGATATGTAGGTTTTTAACAGTCATATACTGTAGCTGCTGTGGTAGCATTTTTAGCCTAAGAGGAAGCTCTACCGAAACTGCCAAACTGTCAAGGATTTTTAATGGTCCCCTCACGACCCCTTGGGGTTGATTAGACACATTGCAGTTGAAGAACTATTCAAAACAAGTGCTAAAATCACTTTGATACTTATATTTATTTATTTTATGGATGCATTTTGACCATGCAAAATGTATATTGTGTGCCTACAATATTTAGTACTAAAAATTATTAAATACAAAAGCATATGCAAGCTATTAAAAAGGTAATTGTGCCTTTTTATCTCACAATTCTGACTTTTTTCAGACATCTCGCAATTGCAAGTTATTAAGTCAGAACTACGTGATATAAAGTCACAATTGTGTGTTATAAAGTCAGAATTGCAAGATATCAATTCTGATAAGTTAGTTAAAATTAATAAGTTTAAGATATATTAGTCTTTTTTCCTCAGAATTGGACTTTATTTCTCGCAATTGTGTTTATATCTCGCAGTTCTGACTTTATAACACACAGAATATTAACACAATTTCAGCCTTACTGAATTAATAGTTTAGTTGCCATTGATACCAAGAAGGTTGCTCCACCATAGCCAACAAGGACTGTTTTAGTATGTATACTGTGAAAAAAGCATGAGGAGGTACCACTGTACCATGTAAATTGGCTGCAAGTTTTGCTTCTGTCCATTAGTAATGGTTGTCATAACACAGCTCCCTGAGGTTAGCATGTTTCACAGTTTGCCGAATGCGTCAAACAGGAAATACAAAGTTGCAAACCAAATTCTTCACAACTGTGTTGGTTGGTGGCTTCATTCAGTTTCATTTTTCTTTGGTTCATGGCTTAATTCAGTTCTATTTTTCTGTGGTTCTTCAATGTTTTCGGTCACATGTATAGTATATATCTGAGGTGTGTCCATGCTCTTGGAGGCTTCAGGTTTGGGTTTGACCCTGGTGTTGCGATTTGCCCGACAGCAGCGCAAACGAAGCACCAGCTGGAGGATGGGATGCAGACAACAGCTAAGAGCTGCAATGAAGATGGTGCTTGTTTTTATCCTGTACTTTGCCTGACAGTTTTCATTATCTGATGTTAATAAGATGATCCTTTGCACATGGTAGGGTAGGAAGCATAGGACAAACATTATGACTGAGGCCAGGATCTTTCTGCGAACCTTTAGAGTTCCTCCGGGTCCAAATCTAGCTCCCCTCACCTTCTGCAGATGGAAGACCAGCAGGCTATAGCTGACCAACATCAAGCACAA
Source organism: Squalius cephalus (assembly GCF_949319135.1). Classification (NCBI taxonomy): domain Eukaryota; kingdom Metazoa; phylum Chordata; class Actinopteri; order Cypriniformes; family Leuciscidae; genus Squalius; species Squalius cephalus. The sequence goes on from NC_137130.1 coordinate 13,561,754, forward strand.
AATGAAGAAGAATGCTGAAACACCGACGCAGTGGATAGTTTTGAATTGATCTCGATAGAGAATGTAACTGTTGACAACTTGGTCAAAGCAGGTCCCGTTTATTTGTAGACTCAGTTTAAGTCCCATGCTAGTGCCGACGACTATGGTGATAACCGACCAGGTAGAAAAGCAGAGGATCCAACTAGACCAAGTACGTTTAAAGATCCGAAAGAAAGTGTAGCCTGGTTTTACCACCGTGGCATAGCGATTGATGCTGGTCCACAAAAGGAAGCTCATGTTGCAATAGAGGTTAATGTAGAAGCAAGAAAAATTTATCAGCTCTACTGCATTGCAGGCTGGAGTTCCAGATAGCCAATTGATGTTCTCTTTGTAGTAGGCTATCCTGAAGAAAAAACTGCAGCAAATCAGCAGGTCTGACACAATTATATTCAAAGTGAAGATGGCAGTGGGTGTCCTCTCTGATCTCCAAAGATCCACCAAGACTATTCCATTAGTTGGAAGGCCCAGGACAGCCAAAAAGAGATAGAGCCAAGGCAAGATGGTTTCATTGCTTTCTTCAGGATGTATCCTGCATGTGCTAAAGAAATAAAGAGAGGAAGAAAATGAAAACGGGGAACTCACAGCTTCTTATCTCTGGATGGAAATGAGCAACTCGGCTCAGTTATCCTTTTATTCAACATGTCAGACTGTGTGTGTGTGTGTGTGTGTATATATACATTAAAAATCATATTGATTCCAAACTTTTGATCATTAGTATAAATATATACACTCTCAGAAAAAAAGGTACAAAAGCTGTCACTGGGACAGTACCCTTCAAAAGGGTTCTAATATGTACCATTTAGGTACTAATATGTACACGTTTGGTACCAATATGTACATGTTTGGTACCAATATGTACCTTTGAGGGACTTATATGCACTCTTTAGGTACAAAAGTGTACCTTTTGTAAAGGTAACGCCACAGTGAGAACTTTTGTACCTTTTTTTCTGAGAGTGTATATGGGATATTCTGTGGCTAGCTGTGCATTAAATGATTTTAGTAAAGAACCACCTGATGCAAAGTGCATTCAAATCGTTGAATGCACTGCTAGCTGTGGATTATCCCACTTATACCACTGACAACTTAAAGCTGTTATTGATATTTGCAGTGCAATATTTGATAGGAAGGGACAAAATGACGGTTATTTTCATCAGTTACCGATAATATAGTACCAAATATAAATATATACACACTCACACACAAACTAAGAATGTCTAGTGTATATATACGTATTTTTCCATGTATACATTCATAGTCTCTTCATCACAAAACCCAGCAGCGATTTGTTAAAAACTAAAGTGAGAGACTATGCACTCAATTAACTTATGCGCTTTCAAATCCTAAATGTTTTTCCATTGGCTCCCTAATACTAGAGTCTTACACTAAAATAATCTTGTGGCCAGTTGGTTAAAAGGATTGAAAAAAAAGCTTAGTTCTAAGAAAAGGTCTAAAAGCCCCTTGATACTCCATTATCAATGCAAGAAAATTCAGGCATTTCAAATTTGACCAACTAACCTACAAACCCAAAACAGACATACGCTGAAGAAATAAAAATAGATTATTATTGTTCAGACTGGAGTTTTAACCTCTCCATTGAGTTATGATGCATATCAGTATTGTACAGTACCTTTGATTGTTGTCTGAATCATTGACTCCTGAGGGATAGATTGCTATGCCACTTTGCACAGACATGATGCTTATCTCTTCGCATTTCGTTGTCTGATACTCAAGTTCGTAATGTTTTACTCGTAGAATCTTGTGCAAGTGTAAGCTGTTTGTGGGTGTGCTCTTCTAATGTGCTTCACATATAGGAACTCTAGCTTCTCTTCTGACCACATCCTGGAAGCAGATCATTTGTGGCACAGTTTGCACCTTAAGTCAAGTTTTTTTCCTATTCATCTGTGATATAATAGCATCATTTTAGCCATATAATTAATATTAACCTTTAAACAGGCAAGAATAGAAAATGCTAAGCAACAAATAATTTCATGTCATTTTTTATATCATCTGGACTTAAGTAAATCATATCCAAAATAATTTTTGAAAAACGTTATGTATTTTGGATTTTATGAGTTGTGACTCCCAGATCACATTGCCTGTTTAGGGTATAAAAAAAGGACCAAATCTGTTGACATATTATATATCATTATATATATTATATAAGCTTAAAAACTCAAGATTCAGCCTGTGAAAACCGTTTTGAAATCGGACCTTGCGTTACCATAAAAATGGTAAAAAAATGTTTTGGTAAAATGGTAAAAAATGTTGGATTTAGGTCAGGCTGACTAATTGATCACAGATAACTTGAAGCAAACCATGTGACCAGCATACTCAAGACAGACAGGCTGTATCAGTTTAACCTGTACATTTTATAATTTGTAAAAAAATAAAATAAAAAAACAACCTCAGAATACAAAGATTGTTACAAAAATGAATACAAAGTTAATCCCTTTTTTATACCCAAAAGTGGCAATGTGACTCAGGTGTAACATATATTTCAAAACGTGCTAAATAACAACATGAACAACATTTTTATAAATTTTCTTTATCAGCACCTTAAGACAATGTTCATAATTAATGTTAGCAGTGTTAGTATTATTTTTTCAAAAGAAAAGTAAGTTTAATATATATTTACTTATCTCAAAATCTGAATGTCCTGCACCACTGGCAGCCATGTTGGATTTAGGTCAGGCTGACTAATTAATCACAATTTTTTTTAAACAAATCATGTGACCAGCATACTCAAGACAGACCAGGCTGTGATAAATGATAAAAGGATTTGATGAAAAAATCATTCTTACGCCCCAAAAAAGACGACAAAAACTATGTTACACCCAGATCACATTGCCAGTTTTAGGGTTAATAAATAAATGTAATAAGACCATGTGACAAACTATCAATCTTTTTGTGCAAGAATTTAATTATTTTTCTGTTCACAGGGCATAACTCCTTTGTAGTGACATATAAGACACCTTTTTGTGAAGTCCTTCCCTCCCTTCCTTATTGTGCTTTACTCAGTGTTTTAACACTAGGGGGCATCCAAAGATCTGTGCTACTCTTTCTGCATGTTAAACCCCTGGTGCATTTCTCATGATATGGTCTAATATATAGCATATGACATTGTATCAGTTTAATTATATATATATATATATATATATATATATATATATATATATATATATATATATATATATATATATATATATACACACATACATACAGTGGTGGTCAGAATTAATGGCACCCCTGATAGATATGATCAAAAATGGCTGTAAAAGAAATACATCTTTATTGTTTATCCTTTTGATCCTTCATTAAAAAAATTCTAGAGCCCACTGCTTAGACACATCTTAAAAGCCTTGAAATTATAAAACATAACACAACACCATTAAATTAAATAATCTAAATAATTTAATTATATGCTATATATTTTATTTGTTATACTAATATTGAAGCAGTGCAAACAATTACAATAATGGATTAAATGGATTAATATTACCTAACACTTTACAATAAGGTTCAGTTTGTAAACCTTAATTGATGCATTAGATATCATTAACTAAAATTATTACACGGCTGTGTGGAATACTTGATTCTGATTGGTCAATCGCGCCATCCAGCGGTATGTTATTCCTCAATAACAACCGCTGAAAACAGATAACACAGGCTCATCCGGGTTACGGAAGTCAGCAGCGCTATACACTTGCTAGGATAAACATTTCTTCATGGAAATTTTGCGTTTGGTGAGCTAATAAAATATTAAAATTCAGTCAAATCAATATTTTATGCAGTTATTTAATTATGTCTTCCAGTATCGTGGACTCGCTCTAATTTTATACAAACGCAGCTGCTGCCATTTTGCGACTATTGTTTTGTACACTGTTGGATAAGATAAAACAAACAGGTACAATTTTAAAACAGTTTTATCTTATATCAATTTCTCTTATCCCCATAATTATATATGTGGCAAAGTGCTGTGTAATAAGTGGTATGACTGTAACGTATCCCTTAATTGTCCGTCTAGTTTGACCTTGCCGCGCTGCAACTGCTCTCTCCGCGGAAGCTTTGCGTTTAAAGACCTTATAAAATATTTCGAGTCAGATCAATAATTTGTGTCTAATTATTTACTTATGTGGCAAGTAGCCGTGTAATAAGCGGGATAATGTACATCCAGCTGGTTGTTATCTCAGAATAAACCCAGACAGGGTGATCAGGACCCCGACGCGAAGCGGGGGGTACATTATCCCTTACATAAATAATGCTTGTACATCATTCATTAATCTTAGCTTAATGATAATTTTTATACTAATTAGGGCTGCAAGCGATAATTTTTTTTTAATCTAATTAATTACATGATGTGCCGTTTAATTAATCTAATTAATTGCATTTCAAATTTGGCTGAGAAATAACCCCCAAAAGATCATTTGAAGTCATTTTTGTGTTAAATCAGAAAAAGCATCAAATAAACATTACAAAAGGTAGCTTTAGAAACATATGTTTTATTTGATTCAACTTAGAAATTAGTACACATAAACCTTTAGACTAAAATGGCCATGATTTTTTCAGAAGCTGCATCTGAATTGGTATTAAGATATATTACAGACCAAAGCAGTTTGATTACCAACATTCTTCAGAATATCTTAATTTATGTTCCGCAAAAGAAAGAAAATCATACAGTTTTGAAATGATGAAAGATTGGGTAAATGTAAATAAACAGAATTAATTTTTTTTGGGCAAACTGTCCCCAAAATATGAAATTATATTTTTTTTCATGAAGTGAAACTCTAAATTAGAAAGTAAAACTGCCAGTAGGTGGTGGTAAATGTCTAAATAAGTAAGTCATTGTGTCATTGATTCATTCATTCAATTCGTCTAAACGGCTGATTCATTCAGGAATGACGTAAAATGGCTTTCTTTATCAAGGGGCTATTGAATCTGCTTCACCCGATTGATTCGCTCAAAACACATTGTTCGGAGATGCACAACAGTTCTGCTCTGGCTTTATAGGTTATATTTTCATTGCCAAAACTGAGCAAAAACAAACAATATTGTGTCTAAAATATCACACAATATTAACTTATTTTTTTGAACTGTTGAATAAAATCAATATCACATTTGCACTAGTGCTAGTCTGGACAAAAACAGCACTTGTGTGATATTGCTCTCGTCATTGATGCTGCTTAACGGTTACCTATTGGCTTATCATATGATTTAAATATGAGACAAAAACTCACACGGGGCATTTTTGCCCTGAAATCTTGAATTTTAAGGCCATTCTAACGACTTCCTGTAGGCTACATATTATAGTGAGTTGTTGATCTGCTTTGTTCGTCACCAATCAACTGTTTGAAATGTAAGATGACCTACGTAGGTCTGGGGTGGGGCGGGTGAGTTAAATGCGCTAATCATTTCATTCACGTAGCCTAATTATTTTATATCTAATTCAATTAACACGTTAAATCGACAGCCCTAGTACTAATACATTTGTAACACTTCAAGCTACATAAATTAAAATAAATTCATGTATAATGAACAAAAATTAATTAACAATAAACAATAGTTCACTTAAAAAATAATTTTCAATTTAGTAATAAAATTGTATTTATTTATTTAACTAACCTAGATTAATATATGCTTTAAAATGTTTCATACATGCTTTAACAATGTTCATTGTTAGTTCATGATGCAATAAAGTATGTTAAAGTATTGAACCTTGTTGTAAAGTGTAACTATTTTTTGTTTGATCTTTTTTTGTAAAATACATTTTTTTATTTTTTTTTTATAAAAGTAGTGTTTAAGGAAACTCACACTGTTCACAACATAGAACTGTTACCTTTAACTTTGCTGTGCCTTTAGACATGGTTCATATGTTTAATGAACTCTCATTGCACCTCATGCTCCTGGGCATCTGTCATAGGCACAACTACATTGATTTTTGGCTGTTCTTGAGGAGTGTCACTAGAACTCATCAGTCCTCTGGTGATTTGCTGACAGAAGCAATTACAGATGATTTTCAGCATCATTTTGCGAATAGAACTACACAACAAAAAGTACATGACTGGATCCAGACAGCTATTAAGTGCAGATAGTAGTAGAACTACTTCATTGGTTTTATCCAACACATTTATCCTGTCGCAAGATGTGCCAGTTTCCATCTGTGACATAATATAGAAAATCCTCACTGAGTGGTAGGGCACAAAACATATTGTGAAGAGGAAGAGCACGAAGAAGGATTTCCATGCTGTTTTGTTATACTTGACTGCGTTTGGGAAATCTGGGTTCTTTCTGGAGGCTGTAAGGAGCTTCATTCCGATCCTTCCATAGGAGATTACCAACGCACCATAGACCACCCAAAATATACCCACGACGGCAAAGTTCAAATAGGCTTTCCATTTGGATTTTTGCAGTTTTTTATATTGGAAGCACTGTTGGGGTTCATCATTATCTGGAGTCTGGACAATAAGTGGCATAACTGCAGCAAGTGACACAATCCAGATGACACAGCAGAGAAGTACACTCCACCGGCTCTGCAGAAACACCTGCCTACAGGATGCCCTCTGGAACTTCAAGTAACGGTCTACACTTATGAAGCCCAGTAAGACTATACTAATGTACATGTTCATGTAAAAGATGTTACCCACTATCCTGCACAGTAATGACGGCAGCACCCACCGGTCATGGTTGAAATGGTACATCACTCGGAAAGGCAGGCATATCACAAGAAGTAAGTCAGCCAGAGCCAAGTTAATGAGAAAAATGCGAACAGAGTTTTTCTTTGGATGTACTCGCAGAAACACCCAAAGAGCTAGCAGGTTTCCAGCCAACCCGAACAGGAAGAAGAGTGCGTACAAAATAGCCAGCGGAACCTGCAAGCTGGTGTTGTCCATCTGGCAGTGTTGCTGGGGAATTTTTGACATGCTGGTCGGTGATGCTTTGGGGAAGTTTTGAAGATTGTTGCTCATCTTTGCATGTACATAATCAAATCTTAGAAAGATAAACAGATGTCATTATAATACTAATTATAATAGTTTGCATTGAACTAAATGTCTGATGTGTACTAGGTAATTGGAGAGTAACTTGCCTTGTTAATTCTGTCCATCAGAAAACTTGCTGAGTTTCATGTTGAAAGTCTGTCTAATCTCTCTTCAGAACTGTATTTGCAAACTTCCTCGGTTAACTTGCCACAAAGCACAGCTGTGCACCAATCAGTATTAACACTTTAAAGGGGGAAGAGCTTGTCTCAAAACCACATTTCAACTCCACCTCTGTTCTCGTGACCTCCAGATCAGATATATTAGGCCTCCTGATCAATGTTGAAATGATATTTAATCAATTTAAAATATTTAATTGTGATTATATTATCTTATTTTTTTACTTTGTTTTACTAATGGGTGATATTCCACTTGTTGAGATTTGATGAAAATACAAAATACAAATTATGATTCATACTTTTTATTTTCATTTTATTTCATTCAAATTGACAAAACCGGACATTCCATTTTACAAATATAGGTGTTTTATCAAACCCCCTCCATTACCCACCCATCTAACATGTGGCAGTCATCATTATGTGTAGATTGATGGAATAAATCCACAAAAAAAGCAAACAATTGAAACTATAATTGAAACAATACTTTTGTTAAATATTTTGTTTAAATAAACAGTTTCTTTCTTTCTTCACTGTTTATTGATAACTTAGTTTTCAGAAATCACTCAGAATCGCTTTACATATTTAATTAATCACAATGTGTCTTCACTTCCCTTGACTTTCAATGCCAATTCCAGTGTGGTTTGTACAACAGAGTAACTATCTTTTTTGTCTTTTCTTTCTTTTTCACTGCAGCCTCATTGTGTGTTGCTGGCATCGAAGGAGAACTCTGCTCCAGTGAAACTGGGTGGCTTCGGTGTGGCTATACAGTTGGGAGAGTCCGGATTAGTGGCTGGAGGTACTTGGAAAAACCCTGTTTAAACTTGTAACATACAGTACATGGACATTTCCTGTGTACTCTACCTGCACTGCAAACTAGAAGCGTCAGTGACTCATGCATTGAGAAGCTTCTGGTCAACATTATTCAAATGTAAAAGCATATAATTGAAGCACAAACTACACAAAGAAATAACTTCCTATTTTCATTATATTGGCTTGAAGAACTGAAACTCATCAGAATTTTAATATATTAGTTCCTTATTTTATCATACAAAGCCATTTAGGACATAATAACTCTTATTCAGTGTCACTTCATACATTGGGTCTTAAATTTCGAATCATTCAGGCAATGATTTTATCCTGATCCATGAGCTCTTTGTCACTACTGCTGTTTGTGAGTGACAGTGTATGCATGATTGTGCTGCTTGATTGTTTAAATCTTGTATCAGCGACAGCTCTTTTGCATGTATTTGAATGGATGCTCACACGTGACATGTTGTCTGTGCCGCAGGCCGGGTGGGCACTCCGCACTTCATGGCCCCTGAGGTGGTGAAAAGAGAACCCTATGGGAAACCTGTGGATGTTTGGGGCTGTGGTGTCATTCTCTTCATCCTGCTGAGTGGCTGCCTGCCCTTCTATGGCACCAAAGAACGCCTGTTTGAAGCAATCATTAAAGGAAAATACAAGGTAGTAGTTTAATAGCATAGTCCGTCAAGACATGCTGGAAATATCTTTAAGGCCTTCAAAAGGGGCTGATGTCAGGCTAATTACAGCGGCAACATATACTGATTTGTTTAAGGGCTTAGATTATGAGGTAAGAAACCTGAAGTCAGTTACTTTTTACACACAAATCACTTTAGTCCATTAGTGGAAAAGTTGTATCAGAGGAACTGGGTTTGTCCATTTATGTATGCGTGTGCTTTGCAGATGAACCCACGGCAGTGGGGCCACATCTCAGAGAGTGCCAAAGACCTGGTGCGTCGTATGCTGATGCTGGACCCTGCCGAGAGGATCACAGTATATGAAGCTCTCAACCACCCCTGGCTCAAGGTATCAACATAACTCAAGAAATATCTGCTTACTGATCTTAGAGTTTTATTATTGTTGTTGTTGTTGCTATTGTTTTTTTAAATTAATAATACTATTAAAACCATACAAACTGTATGCATTATATACACTAATTATATATTATTTTTCAGCATTGTTTTCTTAATATGCTTTATTATATGTTTTGTTTTTTTGTATTTGTGTTCATGTAGATTTGCATGTTTCTGCAATAATTTATGGACTTAAGTTGCCCTTCTTTAATGAGATGAATAAGCACCATTTGAAGTGTGTGTGTTTCCTGTTAGGAGAGAGACCGCTATGCCTACAAAATCCACCTTCTTGAAACAGTCGAGCAGCTGAGGAAGTTCAATGCCAGGAGGAAGCTAAAAGTGAGTTATTGACACTTTAGAGTCTGCGTATTGTTTTAGCAACTGCTCTTGTGCCTGATTCATGTGCATGTTCTTCAGTGTAATATAAGGACCACAAATAAATAATAAGTAGGGCAGCCACATTGTACTATATGCATTGCACTGTGAAAGTAAAAAGGATGGAAATACATGTTTAGATGGGAATGTCAGCTAAATTCAGTTGTTGCCAAATATGCAGAGTTAATGAATATCTGTACGGCTTCACAGGGTGCAGTGCTCGCCGCAGTCTCAAGTCACAAGTTCAACTCTTTCTATGGTGACCCACCTGAAGAACTGCCTGACTTCTCTGAGGACCCTACTTCATCAGGTACTACAGCAACCAGCAGAGATGCAACATGAGCTCCCACTCACTTCCTGAACTGATGTTTTTTGTGCTGAATTAACGGTCTTGTAGTCTCTTATCACAGTGTTTTGGTTACTTTGATGTTATCTGCAGACAGAGAGAAAGAAATTAAGCTTATTGGTAACTTGCTAAGAAAAGCATCATGGTCATTATTGCGCACAATTTAGGGATTTGAACCAATCTCTAAGTCTCAGTAAGCTATCCCGCTACAGGCATGAAATATTCCTCAAATCACATTGCCGGTTGAGAAGAGGTGAATCCTATACATACAAAAATCTCATAGAGTTACGTTGAGGGAGTTGAGGGATAAAAATGTCATGAAGATTTAGGGTGGCCTCTTTTGACTTGAGCCATTAAACAAATAGCTCTAGAAACTGCTTAGCAACACCCTAACAACCACCCACAATACCCTATCATTAAGCCAGTGAGTTTTGCATAGGCAAGCACCACTCAAATTTTCAAAATTTTTTTCTTTCAATTTTTTTTTTTTTTTTTTCACAGAAACAGTGTTTAAATATCTTACAGACCTGACCACAAATAATTTGGTTCACAGCCTAATTCGTGTTTCCTGTTTATTTATCGTGCCAATTGTGGTTACATGCTTTTTTCACTTAACACAGAATTTAAAGGGTTAGTTCACCCAAAAATTCTGTCATTAATTACTCAACCTCATGTCATTCCAAATCAAATACTTTTGTTCATATTCAGAACACAAATTAAGATATTTTTAATAAAGTCTGAGCGATTTCTGTCCATACATAGACAGCTATGCAACTACCACTTTGACACTTCAAAAAGTTTATAAAGAGATCGTAAAACTAATCCGCATGAATTGAGTAGTCCAAATTTTCCGAAGACACGATAAGTTTCTACGCTCAACAGATTGAATTTAGGCTTTTATTCACATATAAACATTCATCAACACACATCCGTTATGATCAATGGAAGCTCAAGCATGTTTGCTTGATGTGCGAGAACCAATGAGGTTCATTCTCGTGTGTTAAACAACGCATTTGAGCTTCCACAAGAACCGATGTGGTTCATTCTTGTGCGTAAAGCAGGTTCAGTTGAGCTTCTGTTTATGTTCGCTGATCAATGTTTATATGTGAATAAAAGCTTGAATTCAATCTGTTCATCATATAAAGCGATTCTGTCTCTTTAGAAAATTTGGACTAAACCACTCAATTCATTTGGATTTGTTTTATGATCACTTTATGAACTTTTTGAAGTGTCAAAGTGGTAGTTGCGTAGCTGTCAATGGAGAGATCTTATTCTTATTCTTATATTATTAAAAATATCTTAATTTTGTGTTCTGAACATATCCCCTAAGATATACTGGGAATTTCATTTGAATGTGCATTTGTAAGTAGTTATTCACAAACTGATTGTTTTATGTGCGCACTTAAGAGTGTGGGTGAATCCTATCTCTAATCACATGACAATTCATCTCTGTATTGTTGAAGTAATATTTGTTGCTTGTTTCTATGCTGGCCACCCTGCAGGACTACTAGCTGCAGAAAGTAGGTGTCACTGTCTGTCCCTTTACGAAGTCTTGATTCTTTCAAATCAAGTTACTTTTCCTTTGTATCTGAAGGTCATGGTGTTTGCTCGCTTGTGTTTGTGTGCATGTAAAGGGGCTGTGTCACAAGTGCTGGACAGTTTGGAGGAGATCCATGCACTGACAGACTGCAGTGAGAAAGACCTGGACTTTCTACACAGTGTCTTCCAGGACCATCACCTCCACACATTGCTTGATGTAAGAGACTGTACTATACAGGCAAATATACATATACACATCCCATACAATTTTAAAACTTTAAAGTAAATGTCACATTAGGATTTTCTTCTTTCTTTCTTGCTTTTGATGAGTCAGCAACAACCTAGTCTTGGCCTCGGATCATTCACAGACCTTCTGATGCATATTGCACATAAAAATGGCTAGAGTTCACTGAGATTGCAGTTCCAGTCTGATAAACTGGCTTTGTGCAATTTCTGGGCATCGCAGGGTGCTAGATTGTTAGCTAGATTATTATTTTTAAAACATTTATTTTACCTTTGCCTTCATCTAATGTTCAATTCAATGAACACAGTAAATCATTTTTTAACACTGTTAAGTGTGAATCTTAAAATGATTATCCATTTTTCATACTGTATAATGTAATGTTGTGATGCCTAAATTCACTTGTAGCATTTAACACAACTGATTTGAACTATTAGCCATAGTAAGTTTGGCTATGCTATAACCTGTGTAAACAGGTTGGATTTGGTTTCTTGACATTTAACAAATCATCTTACAGTATATTCATTGCTGGCACAACCCCGGAGGAGTGATTTGTGGGTAATTGCACACAAGTAGTAGTTCAGGATTTGTTCTTGGTGACTTCCACAATGGGCTGCTAACAGCCTACAATCTTGATCATTACCCTTCCACTACCCAAACAAAAAGCCATCCATGCCACAGATATCAATTTACTTGAAATCATTGACCAGAACTAACTTGTAGTTTCTTTTCTGGCTACCACAGCTGATCAGACAATAAATGTCAGTAGACCAATTTCAGAATTTTTGTTTATTTTAGAACTCAATGGACTTTGTTCATGCATTGTTCTTTGTTCATTCATTGCAAGCACACCCGCTGCATTGCCTCGGCACACACACACACACACGTGCACTTGTGTCTTTTAGTATTATGGCATTATACACATTTTTGTGTGTGAATAAGTGCAGCTGTGGACTCTCTTCCCAGTCTCTATATTTGTGTGTGTGTGTGTGTGTCTGTATACCAAGGCCTCTATAGAGAGGCATACAGCTTGGTACAACCCAGTGTGGATGATAGGGTCTGTCTCCATAGCCACAGGCCAGAGGAAAGCAGAGAGGAGGGCTCTGTGGGTAAGATTATCACCAGGAGGGTGTGAATGCATGTCGTCCCATTGAGAACTCAACTCCTACCCTGAATAGGGAGGGAAACAATAGCACCTATTGTCAACCTCCGTGCTTTTTTACTGTTGTGGCTCCAGCAGTATCTGTGTATCAGAATAGTTACTCCAGACTTTGCCATCCTCTCCATTCAAGCTCTGAGTGTAACTCTACCTTCTTGAAACAGAGGACAGAGGGGTTAAGATCCTATCAGGACCAACTTTGCCTGGAGTTTAACTTCGGTTTTGGTTGTTTTTTCTTTGGCTGTGGTGAGTAACCTGGGATATTTTCATATTTATTGTTGCTGGAGGTTTTGCAACGTTTGCTCAATGCTACCCTTAAACTCAGCTAAAACTGTATGTGTGAGATTGTGAAATATAGATAAAGAATGGATATCCTGTGCACTCAAAAATGTAATAGAGGTGTGATCCTGGCCGTGAAATGGCTTGTCCTGCGAGGTTTGACGCTCGGGCTAAGCCACTGAAGAATCACATATTAACAGATGTGTTTTACAAAAATATTTAAATGCAAATAACTCACAGCATACTGCAGCTGACTCAGATGCGCAGAATAATGTACCTGTAGGCATGACCTCTGGAGACATGGAAAACAACTGTTAATGCAATTACAGCTGTTCATCACTGGAATACATTTTTAAAAAGTATTTAATTATTCGTCTTTTTTATTAACATATTGCTTGAAAAACTGTAGCCTGTTACGTGCAATAGAGCTGCTTAGTTGTGATGACAACTTGCAGGCCCCTAACAAAAGCAGCAATGTCAGCGAAATGTTATTGTTTGTGAGGGTTAACCTCTTATTGTTTTTCCTCTACTCAAAAAGGAGCCAAGGAATCTTCTGAATATTGTTCTGTCCATTTTCACTTTTTCAGCTATACGACAAGATAAACACCAAGTCTTCACCGCAAATCCGGAATCCTGCAAGTGACGCAGTATCGAGAGCCAAAGAGGTGAGTGCAGACTACAGTAACGGAAAGATGCTGTTGTAGTTGCAAATAAAACATTATGAGGTACAGAGAGGTTCCTAGCACAAGTTTAATTACTTTCATTGTAGTTTTTGACTTGTTTGTCGATCAAAAACCAGGCTACCAGGACAATTTTTTTTTCTACTTTTATGCACAACCTGTCCATTTCAGAAAAGATGCAGTTTAATGCCTCTTTTCAATTTCTTCGACAGGAAAGTATGTTAATGTGACTCAGGACTTAGATTAATATTTAGATGATTTGAATGTGTTAATTCAGAATGACATTTTAAATATTTAATACTCTGTTTATCAGAATATTTTGGTGTATGTTTGTCCTCCTTTTTTTAACAACTATTCTGTCTAGTTTATATTTCCATTTTAATACAGCTCATATGGATATTCAGAAATGGCTCACTGCATGACCTCACACCTTGGCTTTCCTAGAAACTGAATTTCCTCACTGCATATTTCTATCATGGTTTTTTCACTTCTGCTTTGTGGCTTTTTTCATTACGAATTTCTTCAAAAATAATTTGTAACACTTGAAGTGAGCTGAATTTTCATATTATAACTGAAAGCTGATAACATTGTAAAAAACATTATGGCTTGCTTCGTATACATTTTGTTAAAATAAAATGTATTTTACAGATGATGGTCTCACAATTTTAGCTTTTCAAATAGCAAATCCGTTTTAGTAATTTTATACCGTCTCTGTTCATATCTGTTATTTAGAAAGCACCATGTGACAGGCATTCATGTAATTTTATATAGTTTAACAAAAGGCCTCAACCAGAGGCCTGTTTTGTAGTCAATGCCTCTTAGAATTTTTAATCTCAGTGTATGATTTATGTGACATTTACAGATCCTTAGTGGTCTATTGCTTGTGTGAACACATGACTCTTTTCTTTCTGGTGAATTAGAATGCATTCAAACCAGCTGCAGTCAAAAAAATCCACATTAACAAGTGAATGTGTGTGTTTGCTTTTACCTACGGAGTAGACTAGAAAAAATATATAGAATAATGACTGTGGATTTGGACAAAGCAGCTGTTTTATAGCCATTGATATGTAAGTGCAGAAGATTATCATTGAGATCACAGAGACTGACATGACGCTTCTCAATTTACCTGAAAGTAAATTTGAGAAAGTGAACATGCATTTAGCTTGGTGATCTTATCGGGCTGTATGTTTGATGTGTGACTGTCTGTGTGGTTTCCTCACTGTTGGCTGAAGCGTTTGCTCTCTTCATTTGCACAGAAACTGTTAGAATCCTCACAATTAACACAAGTAGTGGTTCTATTTTGTTCTTAACACACTAAATGAAGTTTAACTATCCATTAACCACAATATCCAGTAACTTTACGAGCATTCAAAAGAAAAAAATCCCTTGCTGGCTCTAAAGACATAAAAGACATTGATATAGTATTTCTTATAAACAGCTGATGTTAATGAGGACAGGTGGGCAGGAAAGATAAAGTCAAGGTAATGCAGTCTAAAATGTAGCACTTTAATTAATTTAATTCAATGTAATAAATATTATGGGAATAATAGGAAACGATGATGGATTTTTTTACATCCTCATCTAAATTCACTCTATCTATTTGGTTAATGCATATTATTGATTTTTAGGGCTGCCCCCGAATAAAGATTTTTCTAGTCGACTAGTAGTTGTTCATTTAAGCGAATAGTTGACTAGTCACACGTTTATGATATTAAATTAATTACTTAAATATTACTTTAAAATATAAATTAGCACGCTTATCACTAGGAAAAGTAATGATTCTGAATTTGTCAGAAAAAAAAAACAGCAAGGAGACTTACTGAATAATTTATAGGTAAACTAGTGTTTTTTGAGTCAGTGTCAGCTACAAAGATGAATTTGACGTTTCATACGGATTACGTAGTCAGAGAATAAATGTTTTTTTTAAATTTGAATTGGTTAATTTAAAAGTAGCCATTTCAAGCTTGCTATATACATATAGTATATGTCTGTGAGGCATGTATATATGCTTGTGTGAGTATTGGTATCGGATCATTTTTGTGGCATGCTCCAGAAAGACGTACACAGAGACAGAGATGGCAGAAAGTGCATCCTGTTTATTCTTTTTATTTTAATAAAGCTCGAGTTTTGTTGTAATTGTGAGTGCACACAAATACAAGTACACACAGTTTTAAATGATGTATTAGTCTATTTTAAGTTAATGCAAGTGATCTCCGCATGAATACTTGGATATGCGCACATTTATCTAGGATAACATTTGAACGAGCGGCCATGTAAGGTGGCTAACATTAGGCTGCTACTTACATGTTTCAAATGATAAGCCATATTTGAGGTTGATGAATGAAAGGCGAACATTTGGATTTCCAAATTTGGTCAATTAAGACTAACGTGTAGTCGACTATTAGGGGGCAGCCCTATTGATCTTATTGTCAATTATTCATCTATGTACATATGTGAACATTTTTCTTATTTTTTTTATTTCTTTTTACTAAATGTTCAATGACTTCTCCAGTCATTTAGTTAGCTTAAACATGCCACTCCACAACCGACTGCAAGCTCACATTTATTTAGATGTTCTTTACAATAGAGAAGAAAAGATCTGTTGCAGCTTCCATTACATCTCGACTTTAAACTGCTGTTTTAGGAGGGGAGTAGTCCCCCATTCAGTTAAATTTTTTCTTGAAGTAAAATGGGTTGCGAATGCTGTTGCCTTGAAGTTAGTGCCTTGAACCAAAACTGATAATGTCTTATCATATATTATTTGCGTCAACTGGAGCTTTCTGAATATGTCAACGAATCCTAACTTGATGCTATCTGATAAGCTTGATCAAACAGATGTGTTAAACAGATTTTCATTTTCAGGTTCCCATAATGAGATTAAAGTAATCTTAGTTTGGATAGTTAAAACCATCTGCATTCTCTAAGATAAAAATAGTAAGTTTCAAACCAGTCTTGATGGTTGCTTCTGGTCTTAATCTATAGTTTGATGGCCTCCCTCAGTGGTTCTCTTAGTCTTGACTCGTCTAAAACCAGTCCCTTCTTCTCAGTCACAAGTCACACAACCTATAAAGCTCAACTACTTCCTTTAGTATTGCACATCAAAAAGGAACTCAGGCTGGCTGGTGATTAAAGAGCTGTGCTCTCGAATAACCCTCCTTGGCCTCTTGCTTGTGATCACTGGCAGTGGTGAAATGCTTAAGGATTATCCTCTTTGTATTGCTTAGAGCCAGCGGGGCGGAAACTAACCCTTCACCTCTCACTGTTTTCCTGAGCGACTGAATCTTGCGGAGACGGCGAAATGCCTACCTCCAAAATTCAGCCTTCGACTCTGCTGCTTCTTACACAGACTATATGTATCAAATGTTATAAAACTCTCCTGTGTGTGTCTCTCATGCTAAGACCTCCGCTGAAGACGGGTCGAGCACGGCTTTGAAACATCTGGAATATGTAAGCTGCAGACATTTTCCCAATCTTATGTCCACTTCTTTTTACCACTTTTGTAGAACATGTGGAAATTTCTAGCTACACGGATTCTTGTAAATGTCTGAGCTTTACATTTAGTGATGTTGACTGGCAGATGGGTTTACACATTGATTAGAGCTCATTAGAGATGATTAGTGTGGTTTCAAAAGACGTTCAGGTTCCGGCGCTCAGAAGCATTCAGCGGGGAGTTGTGACATATCTGCAGTACTGTGCCAAATCACCCCCTTCCCACCTGACCCGTCCCACCCCGCCAATAGAAGGGCCAAATGAGTCCAGACAGCAGTGCTTATTGGTCACATGGGGTTTAAGGGTCATGCCAGAAATTTTTGTGTGTGTGTGTCTGTTCTGATATATGGTGTGTGGGGTCTCAGCAGTCCAGCTCAAAGTTGTGTTGCAGTGTACGAGATTAAAAAGCCTATGTCAGATATAGCATCTTTACTCACCTCAAGAGATATACTTAGCGTGGAGATGACAGCCTGAGGTAAAACCTGATGACTCTGTCTGTCTGTAGGTACTGGAGGAGATTTCATGCTACCCGGAGAATGCAGACGCTAAAGAACTGAGACGGATCCTATCCCAGCCCCATTTCATGGTGAGTCACAGCAACACAGCTCGAATTCTTTTGATAATCTCTTTACAGAAACACCTCAAAAATTCAATATGAAATCAAAATTGTATAACCCTATTTACTTTCCTTAATGCACGTTCTGGTCTTGTTATAAATGAATTATCGGTCCATGTTATTCTTTGTAATATTTAATCAACACGTAACCTTCCTCTTCCTGATGTCATTTAGGCTGTGCGGATTGTTGGATAATGGTAGCCAATAGCCACATATCTATTTAGTAATTATCACACTAAACTAATACTTTTATTCAGCAAGGACACATTCAATTGACAAAAAATGACAGTAAATAAATATATGCAGTTTTTTTTTTTTTTGCTTTCTATTCATCAAAGAATCCTGAAAAAATATGTTGCACAGTTTCCACAAAAATATTAAGCGGCACAACTGTTTTCAACAATGTTAATATTTAAGAGTTTTTTGATCACCAAATCAGCATTATAGATTGATTTCTGAAGGATCATGTGACACTGAAGGCTGGAGTAATGACTGCTGAAAATTCAGCCTTGCCATCACAGGAATTTTTAAAATATAAACGAAAATTTTTAAATATATTCAAATAGAAAAAATATAAATATTTAAATTGCAACATTTCACAGTATTACTGTGAGAAAGCTTAGGAGGCTTCTTTCAAAAGCATAAACAAATCTTATTGACCCAAAACTTTTTAATTGCAGTGTATGTTGCATTACGAAAGTAATAAAGGTTTGTGAACGTCATTTCATATTGACTTTAAGGATCTCAAGGCTATCCTTATTATAATCTTAGTGTTAGAAAGCACTGCTAACATCATGAAGTACAGTTAAACAGCAAAAGTGGAGTCTTCAAGTTTACTTAAATTTCAGTCAGCAATATATCTTTGAAAGATTAATTAGAGCACTTGTACTTAGTCTTTATGAGGTAAATATGTTTATTCAGGATGTTGTCAGCAGACTTATTTCACCATCTCAGTCTTTGCAATCCTTTTCTGTAATCTTCTATAATCAATGAGATATTCGTCAGTTGTGTTCAGAGCATTATTCTCAGCTGGACAAACAACCTCATGACAGATGAAGCAGAGAGTTTGCCCTTTGCCCTTCAAACCGAATGTTTGTGAGGGTTTCGCTGATTAAAGATTCCTCCGCTTTTTACATAGAAAACATGTTTTAACTCTTAGAAGTGAAAACGTCCTCCCCAGTTCAAAAAGACCCTTTTTGAAACTTTAATATCACGTAATTCTACAGGTTTACCTTTCAATCAGGGGGGGATAGTGAGAGTGAGAATTGTTGGTGAGATTAAAAGTAAAAAAGTGTAGGAAAATCTGATTCTTCAAAGTGTGTGAGATAAGTGATGTGTCATGGAACACTGAGCGAGATTGATTAAATTAATCTGGCATAATCCAGGCTGCAAGGGACTTATTTGGGGGCTTTTTACAATGTTTTTACTTCCACTTGAACTGGGGATTTAGTACAGAACTGAGAGAAATAAAGAGGGAACGGTTGCTTTCAAAAGTCAAAAAGAGCTCATGCATGAAAAAAGCAAGACTTAGGTGATCACCAACTCCGTCAGCAGGATCCAGAGTGCGCGTGTGTGTGTGTGTGTGTGCGGGGGGGCAGAAAAGAGATAAAATGCAAGAGAGGAGGGAGGCACCATCAGGTACTAGCTGTAGAATTCCAGCATGACCTTGCCCTCGATACTTTTCTCACAGTCTCATAATTCCACACAAGATGGTAGTGTCAGATGAGCTGGCAAGAAAAGAGACAAAGTTTGTGGTGCTTATTATTATTAATTAATTTGGTTATGCTCTGCACACTTTTAGGAAGGCAAACAGTCATAAATAGTCAACTAGATTTGTACACTACTTTTCAAACGTGCAGGGTCTGTAAGATCCTCTTTTTTTAACTAAATTAATACAATAAATTGATCAAATGTGACTGTGTTTTACATTGATGCAAAAAATATATTCTTTTCTAATCTAATCTATTATTATGGTTTCCACAAGAATATTAAGCAGCAGACCTGATTTCAACAATGATAAGTAGAAATGTTTTTTGAGCAGCAAATCAGCATATTAGAATGATTTCTGAAGGATCATGTGACACTGAAGACTGGAGTAATGACTGCTGAAAAATCAGCTTTGCCATCACAGGAATATATTAAATTTTATTTTAAATTGTAATAATATTTCAAAAGATTACTGTTTTGTCTTTTTGATCAAATAAATACAGCCTGGTTGAGAATAAGAGACTTCTTTGAAAGAAAATCTTTCAGAGTCCAAACAACAGTAGTGTTAATTTCTCAAGAAAACATGAGTGGTGCTTGCACAACTCGCCTCCTTGATTGATTACCAAGACATTGCTCTGTGATTGCTAATGTGATCTGAGTGGATTTTAGTGCATTACTATCTGCTTGTTAGTGTTTATTAGCTGGTTGCTTACTAGCAAGCCCTTACTAAGAAGGTTTGTCAATTTTTGAGCTCAGCTTGGAGTGAGATTCGATTCATGTGATTCAATTTCAATCACGACTCAATATCAATTAATTTTTTATATACATGGGTTACAAAAGGGCTAAAGGCGCACCTCTGTAAAAGGCACATTGATTTTATTCTCCTCTAAACCACTAGATGGCACAAAACTTGCCTCATAAAGATCATAACAATATTATATTAATCATATCATATAGTAAAATATTTATTGTTACTGTGCACTGTAAAAATTATGTTGGTTTAACTTTTTAGTAAGTTACCTGGTTACCTTAAAATAAGTTCATTTTAATGAAAAATTTGAGTTAATACATTGAAGGATATTGGTTTAATAAATAGAAACTCAAAATATTATGTTATTTAAACAACATTAATAATCTAAGTTGATTTGACAAAAGATAAGTTGTGATAAATCATGAAAATAAATTTACAGTGTTCTGTAACGCCATATTACATTTTTATGGGATCATCTTCAAAGCTTTCAGAGTATATAGTTTTTAAATATTTATTTTAATATATGTTGATTGAACAAACATAAATTGTACAAACTTTGCTGAAGTTTTGAAAAAATATTATGCAAAACATATATATATTATATATATATTTGTATCAATAATGGGGACTTTTGTCGAATGTTGTAAACTATACAGAGAACCCTTTCAGCTGATATTGTTATTAAATCTTAATTTACAACTGATTTGTATATTGCAAATGTAAGGTGTTTTTATAATAATACTTTTATAATAATAATGTTATAATACTAACTTTTTTTTAATGGTATTAGAGCAAAGAAAATTCATATGTATTATAGTCGTTTTTCTTTGCAAAATGCTCCTCTCTAGAGTTCATTTTTCTAACTGTACAGTTTATGGCCACTGAATGACTTTTCTGAGGTAAATGTAACATTATGTGGCAAGACATGACACATTTCAGTAAGTTGTACTGGTTCTTTCAACATACCTTCTGATGTTCATTTATTCTTATTTTGTGCTGTAACAAATAGTAGTAAAAAGTATCCCTAAGAGATGATCGGTTCATGTGCACTCCCGCTTCACTTGATCTGTACATCGCTACAGCAATCTGTCACGCCAGATTGAAAGCGCCAAAACGGTATTTATTGTTTGAATTTCGTAATAAAACTTAAGTTTTACAGCCCAGACTTTTTGTGATTTAGTGCATTGTCTGTGCCCTCTTTGCTCCATGATGTTTTTTAACTGCGTGAGAAAATGGAATAGTGGTGTTAGAGCATGAGAACAGTGCCAATTGCGTGACTCTCACGCTGAATATACCTCCAGTCTATGAGATTTTGTTGTTTGTGTGTGTGTCATATCTCTCTCTCTATTACTTTCTTTCAAGGCCTTACTTCAGACACATGATGTTGTGGCACATGAGGTGTACAGTGACGAGGCACTGAGGGTCACTCCACCACCTACATCACCATACCTCAACGGAGACTCACCCGAAAGCACGAACGGAGACATGGACATAGAGAATGTCACACGGGTGCGCCTTGTTCAGTTCCAGAAGAACACCGACGAACCAATGGTATGAATGTCTAACATGTATAAACTTATATGTCTAGCATATATGCCTAGCATGAACTTGAGAACAGTTTCTCTTATAGTTACAGTAGCTATCATAGCTACTCTTCAAACTTTAGAGGTTTTGATCCCTCCACTTTCTAAGTGTGCAAACGCTAGCTCTGCACATTAAATATCCTGTGTTATGAGATTCTGCACGCATTTTGCCACCCTGAGCTGATCGTGTTGTTGATTAAGTTTTCACAGTCATTACAGTTTATATCCACTTCCTGAAAGTTTGACATTCTCATCAATGTGGCTTCAAATGAGTTTGTGGGCTCTGTTTCAGGGCATCACGTTGAAAATGAACGACCTGAACCATTGCATTGTGGCAAGAATAATGCATGGAGGAATGATCCACAGACAAGGTACATGCACCAGAACAGATCCCCCCTTAAAACCTGGTAGCCTTTAAAAATTCACCCCACACTGCTACATACACTGCAGCCACTCCAATGTTTTTATATTTCCATAAACACTTGATAAATTAATAGGAATGATATCCAACCCATGCTGCTTCAAAACAGACCCCTCAATACACATTTCTACATGGCAAGCTTGAGAGTGTGTGCCGTTACCTCATGAAGGGCAGATTGCACAATCTCTTAGAACTTGGCAGCAGTGTAACACTGACGTACAGGCCTTACCCACTTGCCAAACAAACACACGCCATCATCAAGCAGGACAATCTCACGAAGTGAAAGTAGTCAAGATAGATATGAAATTATGAAGACTGTAATACTGCCGCCATTTATTAACACGTGTAATGTCTCACTTTGTCACAAATCAGGAACTTTACACATTGGAGACGAGATCAGAGAGATCAACGGCATAAGCGTAGCAAATCAAACGGTGGAGCAGCTTCAGAAGATGCTTGTGAGTGGGAACAACCTTTTTTTAAGCTATGGTTTTCTTTAAAGGAATAGTTTACCCCAACCATTTAAATTGTTACCATTTACTCACACTCATGTTGTTTGAACTATGATGAGGTTTTTTTTCATGGAACACAAATGGAGTTATCTAGCAAAATGTCCAGACTGCCAGGCCTCAACCACTGATGACTTAGAGTAGATTTTGTTCTTTTTCTAAAGGTGGTCCATTTGACTGTAAGTGCCCTGCAAAGTGGACTTCACAGGTTAAATAAGATAATATACACTTCTAATATAACCAAATTTCATTCCTTTTCATATTAAACATTGTAACAGACATGTATCACTCAGTTTAGCACTTTCAAATATAAAATATAAAAAAATTATATTTATTAGTTAAATGATAAAGGTATTTACTTAAATACACATGGATGTCACGTCTATTACACAAATGTATGGTAATTTATATTTATTTATGTTTATTTTTATTTCTTTTTTATGCCATCATACCTTAAAATCGGCATGAAACGGAAGTTGCGAGCATCTTTTCTTCCCTTTTGAGCCTTTCATATGAGTTAAATGGCTTTTTGATTGAGGAAAACATTTAGTTTTTTCATTAAAGATTAAGAGGGCACGTTATTTAAAAACAATGATGTGCATGGATAAATTTACATATAGTAATAAACACCGCTATATTCCATAAAAATAAGAATTATACATTTTGATTTCATGGTGACTTTAAACTCCTCTAATGTGTTACTTAAGCGTTGTCTGTTTGATGACATCGCAGGGTGTTCCAAATGAACATGTTTTGTCAAGTGAGGTGAACTTCAACAGATATTACATGCTCAGTGAGTAGAGAGCAGTCTAGGAATCCTGTCGATCTGAATGCTGCTTAACACAAAGCTACTGTTTGTATTGTCTACTTTTTTCTATTTGTGTTCCTTTGAAGTAAGAAAATCATATGGATTTGGAACAACATGAAGATGAGTAGATGACACATTTTCATTTGAGTCTCTTAAACAGGCATTAAACTTTACCACCATTGTCCAGACATAATCCAGTAAAATGTACCTTTTTTAATAATTAGCTTTTTGTTTCTCTGTTGACAGCGAGAAATGAGAGGCAGCATCACCTTTAAGATTGTGCCCAGCTACCGCACACAGCAGTCGTCCTGTGAGGTAACGGCCTCTGTGGCCTTTGCACTCTCTTCTGCTCTGTGTCTCTGCCAGTCTCCTCTCTCCGCAGTGCTGTCGTGGCCTTGTGTGGTGGGGTTTGATTGCCGTGGACTCTTGTGTGACTAACTGCCTGCCTGATGGCTGCGTGTTAACGCTTTTCTCCCCAAAAGCCTCCATCCTGCCGGACCAAAGGGCCCGGTTCAGACACTACCGCACACCAATTTCACAACCAAGATACCGGAACCCTCCCTTACATATTACCAATTTTGAGAGGAGTTTAGATGTATAATGTGAGAATGTTTCACAGTCTGACATTGTTGCAGCATTATTCACAATTTATAAAGTTAATCTGTACCGTATTGCATACAGATAACTATTTCTCATAAAACTCCCCTTCCATATCACACGATTTCTCATTTCTAAACACATGTTGGCATTAAAGAGGTCAGATTTCACTTTAAATCTCTTGGGGAAGATGTTTTACACCAAGTTGTGTTGGCTCCCCCTCTGGTGGGAAGCTGCAATATGGCCTGATGTTCACAACATATTTCCCTTTGCAACAGTAACATTACTATGCTTTAAAAATGTCCATTTAATAACTTTCATCTCAAGCAAATCTTTTGGTTTCCCTTACATGATGTCCCCAATTTCTTACCGCAGTGTTGGCCTAGTGTCCGTTTGCTCTGCTGTTTCGCTGACCTTTATATCTTATTACAGAAAGAATCCCCCTCCACCTCCAGACAGTCCCCTGCTAATGGCCATTCCAGCCTTAACAGTTCTATCTTGGTAAGGATCCCAGGCAACCTCAAATAACGACTCCCCTTCCCTCCCCCCAACAATCTCCTAATGTTGTTTGTGATTATTTCACCCAATTCTTGCAATCATACCCTCTTAATTTGCTCTAGATGTTATTAAATCTGTTTAATGTCCAGTTTTATGGTATTTTTTGTTTTCCCAGTTTGTTTTTATGTCTCACTAGAATTATTGTTTTGACAATCTCAATAAACACAAACACAACGACTGAACAAGACCGCAAGTAACATCCATTGAACATAGTTTGCTAGATTCCGTTATCTCAGTTCACAAATTGGTGTGCTCTGTGCTGCTGTAAATCACTCTGACTGTCAGTGTTAATACTGTTTCTGTAAACACTGTACATCCACTGAAGGGGAGTGTTATGTACAGTGAATGTGGGATCTACTGTAGTTGTTTGTAATTAAATATTCCCATGAGTGATCTATAATTGCTGACAGTGAGCACAATGATTAGGCAAAACTCTATGGAGGCATGCGAAGGATTCCTAGCATCAATTTTTATTGCATGCATACTTCTAACAAAATCCAGTCAGATCTGCATTAGCCCGGTATATGAACTAGGGGTGGGCGATACAGACGTTGACACAATAAATCTATAGAAAAAAGAAATTTTCTTATATTTTACTGCTGGCCTGGTAATGACATTGAAAAGAATGGATCAAGTTTGGATAAAGTTTAGGAAAGTGGAAAAAGGTTTCCTATATGTCATGTATTCTTTGGGATATATTCCTAAAAATTATTGTAAGCAGAAGAAATATTTTGAATCAATATTTAGTCATACAAATCTAATAAGTATTTAAAAAAAAAATATATATATATATATATATATATATATATATATAATGCATACTGTAATAATAAATAAATATATAACTAAGAAATTATTTAATTGAAATTTTAAAAGCGTAATAATAATTTGTTAAATGTGTGATAAACCTTCCTTTACTTTGGACATTGTTTTAAGTCTTAAAACCAGTAATATTTGAATAAATTCAGTAAATGTCTTTTTTTTTCAGAATTTGTAAGAATAACGTGATATAAAAGTTTTCTAATATCGCTCATCCCTGATATGGACCCAGTGGGACCCTCTTGGTGTTCTTAATAGTGGAGAGTTAGTCTCCACCTCATGAACATGCTTGAATGGAGTGTGGTGCTAAAGCTGCTTGCTTGCTCCTTGCTTTCTTGTGCGTTGCTGTTGCAAGATTTACCTTCAACAGCCGCCTTCTCTTTTAACATACGCATACACACAAAATGAAGAAACTTTTGTCATCCTCCCCTGTGGAGTTAGCATTGTCTCCTCTCAACCAGATTTTTTGTCATGTTTTGTCTTTTTATTGTTAACGTCTTTCATGAGTCAAAGTCTGCCTTTCCTCTGTAAATGGTCAGTCTCTCTTTCACTGCTGGGCTTTGCTTTACAGGACTTGCCATCAACCATCCAGCCAAAAGGACGCCAGGTGAATAGAGCATCCCTCAGTCTTCTTAGCCTCCTCTATTGACTTTCCATTTTGCTTTTGTGCTTGAGATTGAATGAACAAGAAGTTAGTGATTCACTGCTATTAACACCCTACTTTCTTAATCGGTTCTTGCACTAACACCATTCACTACATCTCACTGTATAATTGAGTTGCTCTGCAGACAGACTGGTTGTAGTATTATTGCATTGCATTTACACAATAACAAGATTGCAAATGCAGAGGTCTTATTAATTATGTTGTTTTAGTGACTACTAAAAAAGTTTAAATAAATTTATAATTTTAACATAAATTTTTAGTCTTACAAATGGGTTATTCTATGCGTTAGCAACACACCAGTTGGGAAAATGTCTAAAACAACCATTAAGATTTGAAATAAATGTAATAAATTAGTAGCATTTTATCTGTACTCTTCTTTAAAATAAATAAGTGAATTATTCATGTGTTGTGACGGATAACCTCACAGACAGTTGATTACACTAAAGACTGTAACAGCTAAGAGATCAATATATGAAAATAACAGTTTTCTTAAAAAGACCCAATTTATCCAACTTTTTGTCAACAATAAACAAATTCAATTTTGTCAACAGCATGTCAACAATAAAACTTGCTAATGTTTCACTTTTTTTTTTTTTTTAATGAGTAACTCCACATAAACCATAAAACACCGGCCCAACTATCATTCTGTCTCTGTTGGACTTTTAACTTTATTAAAGAAGTGAATCAATAAAGTTTTTCAAATTGTTGTGTCTGTCCTGATCGAACCCCATGCAGTTTTATGCTTTTCTACTGGCTCTGGGCTACAGAGTGGTGTGTGTATCCTTTCACATCTCAACTAGATTACCCTGTAAATCAACAAAGCTGACGATGAGGGATGAAAGAGCTCATCCCAGTTCGTTCTCCTTATCTCTAGTCTTCACCTTGAGTAAAAAATTTTTTTTTTTTACCTTGAGTAATTGTGTCCTAATAGGATGAGAAGTAGAAAGGAAGATAGGCGATCAGCAGAGGGCGCCATCTGCCAGCACAAGTCCATCTGTGTTGGTTGAAGTGCGTCACCGAGTACTTCAAATTACTCACTATATTACAAGTGATGATAACACAGTGATGTGAATGAAATCTCCACCCTGCTTTGTTCCTTTATGTCGACCCATAACTTTTCTGAATGTTAGCTTTCGTAGCTGCATTCTTCATCTCCCCAACCCCTGCTCACAGTGCCATACTAATGCAGCCACAGTGCCATGATATTGCATGATGTTTGTAATACTCTCATGCCCTAGATCTCCAGACCTCCAATCAAGGATAAATTTTCCATCCAGGTAAGATTTTAAAGAATGAGCCCAATCCACTGCTCTGAAAAACTGTTGTGTAACCATTTAAGTCCAAATGTACCAAGGACTCAAAAACAATTACATCATCACTGTGATTCTTAGAAAATATAATGTTAAGCTCAATTTTTGCACAATTTATACTTAAAGGCCCCTTTTAGTCAATCCAATGTCATTTTTTTAAATGCGGGAGTCACACACCACTCTACTCTCAGACCGCATTTTGGTATCCAACTGCACTAAATGTCCAGCGAGGGCTCCATAACATAACTCGCCCTCATACAGAGCTTCAGCCAAGCATGCCTCTCATCGCAACCAAAACCTGATCTCCACTTGAACCCTGATGCCCAGTTGTACCTTGACCGCCATATGTACCCTGACCTCCTCCATCAGTCAGTCTCCTTTCCTTGTGCCGCTCTAGGGCTTTTCTGACTTCAGCTGAACATGTCTCTTCTCAGATCTATGTACGGGCACAGTTCGAGTATGACCCGGCGAAGGATGATCTCATCCCCTGTAAAGAGGCTGGGATTCGCTTCAGAGTGGGTGACATAATCCAGATTATCAACAAAGATGACCATAACTGGTGGCAAGGCAAACTGGAAAACACCAAGAATGGCACGGCGGGACTGATTCCCTCACCTGAACTCCAGGAGTGGCAAGTTTGGTTCTTTCCTAGAGCAGAATGAGCATTTGAATCATTTATTTTATTTGAATGATGGAAGTCAGAAGATTACGATTGGCTTCTGCTGAGTGAGGAGGGAATGAAGATTCAGAACAATGCAAGCCACTCTCAATATGATTTAAAAGCACTCGATGCACTATCATCAAGGCTAAAAGATATGCTGCACACTCATCACGTCCGTCTAATTGTTTTTTTCTTTTGTTTGTTTTGTTCTAGGCGGGTGGCTTGTATAGCCATGGAGAAAACCAAGCAAGAGCAGCAGGCGAGCTGTACTTGGTTTGGCAAGAAGAAAAAGCAGTACAAAGACAAATACCTAGCAAAGCACAACGCAGGTACAGTTTCCACTGGGCTTTCTGCTTCTTTTATCTCCATATAGGCAACAGATGATGCTGGTCAATCAACTCTAGTAACTCTTTAGTAATCTAGTTAGTTATCTGCCCCTGTTAACACCAAGAATGATAACTATAACTATATAGATCTCCACACTAGTACATAATAACATGTTGTCTAACACCTTTAAATCCTAAAGCTCAATCAAGTCGAGTGAATCCTGATTGACTGTCAATGTTTTTGTTGTTCATCAACTGGACAAAATCATTCTGATACTGATTCCAACAAATATCGTTCCACTGTGTCATTATCCGTATAGCTGTGACATGGACTTTCCTATTTTCGATATTTAAAACATTATCATTATAGTTATCGTCCGTGGTGTGAACAGCCCTTAATATCAAATAGGCTTCTAAGATGAGTAAGTTTACTGTTTACAAATAGTTTGCAGAGTACGAAGTGTATTTTGAAAGTTATGCTTCCTACTTGGAAATAGGGTGTCATTGTTGAGACATGGGAGTCTGACGTCACATGGACAGCTGCCTGGGATATATACTGTACACAATTAATGTTTAATGATAAACCTTCATTTTTAAGAATTTTATCTTTAAAGCCTGTTTTGCAAATGTTTGTGGAAACGTGTGTAAAACAACCATTGGGTCATTTCATAAAATGGCAGCCTCTTATACTGTAGTTTGATACTGTAGGTACATTTTTATTTTGAGCATTATGTCAGTATAATGTTATGATGGTAATTCCATTGTGCCATCTCAAGCTAAATGAATAATGTTTTATTATATTAAATGTACAGTATATTATATATAATTTTATATTAAATAAATATTTTATATTGTATATATACAAAAGTATATTCTAAAGTTTGGGGTCAGTACAATTTATTTATTTTTTAAAGAAAATTGCACTCTTAAAAAGAGAATTTTAATGCTTTTATTTCTACAAATATCCACTTTTCAATTATCAGTTGTTTACTATACAAAATCATAACAGGGCTGACATTTTTAGATTGTCCCTTACTGACAAACATATCAAAACCAGGACACCTTAACTCATGGTAGACACATATGGCACCTGTTTTAATTGACCTGGTAATTCATAATCTTAATTCATAATCATGTAGTTGCATTGAATTTTTTTACGCATCTTTTCTGTTGTCAGATGCTCAGAAACAGTTTATGATCAGAAGCACAATAGAACACTGTGGTTGATGTCCATCGCTAACTCAGTCCAGGTGGAACACCATGAGAAAGAATGCATATAATGTCTATAATTAGTCTAGTGTTTATATTAGTTCCTGCTTTTCTGCGAAAGCTGACTTTTACCCTCATGGGATGGTTGTCAGCAGTTGTTGCTAGAAACGCCTCTATTGAATGATTCAGACTGTAGTTCAGAAGCTGTAGTGAGCGTCCGTTCCTGTGTGTCTGGTGGTAGGTATGGGCAGGTAACGGGGCCCTGTGCTCTCTAGCTCAAATAACCCGAGGTCCTGACTGCAGCATTTCCACAAATAGCAGGGTGACTTGTGCCAATACATAGCCAAGTAGCTGTGTGTCTGATTCTGCTTGCTGTCCCTGACCACACAGTCCCTTAAGAGTGCTCTAGAGAGTCTTTCATTTTGCTTCAAGTACCAAAGGGGCTCATTAAAGCCAGCCACAGTGGAAACCTAGCTAGTTATTGCAGATGAGCACACCTGCATGTACACTATACAACAAATGTGTTTATGCGTGTATTCTATCAAAAAACAATCCGTGAGACGCCCATGTTTTCCGTAAGAGTTTATGGTTGCTGATAAAGGACCAGAGGAGAGAAAGAGAGAGAGTGTGTCTTTGCTGTGTGTGACTCGTATATGACTATATGTGGTCAGCAGAAGTTCACGTCTTCATCATGGCTTCAGGTCTAAACCAACACACAGACCTCCACTAAAACTGCAGATGTAGTGGAACACCTGCTCTCAGATGTACTGTAACTAGGCACACATTTTACAACCTCTATATAAAATGATCCTGTCGTTATGAAAGGTGGCAATTATATGATCTCGTTAGAGGCACAGTGAACCCCACTGCTTTTAACATCTTATATAAGCAAGTCATTTAGGTCCTAATTCAGTCTGTAATACTAGCTAAAATAGGGTCAGGTTACCACCTTTGAACACAGAGGATGTTAAATGATGCCATCATTTTGTCAAGATATCCCTGATGGTGTAGAATAGTTTAAAGGTGAGCTTCCTAAAAATGTGGATTTGTTAGTTTAGACTGTAGACATAGACTTCACTCCTAACATCAGAAAGCCTGAAACATGTTATACGCAAGTATGTGAATGCAACCCCCTGTAGCTACTGTACATAACATTGATTTCACATTGTTGCATTATGCAGTGTTTCTGAAAAAAAATATATATACAGAAAGTACACTACCATTCAAAAGGTTTAAAGAAATGAATGCTTTTATTCAGCAAGGACACAGTAAATCAGTCAAAAGTAACTGTAAAACATTTATAATAGAATTTTTTTTTTTTTTTTTTTACACATTCTGTTCTTTTGAACTTTCTATTTATCAAAGAATCCTGAGAAAATGTATTAAGTTTTCCACAAACATATTAAGAAGCTCAATAGTTTTAATCATTGATAATACAACATTTTTCTTGAGCACCAAATCAGCATATTAGAGTGATTCCTTAAGAATCTTGTGACGCTGAAGACAAAATAATGGCTGCTTTGTCACCACAGGAATAAAATATATTTTTTTATTTGTATAATACAGAAAACAGTTATTTATTTATTTTTGTAATATTTCACAGTATTGCTGATTAGAGATTTCTTTCAAAAATGTAAAAAATTTAAAAAATTAAAAAAACTTTTGAACAGTGGTGCATGCTCAGAATTCTTAGTTTTGCACAAAAAAAATTGTGCAAAAAATTAATGATTGTCACCGTTCTAATGCCAAAATAAATTATTGAAGTATTTTCCGATGATTTTTTTCCCCCCAGGTTTGTTTGAATAAAGTCATGCTGAGAAAGTTGGTTAAAGTTGTCAAAATTGCCAACAATATGTCAGAAATGTGATGGCAAAGCATTTGAATCTGCATTTGCATACTTGCATAAAGTGTTTCTGGTCTTAGGAGGCCTGATGGTAGATCTGATCATATCTGGGCTGCTGGAATCACAATGTTCTCTGAGCACCCAATCACTTAGGTGATCAAAAACGCTGTGTTCAGCACACACCCCTCAGCCAGCAACGGCAGGGAGCGCAGATCAGACATAATCCCTTCTGAGCCCAGTGCCCTACTTTAGTGAGTCTGAGTTGAGCTCACTCAGCCAGAGAGGCAGGAAATGGGACTCTTCGGAGTATTACAGATTTTTTTTCAGGTCTTGTCACGAATTCCTCTATGATTGTTTAATTGTCTAAAACTGTTTTGATTATGGCGGCTTTGTTAGAGTTGTGCTTTGGGCTTTTCAAGCTTTAATGCGCAGGTTCAGATCAGGTTAGGAAGGGGAAATGGGAAGCATATGGTTGGGGATTTTCCAGTAGGAAGCAGTTGTTAAGGACTTGTCCTTTCACAAGGAGAATTTCATATTTGGGAGACTCGAGACAAAAACAAATCAACATTGCAGCAACAGCCTTATAAAGAAAATAGACCTCTATTTAGAGACATGTACATATTGACAAGCCAGGAAGTGCATCTGTGCATCTCAAGTGCAGGAAGTTCCATCCTAGTTATTTCAGCATTGACACACATGATCTAAATCCACTTTTCCTTGTATGGTAAAAAAAAAAAAAAAAACTTACTGATTACATTTGTTTGTATTTTACCCAAGATGGGTTTGTTCAAGCTGCTTGTTTTTCATGTTACATACATGAATGGCACGTAAACATCATGCAGAGAGACCTGCTGTTACTTTTTATTAAGTGTGTTCAAAAGTTTGGGGTCAGTAAAGATTTTATTTTATTTTTTTATTTTTTTTCAAAGACATTTATATGGTCACAAAAGATTTCCATTTCAAATAAATGCTGTTCTTTTGAATTTTCTATTTATCATAGAATCCTGAAAAAATGGATCACGGTTTCTGCAAAAACGTTAAATAGCACAACAGTTTTTAGAATTGATAATAATAAGTAATGTTTCTAGAGCACCAAATCAGCATATTGGAATGATTTCTGAAGGATCATGTGACACTGAAGACTGGAGTAATGACTGATGAAAATTCAGCTTTCACAAGAATCACAAGAATAAATTAAATTTTAAAATATTAAATATTTCCAAATGTATGTGTGTATATATATATATATATATATATTTATATATATATATATATATATATATTCATAGTTATTTTGAATTATAATAATATTTTAACATATTACTTGTTTACTTTTTGATCAAATAAATGCTACCTTTGTGAGCATAAGAGACATCTTCAAAAAACATTAAAAAAAATTGTACAGACCCAAAACTTTTGAATGTTAGTGTATATACAGAAACATTGAAGAAACCACCTAGCATTGAACATTAAAGAAACCACTTAGCAACCATATAGCAAGGGTGATGATACACAGCAATGGTAGAAATCTGTCAGCCAGTAGAGATTTTGCTTTACTGTTTATACCACAGTATACACTGATGAGCCAAAACATTATGACCAGTCACAGGTAAAGCGAATATTGTTGATAACAAGGCCACATATTAAAGTCTGGGTAGGTTAGATGGTAAGCAAACAATCAGTTCTCGTAATCAACGTGTTGAATGCTGGAGAAATGGGCAGGAATCGACTTTGACAAGGGCCAAATTGTTATGGCAAGGAGACTGGGTCAGAGTATCTCTGAAACAGCAAGGCATGTGGTTTGTTTCCAGTCAGTAGTTGTGAGAATGCACCAACAGTGGTCCATGGAGGGACAAATCACAAACCGGCAACAGGGTGTTGGGCGTCCAATGCACATCGATGCACGAGGGCAACACAGGCTATGGTCCAGGCCAACAGAAGGTCCACAAAATCTTAATAATGGTTATGAGAGGAATATGTCACATCACACAGTGCATTGCACTCTGCTGTGTATGGGGCGTAGTTACAGATCAATCAGATTGTCTTTGTTGACCCCTGTCCACCATTGAAAGCACCTACAGTACACAAGGTCACGCTAGCGTGGGAACTGGACCTTGGAGCAGTGGAAGAAGGTTGCCGGGTCCGACAAGTCCCTTTTTCTTTTACATCACGTGGATGGCCGTGTATTTGTGCGCCGTTTGCCTGGGGCAGTGAGGTCACAAGGATGCACTATGGGAAAACGACAAGCATGTGTGATGCTCTGGGAAATGTTCTGTTGGAAAACCCTGGGTCCAGACAGTTATGTGGACACGTGCCACCTACCTAAACATTGTTGCAGACCAGATACACCCCTTCATGACAATGGTGTTCCCTGGTGAAAGTGGCCTCTTTCAGCGGGATAATGCACCCTGCCACATTGCACACATTGTTCAGGAATGGTTTGAGGAACATGATGACGAGTTAGGCAGGTTGTCATAATGTTTTGGCTCATTGTTGTATATATTTGAGTAATTATCAGTATAATTTATGATGAATAATCTGATCTGTTGGTTTGTGTCTATCGAGTTCATAAAAAAATAGAAAATAATTGTTTTATTCACTGGATTATCCAAGAACAGCCATTACAGCATGATCATGTGATATTTGTATGTCCATATATGTCATGATGTATAGCGTTACTGCAATAGAACGTTACTCATATGGTGACTGTGAATTATAATACTTACCAGATGATCACAAAAACCTCTTAATACCACACTTTAATTGCAGCTTTCAGATTCCAGCCTTGGTATGCAAGTGCATTGCTGTGAATGTCAGAGGCATGTTTCATTGTTCAGAGCCGTGATGTGTCAAACACTCTGAAAGCGTCCTATCCAGAGCAGCCCGAGCTCACGGATGGTCATCATGTCTCTGTGCTTCGGACATTACAGCTTTAAGCGTGCTTGTTGTTGTATTTGTTTACTGATGTTAACTGAGCCATAACTCAATGACCCCCCTCCCCTGTCCATTTTACATGCTGTCTATCTACCAATGGCCTCTGTGCATGTAAGTAACTGTGTTGCTGTGGCATACAGCCTCTGTGCTTAATTCTGTCTTTCTCTTTCTGTCTCTCTCTCACTCAACGCCTTTGCTGTGGTGATCTCATTAACCCCGAATCCATCTATGCCCGTTAGCAAATTCCATTTTTTCTCAATCAACAAAACAAAGATATTTTTAATTGTGTGTTTGAATGTTTGTGGTACTCATTTGTGGTTTTGTTTTGTTCAGTGTTGTGTTTTTAGTTTCCTGTTAATTCTGTATTCTCTCAACCCTGTGCATCTATATTCACTGATCCACCACATGACATGAGGCTTCTCTGTGTGCAAATCCATTAAGCATCCTACACATATAGAGCTGTATACTCAAGGTCATGTGAAAAAGGAGCATGAATCATTTAAGGCATCTATTCAGAGAGGGAGATGAGTGCTGGAATCACATTTCACTTGGAAATGACACAGATGGCTCACGTTTCCCACGGCCAAGTCAACTCACTGTCTCCTGCACACATGCATGATTTCTCCTCAACACCCCCCGCATGCACACTGCAGCCAGTTTTACTCATTATGCAACCATAACACTGGTAAAAAAGGCTTAGTGGTATAGCTGAGTTCACAATAGCTATGATACTTTGTCCTTCAGTGCAGTCATATTTCAGAGGAATCATCGCTCTAGCCCTTCAGCTTTTTTACTCTTTTTTTCGTTACCGCATCTAACTGTGAGAATTAACAGGTGTATGTAGCATTTTTGTTAATGTTTGAATAGTTGACACAAAAATAAAACAATTCTCTCATCATTTACTCTCCCTCATATCGTTCCAGACCTGTATGGCTTTTTTTCTACCTTGGAACACAAAAGAAGATAAATAGTGGGGGGGGTTTCTCAGATTTTTTCCATTCAACAAGCATACAGTGACCAAAAAGCACCATAGAAGTAGTCCATGCAACAATTGTACTAAAGTCATGGCTTTTGTGTGATGACTGAAATCAAGCTGATAATCATTCACTCTGTTGTAACTCATAAATCTCATTTGCACATGCATATAAGAATGCACCGATATTAAAATTGTGAAGTTTGGGGTCAGTAAGGTGTTTTTAATAGAAGTAATACTTTTATTCAGCAAGGACACATTCATTTGATTGAAAGTTTCAGTAAAGACACAGTGCTGCTGAAGTTCATTTGCTGGTCATTTGAACTTTCTATACATCTAAGAATCCCAGAAAAAAATGTACCTTGGTTTCCACTAAAAGATTAGGCAGCACAACTGTTTTCAACATTGATGATAATCAGAAATGTTTCTTGAACTCCAAAACAGCATATTAGAATATATGAAGAGTCATGTGACTGAAGACTTGAGTAAATAAATAAATTAGGAATAAATTCAAACAATTATTTTAATTAGTTGTACTGTACTTTTTATCAAATAAATGCAGCCTTGGTGCATTTACACACTGAACATACGTTTACATTACATTTATGCATTTGGCAGACACTTGCATTTTATTCAGGTTCATCAGTTCATGCATTCCCTGGGAATCGAACCCATGACCTTGCCGTTGCTAGTGCCATGCTCTAAGGTTTAAGTTGCATGAATGCAATAGTATAACCGCATAAGAGACTTCTTTCAAAAACATTAGCCTTGCTGACCCCAAACTTTTGAACGGCAGTGTAAATGTAAAGGAAAACACAAAGTAAAATCAAGTTTAAAATTTAAGTTTAAGTTTTAATGCAACAGTGAATAATGGATATTCATTTAGAGATTTGCATTTATCTGTTTTTATTAAATTAGCATTTTTAAAGATTAACTTTAACTTTGAGCGTTAGATGACTGCACAGGTTATCTAAATAAAGTACGAAATATAGGAAAATGAACACGTAAAATGTCTCCAGGTTTGACATGTTTGAATATGTAGAAATGCTAAGTGCGAGTGACTGGGATGTTTTCTCTCAGTCTCGTTTTTGATGATGCCAATCTGCTGCAGTGGAGATTGAATGTCAGTCAGGCACAGTATCAAATCCCCCATCAGGCCTGTAACATTACATTAGCTGCCAAAACACATGCAGAGTCCTCATCGAGAACAAACACCAATAGCATTACCCCCCAAAACATCCTCCTTTTCTTATGTAAGATTCAACATTTGTTGTTGTTTTTTTTAACTTTAGAACAGCTGGTTTGTTGGAGTCTAATGACAATGACATACAATTTTGGAAATTTAAGATCAATCCTTCGCCCTTATTAAATAACAGTCTTCTGTTTGTTTTTAGTGTTTGATCAACTAGATCTGGTCACTTATGAGGAAGTCGTGAAGTTGCCAGCGTTCAAGAGGAAAACATTAGTTTTACTAGGTGTGTATGTAGGCTTTAATTCCACATCTTACTTTTGTTAGTTGGTAGGAAGTATTTGTCTCTTACGTTTGTGGTTTGTTCAACTGGCAGGTGCCCACGGTGTTGGCCGAAGACACATCAAGAACACGCTCATCACCAAACACCCAGACAGATTTGCTTACCCCATTCCACGTAAGAAACTTCCCAAATCTCAGTCCACATGATTGCACACCGATACTGTTGAACTGATAACCGCAAACTCATCTCTGCCCCAAAAGACACGACCAGACCTCCAAAGAAAGAAGAAGAGAACGGCAAGAATTATTTCTTTGTAACCCACGACCAAATGATGCAGGACATCTCCAACAACGATTACCTGGAGTACGGGAGCCATGAGGATGCAATGTACGGCACTCGGTTGGAGACGATACGCAAGATCCATGAGCAGGGACTCATAGCCATACTGGACGTAGAGCCACAGGTGAACATTTCACTGCCCTCAGCATGTATTAATGACAGAAGATGGTCTGACATTAACCCTGTACGTCATTACTGTGATGCGGCTCCTTTAAATCAAATAGCTTTAAAGACTTTCGGAAATATGCTCTGGTTAAGCTGAAGCACTTGAACTCTATTTCCATCATATTAGTTTGTATTATAATAAATAAAGACCTAAGATTAGTTAGCCATTGCTTTGTGAGGAATTGACTTATCTTACATGAGTCATTTTTAAAATTGATTTGATGTTTTGATATTTTCATAGTAATTTCCAGAATATTATCAAACAGTCTGGAATGTTTTAGGTTGAGACAAACCAACTAATACCATAAAACTATGAAGTCAAATAGAATTAATGTTTGTTGTTTTTTACATACCAGAAATGATGTCGCTTCCTTTAGAGAACTGTCTGTTGTTAGTTATAGGGACTTTACAAAATGCAAATGGAAATGGATATTAAGACACTTATGAATTGTTTCCCAATTGCAACAGTATTCCTTATTAAATTATTTTGTTAAAAGTTACATGGCAAAACTAACAACATCTGCTCAAACCAAAGTATTGAAACGGTGTAAAACTATGATATTGTGATAATAGAAAACTAACTGGTTTGATTTCATCTTTAATTTAATGAGTTTAATATCTTATTTGGAATACATTGACACAAATGATTAGAGCATAAAACTGTAGTACATATTG
Source organism: Squalius cephalus (assembly GCF_949319135.1). Lineage (NCBI taxonomy): Eukaryota > Metazoa > Chordata > Actinopteri > Cypriniformes > Leuciscidae > Squalius > Squalius cephalus. Next base: position 13,599,865 of record NC_137130.1, read on the forward strand.
TAATGTGTTTGATTATTCTCAGGCACTGAAGGTTTTACGGACAGCTGAATTTGCTCCCTATGTGGTTTTCATTGCTGCACCAACAATCACTCCTGGCATGAATGAGGTGAGATCAGGATCCAAAACAGATGCCATGGCATGCGTCCCTCACTGGCAGAATAACTCCACCTAACTTCTCTTCCTTCTTTCATTCAGCTAAATCTTTATTTAGTCTGTTTTTTTGTTTTGCATGCACTTTTTTGCATGTTTTTTAATTTCTTCTACCTTTCCTTACATCATGCTCAGCTTCCCAGATGGTGCAGGAAGCTGCCTGTGAGTATGACAGGAAGTCAGCTAGATCACTAAGCTCTAGCCAAAAAAGTTCCACTCTATTCATGACCTTTAGAACAAAGGTCAATTTGACAGATGACAATTTTTAAGAAAATCCTTATCCACATTTAAGTACTCTGCTTTAGATCTGCGCACTATTGTTCAAAAGTTTGGAGTCAGTAAGGTTTTTTTTTAATTCTAGTTTTATTCAGCAAGGATACATTTTTTAAAATATTATGTTTCCACAAAAATATTGAGCAGCACAAAATTGCTAATAATAATAATAATAAATGTTACATGGGCACAAAATCAGCATATATGAATAATTTCTGAAGGATCATGTTGACACTAAAGACGGGAGTAATGAAAATTCAGCTTTACCATCACAGGAATAAATTACATTTTGAAATATATTAAAATACAAAACATCCATCCATCCATCCATCTTCCAGTTATCCAGGATATTATAAATACAAAACAGTTATTTTAAATAGTAATAATATTTAACAATATTACTGTTTTTACTTTATTCTGATCAAATAAATTACTGACCCCAAACTTCTGAACAGTATTGTATATACACTAGTACAATCCTTCCCAACTCTCCCATTGTCTGTCCTGCAAATACCTTTGGGATCATCAATGAAATTTTCTTAAATGGGCTCATGGTCCGAATTCATCCATTGTCCTCCACTGATCTTTCAAAAGGCACTTTTTTTTTTTAACCTCTCGTCTGCTCTTTTACTCACTCTTTTTCTTTCATGCTGCAGGACGAGTCATTACAGAGGCTGCAGAAGGAGTCTGAGATCCTCCAGAAGACATATGCACACTATTTTGACCAAACCATCATCAATAATGAGATTGACGAGACTATCCGGCTCCTGGAGGAAGCCATAGACCTGGTTTGCACCACAGCCCAGTGGGTTCCAGTGTCTTGGGTCTACTAAATCAGCAAACCCATCAACCTATAACCTTATGCCCTTCATAACCTCACACTTTGCAGTGAATCTCTGCAAGAAAAAGAAAAAAACTTCAGAACTTTCCGATGATGCAAACAAAAGCTCACCTCTGATGTTTAAAAACATCAGTGTACCTGCAGTGAGCCTAGTCTTGGCCCCTCACAGACTACCTAGACGTAGTGTTGTATTAATGAAAAAAGATCAATAAAATAAATTACTAAATAGTGTCATGTCTATATAGCTAGGAGGCGACATTTTGTAGACGTTTAATTTAAAGAGACAGTATCTTACATGATGCATTTTCCTAAAAGGAATATTTTTGTAGTTTTTCTGCCCATTTCTCTGTTAGTTCCAGAGAAAAAGTGCAACATTATTACAGCAGAATCCTCATAGCTTTCATCTGTCCAGCCCGTCCATTAATACATAATCCCCACATTATCCATGCGGCAGACCCTAGCTGCTTTAGCGCACAACCCACCGATTCAGCTTTCATTTAAAACCAAACCTTTGCCTTTTTTTCTTTCTTTTTTTTTGGTTTGTTTTTCCCAGTTCACCCTCCTCTACATGTGGATACTGTCTCTCTAAAGACGTGCATAAATGTTTTAGAGATTTGAATGAGATCTCATGCATGTGAACATTCACGAGCGTCCATGCTGTCAGTGTTAGCTGTGTTCAGACCGTCACCCACGGCCTAAAACATTCCATTCGTCTGGACGAACACATTCAAACAGGTGGAGCTGGTGACGAGGAGGGAAAAAAAAAAGACCTATGCACATCCCTTGCATTTTGGCAACTTTGTAAAGTTTATTTTTACCAATCATGTAGTAAAATGTGTTTGTAAATGGTCTAAAATTTTTATTTGTTGTAAAAAGGGGTTCGGGATAAAAATGAGTGCACAAAACTGTTCTGGCATTTCAGAAATGTGTCGTTTGAGAACATTAATGTTGACTCAGAAATCCCATTTTTATTCTGTGCAGTTGTTTGAGGAAGAGGTGCGCCCATGCAAAGCAAAAAGACGACGCTGTTTGTTCATCTGAATGGTTCTGTACATGACAAACTGTTTACTCAAACTGCCCTGTATAAATGGCTCTGCCGATGACGGAGCAGCTCTTCGGCATGAGCGTTTTTTGTTTTGTTTTTTAAATATATTTCCTTTAATGTGGTGAAGATCTCGTCTGTGTCCTCTGCTCTGTTGTCTCATCCAGCTTTTTGCTCGGCCTCTCTGTGTGAGTTGGCAGAGACGGGGTCAATGGAAACTTTTTGTTCCTCTTGTACCATTTTGTTTTTCCGGATTTTTCCCAGCAGCTGTGGTAGGTCACGCCCTGCCCGTTGACTCTGTGTGACTGCAGTTCGGGATCAATGCCCAGTTATGTGTCCGAGTCCGAGAGCAACGCAGAGTGTGTTTGCTTGACCAATGTTACTGTATGTCTGACATATTTCTGTTTAATTGAAACCGAGAGCTAGTGTGTTGCTACATGTGTAAAGTGTAGGCATGAATTTTTAAGTCTTAATATACACTACCCTTTCAATGTTTGGGGTTAAGATTTTTTATGTTTTCAAAGAAGTCTCTGCTCACAGAGGCTGGTTTATTTGATCAAAAATGCAGTTTTATTAAAGGGATAGTTCACTTGAAAATGAAAATTCTGTCATAATTTACTCATCCTCAAGTTGTTCCAAACCTGTATGAATGTCTTTCTTCTGCTGAACACAAAAGAAGATATTTTGAAGAATGTTTGTAACTAAACCATTGTGGGCCACCATTGACTTCCATAGTATATAAAAAATAAAAAATACTATGGAAGTCAATGGTGCCCATCAACTGTCTGGCTACCCATATTCTTCAAAATATCATACATTCATACAGGTTTGGAACAACTTGAGGATGAGTAAATTATGACTGAATTTTCATTTTTGGGTGAACTATCCCTTTAATTCCTGTGATAGCAAAGCTAAATTTTCAGCAGCCATTACTCCAGTCTTCAGTATCACATAATCATTTAGAAATCATTTATATTATCAATGTTGAAAATGGTTGTGCTGCTTAATATTTTGTGGGAACAGCATTTATTTGAAATAAACATCTTTTGTGACAAATGTTGTTACTGTCACTTTTGATCAATTTAATGCATCCTTGCTGAATAAAAGCATTCATTTCTTTAAGAGAAAATCTCACTGACTCCAAACTTTTGAACGGTAGTGTATTTTGGTACTGTCACACAGGTGAATACAACCTACATACAAACTGTCATAAAGAAGCAGGATTTATTCACGTTCTAATCCCAGGATGCACAACTGAAGGGCGCTTGGCATCACCTTCCTCCAGCTGGGTTGGGGTATAATATCATGAACTTTCTCCTGCTCGCTCACAAACTACTTTCCTCATGGAGGGAGTTTCTTCACATCAGTTTCTGCCATAATCATGCCAACTGATGAAATATACACCCATGAATGAATGAATGAATGAATGTTAAAGCTATACTTTTCACCTGCTGAACCCTGAATGATGCACTGATGTGCCATAAAGAGAGGGATATGAGTGCTCGTCTCATTTCAGCTGTCTTACAAAACCTTACACAAATGTTGATAACTATTTTTAACTGAACTGGAGGAGAGACTTATCGAAAACTGGAATATGAAACCAGAGCCAAATCTTGAATTTGTGTATTTGGTCAGTTTTAGCAGAAAAAAAAAAAAAAAAAAGACTAATTTAAATGGACAACTAGTCTCATCACAAACAGATAAAATTATACTTTCAGTCATTTTAGTGACTATTTATGCAGTGATCTTTGTTTATTCAAAGTATTAATCACAAATGAACAAAAATCAGTTAAATTAAAAGGGTTCTTATACAAATCTCATCCATAGCTCAGAAACTCATGGCTCAGAGCGTGCCATCATCCTCCTATGCGCATTGCTCTCTGTATAGAGAAAATATATGTTCATAACAGTAAAACGGCATGATAAAGCCAATTCATTTGGTCACAATATGAAGCAGCTTATGTTACAGAGTGCACTTAAGATTTATGGAATAGGAAGACTAATGCATTTTCCAGAACTGGAAACTTACCCAGTTTAATGAACCAAACAAAAGAGGACAGTTTGTTATGCCATCTGGTGAAATGATAGTGAGAAGCTTTATCAGATAAATCTCCTACACAACAAATGTTTCAAAGTTACGCAACAGAACATGTACAAACGTATTCATACTATAAATGCATTATAAAGATGCATTTTAAATCAAATTCCAATAAAAAATAAAGTAAAAACGTTTGTGCCACTAATTGCAGGTCTCGCAAAATGGCCCTGTTATACTTTAAGAAAGCCTTTCATACGGACAAGAAGTCTCTTACAGTCTCATTGGCTTAAAACAGTCCTTTCCTTTCAAGACCCGTTTCCATTCATTTAAAGAGACGATCATCTCCAACTCCATTACATCAGCCAGAATTTCATTTCCAACGCACTGCTCATGGCAAGATGGATCAAACGTTTTATCACAGCCTTAAATTCAAACATTTCCCATCCAACTACTGTGAAAGTACTTCCACTCTTGAATGCGCTTCAGTCCCTTTCAGTATTCACCAGACTCTCAAGCGGCGTTAATGCAGTCAATCTGGGCTTGGAAAAAGAAACACAAGAAAAAACACAGTCTGAGCAGCACAGAACAATCCATGTCCGGAAGAAACCTGACTCTCGGCGGGGTCCTGTTGGGTGCCGTTCCTCAGACCGTCCGTGGCGTTGACCATCTCATCCATCAGTTCCTGCTGTAGCAGTTTGGAGATGAGGCTGTTAAACTTGTTCTCCATGGTAGGGTAGTCCGGAAGAGATGTGGTCAGGTTGAGCTCTGGAGGGTCCAGACATGTGCCGTTCAGGTGAGCGTAGACAACTTCGCTCAGGTCCAAGCCGGCTACTGAGGACGGGGATGCACATGGGATGTCCCTCACCAACTTATAGCTCTCCATCCACTCCTTCAACCACTCCAGGTCGCAGGTACACTCCCAGGGGTTTCGAAAGAGATACAGGTGGCCGATGAAATAGATGGGCTGGAAGACGGAGAAGGGCAGAGATGACAGATTGTTGCTGTTGAGGTGCAGCGTGATGAGGCTCGTCAGGTTCTCAAAGCTGCCATCCTCGATATAGGACAGGCGGTTTCGATCCAGGTACAGCACCTCCAGCTCCACCAGGTCACTGAACCATGTTCTGGAGACGTTGGTCATCAGGTTCCCACCCAGATTCAACATTTTCAATTTGCTCAGGCCCTTGAAAGCCTGCTGGGGCAAGTCGACCAACAGATTATCGTTCAGGTAGAAGTTCTCCAGACGCACTAGATCTTTGAAGGCCTCGTCATGTATCACGTTTATGCGATTCTCCTGTAAGTTGAGGTACTTGAGGTTGCTTAGGCCCAACAAAGAGTTGTAGGCCACCGCTTCGATCTTGTTGCGCTCCAAGTAAACATGCGTGAGGTTTTCCATCCCTCGGATGGCACCAGTGATGCGTCGAAAGTTGTTTTGGAAACACAGCAGTTCTTTCAGGGCGATTTGCTCCAGGAAGATCCGGTCTGGCATGTTGAACAGGTTACAGTCGGAAATGTCCAAGCGCACCAAGCGTTTGAGTGCCGTGAAGGTGCGGGTGTGCAGGTATCGGATATACTCGTTGTGGGCCATCTTGAGCTCCACCAGGTTGGGCAGCCCTTTAAATGCTCCGGGTGTTATGAAGGAGATGTTGTTGTGGTTGAGAGAGAGTGTCTTAAGTGAAGGTAGGGTGCCAAAGGCTCGCTCGGACAGAAACTTTAGGCTGTTCTTGTCCAGGTTGATGGAGGACGCCTCGCATGGGAACTCTTTGGGCAGGTCCATCATGTTGACGTGGTCACACAGGACGCTGCAGCTCTTCTCCTGAGTACACGTGCAACTGGGAGGGCAGGAGCGAGTGCAGGCCCACAGGGACAGGGTCTGAGGGGGGAGGAGGAGGAAATACACTGGAGAGAAGGGAAAGGAGATGTGTTAGAGGGTGCCATTTTACCACAGTACATATATATATATATATATATATATATATATATATATATATATATAAACTAAATTATAAATATAAACAAATACAGAAATGGCAAAAAAAAAATGTATTGAATAAATAGTTAGGTTACAGAATGAAGCCTTTATATGGAGTTTCTTAGCTTTTTGAAATCTTTTTTATTTTAATTCATATTTTTAGAATGAACCCTTAACTTACATCACACTGAACTATAAACAGCCACATTGATACCACACTACGGGTTTGTACTTTAACTACATGGTCTAAACTGCATAGAAATGCTGGTATTTACTTGACACAAAAAAAGCTTTAATGAACTTTCAGGGAACTTCCAGGACTTTATTATGATAATTATACCGAAACAAAACGCTAGTCATGCAGCATAAGCAATCACTTTGCAAATGAGTCTGGTTTTCCCAGCAGTTATGGGAAGATTACAGAGAGCACAATCAGAGACTGGAAGAATAATTTAATGTGTGGCCTCCCTCTGTCCTGCATCTGCTCTGCACATTGAAATTATGGTGATTAAGAAAGGACAGATTAGAGATTACACAAATACACTAGCTCTTGTTTGTTCCCTTAAATTAATGTAAGTAGAGATACTGTATTTCAGCAGGGCATTGTAACCTCAGGAAATGCTTTAATATAAATGTTCTCAGAAGCATTGAGACTTGAACTGAATAGCTGAAGAAATACACCAAACCGATGACACCAAGGAACATAACACAGCAGAAATCAGGGACTTACCAGCAATAACGATGGAACACATCTCTGGTTTCTCTCAGCTGTGGATTTTTAAGATAACATGAAATAATGTGCAAATTAACTTCAATATCTCCACTAAGACATTTCAAACATCTTGGTATCAAATAAAATGTGTCCATCTTCTCTTGGTAATATCGAAAGTCCCAAAATGTTCAATGATTACAAAATGTCAACATTAGCCCCAAACTACCTACCTGCCAAGCATGTTCAGTAAAGGTTCTTCTGCTCTGACAGCTGATAAAAGCGCATCCACAAGTTTCCCCGACATGACTACATGTCTGTACAGCTTCGCTCCAAGTGAAAATATGAATGGATTAAAGGCTCTATCGCTCAGCATTTGTGTTTGTATGTGTGCACACATGCACTAACATCAGAACTCCCTTTTAGAAAGCCATCACTTAATGGCAGAAAAATCCTAGGATTATAAGCATTTAAAGCAGTACTCTGAAATCAAAGCAAGCAGAAATGACCCTGGGCCTCAATGGTACATGCAGATTACAGTCTGCAATCTTATATAAACCAGTGGCTGTAAGGTACTCTAACAAACTAATGTAAACTTTTCAGGAAACATTTGCCAAGAGTTGGATGTTAATACCTTTCATTAGAGGCCCTTTTCAGATTAGGGAACAGTGTGGTGAAGTGACAGAAGTAATATAACACACAATTACAATGTATGACTAATATATATATATATATATAGTAGAGGTCAAAAGTTTGGAAACATTACTATTTTTAATGTTTTTGAAAGAAGTTTCTTCTGCTCATCAAGCCTGCATTTATTTGATCAAAAATACAGAAAAAAAAGCAATATTGTGATATATTATTACAATTTAAAATAATTGGTTTTCAATTTATTATACTTTAAATGATCATTTATTTCTGTGATGCAAAGCTGAATTTTCAGGATCATTACTCCAGTCTATCACATGATCCTTTAGAAATCATTCTAATATGATGATTCATTATCAAAGTTGGAAACAGTTCTGCCACTTAATATTTTTTCCTAACCTGTGATACTTTTTTAGGATACTTTGATGAATAAAAAGAAAAAAAAGAAAAAAAAAGAAAAAGCAGCAAATTTTTTTAAAAATAGAAATCTTTTGTAACAACAATATACACTACTGGTCAGTAATTTGGGGTCAGTAATTTTTTTTTCTTTCTTTTTTTGAAATAAATCAATACTTTTATTCAGCAAGGATGTGTTAAATTGATAAAAAGTGACTGTAAAGAAGATCAAAGATCATGCTGTATTTTCAGGCTCAGAATCATGCTTGCACTCTGTCACTGACTATACATTTAAAATAATGTAGGCCCTTTCTTAAAATCAGACATTTTATCCATATACACATATATATATATACAGCCAATGACCATCTGGATGATCCAGAGGAGGAATGGGAGAAGGTCATGTGGACTGATGAGACAAAAATAGAGCTTTTTGGTCTGAACTCCACTCGCCGTGTTTGGAGGAAGAAGAAGGATGAGTACAACCCCAAGAACACCATCCCTACTGTGAAGCATGGAGGTGGAAACATCATTCTTTGGGATGCTTTTCCGCAAAGGGGACAGGATGACTGCACCGTATTGAGGGGAGGATGGATGGGGCCATGTATCGCGAGATCTTGGCCAACAACCTCCTTCCCTCAGTAAGAGAATTGAAGATGGGTCGTGGCTGGGTCTTCCAGCACGACAACGACCCGAAACACACAGCCAGGGCAACTAAGGAGTGGCTCCGTAAGAAGCATCTCAAGGTCCTGGAGTGGCCTAGCCAGTCTCCAGACCTGAACCCAATAGAAAATCTTTGGAGGGAGCTGAAAGTCCGTATTGCCCAGCGACATCCCCGAAACCTGAAGGATCTGGAGAAGGTCTGTATGGAGGAGTGGGCCAAAATCCCTCCTACAGTGTGTGCAAACCTGGTCAAGAACTACAGGAAACGTATGATCTCTGTAATTGCAAACAAAGGTTTCTGTACCAACTATTAAGTTCTGCTTTTCTGATGTATCAAATAATTATGTCATGCAATAAGATGCAAATTAATTGCTTAAAAATCATACAATGTGATTTTCTGGATTTTTGTTTTAGATTCCGTCACTCACAGTTGAAGAGTAGCTATGATAAAAGTTACAGACTTCTACATGCTTTGCAAGTGGGAAAACCTGCAAAATCGGCAGTGCATCAAATACTTGTTCTCCCCACTGTGTATATATATCAGTGTTCAGAAACCCCATGTTAAGGAGCAAATTGAATTACTGGTGAATACAATAATGATTTAACAACAACAACAAAAATCTATTTGAAATGTATACAGCTCAAACTAATTAAATCAAATAACAGTGTGCTACATATTTCTCATTTTCATAAAGATAGTCATAAACACACCAAGAGTAATATTTGGAATATTTAACACTGAAACAACATTTGATTTCATAAATGCTAAGTTTATGACATCATTAGTAGAGACACTGGCTATTTTCCCTGAAGCATCGCACTACTATACAACTACCACTTACCCTTTTGGGGCAAAATGTAATAATTTGTGAGAAATCTTACATTGTTTTATACAATGGCAATTCATGAACATGCATATATTTAGACCTGGTAATTTTAAGACTGTGTAGTAATATTAGTCCTCTAAAATGTCCAAATTATTTATTTTTATAATTTTATAAATATTTGTAATAATTACCGTTAAAATGTATAATTAACATTGATTAAAATGCTAAATTTGGTATTACGAGGTGGACTTGAATAGGTTTTTACTTGGTCCCCAGTGCACAGGGCAATAGTGACACCAAAAGAAAAATATTCATGTGTCAAAGATCATGCTGTATTTTCAGGCTCAGAATCATGCTTGCACTCTGTCACTGACTACATACATTTAAAATAATGTAGGCCCTTTCTTACTGGTAAAATCAGACATTTGGCATTATCAGGACCCACATTCCCCTGCTGCATACATGTTTAGTCCACTGAAAAGACATGATCGCTTTATATGATGAACGGATTTAATTTAGGCTTATAGTCTGACAGGTTTGGAACGACATAAGGGTGAGTAATGACACTTTTCAAATTTTTGGGTGAACTATCCTTTTAAACAGGTCATCCCTGTACAGACTTCAGAAGGATCCCAGGAAACAAGTAGATGGTTTATTTCAATGGCATCCTGGATCATGTTTGTTCCGAGCATTTTTTTTTGTAAACGAGGCACAGTGTAATGACATGGATCGCACTTACCCGCGTGCAACAGCAAGTGGGTGTTGATACTGTTCCCTGTGCAATGACGTCAGCCAATCATATAACAGCAGCCGTTTACGGACAATCCTTAAAGGAGCCGCCTCTTAAAAACTGATCATTTCGGACCGAGGGTCAGATTGCTTCAACACTTGAAACATCAGGTACCAGCCACATAAGCATAACCAATGAGAGTAGAGGAAATAAGACAAGGGACACTAAGTAAAGGAGGAATTTTCTATTTGTAAACAAACTAGCATGAGCTAACTCCAATGAGTTCAAAATAAGAACAGCCATAACAATGTTCGACCCAATTTCTGCTACATCAAACACTTAAGAAACCATGCTTGATTTGTAAGGAATTTGCATCAGAAACTTTTATTTTGGTAAAATCATACAATAAACGCACAGCCGAGTCGTCTCATGCAGTGCAGAGCCTAGAAGCTACGACAAAGCAAATACTAAATCTAAGGAGCTCTGGTGTCCTCTCAGGGAGTGAACTATCCTCCTATTTGAATGAAGGGCCAATACACATTAAGACTTATTGCTAGTGTGGACACTTGCAGCTTCTCCTGAGTGGACTAATACCAGAGTCACCATATATGTAAATACAATAGAGATCAACCACGTGTTCAAGGTTGCCATGTGCCAGACATTGACAGAAACATAACTTCAACAGAACAAATGCCAATCTGTTGGACAGAAAAAAAAGCACACATTTGGAGAATCTGGACACTTTTCGCACTGATACTTTTTTTTTTCTTTTTCTTTTTTTTTTTTTACGACTTTTGATTCCAAACCTTGGCATGTTTTTTCACTGTTTCCAATTTTGAAAGCCAATTGGTAATTCCATAGCGACATGTTGCCGTTAGGCCTTTAACAGCTGTGGAATCTGACCGAGTACATTATGTCTGAAACATTAAAAAGCTCACGCTACCCCGAAATATAGAAATTTTTCACGCATACAGGTGACATTCAACATTCAAGTGCCAGTGTTTAGTTATTGTCTTTTGGTCAAGTTTCTTGAAACTTTCAAAGAATCACTTTGAGGCTTATAAAAATAAATATTTCTCAAAAAATGCTTAATAAATTACACAAAACTAGCAGCAAAAGTAGAATCTAGAAATCTGTGTGCAAATAGCTAAATTCCCCACTGCTGATCGCCCTGGTCCCAAATAAATCCTGGTAAATAGTGAGAACCCTTCCCCTTTTGTAAACAAGCTGTGTATCTCCACTCTCCTGACACAATATTTGGAAGCTTGAGGACATGCACTCAAGACACGTATATAAAACTCGAAATGTGCAATAAAAGAACTTTGTAAAACTTGATGGGCACAACGTACACGGGCCTAGACCTAACTAAAGTAGCACCATTCAACTTGAAGTTCTCAATACTGTCAGTGCATCTGATGAATTCATCAGTTAAAAAATAAAAAAAGAAAGTCAAGGCACAACTCACTTGAGAAGAATATCTATTGCACTTGCGATAAATGCCTTTTTCTCCTCCGCTCGACCGCTTCCTTCCTTTTCAAGAAAAGAAGCTGCTAACTGGCTCCTCAGCCAGTGGTTTAGTTCACAACTAACCAGATGAATTTCAGGAGCTGACAGCATTCACATACCTGGTGTCCAGTTCCCACAAAGAACCGTGGGACCAGACACAAGCTAAAATGGTGGCCTGCCTATCTGCACTTGCGTCAGGCCCAACGCAAACAAACTCCCGGTTAGGATCCGTCAATGCCTCAAAATGAACCCTCACGCTTCCTCTACCTACGAAAAAGGGAGCCATGCCTGCTGCACAGCTTGAAAAGAGGACGTTTGTATTAAAAGAAAGCCTGCAACAATTCATTAGTCTTCTCTCCTTGACCAAAAAACAAAACACTAGCATGCGTAGATGACCAAAGCGGTCATGTTCCAAAGGCACGGCCGCTTTGGTTCTGTGGTCAGTTTGTAGCCATTTGAACTTCTCTTTCAGGATGGCAGGCATTTTTTGTTTTGCTGACATTTGTAAAGAAACATTTTACCAAAAAACCTTAGAGTTTTTCAATAAAATCACATCTGCTTCTCTAAAATGTTTCGAGAAAAAAAAGAAAAGAAAAAAAAAGTAGTACTTAACAAAAAATGCTGCCCACTTAGAGTGGCTAGCATATGGTTCTTACTAGCTGCCATAACACTGTCAAGTCAATTAAAACAAGTGGATTAAGAAGTTCCTGCATTTTGAGTTTTCAAACACTGAGTGTTTCCAATATTTCGTCATGAATATCACAACTGGAATGGCCTTTTCAAGACAACCATATCCCTAAATAGGCGTCTCTCCAGGATAGAGTGAGCAAAACAAAAGTAAGTCAGACCGATTTGTCCCTTGTGACACAGTCGCTTCACAGAGCGGTTCAAACGTCTGCAAACGGTGCTTAACTTTGTGGCTTGTATTATTGGCTTCATGATATCAGTGATAATTTGAAGTTCAAATGGAAACAGCGACTCATCGAGTCACATTATCCCAGTAATTGCCAAGGTTTGATTAAGTACAAGCTTTCAAACGTCTTTACAGCAAAAAACTAAACAAAAATGAAGCTCTCGGCCAAGTTCACTCGAAATTAACAAAACTAAATTCCTGTCTATATTCAAAAAGGCACAGTACATTCACATACAAATGATCCTCTTTTTTTTCTGAAAAGATAAAGAAAAAGAAAAGAAAGAAAAAAAAGTCAAAAACCTAGGTGCTGTAATAGATCAAATACACAAGTGGGCATCCTTAATATTCTGCACCGGTTTTGCCACAGATCAACTCCCTTTAGAATGTGGGCAGAGAATCACAGCGTGTAATGTACCGAGTTCATAAAGCTACACAAGGGGTAGAGTCTGGCTATGATAACATGTGGTATCCGTTCGGCTCTAGTTTGGCAAACATATTTTTAGTTGCCCCACCAGTCCACCTGGGCAAAGCTTCCACCATAGTTTCCATAGTTGCCCCCGTAGCTGTCACCGCCGAAGCTCCCAAAGCCACCTAAAACAGACAATGATTTCAGGACTGCTTTCAATAATTCAATTATATAACAAATATCCCACATTAAAATGAACACTTTACATTAATAAACACTGTAGAAATACTGTCCATTGTTAGTTTGTTAGAGTTTATTTTTAATCTATTTATAAATAATAAAAGGTTAATGTATTACGCAAAGACGAGTTAATGAACAGTGACAAAATAATTCACTTTTAAAATAATTTAATCAATATAGAAGTAAATAATGTTTACAAAATTCATAAATGTTGTAAAAGATTTAATTGTTAGGCCATTCCTGATGCTTGAATCAATGTTAACTAAATAAACCTTTAAGTGTTGACTTGACAAACAGGATTAAATTTAGGCTTAAACTAAAAATTAAACTAACCCTTATTGCCTCCAAAACCTCTGTTCCCTCCATGGACACCAGCGTTGCGAGCACCACGGTTCCCGAAAGTGTTGCCGCCCCCAGGCATCTGGCGGTAATCCCTGGCCCCAAAGCCACCAGAGAACCTGGAGAAGAAGAGCAACATGTCATAAGCCTGGAAAATATACAAATCCATTTGGGAGATTTGGAAGGCTGGATGTTTCCGTACCTCTTGGGTCGTCCGCGGTTGGTGCTCTTGTGCTGGTGCTCGTAGGCTAGGTTCTCAAGCCAGGAAGGCACCTCCTGTTTGGCCTCCACCAGGATGTCCAGCAGATCCTTAGTGATGTTGCTGTTCTTATCATTGTAGAATGATGTGGCCAGCCCTGAAGATATATCAATAATTCAAACAGACGTTCTGGCAAAAATAAGATGCATGCAAGTTATTTCTATAAACAGCAAAACTCACCAAGGTTTCCCACACGGCCTGTACGACCAATGCGGTGGACGTATTCCTCAATGTCACTGGGCAAGTCAAAATTGATGACGTGTTTTACATTGGAGATGTCCAGGCCACGGGCAGCCACCTATCAAGACAAGAATACACTCACTCAAACAAGCGCAAGGAAAACCACAGGCTTCTGGTGAACTCACAGACTCTACTCACAGCAGTGGCAACCATGATTGGGCAACGCCCAGAACGGAACTGCTGGAGCGCTTCCTCACGATCACGCTGAGAGCGATCACCATGGATACTGGTGCAGGCATAACCCTCGTGGTACAGGAAGTCCTCAAGAGCATCTGCACCCTTCTTAGTTTCTACAAACACCAGTGTGAGAGAATCCTTGCCTGCAGGGTAATAAAAGCTTTGAATAAAAGCATCTGCAGAAGGCAGTAGTGTATGTGTGCGTTTGTGACCCTAATTTTCTGAATTCAATGCAATTTCAGCCAGTTTGTATCTCTACTGTAGTCAAGTTTTGGCATGACTCCCATTAGCACGTAAGAAAGAGATTGTAGAGCATTAAAAATGTCTCGCTGTGAGACTTCTTTCCCTCCCTTTAAGATTTATCAGATCTGGTCACTTAGATCTGCTAATTCAGGACTATTGTAAGTTCCCAGGACAAGACTAAAAAAATAGAGGTGATCGTGCCTTTTCTGTCATTGGCCCTAAACTATGGAATAGTCTCCCAGTTCATATCAGAAATGCCCCAACTTTATCTACTTTTAAGTCTACTCTTAAGACTCATTTATTTTATTTGGCGTTTAATATATCTTGACTTGTTTTATGATGTTACAGCTTGTGTTTTTTTTTGTACAGCACTCTGGTCAACTTCAGTTGTTTTTAAATTGTGCTTTATAAATACACATTGTATTGTATGTATTGTATTGCATACTAACCAAGCCTTCTGGCTCCAGTCCTTGCTTCGATAATGTTGGCATGGTAACAATGACCAACCAGACTTATCTAAAAGCACTGGTGTCTCAGTACTGTGTTGCTATGGATCTACATGGGCGCTTGACCAAGAGCCAGTCACTGAATCTAAAGGTTTACTAGCACAACAGAAAATCTTCATCTCTTCTGCAGCACTTAAGTCACTTCAAATAGAGACGTGGGGGGGGGGGATTCTTACCTGACTCTCCTATTCCACTCAACTAACAGTAATATTTCTAAAAATGTTCTGCAACAATACAATAAAATATGTACACCAACATATGCCATCTGTTCTCAAACAGAGCTTGACCAAGTCGGTTATTCTTACAACAAAGACCCGATGACATTGTAAAACCGTGAACAAGGAAAGGCATCTCACCTGTAGGGCTGGGTATTGGCAAGGGCCTCACGATACGATACATATCACGATACATGGGTCACGATACGATATATCACGATACGATACAATACAATACATATTGCGATATATTGCAATTTTTTTTTTTTTAAATCAAAAAATGTAACAAAAAAGAAAGAAATAGATGAATATACAACTTTTTATGTACCACCTGGGGTATTCTGGTATGTGTATCACATTATATTGATAACTCAGCAGACAAAAACTTAAATTCCAATTTATTCGCAAAGGTATTTGCATTGTGTCGAGTGTGTCTGCGTGCGCGAGCGACAGTGCGCGAGAGACGGAGTGTGTCTGCGCGCGAGAGAGACCGAGTGTGCCCCAGCATTAGTAGCCTAATTGGTACATAATATTATATACTATAAGAGGCATGGAAGTTCGATTAATGGACAGCAATAATCAGTACTACAAACGTCTTGTTTTGAACTATTGTTTATAATAATTTAATTGTTGTTTTTATTTATATTGTTGTCCATTAATCGAACGTCCATGCCTCTTATATAATATTTATATATTATTACTACATACATTCAATCTTATTTAATCCTCCATATGGAAGTTTATGTGCTCGAATTATTTATATTTATTAAACAATAGTTCAAAACAAGACGTTTGCACTGATTATTGTTGTCCATTAATCGAACTTCCATGCCTCTTATATAGTAATTATATTACTATGAATGTACCAGTCCAATACTAATGCTCGGACTCGGTCTCTCTCGCACGCAGACACCCTCGGTTTCTCTCGCACGCAGACACACTCGGTTTCTCTCGCGCGCGGATACACTCGGTCTCTCTCGAGCTCTGTTGCTCGCTCGCGCAGTTCGCTTCGCTTTTGTCCAGTCCGGCGCCTCATACAACTGGACAGTTGAGTGACAGTTGACAACTGTCGTGAGTCAGCGACAACTACAGCGGCGGAGGAGGTCGTTTGACGCACACAGAGGGATTTGATGAAAAATTATTATTATTTTTTTTTTTTAAATATCGATACTAGAGGTTGAAATATCGATACACTATCGTGAAAAAAAAATATCGCGATAGTTAGCTGTATCGATATTTTTGCACAGCCCTACTCACCTGTGGCATTGAGCAGGTCAAGGAGGAAGGAGCGCTTGTCATTCTCTTCCACCCAAACCACCTTCTGGGTGATGTTCTCTGAGGTGGAGCCCACGCGGCCCACAGCCAGGAAAATGTACTCCTCCAGAAAGTCACGGGCCAGAATCTATACATAAAAAGGTACAGATACAAAGAGTTCCTTATTAATATCGAGGTTCCTACTGAGTCTTGCAGGCAAGTGTCAAATTAAATGCATGCATACCTGGATCTCTTTCGGGAAGGTGGCACTGAACATCATGGTCTGACGAGCACCTTTTGGAGGCATGGTGTCCTGCTCCACGATACGTCTGATCTGGGGTTCGAAACCCATATCGAGCATTCTGTCTGCCTCATCCAACACCAGATATCTACACAAAACATATATCTAGTTATTTTTCAGAACCAAGATGTATTGGAGGTTAAAAACAACCTACAATCATTCCACTATAAGCCTAGATCCTTTCTGTGCTACACTTACTTGCAGTAGTCCATGCCAATCTTGCCTCGCTCCATCATGTCTACCAGACGACCAGGTGTCGCCACTAGCAGGTGACAGCCTCTTTCCAAATCACGGATCTGCTGGCCTATATCTGCGCCTCCGTATACTACACACGGACGCACTCGGGAGCGGTAAGCGAACTGCAGAAGATGAGAACAAAAATTGTTGAGAGACAAGCTTTAAATTGAACCAACATTTGTGAACCAGTAATTGGTTCTCTAGCAGCAAGATATACCTTTCTGGCCTCATCATAAATCTGAAGAGCAAGTTCTCTGGTTGGAGCCAGGACTAGAGAGATGGGAAACTGCTTACGACGGACGTACTTTCCATTCTCCTGCTTAAGGAGGACCAAATCAAAATGTATTAGTCACAGAAGCAGAACTTCTTTCCCCTCACAAGACTCTTTGCACAACTTTAGGCCAGTAAGGAGATGTTAAATGGATCTGTATAATAACCTGGGCACTGGCTTTGGTGGCCTGCAGTGCCTCTCCAGGTCCATCACTGTAGATCTGACTAAGAACAGGAAGCAGAAAGGCTGCAGTCTTCCCAGAGCCTGAGTGAAAGGAGCACGCGCGCACACACACACACAAAGCACACTTTAAAACAGCTGCAGACTGTGGTTTCATCCTGACAGGGCAGCTAAAGCCACACTTTGCACAACCTGGTCAACACTGCAGTTTATTCTGACCAAGCCCAGCCTGCTCAGAAAGGAAGTGCTCATCTAAGGGCAAGCTCACACTACAGAACTGTAAGACAACCTGAATTGCTGTGGTGCTCACACACACTACACAAGGTTTCTTGTCATCTGTCGTAGTCTTGTCATAGCAGCGTGCATACTAAACACAATGCTGACAAGATGCACAAACTACAAGACATTTGGTCAAGAAACAGTGGGAAAAAAAGTTCTGACATGTATTCACGAGAAATTCATGCAAGTGATAATGAGATTTTCTCATCTATACCATCTGCACTGTGATTGGCTGGATTAGTTCCACCATTGCATACACTACAAGATCATGTGACGATAATATCAAACAGGTTTGAAATATTGCAGCGTCTGTGACTGCTCGAGAAAGGCTCAGAACACGTCGTTGATCTGCTCATACTTAAAGGGTTAGTTCACCCAAAAATGAAAATTCTGTCAGTAATTACTCACACTCATGTTGTTCCAACCCCGTAAGACTTTCGTTCATCTTCGTAACACAAATGAAGATATTTTTGATGAAAACAGAGCTTTCTCACTCCTTCATAGCCTGCTATGTAATTTCATCTGCCGGCCCAGAAAGTTACTAAAGACATCGTTACAAGAGTCCAAGTGACTACAGTGGCTCAACTAAGTTTATCAAGCAACAAGAATACTTTTTGTGCACAAAAAAAAAAAAAAAAATAACGACGTTATTCAACAATCTCTTCCCTTCCTTGTCTTTCTCCTACGCTGTTGACGCAGTGTAAACAGTGCAGCGCTTCTGGGTTCTACGTAAGAAAATAGGCTCACCATTGGCCGATGCTGGTCATATGTGTGATGCTGGCCAATAGTGAGTCTCTGTCCTGAGTAAACTGAAGTAAATACTGACAGAATTTTCATTTTTGGGTGAACTAACCCTTTAACAAGCACCGATTTGGCCGCGATCCGGGGGTTGTCACAGACCTTAGAAATCTGTCTGCAATGGCAAAATCAAGCCAAAAGTCGTGTAGTTTGAGCTTGCCTTAACCCTCACGTAAAAGGGACCAATCCTAGAACGTAAATGTTGTTAGGTAAAAGTTTTAGAAGATGCGCAAGTTGACATGAGTGACTCAAATCAAAGCAATACAAATATTTAATGCTGTGGTGAGTAACTGCATTTGGCACTTTTTGGACTCTGAATGAATAATTAAATATTTTTCAAAAGTTCAATGACAAATCCATGAATGCAACTGTATACAGCGGCATGAACTTAGGCTCACACAATTTCTCATTATACTCATGTCAACCAGAAAAGTGTTCACTTAAACAATGGGTCAATGTTTACATTATGTAAATGACACAATGCAGTATCAGCAGTCTTTGCTGTTTCTGGCAAGTCCAGCTAAAGCTATTTGCATTGCCCAACGGTGCAAAACAAAAATAATAAAAAAGTAATGTCCTGTTTGCTTAGTTTTATTTTTTCATCACATAATTGCAAATATAGTTTGCAGTTACAGTTCAACTGGGATGCAATTTTAAACTATTTTCCCACAGCAGACTGACACGGTGGCCCACTGTCTAATGACCCACCTGTTTGTGCACAGGCCATCAGGTCCCTCTTGGCCTTGATGATGGGAATTGCATACTTTTGAACAGGAGTAGGGCGTGTGTAGCGGCTTAAGTTAATATTTCCCATTATGATCTCGCCCATGTCCACATCATGGAACTGAAAAGATAAACAGAAATGATCTAAAAACACATCATCTGCCAGTTTTAGTTGTTTTAGTTGGGCACTTGATTCTACAAGGCACTATAATTTTTAGGCTTACACTCTCAATGTGCCCAGGAGAGTTTGATCCAGTGGCCTCCACAGGAATGTCATCATACTTCTCAAAGTTAATCCCTGTGTTGCTCGCAGAGAACAGCTCACTGTTGTTCAAGGGGAGACAGAAGAGAAAACAATGGCTTAAATCACAATGACAGATGGACTCTCTCAGGAAACAAGACTTAGCAGTGGGCCACTTACTTTTCCAGACGATCGTTGGGGGGCATTGGCTTTGACCAGTCCTCTTCATCTCTGGACTCTTCAACCCAACGACTGTTCCCTCCAGTTCCTCCTCCAAAACCTCCACGCTCATACCTGCCAAGAATTGTTTTGTAATTAAAAACACTGCAGCACAGCATAAATCATGTAAAATTTAGTGCATTTATTACAAGATTTCTTCTGAGCACTTTGCATTAAAAAGCTTATTTTATCATCCAATTGCTTAAAAAAGTAACAGCCAATTAATAGAAGTGCATATCTCATAACTCAAACCACACAACTTGAGGCATCATTCACATCTGTAGCATGGGTGCAGCAATTTATGGTGACCTTTGTAGAAACGATGGGCGATAAAACACACAATAAACCGGTGGATTATTTTGGATCATCACCTCTATCGCAGTTACACTCATGTTACATAGCAGTGCTGTGCCATCATCAAAGTTTAGCATTTGCATGTGCAATTTGGCACTAGCACGCTGTCAAGCAAATGGTGTCAGTGCACACCCACACCCGAAGCGTGTGCACAGAGCTACATTTAGTTCTTTTTTGGCACTTTGAGCATAAATGTTCAAATGCAAACAAAAACATGGCAAAATGTCCATCTTGGAAAGGATACTCAAACGCAGTCCTTTATGTCTTAAGTAAAGCATTAACATTATGTCTTTATATCCCAACAGTTGGGAATTTGAGAACTTTTTACTTATATTAGTTAGGCTAGTATTAGTTTTAGCTGAGATACTGAAACTCGTGTCAGGAATGGCATCTAAAACAACCTTGTTACAGTACTGCATCTTTACTCACCTTCCTCTTGAGCCAGCTCCTCTATCATTGAAGAACGCAGACTTTCCTCTGTCAGAACGCCCACCAAAGCTAGTGTAGGCATCTCTGTTCACCACTGCGTTCCACCCTCCATCTTTGTTCTCATAAGTGCCATAACCTACAATTTCATCATGTTAGATGATTAAAATGTGTACAACTCGCAAGGGGCCACGGTTTTCAACTAAAACAGAAAACGTTAATTTGTATGACAACAGCGTTTTAGTGGCCTGAAAACACAAACCTTTGAAAACTGGTTTGAAAGTGCAAGTTTTTGAAAACGACACTTATCGCCTCAGTGTGAACTACAAAAACGTTAGTTTTTGAAAACGGTGGCCTCATGCGTGTGTGTATTACATGCTCAGTCTATAGGCACATAGTGTTTCTTTACAAAGTGACATCAACTCTGGCATGCATAACACAGCATTTTAGTCATTTTCACAGATCCATGTGAATGGGGATAGTTTTGACATCTGTACATGAAAAAGGAATCAACTTTTCAGTTTTAAAAACATTGTTGTCATGTAAACGTACCCTCAATCTCTCTTTTATCATTTATAAGACTTGTAAAACTCTCACCTGCATTATGCATTGGCTGGTTGAAGGAACCACCGTTCCTGTTTCCACGGAAGCTACCACGTCCTCCTCTGTCATTGCGAGGAAGTCCACGGGCAAAGTTTGCAGTACCATTTATACGACCATCATGGTACCCATTGACGAAACCATTGCTATGACCGCCATCCCATCCTGGAGAATCTATCAAAAAAAGTGACAGAGAACTTTTTTTAGTAGAGAACAGAGAACAGACTGTAAAAAAAGATGGACGACCCCCCTTCACTCTCATCCATTGGTGAAAAGTGAAGCCGCCAAAGTCCTAATATGGCGCTGACATCTTGCGCAAATTTGGGACCTGCTTCTGTGCAGTAGTGATCGCGGGACTCGAGTTTGCGCAGTAGTGAACCAGAAGTAAAGCCGCAATATCAAGGTCCCTCCCTCACTCCCGCAGAAACTGTTAGTACAAAGTTTACAGTGTGAAATTAAAGTTGAAGCTCCAATCTCCTCCCGAAAATCCCCAAAAAAGTCTGTTGGTGCCTTGGTGACTACTTCGTTTAAAGCTGTCAATCATGACGTCACATTCACATATTTATAGCATCAAATAACGAACTAAGATCAAATTTATAAAAAATGTTTTAAAAACGAACACTTAAGCTAAAATCAGCATGATAAAAACTACCTAAAATGACAGAAAACATCTTTGAAAAAAAAATGTATGTGAAGTGTAATTTGATTGTTTAGTTTCCATCACGTTCATTAGACTTCATGGGGAGGCGGGCTTTATGAGCTATACTGGGACCAGCCAAAGGGGGGCGATCGAGACGCTTTGGCTTCACTTTTCAGCACTTGTGCGGCACGCTTGGTAGAGAACATCAGGATTTTGAGGAAATGGCTCTAATTTATAGCTTAGCTCAACGCCAAGACTGGTTCTCAGTGATGGTTGAGTGAGTGGCAGATGTGAAAAAGCCAGTAAGCAATTTGCGCTTACTGCAGCAAATAGAACACTTCATGTCAGTTGAGCGAACCAGACAAACAGGATCATGGCACTTCTCAAAAAGAAAAAAAAAAGCAGCTCAAGAACACAGAGCACAATATGCATATTTGGGCAGAACTGGCACTCCTGGTGTTTACAAAACCATATGAATAAAAAATAAACCTGTTAGGACAACCTAGTGACACACCCAGCTATTCCTTTCTGAGAAAAATCCAGTTTAAGGAACAAAGAGCACACACACACTCTAAAAAACACATCATGTGACCTTTTATAATGCAATGTACTTTATCAAAAAAGGTTGTAAACACAAAAAGAAAAATATTACAAGCACTAGAGTCTATACGAATGAATCACCACATAAATGGGTGACCATTTTCTGTCCAGAAACCGGCAAAAGCAGGCCAAGCCATGATGTCACCGTCAAATGCTCTAATTTACCACAGCAATCAGCCCAGCTGAGAACACTGGCTGCGTCCTCATTTCCATCGGTGGCTGCAAGTGAAACACACACAGAAATTAGCCAGGACTGCGCACATGCATACACACTCTTCGTTACTCCAGTCTACAAAAACAGTCCAAAAACAAATCATTTGCACTTCTAACTGCCTCAGATGTGGTTATACTACACAACCAAACATCATTCAAAATTTACTTTACAAAGCTTTCAAAGACCGAATCACTGCTGAACTACTTGCTAATCAGGAAGCCAAGGAATAACGTCACACATCTGAGGAATCAACAAAAATAGCCTGTGTGTCAGGCAGTAAATGCAATAGAAGGCAAAGTAAACAACAAACAAACCCCTTAAGCAATTTTTTTTTTTTTGCCTATATAGTCTTGCAATAAATATAAATGGGGGGGGGGGGGAATCAGAATAGAACAGGGTGTTTCTTGGCAAGTATGAAACCTAACAATTGACGTGGCAGCAGTGAAACATGTCAAAGCTCATATCAGTTGATCTTGAGCTAATTGGAGTGAACAAATTTAGTTTAGTTAAGAGATGTTAACATTAGCATCACTTTAGCCCCGTTCACACCGCCTGCGACTTTGTCGCTGTATGTCGCTAGTCTCTGACTGCGAATTGCTTGTGGCCGTTCGTAGTGCTGTCGCTCAGCACGTCTGCCCATATCTATACAAAATACCATCACAAGTGATATACAACTTTTCAGTTTAATTTGACTAGGAAATAGGCTCAAAAGAATTAAAAGTAACAGTATGCTGTTGGGAGAGTGTTTTTATATTACCACAGCAGTGTTCAGTGGATTAAATCATTTACTAGATTAACGATCATTCAACAAATTAAACTCACTCATACTGTCATAAATTACAAAAACGTCATTGGAATGACAAATAATCAATTTTCTTGCCCCTAATAGTCAACATAATGCAAGAGAAACTGTAAAATGAACTGCAGCAGTGCTAAACTTGCATCATAAAACTACAACACTCGAACTATAAATGTATGAATTAAACTCACTGAGACTGTCGACAGTTTCTTTTTCTTGCATTTTTTTAATTATATCCATGTATGTGGTTAGTTAGTCAAATCATATAAAACAGTGAAATCGCCCTCGAACTCTTCTGTCTTGCCTGCACTGCACTTGAGACGGTGACGTGAGCTCCACTGAAAGTCTTTTCCTATTGGTTGTCGCTCGCGAAAACTTCTCATTTGCATAAAGTTGCTTTTTTTTTTTTTTACTTTTGTTGCGTCTCGTGTCGCTTGACGCGCCCACATTCTGTCGCCAATGGTCACTGTCGCTCGTGTCGCCGGAAGTCGCCAGCACACCATTGAAATGAATGGGATCGTGTCGCTTTGTCTCTGCGTGTCGCTGGCGGTGTGAACGGGCTTTAGTATTTAAATAGAATGGCCACACGATTAAGCATGTTATTGACATGTAGCATCAGAACACATCTCGAGAAAAGATTTCAGTCTCAGAGTCTAGTTAAGTGCAGATGACACAGAGGGCAGAACAGAGGGACGATGCACATGTCACATGCACAGAAATATACCACATCTGTCTGGCCAGCCACTAGTGTAGGCGAGATAAAACAAGAGCTCCTGGGACGGATATCTCTGGGAACCTAAGCAGAGGCACAGGGCACTTAAAAGACAACAATTCCTTCACAAAGGGAGGAAAGCAAGAGCAAATCAGGTTGTTTTGAACAGTTACCGGTCCTAAAGTCATTCCATCCAGTTGGATAGTTATGCCTGTAGCTTTGGTTTCCCTCAGGATGCCAACTCTGAGTATACTGTTTGGGAGAAACTTCAGGAACAGTTTCACATTGTCAGAAGATGCCAAAATAATTACAAGCATTCAAAGGAGTGTGTGCGCACTATCGCATACAAGCCTCTTTCCTATTTGTTCAGAGTCAATTTGAACAGAAGAAAGAGGAATGCAAGCAAATGCTGCGGCTGGATAATCACAGGGAGCAGTGAGACAAAGCGATCAAAGCTTTGCAGACTCAAAAACATCTCCTTCAGTTTCAAAAAGTGTGAGGTTCACTCAACACTCTGAGAACTGGTTTTAAATGGCTGCCCTCAAAGTACTGGCTCTGAAGTCATAAAATTAATTTTTCATGCATCTTGGAAGCAAAGCACCTTCAGCAGAACCTGACCAAGACTTACAGCTCTGTACTGGTGCCACTGAATAACCGCTCTGTCTACCAGAGGAATAAGCATTTCCTGCTGTGAAAAAACAAAAATGAAGTCAAAGTGTAGAAAGAAACTCAACAACCGATTATAAAACATTGATTTTAAGATATAAGAGGATCTACAAATCATTCTTTAAAGTGATGAAATGGAGAGTGGCTCGTGTCAATTGGAATGAGAAAATTATACTCTAAAATGATTTATGTAAAAGAAAGGCTCAAAAAACTTTTTGAATAGAGTCCCAAAAAATATTACAGTGATACTAACAATAGGGATGCTCCGATCAGGATTTTTGCAGCCGATACCGACTCCCGATTCTTGTCATCATGATTGGCCGATATAGATTATTTAAGCTTTATATAAGTAATATGTAAGCTCTCTGTTGGCTGTCACTTTAAACCCCTTATACCCTTAAGGAATTTTTAATGATTTTACATGATTTTGAAGTAATGGCTTACTTTTAGTTACTCTACAAAAAAAAAAAAAAAAAAAAAAGGCATCATAAAGTACATGGTCTCATTTGATAGAAAACCTTCCAAATTTTGAAGAAAATAGATTGATCATAGAAAACACCAGAAAAAGTTATGCAATTTATGGAGTTATTTTATTATTATTCATGCTTGACATAATGATGATCTTCCAACACTGTGTGCTCCTATTCTGTGGCGCATGATAAATCAAGACCTGTCGATCTGAGCGATCAATCCGATACAAGTGCGCTCCAGCTGTAAAACAATGTACGATTGGTCTCAACATATCGTCAGAGAATGTCTAATAAGGAGAGAAGTTCCACTCTCAGTAAACTTCCGGCTTCTGAAATGGTTGCAGTTCCACTCTGATTCCATATGAGGGCGCTCACAGGAAGAGTGCAGAATGAATGGAGGTCAATGGCGCTATACCCATCAAAATCCACTTTTAATTTGTCTAGTAATTTGAATATTGTATTCGAAAGGAGATGCAAAGAAATTACACATTGCTGGGTGTTCGATTTTTTAGAGTCACTTATTTGCTTTAAAAAGTCTTTTAAAGTGTCAATGACGTCATATACATGTACGACCAGAGATACTGCTTTACGGCAATCCTTCAGTCACTTTGGTGCTTTCGCGCTCTGCACTTTCTTTTCTCTCGAGGCATCGACAACACAGCTGACACAGGTAAATACACGTGCTAGAAGAGTTTTTGTTTTGTTTGTTTCTGGTCCCGCTTCGGATGCCACGATGCCATCAAGCGGTATCTCTGGTCGTAATCAGAGTTCATTAGCAGAATGCTAGTGTGTTATGGGCAACAACAACTCAACCTGTAAGAAATCGAAAGGACATAAGTACTCGTTCATTCAACTTTCGACCTATAACCCATGTTGAACTTGCAAAACCTACAGTCGAATCTGAGATTACTCAACGGCAATCGGGTGAATGAGACAAATTTAGCCGTCTAGCCCCATAGACTCCCATTCATTTTGCACTCATGGGCGATCGCCCCCAGTGGAACTCTGGTGGAACTACAACCAAAATTCAGTACAATAGGACTAAAAGGGAGTGGGCAGGCTCTCCGTAGACGAGCTCTGATATCGTCCATCCAGAGATCCAGATTCCATTGGTTGAACTTTCATATGACGTTGGAAAACACTGCGGCCGATCGATCTGGGGTGCGTTTCCCGAAAGCATCGTTGGCCAACTATGGTCGCAAGTTCCGTCGTTACCAATAGAGTTCAATGGACATTGCGATGAACTTGCGACCATAGTTGGCCAACGATGCTTTCGGGAAACGCACCCCTGAGCATCCCTAACTAACCAGCTGAAGCACCAATCGACCGGCAAGGGACCGGAATCGGCTGATTTTCCACATGATCAGCACAGACCGGTCCGGCCGGTTTGCCTCACGTCTTTCCGAATCCGAGCCGGTCCATTTTGTTGAACATAGGACAAAGAAAAATCACTCTCTGATCTTGACTGAATCACTTTTGTAACTAATTGTAAGCATTTATCTGCATTTAATTTTTACAATGAAGACTATCCAGTGTTATTTTACACTTGATTACTTTAATTTCTCAATTATTCCAAACCTGAATATACTGTTTACCCACCTGAAAAACTCTCTCTATTCTATTGCATTTATCTGTGCTGTTGATTGAAATTTGTTTATTTGTTCTTATTCTATTACTGTCTTTTTACTTTTTTTTTTTATGAAAATAAAATTTTGCATGGAAGTAAAGTAGATTTTTGTTCATACATGCGGTCAATTATAGTTCTTTGAAAAAAATCTGAATCTGCAAAAATTGGTATTGGTAGGTCACACTTATAATTTCTTTTTAATATTTTTTTATCAGAATCGGCCAAGAAAATTGCAATTGGTGCATCTCTAGTGTTTTTGTTTGTCAAAAATTATTTTCACATGACAGGAGTTGTGAATCAGACATTTAAGAAAAACTAAAGCACCCACAAAATATTAATAAAAAGCAACTCAAAAGGCCAAACCTCTTTATAAATTTATACTCACAAATATTTGCCAAACAGACATGTATCTGCAAACATTTAATAAAACAACCCACTGTATGTAAAGTAAACAAGCAGAACATACCATTTTGTGATACGTCTTTGTTTCTCAAATGAGGAGGAATGTAACGCCCTGAAAGACAAAAGACATTCACTTATTTATCAATGAAAGTTCAGGAACACTAGGGAAATAAATTGTACAAATACAAAAAATAGAGGAGAACAACTATGAGAAGGCTGTTTGTGCTTTTCACAAGCATTCAATCTAAATGTTGTAAAAGCACTGAATGGGATAAAACACACTTACGACCAGTGCCAACACCCTGTCCATCAGCGGAGTTCAAGTCTAAGACAGCAAGCTAAAAGACAGAAAAAGCAGAGGGCCATGTCAACCCATGTAAACAGTACTGAGCATAAGAGTTTCAATTCAAATGAGAGAACGTGGAATTGTCTAGGTTGACAACCTGTATGACTTTTTCCCTCCATGGAACAAAAGGACATGTTAGGCCTCAATCACCTTTCACTTTCAGTGCATCTTTTTTCCATGCAATGAAAGTAAAACAACATCCACTTAGCATCTCCTTTTTTGTCCACAAGAAAGCCAAATAAGTTTAGAATAACATCTGGGTAGAGTAAATGATGACAGTTGTGACCACTGACATGCCTTGCAACTGTGCATGAATTGAGACTGAGCAATCTTAACAAAAAAAACAATTTACATGTACCAATTTTTTTTTTGTCTATTATATAAAAGTTTTACATGAAACTTTTAAAGGAATAGTTAGTTCACCCAAAAATGAAAATTCTGTCATCATTTTCTCACCCTTATATTGTCCCAAACCTGTGTGAGTTTACTTCTGATGAACACAAAAGATGATATTATGAAGAATGTTGGTAAACATACAGTTGATGGACCCCATTGACTGATATGGTATTTTTTCTCCAACTATGGAAGTCAGTGAGGTCCATCAACTGTCTGGTTGCCAACATGCTTCACAATGTCTTATTTTGTGTTCAGCAGAAGAGAGAAACTCATACAGGTTTGGGACAACATGAGGGTGAATAAATGATGACAATTTTCTTTTTTGGGTGAACTATCCCTTTAAGAGCTTTGACAAACATCATCTTTCAGAGGGGTAAAGCGTATTTAAACGGCCCTGGTCACGTGACTGTTTACATCAGCCATATAAAAATGTCACATGAAATCAAAACAGTCTGCGCGGTCATTTATAGTGGTCCACTGAAATAAGAGAAAACCAACTAAATTCTTTTAGACACTTTAAACTAATTTTCGACCACAAACGTAGCCGCTGGGATTAGATTGGTTAATCAAATTTCAAAAGCGCCTGCCACAAATGTTTGGCAAGCCGTCACGGCCCTAGTCAAGCCTAAAGCCTATGATCATTATACCAGGAATGAGTCTCTTTGAATTGGTCATAGTGGAAGATAAAGAAATTGATAAACAGATAAAACATGCACAATCATCATCAGCCTGTTCCATGTAAAAATTATTCGATCGTATACAATTTAAAGGTTGCATGGTAACGTTACAACAGGCCGCAGACTGAAATTTCCGATAGATTTGCCTCTCCATGAGTTAGTTTAACAAAAAACTAAGTTACTTGTAAGAAGACGAACTATTTTAACGCTTTTACATAACCTGATAGAAACTGTAACGATGACAATTTAAAAAAAGTTTAATACTGATGTTGATTCTAGTATGCCGGCTGCCGAAACCTAAACTAAACAGATAAACAGGAAAAGGCGTCGGCTGTGTTTTAAACAACACTTTAAACTCTAAATGTGGACATGAGAAATGACTCAGTCTAAACATATCTTAAACTGTAGCAGCTATATCTTTAATTGAAGAAAACAATTATAACACGAGGAACTGCGACTGTCTCAACATCTAGCACTGAGGTGCCTTCTTTGACAGCATTTCTGAGGCAACGCAATGCTAGGAGTGCTGTCTAGGAAGGCAGCTCACTAGGTTTTGAGACATAGCCTGCTTGTCAAAGCCAACCGATCAAAGCGATTACAAAGCTCACACATATTTAAACACATATTCATAGCCTACCTGCTGATCTAGACCGTGTGAACCGTCGACGACCACATGACTCATAACTAAAGAGAATAAGTGAGGATTCCTCCTTTATTTCTGAGAAGCCGTTTCTTTGTTGTCTAAAGGATTTCAGCCAAGTCTCCTTTTATAACGACGTCACTTGTTCTTTTGTAGTCCTGTCCTTCTCCGAGGGCTTTCTGTGCCAAGACCACCGTGGGGAAAAAGAAGGAAACGTTTACGTGTAAGTTATCCTCCCTAAGGGCTTGTATTGAAAAAAAAAACGCAATTTGAAGTTTCTTTCAGGATTACCCTGTAATCTGCCCGCTGTGCTGATGGCAGCCCAGTGTGTGCTGTGGCTGTTGGCTTTAGGCTAAATGCCATTGGATCAGCGAATGCAGGAAAGACGTCACAGCGGCCGAAATATCGCGAGATGTTAGACGTCTCTTGGCACGCCGTGTTGGAAAAAACAAAAAACGTATTATTATTTATTAATGCTCGAGCTTTGACAATATTTCACTTTGTACTTCTATATAAAAATGTAAATGAATAATTAATATTCTCATTCATATATACAGAATATATAAATCCTTTATGGGCTTTTCTACTACTTCTGGCTGACACTTTTATATCCCAGTTTTATAACCTTTTCATCATCATGCATTTATTATTCATTTCTGCTACTTTTCAAATGCATTCTATATATAGATCACGCTAAATATATCTCTTGAACAGGTTAATTTCAAGCAATATATATATATATATATATATATATATATATATATATATATACATATATATATATATATATATATATATATATATATATATATATATATATATATATTTCAAATTATGCAAAGATGTGAGGAACATTATTTGTGTGTATTTAGGATACATAAAATGCTTTATTTTAAATTATTAAGTTAATTGAGTCTGTGTTCAATGAAACGAGATTTAACTAAATATACAATAGCATAGTTTTAAACAATAGACAACCATTTTAGCCATTTTTTTCCAATGCAGAATATATCAATCCTTTTATGGTTATTGATTCAACTTCTGCCACTTCTGTGATACATAAAATGCTATCTATTAAATTCTGTAGATAAAAGACTACATAATTAATGAAAGACAAAATATACAACAGCATAGGCCAGATATTGATCCGATGCTGCCTCCTTATGGTATTAAGCCTATAAAAACTATAAGCACAACATTTTAGAGGCAACTGCGTCGCTTTTTTTGCCAGAGTAAGATACTGTAAAAGAGTTTAAATCAAAAGTGAGTCGCAACTTCTCGCAAGACCGTGTTGAGTGGTCCGTGTAGTGTGCAGTCAAAGAAACAACATTAATGTTGGGACTTTTACTTTAAAAGACATGAGTGAAAGCTGTTGACTCTTCTGTCAGACGCAAAACGCGTTGACCTGATTCAGTATCTGCTTATGTTGTCAGGCTATAATGTAATGTCAGTGACATTATTTGAACGTTATTTTCGTAAATTGTTACAAAATAAAAAGTCTCTTGTCCTGTCAGACATTATACCATACTGTGCTCACCTCGTAGCACACTCTTCGCACGTGTAAATGCAGAGGCGCGTGCTGTATCACTTCACTTGATGCATTAAAAATAAATTACGAGCATGCAATGGCGTAGTTACGTTGACAATTAGTAAGTCATGAAATTAACAAAAAATGGCAATAAATTACGTAATTTGTACTTCATCTGTTAGCTTGAAAGGATTTGCAAGTTCATGTAAGTATTGTGTATTTACCATGGTAACAAATTACCACTTAATTTTCACTTTGTGTTATTTTGTGTATTTTTAAATGTACTCACATAGTATTAAAAGCTTGGGACGGCTACCTTATACTGTTTATTTATCAGTATTGGTAATTTTCGTACAATTTATGTGCATAAAGTGGGACGGTGCAGATTTTTAAAAGCAAATGTCTGTGTATATTTCTAAAAAACAAAAACAAAAAACAGGTCGCGGTCTAATGACCATGGGAAAATGTGGGTTCCATGGTCAAATCAACAAGTTGAGGGTTGAGAAGAGCCACTGCTGTAAATCACTCACTGTTTTCATTCTGATTTCTTTCTTTCTTTCCTTCCATGTCCAGCCTCTGGAGGGCAGACCGCGTACTGAACACACATCCGGGTACTTGACCCCTCCCGCTCGCCCCATTTCACCGGAAGAAAACCCCCATCACTCCCTTTTGCTTCCTCTTTCCGTCAACGGAGTTTAGGTACGAGAAATAATATTCTGTCTCTCTGCTCAATCTGATTGTTATCACCGTTTAAAGTTCACCATCCACGTATACAATAAGCTGTATATTGTCAACATATTAGTTAAGGACATATCTTTACACTTTTGTGTCTCAGAATGTCGAAATTTAATGTGTTATTTATCATTGAATTTATGATGTCTCTGGTCATGTTGTGGCCTAGAGGACCGGCAATTCTGAAACGACTCGGAGGAGTTTTTGCCTGTTATACGATCCTAATTAATTTATTAAACCGCTTAAACGAGGTATTTAGTATTGTTTTAACCGTAGGTGTGGGATACGGTTCACTGTTATCTCCTCGCAAGTCACATGAGTTCATTATAGCGGCTGGCTGTCACTGTTAGAGGGATAGAATAGACGTGGAGATCGTTATGGACGAATTAGGTACACTGAGAATGAGAACGTTCTTTAAATTAAATTAATGAAACCAAATATAACCGCAAAACAAAAAAACATTGATCCATTTTGTCCAATGCATATTTGCAGAATATATACATTTATTTTTAATCATGTTATTCCCAATCTGTTTCATTGCAATGGTGACAATCAAATGCTATGCAGAATGATACCCTCAATGTAAATATTGCATTGAAATGTCTTATTAAATGTGTATTTGCTTGTTTATACAGGCCACAATGGGACGTGTGATCAGGGGACAGAGAAAAGGTGCGGGCTCCGTCTTCAAAGCCCATGTCAAGCACAGAAAAGGTGCTGCTAAACTCCGTCATATTGACTTTGCTGAACGCCATGGCTACATCAAGGGGATTGTGAAGGTACAATTGTGGATTAAACGTTGAAATTGTTAAAAGGTCACTCATGTCATTTAAAGAGGGAATTGCAAAAAAGAAAAATTGCTTTTTCCTTTAGGACATTATCCACGACCCCGGCCGTGGAGCTCCCCTGGCTAAGGTGGTTTTCCGTGACCCATACCGCTTCAAGAAGAGGACCGAGCTGTTCATTGCAGCTGAAGGCATCCACACGGGGCAGTTCATCTACTGTGGCAAGAAAGGTAATGAACCTTTAAACTGAGATTAAGGCAAGCAAACATCCCAGTCTTATGTGCACCTGTTGATCAAAGTCTCTGTGCTCGAACTGTTATAGCCCAGCTGAACATTGGCAATGTGCTGCCCGTTGGCACCATGCCTGAGGGTACCATTGTCTGCTGTCTGGAAGAGAAGCCCGGAGACCGGGGCAAGCTCGCTCGCGCATCCGGAAACTACGCTACAGTCATCTCCCACAATCCCGAGACCAAGAAATCCAGAGTCAAGCTTCCATCTGGATCCAAAAAGGCCATCTCTTCTGCAAACAGAGCTGTTGTTGGTAAGCAAATGTTATGGTTTCAGAAAATATAAAGTTATGGTTGATATGATTATCTTTTGGAGTAGTATTGTTTTCCTTGCTTTGTATGGTTTTAATTTAGATTTCTGTTTGATCTTCATTTTCTAAAATCCTTAGGCTTGTATTTTTTTTAAATTCTTTTACGAAAGATAAAAGCATTTGCAAAATCTTTTAACTAAATGTACAAACCAGTGAAATGTTTTGTGACTCCAGGGAGCTATAATTTAAGAGCATATTATATTCTATAGCACAGGGTTTCCCAAACTGGGGTTTGTGAGTTGAAGAACTAATACTTATAATGACAAATGTAATTTTGAAAAATATTTTAATAAGAATCAAAGTACAACTGACATTCAGATAAACATAATTTTATGTGACCTTTAACCAACATCAGAGAACTGTGATTGTTATATTGAGAAATTAACTTTAAGCCTCAGGGGTACTTTACAGCGCTGAAAAAAATGCTTGTAAATTACTCATAGCAAACATGTAAGGATTTTTATGTATTCATTTTGGCTTTATAGACTTTGAGACTGAATTCAATGTGAACTGAATTCAATATGACACATTTAATGTCATATGTTAAAGGTGTTGTTGCTGGCGGTGGTCGTATTGACAAACCAATCCTGAAGGCAGGACGTGCATACCACAAGTACAAGGCCAAGAGGAACTGCTGGCCTCGTGTCCGTGGTGTGGCTATGAACGTAAGCAAATTAAATTTATTTTTCTGCGATTATGGATTGCACAGTCTGATTTTTTTTCCCTCTATGTTGGTTTTAAATCTGCTGTATGCCGTTTCTTTTTCCAGCCTGTTGAGCATCCCTTCGGTGGTGGTAACCATCAGCATATTGGCAAGCCCTCAACAATCAGGAGGGACGCGCCCGCTGGACGCAAGGTCGGTCTCATCGCTGCCCGTCGTACTGGCAGACTGCGTGGAACAAAGACCGTCCAGGACAAAGAGAACTAACGTGTATCTTCATAATAAAATGTGTCTCAACAAATTCCATTTTCCTGTTGATGTCTTTGTCAGTTATCACTTACTATCTCTGCACAAGCACGACTAGTGTTGTCAAGTAAAAAATAATAGATGTTAGAATGCTACATGGTGCCTGCAAGATCTCAATTTATAGTTCTCAGATATTTTACAGGTTAATAGCAGACCTTCTACATTTGAGTTTTATTCAACTTGTGTAGTTATAATGCAATAGATTAAGAGAAGTGTAGTTTTTTGATTAGCTCTAGGGTTTTTTCTTAAGGGTCATGGAATTTTAAAATTGTATACAGACCTGAAAAAGATTTAAATATTTATTCCCTATGCGAAATGTGTATATATTTATGTAGTTATTTTGTCATACTCCAATCAGAAGCATTTTAGTTTTAACAATTATATTTAAAAAAAACTAAAGTTAAATGAGAGCATGGGAAATGACCAAAGCACACCTAGGTGCTGTAGATCAAGTGCAAAACAAACTAAGCATCTTCAATACAGAGCATGTAGCAAGTAATGACAATAACTTTTTTTAATTAAGATTGGCCTTGTGGGTAATTAAAGCTGGTTAAGGGGCTGGTGGCAGCAACCTACCAAAAATTGGAGGTGCGATTTAAGAGAGTTTTCATGACAGCCTTTACCATAATATTCCCAGAATTGTTGCATTTTAAAGAAAATTTGTTGGTTTAATGCATTTTTAACAGTTGTTCTGGGTGCCTTTTCTGGTCAGAGGCTGAACATAAACAAAAAAAAAAAGCTTACAAAGATGAGGATAGTTTGGAACTGCAGTCCAACCCATTTTTAAATCTTAAGCTAAATCCTTGCACCTAAAAGACCAATAATGTTTATTTGCATATGATTGACAAATTTGGTAAAAAATATTCCTGTTCATTCTAGGCAAACTGAATTAAAGGAGAAGTTCACTTTTAAAATGAAAATTCTGTCATCATTTACTCACCCTCATGTTGTTTCAAACCTGTATGAATTTCTTTCTTCTGCTGAACAGAAAGGAAGATATTTAGAAGATTATCAGTAACCAGACAGTTTTTGGGTCCCAATGACTTCCATAGTATTTTTGTTCCTACTATGGAAGTCATTGGGACTCAAAAACTGTCTGGTTACTGATAATCTTCTAAATATCTTCCTTTCTGTTCAGCAGAAGAAAGAAATTCATACAGGTTTGAAACAACATGAGGGTGAGTAAATGATGACAGAATTTTCATTTTAAAAGTGAACTTCTTTAAGTTGTCTTAATTATTCTATGAATTATAAAGGCATTTTAAGAAAGTAATACCTGACTCACCAACACACATTTTTAAATTTGTGGCTTTAGAGCTGTGTACTCAACAGTGACAAATTTGTGAATTTAATACAATAAATACATAAAACATCATGCAGGTCTGAATCTTGACAATAACAGAGACACTTTCCCGATTTCTTTTCTTTATTCTTGAAGGGCGCAATGCTTTTTTCTAATATTTCTGTGCACAAAAACCTCACAAAGTGAAAGTCAACATTGTGACTGTGGCTTCAGAATTCAACGTCACATCATGGCCAAAACAAAAGTCGGCAAAAAACAGGGCGATGAACTCTGTACAGTCAATAATCTTTAAAAATAACACAAGGACAAAAATGTTCCTCTTAAATCAAATTCTATTTTTCTTTTAGTGAAATACAACAAAATAAATTCTATAAAATAAAACAGCAAAATATTTAAATATATGATGGGCAGAATATTTTCATTTGCAGGAGTATTTGGTATTTTTCCAACAAAATCCAAGAAAAAAAAAAGCATTCAAGTTACCAATTAAATACATACAGTATCTACTGATGTTTACTCCTTTAATCCAAGAGACTTTACTAACTGAAGTTGCAACATGACTAACCAGCAGTTATTTTATGGTACAACCCTGCTTTTACGTTCACTCTCCTTAAATGAAGAATCCCCAGACAGAGCCTCTATTCGAGAACACGAATGTGAACAGGGATCACGAATTTAGGCGATCGTCTAAATTGCCAGGTCATTTGTCTGACACAATGTTCAAGACAAATAAGCAAAACGAGTTCTGTCCACTAATGTTCCAGGCATCCTGGCATTAACTGTTGCATATATTTTCTCTTTCTAAAATTCCTATCATCAAAACCTAAGTGTTTATCCCACCCAAAAAAAAAGCGACAGCCAAATATTTATCCGAGGAAACGTGTGCAATTGTAAAGCCACTTATTTCTTACATTGCTTCGAAAACATCAAATCTAGAAGAGCATATGGAGGAGGGGACCAACAAAAGGGCTCTTCCAAATCACTGTGGAAAAAGAAATCACAGAATTGCCCTTCAGCTATGCTAGTTTGATGTGAAGCCATGCTAAGATGTTACAGCGTGTCAGCTGGAGCTTTCAAATTATTGAATTATTACCAGAAAAAAAAAGAAAGAAAGAAAGGCAATAGGAGTTTCCAGATTAAAATTGCATCATCACCCCATTCACATCAACTAAACGTCAAGATCATCACCCAACCGTCCCATCGTTCACAAACTATGGCCAACTCTTGCTCACGAGGTGCCGTAGCCGGTTAAGCTTTGACATGAATATAATGTATGATCAAAAGCAGAATGACCCAAACGGCCCAAACCTTACTACTGAGCATGGGATAAAACAGGGATTTTTTTTTTTTGTCTTTCACCATTGTATTTGCATTTTTTTTTTTTTTTTTGTGTTGTTTTTCCATTTTCATAAATCTGCAGTCTCCCAACAGCATCACACACGCTGTTGCTTTTGAACAGTCAAAACATTAACATAGTATGTACACCTCTGTCATGAGACAAGTGCGTCAGGCCCGTTTTATTATTACAAACAATATGCACAGTCCACTGCAAGTTACACTTTTGACAGTTAATACTGCAGAGCAGACAGTGAAGAGACTCCACTCCAGGGTTAGAAATTGAGGGAAGCTGAATGTTCTGGTTACACAGGCTCTGGAGTGGAGCAGCATGGTGGGGCCTGGCCTTGCTCTGGATTCGAGTATCTCGCTGGAGAATTCAGATGGAGGACAGTGTGACAACATATTGTTAGTCTTTAGTCTGGGTGGGCGGCACCTCCTCAGGGGGCTCCCAGTTCTCTTGTGCTCGTGGGCCTGGACGCTGAGGGTTGTTGACGTGCTGTGCTGCGGGGCCAGTGTACGGCTGCGCATGCGGGAGGTTATTCTGCTGAAGAGATGCCAGAACAATCAAATGAGTGCATAACAATCAGAGATCACATTTATACTCATGTTTTACTTAGATTTGTAAATGCATTGTATATTAACACTTACAAAATATTTCTTATATAAACCCTGTTCTTTTGAACTTTTTTTCAACATTAAATGTTTCAGAAGCACCAAAACAGCATATTAGAATGATTTCTTAAGGATCATGTGACACTGGAGGAATGCTGCTGAAAATTCAGCGTTGCCATCACAGGAATAAATTATATTTAAATATACATTTTCCCCGCCATTGACGGAATTTAAGCAATCTGTTTCCACTGTTATACAGAAGGGGGTGCTATTACGCATCTTCTGAAAGAGAACAGAATCTCCAGAACCAAAATCAAAAAGTAGAAACAAGTGATAGAAGTGATTGCTTGTGCATATGTAAGCTAACGCGATCAAAAACAAATTAAAAATGCCTAAATGTCAAACCCACAAAGAGGTATAGGACTGTGCAAGCTTTTGGGATGTTGGCAGACTATCTAATCATTCTGTTTTGATTTTTGTTCAAAATCTGATCTGGACAGTCTTCTGCAAAAATGCCAACATTTTCTCAGCTTTTTGTTCAAAATGTTACTTTTTAATGAAACTTACCCAAATTCAAGTGTTGATGAACGCATGAAGATAGGAAAAAACAAAATTTTAAAGCAGAGGTTCTGTTCTTTGTTTTGATGTATTGTATGTTCAGATATTCATTTAGCAACATATTCTAAGGGCCATGAAATTTTGTGAAAATGATCAAATGCTGGTGCTGACTGGTAACTTGCTGGCGGGGAAAGAGTTAAATAAAAAAAAAGTTGTAATAATATTTCACAATTACTATTTGTACTGTATTTGATCAAATAAATGAAAAGTCTTAATGAAAATGACTTCAGTTAAAATCTTTAGCCATCTGATAAATCTAAAAACAATCTTTCAAATCAAGAGGGGTGTTGAGTGCCTTTTTTAGGCATATCAAAAAACAAAACAAAAAAAACACTAAAGTTTGCAGTGAAGAAAGCTTATTAAAGTCTTTGAAATTGTCCTTTCAATTCACATACATTGCATATACACAGTTTAAAATATGACTAGTAAGAGATTTGTTTGACTAAAGCTCAGTACCTGTTGAAACTTTGTGCCTGGAGAGTGAGGGTACAGAGCAGTGTCCTCTGGGGGAGAAGGGTCCTGCTCTTCAAGGGCCTCCTGCTCATCAGGCTCCTAAAACAACCATCATAAATGAAATTATGCACTAGATTTCAATTATGCCTTTTTTATTAAATACAAAATGATTCTTTGGTTTGGTTTCTTTAATACTAACTAACCAGGGATGTGAGTGAATAAAGTCCTCTATAGAGAGTCCATTACATGTTAAACATGCAAAGCCAATATAATATGAAGGCCCAGGGTTTATAGGTTTGATTTAGATCAGGGATGGGCAACTTTGGTCCAGAAGGGCCACTGTCCTGCAGTGAGTTTAGCTCTAATCCTAATCAAACATACCTGAACCAGCTAATCAATAGGGCTGGGAGAAAAAAAAAAAAAAAGGAAAAAAAAAAAAAAAAAAAATCGATTCACCTAGCCATTGCAATTTTTTTTTTTTATGATTCTAAAATCTAAATTCTAAAAAAATAATTCCAGAAACTATATTATTTCAAATTCAATTGCTTTATTCTTGTCCTTGGTTGTAGATGAGGTTGACATAAGTTAGCCACTTTCGTTCCAACAGAGGATGAAATGTGTCGTTATCTACGAGTGTTGAGTGACGTAATATCCCAAGTGGACGCGTGGAAGAGACGTGAGACTGAAACACTGAAAAGCCCTCGCACTACTCATATGCTGAGAGAGAGATAAGACAATAGAGCTGCACGATTCATCTTTAAAAGACTATGATCTTGATTCAAACACCCACGCGATCTTTTAATTCGTCTGTCTATTAAACTTTTGACAAAATCATATCGCAACATTCAAAGCTGTGTTGGCGCTGCCACTGACCTGGAGAGAGTTGTCATGAAACAGCTTCACAAACAGTCTTTTCAACCTTATAGTATCATCATTTCTGTGATGCAATTGTTAAAATTATCATAGAAGTACTTGGATAAGTTTAAAGTTCAAATATATCTACGATAGCATAGCTTTTGATAGAAACTTGGTGCTTAAAATGAGGCATTTATCGATTATATTGTTTCGCCACTAAGTGGCGACAAGTTACTGTTAAAAAATGTATTTATTGAATCATTTATTCAAGAGAATGTAGTATTGTATGATGCTTCTGAAATAAAAGTCAGAAAGATGTGATGATTTGTTTTTGTAAATATGACTCATCTTATACATCATGTACAGTCTGTATAAGTGTATGATTTAACTTTTCCCGATGGTCTAGTGGTAAAAAAAAAATGCAAATATCAAATCGCAATACTTGTAGAATCGTAATTCTTTAAATCTTATTGGCACCCAAGTATTGTGATGGTATTGAATCGGGAGATGGGTGTATCGTCCCAGCCCTACTAATCAATGTCTGAAGGGTTACAAGAAAGCTACAGGCAGGTGAGTTTTCATCAGGGTTGGAGCAAAACTCTGCAGGACAGTGGCCCTCCAGGACTGACGTTGCCCATCCCTGATTTAGATTTAGATTTAGAAGGCAAATAAACTTGGAACACTGTACTACTCAAGACATACTTAAATTGAATGACAGATGAGAGAACACCATAAATGGACAACACATACCAAGCACTCCTATACTTCGATTTTACTGAAATTGTTTTCCAAACTAAAAGGAAGCTTCCGATGACACAGGAATTTGCACATGGATGAATTGATTAGACAAAAGCTTTTCTTGAACATAGAGCTCTACCCCCATGGGAGTTAATCATCAGAATTGGATATAAAACTAACCAAATTTGCAGTCATACAAAAGCTTCTTAATAGTGCCGGAACGTTTTCAGATCAGATTACCAGAACGATATCACATCCCCAAAAGAAATTAAAAGAAGACTCAAACAAAACAGAAAAACACCACCAGACACAAAGATTACCTCCAACTCATCTGTACACTATAGCCAAGGCTTAGAGTTTTCGAACACTTAGATACCACATTAAGACTTGTAGTTGGGTAGAAAGAAACAGTTTGGACACACTGAGATGAGGACGAAATAACAGTTGATTCAGAGTTGTTTTTGAGGTAGGTGGAAGATGGTTCTGTCTACATCACGCCCTGTGAACATCAAAAAGACTATGGCCGGGCCATACGAGTCTTACGGTGTGCTGTTGTTGGCCTGTCACTTCCCCTGGCAAAAGTTGCTGTGTCGAGGACGGGTTCCGGCCAGCGTCCTCTTCAGATACCACCTCGTGCTTCGTTAAGTGACACTATTTTGAAATGGCAGTTAATATTGTACACTTAAAACAAATTATGCATATATGGCTGTATACATTTAACATTTGTGGTAATTTGCTATTCATCATTAAACTGGATTTGATTAAGCAAGCGCTTTAGTTCCGCAAATTAATAGAAATTCTTTAAAAAAATATCTATGACATGAAATCAAGCATAAATATAATGAAACTTAAATTTATGCAAATATCAACAGCATTTATAATTGCTTTGCATTAGAAAAACAAACAAATAAACCTGGAAATAAAAATGTCGAAAACTCAAAGCCCTACCTATAGTTAAACATGGCTATTTAGCACTCAAAACATTTCTAGATTAGCACTCTTTTCAAAATCCTTTTCACAATTATTTTCCAAAAGTTAAAATGTTTGATATGTGTGCCAGCCCATCATTATACAGTCATAGTGTGATTTATGTGCTGATTTCTGAAAGGTTTTTTTTTCAGTAAAAAGTATTTACTGAAAGGGGTTCTGTAAAAGGCAATCATGCAAAAATTAAAACAAAAGTAATTATTAAAAAGTCTGACTAATAGGCAAAGCACACATGCATGATTACAATTTTTAAACTAAATATACTGGCACTAATTCTTCAGACAATGAGGGGTGGCATGAGCCAACACATACCTCCTCTGGGCACAACTCGCAGGCCTTGGCTAAAGTCATACGGGCACTGTGGGAGCGCTCCAGGAAGTATCCATTGGAAGTCTCATTGCTCTGAACAGGAGGGGACCAGTTGTTATACGTGTACTGGGTATTGCCAGTGTACGGTCTTCGTTCCAGCTCATCACCGAGCCACTCCACTGCCCATGTCCACTTCCTCTTTAGATCGCCATTGCTCTGGAACAGGCAAAACAACCAGTTTTTGCATATTCAAAACCATAAAACAAACCCATCCAAGTGCACAGTCTTTTATTTTTATGCAGTTGTTCTCACCTGGAGAATCTGATAGGCCACTGAGCAGTTGCTGAAAAGAGCCACCATGCATTTGATACACTGATAAGCTCTCTTTTGGTAGTGGTTTTTGGAGCGCTGAATGGTGTCAAAAAGCCCATCACGGTCATCAGGGATTCCCTTCAGCACATTGTGGATCCTAACAAACCATAAAGAAAAGGAGCAGTGAAAGACATCATTATGCGATCATGAATTTCATTCACCCATGGATGTAAAAAAGATGTGTTCAAGAGTTCCTACACGTTTTCCATTTCAAAATTTCTTTTTTTGAATTCTCTGTAGATATTTTGGACCATATTTAACATCTGATAAATGGTTTTAATTCCAACTGTTAACGTGCATGTTATATTCTGACCATCTCACAAAAAAAAAAAAAAAAAACCTGCTTGTATGACTTTATATTTTGTCAAAAAAGAAAGGGGACAATATACTGGAAACAAATTTTTCTATATCATCTAGACCTGGAAATAAATAAAATTCCATACTTTTTTCATAATGCATAGGAAACCAGTTTTTGCTGTACATTGGTTTATATAAAAGGAATTTGCTAAAGATGAAATAACAGTAGAAATGCAGACTGACCTGTGAGTCTGCCATGAGTCCTCAATAAATAAGATCTGGAGAAGCAAGTCCAGGTAAGGCCTTAACTCATACGTGTATGAATATGCCACCTACGCAAAAAAAAGATTGACATTAATTAATATCTCCAGAAAGGTTTAAAAAAAAAAATAAAAAAAAAAAAATAAAAAAATTCAGAATGATCATCCAAACAGACGTTTTGAATCTACTTGACTCAAATGACTAACAGAAGAAAAACCATAAAAAAACAGCTAAAATAACTAAGGCATGCTTTCAATACTTATCAAAACATGAATATTAAATTGATTAACTAACTCGCAAGTAATCACCACCAGCTATACCGTGCTTGTCTTTCAGAAGTTGCTGATCTCACTCACCTGCCACAGTAGTTCACTAAGCACAGTGGAAGAAAACTGAGGGTTCTCCCAACAGCAGAATCTTAGCAGTTTGATAGTGTCCTCTGAGTTACTGCAGTCTTCGATAATCTTCTTTACATAACTGGTGCGCACAAACAGAATGTCCACCACCAGCTGCTGCAGAGGCATGATGGGAGCAGTGATGTTGGGGTCTCCATATGGGTTTGGCAGGGGAGGGTTACCTAAAAATGTCAAGATTAGGAAATGTCAGCTCATAACCTGGCTGGTGGTCTGGGCAGAAGTGGAGAAAAACTTTCTTTGCGAATACAAATACTTAAATCAGTATCAACAGATCAAACTACTCTAAACACTATGGAACAATGGCAAAACCATGTATTTGATACTGGCATGGCAGTAAAAAAAATATATATTGGTGCAGATCTGCTTGACTGTAAATGCCCTCAGCTCCAAGCAATGCCAACCTGGCACTCATGCCTGGAGATGGCTTTGTGTCAGTCAGGAAGTCCTGAGCAAGGATGAGGATCTTCATTGGGCAATGGGGACCGAAACTACATGTGAAAGCCTACAGACCATTTTGTTATCAGATTACAAACATTTGGAAGCAGGGTATAAAACTCATTACCGTTGATTGATGACTGCATACGTGATGTCACATCACAGCAGCGAACCAGCTGTGAGACAACAGTATAGAGCTTTCCCAGCTCAGCATACTGGTACTTAATTGGAGGGCCAGGACCCTCGTCCAGGGCCACAAGCATGAAGTTGGCTGGTACCCCAAGCTTCAACAGCTGCGTCTTCTCTGCCAAGCCTGAGTGAACGAAATGAGGAGTGAGACAGGACAGCACTGTAGCATGCAAGTCTGCATGGATGAAGACCTTAAGGCTGGCAATTGCTCCTTACCAAGGTTGGCATACATGACGAAAAGGTTGAAGTACTGCTGCAGATGACGGCCATGCTCAGACACTTCCCTTCTCAGCAGATTAAGTACGGCACGGAACAAGTGCTCACTTAGGCTCAAATTATCACAGCCCTGAGACAAAAGGACAAAAACCGTAATGTACAAAAACCTATGGACTGAGATGCCACATCAAGCTGCAAAAGTCAGGCATCCACAGGTATTTTTAGATTTTCCATGAATGCACAAAAGCCTGTATAGAGACTGAAATGAATACTAACTAGACTGAAAAGACGTACCTGACTTGAAGGTCCAGGTGAGGCAATCGGTGAAGGGCAGGGTCCATCTTGCAATGAGAAATGTGCAATGAATACGATGAGTTTGGAAAAAGCCCCTCGAACCTCTGCACTGGGGCACTCAAGCAGGTACTCAGAGAAGCGGTTTGGATATGCAAAGAGGACGTTGTGTGCAAACCAGTAACGCACATTCTTACTATGTCGCAGCAAGATGCAAAGAGCATCATACCTGAAAAAAAAAAAAAACATTGATAAACAAGGATCAAGTAACTGTTGAAGAACACATGCAAATATGTGCCTGACACACA
The DNA here is from genome assembly GCF_949319135.1 of Squalius cephalus. Taxonomy (NCBI): domain Eukaryota; kingdom Metazoa; phylum Chordata; class Actinopteri; order Cypriniformes; family Leuciscidae; genus Squalius; species Squalius cephalus. The sequence goes on from NC_137130.1 coordinate 13,643,875, forward strand.
CACACACACAAACAAACATACACACACACACACACGCTTACCAATCGCTAGCAGGGCCACGGACTACTTTCTTGGTGTGGAATCCAGTACTGAAGAGAAATCTAGCAGCAAGCTGTATACTAATCATAGCCATTTCTTCTGCTTCAGGCAAAAGGTGGTCTTGACCTAAAAGACAAATTCAAACACTGATGGATAAGAGAACAAAAACCTCTGCAAAATACTGAATCTAATGCCAAATTTACACTGCAGAGAAGTGGAGGAACAAACATGCATCTGAAAGTGGTATTTGGGTGTATTTACACAGACAGTTTAATGTTGCTAAGAGGTGGTATAAGTGCATTTGCACAGTAATAACTATACTTAGACGCTTGCATCTTATTGAAGCGACTCTATAAAAAACGCGTCTTGAGATGTTTTTTCCCATTCCACTGCCCGTGTCCTGCGTTTTTTTCAAAGCAAAAATGCATTGTGTGAATGGCCCCTAATGCATTTCAGAGGACTTTTGTCCAGCACATATACCATTGTTCAAAAGTTTGGGGTCAATTAGATTTTGTTTTTCTTTTGAAATAATTAAATTGCTCAAGTGACAGCCCTAATCCCATCTACAACAGAAGAGAACAAAGCAAGGTCGATGGCTGGATTTACCTGGCGGTGAGTTCAAGTACACACTGTTACAGGTCAGCAGTTTCCTGATGAACTGGAAGTACTCCAAGCTGTACTGCATACGGTTGTGCATAAACTGCACATTCTGTTTGCGCACACTGCGTTCGATAGCAGAGGGCATCTTCACCTGGTGAGGTTTGCTGGTCACTGTGAGCTCAGTGATGTATTTAACCAGCTCACTGTCCTTGTCTAATGTGTCCATTCGCTCATAAAAGAGGATGTAGGCGTTCCACCAGCGCTTCTGCCGCCTGTAGGACATGCGTTTCATCATGTGGTCAAAGACCTCACCCATGTACTCCCCACCAAAGCACTGGTTCTTCATCTCCTCGTCGTCGTCCATCTTGCATTCGGTGACATCACCATCGTCAAACTTGTACCAACGGTTCCTTTCTCCCTCACCACCACTGCCATTCCTCTGAATGATGTAGGAGTAATAATGACCTCCACTAGCCTGGCCTGAGTGGACCAGCACTCCCACTAAACGATAACGAGAGCTACAGGGGGGTTCCGGCTCTGACGGCTCATTCTGCTGGATCACCTGGTGCCATAAAGAACAACTTAAACTCCAGTTATGTAAAACATATTCCCAAATCACATTTATTTAAATTAAACACATCTTAAAGACCAAAGAAAGAGCATGTTGGTGTAATACCTGGTTTTCTGGGTGCACATCGGACCCCTCCAGCTTAGCTACTCCAGCTACTGTATAGGGCTCCATATCTAACTCCCGTGGGAACTCAAAGTAGTCATTGAACTTAATGGCACACTCTCGTTCCCAGTCATAATCAAAGCGTTTCAGCTGGATGGCCAGCACTGGAGGAAGCTTCTTAATGAGCAAACGCTTCACTGTGTCCACCTGCCACAAAGACATCACCACCTTGAGCTTAATATGGCGTTCTCTTAAATCAACAATAAGAGACAAAGATAATTTAAAATGGAACACGCACCTTCTTGTTGCACTTTTCACAGTGGTAGGCATTTGCACCCTCAAGCAAGTCTCCTTTTACATACTGCTCCATAGAATCGAGGAGATTTTGATGGTTTCTGATATCTACATTCAACGTCGTAAACGATTCCTCACATTCATATCTGAAAAGACAGTATGGAGTGTTTCAATGAGACACAAAGTATCTAGTAAGGGAAAAAACAAAGTCCTAACAAATCACAGTATTAGATTTCTGATGTACCTGTGAGGACAGCCCTGACATATTTTCTGGTCAGCAAAAGAGCCACCCAGTATTTTGCTCAGCATGGCAGGATGACCCAGTGCTTTCAAAGCCTCGTCTAAACTGTCCACCAGCGAGTTGAAAAACTCCAGAGCATCATGCTGTTCCCTCAGATTGACTGGTTCACCCCACAACCTGCAGAGAGAGGAAGAGATGAAGAGACCAGTTTAAAGTGTTGCATATTGTCCTGTAGTCTTAAAAGAAACGAAAACAGAGGGAGAACTTACCGAAACTGCTTCCAGAAACCCCTAGGCACGTAGTATTGCAATCTGGAGGCAGCCAAGTGTCCAAAAATGACCTGCAACTGCCGGAGAACCCCAATGTTGTATTCCTTCCTGTCCTCTGACTTACCAAGAGAAGGTTTGTCTTCAAACTGGTGCTGATAGCCAAACACCTCATCCCGGGGATCCACATTACTCTGCAAAATTAAAGCAAGATTTTCAGTAAATTGAAGTAACTTCCATTTCGATATGATTAAAACAGAGATCTTTTGTAAAAATGCCCTCAGCTCCAGGGAATGGCAACAGGGCATACACCCTGGAGATGGCTATATTTGTCAGTCACTTGGTACTGAGAAAGGATGATCATCATCACTGGGCAGTTCAACAATTAAACAAGTACAATGTAATTTTAATGACATGAACATACAATAGAAACTGAAGACACAATCTCTCTTAGAGCAGTCCACTAATTATGCTTCTAAAACAACAAGTGCAAGAGATGTAAGCACTCTCTGGATTATTAAAGCTCACACCTGAGCTTAATTAAGGTGGGAAATGAGAAGCCACACCCCTCCATCTGAGCTGTTCCCAAGGCAATATGAATCTAATACTAAATAATACTAAAATAACACTGAAGCACTTTTTAATCTTCAACACTTTATATGGACCAAAAGTGAAGTGAGTTCACTTTCACACTCTCGCATTCGCACTATCCATTGAAAGTGACTTCAAATATGTAATGGCCAAAAATATAGAATCTCTAAAATTTGAAAATCAAATGAACCTTAAACACTTCGCATTCGCACTGTGCTTTTTAATTGAACCATACTAGGACCATATCTAGAGATATTTGTTTTGCATAATAGGAGTCTATGTTTGTTCGAAGCATTCACATAAAGGCTAAAATTCTCATGAACTGAATGAACCATGTTAGGCAGTACCTCATTATCTTGCTTCTCGTCTCCAGACATATCATCATCCACATCGCTGCCTGTGCCTTCGATGGCCAGGATGCCATTCCTGATGGGGGGAATCATGTAAAGCTGCTGGATAACTGAGTTCATGTAGCAAGTCGCACCTGCATTTTTCAGACCCACAAACCCCTTGGTGGGCCGTGGGCCAACTGGTGGCAAATATTCCCATTCTGTGAGTGGTTCACAACCTGAAGATACATTAAAAAAAAACAAGTTAATAACTGCATATATGATGGAGTTGACTGCACTGTTTCTAGGAATCAGAATCTGCTGCACTTCTTTCTAATATTTGCACACACACCTAAATAGTACATATCAGTTAGTGTGTCCACAATCTGCTTGAGATTTCGCACACATCCAACGGCAAGTGCAACCAGCAGTTCAAAGCCAGCAGTGATGGTGGCTGGGGTGCTACACACAGGTATGGCCTGTTCAGTGGGGAATTCTCCACTCTTCATGTATTGCAGGTACACATTAGATGCTGGGAACAGGAAGTCATCCATTAACTCCTATAAAGAGTTTGTACAAAGAAAAGGAAAATCAATTAGTTTTGACACAATGCAGCCACAAATAGGCATTTTGTTTATTTTATTTTTTGTCAATTAAAAATGGCCAAGGAGATTACCTTGATGAGACTAGCACCTCCTTTTTCACAGCCAATGTAGAACTTCTTCTCTGGGGTCTGGAAAGCCAATAGCTCTTTTGTGACACCAATATGACCTTCCAAAATGGTCTCCTCAACCCCAGGATCCCCAGTCCTCTTCACTTCATCCTAAAAATAAATGGAGACAATACTCAAAATTGCACACACTAAAGTTTGCTTTGTGTTAATTCCAAAAAGAAGTTTAAGTAAATGAACATACCCGGATTCGCTTTAACCAATCAATCTCATTGTTTAAGAGAACTTCTGCATTAGGAAGATTAATGTTGCTGTTATATGCATAGTTGAGTAAGTGCCTTAGAAGAGTGAAGTAATCAGCAGCGTGCTTTGCCCGCTCTTTTGCAGTGCTCTGGAACACAAATGGATACAGAGAACTATAAATCATGAGATGTTCTGAATTAGCAAAAAAAGGAAACATTTTAATCTTCCAGCTTTGTCCCAGAGAAATATGAAAGACACTTACACCTAAAACTGTGAAGAGAAGGGTGATGAAGAACAGAAGAGGCCTATGGCCCATACAACATCGGGTCGCCATGAGGAAGAACTGTTCTTGGGACATTTGTCGAACAGACCTAGGAGCAAACATCAGAATGTATTAGCTATGAATTTTATGAAATTGTTGGTTTGTCTCTAAACCACACATCATATTTGATAAAATTACAGAAATCAGTTTCCAACTGATTGTCCAAATCAGAAAACAAAATCTTAATTTCAGGTTCATACTCTGAATTCCTCACTGAGCTTAGTTTCATAGTTAATTTTAAATTTTCAGTTAAATTTCTTGACATTATGTAAATAGGTTGCATTAATTAATAATAAATTACAAAATTAAATAATAAAAATAATTAAACATTTAAGGATTTTACAATTCAAAACATTTCTGAAAGTCTAGTATAATATGTTATAAAATTAAATAAATACTAAAAAAAGCATATTTTTTTTATTTTTTTTAAAAAGTTATACATTTCAAAAGGAACAGCATGACTGAAATGGCCCAAGCACACTACCCAATGAAAGTTTAAAAGATGTCTACGATAACTCACTTGCTCTGGCAGTGCAGCAGCAGATCTATAATGAAGGTCTGCCAGGCCTTTTCTTTGCTAAGTGCATCTAGTGCAGTGGGCATGAGAGCGAAACACAGGGTCATGACTTCAAGAGCTTCACAGCACACCTGCTCATCTTCTGCATCCGGCTCATTGCCAGCATTGGTCTGCGGGAGATCACACATAACAGGCGTAAATATTGAGTCTGATTCTTATCAATCAATCACACATAGGGGTGTTTCAATACAGATAAGAACTAGAACCTTCTCATAGATCTTGCTGATCTCCTCATTAGAACTGAAGACGTGCTGAACAGAGCCGCAGCCAGAAGCCCAGACTATCTTCTGAACTGCTCGAATGACACAGATATCTGGGATATACTTGGAGGCCTGGAAGAAGTTCTAGGTATAGGAACAGAAGGACAAACTTTGAAAACTGAGCTTGAAACATGAGGCATTTCCCTTGTACATATCTTTTGTCACATTCAAAGAAAAGGAGAGGTTTTGACGAAACACTATGCAACCAACATTAATAGTACATCTGCTTTCCTTTTGATCATAAAATACATTACAGACATTTTTGTCAAGACAGTTGAGGACATTCATTTGAATTGAATGCAAACAAACCAGTTTCTGCAGTCTAAGGTTGTGTGGAGTTTTATAACATACCTCATCCGAGATCTGCTGGGCGAGGCGGATTGCCACGTTCCGCAGCATGCATTCGGCTGAGGGGTTAGGGATATTCTGTAGGGCGTTCTGTAGCACTAGAGCCTGGTCATGTGTAGTCTGGTTGATCTATGAATGATTAAAGAAAAAGTGTTATCCTGCAGATTCCAGAAAGAAAACAAACAGAAAATAAATACTGTTCAAAAGTTTGGGAAGTTTGTCTTTTTTTTTATTCTAAATAAATCGCTTTACTCACCAAGGCTGCATTTATTTGATCAGAAATACAGTAAAAAAAAAAAAAAAAATACTGTAAAGTATTATTATAATTTAAAATAACTTGTCTATTTTAATTTATTTAAAAAACATTTTTTTTTTATTAGTTCTGTGATGTTTTTTGTTTTTTTAACAAACGTTGAATGGTAGTGTATATACATGAAATGTATTGTAATGCGTATTTTATAGTGAGATACCCTAATGCCAGCATCATACTGTTTCAGAGGTATAACCACAAAACTTCAACATTAAGTGCTTAAGTTGTAGCATGAGACTGGAGTGATATAACGGTTTAACAACCCTCTCCGAGCAAAGTTATAATCTGTGAAATACTGTTTACATGCAGCAAACTCTCCCCAACATCAGACATTTCCACATCCTAAAACAAGGACTTAATATCTCAAATCATGATTTTTAAAGGGATCCTTCATGGCTGGCAAAATGGGCTTCAAATAAAAGAATAGTAAATATGGAGAACTCCGCGACGGGAAATCTGAAAAATCTCTGTGTTTGTGGTCAACATTTCAAACTGGATGACCACAAACAGTGTTTTAGGCCAAATAGAAGGGTAAAATGAAAGAAACTGTCACTCTCTCAGTTCTGCCCAACCCCCTGAAGCAAAATGCTGTCGCATACAAGAAAGAAAGCTGTTGCCATAGTGTTAAATTTTTACCATAATTTTGTTTAAAGAGTAGACATTGTAAGATACACATTTCAGTAATAAACCTACCCTTACAATAACTGTTAATAACCGTCTGTCAATCCGACTGTCCATGGGTGGGGACACAAAAATGCGGAAGTATAATCTGTAGTTTTCATGAAAGCCCTAGCTGCCAGAACACGACATCTGGAGAACTTTTGCTGACAAATTAACTTAAATGTCTTGGTCCAGGTAAGCCAGAGAACGAGTAAACATTGTTTTTTTTTTACATGTACTACTAGAATAAAAAACAATAAAAAGTGGGTAACACTTTAACTAAAGAATTAGTATAAAAAGAAACATTGAGATTCACATTTAAGATTGGTGATACTGTCTCATTGAGTCAGTGGTAATTTTTCACCTCTATTAGTTGCACACATATTGTTCGATTATATGTATAGAAACAGTCAAATAAAGAGAAAATTGAATGATTCAAGCACTCCAGACTTTCTTCTTTCTCATGGTTAATAATCCCTTATGTAAGTGTCTTGTGAGGAAAACTTTTCCTCACAGGACACTGTACACCCTTGACATTTGTGGAGATAGATAGTCCAAGCCAGACTGTTTCTAATATGATTGATGAATGTCAGGGAGGCTGAAAGGTTAGTCTTAAACAGAAATGAAACGCTCAGTACTTAACCTATAAAATCCACTGAATCAACACCACTCAGTAGGAAACAATTTACTTACTTGCAGTGTTTGCAACAGAATTCTGTTTTTGCAATAAAACACCATCCCCCCCATACTTAGCCCCAACTACAAACTATGGCTGTGCCAAGTTCAATTTTATGAGATGCAGTACTGGACAAAAGTGTAAAAAGTGACAGCAGGTTCACTCTCTCCCTCTCTCATGTTTTCTGCAGTTTCTAAGGCCAAATATGATATTGCAATGTCTTTTAATTGTATTCCTTGTAAAAAATTACAAGATTAAAACAAAATTATAAAGTATTTTTTTAAAAACTGAATGTGTACATGTTCTCATTTCTGTAAAATAATAGTCACTGAAGGTATTGTGCTTATACTTCTGCAACAACTTCCTTAAAAGGAACAGTTAAAAGCTCAAGCAAGGGCAACTTACAGGAGATACAGGGATAGTCCCTTCCACCACAGGCTGGCAGGCCTCCGCCACAGACTTCACATGGCCAAAGCCTACAGCTGTGAGCAGCAGTTTGGCTATTTTTAGTGCGTTGAGATAAGCTCCCCGCCGGGTCTCCATGTCAGCATTTGGCAGGAAGTTATTTCTGGTGAGCATGCTCAAAACAAGTGGCAGCCCACCACTCTTCAAGAAGTTGTACTGGAAGTCACTAGCATCCTCACCCAACGTCCCACTGGCAGGCATGAGTAAGGCGTACACCACCTGAGGTACACAGAGACATTGTGCAAATCAAAGACTCATGCCACACACACACAAAAAAAGCTGTTATTGCAACTAATACTAAAACTATTAAATATTGTTATTGTTCATTAAAATAAAAATAAAATATAAATATTATTACTTGCCTTGGCAAGTAACAGAAAAAACATCTAAAATTACTAAAAATGAAATAAAAAAATGAAGTGAAATGAATGAGAAAAATCTTTACTAATTGTATTATTATTTATGTTACTTTTTTAGTACACTTAATGTGTATAACTGTGTTTGCCTGACATTTTGTTTTATTTGTATTATATGCATACAACACACACACATACATACACACACATACGTATGCGTGTTGTATGCACATAATACAAATAAAACAAAATGTCAGGCAAACACAGTTATACACATTAAGTGTACTAATATATTATATACAAAATATGATTAAATACTATAATTGCATATACATTATATTAAAATAACCTTGCTTTTGAGTGGTACACATAACCAGGTATGTGTCTATACATGGCTAGTTTCATAAAATATTAGCCGCTTTTCTACCATCGTGCCAAACCGTTCTCGGTGCTTAACCGTTCCATTCCGTGCCGACCTGGCCTAGCCGGTATGGATATGGTTTCATATTCCACTGTGGCAGTCATTGCCTTAGCAACACAACAGTCTACAGACATATGACATGTACATAGCAACTGCATTATAAAGGATGATATTTCTTTTCATTTTTTTATTTACTTGCGTTTAAAATACCACGCTTCATCTGCTACAGAGGTAGCCAGGCAACAGACAAGTGACCAATCCTGAGTGGCAGCATAACTACACACATTCTACTGGAGAATTCCGGGCCGAGAACTGTTTGTAATCGTGCCTTGCCGAACCAAGCTCAAGTGAAAATATATCTGGAACCGGTCCCTGCAGTTTTTAGAACTGTTCGGCCCAATGGTGGAAAAGTAGCTATTGTCATATTGAACAAACCTCAATCAAGTAAAGCACTTGAGATGGTGACGGCCCAAAGAAACGAGAGTCCAATGTGGGGCTAAGGCTGTTTTCGCCAAGTTTAGCGTGATCCAGACAAATGGCTCGCAGGCTTTCCACTGTGGTGTTATCTGGAAAGCAGAAAGCGTAATGAATAGAGACAGCAGATTGGTACAGCTAGTCATCTCAAACAGGCATCTAATGAAGCACATAGAGCACCTGGAGGCATGAGCTTCATTAGAACACGAGCTCCATCCCGTAGGAGAGGCATGTTGAGATTACAGCCTAGGTCCGCAACTTGCCAGAGGAAAGAGATGTAGCGCAGGTGCAGCGACATTATCTGAGAAAAGAAGAATCAGAGGTTACACTTAAAACTGGCCAACACAAAACATTAAAGGTAGTTGTAATAAAGGCAGTGATAAATGTAATACCATTTCTGCAACACTTCCAATACACGTATTACATGGACAATCACCTGGAGCAATGTTGTCAAGTGCCTTTCTCAAGGGCATAGCAAATGGGTGTTTATATTTTACAATATACACTTTAATATAATACATAATAGAATAAATGATGACCAGGGGAGAAGGGATCTGCAATACTGGTGCTGAGTTGCCAAGTAGATTTAAAACATTAAAAGTAAAACACAAAAATAAGAAACTGAGCTGAATTTTGGATTCTGGCATATGTGCCTCTAAGGTCCGAAGCTATCTATCTATATAGCTTATCCAGATCCAGACAAAAAAAAAAAAAAAAAAAATTATATATATATATATATATATATATATATATATATATATATATATATATATATTAGGGCTGTCAAAGTTAGCGTGTTAACGCGTTAACGCAAAATCATATTAACGGCACTATTTTTTTTAACGCTCGATTAATGCAGCGCGTATTTTCTGTTTGACCCGTGGCCCAAAACCTAGTTGGAGAAATGGAGATACACAGTGTTGCCAACTTAGCGACATTGCAGACCCATTTAGCGATTTTTTTCCTTCAACAAAGCGCCCAAACCTTATTTAGTTTCTGAGAATCTACCGGTACCGCCGGTACTGCTCTCCCAGCACGTGCGCGCGCCTCTCTCTCTCTCGCTCTCTCTCTCTCTCTCTCTGCGTCTCGCGCTGGAGAGAGGAGCAGCAGTTTAATTCAGCTAAACACAGATATGATGTTGCTTCTCTAATTTTACATGCAAGAATAGCCGAAATCGCAAAACAGATATTGTGTTTATCTTATGTGTATTTGATTTCATCAGACGACGGCTCGATTATCAGGATTATTGTGCAGATTAACATCTTGGAAGGGAGAGCTGGTTATGTCTTAATGGGTCGCGTTTCAGTCACCATTTCAAATTCATTCCGTTGTTTGACAACAGAAACAGTAAAATATAACAATGAAAACAGTTTTATTGAGAATTTAGCTTCATCAAAATGGGCACAGAGAGAGACAAACTATAATGTAGCCTAATAATAAATAATAAATGTACATTTAGCATTTTCAGAAGAGCTGCCCTGTCATGCAAAAATCTAAACATGTTTGTGTTAATTGCTCAGTGCAAAGAAAGAGAAGTAATGGGAACCTGGTATTTCTTTGTTCTTTCTACATGTGTCTAATAGACATGAACAAGTTCTTTGAAAAACATCTATGACCTTTGAAACATGTCTCCTCTTCATGCTCTATGTTGACTATGGTTTCAATAATAAACATACATTTGCATAAAGCATCCATATTTATCCATGCCCACGTTGATTAGAGTATTACAAACTTGAAAAGTATTAATTTAAGGTACATTTAGAACAAATAAAAAAAGTGTGATTAATCACGAGTTAACTCATGACAATCATGCAATTAATCGATTCAAATTTTTAATCGATTGACAGCCCTATATATATATATATATATATATATATATATATATATATATATATATATATATATATATATATATATATATATATATATATATATATATATATATATATATATATATATATATCAAGGCTCGAAATTGCGACCATTTTGGTCGCATATGCTCCTGAAATTTAATCTGTGCGACCTAAAAATATATTTGGGAGCATTTGTGCGAGTGCAAATAATGGTTGTGGTGCGACCTGTTTTCATTTCTCTAAAAAACGTTTGCAAATTACTTCACCGTGTGTACCTTATGTGCGCTGATACGCGATGGCCGGACCGTCATTCTATCCAACGTTATATAACCAATCCCGGGGTTTTTCCTGCATTGATTTTTTTTGGCGGCCGCCAAAGCCTTTTGATCGGTGCGTGAGTGACTGCTGCGCTTGATGAGAGAAAGCCCCGGACGCGCGCGCGCACTCTCACGTCTTCAAACAACACGAGCGCTGTCTTGCTCTCTCTCCCTCGCGCATATAATCAAAATCATTTGACACGATAGAAAAAGGGCGGAAGACCGAAGTTTCACGTGGAGCATTCGGAGATTTTTTTTTTTCTCCTAAATTACCGTGGAGTGTGCTAAAAAATAAACTACCGGGATAATCACACAACGCTTGCCGTATGCCACACGTCCACTAATGACACGTCCGATTCGCGAACTAATGACTCATTTGAACCGATTCACTTTAATGAATGGTTAAAACAACTGATCTGTCCAACACACTCACGAGACGTCTGAATCGGTGTATAACAAATCGGTAACACTTTACAATAATGTTCCACTTATTAAATTCTAGTTAACACAGTTAACATGTAGGCCTACTATTAATAAACTGCACTTTGTTAATTTGTTAACCATTGTTAACTTCAACATTTGGGCTACTAATAGCCTACATTATTGAAATTTTTTATTTTATTTGTTAACATAGTTAATGCACTGTGAAGTAACTTTAATGAACAATGAACAGCTGTATTTTTATTAACTAAGATTAACAAAGATTAATACAGCATATTAATAGCAATAGAGTGCCAAGTGCCAAGCAAAAAATGCAGGGACAGGTGTGTGGCAAACAAATCAGGTTCATCAGGTTCGATTATTAAGGCTTTTAATCGGCAGGATACGTCAAATATAACCATACTGTCTATGAATATAACACCGCATACACCATCGCCAAAGAAGAGCTTGCCTTCACTAAATTTATGTCAAATGACAAATCATGTGCCAATATCATCGGGTTGAGATGATATAGAGCCAGAAGACCAAATTTCAAATCTTGGCCACAGGATGAAATAAAATCTGTTAATATATAATTTGTAGTTGTGGTGCTCCTTAATTTTTGGTGGGTGCTCCTAAATTTTTGCTGGTGCTCCTAACTTTTTGAAGTTGGGAGCACCAGTGCTACCAAGTAAAAAAGTTAATTTCGAGCCCTGATATATATATATATATATATATATGGGCTGTCAAACGATTAATCGCGATTATTTTCTATATATAAATACACACACATGCATGTATATATTTAAGAAATATTTGCATGTATATACTGTGTATATATATTTATATTATATATAATTAATATTATATTATATATAAATATTTAATATATAAATAACACATTTTTCTTAAATATATATGCATGTGTGTGTATTTATATATAGAAAATAATTATATTCCATACACACACATATATTATGTAAACACAAACTTTTATTTTGGATGCGATTAATCGTTTGACAGCCCTAATATATATATATATATATATATATATATATATATATATATATATATATATATATATTGTCAGTGCACTACAAATAAACTGGTTCTATGCCTTTACTTTATTAATAAAACTTATTTAAAAAATATAAGGCTTAAGTAATTTATTTTCCTTTGGTGGTACAGCCTGAGACATGCACAAGCCTTCTGCATTTTTGTTTTGCTTTTCCCTCCATTGTACCGAACTCGTACCAAACCGTGATGTCTGAACCGAGGTATGAACCGAACCGTGACTTCTGTGTACCGTTCCACCCCTAATATATATGGACCTTAGAGCTGAATTTTGGAATCTGGCATTTGTGTCTCTATCTATCTATCTATCTATCTATCTATCTATCTATCTATCTTTTTTTTCATAACCTATGACTGTCAAAGACAGCTTGATACTTTGGATGATAAAATGTGTTAGGAGGAAACGCATTCCATTTTTCACCATGTCAGTAACCTAGTAATTTAAGTCACTGCGCTCCCCTTTCAATGTGTAAACATTACCCTAACACAATAGACAATTTGGCTCAATTATGTGCCTGAATGGCATGATGCTCACCACGCCAGGAAGACAGCTCTCCACTTCAGGGTTTGGCCCATCACTGTAGTGATTTCCATGGTTCCCAGGGGAGCCAGTGGAGGAGTCTGAGGAGCTGTCTGGACTGGAAGGCATATTGGCGCTGACCTGGGTGAGCTTGGCTGTAATGAGCTGGAAGAGAGGGAATGAAAAAGTACTCTTGTAAAATATAACAACAGATCATGTTCACACATGCTGTTAAATTTAAAGGGATAGTTCACCCAAAAATGAAAATTCTGTCATCATTTACTCTCCCTCAAGTTGTTCCAAACCTGTATGACTTTCTTTCTTCTGCTGAACACAAAAGAAGATATTTTGAAGAAAGTCGGTAACCAAATGACTGATGGACCCCATTGACTTCCATAGTAGGAAAAAAAAATACTATGGATGTCAATGGGGACCAGCAGCTGTTTAATTACCAACCTTCTTTAAAATATCTTCTTTTGTGTTTAGCAGAAGAAAGGAAATCATACAGGTTTGGAACAACTTGAGGGAGAGTAAATGATGACAGAATTTTCATTTTTGGGTGAACTATCCCTTTAAGGCAACAGTTATGTGGGTGAAATTTCTTAGTGTAAATTGAGAAAAACAGCCAAGCAAATGCCTACAGTTTTGTCTTTGAGGTTTAGCTGCCCAATTAGCTTCCTGTCATCTGCTGGGTCTATGATCTCTCCCCCGATGAAAAGTTCAATCTTGGTGTGCGTGCTGTTGGCCTTTATTCGGTTCAGAATGCAGCGTCGCACAGAACCAATTGTGTCATTGGTATGCGACCAAATATCCAGATCATCGACCTGTCGGCCTTGATTTGGGAAACGCACAACTAGTGTAATATGCTTTCCTCTGAAAGCCCTTAAAGGAAGAGTTTGAAAGAGTTTGTTAGAATCTGTTCATCACAGCAAAGCAAAAATAACAATTTAAACTCAATTTATGACAGGGTTGAATGGGTCTACCTAGACATGGGCAGGATGGTCCTCTCCTCATGGTAGTCACTGTCACATTCAGTTATATACTCCCTGAGCACAGTCAGTACTCTCACCATGCGGATGGCCTCTTGTCTGGCACAGTTAATGCTGTCTTTATCTCCGTCCAGCACACACAGGGTGTCATAGGACGCTTTGAGCCGGTCAAAACAAGACTGAATAAAATCCTCATGGATCTCTACCTGCAAACAGTCATGTGACACATTTTAAAAACAAGCTCAAGAGAAACGCAACATTTATTACACCAAGTGATATGCATCTCCATTAAAAACTATTACCTGATTGGCTTGTAATTTTGGTCCAAGGTTTGTATAAATCTCTTTAAGCAAGTCAATTGCTCTGCTAGCAATATCATCACTTCCTTGAATCACAACCTGTCAATAAAAAAAGGAAGACGAGAGATGGTTTGAGCTCAGACAGACATTTAGGGTGTTTCTCAAAACCAAGAATGCAAAGAACGGACTTGTGTTCTTGGGGAGAACGCTCTTGCTAGCTGTTCTTGGAAGAATGAACTCACAAGGTGACAAGCACACAGAACGCTGCTGACAGTTTGAGATGATGTGTTCTTGCTGGTATTGCGCAATAATACCCCCGCACAGACGCCGTCTGCAGTACCCAAACATAACGAGAATTATTGACGATAACAGCCAGGGGCTTTATCGCCCAAGCCTACCCTCAGCTCAAGGTATTACTCTACAACTGTACACTACAATGCAATGTATATTCATAACAATAAAGCTACGCTTATGGAGATTCTCACTTCCGGAAACGTTTGAGCACATTTTTGATTCGCCATAAATTTTCGTAAAAATGCCAATATTTGAAATCTACACAGTTGATTTCTCGCATCAAATGTTCTCAGAAGTAAATTTAGTGATGAAATAGCATACGAAATTGTAGAAAAACGACTTGCTTTATTGACCTGCCTCTCTTTCCTCGAATGCCGAAAAAAATGCTGGGATATTTCTGCCGTCAAGTTCACACAAGTTACCAACCTATGCATCCTCGGTAAAACGGGCGTGTCAAGAACACTTCCGGGATTTTTAACCGTTCTTGCCAAAATGCAAACTTGTGTATTGGGACAGTACTTGGGCAGCAACTGATGACGTTTCACAAGTCCACAAGAACACAAGTACAGACAAGAACGCATATTGAGAAACGGCCTTAATATTTGGCTAAATTTCATTTAGCTTTAAAATACTAGCAAAATTAGCATTGTTCCCCTGTTGACATTACAATAAAATATACAATTCTGATAACTATTTACAAACCCAAATGTTTCATTTAAGGGCTTTTTTCCAACTTTGCTTCTTGCCATTTACAATACAGTGACATATTTCAAAATTACCAAAATAACCAAGAGACTAAAGATGAAGACATTTTAGGCAGGTAATATCCCAGAACAAGCAGCTCTGAACATACCCATGAAGATCCAACAGCTTACCCTCCACAGGTAATCCAGCCCTATCAGCTCCAAGTCATCCATCATGTACGCCCGGCGTTTTGCCACTAGTTTGCCCTCCCTGCAGTTGACTGCCTTGAAGAATCGTTCAAAGCATTTCATTCCGTTCTCTGTCAGCAGTGAAGGGTCGAGCTGCAGCACATTGTTCTCAAAGAAGTCCTTGTTGATGTCGGGGTCAAGGTCGGGCTCGTCCCCCATGAGTTTGGAGTACCATTTGAAGCAGGCCTCCCGATCACACAAGAACACCGCATTCTCTGCCAGGCACTTCCAGATCTGCTTAGCCTGAGGTGCGCAGAGCCAGAGCTGCCCATCTTTGAGTAAGAACCTGAAGGAAGAGGGTATTTAGTGATTTGTTAAGAGTCTATAGAGAGTCTAAGAACTGTCCGTTTTCATAATAGACCTTGTGGTGCTGACCAAATTCATTTGATGACAAATTTTGATTGGTGTGAAATCAGTTTTCCTGACCTCAGGTGCACACCAAGAAACTGTCTGTTCCTTGGTGTACAAAAATCTTGACATTTATGACAAATAATTTGATTTTAATAATACAATAGCCTAGTACACAAAGAACATTTCTGTGTGCGTTTAGTTTTGGTAATTAAATCAAAGGGATGAAAAAACAAGTAAAAACGTGAAGTGAAAAACACATTCCATTTCTAGCACCTTTATTACCTAGCTACAGTGATAAACAGTTTATTCTAGTAGACACTGTGATACTCAGGTTCATGAGAAAACGAGTAACGCTCCGATTCCAATAATAATGTGAAAAGAGAAAGGGATGGAATAGAATATGGGTTCTGCAATCTATACAGCATATAGAAAGGCTGCTTGTAAAGTATAAATACCTCAAGAAATTAAGCCGTTCCTGGACCTCCTGAACATGACTATACCGACTTCCTGGCCTAACCGTCTGAGGATCAAAGTCTGTGTGCTCTTGATAAAACATATAAAAGTTAGCATCAACAAATGTTTAACATCGTAGGCATAAACCTGAACAAAAACAAATGTTTTAATGAATAAATTATGAATAGGTATGTGCAAAACAAACCAACAACATATTGTCAAGACTGACAAACCTTTCGAGAACTGCCTCATATTCTCCATGTATGCAGACAGGTTCTCTGCTACAAGAGTGACC
This sequence comes from Squalius cephalus, assembly GCF_949319135.1. Lineage (NCBI taxonomy): Eukaryota > Metazoa > Chordata > Actinopteri > Cypriniformes > Leuciscidae > Squalius > Squalius cephalus. Next base: position 13,660,487 of record NC_137130.1, read on the forward strand.
AGTGCATGGTTGTGCTGCAGTTGGTTGATTAAGTCATGTCGATAGAAGACATGTGGGCTCCGCTGCGTTTGACTGTAAAGAAAGAAAAACGCATTAAACATAACTGAATTAAATTTCCTTCACATTAATTATTTTTAATATGTCCATTATATTGCAATTTATTCATCTAAATCGTATGACAATGGGCTTTTTAGGTATATAGAAACAGACTATTTCCTTGTCCCTAATTGAAAGCTTAAATTTACATAAGAGAAGCAATATCCCGAGACATCAAAGCAAAGGCAGAAAGAGAATTTGTCGTCATATAAAACTCATTGCATAAGGTGTTGGAAAGTATTGGAAAATGTGAGTTCAGCCTTCCTCTGCAATTTTATTTTTCTCCAACGGACTCACATGTTTAAAGCATCCCAAAGGAAGAGTGCACTAGATCCAAACCTTGTCCATATACCAAGAGTATGCATTTGTAAGTTTATGAAATGTAACCCACAACAGCACTCTTACTGTAAGAAGCTTTATACACATGAATCTTGTCCATGGACACTGATTGGTGATTAGATTAGATGGTGCAGGAGACACCAAGCAAATTACTCATTTACTGAAATTCAAAAGCAAACTTAAGCTTTAAAATTAGTTATAATAATAATAATAATAATAATAATAATAATGATAATATTTCCCAAAATTAACTGTCCACTTACCCCTCTAAGCTCTTTAGTAAGTTAATAGGTATTTTCTTTCTGAAAAACAACAGGGATGTGTACGATACATTTGCTACATTTACATGCTCTTCCTAAAATGTGTGGTTGAATTTCATGAAAATACTCCTTGAATATGAGTAAATAACACCAAAAATATATTTGTCCACTTATTTTTTTGCACTAAAACAAGCATCAATGCTATTGATGGTTAAATTTGGTTGAGACCAATTGTATTACCTTAAATTCTGGGGGGCTTCTCCAAAGAGGCTACAGATCTCCCGTATTTGCTTCAGTGCAGGAATCACCCATTTGTCATTAGTTCTTAATTCTTCTATGAATCTGTCTATCCACTGCATCTTCTGTGTGTCCCTGTCCTACAGCAGATGAAAAGCACTGTTTTTAATTTAACATTCTCAACCGTTTACATCATATCAAATTGAATATTGTTTTGGTACATAATAAGTACATTTACATACATTTACAAGTAAATTAAGTACATTTTCCATATTTAACCAAGGTTGATCATGGTACCTGGGAGCAGCTATAGTCCAAAATCTTGATATGAGCACTAAGGGCCTGGTCCATGATATCCACAGGGACATCATCACTATGGGCCAAATTCCACAGCAGATTGAGCACTTTGTGAGCCATCACACCATCCTTGTCATCCTCTGCCAGCCGACGAATCAATTCCAGTAACTTCTCTCTCTGCTTTTTACTTGCATTAGTCCAGCTCTCCTATAAACCATAAAATTATTCCTTTGAAGACAGAGATTCTGTAATCTGTGGGAATGCTAGCAAGGCACACATAGACATGCTGAGTCCTAATGAAAAGTCTACGTATGACCAACGTATGGTCTCTACATTAATAAAAAAATAAATAATTATGTATAAAACTGCAATCGCCAGTTCATTATAAATAACCTTGAAGCAGTCGAAGAGATGGTCCAGCTGTTCAGGTGAAAAATCCCACGCCAGCTTTGCAAGGAGATCATGAACATTCTTGACAATAGCCTCATGTTTCCCAGCCTGAGGATATAAATACCATTATTACAATCACAAAACCTCTTTGAATGACAGTTTGCCTAAAAAAGCTTTACTAATAAAGCATACATTTTAGAAAAACTGCCAAATGTAACGCGTTAACAAATATATAATTTCATTATATTTACAGATTAATGTTTTGTTTTGATTGGTAATATTGTAGACATTGTATGGCTATGTATGGATGTCATCAATGTTCTTAAAGGTACTTAATGCATTATTGGAAACAATGAGTTAAAGGGATTTTTTTATATATTTAAAAGCAAATTTAAGAAGAATGTAAGAATGCCATCTTATCATAAAATATACATTAATCACACAGGAACTTGAGATTTACTCTCACCTGAGCGGCCCAGATGTTGTCCAGGTCCTGAAGCGTTAGGGCCTTTTCTTTGATGACGAATCGAAGGATCTTCTCCAGTTTCTCCACATACTGTGGCTGATGAAGGCTGTCTCGCAGCACAATAGACAAAATGTTGTTCTGCTGAATCCATTCCTGCGAGAAATAAATACATGTTCATCTAACGTTAAGATACAGATTTGAACCAAAAATGTATTTCGACTGCCTTAAAGACCTTTATATATCTTAATGACAAGTTTCGTTTGCTCAGTATATTCAATGATAATGACCAAATAATTTGCCTGACAAGGCTCATAACATTCTCCGGTTCAATCGTTAAGTACTGCAGCATGACTTACTGCCATGCGCTCTGCTGTCAGCCATTCCTCTTCTTCAGGATTGCCATGACGATGCGTGTAGTAGGAAACACTTGAAATCACCTTGTTTACTTCATTTAGTGCATTCATTTTGCCATTAAAAGAAGAAATCTGCAATAACCTGTAACACAAAAGGTTAATGATTAAGAACAACCATTTAACGTACTGACTAAACTGAAACTGGTTTAAGCCAATGTTCAGCTCACCTAAGAATCATTTTTAACCTAAATATCTCTAAATTCTTCACGGTTTCCTCTTGTCCTGGTACTCGAGAAGCCAGGTTCTTCAAAGATTTGATTATCATAGACAGAGCATCGTTTTTGGCTTCGTTCTTTGCTTCCTTTTTCAATTCCTCATCCGTGAGGTTTTCAAGAAACTGGGGAACCATTTCTATGATGGAAAGGAAGTACTTCTTCACTGTGTGCAAAGTGAGAAACTCATAGCACTGTCCAAAAGGCCTGAAAAAAAAATAAATAAAAAATTAATCAAACCTTACTAAAATAAAATCCAGCTTTCAAGCAAACTGGTCTAATATGTTTGATAGTTCTTACTTAATGAGTGCAGCAATAATCTGAACATTCAGAGCTTGGCCGCTCATGAATCGATCATGCAGAATTTGAAACCCGTTTAAGGTGCCGAATTTGTTTATTAAATCCACCAACCAGCCCTGCAGGAAACAAATAAACAGGAAGTTGTCACTGAATAGACCAATACAGGATAAAACATTTCAAATTAAAGCTAAAGACAGATTCATAAACAGGTAGCTGATGCTTAAAATGTCCATCAAATTAAAATTTGATGAAAAAAAGGGTATTTTTTAGGTGCTGTGTGAATAGTCTCCATTTCTTTTTAAGTTTAACCATTTCAAAAAACTAATTCAATAATTCATAAATTGAAGGTTTCATAAAGGTCCAAAAGATTAATCTTAAATTTCTGCAGTGGCACAAACACCCTCTCACCTTGGGAGAGCGAGGGTCAGGTGGACGGGCAAACAGCTCATCCTCAGCTAGCTGAACCCCAGCAGGCACCGTCTCAGAGGGCCGGGTACCATTGTAGATGTGGAACTTACAGTGGGGGTTGGTGGCCATTGCCAAGAGTTCTAGAAGAGGGAACCAGTCCTGAGATAGCTTGGTCACACACAGCTCCACCAGTCGGTGGGCGTTATTAATGATGCACCGCTGTCGAAAGAATGAGACAGAACATGTCAGGCCAGAAACGTACCCCTAGAAGTGTTGAGTATGTTCTGGCTTTAAAATACACTAAAATGCAAATGTAGTTGAAGCACTTTGATTTACAGTGAGTGGGAAGTCTTTAAATGCAAAAACATGATCTATATTTGCAGTGCCATTGAGGCTGATCCTAGAGCAGCCATTAAAGGGATAGTTCACTTTGAAATTAAATTTTGGTATGTTTTAGCTTACCTCAAGGGCATCCAAGATGTAGGTGTCTTTTTTTCCGCAGTAGTTTCAATTTTGATATTTTTAGGTCAAACCGTTCTTGTCTCTCAGTCATATTATGCAGGTCTGTGGTCACTGTCTCAAAGAGCATGCACAGAGTCCAAATTAAAACAATTCCCCATCGTCTAAATTAAACAATTCCCCATCGTAAGTACACATTGATGGCCTAAGACACGAAACGAGCGGTTTGTGTGAGAAAACGAACAGTATTTATATCGTTTTTACCTCTTGTAACACAGCCACGTCCAAGTGATCTGAGGGCGCGCGCGCATCCTGCTGTGTGACGTGTGCGCAGACTTGTGCATAGATATATACACTAGATGTCACCTTGGCTACGGCATTCGTTAAGAACTGCGTAGCCAAGGCGACATCTAGTGTATATATCTATGCACCAGTCTGCACCAGATCACTTGGACGTGGCTGTGTTACAAGAGGTAAAAACGATATAAATACTGTTCATTTTCTCACACAAACCGCTCGTTTTGTGTCTTAGGCCATCAATGTGTACTTACGATGGGGAATTGTTTTAATTTCGACTCTGTGCATGCTCTTTGAGACAGTGACCATAGACCTGCATGAAATGACTGACAGACAAGAACGGTTTGACCTAAAAATATCAAAATTGAAACTACTGCGGAAAAAAAGACACCTACATCTTGGATGCCCTTGAGGTAAGCTAAAACATACCAAAATTTAATTTCAAAGTGAACTATCCCTTTAAGGAGCGAAAACAAGCCTTATACGAGAGCGATGACTCAGAGCTATGTCCTAATACTGCCTCTGTTTTACTGAAAGGAGCTCTTTGATCAAAGCTTTGGCATTTCAATCAAACAGCCAAATAAGATGAAGGCAACCAAAATAACATTACGTTTCTTCACAGCCACCCAAATAAGTAATCAATTCTTGAGAGGACAGACCTGACAGCAAAATGGTTAGTAAAACCCTTTAATGTGGAAACAAAAAGACGAAATGTGTTTCTGAAATGGGAGGCATGATTAAAATGCCACCAACAAGCAGGTTGCAGGACTTACATGGATCTCAAATTTCCATCCACTAACAGCCTCATCTGTCAGTATTTTCGTAAAGGATATTGTCAAGCCATCTCTGAAAAATCTCTGGCATGCTTCACACTTGACATCAAGTCCTGGAGATAGAAATGAAAGAAAAACCTATCAGAGGCGGACATTTAATGAGGCTGAATAATTCCTTTGAGAGCAAAAGTGAAAGCTTAAGATTATGCAGATAAAGGTAATACAGCTTCTGCTACTGAGTAGCAAAAAAACTAATGAATAAAGAAAGAATATCAAATGACAAACAAGAGCTAAAAATAAAGCATTACCTTTTTTACAAAGATCTATAGCAGCTTCAAGAAGAACTTCTAATTCACCCTTTGGCAAAACTGGAACGACCCAGCGAGGTCTGTACATAAAAAACAACAACAGCATAATTAGTCGACTTAATACATAACTGATAAGACACAGATGTGCAATCTCTCTATCAATGGATAATAGCCTAAATAAATACACTTCATATCAACATCCTTATCGTTCATCTCCAGTGCTCCTGATTCAATTATACACAGAATTTGACCAAATGTAGAATAAGAGCCCAAACCTGTTGATCATGTCATCCAGCTTGGCCAGTTCAGTGTGAGGGAAAGCTGGCTCCTCCTCCTCCAGGGGAGTGGGACAGTCCCCCTGACCCTGCTCATCTGGAGGGCTCACTGGGGAGTTCTCGTTTGATGAGTTGGGAGAGGATGTCTGCAATGCAAACAGTTCAGAGGTTGAGGAAGTGCACGACTAGGATACAAAGATAACATTCTGGGTCATTACTACAAACTTGGAGAGCACTATTAAGTGGCCTCATTGTGACAAAGTTTGCCACACAGGCTGGTGTGCGAGGCTGCTCGTAACACTTGTTTTCTGTAATGCTTTGCATTTACCAGTATAACCATGTAGGGTGGTTTTATCAACCTGGATTTGATTGAACCATTAATTGTATGCAATGAAATTATAGGCTTTGCCCCAAATATACACTGCAGTTCAGTTCAAAAGTTTAGGATTAGCAAGATTTTAAATTAATACTAATTTATTCATCTTGCAAGGATGCATTAAATTGATTAAAAGTGACAGTAAACCAACCATTTATAGAGCACCAAATCAGCATATTAGAATGATTTCTGAATCATGTGACACTGAAGACTGAAGTCATGCTTACTAAAAATCAGCTTTGCCATAAATGAAAAGTTATTACATTTCACAAAATTTCAATTTTCACTGTATTTTTGATCAAATAAATGCAGCATAAGAGAAAACATTTTTAAAACTTTTACCAACTCGACTTTGGAATGTCTAGCATCAGATCTGCATGATTCCAGCTAAATTGAAAATCACATTTTTTTTTTTTCATGATTCTGAATAGACTAAAACTTACATACTTTACTAGAGGTGAAGTATAAGTCAAAGACTTCCCTTGTTTCATTACTGGATGAAGCAGTGTTTTTGAATAAATCTCTTGAATGAATGATTCAATAACAAGCCAATTTAAGTCACTTGTTGCAAGCTGATGGTGTTACAATGGATACAATATTACAATCTGTATTTGAAATGTCAAGTTACATAAAAAAAAAAGATTGATCGCTAACATAGATAGTAGTGTTTATATCAAACTAAAAACTTTTATTGTACCAGAAATAATGATAATGTGTGGGTGAAAAGACCTGTATTATTGCTATGATAACTGCTTTCTCAGTAAGTGACAGCGCAAACGTAGATTTGAATGTTCCGGTGTGACTTTGTCCAAGGTTTAATAGACATCCGAATCGTTGTCATTTAGCAATAAGATTGTGTGGGATTTTTAATTGTGATTGCAATCTTTTAACGATTAATCGTGCAGCTCTAGTTAGCATAAAGACTATTCATGGCAAATAAATGATGGTAAATGGTAAATAAATTAAACATAAGTGTAAAATTATTTACTTTGAATTTTTTGGTATTTTGAGATTTTAAAAAAATCTAGAAGATTTCCTTTTAACACTTTATGTGGTTTAAGTGAAAGTAAAAAAACGAAAGCCACACTCGTCCCGGCGCCATGGCCGGGCATTGGGGGGCCTGACCCGCCCTGTGAGTCACTAGTGCACACACCCTGGACGAGCATGTCTCCCTTCACCAACTCCACGTCCTGCTCGTTTGAACAAAAAAATTTTCTTAATCAATAGGCTACTGTTATCAAAAGTTATCGTTTTGTATATACATAACTCCTGAATAAAAATAAAAATGTGTTTATTCAGATTTTTTAAAGAATAATTTTAAACAGATTTGATTGGTTTGTCGATAATGAGCGGGAAAGCAGGTGATAAGCGGTCTTATTTAGAGAGTCATTGAGTCATTCATTCAAACTGCTGATTCATTAAGAATGAGGCAGTTGTTTATGAATGGGTTCTGAATGGCTCATTGAATCTCTGGCTCAACCGATTCGTTCAAAATGCTGAATCATTCAGTAATGAAAACACGGTTGAGTGTTATGGTGAGACAAAATGGTTTAGCTGATTTTCGCAGCTAAAATGGAACAAAAAGAGTCAATATTTAGTCTAAAATGTAAGTGACTTAATATGAATTACTTGTTATTGAACGGTCATATAAAATCAGTCATATTTTCAATCGTGATGGTATTCAGCACTCGTGGTCGAGTGATTAACTGTATCATATGTTATAAATATAAAAACTGAATTTTTACCGCAATATGTTAACTGAGTTTCTTTGTGTGCGTTGCATTAATTTGTTTCGATTTCTCCTCGAGAGGCTGCGCAAGCCTCAACATTGCAACCTTGTTACCGTCAGTACATTATTATGCACTGTCGATCATTATCATTGTATCATAAATGTTCATAATCGATCATAATCGATTAATGTTATTATGCAATGAGGTTGATCTCATTTGTGCCCCCCTGAAAAAATGTAATGTCCGTCTGTGAATTTGTATCTGGCGCCGGGTCTGCACCTTAATCATTCAGGTGTCTTATAAGCAAGCATAAAGTATGTTTCCATGTGAGGGATTAAAAGAATGAAAGCGACCGTAAGGAAGATAAAGCAGCTTTAAGATGCAGCTTTAAGTCAGTTTCCTGTGCCTTGTCAATGGATGCATGTGGGCTGGAGCTCTGCATGTAGAGCTGAATGGAGCCTGCGGAACTTGGGAAATGTGGGGGTGTGCTGGAAAAGGCTCCTTCTGCTTGGCTGACCTACATAGCCAGTTTGCTTCTCATGTCTAGGCACTACACATTTCTAACCAACTGGTGTGCTTTTCTCTGCCAGGCGTCTCATCCTCATTGATTCCTCCCTTTTAACATGCATTCGTTGAGCACAGGTGTAATAGATAACACTGCTGCAGTCTATCCCTGGAGAATGTAACAATTGCCCTCTGAAACAAAATCAAAGGGAGCCTCTCGCCTTTTCTTTGGTCATAATGCTGGGGTTTCAGATTTTGACCACAAATGCATTAAACCATTGTTAAAGCGTTATTCAATCGGAAACACAATAAAGACAGTGATGCCCTTACTTCCAAAAGCTCAGTAAGACATAGGCTATATACATCTCAGAAGAAATCCAATTTTTTCCATATTCTGAAACTAAATTAAGACATTCTCTTATAATTTTGTTTCATCCATTAAAGGTCCACACAAAACAAATTTAAGCTTCAAAAAGTTCATATAGACATTAATATGAAACGAGCAGTTTAATCCAAGTCTTCTGTGACAATCACTTCATATTAGGGCTGGGCGGTATGACGGTATATATCGTTACCGCGGTAGAAAATGTCAACCGTAACAGATTTTTTCATTCAGTGTATACCGCGACATGTAAATAAGTGGGCGTGGTTAACTCACATGCAGCATGCGAGAGACTGACATAGAGATTTGTCAAAGAAACATGGAGAAAGCAGATCAAGAGGATCCACAAAGGAATTACGTTTTCTAAACGGTTGTTGTTAACGTGATATTTTCGGGGGGAAAGGCGCAGCAGTCAACTAGAGCAGTGCGGCACCCGTAGGCAGTTTAGAGGAGTGCACGATCGCAAAGGAGAAAGCATGAAGCTTACTTGACAACAACAGTTCATATATCAATATCGTAACGAATAGAAATAACCTTAATGTATAGTTATCTGCATCTTCTGTCTCTTATATATAGTTACTTTTTAAACACGGAACTCGCATTCAGTATGACACGCGAGCGAAGCAATGTGTAGTATTTACTACACGCGAGCAAATGTATAATCCTGTATCTGAGGCAAAATTACTAAATATGCAGCGCGAGTTATATATTTCTAACTCCAAACAATTGGCCACTGAAACAGCTGATAAAATCTTCCTTTGATTCAATGCGTGATTACAACTTGTCACTCAAATTAACCGATCGCATTTTACTGATGCAAAAGACGCGAGCGTGCACATGCACTGAGGGAGCGCGGTGTGTCGGTGTTCACCGAGCTATGTAAAATAATGGCGCAGTTACAAGGTGTCATACTGTCTATGTGTATAATTTACAAATCTTAGTCAACACTAACAGTAGCTGCTGTTCGATTTTCATACTGCTGTTCTCCTAGTCACTTATGAACTTGACACTTCTGAACCTCTCTTGATTAAAGGTTTAGGTGACGGGTTGCCAGATATCACAAACAGAGCAAAACAAGCCCTTTAAAAGCAGACATGGCAAAAATGTACCGGGAAAACATTTAAACATAACTAGTATCTACTAATATCCTACCAAATTAAAAGGAAGTAACTAATTTATTATGAATAGAATAATTCAATATAAAATATTCAGTTATTATAAACTGATTGAAGTAAAACATTATCATGAGACTGAAAAATTATTCAGCAACACTTTATTTAAAGTTGAATTGCACCTATGAGTTGTATTTAATATCAGTTGGGGGCAGTTCATCTAAAAGTTGATGAGAGTGTTTTGTTTACTATATTTAAAAATAATTTAGCACAGAAATAATTTACCAAATAAAAGATAAAGAAAATTCAAACAAAGTGAAGTACTTTTCATTTCAAAAGCATTGGGTTTATTTATTATACAAAGCCCTTTTTGTCGATTTTTCGAGATTAACTACATGTATAAATAACTATATCGTGAAATATATCGTCACCGTGAAATAAAATTAGTCATACCGTGAAACAGAATTTTGGTCATACTGCCCACCCCTACTTCATATGATAAACAGATTTAATTTAAGCTTTTGTTGTAAATTTTACATATAAACATTGATCAATGCACATTCATTAAGCAAATCAAATATGGTAAAATGAAGCTGAAACATACTTGCTGACGTACAAGAACCAATAAAAGTTTGTTCTTGCATCAAGCATGCAAGGTTAAGTTTCTGTTTACCATATTTGATGATGAAAATAAAAGAGAATATTAAAAATCTCAATTTTTAGGAGAACAATGATCTTTTTAAGGTCTCACTAAGAAACACTTTTGACTATCTGCATAAAATATAGTCAACTTTACAGGTTTTTCTATACTCCCACACTTAGAACGGAACAACCTGAGATTCATGCAAAACTATACGCAAACTGTGATCCTGTACCGTGACATTTAGGGGCAAGTAAACCTAAAATCAATTATAATAACAGGCTGATGAGCAATTAAGTAATTCAAATAATGATGCAGCAGAACGCTGTGGATTATTGTACCAACAATGCTAAAAGAAAAACATGGAAAATATGTTCACACTATGTGATCAAAAAAGTCTGACCAGTGACCACCCAATAAAGTACTGTTATATCACAGACATTCCTAGAAACAAAGAATTTTTGGCATTTTCTAAGTTGTGTACAAGATTAATATTTATTAAATACTGGAAATGTAAAAAAAAAAAAATTTAATCAATTATTACAAACAATTCAGAGATAAGCTCATGTTTATCTCTTAAATGCAGAAGGCACATACATTAAAGAAGAAACATTGTGATCTGATACAGGAGAGGCGTTTTTTGGGGGTTTTTTTGGATCGTCCTACCATTACCTAATAACTTTTCCCTCTGTTGACATCTGTTCCTTTCAGGGCAGAGCACAATTACAGAAACACATTTGCATCCATGAGTGTCAGCAAATGTTTTTTTTTTCCCTTTGGAACTAAGTCAACTGTCAAACCGGATCAAATGTGGTTTGAAGAATGTAACGCAGCACAACCCAGGGACTGCAAACCTTATCGATGAAATATAAATTATTTTCAGTGACAGTTTTACTTGAGTAACAGCAAAAGGCAGATGTGTTCCAACAGCGATCGGAATGTAAAGGGGGAATTCCAAATGGAGCACTGACCTGGTTCTGGGGCAGGGGTGGCTGGGACTGGCCATCCGGAGCCTGGCCCTGACCGTCATTCCCTCCCACAGGGGAGCCACGGGTCGTGGCCGTCATACTCGACACGGGGCAGATCTTTGCAATCTTGTCTGCTTATGTCGCTGGCACACCAGAAGAAATCAGTTTCTCCTCAGGAGCGATGGAGAACCGGCACACTTCTGAAAGTGAAAGCACCACCTGGGGGACTGGATATGTTGCAGAGACCATTGCATAACCTGAAAAATAATAAAGACACTAACATCAATCAATCTTTAAAAGGAGTTCTCACATCTTTTGACAAATGAATTCACATGACCTGCCTGAAATTCATGATTACTGGATACAGAATTCATTGTGCTTACAAAGAGCTCATGCAATATTTTAAAGCTGAGCATAACAAGAATTTATTTTTAAATTAAGATTGTATTCATTTTCATTCTATGTCCAGGCTTAGATCTCATGCGCTCTTATGATAAAATCAATGTGAATTAACTTCCTTTTCTGACACATTTCTGAGTGGCCAGAAAAAAATAGGGAGGGACTTAATTTTATCTGTCAGGAATTGGATTGTGAAAAGTAGGTGTTGCATTTCAGAACGGAGATAGACCAAAGGTGAGAGAACTATAACAATGTCTACATTACTCATATTACGTCACAGTAAGGCCTATTTGACATAAGCCAAAAGGGAAAAGGAGGAGCAGATTTTTAAATTATGATTCTAAATCACAAAGACATTTTTTTCTTTGGAACAGATATATCTTGTACAAGACCAGGTATGTGCACTAATAAAGTAAACAGGGTGTTTTTTTTGTTTTGTTTTTATTCAAGCAAACGCTTAGACTAAATTTACCATGCTCTTTATAATGGCAACCTGTTTAGACACATTTTTATAGATATTGTATAGTTACAAATCTATATGAAAAATACTTTACATGAGGTCAGGAATTGGATACTTGTTAGAAATTTTTTTATTTCTCTTATCGATTCCTCTGTGTGCATTTTAATATGACTTTAAACCATTTAAGCGCAAGAAGACTTGCCCGCTGTTTTCTATGCTGCGCACACATCCAAAGCGTGTGCACAGAAAGCCGCCTCTCATACTGAATGGTGCGTGATACTGAACCAAGTTCTCTTCCGTGTATTTTTGCACGAATGTGTGTATTTTAAATGGACAAATAGACACAAAAATGTCAAAATATCCTCGTAAACACAGTTGGTTATGTCTTAAGTGAACGTAAATAGTTGACAAATAAAACACATGTGTAATAGTACATTGGATCCATGCAGCTCTTAAAGTGGCAGAAGCCTAATATTCCTGCTGCCATCTGTATATAATAATGTTACTCAAAGAGAAAATTCAGTCGCTGTTCTTGACTAACTTTTGTAACTATATTTGTAATGTACAGTGTGAAGTGCAGTGTTATTTTACATTTGATTACAGTTTCTGTACCTGAATACCTGAAAATCTTATTCTGTTTATTTCAATCATATCTTTGTTCAGTTGTATTTATTTGTGCACTTGCTAATTCTTTATTTGTTCTTTTTTAACTACTGAGTATATACTTGTAATTAATGCTGCTTGAAATTTATATTAGTTAGGCTAGTTGTTTTTGCTATGGTGTTAGGCTAAAGTTCCTTGTGTAAGTGTTCTTTAGCCTGTTGATTTTTGTTTGTGGTATTCAACAAGATATCAAATAAATGTGAATGATATCAGAGTTGTTGTTTTTTTTACCCTTTCTGGTTAAAATTCAAACGATACCCAACCCTACATTTATTCCAAGAGTTCAAATTTGTTTGCTCATGAAAATGAATATCTGACATTTCATATTTAGTGTACATACATGGTAGCACAGAACTGCTTGTGAGAAACAATGTTAAATGCAAAGCTGATCGTGATGGCTGGATCAAAGTGTATGAAATCATAGCATAAAAAACAGGTCTGGGCTGAGTTTCTCAAAAGCATCGTGAGCCAAGTTGATCGTACCATTGGTGGCAATGGTTCTACGATCTACTTAGGCTTACAATGCTTTTAGGAAACAGCCCAGGTATAAGGCCAAATAAAGAAAAGGCAGCAGCAGAGCACACATCAGCACTGATGAGATAACAAATTCACTAACAACCACATGCAAGTGACAAAAAAGACATTGGTTCAATATGAAACCTGTCTATTTTAAAGTTAGGTCAGCTCAAATAACATAACAGAAATACATTGAAGGCTTTCTCAACCTTTCTAGCAAACTGGATGATTTTCACAATAATGTATAATCGAAAATATAACACCGTTAAAAGGTTTAAAGGGGTCCTTGATTATAACTTCACTTTTTTAACTTCAGTTAGTGAAATGTTGCTGTTTGAGCATAAAAAACATCTGCAAAGTTACAACGCTCAAAGTTCAATGCAAAGGGAGATATTTTCTTTTACAGAAATCGATTTAAAGTAGGGCTGCACAATTAATCGCACGCGATGTGGCAAAGGCTGTGATTATTTTATGCGCAGCTTGTCAGTGCAGCACGGCTGATCTGTAGTAAATGCTGCTCCATCTGAACACCAGAGGGCGCTCTTGTGCAGACATGACAAATGAAGTAGCCACAGAAGTAGATAGCCCATCATTCCAGGAAATCCCTATTATTGTAGCTGAATAAACAGGAGATTGAAATGCTTATTAAACATGACCAATAAACACACAACTACATTATTCTGTGTAAGAAGCCACATCATCTCACAGAAGGATGCTCAACTGTCGTTAGTTTGGAGTAAAAGCATGTTATTAAATGTTGTCTTTTGTTAGACAAGAGGTTATAAAATGCTTCTAATGTTTGGAAAGCTGTCTGACGCGCGTTCCTTTTTCAAATGCACGTTATAAGTGATTAAAACTCACAGTCCTTTCAGATGGAGCAGCGTTTACAGAGCCGTACGTCAATGACAAGCTGCCCATAAAATATAATCGCAGGCATTCGCAGCCTTTGCAATTTCAAAATCATGATAACTATCTCGATTTAAGTGCGATTACATGGAAATTGCGATTAATCGTGCAGCCCTAATTTAAAGTGCCCCTATTATGCTATTTTAAAGTTTCCTAATGTTGTTTTGGAGTCTCCTACAACAGGTTTACATGCATCAAAGGTAAAAAAAAATGTTTAATTTACTCATAATATAGGCTACATTTGCACATCACCACATTTTCAATGATTCTCAAATGAATCGTCAGTTGAATCAATCTCTCTAAATCCCTCCTTTCCGTGAGCTACTCTGCTCTGATTGGTCAGACAGCTCAATCTGTTGTGATTGGTCTACCGCGTACAGTGGTACATCCCATCTTTCCTCAAAGTAGTGCGAACGACAGACAATCTGCATTAATAGACAGAGTTTTAGGTAATAGTGGCCCACAACTGATCAGCAGAAGTATTTCAGTAAGACAGAGATAACGTGAGGTAGCCAGTTAGCAGGAGACCTACACAATCTAAAACTCAAAACTAAGTATTTTGAATCACCATCTTTCAAGAGCAAGCGGTTTGCAAATCCTGCATTGAACTCCGAGATTTGAGAAGCAGTCGTCAGTGAAATAAAGGGAACACAGCAAAAGTTTAGGATTATACTGCAGTGATATCATGGTAAAGATTCATTTTAACCACCGATTCTTCACATGCTCGTCCTTGGGCAGTGAAAAAAAAAACAGGCTTTACCTTCACATTGTAGAGCACAGCGTCTTCTCGACACGAGGTTGAAGTTTTAAGTGCGTAATAAGTGGGCGGGCAATACGGTAATGTTTCGTCTTGACGTCACAACGAAACGGGTTATGACTCGTATGAAAAACGATTCATTTCATTGACTCAGAGTCGACTCTTACTTTTGAAAGACAATAACTTTATATACGGTGCACTTTCAGATTTAAAACTTTGCAGGATGTTTTCATTCATTTAGAGCTATGTTACACACTACATGGTAATTTTCACATACATAAATCCATAATAGGGGCCCTTTAAGGGACTACAACAAGCTTCTTCCCAGGTTAGTGACATCAAAATCCTAAAGTTCAGTAGCTCCGCCTACTGATTCGAGCACAACAAGTAGTAGTAGTAGTAGGTAAATAAGAGACGTGATGCTAACACTGGATCGAGCAGCTAAGCAATAAACATGCCTTTGAAGAGTGCAAAATGTTGTGCAGTGCCAGGTTGTAGAAAAACAGAGTAGCTGCATTGGATTTGCAGAGAGCCTGAAATTAAAAAACTATGCTGCGCCTTCTATATTGGATCCATCAGGAATGGTGCAACACACTTATGCGAGTAAAAAAGTTTTTTACTGTGTCACTATTGCTGTTACTGATCAATTCTGTGTACATGTCTAAACAAAATCAACAGTGCAGTGACCAGTGATTTCTGATATGTAATGATTCATGTAGGCCTACAGTGAGATGTTTGTGTCACAAAATCGTTCTTTGTCAGTATATCAAACCAGTGACTAAACGGTCAACTTCACATTGTTTCTCTTAGTAAAGTGAAAATAATCTGTTATTTAAACTGGGGTTAAAATTATGTCTAGAAACGCTTCCTTTACAATCGCTGGGAATGTCAATTAAACAGCGCAAGTGTTCTGGACTAAACTACCGTTAGAATCAACGAATCTCATTTACATTGTGTTTGCACTGCTAGTTATGATGAAAGCATTCGTTAGTGTGCAGGAATCGAGTTAAAATGATGAGATCGCTGCATTCATGCACTAAACATGTCTGTGATCGGCTACAATGTTCATCCACTGCAACCTTTCATGCCACAAACTAAATATCTAAATATGATGCTATAGTTCTAAATATAATGCTTTAATCAACACTTTTCACAATTAGTAGGCTTAAGAATTGGAATAGTAAAAACATTCTAAAAGTTTGATAAAATTACACGTGTAATACTTAGCTATTTACAAATGCAAAGATGTTAGCCAATCACAGCAGTGGGCGTTTACACTGAAGTCTCACAGCAGACAAGCCAGTTAAAACAGAGCGTTCAAATCCGAGGGCTAAATTTCTAAAATTCTAATTTTTGACCATACATTATAAGTGCACCCCAGGAAATATTATAAACCAATAAAATAATGCAGCTCATGACCCCTGTAAAGAAATTTTAAGTGTCATGGTAAGTTAATAACAACAACCTTGGATGTGCTACAGAATTCAAAAGAATATTTTTGATTTTAGCAAATATTTCAAATAAAGCATGTCTGTGCAATGTAATAAAACCCTAAACAGCAGTCTTTTTTCATTGCACTCACCGAATTGTCAAATGGTGGAATAGCTGCAGCTATAGGCTACTCAACGATTCAATGGATGTTTGATTTGTAATGAGCAAAACTTTTCGTTAGCTACAAAAAATGAAGACCAAGCCAAACCAACACAAATGTCATACATGAGAAAGAAATGCTGACATGGCATTTGGGCACTGATTTCTGTAAAGTTATGCATCAAATAAAACTGTTGCGTCTTTGCTCTTGATCGATGAGAGCAATCTTAGTATTTTGTAAAAAAAAAAAAAAAAAAGAAGAAGAAAGAAAAGAAATCTCTATAAAAAAAGTCTCCATCACAGCATTACTGGTTTTAAAAGTATTAAAAATATTTTAAATATCCATTTAACTTAAAGATGGGATATCAAATTAAACTATACAGAAATTCACAAAGGTTAGTGTAAAAATTTATAAACACATTTGACCAATGTTGGAAAATAAGAGTTCTTCAATAAGGTCTTTCAAAATGACAGCAAAGCTCGACTTGACTTTTCAAAGAAAAGTATTCCCTAATACAAGAGAAAAACTTCCCACAAATCAGAAGTCAATAACACACAGAATCAGACTGAGTAAGATTGTTTTAAACTAACCTGCTGGTTTGGCAGTAATTATGGACAGGCTAGTATGCATAATGAATACAGAAACATTTCCCTGAAACAATGTGACATCACACTACACAGATATAACAATTCCCTAATATTATAACACACACACAATTCACATTTGTCATAATAAACCCACCAGATGCCCAAGAACTGGCAAGCAGAATAAAAACGTACAGACTAACCTGATTAGATAATGGGAGGAAATTAACCTTACTGTCGCTAATGGACAAAGATGGGCGTTTCCCATAACGTCAATATAAATATTGTAGCTATTAGACATATTGAGACATATTGTAGCTCTCCATATTCCAGAATACTGAATTATACATAAAAGAGGTGATATTGGCTGTTTCACAAAACACATTGAGCTGCTACCTAGACAGCCTATGACGCCCAAAATGCTGTCAAGGAAGGGAGATTACAAGGTTTTCAGCCTCGGTCAATTTAAAATCTGAAAACGCGCCTACGATGACCAAATATATATTGTCTGGGTGGGCAGCACACTTGGTTTCGAGACACAGCCATTATGTATTGGGCCTAGTTTGAAACTGTGGCAGTTTAGGCCCGTTTCCTCTTCCAAACACAATCAGAGTTACAACAGGGTTATCTGTGTAACCAGCCATGCATAAAATGTTATTAAAGCTCTGAGGCTTTAGATTATACTGTTTTGGTACATACAATCTTAATTTATAACTCAAAAGTAAGAGCGAAAGTGAATGTAAATACAGCAGCAGAAACAAGCTAACGTGCTAACGGCTAACAGCTGGACTCCAGCAAAACACAATCAGCTCGTGACAGTGGATTTAAAGCCATTAAAACATCAAAACACCCATTTTAATTATCCAACAAGCCCATATTATACTTCATAACCTGCAAAAAATCTAAAAAGGATCAACTAGAATCAAAAACAACCGACCTGCCCACGTCAAAACCACTTGTTTAGCCACAAATCAACCTCCTCGAACAGAGCCGCCGTTAAATGTAAATGCTATATAGCTCGAATAGATCTTCAAAGCGACTGAACTGCTAAAGTGCGCGGGGACTGTAAATATATAAGCGTTGACAAATATTCAGACGTATTTAATTCGTTCATTGAGCTGTTCGCGCTAAGCTAAGTGAGCACTGACTTGCAAATCATCTGCCATTAGCGGCTAGTTTCCTTTAGCTTCACACACAAACCCACTTACCGAGAATCAAACGGGATCTTTCCTCCATACGATCCCAGATCGGATCATTTAAGTGCTGTTTAATAATTACTCAGCCGCGTGCATGTGCCTGACTGTCCCGATTATAAATAACACGCTTGTGTTGAGATCAGACCATTGGTTTATTGTCTGCTGTTGGGTGTTTTTCCTGCGTCACCAGCATCGACTACTGCTGCTGCTGCCCCCCTCCCTTAAACTGCCTCCAGTCGCTCGCTCGCTCGCTCGCTCGCTCGCTCTCTCTCTCTCTCTCTCTCTCTCTCTCTCTCCTGTGTCAGGCTGCTTAGAGACCCGTCACCGTGCTATGGATGGAAGTAAATGAGAAGTATATCCGTGCACTAACTGCCTGGACGTGTGACTCAGCTGGGCATGCGTGGTTTCGAGGACAGCTCGCCTTCCTGACATCAGATTTGTGATATTAAAAATCATTCTTCAAACATCATTCTTCTTGTAACGAAATTACTTCGTTTTTTGATGCACCTGAACACATTTATATAGGAAATGTTGATGTTTCAAACGTTTGTATAGTGATAAAGTTATTGAGATTACTCTTAATTTTTCTTTTTAAAAGTTTTTCTTTTGTGGTGTAGGCCTATCTTGGACAAAGCATATAAATAACTCATATAACTAATTACATTTAAAATTATTTATTAAAACAATTCAATCATTTAATAATTTATATTTCAACGTATCGTAGCGTAAAATTTTATATATTATACATTTCTGAATTCTGTGAACTGGAGATTAAAAAAAAAACTTGTTTAACCATTGTCTATTCAAGATTGTTCTGTAAGAATTTGGACAGTATCATTTTGGTAAGAATTGGTGTCATTAATGTGATACTATATTTTAAAGATTGTTAACTGCATTTTGGAATGAAATGGAATAAACATATAATGTACGGTTATTAATAATATAATATGAATTTAAAGCTGAATTTAAATGTCAGCTTTTTAGGAAAAAAAACCCCACTGAAACATCATCATGGAATAGCAATTTATCTATAAAATGTAAAATAATGTTTTTCTCTGGCAATGTTGTTAATGTAACTATGTAAAACACATCTTTTTCTGTGTTTAAAAAAAAAAAAAAAAGATTTAGGGACAACAACACAAGCACATAGGCCTAGCTTTTTTTTCACACTCACTCTTAGCTAAAGGAAAATAGTGTTCCAAGCAGGCAACATGAGCATCGTCTAGGAGAAAAAGCGGTTGCATATGACGTTTTCCTGCATGCTTGAAAGACTAGGACTGGGTGATGCACTGCATGAAAGCCAATGCATCAGAAACAACAAACCTATGAGTGTGACATATGATTACACTTTGACATTTTGAGGTTTACACAACATGATTACACAACATTTTGAGGCTGTCTTGACACATGCCAAAAATATATTTATTTTAAAGGGACATTGTGTAAGAATTTCTCCCATCTAGTGGTGAAAAGATATTTAGCATTCAAGAAAATAGTGCTCTTCAGCGCCTCGCTTTTTCAAATGCGTGTTTCATCTACGGTAGCCGTTATGTACCAAAAAGCTATGACAGGGTGTTCTAATAGCACTTCGAGTTTTCCTTCCGGTGAACAGGTTTGTTATTTCAAACAAACTGCAACTTGACACAACGAATAAACGAATGTTACAGTATGAATTATTGGCTGTGAAAAACATGAACTATGGTAATTAGTAGTGACGCCTTCTTTATTCGTTATATTTTTGTATATTATATCAGAGACACGGGAAGAGGTTTTAGGTTGGGGGTGCTGAGTTTTTTATGTGGGGTGGGGGGGGGGGGCGTCGTCACTACTTTTGAATAAGAAACAATATCAAGACTATAAAACTTGTCAAAACTCCGCGAATCACACAAGCGTAGCCTATCAGTGTGAGAACACTCGTTCAAACAGCGCACACACTCAAACCGGACTTCACATCACATTTTTTGACTTTATTGATTCTGCTTTTATTCGTAATGCAATAGACCGGTCAACAGGACATAAATTAATCCTTTAGTTTAAAGAAAAGGGTTATTGGGCTGTTTACAGTGTCATATACAATAAAAGAGGCTGCACAGCGACAGGAAATAGAAATGAACACAAAAAACTGCCTAGTGCTACACAACGCTGGCAGTGGACTTGCGCTCATAGCTCTGTTTTTTTGTTTGTTTTTTAGCAGCTGCGGACAAATTCTTTCGACGCACACACAATATTACTCTGCGCGGATGTTTTAAAAACATAATCTAACATATAAATTCACGCTTTTTAAATAGCCCACTTAAAGTGTTAATTACAAATAAATGACTAAATGCTAAAAATGAATAAATGTTAATGAACAAACATATGCGTTGCATTTACAATTCTGTGAAAACAGGGAGTGCTGTTTTCAATTTTGTGAGAACATTTCTGTCAGTCCGATAAAGTGAGTAAAATAAGATATACGCTAAAATTAGTGGCTGCTGCTTATGGCTCACTCATCAAAAATTAAGTCAAGTGAAGTGCATTGCATTGTGGGATACAGTATTTTGTACAGTGTGCTGTGATTGTGTACTGCACATTTTAACAAATGTAGGTCATGTAAGTCATTCATGTACTGTATGCAAACAATTCTATAGGCTACTGTATACATGCTGTATATATAATGTAAAAATGAAAGAGTAGACTATGTTAGTATGCTATTCCGAACACAGATTATCAATTTTGTAGACCAAAGCATTGATAAACATCTTTTACAACAACTGTTTGCTTTAGAAGAAAAAAGTGCAGTTGTTTCAACTAAATTCTACCCAACTACAATGACCTGGATGAATGAAATGCTTCATGAACAGACCACCTGAATAACATGAGTCACTCAGCTGTACAATCTCTGCTTGAATAGCGCTTGACCCCTACAATCCATCTGTGACAGGCATACAATTGACTGGTCACTAAAAAAGCCTTTTGTACGTTGCAGAGAAGACCCCATGCTGGGCAAAGTGTTGATGTTCGTCCTTGTGTAGTGCAATGAATGGAAAAGGCTGTAGTTCCCTTTCGAGGTTAGCTGAGGCTTTGGGGAAACTCCTTTTCTCTGAAAATGCTGAAGCCTGATTGAATCATGCTATTGCAACTGCAATAGCCAATGGCTCTCGTGCGCTAGAGTGAGGGGAGGGTCCAACCGCTATGTAGCTCAATGCCGAGTACCATTGCTTGCCTCAGATCTTTCTCCTTCACTCGGTTATGCTGTCTTCGAGAAGCCATCTATTGTTCGCCGTTGAGGTACTTCTTCAGAGGACAGTGCCTGTACTGCTGTTCCTCTGCAGTGTTCTGGGGAGTATGACATTTTTTATATTATGCTACGGATAAGCTATCCGCTCACCTCTTCTCCCTCTCTGATGCCAAGCCGCGGAGGCGGAAGCCACAGCAGCTTGAGCCCGGAAGTTTAGGTGATGCGCCTGTGCTAGTCAATTCCCGCAATTCCCAGCCAAAACCTTCCAATTCTAGCCTTCGGTATGAATAATCGCTGCCTCTCTACCTGGGCTGTGCCCATGCAGATGCAGTGCTACACAAGTTCGTCTACTCTCAGCGAGGGCCTACAAGGACTTGGACAGAGAGCTACATAGCGCAGTCTTCACCTGATGTTGGCGGGAAAGTAGCCTTGACGCTGATAGTGCTGCTTAGGAGAGGAGGTTTACAGGGGTTTAAAACAGATCCTCATTTGCATGATACAAGTAGCCCCTGCCTCAGAGCAGCAGTCAGCCGTGTAGAGCACAAAGAAGCTCCAATCACTCTCATTCACACGGTATAAGCAGCCCCTTGCCTCAGCAGCGTTCAGCCATGTACAGAGCACAGAGGGGCTCCAACTACTCACTCATTCACACGATATAAGCAGCCCCTTGCCTCAGCAGCGGTCAGTCGTGTACAGTGCACAGAGAAGTCCCAGTTGCTTCAGAGTGGAGACCTGCTATTTACAGAGCGTGAAGCGCTCTGAGAGTCACTCTCTCACTCATGCAGTGTGAGCAGCCCCCATCTCAGAGCGGCGGTCTGCCTTACATAAAGCGCAATGTGCTACAGCCACTCTCTCACTCTCATTACGAATAACAAAATGCTCTGACAACCCCCGAAGAGCAACTAACACCCATGCATGAAAGCCATTTACGACCGAAAGGAATGTGAACGAGTTAACTCTCACTCCATTTCCCTATTGAAACACACATAATGCCCATAAAAAGGACTCTTCCCCATTCATTCATAGAAAACCTTCTATGAAGGTACATGCATATCTCTAGGACATTGTGTGTATGATTATTACTGTCTTATATAGTGTCTTTTGTACTGTATACAGTTATATGCATGCTTTATGATAGAACCATTAGTTCACAAGTTCGCCTGCCCATTCAGCCTTAATAGTTAATGGTTAATGTTGAGGAGTGTAGGGTTTAAATATAGGTAGGTGAATGCTCATCCACTACGGGGCTCTGGTAAGAAGCGTGACAGGAGACAGGGAACTATTAAACTCTTTATAGATTTGAATGTTCACACGCATTGGCATCATCCAGCTGTACTGAGTTTTCTATTATATGTACAAGGTATTGAATGTGGTCTTTCTGAAATAAATAGAATAAAAAGATACATCAGTGTATGTCTAATAACTTTGAGTTACACAAACATAAACAGCAACTCACTACTGACACGTTATTTACATATAAACCAACATCACATAGAATTGACAGCTGCGACCATATACACGTGAATCACTGTATATAACTCTCATATTATGATGTTGTGCACAATGTAAAGTTTGGTTGCACTAGCTGAATATTTGAATACAACAATGTAACAAATATACAACACTTATAACTGTGTATAAATAAATAAACTTACATTCAATCACGCACATTAACACCTGAGGAAATGGCGGCGCAAACGGCTGGTTAAAGTGAAAGTAAACACAATAGCGGGATAGCGGAAACTAACGTTACCCAGCAGCGTAAACAATAAAATGTTTCATAATAAAAGTCTTTCTTGTACACTCTTATATAGAGGGCATTTAGAACAGCTGTCCCCAGATTAGCATAGCTAATATGTGTAAAGATAAACTCCCTAGTCCTTGGAGTCGGTGTCACCTCCACCCGGAAGTGCTGGAAGTCTGACAAGTTTGGCCACAGGTCGTAGGTATAAGCAGTCATTGACCTTGATTTGAGCTGACAGAATGTGTCCATCATCACTGGTAATCAACTTGACAACCCTACCAATTGGCCATTGAGCTCTGGGAAGCTGCGGATCCATAATCATTACCACCATGTCCTCAGTTAAATCCTGGGTTTATTGCTGCCACTTCTGGCAAGTCTAGAGGCTTGGGAGGTAATGTCGAATGTAGTATGACCACAAGTGATCCACAATGGTCTGAGAATGTCGCCAGCGGCGCTTGGATAGAGGTTCGGTAGTGTAGATCACCTGGGGAAGTGAGGCATCTCGCCCCATAAGCAGCATGTTAGGGGTAACCGGGTCTATGTCTGCAACTTTGGATGAGACGTATCCCAGTGGCTTGCTGTTGAGGATGCCCTCTTCTTCAATCAGTACTGTACGTAGTACTTCCTCTGGAACCGACTGGCTCCCGATAACTACACGCAGGGCAGACTTTACTGATCTAATCTCCCTTTCCCATGCGCCTCCGAAGTGTGGTGCGGCGGGAGGATTCATTTTAAAGTTGATCTGATGACTAGCCAACAACTCTTGCAGTTTAGGTTCCATTACTTTGACTTCCCTTAGCTCGGTCTCAGCTCCTCGGAAATAAAGCAGTCAACTCCAGTTGAGAAAAAAGGCGATTGGTACAGTCGCAGGCGAGCTAAAGGTAAGTCAGCCATGATTGGCACAGTTGGCTTGGCTCTCCACTTTTGGCACTCCACACACTCTCTCTGATGTTGCCTTACTGCTTGTCTGCCTCTCAGGATCCAGCAGTGGCGACGGAGTTCAGTGAAAACCCTGTCAGGTCCTGGGTGGAGAAGGCGTTCATCAAAGTGCTTTATGAGAAGTTTAGTCACCTTATGGTGTGGGTGTAAAACCACTGGGTGGATCTCTGTTTGACTAAAGCCATCCAGTTTCCGCAGTCTTCCTCCCACACGGATCAGTCCTAGTGTGCAATCTAACTCAGGTGCAAGTGTGTTCAGACGGCTGGATGCAGGCACAGGTTTCGCTGCCTTCAAGGCCTGAAGTTCCTCTGAGAAGGTCTCCTCCTGACATGGACTCAATATGAGTGTTTCCGCACTCCAGTAATCAGGGTGTTGCATGCTCAGGTCTTGGGTGGCCGCCCAGTGAAGAAACCGGTAAGTAGCATCAATCAAGTCCTTCCAGGAAGTATACTGGGATGCATCAGGAATGCCAGAACCTTGATCATTTACAACTAGACCACAAAAGACAACTTTCTTCGTCTCTAATATGTCATCTTGGGCCTCTATCAAGGGTGTGACTGATCAGTGATCTGGTGGTTCACAAAGGAATTTTGGACCCTGACTCCACCTGCTTGGGTTCGCCAGCTCCGTAAGTGTCTTCCCTCTAGTAATATCATCCGCCAGATTATTGGGGGAATCCACATACCTCCGTGAGTGAAGCTCTGTCAACTCTTGGATTTCTGCCACTCTTGTCCCATTGAAAGCTTTATACCTACAAGACTCGGACTGTTTCCAAGTCAGGACAGTAGTAGAGTCAGTCCATAATATCACTTCCTCTATGGGGATAGTCAGTTCCTGGCTGAGGAAATTGGCGAGCTGGGCACTGGTCAGAGCTGCGCAGAGTTCGAGACGTGGGATTGACAGCTGTTGTTTGGGGGCTACCCTAGAGCGGCCCATGACAAAGGAAGTATGAATCTCTCCATTCTGTTCAACAAGGAGGTAAGCAACTGATCCATAGGCCACCTCTGATGCATCACCAAATACATGCAAGCTAAATTTTGATGTCTCCACATCAAATGTAGCATCTGTTAAGCTTGATCTTGCCGAGGTCAGGCAACTCCTCTACCCATATTTTCCACTTCTCTAGCAAGTCTGTGGGAAGGTTCGGATCATCCCAATTCCTTGGTTTGGCCCAAAGCTTCTGGACAAGAATCTTGGCCCATGTGGTAAAGGGAATGATAAACGCTAGGGGGTCATATTGCGATGCCAAGACCTTGTAAATGTGTCTCATCGTTGGAGGGTGCTCTACCATGGCACAATGCCGGTAGCCCAGTAGATCCTCTAGACAGCGCCACACCAAACCCAGAGCTGGTTCCAAAGGATCTAAATTATACTGTTGCAACCACAGTTCAATGCTCTCTGAACGAGCCTTTGTTGGTAAATGCTGAACGACTGAAGGTACATTAGAAGCCCACTGTCTTATTTTGAAGCCCGAGGCTAGAAGAGGTCTCATCTTGTTGATCAGTTGCTTAGCTTCCATTGCAGTAGGAAGACTTTGTAGACAATTGTCTACATAAAAGCGTCGCTCAATAGACTGCAGTATTTCTTCATTTCCAGGCTGCTGGCTGCGAACATATGTCTGTAGAGCAAAGGTAGCGCAGCAGGGACTGCAAGTCATCCCAAAAGGCAAGACTTGCCACTCGTAGACGTCAGGCGGATCCTCCCTATGCATGTTCCTCCAAATAAACCTCAGCAAGGGTTTGTCTTTGGATAGGAGTGTATATCACCACTAATGGCAACCGGATACTGCTGAAACCGAAGGAGAACCAAGGCTGGGACCAGGAAGCAGCTGCTGATTAAGGGAGATAGCCAGATGCATGAAGGAGAGTTAAAAACCAGCCGGTCTTTGCCATTGTGGTGTACAAGGTGGTGTGGTATGAACCATGACTCTTCATTGGGCTGCAGATTCTCTAGTGGTACCTTAACAACATATCCTGAATCGACGAGTTTCTGTATTTCAGCTTCATACACCTGAGCTTTCTCTGTGTCTTTGCTGAGATGCTTCTCAGTGTTCCTGAGGCGAGACAAGACTGACTCCTTGGTTCCTCTCAAAGGTGGGCCATCCCGTGCACGAAAGAGTGGAGTAGTGTAACGCCAGATGCCACTAACTTCTACACGTTGTGTTCTGGTCTCCAGCATATTCACAGCCGCTTGATCCTATTTTGATCGTGTTACCAGCTTTTCACTGCGGTATGGGAGGACGTCTAGTTGCCATAGTTGCTCAACATGTTGGTAAACAGGATCTCGAACTGGAGTAAGGGAAATGAATAAGCATTGTGATGACGGTACCTGATGTGGGAGAAGTCCATCTGGTCCCTGGAGAACCCAACCGAGCTGTGAACGTACAGCTGCCTGTCCACCAGCTGGTCCTAGTCTGATGGGCTCCTTAGCTGTGATCAGGTTTGGGTAGTCAGACCCAATTAGGAGAAGGGGCGGCATCTTATCGCGGCAAGGATGGAAGATGAATTCCTCTGAGGCGGTAATAGCATCGCTGAAGCTTCTTAATGGGATAAGTTTGCTCAGTTAACATAAGGAGAGGAGCAGTAAACACATTTGTGAGGCTGTACTTCTCATTTGGACTTGACTGTGTTGAAAGCAGCAGATCAATTGACTGTCCCTTCAAATTTGTAGGACGTACAGATCTGATCTGGTCCTGCATTGTTTACGTGTGTTTACCACATGTGTTATGTGGTTGTACATTCTCCTAGATTTTCTCCTGTTTGGTATGTAGAGTATTATATAAAATTCTCCTTGAATATCTCCTTTGTTGTGCACTTTATTACAGCCACCCAACCGTGACAGTAATATGCTGTGTCGGTGCCCCCACAAAACTACTCCTGAAATGCCGCTCTCTGAACTGAAAAAAAATCCCTCATCATCGTCTCGTCTTAGTCAGAGAAAAAAAGGTTGTCAACGAATATTTTTTGTCATTATTTTTGTTAACGAAATTAACACTACTCCAGGGGAATGGACACTCCCCCCTAGATGGTTCAGATGATCTGGAGTGTCTTTGGGTGAGTGGAAGTTGACCTCTTTGCCTTAGAAGAGAACTCTCACTTCTCAAGGGAGAAAGATGCACTAGCCCATGAGTGGCCCAGCTCATGGCTGTATGTCTCCCCACAGTAGCTCTGCTCCTTCAGGTCATCTGATAAATCAGTGAGAACAGATACTTGGTCCTTCTAGTGGCCACCCTCTGGCAGAACCATCCGTGATTCGACGGGAGCCTTTGTGCCTTCCCCAGAGGGTTTCAGAGGCCAGAGTGCCTTCTACTGGGCGTCTCTATGCCCTTAAAGCTGCCGTCGGCAACCCTGGAAAATTGAGTGGACTTAGCCAAAATTGAGCTGTTTGGACCCAATGATCCGGGACCGGTGGATTTTTGCAAAACAAATAACACGCTCCAGGTGGAGTTAGAACCTCGGGTTTTTTTCTAAAACCATCTTATTTATGTTGTTCTGTCGGATTATAGTGTCGATTTCACTGAATATGATTAAAAAAATGTTGCAGACGGCAGCTTTAAGTGGTCTGTCGTTTCTGATTAGTGCACAGTCTGGAACTAAGATCCCTTATCTTGTGACATTGTGTCAATCTTGTCCTTCCTACAAGAGCTGCTGAAAGCGGGGCATACCCCATCCATGGTTAAGGTATATGTGGTGGCTATCACGGCACATCACGCTCCCATAGTTCGCCAGTCAATGGGTAGGAATGACTTGATAGTGAGGTTCCTAAAGGGGGGCAGAACGCTGAATCCACCTCATCCCCATACGATTCCGAACTGGGACTTGTCCACAATCCTCAGGGCCCTTAGAGGCCCTCCATTCAAGCTGCTACAGCTAGAAGAGCTGTAGCCCCTTTCACTTAAGACTGCCCTTTAGCATCAGTCAAGCGAGTAGGTGAACTGCAGGTGCTCTTGGTGAGCGTATCCTACCTTGATATTGGGCCAAACGACTGCAAGGTCCTTCTTAAGTCGAAGCATGCCCTAAAATGCTTCCGATGATGAGCAGTCCTTATACCTCCTCTGCCCGGTTTGGGCCATCAGAGTAACTGTTGAGAGCACTTGACATTTCCAGCAATCAGAACAGCTTTTGTGTGCTTCGGAGGCCGCATTAAGGGGCTGCCAGTTATGAAGCAAATACTATCCTGTTGGATTAACATGCACTGTATAAATGTCCTGGATTATGTGATTTTCACAACTCACAAGTTAACTGTTTCATGGAGTTTTTGTCTACTGAAGGTTGTTTTCGGAAAGACGTTTCATCAGCTAACTAAACAATCGGTACAACAACACTAACAGTTCAATGCATTAAACACACTGTAATTCTATCCTTCACAGCCTCGTTTTCATTCCTGTCAAAAATTAAATATGGTGCTACCCTAGGTCTATAGACCAGTGCTCTTCAATCAGGACCCCCCACCACTGCACATTTTGGATGTCTTCCTCACCTAACACACCTAAACTCATTAGCTTAATAGTAGAGATTGCAAGATTTGTGTGTTCAATGAGGGAGACATACAGAATGAGCACTGGTGGGGTCCTCCCAGCCAGGACAGGTGTGAGAAGCACTGCAACCCAGCTAACAGAGAACGTTCCCATAACTTTCACTAACGTTCTTTAAAATAGGCCTATACATTCTCGTAATGTTGACAGAAAACGTTCTTAGAATAATATTCTCTGATAATCCTCATAATGTTATTTTATTTGCTGAATGTTTTTATAATGTTATCATAAAACCAGTAGGGGCTCCTGGCCATAAATTTAGGTAGGGCAGATTCTGGGTCTTAGTGCTAGTTTATGATAAACATTTTGTAAGCTTTATATTCTAATCACTGATCACATCAGACACACTTTTGACAGAATTCTAATGTCCTTGCGTTTTTCAGCCTGGGGGTGGCGCTCTAATGATGATTGACATACTTTAGTACACACAACAAACACATAGAATGCCATCATAGAATTACCTTAATGTATTTATTGTGTCCGAATGTTGTTTTAGAATGTTGGAAAGTTAGGAATTCCAGTGAGGAAAACAAAGTCATATCTATTCTCAGAACAAACATAAAACAAACAACATGCCAACTAGTTACTGATGCAGATTGCAGACACAGCTAAAGCGGACTGATAGCGTCTCTTGGTCTGAAGTGAGGTTTATGGTCACGTGAAAAGCGAGGCAGCCAGAAATCTGCCCCAATGGCTCTCTATGAAACCCCTTTTTCACCAGCAAGAACCGGGTGCTAGTTCAGAGCCAGAGCTATTGCCAGTTCGGAGTTGGTTCGACTGAAGAGCTTTCTAAAAACCGGTTTGCCTTTCTTACGTCACTGTATACATATCATGTTGCCCAGCAACGCTAGCACGGCAGCACCAAACATAAACACACCAGGCTTGTTTGAGATGGTTCAACTTCTCGCAGACCGATCGGAGCATGACATCAAAGCACTGCGAAAGCGATCCAAATGTCGTATGCTCTCCAAACACTCCCGGTCTGCGCCGCTCTGATGCATCTCGAACAAGCCTTCCATCAACAATGGCGGTCGTTGCGTTACTATTGATGTTCGTGCTTTGCGAACCTACATCGGCATCCAAACATGGCGAATCCAACGCGTTCGTGCAGCTCGCCGTAACTTGCATAGACGGAGATTACAATCGAGCTGCTATTAGCTTGATTAGCTGCTATTTAAAAAATGGCGGTCACAAGTTTCTGTTCGTTTTCTGTTCGTCTTGTTGGTCACGGTAACCCCGCCCCCAGCCCCTGACGCAAGCGGTTCTTACTTCTAGACCAGCAATGTTTTGGTGCTACTTAAGGACCACTTTTCCTGGTTCAGAGCTGGTGCTTTGGGTGTCGAAAAACAAAGAACTGATTTGAAACTAGGCTCTGGCTCCGAACCAGCACCAGCACTGCCTTAGTGGAAAAGGGGTATGAGAGCGCGCTGCAGTTCCATTTTTCACGACAGATTTACATGGGGAATTTGGGGTTCTGGCCAAGATGGCATACTAGATAGCAGCATAGTTTAACCACTAGCAAAGTCTCAAAGTTTTTTTCTTATTTTTAGACTTTTCCCAAACTGTTTGATAGAGGTTTATTTTTTTCATCATCTAAAGATGACAAGTAGTGCACGAAACTCTGACGAGAATCGTGCTCAGATCGTGATCAGTAACAGAAATGATCATGATTACGATGATTCGATGGAGGTGTGTGCTGAAACTAACAAGCGTGTCCTGGAGGAATGCGGTGCTGAGAATGTTACTCCCAACAAAGTGTGGATCAGGTGGAAGATATCTCTAATGCGGATATACTCAAGGCAATTTACTCCCTCAGCAGAAGATTTAACAAGCAGGAGAAAAAGTTGGAGGAGCTGTCCAAAAAAATGGAAGAGAATTGTAACGCCATTTCTGAGGTTAAGGAAGAGATGAAAGCTCACAAGCAGAAGGAAGCAGTATTGGAGCTGTAACTTTCTGATCTTAAAAAATAAAGAGCTGAGGTCAAGGGTAGGAGAGTTGGATCGCTACAAAAGGCGTTGGAATTTACTCAAAGGCTCGTCAGAGAAACAGAACGAGAACATCGCGACGGAGGTAATTACCTTGCTGGCCAAGATTGCTCCTGGTGTGCCCTGGGAAATGGAAGAGGCAGTTGACACGGTTCATCGTATTGGCAGAAGAGAAGGAAATCGCATGCGCCAGATCATCATTCAGTTTTCAAAGCGAATCTACAGAGGCCAAATCTGGACACTGTCAAAGGGATCAACAGTGTGCAAGGAGGCAGGCATTCATTTAGCTGAGGACTTTAACAAAGAAGACAGAGAGGCTACCCAGCAAACACATTTACATTGTGGCAACGTCTGTGGCACGTTGCATTTCTGCTATGGCAACGTCGCTGTCTATGTGCTCGCAACATTGTAACAACATAGAATTGTAAGACGCGACAGGGCTGTAGCAACGCTGTTGCGCGACATACAGCAACTGTGAGACGACGGTCTGACAATTTTTTTTTAATGCTAGATATAGATATCCCCCATTTAGCATGTTATGTTTTGGGGTTAATTTTTAATTTGTCAGATGTTAGATAATTATATACATTTTAAATATTGTTTATCCATATTATTTATGGGCCTAACCATAAATGAATTATAATCAACACCTGCAAGTGTACACTTTTAAAAGTAAAAATGTCACATTAGACAAGGAAGTTGTAGGTTGTGTTTGAATAATTACGTTTTTTACTAAACGCAATACTCACGTATCCTTGCTCGATGAAGAATGAGACCACACAATGAGCCCAACGCAACGGTCGGTTGAAATTTAAAAGGCTGATTTTCGCGCTTTCAGGGCAGTGACGAGTACATAATGTCACGTCCAGTGGTTGTCCAGACATCCCGGGCACAACCTTAAGCAATGGCCCTGAACGGTGGTTCAATGTCAACAATGTGACTACGCTGTAACAACCTTCACCACACAACGTAGTTATAGCAACATTTTGGCCATGTTGTTAGAAGGTTGGGTTTGGGTACGTTGTGCCAACATTCTGTGTTTGCTGGGTAGGGGAGTTCTTTGGCCACGCATTAAACAAGCGCGAGCTGAAGGGAGAGTGACATACTTTCGTGGTCCCTTTGCTTTCATTGAAGGGAAGCAAATTTTTGCCTGATGTGATGATGAAGTCTTGGAAAATAGGAAATGTGTTGTTTTTTGACTCGTCTATCTTTTTGTTCGTTAATTGCAAGGGGGCTAAAGGACAAAGTAAAACGCAAAGGTATATTTTTGTTTTGCAAGGGGCAGAAGTCACATTTTTGTTTTTCTACAAGAGACTCACTCTACTGATGAAGAGGCTTCTTTTTGGAAGATGCAGCGGGGAGAGACAATTTTGTTTAGTCATGGCTCCAATCGATTAGCAGGTGTCGCCATATGCCTTAACAATTGCCCTGGGAAGATTGTGACTTTTCAGTCTGATGCTCATGGTCATTGGCTTGCTGCTGTGGTTAATTGTGAAGGTACTTTTCACTATTAACATTCTGAGTTTGCCACTAACGTTTCCATTTCTTCCGCACCATTGACAGTGTAACGGTCACCAGCCAGAGTGCCCTTGAGAGCCACCAGAGGGCACTCCACACTGGAATATCATATTCACTCACAGACTACAATTCCCATCCTGCATCTTCCTGGACTGATTATTTCATACACCTGCACTGCACTGATTACACGCACACCTGCACCTCATTCACACACACATAAAAGCCACTGCCACACTCCACTTCTCTGCGAAGTATTGCATTGCCCTGGTGTACAATTTCTGAGCGTTTTCCCTGTGTTTGCTGAACTGTTACTGACCTTGGATTGTTTATACCGACTTCTGATTCTTCTGCTGCCTGTCTTGACCTGGATTGTTCATTGGACTGTGATTCCTGCCGCCTGCCTCGACCCTTGCCTGTTTTCTGTTTCTGCTCTGAGATTATCTCCATTGTTCTGTCTGCCCCTGATTTACCCTGCCTGTTGATTATTCTAATAAAGCTGCAATTGGATCTTACTGCGTCCTCCACATCATAACAGAATACTTCGCCGCTTCAGATCCAGCAGCTGAGAAAAGACCGAGACCCACCATGGACCCACTAATCAGTCTCTTCCGCCTCAGTCAAGGTAACCGATCTATAGAGGAATATGTTGAACAATTTTGTGAGCTCTGCCATGGGGTAGACTTGGACGAGGCAGTCTTAAAGGATAGTTTCAGATATGGGCTTGAGGACATGTTAAATTATCTAATGCCTGACAACACCCCTCAATGGACTCTATGTCAATATATTGAATTCGCTCTGAGGTTAAGCAGATCATCCTTTTCTGCGGGCCCTGTGGATGAGGGGTCCCATGAACTTACCACATCCGTTGAACCAGAATTCTGCTATACCTCCCCGTACTCTCGTTACGTCTTAGCAGAATTTCCAGAGCCCTGTCACTTCTCAGCAGATCTTCCAGAGCCCTGTCACTTCTCAGCAGATCTTCCAGAGCCTGGTCACTTCTCAGCAGATCTTCCAGAGCCCTGTCACTTCTCAGCAGATCTTCCAGAGCCTGGCCACTTCTCAGCAGATCTTCCAGAGCCTGGCCACTTCTCAGCAGATCTTCCAGAGCCTGGCCACTTCTCAGCAGATCTTCCAGAGCCTGGCCACTTCTCAGCAGATCTTCCAGAGCCTGGCCACTTCTCAGCAGATCTTCCAGAGCCTGGCCACTTCTCAGCAGATCTTCCAGAGCCTGGCCACTTCTCAGCAGATCTTCCAGAGCCTGGCCACTTCTCAGCAGATCTTCCAGAGCCTGGTCACTTCTCAGCAGATCTTCCAGAGCCTTGTTACTTCTCAGCAGATCTTCCAGAGCCCCGTCACTTCTCAGCAGATTTTCCAGAGACCGTTCCCGTCACGCCAGCCATCAAGCTAGTCACCGGATCGGTCTATTATTGTCCAGGACTGGTATCCAGTGTGGCCGATTCCCCGCTGAGGTCAGTACGTGTTGCCATAAGGGCCATCGTGCAGGAGTCTCGTCCCGCTGAGACTATCCTGCATAAATCATGTTTTACCGAGACCTTCCTGCCTGAGTATCTTCCTGCCGAGCCTGCACTTCACACCAGTCCAGTCGAGCCTGCACTTCACGCCAGTCCAGTCGAGCCTGCACTTCACGCCAGTCCAGTCGAGCCTGCACTTCACGCCAGTCCAGTCGAGCCTGCACTTCACGCCAGTCCAGTCGAGCCTGCACTTCACGCCAGTCCAGTCGAGCCTGCACTTCACGCCAGTCCAGTCGAGCCTGCACTTCACGCCAGTCCAGTCGAGCCTGCACTTCACGCCAGTCCAGTCGAGCCTGCACTTCACGCCAGTCCAGTCGAGCCTGCACTTCACGCCAGTCCAGTCGAGCCTGCACTTCACGCCAGTCCAGTCGAGCCTGCACTTCACGCCAGTCCAGTCGAACCTGCACTTCACGCCAGTCCAGTCGAGCCTGCACTTCACGCCAGTCCAGTCGAGCCTGCACTTCACGCCAGTCCAGTCGAGCCTGCACTTCACGCCAGTCCAGTCGAGCCTGCACTTCACGCCAGTCCAGTCGAGCCTGCACTTCACGCCAGTCCAGTCGAGCCTGCACTTCACGCCAGTCCAGTCGAGCCTGCACTTCACGCCAGTCCAGTCGAGCCTGCACTTCACGCCAGTCCAGTCGAGCCTGCACTTCACGCCAGTCCAGTCGAGCCTGCACTTCACGCCAGTCCAGTCGAGCCTGCACTTCACGCCAGTCCAGTCGAGCCTGCACTTCACGCCAGTCCAGTCGAGCCTGCACTTCACGCCAGTCCAGTCGAGCCTGCACTTCACGCCAGTCCAGTCGAGCCTGCACTTCACGCCAGTCCAGTCGAGCCTGCACTTCACGCCAGTCCAGTCGAGCCTGCACTTCACGCCAGTCCAGTCGAGCCTGCACTTCACGCCAGTCCAGTCGAGCCTGCACTTCACGCCAGTCCAGTCGAGCCTGCACTTCACGCCAGTCCAGTCGAGCCTGCACTTCACGCCAGTCCAGTCGAGCCTGCACTTCACGCCAGTCCAGTCGAGCCTGCACTTCACGCCAGTCCAGTCGAGCCTGCACTTCACGCCAGTCCAGTCGAGCCTGCACTTCACGCCAGTCCAGTCGAGCCTGCACTTCACGCCAGTCCAGTCGAGCCTGCACTTCACGCCAGTCCAGTCGAGCCTGCACTTCACGCCAGTCCAGTCGAGCCTGCACTTCACGCCAGTCCAGTCGAGCCTGCACTTCACGCCAGTCCAGTCGAGCCTGCACTTCACGCCAGTCCAGTCGAGCCTGCACTTCACGCCAGTCCAGAGCTGTGTTCACCGCTGGTCCTGCCCAGCACAAAGCCTTCACCGCTGGTCCTGCCCAGCTCAAAACCTTCACCGCTGGTCCCGTCCAGCACAGAGCCTTCACTGCTGGTCCCATCCAGCACAGAGCCCTCTTCATCGCTGGTTCCGTCCAGCTCAGAGCCCTCTTCGCCGCTGGTCCTGCCCAGCATAGAGCCTTCTTCGCCGCTGGTTCCGTCCAGCTCAGAGCCCTCTTCGCCGCTGGTTCCGTCCAGCTCAGAGCCCTCTTCGCCGCTGGTCCCGTCCAGCCCAGAGCCCTCTTCGCCGCTGGTTCTACCCAGCTCAAAGCCCTCGCCGCCGCTGGTCCCGTCAAGCTCAGAGCGCGCTGATCCTGATCCAGAGACTGAGCTTCACGTCACGTCAGCCGATCCAGAGACTGAGCTTCACGTCACTTCTGCCGATCCAGAGACTGAGCTTCACGTCACTTCTGCCGATCCAGAGACTGAGCTTCACGTCACTTCTGCCGATCCAGAGACTGAGCTTCACGTCACTTCTGCCGATCCAGAGACTGAGCTTCACGTCACTTCTGCCGATCCAGAGACTGAGCTTCACGTCACGTCCGCCCGTCAAGAGTCTCGTCCCGCCGAGACTGAATCTGTTCCTGAGCCTGAATCTGATCCTGATACTGAGCCTGAATCTGTTCCTCTTCCTCTTTCTGCGCCTGTGTCTTCGGACAAGATGGCCGACTCCACGCCTGTGTCTTCGGACAAGATGGCCGACTCCACGCCTGTGTCTTCGGACAAGATGGCCGACTCCACGCCTGTGTCTTCGGACAAGATGGCCGACTCCACGCCTGTGTCTTCGGACAAGATGGCCGACTCCACGCCTGTGTCTTCGGACAAGATGGCCGAAACCACGCCTGTGTCTTCGGACAAGATGGTCGCCGCCGAGCCAGTGTCTCAGGACAAGATGGTCTCCGCCGAGCAAGTGTCTTCGGACAAGATGGCCGTCCCTGAGCCGATGTCTGTTCCTGTCCCTGAGCCGGTGTCTGTTCCTGTCCCTGAGCCGGTGTCTGTTCCTGTCCCTGTGTCTGTTTCTGTGCCATGGTCGCCGCCCTGGCCGCCTGCACAGCCTGCTCCGCCCTGGCCGCCTGCACAGCCTGCTCCGCCCTGGCCGCCTGCACAGCCTGCTCCGCCCTGGTCGCCTGCTCTGCCCTGGTCGCCTGCACAGCCTGCTCCGCCCTGGTCGCCTGCTCCGCCCTGGTCGCCTGCACAGCCTGCTCCACGGACCTGGCCCTCCATCCCGCCCCCGGATCCGCCTCCGGGCCACCTCCCACCTGGACAGTTTGAGCGTCTGGAAGCCGCTCTTTGGGGAGGGGCTATGTAACGGTCACCAGCCAGAGTGCCCTTGAGAGCCACCAGAGGGCACTCCACACTGGAATATCATATTCACTCACAGACTACAATTCCCATCCTGCATCTTCCTGGACTGATTATTTCATACACCTGCACTGCACTGATTACACGCACACCTGCACCTCATTCACACACACATAAAAGCCACTGCCACACTCCACTTCTCTGCGAAGTATTGCATTGCCCTGGCGTACAATTTCTGAGCGTTTTCCCTGTGTTTGCTGAACTGTTACTGACCTTGGATTGTTTATACCGACTTCTGATTCTTCTGCTGCCTGTCTTGACCCGGATTGTTCATTGGACTGTGATTCCTGCCGCCTGCCTCGACCCTTGCCTGTTTTCTGTTTCTGCTCTGAGATTATCTCCATTGTTCTGTCTGCCCCTGATTTACCCTGCCTGTTGATTATTCTAATAAAGCTGCAATTGGATCTTACTGCGTCCTCCACATCATAACAGACAGATCATTGCCGTATTTCATTAATTTTGACGCCAACAATACAACATAGGCTACCTTTAGAAAAGACTACTGGAAGTTTAATGCGGAATTTTTAAAGGATAAAGATTATTGTAGTCAAATAAGAAATTTGATTATTGAGATTAAAGATGACCTTACCTTAACTTCTAATGGGAATAAATGGGAGTGTTTTAAATTCAAAACAAGGGAAGTTTCAAATTCGGGTTGGTAAACAAAAAAACAAAGAACCGAAGCAAATGAAGTTACGTTTAATTCAAGAAATGAATACCTGTTGTAATACACAGGAAATGACTCAAGAAGATGTTGATAAATTACTCTCTCTTCAAGCTAAATGAGATAATTTGTATTTAATGAAAGCCCAAGGAGCTTTTGTAAGGTCTCGTGCAAAATGATTGGAGGAAGGAGAGAAGAATACAGCATATTTTTGTCAGTTAGAAAAGAGGAGTCAGAAAAGCAATGCTGTACATAGTTTGATTATTAATGAGAAGGTAATCACAGACCCCAAATTAATATCCGAGGAAGTATACTCATATTATAGTCATATTTATTCTTCTTCATATTCTGACAAAAATGGCCAAGAATTTCTAGAAAAGATTTTATTCCACAGATTGATATTGAATTTAAAGAAAGCTGTGATGTAGACCTGAGATTGGAGGAAATCGATTCTGCTATTAAAAAAAAAAATGCCTTTAGGTAAATCTCCTGGTCAGGATGGTCTGGGAAGATATAAAAGATTTGTTGTTTAAAGCTTTAAAGGAATGTTTTGAATCCAACTCTTTACTTCCAACTATGAAACCATTCGTTCCAACCAAATCATTTGTATCCCAAAGTCAGGCAAAGACAAAATAATTATTGATAATCTGAGTGCACATTTGATTAAGGATGATGTTTGTTTGTTTTTTTTTCTATAAGGCATTCGATCCTAAATACAAATTATCTCATTTAGCTTGAAGAGAGAGTAATTTATCAACATCTTCTTGAGTCATTTCCTGTGTATTACAACAGGTATTAATTTCTTGAATTAAACGTAACTCCATTTGCTTCTGTTCTTTGTTTTTTTGTTTACCAACCCGAATTTGAAACTTCCCTTGTTTTGAATTTAAAACACTCCCATTTATTCCCATTAGAAGTTAAGGTAAGGTCATCTTTAATCTCAATAATCAAATTTCTTATTTGACTACAATAATCTTTATCCTTTAAAAACATGCACTGAAGTTTTTTGGATTTGGTTATAAATTTGTTAAATTGATAAAGATGTTGTTTAAAGATATTAATAGTTCAGTATCACTTCCATGTGTGAATTCTAAGCGTTGTAACATCAACGGGTACAAGGACAAGGAGATCCGACAAGTCCGTATTTGTTTATTTTAATAGCTGAACTTTTGGCAATTTATGTGAAAAATAGTAAATATATTAAGCCCTTGAATGTTTTGGGGAGTCAGCTATTAATAAGTCAACTAGCAGACACTAATACTCTGTTTCTTAGGGATGCCGAGCAGCTGCCATTAATTTAGTGTCACATTTTTCCAAAGCTTCTGGTTTGAAATTAAATAAAAAAAAAGTGCGAGTTGATGGCAGTGCATAATAGGGCTGAATCTCAATTGTTTAATATTCCATTAAAAAATGAGGTAAAATATTTAGGTATTGTTATTACTGAAGGCGATAAAACTAGAGAAAAAATGTATTTGGCTGACAATGTAACAAAAAGTCAAAATATGTTAAATGTGTGGTTACAAAGGGACATTTCCATTTTTGCCAGAATTTTATTACAGAAAACCGAAGTACTTTCTAGGGTGATTTATCCTGCATATTCCATCTCTGACAGGTGGATAAAGGATATTAATTAAATTCAGTTTAAATTTCTTTGGAAAAACAAACACCATTTCATAAGAAAATCAGATGTAGTGAAGCCAATCAGTGAGGGAGGTTTGAATATTACTGATTTTGATGTTATGAATGGCACTTATAAATTGAAGTGGCTCCAACCTTTCCTTAGGAATAAACATTCTGTTTGGTCTAGTTTTTCTTCAAAAACCTTTGATTCTTTTGGGGGCATTGATTATCTTTTGAAGTGTGACTTTGAGCCATCAAAACTAAAGTGTATCCTAAATTGTCATCTTTCATAGTCAGGTATTATTGTATTGGAAACTGATATACAAACACAATTTTCCCCACATAGTTGTGCTTTGTGGAATAATAAGTGCATCCTTATTAATAGGAAGTCTGTGTTCTTACAGGACTGGATGGATAAAGGTGTCTGGTCCATTGTACACATTATGGATGGGGAAGGAAATTTCCTTAGTTATGTAATATTATAAAATATAATATTATTTGTACTCGGAAATTTTATGTGGCTTTGTTAAAAGCTGTTCCTGGTGGTTTGGTTCAGCTGGTTAAAGGTGCATTGTGTTACTCACCTGTGGTTCCAAAATTGAAGAGTTTAATCTTCTGGTCTAAATTTTACAGATGAGGGCTGTAAGATTAAAGTTGAAGAACATTTGTAAATATAGTGACTTTCCCTTATAAAGTTAGAAAGAGACCTCTTGTATTTGATTTCCCTAAAGACAAAGTGGGTCAAATTAGAACAAGATTTCTCACTTTCCCACTTTTTCCAAAGGTAAAAGAGGTTCAGTTTAAAAGTATTAATGATATTTACCCTTGTAATGAGTTCATCAGACACAGATTTAATCTGGATTGTACTGAGAGCACCTGTAACTAGTGATGTGACGTTCGGCACCGAGGCTTCGAAGCTTACCGGTATATCAAAAAAAAAGAAAAAAACATCACACACTGAAGCAGTGTATCGGAGCTTGATTCGTTTTGCCATAACCACGTGATCTGTGACGTCCGAAGCTTCGTCTCTGGTTTCGTTTCCACACACAGTCACGTGACTGCTTCGTATTCAGATTCAAAAATAGCGCGAACCCCTTGAGCAGGTTTGGAGTGTCATGCCCGATTTTTTTACAGTCTATGTTCGGTAGTAGTAAATAAAAAAAGAAAGAGACTTAGCCCTCACACTGTTGAACAAGTCCTGTTCCTTAATAATACATTTTTTTTTATTAAATTACCCACAAAATAAAATGTCAGCTCCCCAGTTCACAAGCATTTCACCATTCCACAATAATGTTCTTTTATTTTGATTATATATGCCTACATGAGCCTTGCCTATGAACTCGTAGGATTAGGACTGAGGCTAAAGTTTATGTGAATAAGGCTGCATTTGTAGATCAAAGCAGATTCATAAGAACTGTTTCTGTACAAGTGAATTAGTCCCATTTATTTGATTTTTTTTCATCAATTAATTCATACAGTTGTTTGTTCATACATTGTATAAGAACTACATCAACACTAGCACATGAATTATGAGAATTAATTGTATTGCTTTGTGGTTTACAGAGCACAAGTGATAAATGAAAAAAAAACGGTCTTCTGGGACAGAAAGGCAGCTTTTCCACCTTTTGACCACAAGATGGCGTTAGTGTGCAACATGTTGAAAAGCTTCGAGTAATGAACCATTTTATACAGTCGAGGGGGAAAGCCCCAGTGCTTCACAAAGCTTCATTTCACCATCACTACCTGTAACGTATAGGCAAGGATGAAGCGGAGAGAGAATCCCCACATGCAAGCACGACTTTAATAAAACAAACAGGTAATCCAGGGCAAACAACGGAACTCAGGACAGGAACATGAAACAGCTACAACGACCGACCACCAACAACTGAAGCACAGAGGTTTAAATACACAGGCAAACAAGCTAAACAAGATAACACGACTATTTTAAGTCGCAAAGTGACTTGAGCAGGATCTGTTAAAATTTAGCGCATGGATTAGCCAGGCATGTATTCATGATACTAAGCGGGGCAGCAGCCCAACAAATTCCCAATGTTTTTTTTTTTTTATTGCTTAAAGAAGCATACAAAATACCAAACAAACCTCAAAAGACTAATCTTATTTCATTTCAAAGAAGTCAAAATAGCAGCAAACAGTATAGATAAGCAATGTTTCCAGGGGAATGTCTGGAGGATTTATGCATAAGCAAGAAAAAAACGTTCTTAAAACATTTAAAAAACTGGACGTTTTGAACATTTAGAAAACATTCCGAAATAACGTTTTCATAACATTTTCAATGTGGTAGAATGTAATGTTACTCTGACGTTCACATAAACCAAGAAAAAACGTTTTAAAGCTAATGGGAATGTTAGTAAAACACTGAAGAACATAATTGTTGGCTGGGAATAGACCACTATAAATTTTGGAACAAATAATAGTATTGTAATGTTTGATTGGGACACTTGATGTCGCTGTGATATCATGATTTAGACCATGGGCGCTCAGTCCAGGCCTCAGCTGTTCACAATTTATCTGATTGGATTTCGGCTATCGGATTGGGATCAAATCTTGAAAATGGGTTGTTCAAAAGAAAATAAAGATTCTGAAATTGGATTAGATCAGAAATTCTAACATTGCCTTTGATCTGGACTAAATCGTTAGTTTTTGGTTTTCAGAACGTTTTAGGCTAAGAGTGGGATACCTGATCTAAAAAAAAAATAAAAAAAATCAGGATTATCCTGATCTCAGCAGAAGGGTGGATTTCAGGAACAAAATGTAAAAAAACAAATAAAAAGCTTTAGCCTATAACTGGTAAAAAATACAACATTTCTATCATGTAGCCTAATAGGCTATATACACATTTATATTTTTATTTTGCTCTTGATAATTTTAGCTGTTAAAAGTATAGTAGAATTAGACATTAAGCCTTTCAGGAAAGTAAAAAGAGAGACTTTGGCACCATACATAATCCCCCAAACAGTTATCAATATCTAACAAAATATTATATTTAATTTTAAATGTTTTTTAATCACTGTTTATAAACTACATTTGCACAATCATCAGAGATGAACCAGTCAAAATATAGCCTCTAACAACTGAATCCCTTATATACAGCTATATTTGTTTGTTTTTCCGTTCTCTAGCAAATGTCTGGTTCCCCCAAGAAACTTTGCATTCTCTCTCTCTCATTTTGAGAATGAATGTTAAGTTTCTTGGAGGAATGCAAAACTTTTGGGGAGAACAATTATAGCTAGGCTATTTATTATTATTATTATTATTATTATTATTTTTACATCACATGAGATTTTCAAATTTAGATTTGACAGAATAAACAACTGGGCCCAAATCATGCAGGGAAACATCTTTTGGATCAAGCAAACTAGGCTACGTGTGCTTTGAAAATATTTAAAACATTCAAAGTGTCTTCAAATATCTACATTATCAAACAGATTACAAAAGAAATGGTTATTTGACTTTTATGGGGACCTGGGACCTCAAATCCAGACATAACATAGGCTATATATATATATATATATATATATATATACATACATACACTCACCTAAAGGATTATTAGGAACACCATACTAATACTGTGTTTGACCCCCTTTCGCCTTCAGAACTGCCTTAATTCTACGTGGCATTGATTCAAGGTGCTGAAAGCATTCTTTAGAAATGTTGGCCCATATTGATAGGATAGCATCTTGCTGTTGATGGAGATTTGTGGGATGCACATCCAGGGCACGAAGCTCCCGTTCCACCACATCCCAAAGATGCTCTATTGGGTTGAGATCTGGTGACTGTGGGGGCCATTTTAGTACAGTGAACTCATTGTCATGTTCAAGAAACCAATTTGAAATGATTCAAGCTTTGTGACATGGTGCATTATCCTACTGGAAGTAGCCATCAGAGGATGGGTACATGGTGGTCATAAAGGGATGGACATGGTCAGAAACAATGCTCAGGTAGGCCGTGGCATTTAAACGATGCCCAATTGGCACTAAGGGGCCTAAAGTGTGCCAAGAAAACATCCCCCACACCATTACACCACCACCACCAGCCTGCACAGTGGTAACAAGGCATGATGGATCCATGTTCTCATTCTGTTTACGCCAAATTCTGACTCTACCATCTGAATGTCTCAACAGAAAACGAGACTCATCAGACCAGGCAACATTTTTCCAGTCTTCAACTGTCCAATTTTGGTGAGCTTGTGCAAATTGTAGCCTCTTTTTCCTATTTGTAGTGGAGATGAGTGGTACCCGGTGGGGTCTTCTGCTGTTGTAGCCCATCCGCCTCAAGGTTGTGCGTGTTATGGCTTCACAAATGCTTTGCTGCATACCTCGGTTGTAACGAGTGGTTATTTCAGTCAAAGTTGCTCTTCTATCAGCTTGAATCAGTCGGCCCATTCTCCTCTGACCTCTAGCATCAACAAGGCATTTTCGCCCACAGGACTGCCGCATACTGG
The DNA here is from genome assembly GCF_949319135.1 of Squalius cephalus. Lineage (NCBI taxonomy): Eukaryota > Metazoa > Chordata > Actinopteri > Cypriniformes > Leuciscidae > Squalius > Squalius cephalus. The sequence continues at coordinate 13,703,722 of NC_137130.1, forward strand.
ATGTTTTCCCCTTTTCACACCATTCTTTGTAAACCCTAGAAATGGTTGTGCGTGAAAATCCCAGTAACTGAGCAGATTGTGAAATACTCAGACCGGCCCGTCTGGCACCAACAACCATGCCACTCTCAAAATTGCTCAAATCACCTTTCTTTCCCATTCTGACATTCAGTTTGGAGTTCAGGAGATTGTCTTGACCAGGACCACACCCCTAAATGCGTTGAAGCAACTGCCATGTGATTGGTTGATTAGATAATTGCATTAATGAGAAATTGAACAGATGTTCCTAATAATCCTTTAGGTGAGTGCATGTGTTTTTGGCGCGACGTGTTAAGCCGTTCGCGACAAAGGCTGAATCCGAAATCACCCCCTAAACCCTCATGTTAGGTTAGTCCACTAATAGCCTACAGTTAATATGTCATATGTTCACCAACGCTTCTTGTTTGCTGATTGGCTGCAGTTTGTGATAATCTATGTTTCAATGGCAAATTTCAAAACCGTTTGTTCAACACTCATAAATATAATTTCCATTCACATTTTTTGCTCACCCTTGGGAGTTGGGAAGCTAATGATAATGATATTCTAACTGTTCATTCAAATCAAATCTGTTATATGGTATTCATTGACGAATAATAATAGTAATAATCAAATACACCAAAATATAAATAAAAATCTATAATATACACTACTTTTCAAAAGTTTGGGGTCAGTAAGATTTTTTAACAATGTTTTTTGAAAGAAGACTTCTACTCACCAAGGCTGTATTTATTTGATACAAAAATGCAGTCATATTATGTAATATTATTACAATTAAAAATATCTGTTTTCTATTTGAATATATTTTTTCCTGTGATGGCAAAGCTCCATACTCCAGTGTTCAGTGTCACAAGATTCAAGGTCAGATGTCATTCTAATATGCTGATTTGCTGCTCAAGAAATATTTTTGATTATTATAATTATTATTAGCTGATAATGTTTGTGCTGCATACTGACATGTGGTATGTGTAGTGTTTTTATGTTTTTTTTGTTGTTGTTGTTGTTTTTTAGAAAATAGAAAGATTTAAATAGATATATGAAATGAGAAATAGAAATTAATGAATCATTTGAAAATATTTATAGAAATGTTAAATAACATTATAAATGTATTTACTGTCTTTTTAAAATGTTTAATGATATACAGTGCTATGCATAAGTTTAGACACCCATGCTAAAGTTGACTAAAGAGAGGAATAAAAAATCATCTTTTGGAAATTGAACTTAATGCCTTAATTAAAAAAAAATAGGAAAAATCCAACCTTTAAGGACACCAATTTTCTTTGTGAATGAATAATGTATCGTAAATAAATAAATGTTCTTCCTTAAAATACAGGGTGCATAAGTTTGGACACCCCTATGTTAAAGGGGTGATAAAGTTCCCTTGGCCTCTGGAATTAAAATAGCCTCACATCATCACATAGCCTTCACCATACCTAGAGATTGGCATGGTTTTATTTCAGTTAGCCTAATAGCTGGTTTGATTTGCATTGAGAGATGATGTTATGGAAAGTACTCCATGCCAATCCCTAGGTATGGTGAAGGCTATGTGATGATGTGGGGCTATTTTAATTCCAAAGGCCAAGGGAACTTTATCAGGATGCATAGTATCCTGGATCCATAAAGTAACTGGCCTTTAAAAATAAAAATCTGCCTGCCTCTATGGGAATTTAACATAGGGGTGTCCAAACTTATGCACCCTGTATTTTAAGGAAGAACATTTATTTATTTACGATACATTATTCATTCACAAAGAAAATTGGTGTCCTTAAAGGTTGGATTTTTCCTAATTTTTTTAATTAAGGCATTAAGTTCAATTTACAAAAGATGATTTTTTATTCCTCTTTTTAGTCAACTTTAGCATGGGTGTCTAAACTTATGCATAGCACTGTATGTACAGCATATATCATAAGGCATACACACCACATTTATAACATCCAAAAAAAAGCATGATTTGAAATGGAATGGACTCATGACCAAGATGTAAATAAGAACAGAAACAAAATGGTAAATATTTTGTCATAAGGCAACACTGTAAAAGGCTAAAAGCTAAATTAAGTCAATTTATTACATTTATTGTCGAATCAATTTAATTTTATGGGCTAGCACACACTCTATGTAGTACCCCATTTATATACCCTCTTTTAGTACATCATTAACTCTCTGGTATTGCTCACTAAGGGGTCACACTTGTGTCACACGGCAGTCAATGAAATGAATGTACAATATTTTGGTCCAATATAATTTATTCTTTAATATTTTGTATTTTGAGGAGGTTTTGTGCCACTAGACAATATTCACCTCTAAATTGTGCACAATTTATATATAAAATAAAACAAATACTCAAGACATAATCCCTTGTTAGGGGGTAACAGTTTAGGACCCAAGGACCAGATGTTTGAAAGAAGACCCAGAGTCAGAATTATAATAAATTGAAGAAAAGTTTTACTGAAGATAGTTTGCTGTTTCATCAGCAGAAGTCAGCTTCAAGACTCGCACGGGAGTTCGTAGGCCGCCCCGCTTACATTTACAAAGATCACAGCAGTCTAAGCTACGTCCTTGCTTCAGGTTGCAGTTTCTGATTGGCTAAGAAATAGATAAACATAGTAATTTTCCACACATATACAGATAGACGGAAGCTTATCTCCATCGATTAGACAGCTGACACTCAAACCCTGAAGTTAGGCACGTCGTGACCTTCCAGGTCGCAGATTTGGGTTGCTGGGAGTCAGCATGTCCAGAACAACAACTCAGTCAATCTCCAATAATGCCAGTGGTTACTTAACCTGTAACCAAGAAGACTAACACACACACCGACACACAGCTTTTGCAAGGTTGGATTTGGCCAGGCTCTAACTATAAACAGGAGAGTCCTCTCAAAACATCAAGATAATGCATTCTTTCTCTCAAGGAGAGCTACACTTTAGTCTAACTGGAAAGTAAGGCTTTAACAAAGAAATAGTTCCTTAAACTATTGACTTCAATGACCCCTATATGTTTTAACACGTTGAAGACCTTTCTCAAACACAAAACAAGTCCCTATTTCATTTCTGGAAGCCGGGCTAAATAAGCAAGCACTGTTACTGCATTCAGATATCAAATACAGACATTAAATAATACAAGAACATTTCAGTAATCACACTGGTAACTTCTATAACAAAGTAAAATCTCCAGAGAAGTCATTCAACTCGTTTGATATTTAGAAGGAAACATACTGATTAATACCTTGATTATAATCACTCATTATTACATATACATTGAAGCAGCAGTGGATTCCAATCCAGAATCTTCACCCTATCGTTGTATTAGGTTTTTTTTATTTGTATATGTATTTAAACATTATCAAAGACTAATCAAATAGGCAGATGGTTTTTTTTTTGTGGATTGTACCCCAGAAAATTGCTCTGTATTTTCTTATATACCCATTCATGGTGGTAATTCATGCAGTATGGTGCATCAAAAGTATGACTATTTTCTAAGACCATTTCCCCTTTTTGAATCATGTCCACATTTTGTTTTTTGGTCTAATATTACCAAAGACCATCAGAGGGTAAAGGACAAAAGGAACTATTCATAAAACCATCTTAAGGAAATCTAAGAAATCTAATCTAAGTGATAAAAACACAAACACCAGGCAACATAACTTTGTGATTCTGAGTCATTTTATTCAGATGTGCAGAACATACACATAAAGTAATTCACTTTATTAAGCATTAACATTATTTTTCCTCCAAAAAAGTCTACATTCAAGAGAACAAATCACTAAATTCTGATATCACTGAAATAATAGCTCTTTACACTGCCATTAATGGGAAATATAAGCTTCTCATTTGCCTGTTTCTGTGGTACAATTGCATATAGCAACTACAGAACAAGCAAAGATGTTTCATAATTAGAGCGTTTATTTTTAGGCACTTCAATCAAAGGGCAAGATAGTATACTAGCAGTAACATTAGAGACGAACTATAACTGCCAAATCAGGTGCACTCTAAAATTAAAGCAACAGCATAAAACATCCTTGAGGTCCTTGAGATGATCGAGAACACAAACATGGATCAAAAACATTCCCTTGGGTACAGAAATAAAAATGTGCTTTACAATTCCGTTGTTGTAATATTCATTCTACACAGAGTAAAAGAAGACATTCAATATCCACATAAGAATAAATACATATTATCCTTAACTTAAAGCAAGTGGGGAAATATAGCAGAATATAAGACAAAGAAAGCAATTTTAAATAGATACTTGTAGATAAACAAAAGACAATAATTTTAAACAGATATATGGAAGCTATACAGGGAAAAAGGTAATTTGTCAGGAAGCAAAAATACTGCAAAGGGATTTCAAGTCAAGAAATGACGGACAACCCTACACACAACTGAAAAATGCCATGGACCAGACAATAAATTATCTGTTTGTTGTGATCATTATGGCCCTTGAAACATGGCCAAATAATCATTATTTTGGCCCATTTAGTAAAAAGTAATGGAATGTTCAAATGAACAGAATGCTTGGAAAGCCCACATTAAGCCAAATTAAAATACAAAGATGATATACATTCACAGCGTATCCGACTCAGAATGGTCATACAATTTTAGAGACCTTCAACAGCTTAACGTGCATTGATTAAGATCATAAGAAAATTAGCAGGGACCTTTATGCATTTAAAGGTAAACTGTTATGCTACAATGAAATTTCACTGCACTTTTGTGTTTGAAGAGAAACCAATTACATAAATTACAGAAGCAAATGCAGAATTTGAGAATGTGGTCTATCATCTAACTGTCCATTCCATCAAGGAACTCTCCTTCAATGATGTTCTCTAGGCGTTTCATGACCTGATCACTGCTGGGCGGTGGGTAGTCCACAGCATAATGTGGGAGGTGTGTGGAGGAGCCATTAAAAGAGCAGCAGAGGGTGCTGAAGAACGGCACGAGATCCACGATGGAGCAGAGGGAACGCAGTGTGAGCAAAGGAAACACCAATCGATCTGTGCTCGACTCTCCCGCTGTTCCATTCAGCTCCTGAACACACAGCCAAAATATTTAAAGACTGACTACTTTTGAAAAAGCACCATCTTTACTGGTTAGGTGGTGCTGAGTCACAAATATATTAAAGGATGTCTTGTGTAAGGAAATCTTACCCCATAGCGTCGGTTTATTCCATCCAGTATCCTAACAATATGGGGTTTACATTCTTGTTCGCCTTCCAGCAGAGTGTTTCCTGGTCCATCATAACGGTCAACATCTACTTCAGGAATGAAAGCCCAGCGATACCTATAAATACATATTGACAAGCCATTAAGAGGTCATGTACATTCAATTTTAGGGTGTGGAGCATATCAGAAGTCATTTATGTTGGGGCAGGCATGACAGGTCACCTAGAAATAATACAGAACCTAATGATCTATTACTGACAGCTGCCAATGTTAGGTCAGCCATGACAGTCCACTTAGGTCAAAAGACCTAATAAGAAGTTCACCGTGTTATATTTATAGAAGGTGCCTGTACCTTAAATAAAAGGTCTTTGTGAGGTTAGTTGCGTAAAGAAAATGAATATTTAAGAAATTTTGTTTTTTCCTTCCATGGAACACAAAAAAAATATTTTGCAGAATGTCTGAGCCATTTTATTTTCCATACTATGAAAATGGGTGATCATTTCTATTGCCAAGCTCCACAAAAGGATAGAAGTGGAATAAAATTGATAAAAGTAGTGCTATATTTCAAGTCTATAATATATTTACTGAAAGAAGATTTAAATATAGCACATCAGGACAACTTTATGGTGATTTTTGGACTTGTTTGACTTGGCTTTGTTGGCAGTAAATACCATGCCCATTTTCATTGTATGGAGAACAACGGCTTTAAAAGACTTGAGGGCAAATAAATGATAATGTAATTTTGTAATATTTGGGTGAATTAACCCTTTTAGCCCCACGTACACTACCGTAAGACCGGTAAGACTTTATTGTTTTTGAAAGAGGTGTCTTATGTTTAATCAAGGTTGCATTTATTTGATCAAAAACATGAAAAACACAAAACATGGTTAAAAAGCCATTTTCTACTTCTATATATTTTAAAATGTAATTTATTCCTGTAATTGCAAAGCTTAAATTTTTGAGCAGCCATTACTTCAGTCTTCAGTGTCACATGATCCTTCAGAAATCATTCTAATATAGAAACATTTCTTATTAAATTCAATTTCAATAGAACTATGTTTGGTCATTTGACCATTGGAGAATGTCCAACCACTACTTCTGTTCTTTAGAAGTTTAAGTATACAAAAATTTGATAATAATTCATAAAAACATCTATAATAATGCTCAATTAAACTGTTTCTCGTCATTTATCACAGGTATGGCAGGAGTAAACATGCATACACACAGTTCACATGAGTCTCACATTTGAAACAGAGGCATCTGCTCTGGAGGGAAGGACACAGCGGTGTCCAGGAACTTGCAGGCTGACAGGTACATGTCCAGCTCTGCCTGAGGGAAGCATAGTAGACCATTCTTGTCATGGCTACCTCGCAATTTACTCCTGAAACAGAAAGATTTTTTTTCCATGAAAATTGAAGGAAAAATATATACAGACAGCAATTTGTCATAAAGGAAGACTCACTTTGAAACTTCTTTGTCATCCAGAAGTGTCTTCTCAAGGCGGTTAAAAATGCGTATCTGAAATATTCAACATACATTTTCAAACTGCACCCAACTAAAAAAACATTTAATACAACTGATGAAGCATTTGTGAAGAGAGGTCCACTGGCATATTTCTTACCAGCTCAGTGACCATGATTGGCCAGAGAGAGGTGAGATGTTGTGGTGAGATCCTCAACAGGAGAACACGGAACATGAGGAACATCTGAGCTGACACTGATGGAGTCTGTCCCACACGCAGGTTCTCTGTTAGACGCTCTAGAATATATTTGATGAAGAAAGTGTTAGCTTGAAATTGTTCCTATGCTACATTACAAGTAACCTATATTTGTTTTCCACACAGACTCAGTGATACCTTGTATGAGAGGCAAATAGAAGTGGTACTGGTCATTCTCTCCGCTAAACATAGCAAAAGCCTGTCGTTTCAGTAGCATGGGCTTCTGCTCAGCGCTGTTGAAGAGCTTTAAAGAACTGCTCTGCATGCCTGCATATGGTACAACATGAACCCACACAATACAAATCAACACACTGATCATACAACAAATGACTGTCTAAAGCAGAAATATGTACATATACTCACTCATCAAGTCTTTGAACATTGTTTTCTCATGAGTCAGAAGATGGTCTACGATGGATCTCCAACTAAAGCACAATATGAGAGTTTAGTGGCTTAAAAAACAAACTAGTAGGCCCAGCAATCTATGTATATAGGCCACGCAAACTATTTGACTATTTTGATTTTGTGCATGACTTGATAAAAACCACTACATTAAACCAGAATAAAATTTACAGTGTTGTCTAAGTATCCATCTTACTGGCAGGAACACGAGGACTCCATAGTGAAAAACATTGGTTCCATGAAGAGTTCCAGCACCTCTTTCTTCCACGCTCGTTTAGTGTAGGCATATCCACTCAGATTGCTCAACAACTGAGCACCCGCACAGAAACTAGGCATGTTATAGGCACTGAGAGATAGAGAGATATAAATTGAGAAACAGCTATGGAAACATTAAAAGTGAGTAATAGTTTTAAATAGGGGTGTGATGATACATTTAGCTCTTGAGTAGGGTTGGGTACCATTTACATTTTAACCGGTACCGATACCGGTACCTGAAATTCTATGCCGGTACCCAACGGTACCTTTTTCCTGTGCTTTAGGCATGTTAACATCAATGACTAAAGAAACTAAGTAATTTATAAAAGTGTTATTGACATTATGCCAGAGCTGCCTTGGTCGCTGTCTGTGATGTATGAATATCCATAAAAAGTGCGTTCTCAGGTACCGAAATTTGATATTTTAACACTATTTTTAATAATTCTTCAATAATAAAATATATGACTGGAAAAATCTTTTATTAAACTGAAATTCACAAAATTCAAAACAATGCAGTTGCATTTAAAAATGTTGTAATTAATCATCTTGTAATGATGAATGTCACTTAAGTTCAACTTTCTGAGTATGAATTATCATATGCAGTAAAAGACAGAACATTATAATGCAAGCACTGTCAAATGTTTTGCCACAAAACTCAACTCCGTCATGCTGATATCGCAAGACAGCTTTTCACATCAACGAGAAATATTGGCACGTTTTAATATCGCGAGATCTCGTCACACCCCTAGTTTTAAATGAAAATGATCTGACACCAATGTCATGTGACAATAAATAGACCAAAGCTTCTGAATAAAATACTAAGCAGTATTAACAACTACTGTATAATTTCAACTGAAGTGCTTCTTTGGCATACTCACCTGTGATTTTTTAGATAGGGAAAAACATAATACATAAGACGGGAAATGAGAGGCACAGCTTTCTCCTTCTCATCACTGCGATAGACCATGTCCAAAAGAGGAGCCAGAACCTACCAACACAATGAGCACAGATGAGAACACTGATAATCTGTTGCATTTCTTCACCCAATTTCACCGCATGTCTCTTACCTCAGCCAGCAGAACCAGAGCTTGTACACTGAATACAGATGGCACTGAAGATGACACCATAGTGCTACCCTGGCCGGCACACTCTGAGAGAAAGACATGAAAAGAATCCATTTTAAAACTGCTAGGCATTATTAATTTCATATGTTGGCAATACAGCAATGGGCATTATACTGTAAGTATATGAATTTCTGCATAGGTTTACCCTCTAACTCATTGCCATCATGATCATCTTCATCTCCCTGAGGACAGACTTGAGGCTGAGCTTTCACTTCCAGGTTACGGCTCAGCCAGCTAGTCTGCTCAAGAGATGAGCCTGCCACAGCTCCCACCGCTTCTAGTATGCGCTGGCTCACTTCCTGTTGAGGGTACAATTACTATGTAAACATATTTTGACATTTCTACAATATCAACAAAATCTCTCGCTGTATCTGTCCTACCTGCAGTTCTTTAGTATCCCTCTTGTTGTCGATATTGGGAAGTCTATTTACACAGTCATTAAGGATGCTGCAACAGTAAAATAAACAGATATCAGTCTTTCAAAAGACACTTTACCTTCCAATAGTATATAACAAGAACAATAATTGTTTCATGTAATTAACAAGAGCTCTTATTTATCTTTAAGAGTTTTGCGACTGCCTTTTTTAAAATGAATGTTGCATTAAACAACTAGGCGATGCAGGTGTCATGACATTGTGGTTTCCAGGACATTGTAATGTGGTTGCTAAGGTGTTCTGATTTTGTTATTAGTATGTTGCAACGTGGTTGCTAGGTGGTTTCGTACTGTTAAATTTGCGCACCAAAGGTTAATATTAAGGGTTAGGGTTTGTTCAAATCTCTATGAGCAAACGTAATAGTGACCACGTTAGTTTATTCACCCGAGGAGCAAGAAGTGTCCAGGAGGAGCGAGGTTAAGCTGGGCAGATTCTCTGAGCAGACAGAGAAGAGGATTGATGTTCTCCTGAAGAGCTTGAGCGGTGAGACTGCAAAAAAAAAAAAAGACCAAGGACATTACCATCTACACTCCACTAAAAACATCTGCCTTGTAGAACAATACAGTCAAGGCTGAATCTTCCAGTGTACAGTAAACAACATCTTTAGCCATTTGCTTAAACTGGATTGCAACAGCTCAATGGACTATGGTCATTTTACAGTAAAAGACATTATATGATAGGAAATAAGATAAGGTACAATTAAAATCTAGAATGATGTCAATGGAAACTTTTACCTTTGAATGTAGACGTAGCTGAACTGTAGCATTGGAATATCAACTAAAGTAGTCTTCTGATCGTGAGAAAGAGATTGATCATTAATACATGATGTAATTCGATAGTTAAATATCTCTGTGTGTGTGTGTGTGTGTGTGTGTGTGTGTGTGTGTGTGTGTGTGTGTACCCATTTAACCATATTTTGGGGATAAATATATAACTAGAAGTGAGCTAAATATGACAAAAATCTCCCTTTGGGGGAAGTCCTTATTTGTATAAATGATACAAAATTAAGTTTGTAAAAATGGAGAAAGTTTTTGTTTAAGGTTAGGCTATAGTATTTATAACTACCTGTATATAAAAACAATAAAAGTCTATGAAATGTCCCCATTTAGATAGCTAAGTGAATGTGTGTGTGTGAGTGCAATACCTGGTCTCCTTTGATCTGATGAGGTTTCTTCACCACCTCTCTGATGAGCTGCAGTATGGTGTCCGGACGGAGTGTGTTTAGTGCCTTCACAAGGTCCACCAAGGTCATTTGAGAATCGCTAGCATCTGGTAAAATCTATGCATCAATATAAAAACAAAATTTAAAAACATCATTACAGTAGTCTATTGTATGACATAATGTCATTTTTGCATTCTGATAGTTATTGTTAACCTTATTTCTGGAACGTCTTTTCCGGCTCTTCCTGCTACACCATACAGCAGCCACAGAGGCCATGACCTGCACCCCAAACTGCTGAGTCAATGGCATTAAGAACTCCAGAACCTTTTGCTTCAAGATCTACAGAGAACAAAAACATACATACGCACCATTAAGCAGTCAATAAGACGGCATGATGTTTAAGTAAAGAAAATGATATAAAACATTTTTGTTTATTCAAGTATGAGATATACCTTTGTGCCTTTAAAGTACACAGATGTGGGTGAGGCTCTGCTGCTACGGGAGGAGTCACAGCCTTTGACCACACCCCAGAGTAAGGCCATGCTGCTAATCATGTGTGGAAACTCCTCCAGAATGGCATTGCTAGCATTTCGTAGGTCTGGAACATCACAAACAGCAGCTGTCTACAGGTACAGAAAATTTTTTTTTTTAAATTAACACAAGTCACATTAGTGTCACGTTTGAAGCATTCTTACATGCTCAGTGGTGATCCTGACATTTTTAATGTCCATGGCAAAATCAGACTTGATTGTAACTACAACTGTATGTGGATGTATATCAGGAAAACTGGTGTATTTGGTTGAATTTTATGGTGCAAATAGTTTTTGCAAAATAACCCACAATGCTATACTCCTACTAGCAACCAACAGTACAGCAACTTTGCAACTTTAGATTCAGAAATGTAGTCAGTGTGAACAGACCTTGAGAGCTATGAGAGTTACATAGGAGGATTTGTCTCACTAGGCAAATGTCTGTCACCTATGCCAGGATCTGCCACTATTTTCTTTAATGGGTGCTGCTTGTATGTCTTACTTTCTTGTGGTCTAGAAGACAGTAGTGTGTGATAGTGGTCAGACCTTCCAGTAGTGTCAAAGGATAGTCAGGCGCTATGTTCTCCCTCTTTAAGGTACCACTAAAGAAAGCCACAAAATATAAGCCCAATTCAAGCTATGGTTGAAACAAAACAACAACATGTAAGCATTGACACCTTATCAGACACTTTATGTGCACCCATGCTCACACAAACGCAAACAACCACACACATTATTTACTTATGTGAAGCCTTGATTCCATCGTGCTCGTGCTGTTTAACCAGTTCATCCAGGTTCCTGCAGATCTGGGCAATTATGGGTGATACAATGATGGCCAGTGATCGTCCTAAATAAGGCAGAACTTCACATAGCAGAGTCACCCAGTCTGGGTGCATGGCGCAGCCATACTGTGGGTGCAAAGCTCGGGCTGCTGCCGACACAAACATGCCCTGAGCGGTGATAGGCTGACTGACAATGTAACGCACTGCTTTTATGGACTGCTGAAACATCACAGCTGTTTGCCACTCTCGAGCCAAGGCTGAGGAGGGTTGTTCTGCACGTCGCTGTGGGTTGGAATGGCTTTGATCGTGATCTTGTGACTTGGAGTGTGGTGGACACACGTGGTGCTCCAATACAATAAGAACCTTCAGAAGCTTCAGTAGGGCAATCTGGAGTGGGTGCTCAGCCCAGGTCCCATCCCGGCCAAAGTTGATCAGGCTCTCTTCTGAGATCTCTCCTCTGTCTTCTCCTTGGTCTTCTTCAGGCAACGTGTGCTGGTCGGGCCGATCAGCTCTCTGGCAGACATACATGGAGGCGGAAAGTGTTAGAAGGACATACTGCTGCACCTTGTAGCCCCAAAGAAGGTTGCGGACAGCCTCCAGACTAGCAGTTCCCTTTGCCTCTCCAATTTGAGCTTGCTGGGCCACCCTCACCAACTGGATCATCAACTCAGTCAGTACCTCCACGCTTTTCACCTGCACCTCCCGATTGGCCTGGAGTTGGCAATTGGGAACGCTGGCATATGAGGGATAGTGAGAGCGGAGATAGCGCATGCAAAGGCAGGTGAGTAGCTCTAGAAGGAGTGTTGGTGGAGAAGAAGGAGAAGGTGGTGAATGGAGAGGAGAAGACGCTGGCTGGGATGGGTCAGGAGTAGCTCCACTTGGTGGAGTTGAGATCTGCAATTGCCCATAGAAGCTGCCACCATCCTGAGCCTGACGGTGCCTCTGCAGAAGGTTCTGGATGAGGTTGAGATGGGCAATGGAGCTGCAGTCCAGAGAAGTACTGGATAAAGCCTCCACAAATGGCCCTGCACTTGTCCGGAGGATGGTCTCTAAAATAGTGAAGGCATAGAGAATTCTCCTGCTCTCGTACTGCTGCTTATAGAGTAGAACATGGCGGAACAGTGAATCCACCGCCTCACGTTTCTCCCGCTGTCGCTTCAGCATCCGGGATTTGGCCATGGCCTCCAACTGCCCATCGTCTTCATCACTTGAGAGCGAATCTGAAACCTGTGTTCGTTCTGAATCCACTCTCTGTAGGCCGATGGCCACACCCTCCTCCTCTATGCTACCGTCGTCATGTCGCTGTAAGTAAGGGGCGGAGCTTGAGGTGGAGTTTTCGGTGGAGTTCTGAGCACCACTTGTGTCTGCAGATTCAGTGTGTTCACTTTCCTCTTCTTCCTCTACTTCTTCGTCCTCTCCCTCAGTCTCTTCACTCTCACTCCGGGACATTTTTGGGGAGTCTGTGGGTGTTAGATCTGGATCTCGTTCCAACTCCGCCCACAGTGCTTCACGGTCTACTATGGTGATGCGACTAACAAAGCTTTCTTCTGTTTGGCAACCAGGCGTCATGTTGTCTTCAGCACTTTTTGTGATGGATTTGTCTCTCCAGCTCAGTGACTTTACATTACCTAAATCACATATACAGTAGAATCAGACACCAAGAATATATATATCTTAAATTCATAATTTCCATTGCCCTAAAATATTGTATTCAATTACAAACAACTTTATATATTTATATATATATATATATATATATGTGTGTGTGTAAAATGTAATTTAGTAGCCATTTTCAGCAGCCATTACTTCAGTGTCACATGATCCCTCAGAAATCATTATAATATGCTGATTTGCTGCTCATAAAATATTTCTTTTAAATATTCAAAAACAGTTGTGCTTAATATTTTTATGGAAAAAAAATTCAGGATGCTCTGATTAATAGAAAGTTCAAAATAAAAGCATTTATTTGAAATATGAATCTTTTGCAACATTATAAATGTTATAAATGTAACATTATAAATGTAAACCATTATAATGTTACATTATAAATGTAAGGTCATGACTATCTGTGGTCATAAAAAAATCCCAGGATGTCCTACAAAAAAGAGTCACTTTTTTATTGTCACTTGTAACCAATATAATGCATCCTTGCTGAGTAAAAGTAATAATTTCTTTAAAAAAAAATCTTACTGACCCCAAACTTTGGAATGGCAGTATACATATCAATAACCAGAAGGAACTCTTGCTATTTGTCTTCAACACTATTTGTGCAAATTACTATATTGATTATTTTAAAGGTACAATCCAGTTTACTCTGTATTATAATTGCCAACACAATTTAAGTAGAATTTTTATTACTAACTATTTGATGTGAAATTGTATTACTTAACTTTGTATCATTTCAGTTTTTATACTACAATGCAAGACCTGAAAATTTAACTCCCAAACTCAAGCTCAGGTACCTCTGTGTGTATTGATCTGGTTTGTGTGTTTTTGTGCGTCTTGATTCCATACCAAAAGAGAGATTCTGTTTGACGCTTTGTATGGGTGATCTCTGTGTTTTCGGGTCCAACAGTAAGAGTAGCACTGGCTCCAAGATACGGACCACATCACTGAGGGAAAGAGCCCGCACCAACCAGTTCTGTGCTGCGGCCCTTACACTACCATCCTGATTGTTCAATCTATCTAAAACCACAAACAAAGACCTGAGAGAACAGAAAGATATAGAGATCATTGAGTGGTTATGGCACGAAATTGTGGGAGAATATTATAAAGGAAGAAATATTATATAATATAATTTTAATCTATAAATAATTACATAAGGAATATGGTGTATAAACCTGTCAAAGGAGCGGTTGAGAGAAGTGCTGCGATTTGTCTGGATCTCTCGTGTCAGGTGCCACAAAACTGAGAACCTGTGAAGCGCCTCCAGACACACAACCTAAAATGAACACACATACACACACAATTTAAAAAATGTTTCAGCTTTATATATGTGTAAAATTTATTAAATGAGGTTTCCCCAGTACCTTGTCCTCACTGAGTAAACCTAAGCAGATGATTCCCTCGCAGATGGATGCAGACGGAGCCAAGCAGTGAAGCCGATAGAAGAGCTCCACGCAAGATACGTGATGCTCTCTACGCTCTGTGTCTAACTGAGCCCATAACACCTGAGATACACGCTACAAGAGAATTGAAGTGAAGACAATAACCAAAGTCACTTTAAGGAAGTCAGATCACTCAGCGGCCATCTTGGTAGAACCCACAGGTAGCTATTTTTTATGTAGACAATAGGCAGTACAATTCCTATCTACTTGAATGGAGAAAGACTGAAATCTCATAATATGTTATGAAAAGTTTAATAACGGTTCAAATCAGTAAAGTTAGGGTATCATGAATGTTGCTTCTTTGGCTCAAATCATACAAAAAAAAACAAACATTTTCTAGTCCATCTAACATGCATGCACCTTCTATAATTGAGGATTTAAAAAAAATAGGTAATGCAACAATCAAAAGGGAAATTGGCTCTTTAAACTGAATTGCAGGACTTCCATACATAAAAAAGAATAAAAATAGTGGTCCATCTCCTGACCCTTGTAATGTCTCTACAATTACCCTTTTCTATTTTATACATTTCTCATTGACGACAGAACAAGCTATAAGAAATGCAACCTGTTAATCATAATGTGCCTTACCAGGTAAAAGTCTGTGGAATCCTCCAGAGTTTTGAGAACAGCGGGGTAGATGGGTGGCAGGGTGACCATTTGCAGCTGTCCGCTCAGTGGGTTAGCATCAGAGTTCTTATAACGCTGGTTTTTATCCTTAATGACGAGGGCTAAAGACTGAGAGTGATTGATTAGCTCCAACAAAGAGGAGATAGCAACATGTTGCACCTAAAGACAGATAAAAAATATAAAAAATTATTATCAAGTGATTCAGCTTTCACAATGCAACAATTAAAGATGTAGTAAAAATGTTTCCATGTTAAAATGTCCTATCCTAATTCATTGTGCAGAGGCAACTCTAAATAAGCCATTCGTAGGCTGACTCTCCTGGGGCCTATACCATGAAGCCGGTTTAGGTGGCTAGCCAGGTATGTTTCAGTTTAGTTTGCCCCAACCCTGGGTTTTAGGCACTATGAAAGTGGTTAGGCTTTTAGCAGTGTTCATCGTCATAGTAACTTATGCTCCACGGCTAACCTGGTCCGGGGCAGGTTATGTTTCAGGTAAGAGGTTGCAAACCGGACTTAGACCAATCAGCTGTGAGCAAAGGATAAAGTCACTCCATCTGTTTCTACTCCAAATTAAAGGTCACTACATAGCAAATGATTTTTAAATACAAAATCGTCTGGTTTTTAGTAATGCTTATTTAGAATAATAATTTTGAATGATTTAGATATTTTTTATGTAATTATTATACCCTTAATAGATCACACATGTACAATTTTAGTTCATCAATTATTATTACGCAGAGTTTAAATGAATAAATATATAAAGGTAATATAAATACGCTTTAAAATCAATAGATGAAGCTATAAAATAACTACACGTGAGCTTAAATGTTCAATTCTCTCTATACCTTTATCAACTGTATAAACTAACTTCACAACTTTTACTTGCACTGATCTGAAATTTAGTATGATTTTTTCTTTTAGTTGTCCTCTTTTATAGACAGCTATTTTCCTCTTGCTGTGTAAATTTGTTTAAATTCTTAATATTTTAATACTTTTATTTAATAAGTGAATTGCGCTGCTTCTCTCGTGAGAAATGAATCGCAGTTTCACTCTTTCTCAGCATGTGATTGGCTGTTTGCTACTGATGTCACACCTAAACTCCTAAACTCAGGATCAAAGCCTGAGTTGACAGAGAAAGTTGATGATCAGCATCATGGTACCAACAAAGCCTGGTTGGATTGGTTTGGTTTTGTCAACTCGAAACTAATCCTGCAACCCAGTGTTTGTTCAACTACCATCATGGTACAGGCCCCTGAAGAGTGAAAATTGTAAACAGTGCATCGCTATCAAAACATTGCTCTGTTTGTTTGACAGGTCAAATTTTGACTCAACCAATAGTGTGAGTCTGGGGCTCAATGCTCTGAGAAACAGGCTACCTGTTTCTCAGAGCATTGGAAGATGGAGTGCGTGGACATGTAGCTTATATTTAAATGTTTAAAGAAATTAAGGGTGGAAATAACAGACAACAACGTCACAATACAAAGAACATGCATTAACAACTAACTGACATTACAACCTCAATGTCTTTGTGTATGAATAATGAATGGGAGAATGTCATGTGTTCCATCCATTCAAACCTGTATACATTTCTTTTGCTCTGCAGAACACAAAAGAAGATATTTTGAAGAACTTTGAGAACCAAACAACTTTCGAGTCCATTACATTCTATATATATATTTTTTAGATATACTTTTGTGTTCCACAGAAGAAAGAAATCCCTACAGGTTTGAAATGACATGAGGTTGAGAAAATGATGACAATTTTCATTTTTGGGTCAACTATCCCTTTCGATCTCCGCCTTGTGTACCTGGTAGTCTTTTGTCAGGCAACACAGAGTCATCAAGGACCTCAGCCACTCAGGAAGGCTTCCATCTATATCTGAGGAGAGAAACAATCAGTTTATAAAAGAACACGTCCATGTGCTGTGACATGTTATATCAGCATAGTTTAATGTAGTATTGGAATACAATTCCTTTATTCACCTGTCTTGTTGAACATAGATGTGTGAAGGTCTTGGTTCTCTTCCTCAGTAAAATACACAGGAAAAGTTGTGCATTCCAGGAGAAGCTGGCAGACCACAGTGAAGGCCTGGCGGCTCAACTCTGATATCTCCCCTTTGCCCTTTGACTGGAAACTTCCCATCCACTCCAACTCTACTGGTCTGTGGTCTTTACCCCCACCCCTAGAAGACCCATGAAGGGCATGGATCCTCAGTTTACTGGGGTTGAAGAACTCAGCAAGTCTGTCTTTAATAAGACCCAAGTCTCGGCTGCCTTTCCTTTTCAATGGAGACCGTTTACTGCCCCTAGGAGAAGCATTAGGATCTAGCTGATTGGCTTCGTCCTGTTTCTTCTTCTTCTCTGGATCCACAACATCTAACAAATGCCTGAAAGAGATACAGGAAGTGAGTGCGAGTGAGACAGAGAGAGAAAGAAGAGACCGAATTCAACAAACTTCCAAGAGGGCCTCAAGATGACCTCAAATGATTTAAAATAAGCTAAAACAACTGAACTTTTCTTTGAACAACCAAGATTCCCACGGGCTTGAAATACCTGGTTACATGAGCTATATGAGAAAAGTGTGATTTTTAAACCTGAAGTAGTCACGTAATTAATTAAAAATGAGTGTAACAAAAGCACTTTGTCAAAGAGCCAACAATATTTGTAATACACAAAGCCAGGTTTATTAGACAGCTAGATTAGGAAGCAAGTTAATCATATTAAAGTGGATATGGAGCTTTTGGAGCATTCACACAGCAAATGAAAAGTCAAGACAAGTGCATTGCATTCTGGAATATATTTTTCCTTGCTAGGTGTTCTGATTGTATATGCACATTTTGTCAAATATAGCAGGTAATTTTGGTATTCTATCATGCATACTGAAAATATGCTTATTGGGCACACACAGTATGCACCGAATTTGTAAATTACCTTGTGATAACAGATGCCAGTATATCCTGCACACATTTGGACATGTTTTCTATAGTTCCTCCTCTTTTCCACACGTCCTCTGCTTCAGAGTTCACCTCAGAAGCAGCTTCTGATACATTACAGCCTGGTAGAAGGTGCTGTTCAGATGGAGATGCGCTCAGGCCTAATCCACTGTCTTCAGAGCGCAAAGGAGGGTACGGAGCTTCACCTGGCTCTGCCTCCTGGGTCTCCTGTCCATTCAGACAGGCCTCACTAGTGCTGCTGTCATGGTTACTATTCACCTGGTCACTTTCTTTGACTTTGTTGTTGCCAGTCATCACAATCTATATTGTGTAAAAAAAAAAAAAAAAAAAAACAGAGCCCGTTTAATACACACCCATTTCCAACCCATAATATGAATGGCATTAGAATATAAGTTTTAATTTGTTTGATTATTAAAACTCTCATTATATACTAAATGCAGTGGCCCAAACATTTACACTACTGCTCAAATGTTTGGGGTCAGTAAGATTTCAGACCATATTGCTTATGTAATTATTTATAGAAATATTATATAATATTTCTTCCTTTATAATATTCTCCCACAATTTCGTGCCATAACCACTCAATGATCTCTATATCTTTCTGTTTTTTTCTGGGGTTTTTAAAGAAAGAAAGAAAGAAAGAAAGAAAGAAAGAAAGAAAGAAAGAAAGAAAGAAAGAAAGAAAGAAAGAAAGAAAGAAAGAAAGAAAGAAAGAAAGAAACTGAACAAAAGTGACTATAAAGACTTTTACATCGTTAAATAATTGCTGTTATTTTATACCTTCTATTAATGAAAGAATCCTGAATTTTTTTTATCACAGTTTCCCAAAAAAAAAAAATCGACATTTTTAATTTCGACATTGCTAATAATAAGAAATGTTTCTTGAGCACCAAATCAGCATATTAGAATGACTTCTGAGGGATCAGTGACACTGAAGACTAGAGTAATGAATGCTGAAAATTTTAATATATTCAAATAGAAAACAGTTATTTAAATTTGCAATAATATTTCACAATATTTCTGTTTTTACGGTAATAAATGCAGCCTTGGTGAGCATAAGAGACTTTTTTTTAAAAACATTTTAAAAAATGTTTTACCAACGCCAGACTTTATGGTAGTTACAGTAAAACTGACCCATCATACCTGTGTTTGCTCCACATCTTGTGTCTGCGATTCAGCCTCCATGTCCATATAAGCCACCGGCATCTGGATCTTACTGAGCACTTTAAAACATGCTCTCATTGCCTGTGTGAGCTCCTGTAGGCTGAGGGATGTCATGTGACTATGCAGCGACTGCAGCATGCTGCCTAGCATCTGTGGCAGGTATTGCGTTTGCATCTCTGCATAGAGTTCCTAAAAAGAAAGCCAGACCAAATCAGACCAAATGACCAATAGTTTGAAAAAAGTTGTCCAAAGATGAATCACCAGATCATACCAAAGGAATAACATCCAACAGGAAGATAATGAGTGTTGAAAGTTCAGTCACTGAAGGAGGGCTGCTCCTGTCTTTAAATGGACCCTTCCCATCTGGATCACTCAGTGAGCTGAGAAACAACCATAACACTAGGTTGACATAATTCTATTTATGTTCACGTAATGCAGTTTATTATGAGTTTGTGCGCATTTACCTGAGAGAGATTTGGAAATGCCTTGTCATGTAGTGCCAGAGATAATTGCTGCTCATGGCACTCACAAGCATATTGACGGTCTTTATAATCTCTGAGGCGGTTTTATTCTCCTTGATTTTACTGCACACGAATAGATAATCAACAATTAGAAACAGCGTTCATTTGCGTATTATTAACTCATCTTGTACATTTATTCTACCATTCAATAGTTTGGGGTCAGTGAGATATTTTAATGTTTTCGAAAGAAGTCTCTTATGCTCACCAAGACTGCATTTTTCAAAAATATTGTGAAATATTATTACAATTTAAAATAAGTAATAAGTAATTTATTCCTGTTATGGCAAAGATGAATTTTCACCAGCCTTTACTGTCACATGATCCTTCATAAATCATTCTAATGTGCTGATTTGGTGCTCAAAAACATTTCTCATTACTATCAATGTTGAAAACGGTTGTACTGCATATTATTATTTTTTTGGAAACCGTGATTCTTTGATGAATAGTAAATAAAAAACTAAAATAAATTTTTTTTTATCAATTTAATGCATCCTTGCAACAAGAATTCACTTAAGAAAAATACTGACCCCAAACTTTTGAACGGTAGTGTATATCCACTGATAGTGAATTCAAATGTAATATAATATGAAATATAACAATATATATTTTAAAATATATCAAAAGGTTTCGCTTCTGAATGGTCAATGGCTGAATTCTGCAGTCAAAAAATGTCCATAATGGACCTCTATACTGGATATTCGACTGTTGAGCCTGACAACCAGTTTTGAATATTGTGATAGTATTATGTTTCTCACAGCCCTTACATAAATAATTTAAGCTGAAATCGATTTCATGCCCATTTATTTGGCAAAAATGCATGTAATCAGTGGGATAATGTACAGTCATTACAGTTATCCCTCACTCATTTAGCCAGGTTTTACTCTTAAAAACCTCTTAAAAACCCTTAAAAAAAAAAAACCAGGTTTTACTCTTAAAAACCCTTGCTGACTGTTATATCGGGACCCTGACATTATTTGTGTTATCAAAATCATGATGTCGGTATTGCA
Organism: Squalius cephalus; assembly: GCF_949319135.1. Lineage (NCBI taxonomy): Eukaryota > Metazoa > Chordata > Actinopteri > Cypriniformes > Leuciscidae > Squalius > Squalius cephalus. Next base: position 13,724,694 of record NC_137130.1, read on the forward strand.
GTTATAATTCTCTACCAGCTAAGCTACAGGAAAACTTGTCCACTGTGAAAATATGAGCACTGAATTCTTCTCTCTGACCTGTTGAGTTGGCTGCCACTAAGGCTGGTGTTGAGATTATCCTCTCCCAGCATCACTTTACAGTAGCTGTAAAAAGCTCTGACCACCTCCAGCAGCACATCAGACAACACCAATGGCCCTGTAAATGAGAGATTGCAGAGACATGAGTAATAATGTCAAATAGGGCCAAAGTAAAGCATTTTACAACTTACCTATCTCAGATTTGTCCAACAGGCTAATGATGATGCGAAACGGTCTGAGATACTCTATTAGATTGTCTGGGTTGGCCTCTATATCTTTCTGCTTCAGAATATTTACCAGAGCCTATGAAGAAAATATCAAATATGAGTTGATTTTAACTATGCATGCACAGAATTTTGAACAGTTTGAGTGAGTGTGTTCTCTTCTATACCTGCACCAGTAATTCTCTGGAGTGTGTACTGAAGTAGAATGCAGTGTATTCCTCCACAGTGTTAAAGCGACTGGAATCTGCGGCCACCATTCCTCCTTTGATGTCTAAGCCTGACAATACACACATTTAGAAATATACTCAACCATGTTGTTTCAAACCTGTACGTGTCACTTTTCTCATGAGATTTTTTTTTTAGTTTACATACAATGAAAAGGGGACAAATTGCCATAAAAGATCCATCAAAATATCTTTCCTTAATACAAATTACTATTCTCTAATAGATAAATGCCATTTATTTTATGAAACAGTACTGGAGTATTTCTGTGCTATTCTGTAATTGTCTGACAATTTGTGTTTTGTACCGAGCATCCATGCATAGAGCCGTCGATTTAGAGACATATCTCTCCTGAGCAGGGTGAGTGATGCAGCAGACACCACACAGATCATCTCATCTGGATTTAGTGGGATGGCACATTCCTCAGGATCCTATAGATTGTTTTAAAAACAATGTCTTACACATGGTCTGGGACATGTCAAATGTAGTTGGGAGTGAAGACATGAAGAAAGAAAAAGGGGTTAACCTGGAATGATGTGAAGGGGAAGAAGTAGAGAAGGATTTCCAGCATGTTTCTCTGGACCAAAACATTAGTGTCTTGTAAAGCGAGACAAACAGCCTTCACCTGGAGAGGAGAGATGGTGAGGTGTTCATATCAATTACACAATTCCTTCAAAACAACAGAGCTTAGTCAGAGTAGACAGACACCCTGTGTAATTTGACACAAATGTCTGGCTGTGAGGAACAAAGGTACAGCCTGTTCAATATGTCACACTGGTTCTAGGTCATGTCTAACTTTCACAACCCCTACAAAAGATCTGTTCAAAAGTCTGGGGTCAGTCAACTTTTTTTTAAAGAAAATAATAAGCAAGGCTGCTTTAATTGATCAAAAGTAACAGTAATGACATTACCACTTCTATTTCAAATAAAAGCTGATCTTTTTAACTCTAATTCATCAAAGAACCCTAAAAAATGTGTAATGGTTTCCCCAAGTAATTAAGCAGCACAACGGTTTTCAAAATTGATAATAATAATAAATGTTTTCTTGAGCACCAAATCAGCCTATTAGAATGATTTCTGAAAGATCATGTGACATTGAAGACTGGAGTAATGATGTTGAAAATATAGCTTTGCATCACAGGAATAAATAAAAATTTAAAATATACAATGTATTTTCAACGTTTTCAATTTTCAACTTTCTGTTGAACAGACTATACGTTTTCCATCACAGTCTTGTTTTCATTTATGTCAAATTAATGTGTACTCTGTCTACCCTGACAGAGGTCAATTTTTCTATGTATTTTTAAACAAATAATATTTTTAGTTTAGATGTACAAAATACTATTTTTATGTTATAGAATTATCTCCAAACACATACTTACCACTAGTCTGTGGTCTGTTCCAAGCATATACTTCTGTTCTCGAGCAGTGACTGAGTGGTCAAAGTGTGCGACGATGAAGAGTGAGGCTGGAAGCCGTACCAGAGGACATATAAGCACTGAACCCCACAGCGCTCCATAAAACACAGACTGACCCACCAACACCGACAACTTCACAAGCAACGCATCCGTCCTTAGACAGGAAGAAAGATGAAGTGGGTTTTGTAACATTGAAATCAAAGCCTTATCAGGAAATACAGTAGTGGCCAAAAGTGATTTTTGGCCTAGAAAAAATTCGGCCATATTCTCTGATAAGCTTTAGCTCTTGTCTAATGTAAGTCTATGGAAGACCCATGTTTAAATGAACAAGGACACATACTTTTTCTCCAATATAATCAAGGTAATATCACTTAAGGTTAAATTGGTTACGTATTAATTGAGGCACAGTTGTAGTGAGAGTGGCAAAGGAGTTCCTGGTACCATAGTGAGTATGTTGTGTAAAGTTTAGGGTCACATCTCTGAAGTGTCAACTTGTGAATCATTTATTGATGATTGGTGTTAAGTTGTACCTGTCATAGACCTCAGCGCCCTCCTCCAGTCCAGGCAGCAGGCCCATGATAAAAGCTTGCAGGCTGGGTAACAGTGCCTTCTGAAGGGGCAGGAAGTACCGCTCGTACAGCGTCAACAGAACCGGCTTCACTGACATCGCTGCGTGACCCAGCAATGGGAAGAGCCCTGAGCTGAAGTGTACACACACGCACAAGTGATTTGATCAATGACCTGGACATTTATATGTGAGATTCACTCAGTATTTGTCAATGACACCAACCTGTATATGAAGAGATCCTTTGCTAGCCATTTTGTGCCGATGATTTTGAAAATGACCTCATAGGTCTCAAGTGCTTTGAGATGGACGCCACTGGGCAGAGCAGGATGCAAACACTGAGCCAGACGCTTCCCGATGATCAACCGCCGTGGTAACAGAGAGTACTTCAGATTACTCTGGAGAGCCTGAGAAACACAATGAGCGGGAGAGGAGAGCAGGATGGACGGTTTAACAAAAATGTAAAAAAAGTAAAACGTTTTTAAATGATTTTCTATAGGTATCTATATAAATGTATATATATTATATATATATAGAGAGAGAGAGAGAGAGAGAGAGAGAGAGAGAGAGAGAGAGAGAGAGAGAGGTCTACATATAAAGAACCACATTGATAATAATAATAAATGTTTCTTGAGCAGCAAATCATCATATTAAAAGGATCATGTGACACTGAAGACTGGAGTAACAATGCTGAAAATTCAGCTTTGCATCACAGGGATAAATTTTATTTTAAAATATTAAAATAGAAAATCATAAATAGTTATTGTAATAGTTAACATTTTAATAATATTTCACAATATTACTGTTTTTATTTATTTTATCAAGTAAATGCATCCTTGGTGAGTGTGAGATACTTCTTTCAAAATTATCTTAATTATCTTCTTTTAAAAAAATCTTCTTACCGGCCCCACATTTTTGAACAGTAGTGTATATATAAACATCAAGGATTATGGTACACACATGAACATACTATTACAACCCCCACCCAATAATATAAGGTTAATTGTAGGTGGATTATATCAGAAAAACAAATGATGACTAGTATTTATGCACATTGCAAGAGACTTGTATTATAAGTCACTAGCTTTCCACTCTTCAACACGTATCTCACTCAGCAACCACATTTGCTGAACAGGTTTCAAACAAACTATCAACAATAGCTCAGAGGAGGAACCGAGACAGAGGGTTTAGTTTGTTATTGCACAGCACTTGAAACATATTTTACAAGACGTGCCATCAAAAATGCCACTCTCTATACGAAGTGAAAATGCTTCAAGTGTGTAAAAAAGGAGATTGTAGATAATAGCGTCATGTTAAATGTCAAATATCTGAAACAAATACACGAAATCCTTTTATATTCACACAGGTTGTCTTGTAACTCACATAATATCCGGAAAGTCCCATTGAGCAAACAAGAAAATCACATGCCATATAAAGTGATATAGAGAGAAAGAAAGACATTTAAATAAGACAACAGGTTTTTTTACATCTGCACATTAACATGGAAATGTTTTTTTAAAAAAGTGCAGAGGAAGGTTGAGACAAAGACTATTTGTCTAATCTTAAGGACAGTGTACACAAGTCCTGTTCAGCTTATTCAAATCAGCTGCACGTTGAACATAATGTTTGAGGTCAAGCAGTAATGTTTTAACCAATGCCTTCATTCAACAGGACTGAAGATCATAAAGGGAAGTCTCTCACTTCCCTCAAAAACTGTAACTAAAAACCGATCTTAAACTGAAGCAAGCAAACTTCATCGTCTACTTGCAGAGGGAGGTAAAGTGTGCCAAACTGTGTATTTTGGTTTTTTATTTTAAAATACTTCTCTCCCGATTTAATGTGCAGACACAATTAAGTATATCTCCCTGAAACATGTAAAAACTGTTTCTGTGGTGTTTTTCCCCCCAGTGTTTTAGTGTCAACCTAGGCAAGTTGATGAGACAAATTTGCCAAAGAAAGAAGGATATCTTCAAAATTCTCTCTTTTAAAAACATAAATCAGTAAAATAAGTTTTAAAGAGTTATTCAAAGCCAATGATAACCCGAATCTCTAAGTGTATGGATTTGTTTTCTCCAGGCTTTAAGTACCTTGTTGAGTTTTCCAAGTGAGGAGATGAGATCAGCCCATTCACTAGATGATTCAAAGTTCCGCAGCGCCTTCTCAATGACAGCTCCGTAACTACGGTAACGGTAGTCATTCTGAAGCTCGGCTTCCTCAGGATCCATCATGCCTCAGTCATGTCCCAGCATGCTCAGTATCTATCTATGAGACAAAACAGAGAAATCCTGCATTACAATTGCACAAATAAAGAAAATGCATCATGAAGTGAGGTGAAATCCTACTAATGACAATCGATTTCTTATCGAGAAATGTACAAAAGGCAAATAGCTGGTAAATAGAGGTGCATGTTAAGGCATGTAGATCATGCTTAGGGTTAGGGATTTGAACAAACCTCTAACCCCAAGTATTAAACTGTTTGCTGCATACAATGACCTCAAATCATGAACAATCAACCAGAATAATCACAAAGACTGGGATTAAGCAACCTCAGCCACCACCTATAATGTAGCAGGCCATCGGAGTTTACATTCCTTCAACAAAAAAGGAAAAAAAGAGCAAGAACAAAGGAAGAACAGTATTTATATGAAAAAAGATTTTTTGTTTTCAATGTACAAGTCTGTACTGTCACCTTTGTTCAGTTTAATGCATCCTTGTTGAATAAAACTTTTTTTAAACTTACTGACCCCAAACTTTTATATGATAGTGTAAATGACATATTTTCATTTCCAGTACTCAATTTCTTAAAAGTTTCCTAAAAAAAGGATTAAAAAAATGTGACAGTACTTAAATAAACCCAGATGAAATAAGTATCATATAAATAATCCTTTTAATACCGTCCAAGTGTCCAACAGACACATCAATGGATTACAGATGGACACAGCATCTCTTTTTCCTCCCTTGAGCTCATTGTTCTAATACTTGCCAGGAATGCAGAGGGGAACAACAAAATACAGGCGAAAAGTCACTTGAGAGAAATCAGTGCCTCCATAGCACTACGATTGGCTTATTTACACTGTTAATGCAATCATATTCGCAAACCTGCAAATCGGCCTGAATGGGTCAAACTGGTGGAAATGGACAGATCAATTGCAGAGCAACAACTCATAACAACAACATATCCAATTATGTCAATTGACATACAGACAAAATATGGTCAAAAAAGGCAAAAATGTCTGTATATTCTGTGTGGGCCAGCTCATAAACAGACAGTACAAATATATAGGCTACGCACCAAAAAAAAACAGACAAGTAGAATATACTGGTCTCTGCTTAGATATGGTGACATCTGTTAGCTCTCCAGTGATAAAAGCCCTGATAACACGCACAAGCACACACACACACACACACACAGTGAGACTTACATCTGTTTAATCTGACGCTATGAGCATCAAATGGGCATCTAGAGATTTACAGAGGATTTAAGAAACAGAAGCAAGCCCCAAAACACGTGCCTGTTGAACACAAACCCATCCAAACAATCAGATGATCTATTCTATAAGAACATAGGAGCTCCAAGGCACTCGAATTATGTTGAAAAAAGTTAAAAAGCCTTTATTTTATTCATGGCTTAAACATTAAAATTGGTGACAAGTACACCCCTGACACCTGGGTGTACTTGTCACCAATTTTAATGTTTAAGCCATGAATAAAATAAAGGCGTTTTAACTTTTTTCAACATAATTCGAGTGCCTTGGAGCTCCTATGTTCTTAGAGCTTAATTATCCCAAACAACCAAAGAGCACCGAGATTTTACACCCTGTGCAGCACTTCTATGGCATTCTTTGCTTTAATCAGATGATCTATGTCTACTTAAACAACTACTCCAAGCACTCAACCTGTTCAACTTTCCGTTCTTAGTTTTACCACCACCCAGAAATATACACAATAACTCCAGTCCAACTAGTTGATATGTTTCTGAATATTAAGTAGGCTACTAATTTTCATTCCTGCGGTGTAAAAAATATTAAATTTATGGTAAAAAAAATGCTGTTGCTGCCAGTTTTATAGAATGGCTGTATATTTTACAACTTATAATTATATATTTAGTTAAGTGATATAAATAATTGTAATATACCTACTTTTACTTTAACAACCAAAATCTGCCTTTTTACCTTAAAATGTCCCGATACCACCACAATAATACAGGTGGCACAATAGAAAGCCCGATTATGAATCAGAGATCAACGTAAGTGACCTGTTTATAAAACATGGTCAAACTCATTCATAGACGGTGCACAGGGGTCAAACTCTTTCATAGACTGTGCACAGGGTCATACAAAGACAAAAAACCATCAGGGTAACACACGACACTAATATAATGCTATAAACATTAACTAAGCGACAAAAAAATGAACACAAAAACACTAATGTGCATTACTGATAACAAAAATAAGAGGAAACAAAATTATGTATAAAAAATGTAATCATGTGTTATGTGTAATGCAGGGAATTCTGGGAATATTCTTTTACTGGTTTTCCATAAATTAGCCTATATGGTAATTCAAAGTTTTTCTGGCAAAAAACATAACTTTTACAGTATGATACAAGACAATTACATATAGTATGATGTTAACATTTACAGTTTTTCACCGTATGTGGTTAAGGTAACTTACAGTTAACCAATTAACATTTTTCTGTAAAAATTAAAAAAAAAATTATAGTGTAGCCTACACACATTAAATAGATTCAGTGTCTGGCAGGGGGAGGCATAAAGCCAGCATAGCAAACACAAACACTCACACAATTATCCTAGCTTATGTTCTTAATGTCATCAGCAGCTTACAGTCATTACAACAGCAGCTCATTAAAAAAAAGTACCAAGGAAGCAACATAAAGCCTTTAAAATGATGACAGTGGTTAGTTTCTACATCTTTTACACTGCTTGCCTGAAAATGAAGAGGTTTATTTTTCGCAACTATTGGAATATTCCTGTATACATGTAATCAGCATATTTTGAATAAGTAAATGAAGATAATGTACATCATTTTGCTGTGTTTTCTCCTGTAAATACTGGAGATGCTCAATATTACCATTTTAGTCAGTAACTCATTGAACCCAATGAATGAATTCTGACTAATGTCCTAAAGAATAAAAGACAAGAGCATGATAATTTAAAAATGGAGGTAAAGAGATCCTTATAGTAGTTTATTTTAGTGATAAATAAACTAGGATAAACTATTACCTTTGATTGAAAATGAGCAGATTTGAATGTTTAGTGGTTATAGGGTGGTCTGTTGACATAGTGTACATAAGGTGTTTACATATAACTGATTAAAACATATGACATGACAGTTATCTTATTAAGATTTTTTAGAAAATGGAACATTGGCTTAAACATTGGCTTACAGCTATCAGGTTAACGTGTTGTGGTTCTAAATTCTGAAATAAAATCAGGATATAGCCAACCTGTGCATGTACACTACTGTTTAAACGTTTGGGGTAGGTATGAATTTAAAAAATGTTTTTGAAGTGTCTTATGCTGACCAAGGCTGCATTCGTTTGGTTCAAAAATACAGTAAAATGGTAGTATTGTAAAATATTATTATAATTTAACATAACTGCTTTCTATTTTAATATATTTTAAAATGTAATTTTTTCCTGCAATGGCAAAGCTGAATATTGAGAATAATTACTGCAGAAATCATTCTAATATGATTTGGTGCTCAAGTATCATTTCTTATTATTGTCAATGTTGCAAACAGTTGTGCTGCTCAACATTTTTGTGGAAACCATAATATATTTTTTCAGGATTATTTGATAAATAGTGTGTTATTAATAGAAAGTTCAAAAGAACAATATTTTTGAAATAGAAATCTCATGTAACATTATAAATGTCTTTATTGTAATTTGATCAGTTTAATGCCTCCTTGCTGGATAAAAGTATTAATTTCCTTTTAAAAGGAAATTATAAAAAATAAATAAAGAAAATATTCTGCCCCCAGACATTTTAATTGTAGTGTAAATGTCATCAATAATTTTCATTTCCAGATTATACTGTAAGTTTTCGTAACTGCAATTTCTGCACCACATATTGTGGACAATCTCCATTTTCTAAAGGATTGATTTGTCAGCCACTCTACAAAGCATATACAAAGTCAGCTCTCCCTAGGCCATGTATTTAGTCTACAAGGTTGCACATAATAATATTGGTCTATTGATCTGTCCATTAATAGTGCTTCTCTTAGCAGCATACCAGAGACAACAGTGCACTGGGTGCCGGAGAAATGTACTGCAAATGGATATATGTGTGTATGTGATAAATACATAGATCTTCATTTCAGCAGTTATGGAAGCTGGATCTCTGATATACCCTTTTCACAATGTTTGAGCAACAGATTCATTCAAGCAGCAGTGAGGCACAGCAACACAACAAACAGAGACCATGTTACGTAACTCAAATCTGTCCTTGTTGTTACATCCATTGACTTTCTGGCACACAGAACATCATATCCATTCTGTGCATTTTCATCCTAAAGAGTATAACCTCATGGTTTGACCGTTAATTACTTTCCATCCACAATCCACATTTTACATAGTGAGACACGTGCCATTATGCTGGATGGTTCAATGCATTTTAATAAAAATACTAAATAATAAAATGAATGAATGAATGAATAAATAAATAAATAATATTTTTTAACTATATTTGTCTCACCTACTGTTAGGACAACCAGCATTATACATATGGCAGCTATCTTCTGTTTGAACTGAAGTCATGATTACAGAGGTACTAATAGTGATGGTTTACAATAAACTCCCCATTAATATTTTATTACATCCATTAAGACATGTCATGCTATTGTAAGAACTGAATGACTCACCCACTGCAGCAAAACAGGATGGACGACAGATCACAGGGTCTCGTGCCAAATAACGATAAATCGACAGTTTGGAAACAGTAAAAAGCGAGCATAAGAGAGGACAGGTACGGTACACTAATATTCAAAGCTTCAATCAGCTAACCTAGAATTGGATCGCTCAGCTGATTTCCACCAAACAAACAGTTCATTTGCGTACACTTCCTGATGGGCGGAGGGGGACAGACCGGGACAGACCATGTGGCGATGACAAGAGGGGTGTTTGTAATACATTATTTTAAGCTTTTATTGCACTCTTGGTTTATTTTGTGTTCATATCAATACACATTAGTTATTAGATTTATTATTGATCTTGGTATCCGTTTTAGTGTTGCTCAAAAACACGGTATTTTTAGACAGCTATTTTATTTGTCAGCGTTACCCCTATTCTTTAGTGTCTTCCAGGATGTCGTCTGTTTACATTTCTCGCACCAAGTTGTCACATTTTACAGCGGCTGACCATCAGTGCATTCAGTGATAACAGCACTTAGTTTACCTAGGCATCGTTACACCATAAATAGCTTTTAATGTGAGATGTAGAGCAGCAATGACCATCATCTGAAAACATGGATGGATGGATGGATGGATGAATAGAGAGAGACTGTCAGACAGATACCTTTTGTAGATGACCTTTTGTAACTTGTAGCCTACCTTGTTTGAATCAGCCTGCTATTATAAGGCCCGTTTTTTTTTTGTTTTTTTTTTTCAGTATAGTTTAGTTAAATGTATCATCATAGTGTAATATGACTCCCTATTACTTACTTTTACTTTTTTTTTTTTTGGAGCATCCCAGCATCCATTGTTCCTCATAATCCCAGTAAAGGTGGCATTACAAACTATAGTCTTATCTATTCACTATATTAGTACATTGCATAGACTTCCATTGATTTTATATCAGGTTAATGAGACGTGCAAACCACTGGATTTAAATAAAATAACAAAAATTTAGTCAAAGGGATAGTTCACCCAAAAATGAAAATGTTGTCATCATTTACTCACCCTCACATTGTTCCAAACCTGTATGACTGTTGAGAAACACAAAAGAAGATATTTTAAAGAATGTTGGAAACCAGACAGTTGATGGGAGCCATTGACTTTCATAGTATTTTTCAATGGCTACTGTCAACTTTTTGATTGCCAACATTCTTTAAAATATCTTTTTGTGTTTTCATAAATGTTTGGAACGGTATTCTGTCACGTGTGGCTGTAGTGAAGCACATGACAAAGGAGATTGAGAACAAAAACAATCTTTACCCTTAATGAGTACCATTTGTGTACTGACAAAATTCAATGTACAAATTGTGGGTTGCTAGTGCCCTCTTATGTTTATTATGAACACAACATTTTGACCATCAGATAATGCTGGGTATAACAGTGAAAGCAATTTAAGTCAGGACTTTTACCATCATGAACATACAATTCAAAGAATAGTGAATATTAAAGATACAAGATATATTTTAGATAAAGATCCATTTAAAAAGACACCAATAAACTTTGTAATAAGTGAAAGAATTAAATATTTGAAAACCCAGCTTAAAATTTCTCTGAGTGAATAGGCTTTAAGCCAATGATCATTTTAAAATCTGCTTTATAAAACATAGTACACATCAGGCTGAAACTGCGCAAGTTTTAACTGGCTCTGTTTAACGGATCAGAATAATTAACGGAGGCAGAATAATTAATCTCATTTTGTTTATTTTATTAAAGTAATTACTCCAATTTGTAGTGTCACAATCCTTCAGAAATCATTGTGATATGCTGAATGAAAATGGTTCTACTGCTAAATATTTTTATGTAAACTGATAAAAAAATTTGACAGGACTGATTAAAAATGTCCAAAGACAGCATTTATTTGAGGAAAACTCAGTCTTTAGTATTTTACCTTCCAACAAAAAGTATTTTACCTTAGATACCTTAGTATTCTTAAAAGATTAGCAATTCCAAGTTGCATTTTCACTAAATACACACTGTAAATATAATTTTATATTTAATATCATACTAAAACCCTCAGGAGAAGGAAGAAAGAAAAAAAACAAAAAAAAAAAAAAAAAAAAAAACAACAACACACACACACAGCTTAAATGTTACATAATATTTATTTGGAACACAACTGGACAAGATCATTCAACTACACAATAGCAGAGAGGTCACTCTTTCTTCAACTCCTGAATCTTATTAGAGTAGGTCTGGACAGTCCACAGGACTTAGGTCTCCCTGATCAGCTTGGTGAGCTTCTGGATCTTTGTCTTGGTAGACATGTCCACATACTTATCACCAATGCTCACGATCATGCCCCCAAGAATAGAGGGATCAGACTGAGGGAAGGAGGAAGAGAAACACACATTAAACCTCTGTATTATAATAAATATAAGAAATCACTTTGATAGAAGCAATTTATTGCACGCGTTCTTTTTCACAAGGATGAGCAGACGAAAAAAACATACGAGCAGATGACAAGACAAAACAAGACATTCAATGTTTGGCAAAGTTTCACACTCTCTTCTTTTAAACTTTAGAACAAAAAACAACAACATTATGCTGACCCGAATACCCTCCTTAAAAACCTAGTCATCTTAATTTTAAATTTAGCAGTTCAAAATTAAATGAAGCCCACCCTCTGGAACAAGCCCTCCTACCTTGGTCTCAAGTTTAATAGTTTCTCCCTTCGCGAGGAAACCATTCAGTGCCACCTTCAGATCTGCAAGATTAGCTTCATCCAGAGGCTGTTCAGACATTCAGCATAAAAACACACAATAAAGACACTAAAATAAAGATTTTATTCAAAATTAAATCACACTTTTTATGCAGAGCAGAAAAACATTTAAAACAAAATATTTTAATTTAGAAGTAATATTAAGGTTAAAATAAAACAAAAGTAATATGTACAAGGCAAGCAAAAAACCATACATTTATGCACGGCTTACCTGAGCAGTGGTGACTGAGCATGTGACCTCTCCTCTGTGGGCACTCATCATTTTGCCAAAGGCTGTGATGACATCAGGGGTCAAGGTCAAGCGGCCATTTTCTGCCAGGACATCTGTAAATCAAAATAATTGAAAAATATGCCAATATATAATACACTTTGTTCTCGATTCTATAAATGCAAACAAATATTAATTTTAATGTGCACGTCTTTTTTTTTTTTACTATATAGGACACTCCCTTCCAGACTTCTACAATGTGATTACAATAACAGTACTTTTCAGTGAATCAATGAAATGGCTGATCAGAAAACTCACTGATGAAGTTAATGGTGATGGGGGAGAGTTTTGCCTTGATCAAGAAATCAACGAAAGTCTTCTGTTTGATACTGCGCTTGATATGGGGGTTCATCACAATACCTGACAGCTTAGGATCCTTAATCAGGCTCTAGGAAGAGGGAAAATGACAAATCCAGAACTTATTGAAGCACTGTGTAAAGCAAGCAGAAACAAAGAGAGAAATTTAAAGGGAAACTCACAGCCACACGTCCAAGTTCCTGTTCAACCTTATCAAGGTTCTTCTGCTTGCTGGCAGCAGAGAACAGGGCAGTAGCATAGCGTCCCTCGACCCCATAGACCTGGATAGGAGGCTGAAGAAACACACAACAGTAAGAATTGTTATCAAATTATCAAAAAAAGCCTGTAACTACTATGGCACTATATTATGGTATACACAGTAAATGCATTAGTATTAAACCATGGAGTTAAATCAACAGCTAAATAACAAATGTAATACTATTACTACACCACTATTTCACCAAAACACCATAATTACTACCAATATCAGTACTGAAAAATACTACACAAAACGTACACTGTGTAAGACACTTTTAGAATATTAGTTCTTTTATTTTATTTTATGACACTGATAGCTAATACATGGTTTAGCTATTTTAGGTGAAACTGTGATTACCATGGTAACTTTTATAGGTGTGGAAAAAATGATGTATTTGTCCCTTTGCCCTGGTATGAAATAAATAAGTTTTTCTTTTTTTTACCTTGATAAGTTTTGCTACTGGTCGGATCACAGAGGTGCTGAACTGACGCACCTGTAGAGAAACAGAATAACTTGCATGTAGATTTGACAAATATAACAGACTTTCAATGACACGACCTGGTTATAACTATAAACATATGCTCTTCATTTCAGTATTGTCGTTTACTGCGTCTCAAAACCTACTAAACTACATCATATGATAACTTAACTTCAAACGTTATAGGTTTTAAAACGTATTTCCAGTCACATTTTCAGCTTTGTAACGTTATGCTTCAGCATGTGAGGAGCAGAAACTCGTCAGGTCCTGGTTTGCACAACTCTTAAATTAATTTATTCAATTATTACAACTCAAGATGCGAGACGCTAATGAACATTATTAACTTGATAACGGATTATTAAGACCTCAAAAGAGCACAGGGTTTGAATCACTGTAACGTTACATGTTGCGGATTAGACACTGCCTGTCAAGGCCTCGTTCAGTTATCAGACAAATCATCTTGGCTTAAGCCTGTCAAATATTTACAGTTTCAAAAGATCACATAGATTTAACTACACGAAGCCAAACAGCTCGTGGTTTTCCATACAACTGACAAGGTTTTTAGAATGTCATACCTGCAGCCCCAGTCCAAGCGCTGCCATTTTCTCCTGCGACTGTGTAGGTCAAAAGCACTGCGCATGCGTGCAAGTCCGGGAAGAAAAAGGCAAGAGCTGCGCTTATGCATTGTGGGAAATGTAGTTAGTCTTATCAGTGGAAAATTACTCGGAAAGATCACGGGATAGTTAACAAATAAACCGCTTTGGAAACAGCTTTAAATATTTATACAACTATTTTTTTTCTTTGGGACAAAATAGGCCTACCTTATATAAATCTACAACATGTGTAAAACGTATTCAGTTAAAGCCTTGAGCTATTTGAAATGTAGGCTAAGATAAAGGCTACTAATTTGGTGGTCAATAAAAATAAAAATAAAAAAAAATAAAAAAATGTAGGTTTACCAAACCTGATATAGGCTAATGGCATTAAAGAAAGCTTGGACTGCCCTTGTTCATTAATGACAACATAATCTCAGCTGATTTCGAATAGCATAACATTATGTTTGCAATTTAATTTCACTGCACTTTTTCATCTGTTTATTTTGTGTGAAGATTTGCCGGTGCAGCTCCTCATGAGCATATCAGCTGCACATGACATCATGTCACTAAATTAGGCTACCCAGATCCCTCACAGGATATTGATAAAGATGGAACATAATCAATGGGTAGTTGTGTTTATTTATGTTTTATTCAGCTTCAAATTGTAGGTGGACACTTCAGGTGCACCTGTGGTAGGGACCATGTGGATCTGTTAGACTAGAATTCTATTTAGCCTACTAATTCGCTAATTAATTTACTTTAGCTAATAAAAGGGAGTAAAATCGATTGCTGTGTTGGATGAAATGAAAACATACAATAAAAAAACTAAGGTAAAAAAAAAAAAAAAACTTTGTAAAGAACATTCTTAATAAGCATTGTAAACCCTGCTCAGGAATCGTATGGTGCATTTCCAGATTGTTCTTTTGACTGCAAAACCCAAGAGGCTTAAAATGAGCCCTTCCAAAGACTGTGTCTCGTTTAGTCCCTTTACCCTGTTTGATCGTGGCTAAAGAAGGGGGGTTTCTGGCAGTTTCCAGTATTAGGTAAGGGACTACAAGAGGTGAAAAGTCATGAAACAATAGCTCTTGTGATTTAAAGTAGGCGTGACTTAATATACAAGTGACCGCCTTGGCCACGTCACGTTAACGACTCATACACACAAAATGTGAAAGGGTGTGTACAGCGGAAGAAAAAGGAGTGGATGGACGTTTATAAAAGGTGCGTTTGCAGCACAATTCATTCCAAAGGACTGAAATCTACCATTACTGAACTTTTAAAGCCCTTTTGTGCGAGCGAACATATCCTGCACCCTTCTGCGTTGAAGCTGTCAGACACTGATGAAGAGGATCACCTCGCTTGGAGCAGTTCGTTCATTCCAGGAACACGCGCTAATCAATTCTTTATTTCAAGACTATAGCCTATCCTAAAATGGTAAGTTGTATCTCAAGTGAAACCATTGTATTAGACAGGAATTGAGAAGTGAACTGAATCAATGATCCGAACAGAATAGGTCTTGCACAGTGACTGTATTTGTAGCGGCGTATAACGTTAAATGCTTCATATTCGAAGAATTCGGTCATTTAGTAGTCAATATCTGCACGATAAATATAAAATCTTCCAAGGTACTGTTTTTCAAACGATATGACGCAGCATAAGTCTTGAATTAAAGCGATAGTTCATTTAAAATTGAGTAAGTTAAGGAGGCATGACAGCTCGGTCCCCATTCAATTTTATTATTTAGATTCTATGAAAATGAATGTGACTGGGGCTTTTCGGAAGAACGTCATACAGGTTTGGAGGGTTAGTAAAAAAATGTTTTTATTTAACGTTACTATAAAATGTTTACTATAAAAAATATCGTTCTGCCGTAGTGTCGTTTTACGTCCAGTCCGGCGAACGCTGCTTTCCAGAAATTTCGCAGGAGTCGCAGTGTGTTTGAGTTGTAGTTGGTGTTGAAGCAACATCGTAAAATTCCACGCATCGTCTTTCCACTTAAATGTGAAAAATCTAAATTTTTTCCAAACAGGACATGTCAATAAGCAGTTGTAGGTCTTTGTTTTAAAATTTAGTCACCCATCCTTGATTAAATGGTGTAGGTCTCTTTTGTGTTTACTGTCATGTAT
This sequence comes from Squalius cephalus, assembly GCF_949319135.1. Classification (NCBI taxonomy): domain Eukaryota; kingdom Metazoa; phylum Chordata; class Actinopteri; order Cypriniformes; family Leuciscidae; genus Squalius; species Squalius cephalus. The sequence goes on from NC_137130.1 coordinate 13,740,852, forward strand.
TATTATTATATATTTTTTATATATATCTTTATCAGTAAGTCGTTGCCATTGGTTACTAGAGCACATCTGAAGGTGGTGTGAGGTGAATTGTCTAGTAGTGGAAATTTTCCTCCTTGCGCACCCCTCCTCTCCATGCCATGTCTTTTCTTTTTTTCTTGGCCAACCAGAGAATCCATAAAGAGATTATCCCAGTCCGGTTGGTTGTTGTTAGATTTAATGGGATCGTTCATCCAAAAATGAAAATGATGTCTCATTCAAAAAATGTTTAGACTCTTTATCTGATGTGGAACTCAAAAGAGATGTTTGGCACAATGTTACAGACTGGCAGTCAAGGTCACCATTCACTTTCATTGCCGAGACTTGTCATTCTGCCTACCATTTGTTTTGTGCTCTACCCAGGCCTGGTGGCAGAGGGGGGGGCATACCTGAGGCTGTGCCAACATGGACTGGACCCCACGATTTCATTTCAGTGTCTTGCCCCCCTGAGAAATATAAATGCCCCCCGAAAACGTTTGTCCTGGCGCCAGACCTGTCTCCACCTAAGAATGAGAGTTAAATGAATTTTGGAATTATGATCAGTAAATGATGAAATAATTAAGGTTAACTGTCCCGCACAGAGGGCATCTGTTTACAGTATTGACTCAGTATTTTGTCATTTGTGATATGTTGTCAGTTACGCTTAATTTATAGCACTGATTTGCATCTGCAACCTGATACATCATCACAAGTCGACGTGTCATACAGTGACAGAGTCATGGTGTCATGGTGGTGCTTTAGTACAAAGATAAGGCCATGATGAAAGGTACTGTTGTAATAATTTCTTAATGTGGATAATTTTAGAGAGGGTAGGGCATAACTTGCCTGGTTTATAAAAAGCCTGGGCTATGAAAAGTAAAGTAAGGAGTAGTGGCGGCCTTTTTTTTTATTTAATTTTTTTTTTTATTGTGTGGCTTTAACCAAGATTGGGAAAAATGAAGACCGCTAGTGAGAGGGGCAACAATCAGAGCAATTTTGTTTGGTAAGGGTTGCATATGGGTAAGTGTTTGCATTGTTCTGATATGTGACATGCATACTGAATGAGTTGCAGGACACATTTCTTTGAAATACCAACAGGCGGCAATAGTCACTCTTATTGACGTTCCTTAATTTTTTGCTTATTGGGATAAGCATTAGGTAGTGTGCATTACCACTGATTACTTTTAAATCTTTCTTTCTAATTTCCGCTTTAAACCTCAACATTAATACAACCAAACTGTTTGGATAGTTGTCTGAGCTGTTGCAGTCTGACCATAAGCTTGCTGTTAGATGGGATGTTAAGCTGGCTGCTAGAACCAACTGGTGTAGTGTAGTGTTATGCAATAATGTGCCCTATGGTTTACAAGGAATTAGTGCCTGAAGTCCAAGCTGGTATAGTTTTCAGGTGGCAGAGAAGTGAATTGGGAAGTGATGCGGCACATTTGCGTACAGTCGGGCGATGATGACTGGGAGACAGAGATGCAACAATTCCAATCTAAAAAATTGTTGAAATTTTGAAAGTGAGGTCTAAATAAATTTGGGGAAAATAATTGTTTTCATGAAGCTTGAAAGGAGAAATAGATCATTAATTATGATGATGGTTTGCTTGTTTTATAATTTTGTTATCATTGTTGATCACCCTTTTTTTTTATTGCTGTTACTAATTTCTTTTAGGGATACACTGATTTTAAAATCCTGACTGTGATATGCTGATAATTATTTCCATGTTATAGCTGACAACTGATAAATTAGCTAATACCAAAATTTGATACCATTTTGTTTAAATAAATAAGAAAAACACTATGATCTGATTGCGATAATTTTAAATGCAACTCCACATTATAATGTACTGTATGAAAAATATTAATTGTGAAATTCACTGAAGATTGCATTTAACAGTGTTATTCGTTTTTTTTTAAATATTAAGTGAGACAAAGTTAATCTACTGTAAATGTAAAAATAGTGAAATGAGCATGTGCAATTAAATATCAATATTGTCCAATACCGATAAATTAATAATGGCCTGGTTTCACAGATAGGGCTTAGATTGAGCAAAAAGTAGGCCTTAGTTAAATTAGGACATTTAAATTAGCTTTTAAAAACGTGCCTTAGAAAAAAATTACTGCCTTAGTGCATCTTGAGGCAAAACAATGGCACTAAGACAGTTCAAACATAAATTTTAGTCTGAGACTAGGCTTATGCCTTGTCCGTAAAACTGGGCATAAATGTATGTATATTGTCTATGTATATTTGTTCAACAAAATAACAACTGTAACAATGTTATCAAAAAATCTTTATCCAAATGTTATTTTCCCCTTTTGTGGTAATTAAAATCAGTGCATAGTAATAATGAATTAATGATCTACACACTTGATCTAATGCATGCCATGTCTCTCTCTTTCTTTCTGTGTTTGCTGTCTTGCAGGAATGTAAACTCTTGCCATTTCTAGACCAGAAGCCAGAGACATCCTCCCCAAAATAACTCTTGTGCTTCATGAGAGCACCGTTGGATTACCAATCAAATCTAAACCAAACACAAACCAAATAGAAATTCATCTGACAGATGGCGGATGCTTCCGTTTCCTTCTAGAAAGACAGCAAACCAAATGAATAAGAGATTTTATGTGCATTTGCTTGCATCTTTACTCAAATAGACCTATTTTTTTTCGGACAATTGCATTTTGAACTGTGATAGTAACTTAAACATGATACAAACAGGACCCATGATGGAGGCGGCGGATATTGCAGTTGTTGCACTTTATTTTGTACTTTTGCTTGTAATTGGTCTGCTCGCCATGTGGAAGTCCAACCATAGCACTGTCAGTGGCTACTTCCTGGCAGGTCGAAATATGAATTGGGTGGTGATAGGTGCCTCACTCTTTGTCAGCAACATCGGCAGCGAGCATTTCATTGGTCTCGCTGGTTCTGGAGCAGCAAGTGGTTTTGCAGTGGGCGCCTGGGAGTTCAATGCCCTCCTTCTTCTGCAGCTGCTCGGCTGGGTGTTCATCCCAGTTTACATCCACTGTGGAGTTTACACCATGCCAGAGTACCTCTCCAAGCGCTACGGAGGCAAGCGGCTAAAGATTTACTTTGCTGCCCTCTCACTTCTGCTGTATGTCTTTACTAAACTCTCAGTGGACTTGTACGCAGGAGCTCTTTTCATTCAGGAGTCTCTTGGCTGGAATCTATACCTGTCAATCATCTTGCTTATCACTATGACTGCCTTCCTGACAGTGACTGGTGGACTGGTTGCTGTGATCTACACGGACACTCTACAGGCTGTGCTCATGATTGGCGGTGCATTGACCCTTACCATCATCAGTCTGGTCAAGGTAGGCGGTTTGGAAGGGGTGCGGGAAAAATACATGGAAGCAGTCCCCAACGTCACAGCCATCCTGGCTAACAGCAACTTCAGCTTCCAGTACACAAACTCCTGCCGAATCCATCCCAAGCCAGATTCTCTTAAGCTCCTACGAGGACCGCTTGATGAGGACATCCCTTGGCCGGGATTCCTGTTGGGTCAGACACCCTCATCCATTTGGTACTGGTGTGCAGATCAAGTCATCGTCCAGAGAGTATTAGCTGCCAAGAATATTGTCCATGCTAAAGGCTCCACACTTATGGCAGGAATTCTTAAGGTCCTTCCCATGTTTATCATCGTTATTCCAGGAATGATCTCACGAATATTGTTCCCAGATGAGCTGGCGTGCATCGGACCAGAGCACTGCATGGCTGTTTGTGGCAGTCAAGCTGGCTGTTCCAACATCGCCTACCCTCGGTTGGTCATGAACGTGATGCCGGTGGGTCTCCGAGGGTTGATGATGGCAGTGATGATCGCTGCCCTCATGAGCGACCTGGACTCAATTTTTAACAGCGCTAGCACCATCTTCACATTGGACATTTATAAAATGCTGCGTCTACGTGCATCCTCCCGTGAGCTGGTGGTGGTCGGCAGGTTGTTTGTGATCTTCATGGTGACTATCAGCATTGCTTGGGTGCCTGTCATTATTGAGATGCAAGGTGGCCAGATGTACTTGTACATCCAGGAAATTGCAGGATACCTCACACCTCCCATTGCTGCCCTCTTTTTACTCGGAGTCTTCTGGAAACGTTGCAATGAGACCGGTGCTTTTTGGGGCGGTATGACTGGGTTTGTGCTAGGCACCACCCGCCTCCTCCTTGGCTTTGTATATCGTGAGCCAAGATGTGACCAGCCTGATGAGCGTCCAGCTTTCATTACTGATGTCCACTACATGTACATTGCTGCCGCGCTGTTTTGGATTTCCGGGCTGGTGGCTGTGGGTGTCAGTCTGTGCACATCACCGCCTGAATTGGAGAAGATCAAGCGTACCACAATCTGGGGCTTGAGAGAACTTAAACGGCTTCCTGTGACTGAACGAGAAGAGATGTACAAACTCACTAATGGCAATGGTGTTCTCAAGAAGGATGTGCCTGAGGATGTCCAGAAGGAGAGATGTCTTGATGTGGCTGACATGAAACTCCTTATGCCCTCGCCTTGTGACCAAGATCCCGAGACTCCCAGCACAGAGGCATCCACGCCAATGGAGCTGTACGGCAATGGTCATGCAAAGCTTGTGAAACGGAAGGATGAAGGCAAGCGTGATGAAGAGAGCTGCCCTCAAGTATTTGACTGGATTTGTCAAAAGGAGAAAATGTCTGTTGTCAAACCCAAAGTCATTGAAGAAGATGAAGGAGCTCTTCGTGAAATGCTTTATGAACCCCCTAAGATCAAGCTGTTACTTAACTTAGGCCTTGTATTGGTTTGTTCACTGGGTGTTTTCATGTTTGTGTACTTCTCCTTGTAATGTGCTGATCTTATCTTAAGACCTGTGTGAAAGACAGCACATTTATATGATCTATTTGTTTTTTATAAGCCATTTAGGGTCTGTAATATTTACAGTGTCGTTTCTTTTTTTTTACAACTTCCTTTTAGGGACTGTAAACATTTTGAATAATTCTGATAGAAGTTATTTATTATTTCTCCTTGGCTGTGTCACACCTTGAAAATATTTAAACTCTTCCTTGTGGTGTGTTGATGACCAAATGCATTATTGAAACAGTAGCTTTTGTATAGTTTATGGTTGGTCAAGTTAAGCAACTGTAGGATTTACTGTTTTTCTCCTTGGTGAATTTTGCCTTAATTTTGTCACTTGTGTAACCGGAATCGTATTTCCAAAGTTTTATGTGAAATTGAAATTGTGAAAATTATTCATTTTAAGTGAAAAAAAGTGGGAAATTTATCACAAGATTCAAAGATTTTATTTAAAAATCTTTTGCATAAAAAGATGCCATATCACTAAGGTGTTGTGCCGTCTGATTAAACCTGGTACCTTGCTGTACATTCCCAAATTCAAGTAAGACTATTTAGGTCCATTGATGTAAATTGTAAATGTAACTCTGTATGTAATTTGGTGAATTTTTCTGAGTACTTCAATTTCTTTGTATTTAGAGCTACTTTAAAAAACACCAAAATGCCTTTTGTGCAGAGCATAAGCTTGTAAAAACCCTGCTTTATCTTCATTTTGGGAATATGACATAGTTAATGTGCAAAAGACTCCCAAGATGTTATCGCTCCAAAACAAATCAGCTATAAAATGCACAGTCTGGTTATGTGGATGTTACTGAATGACCCTCAGAACCACCACAGGAAAGACTCAGAGAACACTGTCATTTATGTTGTAATCTGATATTATGATATCCCAAAACAGGTTATTTCGACTGGGATGTCCAATTTTGATTGCTGCGCAAAAATAATATCTTGTTCTTCTAGAAGAAGAATTTGAGTATGGCTGCAGTAACATGCATTACTTGTTGTTGATCTGCTGTTGAATGCTCTATTTGTTCAGACAAATGGGAACTGGTGGATGGCCTTAGTGAAAATGAAATGGGCGTGAGGGATTTTGTAAACTTTTTTTTTTTTTTTCCAAGTGCAAGCTCACAATGTTGTATTTATACTTTGACATTCAAGTCCATAATTTTAATGAAAATTTATCCCAAAGGTGCAACAAAATTATTTTGACTTCATTCAGAGGAGTTATGCCAAAAGAGATATTAGGAAGAGGTGCATTTATTTTGTGTCTCCTACTTTTTTATCGGCCTTCAAAAATCCCTATCATACACAAATTTTAAATTAAAATGTATATTTTTAAATTCATTTTTATACAGCTACTATCTTTGTATTGGAAAAGAGGTACATAAATAAAAAGAATGTTCAATAGAGACCTTGTTCTTTTATGCTTCTTTTCCCCAAATTACTGATTTGGTTTTGGACTCTTAAGGTCCTTGTCAATCTTACAGAAGTGATTACCATTTCTTTGCAGGTATCAGTTCATCTTATTCTGGTTCATAGCATTTACACTAACTGAATCACTATGTCAATTTTGTGGTTGACCTCAATCTCAGAGTGAAGCGGTATAGTTATATTATTGCTTAAGCTGTAACAAATTAACTAAAATTTGGGAGCTGTTGTGATTACCTGAGGCCTAATTTATTGATCCGAAACTGATATGATCTCTGGCAATACCATACCAACTAACTACTATATTTGCTTAGGGGGGTGGAAGTGATTGTTGGTTTTGGATACACCACAGATTTTCAAACCAACACCCAAAGCTTTTGAATATTTATCCATATATTTAATAGTAAAATGATGATGAGGTTCTATCTTCTTTTGTTTCTTTTTTTTAATGTTGTTTGTGTTTGATAATGTGAATTTTAATAGACTATTACTTCATTTAACGTCATCCTCTAAGTTACTTTTTTAACATGGCTTTTTATGACAACAAAAGGGTTTTGTGATTTATTTGATTTTAATGGATCTTGTTTTACATTTGTATTGAATGGTGTATAGATTCCAGATATATCTTTTGTGCTTTAGTTTAGAGTGTGTACATCTCTTAACGTTCCTTATGTTGCATAAAACGGGCTTCATCGATTCATTGTGAAACGTTTCATAAGCTTAAAAGATGCATATGGAGTTTATTGCTTTAATCTCTGATCTATTCAGACATACACAAATGATTTGTACATTTGCTACTTTTATTATCAAAAGTTGTGGATGAATAAAAAGATCATTCATTTGAGAACGACAAACTGCGTGAGCTTGGTTATTTGACTTTAAATCTTGTAATATATTGTATCATTTACTTGCATGTTTTTATTCTTTAATTCATCTGTCATATTCCAAACAATTGACTTTCATATTCCAAACAGCACTGCGTTTCAAAATTACAGTTTTATAGTTGTTTATCAGTGGCTCCATAACGTCTTGTAGAGATGATTATCCTATGTTTTATGACATTCATTAATTTGCCATCAACATAATGCATAAAGTTATTTAGTCCTGTTGTTTATCCTTAAATTAATATTCTGCATAAATATCCATCTACAATATGAAGACAATACTCACATTAAACATATGCAATGAGAATCATCCATTGCACTTTTGTATTCTCTGGTATTTAAGGCTTATGCACATGGTGCATCACACTAGCTATATGTTTCCATACACCTATTTTTATGCACATTTTGGCATATCGCATGAAAAAAACACTGGATGAAAACGCCATAAGCATAAATTCATAAACTCGCTCAATTCAGTCATATTTTTTTTTATCCGATAAGAAGCCATGCACATAAACTACGATGGAAACACATTTACTGAATAAATTCCTCAATACACATCAAAAAAGTCATGTGACGTTGCACGATTGTTCTGAAATTATCGGTGGGGGGGGCTAAGTAAGGTGAAAAACAGTAGGCCTATGTGACAAAAGAGGTATTTCAGAAATCACAATACTCATAAAAGAGAAGGAAAAAAGTACCCGGATGACCTACTTCTTCAGCGAGATTCTGAAGTGTGCATAGGATGGACACTTTACTATCCCATGAGGCCACGGGAGAGGATTTGTGAGTGGCAGTGAAGCGACGCAACTGACGCTGGTAGATGCAAATGTTGAACATCCAGATTACATTCATACTACACATTCATAGAACATACTTTTTTAGCGTTTGTGAAATAATTACTTATTAAAAATAAGTACCAGCTCAAGAGAGTACACAATTTAGGACTGAGATTTTCGGTGACACTGGGCGGAGCTTACATGAATATTCACAAGTTTCCTGTTTTGTGTTTAAGCACCATTTAAACGAAGTTAAGCTTATATTCTGTTATTACTGCACAATAGTTTATATGTATATTGTGTTATTTCATGTCGTGTGTTAGCTATGTTTGATATGATTACAGTCAATGATTTGCCAGGTGTCGGATACGCTAAACAAGCTATAGCGTTTAAGTAACTGTTAGCCTATTTTTATTATGTTTCCATTTTACCTTGAATTCTTTAAAGCTTATTGTTTTATAAGTTTGCCGAAATGTATGGTAGCATTACAATATTAATTATAAACTCCTGTGGTGAAGGCAACAGTAAACTTTCCTAGTTTGCAGAAGCACTTCTAATCTGGGTAGACTTGAATTCATATAAATCCAAATTTGCAGGCATGCATGAAAACGTTAATGTACTTTAAATATATTTGAATGATTATCTTAACAGGCCATGATGAACTATGCATGTGATAATCAGTATAATGTCTATAGCTATTCTCAGAGCCGCCTTAACCTAATGTTAGGCCCCGGGGCTGAGAGGTTTTGTAGGCCCCATCCCCTCGATTTATAGAGTCTCATTTTAAAAAAAGTGTAATATCTAGGTAATCTACATCACAGTTGAGAAATTTCAACTTTATGTAAATGAGAAGCGATTTTCGCGAGCGACAACCAATAGGAAAGAAGCCTTTCAGTGGAGCTCAGCTCCCGTCACCGTCTCGAGTGCAGTGCAGGCAAGACAGAAGAGTTCGAGGGCGATTTCACTGTTTTACATGATTTGACTACCTAACCACAGACATGGATATAATAAAATTATGCATGGAAAAGAAACTGTCGACAGTCTCAGTGAGTTTAATTCATACATTTATAGTTCGAGTGTTGTAGTTTTATGATGCAAGTTTAGCACTGCTGCAGTTCTTTTTCCAGTTTCTCTTGCATTATGTTGACTATTAGGGGCAAGAAAATTGATTATTTGTCAAATTCGGATGACGTTTTAGTAATTTATGACAGTATGAGTGATTTTAATTTGTAGATTGATCGATCATTAATCTAGTAAATGATTTAATCCACTGAACACTGCTGTGTGGTAATATAAAAACACTCTCCCAACAGCATACTGTTTCTTTTGAGCCTAATTCCTAGTCAAATTAAAATAATATAGTTGTATCACTTGTGATGGTGTTTTGTATAGATGTGGCCAGACGAGCAGTCTACAATAACATTAGAGCGACAGCACTACCAACGCCCACAAGCGACTTCACAGCGACATACAGCGACAAAATCGCTGGCTGTGTGAACGGGGCTTATGGGGCCACGTGGGTCACTCAATCAGCAGACATGTAACGTGCGAGTGTGATTGACAGAAAACCTGACAAGTTACAAAACAATATGACCTTTTCAGCTCATGAATCTGAACATGGGAGGCCCCTGAACTTGAATAAATTCCTCAATACACATCAAAAAAGTCATGTGACTTTGCGCGATTGTTCTGAAATTATCGGTGGTGGGGGTGGGGGCTAAGTAAGGTGAAAAACAGTAGGCCTATGTGACAAAAGAGGTATTTCAGAAATCACAATACTCATAAAAGAGAAGGAAAAAAGTACCCAGATGACCTACTTCTTCAGCGAGATTCTGAAGTGTGCATGCATACGATGGACACTTTACTATCCCATGAGGCCACTGGAGAGGCTTTGTGAGTGGCAGTGAAGCGACGCAACTGACGCTGGTAGATGCAAATGTTGAACATCCAGATTACATTCATACTACACATTCATATAGAACATACTTTTTTAGCGGTTGTGAAATAATTACTTATTAAAAATAAGTACCTGCTCAAGAGAGTACACAATTTAGGACAGATTTTCGGTGACACTGGGCGGAGCTTACATGAATATTCACAAGTTTCCTGTTTTGTGTTTAAGCACCATTTAAATGAAGTTAAAGGGGGGGTACAATGGTGTTTCATGTATTCAGAGTTGTTTACAGTGTTAAAGAGATGGATTCTCATGCTTAACATGGCCAAAGTTTTAAAAAAATATTTTGGACGAATAACGGAGAATTTCTGTGCCGAAAATCATACTTCCGGGTTGGTACAAGTTTCGGCTGGTTTTTTTTCGACCGTGGATCTAATGACGTAGACCAGAGTGGAACTCCTTATATGAGCATTTCTCCCGGAAAAGCTCGCCCGCGCACACGTCGACCAGAGGAGAGCGAGACCGCGCACATCAAGGCGCTTCAACAGGAAATCATCGGCAGCGCTGCATAGTGTCTCCAAAGTGTTTTTTTGGTTGTGAGGGAAAGCTTACCATGTTCAGCTTCCCAAAGAACCCAGCGTTAGGAACAGTGGATGCAGATTGTTTTTCCGGGGCAAAAACGAGTTGTGTAGACTGTTTGTTCCCTGCATTTCGACGATGGATGTTTTATAAACAAAGCCCAGATCGACGGATTCTCTCTATGGCTCTGGCTTCGCCCACACGGCCCGCCTCCAGACGCTCGTTTTTTTCCGGAAAGACTCGGTACAGCCTATCTTTCTTTTATAAATATAATAAAACTAAAGACTTTTTGGAGATATGAAGGATGCAATACTACTCTAAAGGTACTCAAGATTAACAGGAGATTGAGTGAAAATGAGCATTTCACCCCCCCTTTAAGCTTATATTCTGTTATTACTGCACAATAGTTTATATGTATATTGTGTTATTTCATGTCGTGTGTTAGCTATGTTTGATATGATTACAGTCAATGATTTGGCAGAGGTGTCGTATACGCTAAACGGGCTATAGCTTTAAGTAACTGTTAGCCTATTTTTGTTATGTTTCCATTTTACCTTGAATTCTTTAAAGATTATTGTTTTATAAGTTTGCCGAAATGTATGGTAGCATTATAATATTAATTATAAACTCCTATGGTGAAGGCAGCAGTAAACTTTCCTAGTTTGCAGAAGCACTTCTATCTGGGTAGACTTGAATTCATATAAATCCAAACTTGCAGGCATGCATGAAAACGTTAATGTACTTTAAATATATTTGAATGATTATCTTAACAGGTCATGATGAACTATGCATGTGATAATCAGTATAATGTCTATAGCTATTCTCAGAGCCGCCTTAACAGGCCCCGGGGCTGAGAGGTTTTGTAGGCCCCATCCCCTCGATTTATAGTCTCATTTTAAAAAAGTGTAATATCTAGGTAATCTACATCACAGTTGAGAAATTTCAACTTTATGCAAATGAGAAGCGATTTTCGCGAGCGACAACCAATAGGAAAGAAGCCTTTCAGTGGAGCTCAGCTCCCGTCACCGTCTCGAGTGCAGTGCAGGCAAGACAGAAGAGTTCGAGGGCGATTTCACTGTTTTACATGATTTGACTAACTAACCACAGACATGGATATAATAAAATGATGCATGGAAAAGAAACTGTCGACAGTCTCAGTGAGTTTAATTCATACATTTATAGTTCGAGTGTTGTAGTTTTATGATGCAAGTTTAGCACTGCTGCAGTTCTTTTTCCAGTTTCTCTTGCATTATGTTGACTATTAGGGGCAAGAAAATTGATTATTTGACAAATTCGGATGACGTTTTAGTAATTTATGACAGTATGAGTGAGTTTAATTTGTAGATTGATCGATCGTTAATCTAGTAAATGATTTAATCCACTGAACACTGCTGTGTGGTAATATAAAAACACTCTCCCAACAGCATACTGTTTCTTTTGAGCCTAATTCCTAGTCAAATTAAAATAATATAGTTGTATCACTTGTGATGGTGTTTTGTATAGATGTGGCCAGACGAGCAGTCTACCAATAACATTAGAGCGACAGCACTACCAACGCCCACAAGCGACTTCACAGCGACATACAGCGACAAAATCGCTGGCTGTGTGAACGGGGCTTATGGGACCACGTGGGTCACTCAATCAGCAGACATGTAACGTGCGAGAGTGATTGACAGAAAACCTGACAAGTTACAAAACAATATGACCTTTTCAGCTCATCATGAACCTGAACTTGGGAGGCCCCTGAACTTGGGAGGCCCCTGGGATTCAGGTAAGCCCGTGCATTAATGCAGCTGGCTATTCTTTTCCAAAGATGACTTGTGCCAGTAAATAGCTATCCCTGTACACCAGACAAAGCAGACACTTTTAATACTGTCTAATAATGTAATAATACGGGTTTGTTGTAAAAGTCATTTTTTAAATATTTTTTAGATTAAATGTGTCAGTGGCAAAGGCTGGAATCACTGGGATTGCATGAGCAGACCAAACTTTCATTTGTCTGGGATCCCAAGACCTTGTGTAAAGTGTTATGTGTGTGTTTAAATAAAAGTGTTTTTGCTAATCACGTCATATATGTCACGACTTTTTTAAATTCAAAATGAAACTACTTATGATTTAGCCTACTTTTATCTTTGATATTTACAGTAAATGTGCAAATTACTGCATTATTACATACAGTATTATTTTAGTTGCTAAATAAATGTCATTAAAATGTAAACATTTTAATTGTTATGGAAAGCTTGCAGAGTAGAACTAAAACATTTCATTGTGAATATACTGCAGCTTTGCTGATTTCACAACTTGACCAATTTAATAGTTCCATATCACCATTGTAATTATGGGCTCTCACACTTGTAAATATGTATACAAATGTAAATATGTATTGTAAATATTGTAAATCACAGTAGGCTACTCATAAAAGAGAAGGAAAAAAGTACCCGGATGACCTACTTCTTCAGCGAGATTCTGAAGTGTGCATACGACTATCCCATGAGGCCACGGGAGAGGATTTGTGAGTGGCAGTGAAGCGACGCAACTGGCGTTAGTAGATAACATGATAATGACAACAATACAAATATTGCACATCCAGATTACATTCATAGCCTACTACACATTCATATAGAACATACTTTTTTAGCGTTTGTGAAATAATTACTTATTCAAAATAAATACCTGCTCAAGAGAGTATGCAATTGGGGGACTTCTGACCTGGGGTTCAAAGAAAGTAGCCAACCCGTAATATGAAGCGTTACCTAAATATGAAGGACTGTGGAATTACATTTACAGTAGATTTGTTCGTGATACGCCTAATATTTAAAGTCATTTTCTCTTATGCATAGTTTGCAATGTTGAGCATTAACCAATCACACTCGTTTCTGTTGAGTTTAGGAATGCAATGTCCAATCAGAGGCGTTTTGATTCGTTGTTCCCTGACCCATTGGATGTAAATGTTTGCTTTATTCGCAAATGTTTTATGCAATATTCCAGTTTTGTGCATAAGTTAAATTCGCAACTTTGGTTGGAAACATAGCTTGTGACAAATGTTTATACACGTTAGATGTAAAGTCACGCAGTAGGCTATTTGACATTTGCAGAACTGCTGAATATAGACACTAGTCTGCTTCAATTGCATGTAATACATGCATTTGAAAGAGTATAAAAGATTTTAGATTAGGCATTGCTTTTAATTAACAAGTGCATTGTAAACGATAAAGTGTTTTGCAGTGCCGCAGAAATGCTACACTTTCCCTTAAACACTCACTGCATCTTTGCTTGTCCTTGTTTCCATTCTCTCTCTCTCTCTCTCTCTCTCTCTCTCTCTCTCTCTCTCTCTCTCTCTCTCTCTCTCTCTCTCTCTCTCTCTCTCTCTCTGTCTCTCTCTCTCTCTCTCTCTCTCTCTCTCTCCTGCATGACAGTTTGTATCTGCACAGTAGTTTTCCATTTAGAGTTATGTTAGGAATGGAGGTGACTGAGTGACTTGAGGTTGAAAATGCGTAGGTGAATAATTGTTTTGCCCTAAATTCCACCTCGCACCTATGTTTGGTAAAGCCCTGCAGGCCGTTATTAGGGTGTGTCACTATACTGAAAAAAAAACAAGGACAATGTTCCAAGAATCCATGAGTGAGAGATTCTGTTTTGACTATGTCCAAAATACTTGGCCATAATTTGGTAGATTCTGTGGCTTTCCATTTGACCTGTAAGAGAGCATTCATGTCTAATCAAAGGGATAACCTTGAGTTCAGCATTGATGAGGTTAAGGTTTGGACTTACTATTTATCAATGAGCAATATTTTAAAAAGAGTCCTCAGAAACTTAGTATTATGGCTGACTTATTGAGACTTTATGCTTGATGAGAGCAAATGGAGAACTAGGCAGTGTAACATGCAAAGGGAAGTCTGAAAGCATCAATTCAATAGGCATTATTTTACCTATTCAGTGCTCAACAGCATCTCATCAGATACAGAGCAGTTCTGTGAAAACACCTATTTATTTGCTCCTCTGTTTAGTTAATGTTACTGTGCCCTTTATTCTCGCTCTGTATTTCCTCCTGAGGTTGGTGCTGCTACTACTGGCAGTGGAAAAGTACTGGCAAAACAATACCGTGGGCTGCTCTTTGTTCATTGTTGCAGCCGGAGAGCAACAGTGAAGAACAACAAATCTATTTCTACATCTATTAGGCATGCGCATTTAAACTGACCACTTGACCATTATATTCAGGACTAAAGGTCATAACTGTGGGAAGTACACTCATTGCAGAATACGTCACTCCAGTTGATGAGAATGCACCTTGCATGCAAATAAGGTGCAACACATGCTGATTGTTAGTAACTGTGCAATTCAAAAACTAACATAACATGTTCTTTTACAAATCATTGTCTTTTGTTCTATTACAAATCATCTAAGAAAATTCTGCAATTACCTCCAACTTCGAGTTTTAAATATTTTAGTTATTAGGCAATTTAGCCACTTTATAAGTGGGCTACATAATATTAATGTGGTATTATTTTTATTTGCAAATCAAAAATCAGATAACCACTAGACTGCAGCATGATTCACCATAAAATGCAAATGACTCATGAATTTGATTATGAAATGACTCTTACATAATGGCACATGCCTCACTTTTTTTTCAGTACTTGAGAACATTTTCAAGCATTTTATATTTGTATCATCCACAATTCCGTTTCATTTATTTAAAACTCAAGGTTATCATTTCCTACTGCGTGTTAAGCTCAGGCACCTTTAAACCTTTTATAACGTTTGGCAACTTAGTTAAAAGAAAAAAGGCTAAAAACACAACTTTTAATAATTAAAAAGTAATATTATTTTAAACAAAATATTAAATATTAAAACAAAATTATATTTAAAAAACTTAAAGGTTATTTAAAAAGTATTGTGATAAAAAGCATTTTTTAAAACACAGAAGATTAGAGGCTGTCCATTCATATATTGAATTGAATTAGTACAGCGATTATACAGTAATATAATGTGTTTCTCCCAACCAGTTATGATGATGTTATGGTGATGAATACCATATGTTGTATATTGTATATTGTGTATATCCACTGTGTAAATACTGTCATATTTTTTGTTTGTAACTGTTTTATGATGTGTTTGTTAAATGTTTTCTTGAAGAAACAATTTTTTTATATATATTGCTCTGCAATGTATAAAAATTACAATTAACCTCGACATTGACTTGAGAGGTATTCTTCATTCTTGTGGTGGTATAACATAGTTAACTGAATCGTATAGCCTAACATTTGAATTCCTCGAAAACAACATCCCTGTCAAGGCTTAGGTAATGTAGTAATGTAAACCTGTCACAAGCAATCACACCCCAGGGCAGAGACACACGAAAAACAGCATTGTTCAGCATCTCATATGATGAATCTGTTCTTCTCCACCACAACCCACAGCAAAACAAACACGGATGCCACACATTCCCAAAATTCTATATAGATGGCCAGTTAGGTGGTTCCGCTGTGCAGGAGATTCTTCCACTAATGAAATCATTCCACAAAAAGGCATCTGAATGGAAAAGGGAAATATTTATTGATGCTGGGTTAATCAAGAGGCTTTAGGAGTGTGTTCAGGCCTGTGGTAACAGACCTCAGAGGAGCCACAGTGATGCTCAGTCAGGACCAAACTGGTTTAGCACAAGATGCAGAACTACTGATCAAGATTAGTAAAGATGGATCATACATTTTTATATTTGATCTTGCTGCCTGCATAGCTGCTGAAGTTAAGCCCATGACGAGTTATTTGCTTAAATTCTCCTTCATCTCATGCTCCTGTTTTTTCTGCTCCAGTACCTTGGAACGTTACATTACCCCACACCCCTCAGGTCACTTTATTGTGTTACATATTAAATGGCCCTTTTGATTCTAATCATTAGCCACACTTTTTAAGATCCGTCCTCCTTATATTGTAATTAATAATACAGCTGCATGCACCTACACTGGTTCTCTTTATTACTTAGTGAAACGTGATATAATTAACACAAATATTAGCTATAAGTTAATTAGCTAAGCAAGTAAATATTAAGTTTAGCATTGCCTAATATGTTTTTATACCATTTAGGCACTAATATGTAAACTTTTGGTACAAAGACCTTTGTAGAATGGCAAAAGTCAGAAGGGTGGAGGGTAAAGAGTTTGACACCCAGCGACAGAAACTGGGTGAGGCATGATGACGCCAGAGGGGACAGACTTCATGGAAAAATACATGCAGTCTTTGTACTTTTTCATTTCTTTCATTAACCTTCTTAGAAGTTTATGTCGGTTTATAATAAAATCCAAGTAAAATCTAACTCACTTTAGATTTAATTAAAACTTTGCAAAGGGTCCAAGTTCGGAAAAATGAAAGCATTATCATCTAACAAGAAGCTATATATATATATATATATATATATATATAACAACATAGCTTATAAATAAATTATTGTAAAGTACAAATGACAGTATTGGAAATGAGCGTTTTAGTGCGTGAGACAATATTGATCAGAATTGACCAGTACTGAATGTATAAAACCGAGGAGAATGCCTGAGATAACACAAGCAGGAACTCTATTTATATCAGTGCATCATTTTATAAGGTTCTCAGGCAAACACACATACAAATTCTAACTTTCAGGAACTGAATAATGTAACTCAAAGCTGCTTTTCTGTTACAATACTGATTTTTTTAATATATTTTTTTAAACAACACTTCGTAACTATTGGCCCTCTAGCAGCTGAAGCATAATTTGCAAGCATTGAACTGCGAGTTACTTGCAGAAGAACATTGGTTTGGAATTATGCAAGTTGTGCACTTGTGGTTCTCTTCTGGGTGGATCTGATGGTTTGAGGCGCACCGGTGGACCCATGGTTACAGGTGATTGACTGTACCCAGGGCCGGCGCTACCTATAGGCGGAGTAGGCAGTTGCCTAGGGCCTCCAAATGTCTAGAACTGGCCCTGCACCCACCCCCACTTCACAATGAATAAAGAAAGAAAGAAAGAAAGAAAGAAAGAAAGAAAGAAAGAAAGAAAGAAAGACGGATATCAGAAAGAAAGAAACAATTCTTATGACATAGGCTATGCACCTCTTTTGTTTAGACTTGTCACTTTCTATTTTCGCTCGTGATTCATCAGAGCCAGGTGAATGTTGCTAATTTATTGTGACTAATGCTTTCAACCTCAAGCTACTATGACATCTTCCACAGCACATAGCCACACCTTTTATTATGTACAAATATATGTACGTAGCACGCACGGACAAATGACAGAGAGTAGCCTATGCAATTTCCCGCGAAATCCATCCCGACAGCTCAAAAATATAAATCCTATGCTTACATCTTGCAGAGAAACCTTTTTTCCCCCCATAATTGTTACTCTGAAAATATCTGATAACACACTCTGAATTCATAGAAGTGAAGTTAGATTAATAACTTTATATATCATTATCTGCACTTGCTCCACTCCACAAACCTCAGGTCACTTTATTGTGTTACATATTATAATGTTTTTTTTATTCTAATCATGCCATACCTTCTAACGTCTCAGTGTTCTTACTATGATGCATTATGCAACTTTATTTGGTTCACTTCAGACCCCTTGTGTGTAAATCAAATAAACCAAAGAGAAAAAGTTTTGAAAAGTTGTCTGTTTTAAATGAGAGAAAGGTGACGATATGCTTATTTGTATTCTTCATTTTTAAACATTTTATGTGCCAGTGGAAAGTCAAACATTTCCATCACCTTTCACCCCCCCCTTCTCTCTTTCCATTTCTCATACTTTCTTGTCCTTGAGTAAGTCTCAAAGGAACAACATCATACCTTATCTTTGTTTTGAAAGAAAATAAGGCAGTGTGTATCTGCAAGAAACAGGCTTTATTCTATATATATATATATATATAGAGAGAGAGAGAGAGAGAGAGAGAGAGAGAGAGAGAGAGAGAGAGAGAGAGAGAGAGAGAGAGAGAGAGAGAGAGAGAGAGAGAGAGAGAGGGTTTTTACAGTGGTGCTAGAATCACCATTTTTAAATGTCAGTGCTAACAACACAGAAAACACTCAAGGTTCATTTACAGTGTCACATGCTATGTCCAAAGCTGTGTTTCATTTAAAATGTCCAGCTAAATGTTTACATTGTGGTTTTCTTTGTGAAGTTTTCTTTTGTTGTTGTTGAGAAAACTAGGTTATAGGCCTACTGCAATTTCTGGGTGACTATATTTTTCATCATACAGACTTCAAATCTTGTGTGATAAATCGAAAGTAATCATTCAGGTGTGACAGGAAATAAGTATTCATGAATGTAGTAAACATGAAAATTTAGACCTGGGGTGTAATTTTGATTAAAAGGATTTTCTTTCCTTCTCATCTCACCCCAAACCTCATGAAAATTCAATTGTATTCAATGAAACATGTGAAACACATGCCACCTAATGGTTTCAATTAGCAACTTCAATTGAAACAAATATTGAAGAGAGAACCTGGAACAACCAAGTTCTCTCTCCAGTGATTTCTTTCTGCTTCATTGTGATGACTGATTGGCGAAATCTGAGCCTCCCTTAACCTGCACGAGTCACTCACAAGCGTCATAAATAAACTCTTCAAGAACTAGCAGCTTAATGTCACCCAGTTCCAGCATGGCTTAAACCAACAGCTAGCTTACTGAGGGAAATATCTGCAACATCATCAGCTAACTGTTTGTGATGATTTGTTGTCAATGCTAATAAGCACATTGTCCAAAAGAAGGGAGCATTACATAGAGTACCACAAGTACAAAGATGAATACTGGTCTGGTCCCAGACTAAGGCATACTTCCAGCATTTTGTTATCTGTATACTTCAATGAACCCTGACCCGTCTATATGGACATAAAACAGCTCTGAAATAAATAAATTCCAGTAGAGGATTGAGATTAGTTGCATCTCCTATCGTGAGAGATTTGTAAAGCATGTTAGCAATTTGAGTTTGATTTAAAGGGATAGTTCAATTTGAAATAAAATTTTGGTATGTTTTAGCTTACCTCAAGGGCATCCAAGATGTAGGTGTCTTTGTTTCCGCAGTAGTTTCAATTTTGATATTTTTAGGTCAAACCATTCTTGTCTGTCAGTCATATAATGCAGGTCTATGGTCACCACCTCAAAGAGCATGCACAGAGAAGTCCAAATTAAACAATTCACCATCGTAAGTACACATTGATGGCCTAAGACACGAAACGAGCGGTTTGTGTGAGAAAACGAACAGTATTTATATCGTTTTTATCTCTACACAACCACATCCAAGTGATCTGAGGGTGCGCACGCTTCCTGGTGTGTGACGTGTGCGCGCGTTCTGGCTTAGTCTGCGCAAGCGCCGGAAAGTGTACAAGAGGTAAAAACGATATAAATACTGTTCGTTTTCTCACACAAACCGCTCGTTTCGTGTCTTAGGCCATCAATGTGTACTTACGATGGTGAATTGTTTAATTTGGACTTCTCTGTGCATGCTCTTTGAGACAGTGACCACAGACCTGCATTATACGACTGACAGACAAGAACGGTTTGACCTAAAAATATCAAAATTGATACTACTGCGGAAACAAAGACACCTACATCTTGGATGCCCTTGAGGTAAGCTAAAACATACCAAAATTTAATTTCAAAATGAACTCTCCCTTTAAGATTTATCTGTTGATGTTGTGCTTTAAGACTAGTTTTAAGACTATGTTAATATTAGAAAGATACTTTTTAGGAATGTCCAAAGCAATTAGACAGGAATCTTTGAGACAGCTGGTCCTAATTTGGTGTCATTTCTATGACAACAGATTATTTTTAAAGTCACACAGACTTAAAAAAGTTCAAGTTATAAAATGTGATTCAAATGTAACAAGTGTGAGGACTGGGGATTAAAGAACATAAAACTTGTGAACATAATTTGTCACTTAATGCATTTTTAGTAAGTCAGTGTTCGTTCCTTCCTTCCTTCCTTCCTTGCTTTATTTATTTATTCATTCATGGAGAATTAAACTGAAACGTAATGGGAAAAATATGACAAATATATTTAGTATAATGCCTTATATAATTCTAATAACTGATTGTATGCTCCAGGGTTCCTGCCTCCATTATTGATTCCAATTAAGACTTTTGGCCGTCTATCCCTGTGCAAATGTTTTTTTTTTAGAGCTCACAGCACAAATCACTGTCACATCTCCACAACAGCACACAATGTCAGCTTAACTTGCACACAAATGTAGAGGGACATACCTAACCAAAAATAAAAAAAAGCTCACACACGCGCGTGCGCATGTGTGCGTGTGTTCGTTTTTTTGTTCGTTTTTTTAACAGTGGACAAGTGTCCGATTACAGTACAGTACACTCGAATGTACAATGACTTTGTCACTAACTGCAAGCTGTTTTCCATCTCTCACACATGAACATACTGAAAAGAGTGTATTTGCTCTTGTTTACATCTGTGTTATGTTGCAGTGAAGTCTTCGTGCCACTCTTTCCCTCTCTCAGCATCAAATGTCATTAGCTGCGGCCTAATCACTCTTCCACAGTGCTCTTGTCCCTATGCTGTCCAGCTGTGGTATTTTTAGCTCTGAGACAACTGGTCTCCTAAAAAAGGGTTAGAGGAACACTGCTATGTAAGGTATCCTGGCTGCTCTCTCCAATCCTATTACCAGCACAATCCATCAGCCACTCTTTGTCTCAGGTCAGGAGAGAAGGCAGAGAGTCAAGGGTTTGCTGAAGAAAGCTGAATTTTCAGAAGAAGGGTATACAGACCCTCAGAAAGGACAGTGGAAGAAGGCCTGGACGGTTGGCACTCTTATTATTTCTGTTAATAACTCTTGACTTATATTTCTCACACTTCTAGACCAAAGCTTTCTGAAAGCTAGTGAAGCTGCATGAAGAGCCATATAGTTTCTTTTTTGGAAAAGTTTTAGTCACTATAGACCATGCAGACCACCTGGATCCTGCTGTTTGCCTCTCTGGGTGTCTCTACCCTGGCTGGTGCTGAGAAAGGCCTCGAATTCCCACGTTATGATGGCAAAGACCGTGTCTTGGACATAGATGACAAGAACTACCGCAAATCCCTGAAGAAATACGACATGCTCTGCCTGTTCTACCACGCTCCTCCGCCAACTGCAAAAGAGCTGCAGAAACAGTTACAAATGACTGAACTAGTGCTAGAGGTAAGAGAGGAAAAGTCAAGTGTGACTGCATGATATAAGGTAGATGTAAGACTGAATGGAAATCAGAGAGTGTTTATTGGAGCAAAGCAACATGGGATTGACTACAGACACAGTACGGCTTTCAACAACTGTGCAGTGGTCATTAAAAATAAGTACATTATATTTATTCATTTTTTGCGGGGGAGTTTCTGGTATTTTTTATTTCTGTATAAAATGAATATGGGTGGTCATCATAAATTCAAATACATGTTTTGCATGCTGTATGTAGTAATATCAGTTTAGAGGCCCACAGACTGCAGCCGATTGACATGTCTATCTTCGCATGGCTCTCTTTTTTCACTTATGTATTTATCTGGATTTAAAAAAGTGGACATCTTTAGTCAGCGTGTTAATCAAGCACTTTATTTTCAGTACTCCTGATAGCCTTCTGAATGTGGGCTTGGGAAACTGGCTTTTAAAATTCAGCCATTCAAATTACTTGCATCATAATGAAAGCAGAACACCAGGGTATTTATGGAACCAGATCACTTCTAAAATGATTACATAAGTGTGCTCTCCTTTACTCTAAATGTATGGCTCACAGGTTCACTATCTAGACTATTATGTCAGTGCATGATACTCTTTGTACTTCTGATATTCACAGCAATATTACACAAGGTTTTTTTTAACAAAAATCTGAAGCATGTTCATATAATCCTCTAAATTACAATGCTTGCTTGAGTATAAACAGCTGCTTAACTCATGCCTTCCAACAATTCCTCCAGTATTTATTCCCCATATTATCATATTGGGTGAGAGTCTGTGTTTCACATTGGAGGGCAAACTGTATGCACTCTACAAAACCTCTTGTTCGGTCTAACTTTGACCGAATAGCATAGATACTTTACTTTGGATTTTCCTTGGAGTCTGAACTAATAAATAAGACAAATAAAAACATACTGTTATAGTACAAATCATTTGTTTTTCCACAGTTAGCTGCTCAAGTCTTGGAGGAAAAGAATATTGGCTTTGGAATGGTTGACTCCCAAAAAGATGCTAAGGTTGCCAAGAAACTAGGTGAGGCAAAACAATAACATCTTTGTTGATCCTGAAACAATATTCCAATCAACAATTAGATTTGAGGGTTTACTGTTTATGTCAAGTTTCGGCTTACAACCAGGGTTAGGTGCTTCTACTTCAGAGTTATTCACCTATCATTTCCCTCTGAGTTAAGGGATAAGTTATGGGTAGGGATTCCAGGACCAACAAACTATGTTGATCCAAGTCAGGAACATGTTTTACTTGGCAAAATCACTGTGACCCATATGACACTGTGAACTTGCACTCTCTTGTTTCATATAAATCTTTTATTGAGATACAGACATTATTATTATCATTATCCTCATTAAATATCACAGTTTATAGTTTAACGCAACATCAATCCCTGCAGGAGATTTGCTTAAATGGATAATGATACAGTAGGCTATAAAGGCTGTACAATGTACTTTACACTTTACACTGCCATGATGAGTGACTATAGTATGTGTTTCACTGTAAGGTTTGCATGAGGAGGGCAGCGTCTATGTCTTTAAGGAGGACCGTGTGATTGAATTTGATGGACTGCTCTCTGCAGACACTCTTGTGGAATTCATTCTGGATGTAAAGAATCTGTATTTATCATAAATTCAGACATCTCATTTGTTTTAGACTTTTATATGTTGCTTTAACTCTCTTTCTCCCCTTCTCTCCCTCATGCTTCAGCTGTTGGAAGATCCGGTTGAGATAATTGACAATGCTCTGGAGTTGCGAGCTTTTGACCGTATGGAAGAAGATATCAAACTCATTGGCTTCTTCAAGAGTCGTGACTCTGAACGTGAGTATGTATGTGCAGACTATGAGAGGCAGGAGGTATCTGAATGTTCAGAGACAAATATACCCTTCAGCTGTAGTTATCTGATCTCTGCATGTTTCAAACACACACCTATGCAATGAATTAATACCATGCAATAAAGGTTAACACAATGTCTGTACATTCCAGATTTTTTTTAAATGCACATTGAAACCTTATGAGCTCCCTTGAGCATTGTAGGCTTCTACTTTTTCAAGCTATTGACATTTAGAGGTAATTTACTTCAAATCACCACTCTGTTCACACTGTCAAAAAGAAAGGTTCCACTTACAATAAAAATGGTAATTTACAGTTTTTGATTCCCTGTTGTCTTTTATCAAATAAATACATTATCGCCTCATCTCACCTCATTGCCTCACCTCCACATTTTTCCTCTTTCTTTTTTCTCTGGTTTCCTCAGATTATCTTGCTTTCCAAGAAGCAGCTGAACAGTTTCAGCCTTTTATCAAATTTTTTGCCACCTTTGAGAAATCTGTGAGTATCATGTTATTTTATGCTCTGTTTATGTTCAGAAGATCTTTATCATTGTGTGATTATTTTTCTTTTGGGGAAGCAGTAATTCTCTGAAAACAATTGATGGTAGATGAGTTGCTTTTATTTTTGCATTGTAGGTGGCAAAAGAGCTGACTCTGAAGATGAATGAGGTGGACTTCTATGAGCCCTTCATGGAGGAACCAGTCACCATTCCGGACAAACCCCACTCAGAGGAAGAGCTGGTGGCCTTCATATCTGAACACAGGAGGTAATCAGGAAAGCTAATCTAATGATTTTCTGAAGGATGGATACAGATATTTTATACCGATCTCATATTACATACCGATGCTATCCTTTATTGACCTCCACAGACCAACTCTAAGAAAGCTCAGGGCAGAGGACATGTTTGAGACTTGGGTGAGCAATATATTTTAAATAAAACTTTGCACATATTAATGCCTTATTCTACATGACCATATTCTAGATGCCTTAACCCTACCCCATACCTAAACATAACCAATAAAACTCACAGTACTTTTTTTTAATTTTTTTTTTTTAGAAAAATAAGTGTTTGTGCTTCCTTAAAAATTTTAGTTCAGCCAACTCAAATATCTAAGTTGTCACTTAGTACAACTTCACATTTCAAGTTGACTAAACTTTTAATTTTAAGGCAACACGAACACTTACTTTAAGTTGAAACAATTTTTTTTCCGTGTCTCATTTCTCTCATATGACACTGTGGATTTGCACTCTCTCTCTTTTCATACAAATACCATCTTGCACCATCTCAGATATCGATTGTAAATTTATTTATTTTTACCCCAGATGACTTCACTCTCAATTTTACTGTAATATTGTTGGCCTGGTTTATTGTAATGGAATGTTTTTTTCCTTTTTGGCAGACATTTTAAGATATTCAGTTCTAAAATAATTTAAACTCAAATCAATATTTTATGTCCACGTTACCTATATGTATTTATTTAGTGAATGGTCATGCAATAAGTGGGATAGTGAAAAGTCAGCTTTATCACAAAAATGATGCCCTGACAGGGTAATCAGACCCCGATGCGGAGTGGAGGAATACATGTAGATATCATAAAGCAATGACACTGAAATAAATTCTCTTATATGCAGGAGGATGATTTGAATGGAATTCACATTGTAGCCTTTGCAGAAGAGGAGGACCCTGGTATGTGCAGTTTCAGGACACCTCTCTTAATTCATAAGTCATAAAGCCAAATGATTTTTGTTTGGGGCAAGCATCATTGACTAAAGGAATTAATGAGATAAGGACTTTATCATAAATTTGTTTTTTAGATGGTTTTGAATTCTTGGAGATTTTGAAGGAGGTTGCCAGAGACAACACACACAATCCAGACCTGAGTATTGTGTGGATCGACCCCGACAACTTCCCATTGGTGACTAAAATAAGTCTGGATAGATGCATGACTATATTGAGTCAGAACTGTAATGTAAAATGGATGTCAGAAACTGAAAGAAAAATGCTTTCTTTTTTTTAAACCCCTCTTCATATGCATAATTCCTTTCTTAGCTCATTCCGTACTGGGAGAAGACCTTCAAGGTTGACCTCTTTAGACCACAGATTGGCATAGTAAATGTTACAGATGTAAGTGCAATACTAAAAAGTTCATTATGAAGACCATCTTTCTCATGTTTGGATTTGTCCCACTGTCATGGTACATAATAATAAATGTATTATTATTATTATAACAAATGTTTATTGCTGTTGTAAGTCCATTGACTCATGGCCTCTATGACAGGCGGACAGTGTATGGTTGGAGATACCTGATGATGATGAGCTGCCGTCACCTGAAGAACTGGAAAACTGGATAGAAGATGTCCTCTCTGGAACAGTCAACACAGAGGATGATGATGATGAGGAGGATGACGACGACGACGACGATGATGATGATGATGATGATGATGACGATGACAATGATGATGACAATGGCGATGATGACGACGATGATGATGACGACGATGATGAATAATTCATAAACTGTGAACCTCAAACAAATCTGCTGAGATAACAATTTTGTCTTTTACAGTAAAATCATTCTGTACATTTTGTACATCAGTGGATAAATTGCATAGTGTCCTTAATGTTAAACTGATATGATACAAGTGCACATGTCTCTTATTTTATAGGTGAAAATAATTTATTTTAATCAGCTCTAAACTATAAATTGATAAAGGGATTCAAATGAAATTTTGCAGTGTAATTTTACCTCTGGAATTATTTTACTCTTCTGAACATTTTCTACTGTAATTACTCATTCACAATAATAAAACTTTACAAATCGTTAGGAAAGTGTGTTCCTATTTAAATATGTAAGGCCTTATGGGCTTTCACATTTAAATGATTTGTCACAAATCTACTACAAAATATATTCTGTACTAAATTATGATTGTGACTTTATCAATGATCAATTAACAGTTAAAGAAAGAAAGAAATATCCAGTAAACCGAGCCTGTTAAAGAATTTGGTTCTAATTTCAGGTTTCAATAAGCTCTTACATGATGACATATAGGGTGGATTTAAACTTATATCACTTATATGAAGAATAAACAGTATACGCACACTGTTGTTCACTCTATACTGTAGAAACTTAAAGGGTTAGTTCACCCAAAAATTCTGTCAGTAATTACTCACCTCATGTTGTTCCAACCCCGTAAGACTTTCGTTCATCTTCGGAACACAAATTGAGATATTTTTAAAAGACTACAGTGGCTCAACCTTAAGTTTATCAAGTGAAGAGAATACTTTTTGTGCGCAAAAAACAAACAAAAATAATGACTTTATTCAACTTTTCATTTTCTTTCGTGAGGGCCTCTGAACTGAGTTCACAAGAGCGCCACGACGCATGCGCGAGAACTGAGAAGATGACGCTCACGATCATTTGATGGCCATTCATTTTGCTGCATTGATGAGGCATACGTTTTCTCCAGGGGGGCAATGTTTCATAAAAAACTGAAGCTTCCCTGGGCGCCACCATTTATTAGCAGACCCCCACCTGCTGTTAGCATTCCATTGACTCCCATTCATTTTGGCGTCACTTTGACAGCGAATAACTTTACATCTGAGGCATTTAAAGACTCCATTTGTCCTTTATTTATTTCTAAAGAAACACGAAAATGTATAAAAGGCTCCCCCAGATAGCATGTAACCATTGAAACAATGTTGAGTCAGTGTTGATATGTCAACGCTGATTACATTGAAATGACGTTAGAAAGTGATGTTGCTTTAGCATCACTCTTGCACCCTCGGTTAATATTGAAATAATGTTCAGATTTCAATCACAAATCAATGGTGTTAATATTGCTTCAACATTACAAAATGATGTTGTTTCAATGTCACTTTTGCACCCTCGGTTAATATTGAAATAATGTTCAGATTTCAATCACAAATCAATGGTGTTAATATTGCTTCAACATTACAAAGTGATGTTTTTGCATCACTCTTGCACCCTCAGTTAACGGTAAAGCAATGTTGAGATTTCAGCCAAAAATCAACGGTAATAGTATTGATTCAACATTACAAAGTGATATTTTATCAACATCACTTTTGCACCCTCAGTTAATGTTGAAACTGTTGAACAAAAAATCAATAGTAATGCTACTGAATCAACATTACACTATGATTGATTCTACATCACCGATGCTGAATCAATACTGAAATTAACAAAAATAATCTTTGGTAATATTGAATCAACATTACACTAAGATGTTGAATCTACATCACTGCTGTTGAATTAACACTGAAATTAACTAAAATAATCTTTGGTAATATTGTTGAATCAACGTTACACTATGATGTTGAATCTACATCACTGCTGTTGAATCAACACTGAAATTAACTAAAATAATCTTTGGTAATATTGAATCAACATTACAAGATGTTGAATCTACATCACTGCTGTTGAATCAACACTGAAATTAACTAAAATAATCTTTGGTAATATGGTTTGATCAATGTTACAATGTGATGTTGATTCTAAATACATTTGGTTGAAACACTGAAAATACAAATGAAAAGGAATGTCAAACAATGTTGCCATCTGATGTACAAGTTAATGTTGAAACAACATTAATATTTCAACTACACTTCAATGATGCGTCAACAAATTCCTGACCATTTAAAAATTTGGCAAAAAACTTTTAAAATATAAATGACACCTTTCCAGCAGTTGAGTCAATTTATTTTATTCAATCAATGACAAAAATATATTAAAAGATCATTCTTTAAAAAAGAAAGGGGGAGAAATAGGACAGAAGCATTTCAACCTTTAAAAATAAAATTGGCTTCAGAAGTCTGATTTCATAACTACAAGTGGTCCAACAGTTCAGGTTTTTCAAAATCTGTCTTACATCAGACTACTGCCTCTTTTCCTTTGGGTTCTCTGAAATCTGAAAAATAAAGCATGATGTTATTCAAGAACAAGTCAATTCAGTTGCCACATTCAAGAATGTTAATATAGGCCTACTAAACACAATATGATTCACTTTTAAAAACTACGATTAAAGTAAAAGAAAGTACTATGGCAGGGGTGTCTGATTTTATCTCCAGCCCTAATTAAACACACCTGAGGCAGCAAATCAAGGTCATTAGGATCAATGAAAACTTCCAGGCAGGTGTTGGAGCTAAACTCTTCATGAAGAGGAACAAACACCTATGAGCTATACTATAGCCATTAACTATATCTCAGTTCATTTTCTGTGAAACTACATAGCATTCAAGTAACAAGTTTATCTTGTAGAATAAAAGAGCTTAGGTTTTTTCAATGAAAATTTCTTTACAGGGATGGTTCAGCCCGAAATGAAAATTCTGTCATCATTTACTCACCCTCAAGTTATTCCAAACCTGTATGAGTTTCTTTCTTCTGTTGAACACAAAAGAAGATATTTTAAAGAATGTTGGTAACCAGAAAGTTGACGGTGGCCATTGATTTCCATATAGAGAATAAATACCATGGAAGTCAATGGCTACCATCAACTGTCTGGATGCCAACATTCTTCACTCTATCTTCTTTTGTGTGCAGCAGAAGAGAGAAATTCATACAGGTTTGGAACAACTTGAGGGTGAATAAATGATGACAGAATTTTCATTTCGGGCTTTTTTGTTTTTTCAGTGGAAACAAGCTAAACTGAATGGAAATCAGTTACATTTCTCAAATTTAATACAGATTCAGGAATATGAATGATTACCTGATTAAGCAGTGATAAGGCACAGGATATCATCAAGTCCCAGGTCAAGTGATTATGCTGTCGACAACAACTCAGTGTATAATCAATGTCAGCATTATCAGGAGGGTGCTTCTTTTTTTTTTAATTGTCCATCTTCGTCGGCCTTCATTCCTACTATAGGAGCAATGTGCTCTGCATGCAAGCACATGTTCATGTCTCCTCCACTTCAAGAAATGTGTTAAATGACGTTAGAACTTTATTCAGGAAACTCGTGATAAACTTTACTAAAACAATGTGCATTTTTTAAGAATGTAGATGCACCATTGTTTGAAACTGTGCAAGAGAAGTCATGCAAGTATGTCAGGTGCTTCAAGAAACAAGACTTCTGTATAGGATGCATCTATGTTTTCTCTCTAATGAGGAAGCATTAGACTACTGAGAAGTGCGCATACAAAACCAAAATGGGCGTTTACCAATCAGTGGCCAGTTTAAAACTACAATAAATGTTTTTCAACCATTTTTCAACAGACTTGCTAAAATCATGAAGGCCCACCCCTAAACCAGGCCCCCAGTGGATTAGAGCAAATCAGGTAAAGTGGTTGAAAATGCCCATTGAGTTTTGAAAACACTCCACTGATAGAGAAACACCCACTAGTGTTCTGCAGAGATACATGCCTGAATGATCTTGTGCTCATCAACTACAAATCACTGTTAGTTCAATGTCACTGTCTCCACCCATGTGTGCTGTTGGCTTTCATCACAATTTCAATGCTAATCCAACACACTTTAAACACTGAAATGTCAATCTCAACCAAAATTATGGTTTGGATCAAAACTCAAAATTGTATCAATGTTCCCATGCTATTTGTGCAATTTATTTCAACACTTTACTTACTTTGAAAATGAATGTATGTTAGTAGATTTAGTAACAATAAATAAAATGCAAGTAAAAAGCATGCTAAAAACAGAAATACATTATATGCACAATTGTTTGAAACTCAGAGAGTTCATGCATGTCAAACACACAAGACTTCCGTATAGGACACACCTTGTGTTTTCAAAAGACTTGTTAAAATCATGAGGGCCCACCCCTAAACCAAACCCCCAGTGTATTAGAGCAAATGAGGTAACACCATTGAAAGTGCCCATCATGAACTGAAACGCCCCACTGATTGGGAAACACCCAGTAGTGTTTTGCACAGATACATGCCTGCAAGATCTTGAGCTCGTAAACTAAGACTCACTGTTAGTTCAATGTCACTGTCTTCACCCATGTGTGCTGTTCCCTTTCATCAAAATTTCAATGCTGATCCAACACACTGTAAACACTGAAATTTTGATGTCAACCAAAATGATGGTTTGGATCAAAACTCAACATTGAATCAATGTTATGCATGCTGTCTGGGCCATTACCTTGTATCTTACGTTATGGCCCCATAGAAGCAGTTTTTGTAAAAATAGGCTAACGATTGCGTCATAAACTCTCTGTCGCACAGTAGAGAAATTACCGTATGGACAGGAGGAGAAGCTCGCAGGCAATCGGGGGGACGTGGAGGCAAAATGACAAAATAATTAATCAGAATACTTAGCAAAAGTTGCTCCTGCTCCTAGCTCATGGACAGCTCCTACTCACACTCTCCGTCTCTGCAAGTTTCGGAAGGGAATGATTCATATTTCTCTTGGCACAGCTACTAGAAGACAGACAGGTTGCTCACGTCACATGTACGTCGTCAAGCTCAGTTTGAGTCTGCGCAGTACGGTCAGCCATCAGGAAGTGAGAGCTTCTAATTGACTTCACTTTTCTCTGTTGAATCCAATGGGGTCGCTGTGTCCATTTCTTTTACTGTCTATGATTTCTCATGATTCGGACATCCAGGAAATGCACACTTTAGAGACCGTTCAGTATTTATGGAATGGACCACCGGAGGAAAATAGGGGAGGGTCATGTCTTTTTATTCTTTGTTGAGGGGAGGGTCATCCAACTTTTTTTAGTCTAGGGGGAGGGTCACCCAACTTTTGTATTCACGAAAACAGCAAAATTTCAAAGTGGCTTGTTTGGTGCATATTTTTCCATGTAGCTCCATGTAGCTTTCTCAGTCTCGGCCCCCCATCGCTAGCAGAGGGGTCTGACCCAACAAAAATCCAGTTTGGCGCTGTTTGTGCGTCCGCGTGCATCATGTCAGAACAGAACGCCAATGAAATGTTTACCCAGCAAAGCTTTAAAGCATGAGCAAATAATGAACTTTTGTGATTGCGAATAAGTGCAGTGTCCTGTGAGTGTAACTCTAACACTGCATTAACATGTGATGTGAATGTACGCCGAGTTTTACAGTATTGGGACTAGGCGCCAGAACTGCAGCTGATAGAATGTGCGCTGTAGCACGATACTACCATATTTTAGTTGTCATGCTTATTGTGTTTCCACAACAATGTTAGTGATTAAATCTACTGAAATGGCCACCATAACAGTGGAGTGTGATGTGTAAGATGAGGTTAAGTCGTTTGTCATGCTTGTAAAAAAACATTTATCTGAACATCTTTGCCAATCGCAAACCAGTACAGAAGTAATCAATAAATTATCGGGGAGGGTCATGCCTTTTTCACAATCATTTTGGAGGGTCATAGAAAAATGTATTGCTAGCGAAGGGAGGGTCAAGTCTATTTTGACTATAGATTTCAAAACTCCTCCGGTAGCCGCTTAAATAAAAAACAAACAGTCCCTTAGAACCATTTTAAACACTACATCGAGACCCATCTACGTCATCTTCTCAGTTGATGATAACTCACGTCAGAGGCCCACACGTTAGTCGTTAGTCGTTATTTTAGGTTTTTTTTTGCGCACAAAAAGTATTCGCTTGATAAACTTAAGGTTGAGCCACTGTCTGGACTATTTTAACAATGTATTTACTAACTTTTCAACAATTACAATTAGAGAGCTCTCTAATTAAATTCTTACTAGTAAGAATGCAATTACAGAGATCTCTAATTGAATTTCTACTAGTAAAAAAACGAATTAAAGACATATATAATTACAGAGCTCTGTAATTGAATTAAAGAGCTCTGCAATTGCATTCTTACTAGTAACAATTCAATTGTAGAGCTCCGTAATTAAAAATGAATGGAAGTCAATGGAGACATATGACTAGTAAAAATTCATTTGTAGAGCTCTCTAATTGGAATTGTTACTAGTAAGAATTGAATTAGAGAGCTTTGTAATTGTAATTCTTACTAGTAATAATTGAATTAGAGAGCTCTCTAATTGTAATTGCTAGTAAGAATTTAATTGTAGAGCTCTCTAATTGAATTCTTACTAGTAAAAATGCAATTACAACGAGTAACGCTGGGTACAATTTAAGCTAAAACGGCTTGCCATACAAGTGCTGTCCAAGCTGGTGAAAGAGAGCTCTGTCACAATAGCCTTCTTGGTGTGAACAGTTGCTTGTTGAAGCAAGTTGCTTGTCGGAGGCTCTACCTCCGATCCATACAACATGTGGACCCTATAACCAGCCAGAAACCCATTGACTGCGAGGAGAGGCAGCACGTGCCCACCGCAGATGGAGAGAATGACTCAGCTGTGATGATGGAGCCTGCACTAGGAGGAGCGACTGAGCCTGAAATCACACCGGAGCCTGAGTGGAGCCCTTCTGACCAGATGTGCGAGCTGGCTATCCCATCCATCGCCGAGAGAGTATGTGTGGAAGTCGAGGGTTTGGTTAGAAGATTATTCTGTATTGGAGTCACTGGTCCAACCGAGCCTTACTCTCCCACCTCATCTTCTGAATGTTCCTATGGATAGTTGTATTGCCACGTCTACTGCCCTGCTCGAGTTGTCTCCCATCAGTCCCAGTTTACCTCCGTTGCCTCCTCTCAGTGACGTGGTTACACCGTAGGCCTACTGTGAGCCACCTCCTCCAGGGCATGGGGATCCCGTGGCTCCGCTTCCAGCCTCAGATCGCATCGTTCCACCTCGACCTGTCACCCTGACACACCCTGACACCTGCGCTCCTCCATCCCTCAACATCAGCAGTGACCATCGGGCATTCGGCCTTGCTGAGCTCCCTTGGACCGTCGACTCCACCTGGGCCGGACATCACGTCACCTTCACCAACCTGTGGGCCGTCTGATACTCTTCGGCCCACCAGTATAAACTAACTACACCACGGTGCACGGTCCCACAAATTCAACGTCACCGTAACTAAGCTTCTGACAACTGACAACAAACTTTCCCAGAACGTTGGAGTTAAGTTTATAAGAGCACAATTTTAAGCAAAACTAGGCTGTAAAAGTGGACTGAGCTTACCTGTTCAGCATGATGACCTTTAATCTCCTTGACAGCCTCTGTAGTCCCATTCAGCCACTTGTTAGCAACTGCCTTTTTCACATAACAGCTTAAAAAAATCACGAGTGGGGTAAAGTTGATGTTTTATGTTGTATGTCGTGGAATAAAACGTGAAAGTGTCTTGAGCTTGTGTTCACCACTGACCTTATTTCAGGCATTTGACCATTGTCTACTCTTCGGGGTGATTGAACAGAAAGTGCTAAAATGCTAACTCGCTTCCGCGTTTTGGCCTACAAAGAAATATGTCATTCAGCTGTACCACTAATATGCGTAATATGATCGGATGGACTGGACATCGTGGGTGATTGTGCTTTATCGTGTGCATTAATGACACTTCTTCCTTAATAAACTTGAGAATGTTATGGTATTCCACTTTGCGTCTGCTTGATCATCCTCACGAGATCGATCTCACCCTGCTGCTGCCACACATCACAGGGGTTGAAGCGCCTTTTTCCAACTGATGATAGCTTAGGGGCTGCAGATAGTCTACCTGAAAATTAATCTAACAGATAATTTCATATAGTCTGTGAGCTTAACTGAGAGTGGCATATTTAATCTAAATCGAAAGGATTCTGTTTAAAACATTACACTAATAACCTATAAAGAGTGTGTAGGCTTACACAAATATTGACTCATTATTCACTGATATTAACTTGATGTTATCTCTAAATCAAACAGTTTAAGTCAATATAAATTTTGATCAAACAAATAAGTTTCTAAACGATGTTAATGTTGTGAAGAATATTTCCAGTGTTATAGTTTGTTACTGGTATGCCATTGGCTTAGATATGCAACGCACGCTTTACGCACTGTCAAGTCTTGTAGTCGACTTCAACTCTTTGATTACTTTATTGAACATACTGCAGACAAACACTTAGTTACATCCTTTTGACGGTGATGTTGGACATCCAACTTGTGGCTTCTATTGTTTGTGTGATAAAAACTGTATACGTTCCCTGCACCAAAACTTCTAACTCTACGTGTAAGAAACCCCTGTTTAAAAAACCATCTGTGAACCTACTGCCTCCAACTGGTTGTTTTGAACATCGATTTAAAAATGGATAGTCAAATAAATTACATTTTACCAACCAGTTTAATTTGTTTATGTCATTAAGCCAAGACTTAACCATTTTTATCTGCCGTGGTTTTACACGAACGGACTACTGTAATTCCCGTTACTATGGAATATTATGCCAGAGCACTTGCAGGCTTACAGAAAAAAACAGAATGCAGCAGCTAGAATGCTTAAGTCTGCCAAGAAACACGAATCTGTTACTAATTTCACTGAAATGGATGCCTGTCTGGTATATAATTATTTACACGATTCTCATACTTGTCTTCAAGGCTCTACACAACCTAGCCCTGTTGTCAGTCTTCACTCCTATAGACCTCTGAGATCAGAGGGGTGTATAATTATAACCCCAGTAAGGGTGACATGGGTTTCTCTCATGTGGGCCCTAAACTCTGGAATGATCTCCCTCTCTCTGTTAAGTCTGCCAAATCATTAAAGTCATGTTAAAATCACATCTTTTGAATACTATTTGGGAATATCCATGAAGAGGTTTTAATCGCTATTATGTGTCTGTCTATGAGATATGTTGTTTTATTGTTTGTAGTTAGTGATTGTGAAGCACTTTGGGCAATATGGTCCGTGTAGGTTTTGATCATTTAATTTCCTTTTCCTAATGACGTTTTAATAACAAAGTTCGAGAGGAGCACATTCAGATAATTAACACGAGTGGAGAGCACTCAGCAATCAACCATAAGAGGTGTATATATATTCAGCAGTCTTCAGGGGGGGTATGTACTCTGGGTTCGGACCGAACTCCGAGCTCGGAGCCCTCCCCCCGGACAGCACGCCAAATATGCATTAAACTTTACCCCCTCTAATTGTATGTAAGTGTGAACTCGTGAATTTCTTTTTCAAGACCCTCCTGGTTCTTTAATTCGAGTATCATCATGAGATCTTTAAATGAATGGTTTTAAAAAAAAAATGGGGGATTAGACATTTATGCCTTTCAACAAAGGAACCGTAAACTAATTGAGAGAAATCACAGACAATCATTGATAATGGAGATAATATTATTATTATTTGTTAATGTCAGCATTTAAAGACATGGCTTTCTATGACAGTGGTTTGCTTGACCAAATTCTTTTTGCCAGCATTATATGAAGATTTGGTGAAGATATATGAAAGGCATTGAGTTTGAAAAAGTATGTTTTAACAAAATATAAAACGGTGGAAAATATGCTCTATAGTCTAGGCCATTTGATTCAAATGTTGATTGAAAAGTTACAGAAAACAACAACAAAAACACTTTAAAGTTTGAGTGACAGACTCTTTATTTGTGTGTGAAAATTACAAGTTCTAGGCCATACTAAAATCAGGGCATACAGCTACACTGTGATCCCCCAGTAAAATATTACAGATAAATGTTGGAGATTACTTTATTCTGATCAAAGAATATTTTTTTTCTGATCATGTCCTGTGTGTTTTCTATCAGCTGTTTAGAATCAGAACTAGGAATGCCAGAATAGCAATGCAAGTAGCCAGAATCCTTACTGATCTAATCGGTCAAAGAGGTTTAGAAAATGGTCTGAAATTGTTCGTCATTCAGTTTGATTCTTTTGCAGAGGTTTCTCACACCGAAATATGTAAGACAGAAAACAGAAAGAGCCCTGGATGAAGTCCAAATTCGCTTACAATCCATTGTCGGAAACAGACGTCTTTAGTGTTTGTCAATGATGAAGCTGCTGTGTGCAGCTTGCTTTAACCCCTTCCCTGATGATGACTTCATTTAATGCCATTCCACTAACCGTATCCTCAAACCTTGCTATGCAATATACTTATATTTTTATATACATTAATTTGATTGTCCACAATGCACATGATTTGCTTTGTCAATTATTTTATTAAACTGAGGAGTGTTACAGAGAATATATATGGAAAAGAGATTTGATTTCAGAATAATTTTTTTGTGAATATAAGATCAGAAAAAGTAAATGTAGTACAGTCAAAGTACACGTGGAGCAGGATGACTGCATATGATCTCACACGTCCGCAACACAAACATAGTTCTTTGTGTTGGAACAGGGAGCATCGTTCCAGCAACGGTTAGCTGTAGGGTGGAATAATGAAATAAGTTATTCTGATCATTATAGTGGTGTTAGAATCAAAATAAAATAGAATGTTCAACTTAAGGCACTTTGTGAAATCCAAATGAGTCATTTCATGTTACTGTATGATATGAAATTATAGTATTGTGAATTATATTAAAATTTTAAAAACAGTGCATTCTCACAGGTCCAGTTGATCTCCAAACAGTTCTCGGGACCACCGAAATTGTTAGGTTCTGAAGAGCACCAGTTGGTAAAGTCAGCATTCACAGTTCCATCACTCCACAACCATTGTCCGTCCTAATGAGTGAAGAGAATGAATACGAAAAGTGCACTACTGTAGTCAGACTTAATTAAGAAGCTAATTAAGTTTGGCTTTGAAGTCAAACCATCTTCATTAGAAACATTGCATTTACTGTTTCAAGCAGAAATTTAGTTTAGACAACCAAATGGCACACTTTAACTTACTTGTTCACCATCATGACCACCAGACCACAATACTGTGGAAGGAGAAGGCAACAGACTCTGCAGGAAATCATTTTCCGGTTTACTATGCACAGATGCAAGATTCGCACCAAGAGTTTGGCAGTTTTTCTGAAGAGAAAGATTTTTATTTGTCAATATAAAATCTAATCTTTTTAGCAGAAAGCATAAGTGACTTTTTAAACTACATTTTAGTCATTTGCAAACAAAGTCTGCTCTGATTGATTATTTGATCAGTATCAGTTGTCTGTATTATTTATTTGCAGAATAGAAAGTTTAAAAAAAATAAATAAAAAAATTCATCATTCCCACTTTATATGAAGTGTCTTTAACTAATATGTACTAACATTTAAATGATGCATTAGATTCAGTGCACTTATTGTGTACATACATGTTTTTGCATTGTACTTATATATAAAAAATTGCATTCAATTAATACAGCTGTAATTAATTTCTGTAATTAGATCTATGATTACACTGTTGATCCGTCCCTTACACCTTAACCCACCCTTAAACCATCAAACCTGACCCTAACCTTAACCATTTCCCACCTCAATAGCAGCAAAAGTGTTTTACATCAACACATTAAGTACATTGTACTGAACTATTTATTTATTTAGATGTAAAGACACCTAATAAAAAGTGTTATCCAAATCACCTTGTTGTAACTAATACATTACCTCTGCTGTGATCCAGGTAACCAACTGAGGGAAGTACTTGTAGCACCGGAGTCCAAAATTTTTCCATCCATAGGGGCATTTTTCAACTAAATGAACTGTGCATCCAGTACATAAATGTTACAGGGCTTTTGTAATACTCACAGCAAAGAATGTTTTTATTTTTTATTATTTTATGTAGCTTATTTTATGTTTATGTGATTATGTGCCGAAATTAAGCGTACTTTGACACTGTAAATCCCTCATTAATCATGCAGATATTAGTAAATTGAATATTGTACATTTCCAAAATACTCTATTAACTATAAGGGTTTTACAATTAAATGTTTATGGTTGTAAAGGTTACCTTCTGCATTTCCCATGGAGAAGATAATGAAAAGAAGAATTAGACTTTTCAGCATTGCCATCATGAACCTGAAATGAATAAGCAGGAAAGGTTAAATGTCTGTAGGCTACTCATATGCTGAACACTGTGGATTATCATTGCATTTTAAAGACAAAGCACAAAGATACTTAAAAATGTTATTCAGTAGGTTTCTGTTCCAAAAACTCACCTTGATTTTCAGATAGCCTAGTTGAATCTCAGAGGAAGTTTTTGTGAAGTTCCAAAAAGAGCCCTGCTTTTATACTTTAATGTCACTCAATGTGTACTTAAAGTCATGAGAATGAAACAGGATGTACTTGTTTGGTATATGTACACTTTTGTTCACATGTATTAAATTCCAAATATTGGAGTATGAGATACGATAAGCCTGTAGAAATTTAAATGTTAATAAAATAAATATTTATTTTTAAGTATTTTAAATATTTATAGTAGAAAAATAAGGGTTGATAAGGGATATTTTCCACATTAAATTTTTCATATTAATTACAAATTATAGTCACTTTCTTTTGTATAAGCTTTTAAAAACATCCCAAACTTTTTTTTGTGAATGGAGCCTGTTTAAGAATTCCTAATGTGTGTTTCTAATTCATTCTATGAATTCATTCTATTCTGTCTTAATTATCTCGTTAGCTCTTTGGCTTGCCAGTGTATTTAAGTGTATTGTGGTTGTGTGGTTATTCTCCTGGTCATTGTTTTGATTCTTGGATTAAAGATTTATTTTGAGTAATTCCTTCGTAGTGCACTTCATTACAGCCATGACCGTGACACCTACATTATGAAAATATTGAACATCAAACTCTCTATCAAACACAATGGAATACAGCAACAGAAGTTGATCAAGACGAGATGTACTGAGCACAACAACAGCACACTTGTTTGCGGCCATGGTTAGGGTTACAGTAGGCTACTTTGTCACTGGAACTATATTTAACCTGGCCAATATACCGTTTGATGACCTAACGAGTCCGCCAGTGTATGTTGGGTGCGTCTCAATCAGTTCCCTACTTCAATAGTCAGGGCACTGATCAGGGAGTCTGTCTCAATGGCAAAATCTTTACAGTGCACTGAAACTTTTGCTCCCTGAAAAGTCCTACAATGCACTGTGAAAACCAAGAGCATCGATGCTCACTATGGCTGCATCCACAATCGCATACTCTCTTGAGTAAGTTCTATATAGTATGAATGTGTGTAGTATGGATGACATACTACATCTGCCATGTTGTCATTATGTTGTGTTGCTTCACTGCCATTCACAAATCCTCTCCAGTATGCACTCTTCAGAATCTTGCCAGAAATAGTAGGTCATGCAGTATTTTTTGCCTACTCTTTTATGAGTACTGTACGGTGGCTGAGAGAACTCAACGCGCTGCAACTGAAGAAAACACATGCAAATAGAAAAACACCCGCAAATTAAGAAGTTAAGATTCATCAGTTTTACAACACATGTGTGCTCCAAATAGTCACAACACAACCAAATACAGAAACACGGAAATGTTTCCAGGGGACCCCAATAAGTGACGAACCCGGCTGGGATGTGCTTACCATAGTGCTTACCATAGATATCATATAAAGGCCTTTATATGATATCTATGGTGCTTACAGCTCAATGTCTACTTTATTTATTTATTTATTTATTTATTTTTGCAAAACATACAGAGATGACATATTTATGACTTTACAACTTTGTATACAATATCTCAATATGATCAATGTCATCAGAATACAAATGAGAAAAGAACAATGAGCTGAAAACTAACTAACTAACTAACTAAATAAAAAAGATAGAGGAAGAAAAACATGAGGGAAAGATATTAACCTATACACTGTTACCAGTTACACTGTACAAATTTTGTCATGTGAAGTTTAAATAAGTTTCATAAGAAATGTTAGGTAACGCAAGGTCCAAAGATGAGACGGCAAGATTTAAAGTTGAGACACTCTCACAGATAAATACATAAATGTACATAAAATGTATGTTTATTTGCAACAGTTATGTTAACAGCAATGCTGCGTTGTCACGGGAACAACCCAGGTGAAAATAATGAGGAAATTATGTTGTCTTTCATTGCTCCCTTCATCAAGTGCATTCCAAACTGCTACATAATGGCACACAAGTGCCCTGTTCACTCCAAAGTCCCCACTTCAAGGGCTCTGCCCTACTTAGGGAGTAGAAGGGCATAGGGATGCTCACGAGCAATAAGCATGTCCCAGCTGGGTTCGTCACGTATTGGGGTCCTCTGGAAACATTTCTGTTGTGTTGTGAACTTTTGCAGCACGTTTCTGTATTTGGTTGTGTTGTGAATATTTGGAGCACACATGTGTTGTGAAACTGATGAAGATGTTTTCTTAATTTGCCTTCCATTTATTTTCCTTAATTTTCCTTCCATTTAGAAGGAAAATATGCAATTTTGGATGCAGCCTATGTTCCCTTGATAGAAATTCTGAAGTGCGAAACAATCACTTAAGCCAATACATACTTAATTGTGTATTTTATTTGGTTAGCATAAACAAACCTAGCTAGACAGGTAATGTGTCCTATGTTGTCATTAATATATTGTCTTGATTGTGCAAAGGTCTTGTTTAGTGATTAGTCCATGTGTCTATATAGCCCTCATGTTCCCATTGTCTCTTGTCTCGTATTGTTCCCTGTTACCGCTGTTCGTGAGTTTCATCTTCACAGTTTTGTTCACATTCTGAATTTATTTCAATAAAGCTGCACTTGCCTCAGTGTATCTCTTACAATATGTAACAATCAAAGTATTTATCATAATGCACTTTTAAATAACATAAACAAATAATATCAGAAAGATGTCTGTGCTGCTGTTGTTCATAAATGCCAGTAGTGAATTTGTACAACGAGGACATTGCCATTTCACTGGAAATAGAGCCATCAGTGTCCCAGTGTGTAGTGAGTCAATACTAGTGCCTGAATTTATGACCTATAGGGAGCTGAATGAGTCCCATGTTGCTCAGTGATCATTCTTCATATGAAAATATTTTCTTTGCACATACACTCTAAAAAGTGCATATGGCTTGTCATTAGTTTAAAGAACTTTTTATACTTGATCTGACTCAATACATTCACTTTTCTGGCTTGTCGTTGGTCTAATGTAATTGAGTTTAGTTGTCTTGAAGTAAAAAAAAAATTTGGGTGTAATTTAAACTAATTGCTTTAAATCAAATTACAATTTTACGTCCACGTCCAAACCACGTGACTACTGACGTCATCAAGCTTGGGTCGAGAATTTTCTGTTCGGCCGCCATCTTGTTTTGCTGTATGAAGACCGTTGCGGATCCACAGTATTGGTGAGTAATCCTAAAATAAGTTTTCATTAAGTTTTATCGCCGTTAATATACATTTCTATAATATTAAAGTAGAATTCAATGCATTCATGCATGTGTTTGGTTGAATAACGTTATCCGTTTTATTTTGGTCAGAGTCATCTGATATTTCAAGTGTACAGTTAGCTATAAGGTTAACTGTTAGGCCTAGTAACGATGGATAGCCATTAATAGATACTTAAGTAACGTCAGTAACGTTAGATAATTTGTGGACTTTTAATTACATTATTTATTTGGGTTTTTCCTGCAAATACTTGATTGATCAATTACGTTGTTGACGTTTTAACACACTGCAGTAGGTTCCGATTACGTCATAAAAGTTTAAACATTTTAAACACGCACGCAATGACCTATTACATAATAGTTACACAAAATACATTATTTTATGAAATCTGTATGAAATTACATCTTTGCAACTTTGAAAATAATTATTGATAAATGTTCAAATTACACCAACTTATTTAACGTATTATTTATAAATATCTAAACTTGCACAATTTTTGGCTCTTAGGTGCAAAAGCATATCCATGGATTTTAATTTTCTTTATGAAAGTTGGTGATTGCTGTGTTTGTCTTTTTTAAGATACAGATGTTGA
Organism: Squalius cephalus; assembly: GCF_949319135.1. Lineage (NCBI taxonomy): Eukaryota > Metazoa > Chordata > Actinopteri > Cypriniformes > Leuciscidae > Squalius > Squalius cephalus. The sequence continues at coordinate 13,782,928 of NC_137130.1, forward strand.
AAGACAACAGTTTGGAGTCATTGTAGTCCAGTCAGAAGATAACGGTAAGTAATTGGTCTCTTTTTGGTAAGAAGAGTTGAATTTATGAATTAGCTCTCGGAGTAAGAATTGTTTCCTTTTTTTTTTACTTTTTTTTTTTTATTGTGTGTCTTTCAGATTGGCCAAAAAGATGAAGCACAGAGAGAACTTGGACAGTTTTTGTGCTCTATGAAAGTGATGGTCTAAGCACTCCCCTGGACATCAGCATTGTCATTGATGGTATTGAGGTTTTACATGAGTTGTCCTCAGTTGCATCTGCTTGTGCCATGATGTTTGGAATCACGTACTGAGAACTTGAGGTATCCTGAAGTACTTAAATATACCTTTGAGGCCTTTCAAAAAATTGTCATGGACATAGCGAAGATGCAAATGGATTTTAAAAGGTTAATTCATCCAAAAATGAAAATTCTGTCGGTATTTACTCACTCATCGTGAGCGTCATCTTCTCAGTTCTCGCGCTTGTGTCGTGGCGCTCTCGGGAACTCACTCAAGACCCAAACTCAAAAAAATTAATAGTTGAATAAAGTCGAAAGGTTTTTTTTTTTTTTTTTTTTGTACACAAAGTATTCTCGTCGCTTGATAAACTTAAGGTTGATCCACTGTAGTCACTTGGACTATTTTAACAATGTCTTTACTAACTTGTCTTGGCCGGCAGAATGAAATTACATAGCAACCTATGAAGGAGTAAAACAGCTCTCAGATCTCATTAAAAATATTTTAATTTGGTGAACTAACCCTTTAAATGTTCCTGCATGTCATGCCTTTTAAGGAGCTTTCAATGTTTTGTTTTTTTTTCTTGTTTTTTTTTCAAAGAATTGATGTTACACTGGATGATTTATCAATGCCATATTAAGGGCTTTTCAATGTTTTCTGTTACATTCCTAAATTTAATGCAAGGTAATCTGAAATGTCAAGTGACAATTTTACTATAGCAAATGGAATTGATGTATACATTTATTGATGGATGATTTTTTTTTTGTTGTACAAAATTACATTGTTGACGGTTTTATTATTGAATGTATTTTTTTTTTTTTATTAAGTCATGCACATAAACGGTTTCAGAATTGACTTTTGTAAATCAAATGAATTCTTCATCACATGTTTTAACAAGTGGAAATTCTGGTTTCTGTGAGTTTGTTGGAAGATTGCACTAAATAAACAGTTAAATGTTGATTTCAGAGTGTAAAAGGCTTATTTTTTCAGACAAAAATTCGGTTATATTTCATGTTTGTAATTTGATTTTGTATTCATTTTGATATTTAATATATAAAAAATGTTAAAAATTAAGTTAATCCAAATAATAATTTATAATTTAATGCTAATTAAACCAATCTCTTTGGTTGAAAGAGTATTTTTACTTTAAGTTGACTATGGAAATGTGATTTGAGTAAATTAATTTTTTTAAGTTGAGATAAAGTAAACCGATTACTTGTAACAAGTTGAAGTAATTTTTTTACTTTGATCCAACGACTCATTTTTTTCAGTGTAGATTGTGATTTCTGCGACTTAGAACACAATTCAAAGCAGGAATTAAAAAGAAATTGTTTATCATTCCAGTTTATTTTGAGGAAAAACATTTTTCGTTCTTTTTCCCAAATTCTGTGGTCTCCTGTCCAAAAATATTAGTGGTAAGAATAAAAGAAAAGAATGGTTAACATAAAAAAAAGGTAGTATTGTTTCAAGATTTGAATTATAGAATGTGCACTGTGAAAAAGATGTCCAACTTACTCTTAATGTTAATTTCAGCATTTACTAATACAATATTAAAATCAAAAGTTGAATCTCTTAACATTAGTTAATGCACTTATACTAACATGAACTAACAATGAATTGTATTTTCATTAACTTACATTAACAGATATTAATAAATACTGTAATGTTGGCCTATACAGTTACATTCTTTCAGCAGCAGAAAGGTATAGGCCCAATATAGGCTATTCAAGAAGGGGGGCTCGAAGATGGCCAAATAAAAATATTTTTATTTTACTCATTTATTTATTTTAAGTCATATTGTGCTTTCACTCTCAGAAAAAAAGGTACAAAAGCTGTCACTGGGACAGTACCCTTCAAAAGGGTTCTAATATGTACCATTTAGGGACTAATATGTACATGTTTGGTACCAATATGTACCTTTGAGGGACTTAAATGCACTCTTTAGGTACAAAGGTGTAACTTTTGAAAAGGTACTGCCACAGTGACAGCTTTTGTAGCTTTTTTTCTGAGAGTGTTGGTCTGCTGGAATGTAAAAAATAAAATAAAATAGTTCAGCGTTAAATAATTATTTTAAATTGTAGAAAAAAAATGCAAAAAAGTGTTTCATCATATTTGGTTTGACTTTGGCCAATAATTTTAATTTTGGTGTATCCCTACCTGGTAGAGAGAGCTTAAGTTGAAATGATACAGGCTTAGTGGCTATTGGCTGCCACTATATGATATAATCTAAAAACAAATATGTTCAGAGATGCGCTTTCTCTTACAATACAAGGGAACTGAGAAAAGGTGTGCACAAGACAAACAAAACCTTTTAAATGTGTTATCCATGACAATCACTGATAATAGAGATTACATTATTTGTTATAGTTTACAGGCAGTTTAAAAACAGACATGTTTAAATATTTGCAAAATGTGTCGGCACGCAAAGTTTCTGCCCTTCTATGGCAGCAAAGCCAATTTTTGCCATCATCATCTGAAGATTTGGTGAGGATTTTATGAATTTCAAGAATAACGTTTAACAAAATTCAGAATGTTGCAAAATATGCTTTATGATTTTTTTTTTTATGATTTAAAATTTAAAAACGTAGTGGCTCCGAGGTTGTGGAATGCTCTTCCTCAAGACATCCGTCAAACATCCACCCTTCTCTCCTTCAAAAATACATTTTTTATCCGAATATTACTCTTCAGCTCACAGTTTATTTTGTTCTGTAGTACCTGCCATGCAGTATACCTTATTTTAAGTCTGACTACGCCACCCCCTGATGATGGGCAGGAGGAACCACAACTCTTCCCGTGAATGTAGTGTGGCTAATAATATGTTTAACCCTGCAAAGGGACAGTCAACAAAAGGCAGATATGTAAATGTATTCCAAATTTATTATATTTTAGTACAAAAAGACGTAGAAAAGTTATTAAAACGGATCTTAAAAATACTGTGATAAATGACTGGTGGATTTTCCTCAATATAGGAAGGTCGGATCAGCCAATGCAAAACCCCTGCTCAGGAGGCCCCTGGGGAGACAGACACAGGACATAGCAACCCAACACCAGTCGAAGCATGCAACATAGCAAGCACTACACACTTGAGATCTTTAAATACCACTACAAAATATCACACCGTGTTGTAGTTATAAGTACACACCAATACAGTGTCTCTCCCAGTGTGGTCCCATGAAAAGAAGGAAGGGAGGGAGGGAGGGGATGGGGGAAGGGGGGTTATTTAAATAGCGGCCAAATAAAAAAAATATATATTTTACTCATTTATTTTAAGTCATATTGTGCTTTGATATAATCTCTGCTGGAATGTAAAAAAAAAAAAAAAAAAAAGTTCAGTGTTAAATAATTATTTTTAAATTATAGATTTGTAATTGTTTTGTTTTTTTTTCCTTTAAAAAGCAAGACAAAATAGTAAAAAGCACATTTGTCTATTTAATTCATGAAAAAAATTGGCAAAATAAATAGAAAAAAAATGCAAAAAAGTGTTTCATCATATTTGGTTTGACTTCGGCCAATAATTTTCATTTTGGTGTATCCCTCCTTGGTAGAGAGAGTTTAAGTTTAAGTGTTATACAGGTTTAGCCTCTCAGCGGCTATTGGGTGCTGCTATATGATATAATCTAAAAACAAATATGTTCTAACATGTGTTTTCTCTTACAATACAAGGGAACTGAGAAAAGGTGTGCACAAGAAAAACAAAACCTTTTTTAGAGATTACATTATTTGTTATAGTTTAAAGACAGACATGTTTAAATATGCAAAATGTGTCAGCATGCAAATTTTCTGGCCTTCTGAAATTCGACGAGGAAGAAGACGAAATAAACTTGCGTTCTAAACTACTTAGAACACTATCTAAGGCTGCATCGAAAGGTAACTTCGCGTCTGATGCCATGCTCCATAGATATAAACAAACTGCTTCGGTGTGTCGCATAGACGTCGTCATCGTCTTGCTGTTCCCTCCCCGTTCTGTGATTGGTTCCCTTTTTGAGGGGAAAATCTGGTCCATGGTGTCGCGCTGCAAAAAAAAAAAAAAAAAAAAAAAAATCACGCTGCACGCAAGGCAGCATGCCCCTTCTATGGCAGCGAAACCAAAAGTTTTTTTTGCCATCATCATCTGAAGATTTGGTGAGGATTTTATGAATTTCAAGAAGAATGTTTTTAGCAAAATTCAGAATAGTGGAAAATATGTTCTCCTCTAGGTCATGTGATTTAAAAGTTCTAAAGCAAAATAAGTCAAATTTTGATACAGTTTGACTATACTCTATACAGTTTGAGTCACAGACCCTTCATCTGGACACATGTTGTTGACGAACTGCTCCGAGACACGAGGGTAGAGGATCCAGATGCAGCTTTTATTAAAGGGGTTATCCAGAATCGTAATCCAACAAGCAGAGGGTCAAGCACAGGAAGACAGTACAAACAAACAAACAAACAAACAAACAAAACAGGCAGGGGTCAGAGGTAGTGATGTGACATTTGAAGCGAGGCGTCGGAGCGTGTGTCGAGAAAAAGTGGGCGTGCCAGATGAAGCCGCGATTCGAGGCTTGTGTTGTTAACGTGAAAATCACGTGACTAATGACAAACGAGGCCTCGGTTTGTGTGGATACGTCATCGGTTCGGTTTGAGTGTCGCTTCCGGATTAAAGCCGGTTCGAAACTCGCGCCTCCTTGTGGGTGTTGTCAGGAGTAGTAGAAGCAGTTGTAGTAGTGTCAGAGAGTCAGAGAGTTAGAAAAACTATTATTGTCATTGTCGTTATTGTGTCATATGTGAGGGCTGTATATTATTACATTATCACGTTAGAATAGATATAGTATATTATTATTATAGTAGGCCTATATTATAGTCTTGTTATATTAATTAGATAAGATTATTTGGATTGCTCTGGATTTTTGCATCTGGACTGGACTGCTTTTTGATTTGGATTGCCCTTTTGGATTTGTTTGCTTTTTGTGACTCTTCCTTTTTCCTGGTAATGGAGCCAGCAAGAAATAGGGAATCCTCCCCTGTCTGGGCTCAACAGAAGCATCAGTGTCCTCATTTGTACCACATTTTACGTTCCCCTTCATCCTCTGTTCCTTGTGAAAGGATCTTTTCCCAGGCTAGAGAGATTTTGTCCAAGAAGAGGAATCGTCTAAACCCCAACACACTTGAAATAATTCTGTTTCTCAATAAAAAATCTATTTTTTATTTTCCTTCCTTCCGGACTATTCTGTTGCAGTTTACTTTAATCTGTTATCTATAATCTGCTAAATGAATAAATGTACTTTATTACACTCCCTCTAACATAAGCACTGCACTCAACAGTGTCACTGTTGTTGTTCATACTGTCCCTATCCAAACAATTTATGAATAATTAATTAACTGTGTGTGTGACTCTGGACAAGTAAATTCAGACAGAGAAAGATACATATTTTATATTATACACAGTAATGGACAAATGTCTGATCATGTCTTTTTATTATTGCAAATGAAAGGTTACAGACATCAACAGTGAGTACAAAATAAATAAATAAATATTTTGTATTTATAAAAATATTTTTATAAAATATACATTTAAATATAAATATACAAATAAATATAAATATGTATTTGTATATTTACATTTATAAATAAAAATATTTATTTGTAAAGTATTTTTATAAAATATATTTTTTTTAATAAAAATATATATATTTTTGAGGGAGGGAGGGAGGGAGCGACACTGGTTCAGAATGAATTAATTTGTCTGCTATTTCTTTGCACAGTAGCTAGGTGTCACTAGTGAGCAATGCTGAATGAAGCTTCGAGTAATGAACCTTTAGCTGAAGCAATGGCCTGCGAGGTCTCAGTGGTTCAGGAAGCCTCATTTTGCCATCACTAGTCAGAGGCACAAGAGTAAACCACGGGACAGGCAAGAAATCCAAAAAACCAAGAGACAAGAAAACCAGGGAAAACGATACTCGGTTACTCACGTAACCTCGGTTCTCTCTAGAGAGGGAACGAGTATTGCGTAAGGAACTTACGCTACGGGAAAAGTCATCTTTTCTCGAGATACTGAAGCCAAAAAATTATCCTTAATTTTTCATAATTTGTCAACGCAGTGCAGCAGGCAGCACAGCAGAGCTAGAGCGGGCAATACTGCGTGCTCATTGGCTGCCGCGCGGCAACTGCTTAAGCCTACCAGTGAGCCCCGCGTGACGTCACGCCCAATCAGGGTGCGCGCGCCCTCGCGCGTCACAGCCCGCCAGAAGGGGCGACGTCAGAGCGTATAAAAACAGGGCACGGAGGCTTAATTCTCTGGTTTCTGTCGAATGAAGCGACATGAGCTCGAGGCGCAAGCACGGCAGGGAACGCAATACTCGTTCCCTCTCTAGAGAGAACCGAGGTTACGTGAGTAACCGAGTATCGTTCTCTTACGAGAGGTTCTCTCGTATTGCGTAAGGAACTTACGCTACGGGAACCCTTTGTCAACGCCGTGCGCGCCATGCATCCACACACAACTCCAGGGGGAGGGGACCCGGGGAGTGAAGAGTGGGGAGAGAGGTGGCCAGCAATGCGGGCCAACACATGTACATAAGCACCCGTAGGGAGAAACAGAGCGGCGCAGCCGGTCTGTATATAAAAGCTTTCCCTGAAAGTGCGGCTCGACCAGAAGAGTCAAATCTAATATCCAGCCTGCGAAGAGCAGGGCATGAACATGATTTTAGACTGCAAGAAGTTTAGCCTGCAGGGCGGGAACTTCCAGGTTATAAAACCTAACAAATGTAGACGGGGAGGCCCAGCCTGCTGCCGTACAAATGTCATAAATGGAAATCCCACTGGACCATGCCCACGATGAGGCAACGCCTCTGGTGGAATGAGCCCGTATGCCCAGAGGGCACTGCAGGTCTTTGGACGCGTATGCTGTCGCAATAGCGTCCACTATCCATCTGGATAGCGTCTGTTTCGAGGCGGCGAGACCCTTGGTGTGCCCACCAAACGAAACAAAGAGCTGCTCTGAGAGCCTGAAGGCTGCAGAGCGCGTAATATAAAGCCTTAACGCCCTGACAGGGCAAAGGAGGTTATTATCGACCTCGCTGGCTGCCGGCGGCAGGGCTGAGAGGGAGATAACCTGTGCTCTGAAAGGAGTACCCAACACTTTAGGGACATAGCCATGTCTAGGTTTGAGAATGACTAACGAGTCGTTAGGTCCAAACTCGAGACACGACGCGCTAACTGATAGCGCATGCAAGTCACCCACACGTTTTACTGAGGCGAGGGCCAGCAGAAAAACGGTTTTGAAAGTGAGGTATTAGAGACCCACAGAGTCTAACGGCTCGAAGGGAAAAGCTTTAAGGGCCTCCAGGACCAAAGACAGATCCCATATCGGAACCGAAGGTGGCCGCGGAGGGTTCAGCCTCCTGGCGCCTCGCAGGAAACGGGTAATGAGTTTGTTTCTTCCTAGTGCGCGGCCGCGCGCCGAGTCGGCGAACGCAGCAATCGCCGCAACATACACCTTGAGCGTGGAGGGGGACCTGCCCGCGTCCAAGAGCTCTTGGAGGAAGTTCAGAACCTGTGGAACCCCACAGGACTGAGAGTTCAAACTCTTCCCTGCACACCATTTGTTAAACACTGACCATTTAGACGCATAGAGCCGCCTCGTCGAGGGGGCTCTGGACTGCGAGGTCGTGTTAACTACCCCTTCTGGCAGATCAGCGAATATTCGTTGATTACCCACGCATGCAGAGACCAGCGCTCTGGATGGGGATGCAGAATTGACCCTCGGGCTTGAGAGAGACGGTCTCTCCTCGCCGGAATCGGCCACGGGGCTGTGTCTGACAGGCTCACCAGCTCCGGGAACCAGGGTTGGTTCTCCCAGTGCGGGGCTATGAGGAGCACTGCGCAGCGCGTTTCCCTGATCTTTGCTAATACCTGAGGCAGCATTGAGATCGGGGGGAAAGCGTACAACGGGACACTGGGCCAAACTTGGGCCAGCGCATCCTTGCTCTTCGAAAAGAACCTTTTGCACTGAGCGTTCTCGCTTGTGGCAAAAAGGTCCAATTTCGCTTCGCCGAAGCGGCGCCACAACGTCTGTACCGTCTGGCTGTGTAACGCCCATTCCCCTGGGGTAACATTGTCCCTGGACAGTTTGTCCGGGTCGTCGTTCAGGTGCCCGGGCACGTGCGCGGCTCTCAGCGAGCGCAGCGAGCCCTGAGCCCAGACCAAAAGGCGTTCTGTTAGAGCGCGCAGGGCTCTGGATCTGAGTCCGCCCTGGCGGTTCACGTAGGACACCACTGACATGTTGTCTGAGCGAACTAGCACGTGGTGTCCCCGCAAGTATGGGAGAAAATGCTTCAAAGCCTTCTCGACCGCTAACATCTCCAGACAGTTTATATGGAGGTTCCGCTCTGGGCCCGACCAGGGGCCGCAGATTGGTCTGCCCCCGTAAAGCGCTCCCCAACCCATGTTGGACGCGTCTGTCGAGACCACTTTGCGGTGTGAGATGACTCCCATTGTCACTCCCTGTCGGTACCATTCGGGCGCTAGCCAGGGCTGCAGGGCTGAGACACAGACCTGAGTCACGCTGACTTGAGCGCTGCCCGAAACCCACGCTCCGCGGGGTATTTTCGATTTCAGCCAGCATTGAAGCGGGCGCATTCGAAGTAAACCCAGCTGTAGGACCGCTGCGGCTGATGCCATATGGCCTAACAGCTTCTGGAAACGTTTCAGAGGGAGGTATCTGCCCTTTTGGAAGGATGCGGCGAGGTGTCGAACACAGCGCGCGCGCTGTTCTGACAGCCTGGCCGTCATCGCCACCGAGTCCAGTTCTATTCCTAGGAAGGAAATTGACTGACTGGGGATAAGTGAGCTCTTGGCCCAGTTCACCGAAAGACCCAGGCTTTCCAGATGACTGAGAAGCGCTATCTTGTGAGAGATGAGTTCCTCTTTTGACTGCGCTAGTCTTTCAGATCGAGAGATATGAACCAGTCCCTCGGGCGAATTAGCGCGAGGATCTGCCTGGTCGTAAGCATTTTGAACGGCCGTCTCATGAGAGCCCTGTTCAAATGTCTCAGATCTAATATGGGTCTGAGCCCACCGTCCTTTTTGGGCACGAGGAAATAACGGCTGTAAAAGCCCGCCTCGGTCAGAGAAGGAGGAACTCTCTCTATCGCCTTTTTCTTTTTTTTCTTTTCTTTTTTTTTTTTTTTTTTTTTTCTTTTTTTTTTTTTTTTCGTAGCAGCTTCGCTATTTCTGCATGAAGCAGATGGGCTGCTTCTGCGTTCACTTTCATTTCGGTCCGGGCTTGAAAGCGCGGAGGCCGACGACTGAACTGTAGCGAATAGCCCTGTATTACCGTGTCCAGCACCCATGTCGACACACCCGGAATAGCTTTCCATGCATTCGCACTCATAGCTAGGGGTCGAATGGCCTCTGAGTCCTGCCCGCTGCATAGCGCGGGACGAGGGACCTGCAGTGGCGGGCGCGCGGTGCGCGCTGAGACAGTGCTGCGAGACGGGGACTCGCTGATAGCAGTGACCGGCCGGATTGCGCTGAGAGAGCGCGCGTGAGTGTTTATAGCAGAGTGTGAACGCAGGGGAGCGGGCACAGGACTCTTTATTAAAACACGGCCGGTGGCAGTGGCGATATCTGAACCCTGAACGTGTGAGACAGAGCGAACAGCGTGTGGTTGTGAGCACTCGTGAGCGGGCACCTTTCCTACACTTAACACTCGAGCGGCAAGTGCGCGCTTTATGTGAGTGTGCTCTGTGGGGTACACAGGGGGAATTGTGCTTGTGTGTAGAAATGAACACTGGGTCGTGGGCATATTTACTACACTCAAACACCGTCGGCGTGAGCCGAATAACCAGAATTAACACTCTTTGCCAGATTTTCTGGGCCGCTGTACGAACAGCGTTTGTGTGCAGGCGAGCGAGTTGTATAACTGACTCATTGGCTGCAATACACACACTTTCTGCGTGTGAGAAGCTCGCCGCGAGCTTGGATCAGCGAACAGCATAAAAAATTTTGCTGCCAGAGCCGGGATCGAACACGGGTCTCTGGTGTGAAAGCCTGTTATTCTGCCACTGAGCCACAGGGGAAGAGTGCATAGGCTATCGGTTCGCTCGAGCATAAGAGAGTGCGGGTCATGTTTTTCGTCGGCGATAGCGTGCAGACGTGCGTGTATTATAACAGGCTCGTTGCTGCAACATTAACATTTTCAGCCGCCTAAACTCAGAGGGGGCTGAGAAACGTATGGGAATTGGAGAATGGCCCGGCCTCAGCGGGACTACAAACATCTCCCTCCTCATTCCGCCGGTGAGTGAGGCACGCGGGGTGCTGAGCATTACTCGTGACCGTCCGCTCTGACATCCCTGAGAACGGCGCAGTTTGCGCGGGAAGCGGGGCGAGTAGCCGGAGCGTCGTCATGTTTTGCAGGCGAGCGTGTAAGGTAACAGGCTCGTTTACTGCAATATTAATATTTCCAGCCGCCTGAACTTAGAGGGGACTGAGAAATATGAGAGAAAGGCGGAAGCCAAGCCTCGGTGGGACTCGAACGCTCTCTTTCCTCCTATCACCGGCGAGTGACGGACGCGGGGACAGTAGCTTTCTTGTAACGTAAAGAAAACTAACCCCGCGACTGTCAGCTTCTGCAATCCCTTGTGAGCGGCGCAGTCCGCGCGGCTCGAACAGAGGGAGAGAGTGCGGGGAGAGCGAGTAGCCAGAGAGCGCTATCATGTTTGCAGGCGTGCGTGTGCTGTGACAGGCTCGTTTACTGCAATATTAATATTTCCAGCCGCCTGAACTTAGAGGGGACTGAGAAATATGTGAGAAAGGCGGTAGCCAAGCCTCGGTGAGACTCGAACACTCTCTTTTCTCCTATCACCGGCGAGCCCCGTAATCATCCGCATCTCTAACACACCTTGTGAGAGGCGCAGTTGCGCGGCTCGACAGAGGGAGAGAGAGAGCGGGGAGTGGTGCGAGGCATTTGAAACAACGCCTCGTGTAAAGATACATCAGTAAAACACATAATGAGAAAGGATATATCGCCGGATAGCTGAGCTGGCACGGCAGGCTGAAGGCGGCGAAGATTCGTCCGGCTTCCTCAGGCTGTCCTAGGCTGGCTCGTTGCTGGTTTCGACGGCGACGGCTTCTCTCAGAGAGCAGCGATGCGAAGAGCTTCGCTGAAGAGACAGAAATCAGAGAATTAAGCCTCCGTGCCCTGTTTTTATACGCTCTGACGTCGCCCCTTCTGGCGGGCTGTGACGCGCGAGGGCGCGCGCACCCTGATTGGGCGTGACGTCACGCGGGGCTCACTGGTAGGCTTAAGCAGTTGCCGCGCGGCAGCCAATGAGCACGCAGTATTGCCCGCTCTAGCTCTGCTGTGCTGCCTGCTGCACTGCGTTGACAAATTATGAAAAATTAAGGATAATTTTTTGGCTTCAGTATCTCGAGAAAAGATGACTTTTCCCGTAGCGTAAGTTCCTTACGCAATACGAGAGAACCTCTCGTAAGAGAACGCTCAGAAGTGCAGTGCAACAACATACAAAACTTCACAGTGAGTGATGGGGTGAACCAGGCTATATGGGGTGAACTAAACAAGATAATGAGTTACAGGTGAATGTGATAATGAGTGCTGATGAGTCCAGGCAGAGACTGATGGGAGATGTAGTCTGTGAGTGAACAAGATAGTCTGGTGTGGAGTGCCCTCTGGTGGCTTTCAAGGGCACTCCAGCTGGTGACCATTACAAGAGCACAGCTTGCAAAAGTTTGTAAAAGTTTAAAAAGAAAAAGTTGCATATAAAGACAAATGTAAGATATAAAAAGGAAATATATTTCACGTTTATTTTTGTGAAGAACCTGGTTGTATCAATTCAAAAAATATAATATGCATTAAACAAACATATCTTATCTTCAATCAGATTTTAAGAAGTTAAAGTACTTTTTTTTTTCATTGTCACTCCCACATTAAAATGTACAGTATTAAGGAATATTAAAATACAATAAATATGATAAATAAATATAAATATAAATAATAAATATGTCTTCTTGAACACAGCACCAGCCAGTTCATTGACTTAATTTGTAAGAAAGAATTGTTTCTGTTTCTGCTCTTTCTCCACACTGGCAGCTTTTCATTTTTAAAAAAGTATGTCTGGATTTGAGGTCCCAGGTCCCCAAAAATGTCATCAAAGAACCATTTATTTTGTCAGGTATAAATATCCACATATATATTATACACATGAACAGGAAACCCATAACTAAATGATTAGGAAAACATAATAGGATGCACTGTAAGTATGAAAATAATATGTACAGTCAATATTTAAAGACGCTTTAAATGTTTTAAATATTTGCAAAGCACATAGTTTTCTTGATCTGAAGGAGTGTTCCTGCATCATGTGGGCCAAGATGGAAATTCCATGTTTTGCTATCCGGGATCAGGTATAATCCATCTTTTATGCTAGTTTTTCCAAAGCAACATTGAATTGGATCACCCTGAGATACAAACATTTCCAGATTACCAAATCCTGATTTCCAGTGCTCTAAATGTATAAGACAGTAATTTCATGGTGACAAAATCTAAATGTTTTAAATTCACTGAAAGGCTTAGCCTACTCTGTAAAATTTAAATTATTAAGTAAATAAACTTCATGCTTAAAAAAAAAAAAAGTAATGTGGAATTGTCAAGTTTACATAACTTAATTTGTTTAATTAAGCACTAAGTTTGTTTAATTATTTAAAGGCAACAGGTTTACTAAATTTTTTAAAGTTCTGAACCCTTTTTTTACAGTGTACTATTGCTGTAAAGTTTAAACAAATTAAAAAACACCGGGTTACGGAGTCAGACTTTGATAAAAAGGTAAATATAGTGTCCTTTGTGAAAAGTGTTTAGGCTAGATAGCTATGCTTTCACGCCATAAATTACATATTGATTTGTGCAAAGATAATGCTTCTGTGAAACAAAAAGCATATATGTTTGTGTAATAGGTTGTATTTATATGAAATAGGGGTAACATTTTATTTTACAGTGTCCTTGTTACATATGTTACATGTACTTACCATAGTAATAACAGTAAATTATGCATAATTACATGCAACTAACCCTCAACCAAATCCTAATCCTACCCTAACCCTATAGTAAGTACATGTTGATTAATATTACTCAGTACTTAAATATATAATTACACTGTAACAATGACACCTTAAAATAAAGTGTAACCGAAATAGGTTGTATTCATATTATATGTAATAAATTGTAATTATTTCTCGCTTGCAGATTATACAAACGCAACAACGTAGCGACTGCAATGTAGGAATATGCCATATTCATAGCTCTGACTATCTGAGCATAAACACTGAATGCATCAGCTGTTTGTATAATAGACTAACTTATACTATTTGTTATTTCTTTCATAATCACAGGATGGGAGCGATGCAAGCACAAACTCCTTAATCTCTTCAACCTACACTGCTTTGGCTGTTTAGAGACCTCCACCCAACAAAACAGCCATCTCCTCTCTCCCCCTGCCATCTCCTCTCTCCCCCTGCTATCTCCTCTCTCCCCCTGCCATCTCCTCTCTCCCTCCAGCCATCTCCTCTCTCCCCCTGCTATCTCCTCTCTCCCCCTGCCATCTCCTCTCTCCCTCCAGCCATCTCCTCTCTCCCTCCAGCCATCTCCTGACTCCCTCCAGCCATCTCCTCTCTCCCTCCAGCCATCTCCTCTCTCCCTCCAGCCATCTCCTCTCTCCCCCTGCCATCTCCTCTCTCCCCCTGCCATCTCCTCTCTCCCCCTGCTATCTCCTCTCTCCCCCTGCCATCTCCTCTCTCCCTCCAGCCATCTCCTCTCTCCCCCTGCCATCTCCTCTCTCCCTCCAGCCATCTCCTGACTCCCTCCAGCCATCTCCTCTCTCCCTCCAGCCATCTCCTCTCTCCCCCTGCCATCTCCTCTCTCCCTCCAGCCATCTCCTCTCTCCCTCCAGCCATCTCCTCTCTCCCTCCAGCCATCTCCTGACCTCCTCCAGCCATCTCCTCTCTCCCTCCAGCCATCTCCTCTCAATTCAATTCAATTCAATTCAGAAAGCTTTATTGGCATGACAAAAAGTACATTTTGTATTGCCAAAGCATCACAACAACATAGAAAATGATTTAGAACATTTAGTACACAAAATTATAATAATAGTTAAATTAAATAAAAAAGATAGTATTATATATATTATCTTGGCTAATTATTGCAAAAATAATAATACAGATAACATAAAGCAATAATAATAGTGTAAACAAAGATTAATAAATAAAATAAAAAGGATTATATTGCAGAAATCATGTATATAAAAAACAAAAATAAACAAACACTGAACTTGAACATTATATATGTGTGTAGGTGTGATGGGATGGGTTAGGCTGTGTGTGTGTGTGTGTGTGTGTGTGTGTGTGTGTGTGTGTGTGTGTGTGTGTTTGTGTGTGTGTGTGTGTGTGTGTGTGTGTGTGTGTGTGTGTGTGTGTGTGTGTGTGTGTGAGTGTGAGTGTGTGTGTGTGATGGGGTGTGTTAGGCTGTGAGTGAGTGTGTGTGTATTGGGCGTTTGCTGCTCTGCTCGTCCCTCAGGATGTGGAGAGATGCTACAAATCTTGCTGCTATATTGGAGCATTTGGCTTCTTCGCCAAGGATGAATCTGAGTTTTTGAGTTGGATTACAGGTGTTAAATTGGGGAAATATCTTATTAATTTTGGGGTAATATTGGTCTCTGATGTGTTCATATTTTGGGCATTCTGTGAGGAAGTGCAGCTCGGTCTCCGGCACTCCCAGAATGCAGTGCGTGCAGAGTCTGTCCTCCCGGGAGAGCCAGGTCTGTCTGCGCCGGCCCGTCTCGATGGCCAGGCTGTGCTCGCTGAGTCTGTACATGGTCAGGGTTTTCCTGAGCTTCACATCACTCACTGTGCTCAGGTAGCTCGCAACAGTGTACTCTCGATTTAGTGCCGAATAACATTCCAGTTTGTGTTGGTTTTGAATGGTGTTCGTCCAATGGGTGATGTACTTGTCTTGTTCTGTGTTGATAATTTGTGCAGGCCGAATGTGTGTGAGTGTGTGTGTGTGCTGAGGCGAGCTGATCTCTGCAGGAGAGAGCTCAGTCAGTCTCAGCACCAGCTGGCACAGGGGACTCCTCGCTACGCTCAGCTCTTGGTGTTTGAGGGCTCTGTAGTGGTATGAGTTGGGGTCGCTTGTTTTGAGGTGTTTCCAGAATTTGATGGCTCTTTTTTGGATGTTTAGAAGGAGAGGGTATTGGCCTAATTCTGCCCTGCATCCGTTGTTTGGTGTTTTTCTTTGGACTTTGAGTATTCTTTTACAGAAATCTAATTGTAGAGTTTCAATCG
The DNA here is from genome assembly GCF_949319135.1 of Squalius cephalus. NCBI lineage: Eukaryota > Metazoa > Chordata > Actinopteri > Cypriniformes > Leuciscidae > Squalius > Squalius cephalus. The sequence goes on from NC_137130.1 coordinate 13,798,507, forward strand.
GATGTTTTTCCCAATTTAAAAAGTCAAATTTTATAGAAGGACCCCACACTTCACTGCCATATAGAACAATCGGTTCAATTATTGATTTGAAAAGTTTGAGCCAAATTTGGATTGGGATGTCAATTTTGATTGATCGTTTTATGGCATAGAAAGCCCTTTGAGCTTTCTCTTTGAGTTCATTCACAGCCAAAGTAAAGTTACCAGTTGGAGTTATTTTCAGGCCGAGGTAGGTGTATGCTTTTGTGCTCTCAATGGTTCTGTGTGAGAGTGTGAATGTTGGTCCCTGAGATCTGGAGCGTTTCTGGAACATCATGACTCTAGTCTTCTGGAGGTTGACGGTCAGGGCCCAGGACTGACAGTAATCCTCCAGCAGATCCAGGCTGTCCTGAAGCCCCTCTTTAGTGGGCGACAGGAGGACCAGGTCGTCTGCGTAGAGTAGACACTTGATCTCTGTGTCGTGGAGAGTGAGACCTTGAAAGGGAGCATGTTCTAACGTATTGGCCAATTGGTTGATGTAGATGTTAAAGAGGGTGGGGCTTAAACTGCATCCCTGTCTCACTCCGCGCCCCTGGGGGAAAAATTCAGTTCTTTGGTTTCCAATTTTGACAGCGCATTGGCTGGCTGTGTACATCGATTTGATCAAATCATAGAATTTCCCCCCTACTCCACTGTCGATGAGTTTTAGGTATAATCCTTCATGCCAGATTGAATCAAATGCTTTTTTGAAATCAATGAAACAAGCAAAAATTTGTTCTTTGTTTTGATGTACATATTTGTCAATTAGTGTTTGTAATGTAAAAATGTGATCGGATGTGCGACATTTTGGAAGAAAGCCAATTTGGGATTTACTCAAGGCATTGTGCTTCATAAGGAAGTGTAGAAGTCTGGCATTTAAGATGCTGCAGAGAACCTTCCCCAGGTTACTGTTCACACAGATGCCTCGGTAGTTGTTGGGGTCTAGTTTGTCTCCGCTCTTGTGGATGGGGCTGATGAGGCCCTTGTTCCAGATCTCAGGGAAGAACCCGACACACAGAACATCATTGAACAGTTTGAGCATGGCCAGTCTGAAGCTTTGGTCTGTGTGTTTCAGCATCTCGTTCGGGATGCTGTCTACACCACAGGCTTTCTTGGACTCAAGGACTCCTAATTTTTCTTCCAATTCGGTCATTGTTATGGGGAAATCTAAAGGGTTTTGATTTGCTTTAATTGATCTTTCCAAATTGTCTAGTTTATTAATTATTTCATTTTGATTATAATTTTGAATTTCAGTTGGGCTGTATAATTCTTGGAAGTGGTTCTTCCACTTCTCCCCGTCTTGGATTGCCAGAACTTCTTGATTTGGTTTGTATAACAATTTCCATTTATCCCAAAATTTGTGTGAGTTTATAGATTTTTCAATTTCTTCAAACTGGTTTTGCAAAAATTGTGCTTTTTTCCGCCGGAGTGTGGCTTTATACTGTTTTAGTGCCTCACAATAAAGAAGGCGGAGGTCCGGATTATCTGGTTGTCTGTGTTTTTGATTTGATAAATTTCTGAGGTTTTTTCTCAGAGCCTTACAGTCCAAATCAAACCATTTGTCAGTCTCTAAATATTTTTTCTTTGGTTTAACAATTGCCAAATTACTTTTTTGTGCTGTTTTGTAGAATATGTTGTTTAGATCTTGTACTTCCTGATTGATGCCGAATTGGTTTTTAGGGTATTCCTGTATTTGGAATGAGTGTATGAGGGACTGTATTTCTGCGGATTCGACAGCAGTGCTGTAATTACTGGCACTGTTTTCAGTCCATTTGAAAGACATTATTTTGCTCATTTGATATGGGGTCCTAATTGGTTTGGGTGATGTTTCAGATTGCTTTATATAGAGGATGATTTGGCTGTGGTCTGAGAAAGGTTTCAGGGGTTTGACTGTGAATGCTCTCAAAGAGGAAAGGTCGAGATCTGTGATGGTATAGTCTACAGTGCTGTTCCCCAGAGCTGAGCTGTAGGTGTATCGGCCGAGCGAGTCCCCTCGCAGTCTCCCGTTGACGATGTACAGAGCCAGTCCTCGGCAGAGCTGCAGCAGCTGCCGTCCGTGAGCGTTCACGGTTTCATCACAGTTTTGTCTGCTGGGGTGAGAAGGGTACAAGTCGTTATTGCCTGTGATGAATCTGCTACCGTGCGATTCAATGTAATCTAGTTCTGCTCCTGTTCTAGCGTTTAAGTCACCCATAAGCAGCACATTTCCCTGGGCCTGGAAATGGCTGATTTCTCTCTCTATGTTTTGGAAAGTTTCCTCTTGGAAATACGGAGACTCGAGGGGAGGAATGTAAACTGCACAGAGGAAAACAGGCTTAGATGCTGATATCATTCCTTTTTGTATTTTTAGCCACAAGTGGTATTGCTCTCTTTTAATTAGTTCTATGGACAGTTCAGATTTAATCCATATTATCATCCCTCCCGAGTCTCTCCCTTGTGTGACTGATGTGAGTTTGACTGATGGTAATATGATCTCTCTGTATCCTGAGGGGCAGCCAGTGAACACATCTCCTCTACACCAGGTTTCCTGTAAGACGATGACATCTATGTCTTGTAATTCTTTCATAAAATCAGAATTTCTACTTTTTAGGCCAAAGACTGAGGAGTTTAGACCTTGAATATTCCACGTAGAAAAACTAAGTGATTTCATCGTAAACTTTTAAAATGATGTGTATGGTTTGTTTGCTATTCTGAGAAAAGAGAAATGATGCAAAATTACTATAGATTAAATTAAAACAATGAATTATGGAATTAAAGTTATGGTAGGAACTCAAAACATCAACAATTCCATAATAAATGTACATGAATACCACAGAATAAGGTAGGTTTTTTTTTTTTTTTTTTTTTTTTTTTTTTTTACCACTGTCCACCGTGTGTTAGTAGGTGAGAGCAGATGATACTCAGCATGTGTTGGATGTCGTGGAGTTCAGCGTTAGGGTGGTCTGCTCCTCCACTGACAGCTTGGGCGTAGCTCGGTCTGCCTGGATGGGCCGGGCTCTGCTGTAGATGGGCTTCAGCTGCTGGAGCTGTGGGGCTGTTGTAGGACAGTCTCTCGCTGTAGGGGTCCTGTCTGGGTGCTGGAGCTCCGGGCGGTGCTCTGGATGGTGCTCTGGGTGGAGCTCTGGGTGCTGGAGCTCCGGGCGGTGCTCTGGGTGCTGGTGCTCTGGGTGGAGCTCTGGGTGCTGGTGCTCTGGGTGGTGCTCCGGGTGCTCGGTGTGGTGCTCTGGGTGCTGGTGCTCTGGGTGGTGCTCCGGTCGGGGCTCTAGATGAGCTGTGGACTGGGATGTAGTTTGCTGGAGTGTGTCTCGGTGGATTGGCTGGGTTAGGGCTGGTTCTGCTCCACCTGGGGCTGGTCTGGTTGGTCCTGTTTAGAGTGACATCTTTGAGTCTCTTTGCGAGGATATGTACCAGGTTCTTATAAAGGTGGACGTGGTCGTATAGACATTCAGTGCCCTGCCATCTCCTGACTCCCTCCAGCCATCTCCTCTCTCCCTCCAGCCATCTCCTCTCTCCCTCCAGCCATCTCCTCTCTCCCTCCTGCCATCTCCTCTCTCCCCTGCCATCTCCTGACTCCCTCCAGCCATCTCCTCTCTCCCTCCAGCCATCTCCTCTCTCCCCCTGCCATCTCCTCTCTCCCCCTGCCATCTCCCCTCTCCCCCTGCCATCTCCTCTCTCCCCCTGCCATCTCCTCTCTCCCTCCAGCCATCTCCTCTCTCCCTCCAGCCATCTCCTCTCCCCCTGCCATCTCCTCTCTCCCCCTGCCATCTCCTCTCCCCCTGCCATCTCTTCTCTCCCTCCAGCCATCTCCTCTCTCTCTGCCATCTCCTCTCTCCCTCCAGCCATCTCCTGACTCCCTCCAGCCATCTCCTCTCTCCCTCCAGCCATCTCCTCTCCCCCCTGCCATCTCCTCTCTCCCTCCAGCCATCTCCTCTCTCCCTCCAGCCATCTCTTCTGTCCCTCCAGCCATCTCCTGACTCCCTCCAGCCATCTCCTCTCTCCCTCCTGCCATCTCCTCTCTCCCCCTGCCATCTCCTCTCTCCCTCCAGCCATCTCCTCTCTCCCCTGCCATCTCCTCTCCCCCCTGCCATCTCTTCTCTCCCTCCAGCCATCTCCTCTCTCTCTGCCATCTCCTCTCTCCCTCCAGCCATCTCCTGACTCCCTCCAGCCATCTCCTCTCTCCCTCCAGCCATCTCCTCTCCCCCCTGCCATATCCTCTCTCCCTCCAGCCATCTCCTCTCTCCCTCCAGCCATCTCTTCTGTCCCTCCAGCCATCTCCTGACTCCCTCCAGCCATCTCCTCTCTCCCTCCTGCCATCTCCTCTCTCCCCCTGCCATCTCCTCTCTCCCTCCAGCCATCTCCTCTCTCCCTCCAGCCATCTCCTCTCTCCCCTGCCATCTCCTGACTCCCTCCAGCCATCTCCTCTCTCCCTCCAGCCATCTCCTCTCTCCCTCCAGCCATCTCCTCTCTCCCTCCTGCCATCTCCTCTCTCCCCCTGCCATCTCCTGACTCCCTCCAGCCATCTCTTCTGTCCTTCCAGCCATCTCCTGACTCCCTCCAGCCATCTCCTCTCTCCCTCCTGCCATCTCCTCTCTCCCCGTGCCATCTCCTGACTCCCTCCAGCCATCTCCTCTCTCCCTCCAGCCATCTCTTCTGTCCCTCCAGCCATCTCCTGACTCCCTCCAGCCATCTCCTCTCTCCCTCCTGCCATCTCCTCTCTCCCCCTGCCATCTCCTGACTCCCTCCAGCCATCTCCTCTCTCCCTCCAGCCATCTCCTGACTCCCTCCAGCCATCTCCTTTCTCCCCTGCCATCTCCTGACTCCCTCCAGCCATCTCCTCTCTCCCCCTGCCATCTCCTCTCTCCCTCCAGCCATCTCCTGACTCCCTCCAGCCATCTCCTCTCCCCCCCTGCCATCTCCTGACTCCCTCAAGCCATCTCCTCTCTCCCCCTGCCATCTCCTCTCTCCATCCAGCCATCTCCTCTCTCCCCCTGCCATCTCCTCTCTCCCTCCTGCCATCTCCTCTCTCCCTCCAGCCATCTCCTCTCTCCCTCCAGCCATCTCCTGACTCCCTCCAGCCATCTCCTCTCCCCCCTGCCATCTCCTGACTCCCTCCAGCCATCTCCTCTCTCCCCTGCCATCTCCTGACTCCCTCCAGCCATCTCCTTTCTCCCCCTGCCATCTCCTGACTCCCTCCAGCCATCTCCTCTCTCCCCCTGCCATCTCCTGACTCCCTCCAGCCATCTCCTCTCTCCCCCTGCCATCTCCTCTCTCCATCCAGCCACAGTTTGACTGTGAATGCTCTCAAAGAGGAAAGGTCGAGATCTGTGATGGTATAGTCTACAGTGCTGTTCCCCAGAGCTGAGCTGTAGGTGTATCGGCCGAGCGAGTCCCCTCGCAGTCTCCCGTTGACGATGTACAGAGCCAGTCCTCGGCAGAGCTGCAGCAGCTGCCGTCCGTGAGCGTTCACGGTTTCATCACAGTTTTGTCTGCTGGGGTGAGAAGGGTACAAGTCGTTATTGCCTGTGATGAATCTGCTACCGTGCGATTCAATGTAATCTAGTTCTGCTCCTGTTCTAGCGTTTAAGTCACCCATAAGCAGCACATTTCCCTGGGCCTGGAAATGGCTGATTTCTCTCTCTATGTTTTGGAAAGTTTCCTCTTGGAAATACGGAGACTCGAGGGGAGGAATGTAAACTGCACAGAGGAAAACAGGCTTAGATGCTGATATCATTCCTTTTTGTATTTTTAGCCACAAGTGGTATTGCTCTCTTTTAATTAGTTCTATGGACAGTTCAGATTTAATCCATATTATCATCCCTCCCGAGTCTCTCCCTTGTGTGACTGATGTGAGTTTGACTGATGGTAATATGATCTCTCTGTATCCTGAGGGGCAGCCAGTGAACACATCTCCTCTACACCAGGTTTCCTGTAAGACGATGACATCTATGTCTTGTAATTCTTTCATAAAATCAGAATTTCTACTTTTTAGGCCAAAGACTGAGGAGTTTAGACCTTGAATATTCCACGTAGAAAAACTAAGTGATTTCATCGTAAACTTTTAAAATGATGTGTATGGTTTGTTTGCTATTCTGAGAAAAGAGAAATGATGCAAAATTACTATAGATTAAATTAAAACAATGAATTATGGAATTAAAGTTATGGTAGGAACTCAAAACATCAACAATTCCATAATAAATGTACATGAATACCACAGAATAAGGTAGGTTTTTTTTTTTTTTTTTTTTTTTTTTTTTTTTACCACTGTCCACCGTGTGTTAGTAGGTGAGAGCAGATGATACTCAGCATGTGTTGGATGTCGTGGAGTTCAGCGTTAGGGTGGTCTGCTCCTCCACTGACAGCTTGGGCGTAGCTCGGTCTGCCTGGATGGGCCGGGCTCTGCTGTAGATGGGCTTCAGCTGCTGGAGCTGTGGGGCTGTTGTAGGACAGTCTCTCGCTGTAGGGGTCCTGTCTGGGTGCTGGAGCTCCGGGCGGTGCTCTGGATGGTGCTCTGGGTGGAGCTCTGGGTGCTGGAGCTCCGGGCGGTGCTCTGGGTGCTGGTGCTCTGGGTGGAGCTCTGGGTGCTGGTGCTCTGGGTGGTGCTCCGGGTGCTCGGTGTGGTGCTCTGGGTGCTGGTGCTCTGGGTGGTGCTCCGGTCGGGGCTCTAGATGAGCTGTGGACTGGGATGTAGTTTGCTGGAGTGTGTCTCGGTGGATTGGCTGGGTTAGGGCTGGTTCTGCTCCACCTGGGGCTGGTCTGGTTGGTCCTGTTTAGAGTGACATCTTTGAGTCTCTTTGCGAGGATATGTACCAGGTTCTTATAAAGGTGGACGTGGTCGTATAGACATTCAGTGCCCTGCCATCTCCTGACTCCCTCCAGCCATCTCCTCTCTCCCTCCAGCCATCTCCTCTCTCCCTCCAGCCATCTCCTCTCTCCCTCCTGCCATCTCCTCTCTCCCCTGCCATCTCCTGACTCCCTCCAGCCATCTCCTCTCTCCCTCCAGCCATCTCCTCTCTCCCTCCAGCCATCTCCTCTCTCCCCCTGCCATCTCCTCTCTCCCCCTGCCATCTCCCCTCTCCCCCTGCCATCTCCTCTCTCCCCCTGCCATCTCCTCTCTCCCTCCAGCCATCTCCTCTCTCCCTCCAGCCATCTCCTCTCCCCCTGCCATCTCCTCTCTCCCCCTGCCATCTCCTCTCCCCCTGCCATCTCTTCTCTCCCTCCAGCCATCTCCTCTCTCTCTGCCATCTCCTCTCTCCCTCCAGCCATCTCCTGACTCCCTCCAGCCATCTCCTCTCTCCCTCCAGCCATCTCCTCTCCCCCCTGCCATCTCCTCTCTCCCTCCAGCCATCTCCTCTCTCCCTCCAGCCATCTCTTCTGTCCCTCCAGCCATCTCCTGACTCCCTCCAGCCATCTCCTCTCTCCCTCCTGCCATCTCCTCTCTCCCCCTGCCATCTCCTCTCTCCCTCCAGCCATCTCCTCTCTCCCCTGCCATCTCCTCTCCCCCCTGCCATCTCTTCTCTCCCTCCAGCCATCTCCTCTCTCTCTGCCATCTCCTCTCTCCCTCCAGCCATCTCCTGACTCCCTCCAGCCATCTCCTCTCTCCCTCCAGCCATCTCCTCTCCCCCCTGCCATATCCTCTCTCCCTCCAGCCATCTCCTCTCTCCCTCCAGCCATCTCTTCTGTCCCTCCAGCCATCTCCTGACTCCCTCCAGCCATCTCCTCTCTCCCTCCTGCCATCTCCTCTCTCCCCCTGCCATCTCCTCTCTCCCTCCAGCCATCTCCTCTCTCCCTCCAGCCATCTCCTCTCTCCCCTGCCATCTCCTGACTCCCTCCAGCCATCTCCTCTCTCCCTCCAGCCATCTCCTCTCTCCCTCCAGCCATCTCCTCTCTCCCTCCTGCCATCTCCTCTCTCCCCCTGCCATCTCCTGACTCCCTCCAGCCATCTCTTCTGTCCTTCCAGCCATCTCCTGACTCCCTCCAGCCATCTCCTCTCTCCCTCCTGCCATCTCCTCTCTCCCCGTGCCATCTCCTGACTCCCTCCAGCCATCTCCTCTCTCCCTCCAGCCATCTCTTCTGTCCCTCCAGCCATCTCCTGACTCCCTCCAGCCATCTCCTCTCTCCCTCCTGCCATCTCCTCTCTCCCCCTGCCATCTCCTGACTCCCTCCAGCCATCTCCTCTCTCCCTCCAGCCATCTCCTGACTCCCTCCAGCCATCTCCTTTCTCCCCTGCCATCTCCTGACTCCCTCCAGCCATCTCCTCTCTCCCCCTGCCATCTCCTCTCTCCCTCCAGCCATCTCCTGACTCCCTCCAGCCATCTCCTCTCCCCCCCTGCCATCTCCTGACTCCCTCAAGCCATCTCCTCTCTCCCCCTGCCATCTCCTCTCTCCATCCAGCCATCTCCTCTCTCCCCCTGCCATCTCCTCTCTCCCTCCTGCCATCTCCTCTCTCCCTCCAGCCATCTCCTCTCTCCCTCCAGCCATCTCCTGACTCCCTCCAGCCATCTCCTCTCCCCCCTGCCATCTCCTGACTCCCTCCAGCCATCTCCTCTCTCCCCTGCCATCTCCTGACTCCCTCCAGCCATCTCCTTTCTCCCCCTGCCATCTCCTGACTCCCTCCAGCCATCTCCTCTCTCCCCCTGCCATCTCCTGACTCCCTCCAGCCATCTCCTCTCTCCCCCTGCCATCTCCTCTCTCCATCCAGCCATCTCCTCTCTCCCCCTGCCATCTCCTCTCTCCCTCCTGCCATCTCCTCTCTCCCTCCAGCCATCTCCTCTCTCCCTCCAGCCATCTCCTGACTCCCTCCAGCCATCTCCTCTCCCCCCCTGCCATCTCCTGACTCCCTCCAGCCATCTCCTCTCTCCCCTGCCATCTCCTGACTCCCTCCAGCCATCTCCTCTCTCCCCCTGCCATCTCCTGACTCCCTCCAGCCATCTCCTCTCTCCCCCTGCCATCTCCTCTCTCCGTCCAGCCATCTCCTCTCTCCCCCTGCCATCTCCTCTCTCCCTCCTGCCATCTCCTCTCTCCCTCCAGCCATCTGCTCTCTCCCCCTGCCATCTCCTCTCTCCCTCCAGCCATCTCCTCTCTCCCTCCAGCCATCTCCTCCCCCCCTGCCATCTCCTCTCTCCCCCTGCCATCTCCCCTCTCCCCCTGCCATCTCCTCTCTCTCTGCCATCTCCTCTCTCCCTCCAGCCATCTCCTGACTCCCTCCAGCCATCTCCTCTCTCCCTCCAGCCATCTCCTCTCTCCCTCCAGCCATCTCCTCTCTCCCTCCAGCTATCTCCTGACTCCCGCCAGCCATCTCCTCTCTCCCTCCTGCCATCTCCTCTCTCCCTCCAGCCATCTCCTCTCTCCCTCCTGCCATCTCTTCTGTCCCTCCAGCCATCTCCTGACTCCCTCCAGCCATCTCCTCTCTCCCTCCTGCCATCTCCTCTCTCCCCTGCCATCTCCTGACTCCCTCCAGCCATCTCCTCTCTCCCTCCAGCCATCTCCTGACTCCCTCCAGCCATCTCCTCTCTCCCTCCAGCCATCTCCTGACTCCCTCCAGCCATCTCCTGACTCCCTCCAGCCATCTCCTCTCTCCCCCTGCCATCTCCTCTCTCCCTCCAGCCATCTCCTCTCTCCCCCTGCCATCTCCTCTCTCCCTCCAGCCATCTCCTGACTCCCTCCAGCCATCTCCTCTCTCCCCCTGCCATCTCCTCTCTCCCTCCAGCCATCTCCTCTCTCCCCCTGCCATCTCCTCTCTCCAGCCATCTCCTCTCTCCCTCCAGCTATCTCCTCTCTCCCCCTACCATCTCCTCTCTCCCTCCAGCCATCTCCTCTCTCCCTCCTGCCATCTCCTCTCTCCCTCCAGCTATCTCCTCTCTCCCCCTACCATCTCCTCTCTCCCTCCAGCCATCTCCTGACTCCCTCCAGCCATCTCCTCTCTCCCTCCAGCCATCTCTTCTGTCCCTCCAGCCATCTCCTCTCTCCCTCCAGCCATCTCCTGACTCCCTCCAGCCATCTCATCTCTCCCTCCAGCCATCTCCTCTCTCCCTCTAGCCATCTCTTCTGTCCCTCCAGCCATCTCCTGACTCCCTCCAGCCATCTCCTCTCTCCCTCCTGCCATCTCCTCTCTCCCCCTGCCATCTCCTCTCTCCCTCCTGCCATCTCCTCTCTCCCTCCAGCTATCTCCTCTCTCCCCCTACCATCTCTTCTCTCCCTCCAGCCATCTCCTCTCTCCCTCCAGCCATCTCCTCTCTCCCTCCAGCCATCTCCTGACTCCCTCCAGCCATCTCTTCTGTCCCTCCAGCCATCTCCTGACACCCTCCAGCCATCTCTTCTGTCCCTCCAGCCATCTCCTCTCTCCCTCCAGCCATCTCCTCTCTCCCTCCAGCCATCTCCTGACTCCCTCCAGCCATCTCCTCTCTCCCTCCAGCCATCTCCTGACTCCCTCCAGCCATCTCCTCTCTCCCTTTAGCCATCTCCCCTCTCCCCCTGCCATCTCCTGACTCCCTCCAGCCATCTCCTCTTTCCCCCTGCCATTTCCTCTATCCCCCAGCCATCTCCTTGCATGCGGCAACTCGCAGGTATTGGTATTAGCGTGCTTTGTTTGTTTCTTTTTAAAGACTTTCTTAATACTATTTGATGTGGAGATTTGCCTTATATCTTCCTTTATCTTCCTGGAAGAAATTCAAAGAGGAGTAAATAAATGGAGAAAACGAGGGGTAATTGTTTTATTGACTGTGACATTTGCGGGATGGTGCTCACGGAGACTTGCCTTTCCGAAGAGGATTCAAATGCTAGCCTACGACTAGATGATTTCGGAGTGCTTGTTCGCATGGAGAGTACTGGTGCAAATCTGTGTCTGTCAAGGAGAGAGTGTGCACAAAATACATTGAGTTGTTGTCTGTGGTGCAAAGGCCTCAGTATTTGCCTCGGGAGTTTCCTCAGTTATATGTAACGGTGGTTTACATTCATCCCAGAGCAAACGAGGAAAATGCAACAAGTTAGATCGAGCGTGTGGTGTAGATGCAGTAGTAACGCTCTTACACTTAGCAGTTCAGCATTTGGATAAGCCGAAAACATTTTCTAAATTACTTTTAATTGATTTTTCATCCGCTTTCAATACCATTCAGCCACATATTTTAGTTGAGAAACTCATTGTGGCGAGGGGGGCGTGGTTTCGCGAAGTCTGTAGCGGGAGAGAAAGGAGGGGGCCGAGCGGTGAGTAAGTAGGTCAAGTGCAGATGATGAACACCTGTGTCTGATTGCAGTAATTGGCGTGGAGAGACCGCATATAACCGAGGAGAGCGAGAGAGAGGAGAGAGCTTTGGACTGGGACCTCACGAGGACGCGGATGTGGACTGAGAGAATTGAATGCTGAGTTTATTGTTGTTTGAGAAGCTGTGTGTTTTTAAACCACGGTGAAGGCGCTTTGTGCGCACCCTTTTGTTTATTTGAAACTGAGAAATAAAGTGAGTGTCCCAGTCAGCCGATCCCTGTCTTCTTCCTTCCTACACCATCACAACAACGAACCTTATTACACTCATTAATGAATTTAAGTTGGATTTTAGTCTTGTAGGATGGATTTTAGATTTCCTTGTGCAGAGAACACAGAGAGTTAAAGTAAATTACTTTACTTTAATTAAAGTTTTTCTAAATGGTTGGTGTCATCTACTGGGTAACCTCAAGGATGTGTCCTTTCTCCTTTATTATTTATCTTGTACACAAATGATTGTAGGAGTAGTTTTAGAAATAGGCATATTGTAAAATTTGCTGATGATTCTGTAATTGTTAGCCTATTGGGTGAGGAGGACTCAATGCATGGTCCTTTGGTTGATAATTTTAATATTTGGTGTCAGAATGCTTTTTTAAAACTTAATGTTCTTAAAACCAAGGATATGACTTGATTTTGGCTCTTGGAGGAAATCTATTCAGTATAAGCAAATAAGTATTAATGGAGTGGGTAAGTGTTGAACAGTACAAGTATTTGGGTACTGTTGTAAGGCTGGAATCTTACGCTGCTATTTTGAACCAATAATCGGAACAAAAGGCAGTTGAAGGATAACGTTTAAAATGCAAGGTGCAAACAACGTCTTTCCCGACAGAACCATCCTGTGCCTGGAGTGCACTAGATCAGCATTAGCATACTGGGATGATGAAGGCCATTGTACCATGTTTAATTCACATGTACAAAGGCTTTATGAAGTACTTGTCACGGCAGGTCAAAAAGTGAAGCGAGGATTCAAGTGCAGATGAGGATTTTTATTAAATAAAACAAAACCTCCCCATGCGGGAAAAACTAGACAGGCATCGGTCAGGAACATAACACAAGAGAAACATAGACAACGAACCAGCACAGGACTGCAAACACAGGGAGACTAAATAGGAAGCAAACAAAAGAAGGTAACAAACAAGGCAGGTGGGGCAAATTAAAGGTCCCGTATTATGCCCCTTTTCACAAGATGTAAAATAAGTCTCTGATGTCCCCAGAGTGTGTATGTGAAGTTTCAGCTCAAAATACCCAACAGATCATTTTTTACAGCATGTTTAAATTGACATTTTTTGGGGCTCAGAAAAACGAGCTGTTTTAGTGTGTGTCCTTTAAATGCAAATGAGCTGCTGCTGGACGACCCAGGGGGCGGAGCTTCATGAGCTCGCGCTCAGTCTCTCAGGACAATTTCATCTCAGGAATGATGATAATATCAGAAACTCTCAGTAATGGTGTTCATTTCGAGTCGGACAATAATGCCTACAGAGTCAGAGTGCTGTATAGAGATGAAACAGGTATAGTTTAGTAGTTTAATTACGGTTATTATAACGTATTTGTCATCTGCTTGTATGTATCCATTATTTATTAATAGCCTACAAGTCTGCTGTCTGAATGATGATAAAACATATACTGATGAGTTTAATAAAGTTTATTGTACATCACACAAAAGATGAAGCGTCAGTTTTACTTCAGAAAATCACCGTAAGAGCTGAGTAAACAGTAAGTTATAAGAAGTGCGCAAGTAGCCAGTAGAGATGAGGGAGCATTCCTGTGGGCGGAGGTTAGTCAAAAAACGGTTCTAGTGACATCATTAAAGAAGGAAGTAGAGGGGTGTAGTCCAAACGAGCCGTTCACTGTAGTCGACTTCTGTTAAATAAAATATCTCGCTTGGCATTGAACTTTGAGCTTTATAATTTTACAGATATTATTTATGCTCTAACAGCAACATTACACACTAACTAAAGTTTGAAACATGGGATCACGAAGAACGGGACCTTTAATCAATAATCAGGTAACAAGTTGGGAGGGGCCAGACAATTGACAAGAGAGCACCTGGCACAAGGAATACAAGACAAGCCATGTGCTCACAAACCAGACTAAACACAAACACTTGACAAACCGGGAATGTCAGAGCTCTGTCACCAAACTAGATATAAACCAAACAGAGGTGACAGAACCCTGACAGTACTAGGGCAGTAAAGAGTTCTGCCCATATTTACTCAGCCCTACACAGATAACATTGTCTTTTTCTCCAAATACTGAAGCTTTGTGTAAGAGAGGAGCAATGATTGTATTGCTTGTGGAAACTAAGGTTATTTAACGTAGATAAAACACTGATGTGTATATTCTACAGATCCTATATTGAGTTGCTGTTATCTGTTTCACTGTTGTGCTGGTTTAATTCTCTAAATGCGAAAAACAAGAATTGTCTTGAGAGGATTGTAAACCAGGGGAGTGAAATAACGGATAAGAAGCAGATGACTATGGCCCAGCTATATCACAGACAGGTTTTGGGTAAAGCCCAGAGCATATTGTTAGATGATTCCAACCCCACGTATCACGAGTTTTAACTCCTCCCTTCACACTGTAAAAAAAAAAAGTTGGGTCAACTTAAAAAAATAAGGCAACTTATCGCAAGCTCTTTTTTGAGTAAACTCCACAAACAGGGACTGAAGTCCACGCAACTAAAAAGATTACGTTAAAATCATAAGTTGCTTCAACATAAATAGTCATGTTTAGCTAATGAATAACAGAACAAAGTATTTTTAGTTGGCTGAACACAAATGGGCCTATTATCTTATAGGCCTATATTGATTTATTATATATTATTTAAATAGTTTAATTAAATAAGAGACAGACCATAACACGAGTCAGATAACTTTTTTTATTTAAACAGTTTGTGTCTGATGCACAACAATGACATTATCGTAGCATGTCTTGAATTTGTTAACTCAATGCATGGTACTTACCAATGCATGTTAAAGAACATTAGCCTGAAGGTTCAGTTCACCCAAAAATGAAAAGTCAGTCATCATCAATCCATATTCAGTGCATTCATGAGTCCGAACAAGCGTATACTGCTGGTAGATCTGTAATGTCCTCAAGAACAATGGCCTCTTCCAGTATTAGTTGGTCAGAGTTGGTAGGGATGTAACAGCGGCATCTTCGGCCACAGTAAGGATTCAGATCTCTACATCTTTGGTGCCGTGGTCTAAAGGATCAGTATCCTGGGAGAATAATTCATGAGATAGGGGTATTAATTGAAGTGTAAATTTAAAAATAACAACAACAACAACATTATTATTATTTATGTTGTTGTGTAAATAACCTGAATACATGTAAAACATAAATAGATTAAAAAAATGACCAAGAAATGAAAATGAAAATGGTAATTTACCAGACGCATCCTGGGTAAACTTGTAGAGTTTTCATGCTGGAAAAGTGGCAATCCCTCAAGATCTGTTTTCTGACGTGTGGTAATGTCACTCACCTAAAAAGAAAGGAAAAAAAAAATATATATATATTTTAATCTGCAGATGCACTATGACCTTAACTCTTAATAATTTAACATAGGGATCTGCTTTGGGAGTTAAATGTATACAGCACACCCAAAAATGATAATTCTGTCATCTTTTACTCTTCCTCATGTAATTCCAAATCCATATGACTCGGTCCATAACAAAGATTTTTTTTAAAGAATGTACAGATTGCTCTTTTACATACAGTGGAATCAAAAAAGTAAAATCATAAAATTTGTCAATAAATCATATACAGTTTCCCAATTGACAACTGCATGAAAAACAGACTGATGTCATAATTAAGTTTATGATATTGATAACTGATATTATAAAGTTATTTACTTACTATTTTCCTCTCTATATGTGTTCATTCAAAGTAGATTCTCATGGTCGACGTTACAGATACACGAAAACTCCATGGAGATCTGTAAAAAACGAGTCAGTTAGAATCAAAGTTTTACTACTATAAGTATTCCTAAAATGTTCTAAAGAAATAATAATTAATAATAATCTTTAGAAATAATAATAAAAATAAAAATAATAATATTAACAGTTGCTATTAAATGGTTTACCTCATCCTTTAGAAAAAGTGCAGGTGGCAGGCCATCTCTCTCTGTACTCCTCAACTAGTGTAAATACATAATGAGCAAACATCTCATTTGATATGACAAAACATACAGTTGATTATAAAAATGATAAATACCAGACATGTTCAAGTCCCTAAAGGCCAAGTCAAGTCTTAGTTTGTACCTTTTTTTAACAATATTTCTTTCAGCTAACCTAGTAATTGTAATTAACAGTGTTTTAAACTTTCAAAACGGATTTCTACTTCAAAAATGTCTAACATAGCACATCAATTATTACTTAAATCATTAATGAATTACTTTAAAATAAAAAAAATTATTCACAATAAAAAAATATTATTTTTAAAATACATAACATTATGCCATTTGGAATGCAGGGAGAGTCACCACGAGAAAAAAAAAAAAAAAAAAAAAACTCAACGTGCTGTGTATTTTGAGCTATTTGAGCTGCCGTAGTTTGCTGTAGTTCTAGGCAGTGATGGGTAATGTAGTCTTCCAGAGAGCGCCGGTGGTAACAGTAAACAACACAAAGAGCAATATTCCCGTCAGTGTGTCGTTAATACATACCTGTGACTCTTTGGAAACGCTGGATTGAATAGGCAGGATAACATCAGCATTGGCCTCTTCCAGTATTAGTTGGTCAGAGTTGGTAGTGATGTAACAGCGGCCTGTAACAGTGATGGTGAATTACATCAGGCCATCAGTTTGGGAAGAGCACAAAACATCATATATGACAAATAACATACAGTCGATTATAAAAATGATTAATACATACCAGTGATTCAGCAGAAACGCTGAATTGAAGGCAGCACTTTGCTACCGACTTCTCATCCGTCTATGCTTCTCACCAGCTGCAGACAGAGACCTAACCGCCGAGTCTCACACTGCGCATGCGTTCAGGGTTCAAACTGCGCACGCGCTAACAAAAAACGCGGACTTCAATGAAAACTAAAACGATTTAGTTTGAACAACAAAACATTGTAAGTTTTCATCATTTAAGTAACGAATTTGTTGAATCAACTTAGTATGATGCATGAACACTTCCAATAAAAATATCTCAGTTCATTTTACTGTTTTATGTTTATTTGGAGAACTTTCAGTAAGTGGCTTTTTTACAGTGCAGGCATTTGCTATAGAACTCCTATTAGTAAAACAAATCAGTTTAGACATTCATTTATCTCCTCAGCTGTAAAGTTTTTTTACTGACAGTATTTTATTAAAAAAAAAATAGGTAGCCGATTGCGTCACAGTGGCGAAACGAAGGCTGACCCAATTCGAAGAGTCATTCGAAAAACTTTTTGCTCTTGTTTTTACAAAAAAATGAAAGAAAGGAGGTCTGCAAGAAATCATTGAGGAAGAACAATCAGGGTTTATGACTGGGAGACATAAGTAATAATATTAGATTAATTTTGATTGATTACAATTGTTACATACATGATTATTTTATTCTAATCATAGACTTTACAAAGTAATTGAGACCATAAGTCATGAGTTTAGGTTTAAATGTATTAAACATTTTGGTTTTGGTGATTGCTTCCAAAACGCTGTTAGAACTATTTACAATGGATGTAATAGTTGGGTACAAGTGGTAGATTTGAGATTGATCATGGTATACATCAGGGTAGCCCTTTGTCTCCATTTTTGTTTTTATTAGTCACAATTTATGGCCCTACATATTAAAAAAACAGTTCTAAGGTATAAGAGTATTTAAATTGTATCAATTGGCTGACGATAATACTATTTTTCTTAAAAATGATTCTGAAATAATAAAAACGGTTAATTGTATTGAAAAGTTTTCCTCAGTATCAGGTCTTAAAATGAATATAAATAAATCTGCGTTGTTTCCACTTAAGGCATGTAATTGAACAGAATGACATGATATTCAGATTAAACATACATTTACATATTTATAGTTATTATACATAAAGATGAGAATGAACGCAGTGTTCTCAATTTCAAGCCTTTAATTAACAAAACTAAAACTAGATTTAATATATGGCTTCAAAGAGATTTATCCCTGAATGGTAGAGTCTTACTTTCCAAAGCAGAAGGGATATCAGGTTTCGTTAAACATTGTGCCTCTGTGTATTTTCCTAGTATTTCTCTTGTTGCTAAATCTATAGTGTTATTTTGTACAAGTTAAGTTTTGCAGTGCTGTTGTTCTGCTATCGGTCTTGTCTTTTCCTTGTGTCTTTATGTCCTGTCCTGCAAGCAGAGCTTCCCTGGCCGTTTACTCTCCTTGCCTAGCAGCAAGCCTGGTGTAGAGCCCGAGATACTGGAGTGCATTGGCCATTGTATTTGGGGTTACTGCCTGGCCATCGTTGATATCCTCTGGTCTTATTCTGCCTTGCTAGAACTGCTCTCCAGCCTACCGTCATCTTGAGCTAGTAACAGTGGTAGCTCTTTCTGCTTACCTGTCATCGTGCCCCGTTCCCTGCCTACTGTTTGGACTGTTATCACCTCCTCTTCCTCACTATCTTGTCTGCTGTTTTGTCAAACCCCTGAACACTCATTCTGCATTTGAGTCTTCCCACAGAGATCTGTGACACATATGCCTACTGTTGAAATAAAGTAAAAGAGGTTACATTTAAAAATTTTCATGGTATATATCCAGCTAAAAGTGTGTTAGAGAGATTTAATTTAGATAATTTATTAATCATGAGATTTTTGTTCAATAGAAAATTAATCTATTATCCATCTGTTTTGTGATACACAAAGTCTTTTTGGGTGGATGAGAGAAATTTCATTAGAAGGAAAACAAATGTTAATTAAATTAAATAATTTTGATATAGACCTATGTATTATTCCAATGAAAGTAATAATAATTTAACTTTTATTGTACACCTTTCTATTATTTTGGGGACATTTCATATAGGCTCTAGATTAAATGGTCAGGATCCAAGTCAAATTTGACTCATTTTCTTCAGGAGACTAATTTGTAGGCACTCTGGCATGTTTTTTTATTTATTTATTTATTCATTCATTTGAGTTTGTTTATTTTACTTGTTTTTGCACGTATTAAGATGTAGATTCTATGCTATATTAAAGGTCGTTGGATAATAATAAATAAAAAAAAGTCCTTGAAAAAAGAAAATAAAAGAGTCCTTCGAATGTGGCCTACCGTCAGTGTTGCCAAGTCCGAATTGGGCTACTTTTAAGTTGTTACCGCGGGTATAATTTTTTTTTCCGCCGGTTGATTTCCACCCCCGTAAGAACCATTTCGGCGCTCCAAACCCCCCAAAACATCCATCAGACTCACAAATATATGAGATATTTAGGGAGGACATGAAGTTTCAGTGAGAGAGAGGAGAGAAGATCACAGGAGAGCAGGGAGAGAATGGACATATTGTTTTCTCTTCTTGACAAATTGGAGGAGAAATAAACTTTTGGTTATGTGAATTAAAATTGGTATACATATTATTTTTAGTGTTTCTATTATATGCTGTTCATATATATATTTTTAAACAATATCTAATATCAAAATATGATATCCATGTGTAAAAAGTCAGTTTTTCATAAAAAGTACAATACCTGCCTCTGAGATGAAGTGGAATTGAGTAACAACTCTAGTTGAATAAGTGGAGTCTAAAGGACTTCAAATTTATTCTTAAATACAGAGTAGCCTAAATGTATTTCGTTACATTCCACCACTGGCTATTTGGAAAATGAAACTAACAAAATGTATTGTCACATTAACAAAAATGTTGCAAGCTGTGTCCCGGCAGTTGTTATAGTTAACTACCTAAAAACAAAACAGGGTTGAAATGTTCTAAAATGTCTAAAAATGTTCACCATAGTCAATTTAAGTGCTATAAAGTCTAAAGATAAACTAATATAAAAAAATCCTATTCCGGTAACATATGAGTCAACATTTGAACCTTTATTGTATTTTTATGTTTTCATTTTTATCATTAGATCAATTCAAGGAGGACGCTCAAGGATGCGGCCTTCAAAGGATGCAGCCCCTGAATTGGGACACATAGTGAGCATCGATGCTCCCAAGTTTTCACAGTGCATTCTGGGACTTTTTAGGGAGCGAATGTTTCAGTGCCTTGGAAGGATTCTGCTATTGAGACAGCCGTTAAAATGGCCGACTTTCTGATGAGTGCCCTGACTATTGAACTAGGGAACTGATTAAGACGCACCCATGGACTAAACGGACACGGGCACACGGCAGCCATTGTTAGTCCACAAGAATAAAAGAAAGTGCATATGAAAGTGTGCCATTTCGGACAGGGTCAAAAGCAGTTTATTCAGCGTAGTGAAGCATCTCTTTCATTGACATCCATATATATAAAAAAAAAAAAAAGGCCCTTTGTCTCCTTTGACAGACTGTCTTAAGGTTGCAGCCGGCTTGCCTTCCAAGTGGCTTTGATCAACAACAAAAAAAAGTGGTCACGCAGCCATTCTCCATATAATACAACAACTCCCCCTAGTGGGCATTTAAGTGAACACATCACATATCAGGTGAAATTGGCATATTAAACTATGGTTGTTTGACCATCCATAAATATATTTTAGATGGTTACAATTGTATTTTGACTAGTCATAATTATAATTTGACAAGTCAGAATGGTGATTAGAGAATCTGTAATTGTAAATGGAGTAGTAAGAAATTTAATTCTAGATATCTCTATACTTTTTGACTGGTCTTCCTATTCAAGATATCTGCAACTGACATATCACACACACACACTAGTAATTAGAGACATCCCTTATTTATTTTTGACTTGTAAAAATGATATTTTCAGATATCTGTGCCTGCTCCTGCAAACTGCTGTTGTGGCAGACGGAAATGACATGAAATTAAACTTCACTTAAATCTCCTCTCAATACCTACTCTGAAACTTCTCAAATCAATAAAAGCTTTGATAAAGCAAATCATGTGCATTGTGGAGTTGAAGCAAAATCATACAGCCGTGGCCAAAAGTATTGGCAGTGACTTAAATTTGTGTTTCACAACGTTTTTTGCTTCAGTATTTGTAGATAATTTTTTACACATTTCTATGGTATAATGGAAAACAATGATAAGCATTTAATAAGTTTTAAAGGCTTTTACTTGCAAAAACATTCAATATATGCAGAGTCAATATTTACAGTGTTGACCCTTTTTCTTCATGACCTCTGACATAGCATGCTGGATATCAGCTTCTGGGCCAAATCCTGACTGATGGCGATCCATTCTTACCTTATTTTTTTGTGGGCTTCTGCTTGGCCACTCACCTTTTGAGGATTGACCACAGGTTCTCTATGGGATTAAAGGGCCCCTATTATGGATTTTTGAAAATGACCTTTCATGTAGTGTGTAACATAGCTCTAAGTGAATGAAAACATCCTGCAAAGTTTTAAATCTGAAAGTGCACCGTATACGGCATATATATATATATATATATATATATATATATATATATATATATATATATATATATATTGTCTTTCAAAAGTAAGAGTCGACTCTGAGTCAATGAAATGAATCGTTTTTCAAACGAGTCATAAGCCATTTCGTTGTGACGTCAAGACGAAACATTAGCTTATTGCGCGCGCAGACACCAGGGAAAACTTGAACCTCAAACACTGCAGCAGATTCCTGTGGATAGCATCATGTCGAGAAGACGCTGTGAAGCGTCTATCTCTAATATAGAGATAGTCTACAACGCTATCTACAATGTGAAGATAAAGTCAGTTTTTTTTCACTGCCCAAGGACAAGCATGTGAAGATTTGGTGGTTAAAATAAATTTTCACCACGATTCTACAGCAGAATAATCCTAAACTTTGCTGTGTTCCCTTTATTTTACTTATGACTGCTTCTCAAATCTCGGAGTTTAATGCTGGATTCGCAAACCGCTTGCTCTTGAAAGACGGTGTTCAAAATACTTAGTTTTGAGTTTTATATTGAGTAGGTCTCCTGCTAACTGGTTTGCTCACATTATTACTGTCTTACTGAATACTTCTGCTAATCAGCTGTGGGCCACTATTACCTAAAACTGTGTCTATTAAAGGGATGGTTAAGAGTAATTTCAACTTAGGGTTCTTTGCACCATGACCTCGAGCCAAGGTTGAACATTATTAAAGTTAGAACTTATTTAGATATATCAGCCGAATGGCTTAGTGCAGGCGCTAATGGATCCAAGGTTGTATCTCATAAATTACCCCACTAATAATGCCCGGAATGGTACCAAACTTCTACAGTAGTACAAATAGGTACTACGAGCCACTTCATTATCTGTCTGGAAAAAGCAAGGATATTTTGATACTATTCTTGGCCATGTTTTAGGGCAGAATTGCGAGAGCCCACTCCCTGGATGGTCTCAGGCTGCTTCACTGTTGACATGACACAGGACTCATGGTGTTCACCTTCTTCTCAATCGGAAGACAATCACTTCTCCTCGCTGGACATTCTGAGACATCCTAAAGCATTCTTCACTGCACTCGAACCTTTCTCCTTGAAGTTCCTGATGATCTGGTAAATTGTTCTTTCAGGTGCAATATTCTTTGCAGCGATTTCCTTGTAAAACAGTCAAGGGCTGCGACCGAAAACTGATAAATTGTGCCTTCGGAGGACGCATTCCAAGATCAGACTGCATCAAGGCATGTCCGAATGCAATGTTAGTTTCGCTTCCTGTCTCCTGAGATACCTTCATCTTGATTTTTTGAAGGGAGCATAGATGTATCCTTTGCTGTATTTGGTATCCCACAATCCTGTGCTTTCCATTCTGTGACAGTTGAGCTAGAAAAATAAAGATGGTGCCTGAGAGTTGCGGCTGGTCGTCAGTTTGTGTGTACATAGCCTACATTTTTTATCAACGGTTTTCACTTATGATGTAATTTCTAGCGATATTTCTATTGTAGTCATTAAATATTCACTTAGTTTTTATCAAAGCCCTCTTTATTTTGCTGTAGATCATTAAACTGTTACGCTACCTCACAAGTCTGTCCGAAATCAGTTTTGCGAGGTACCTTTGTGCACAAATGTTGCCTGCAAAGCCATTGCCTGATAGGGCAGCAAGGCAACAAGTCAGCTGCCTACGTTTTCAGACACAGCCAAGATCTCCAGAATCACTTGATAATTACAGACATGTGTGTTGGATCAGGGTTGGATTTGAACTCTGCAGGAATAAATCTCCAGGGCCCAGTTGTTCACAAGTAATCTGATCAGATTTCGGCTTTCGGATTGGATCAAATCTTGAAAATGTGTTGTTCAAAAGAGAAAAAGGATTCTGAACTCAGATTAGATTACAAAATGCAATTTTGGTTAAAATCATCACTTTTTTAGTAGGATTGGGATACCTTTGATCTAAAAAAAATCAGGATTATACTGATCCCAGCAAAAAGGCGGGATCAAATCAACAATGACAAAATGTAAATGCTTAAACATGTTTCACTCGACAGGATGTTTAATGGATTAGACAGTTTGCTAAAATTATAGCATTGCTGTTGACTTACTGATAATACTGTAGATAAAATATACTTGTTGTTAACTAGCCTGTTTCAGTCAGCTATTTATAACAAAGATGGCTCTAGTGCAAATGGCAGGATCAACATTATATTTAGGACATGGACTAAAAAGCATACTAAAAATAAATATGCTTAGCCTCAATTGTTCATTGACCATAACAATGACAATCAGCATGTGACAAATGAAAGGGCTGCTCAATTATTCATCAGAATCAGAACATTAATTTGCCTTCTTGCTCCTTTGTCTCACAGTCCATTTCAGACATATCTAGACAATGCAATTCAACTGTCCAAAAAGGTTTTATATTTTTATATCCACAGTGGAAATTATGGTGATTACAGTAATAAAACATATGCACATGCAGAGGTGTACACAAAAATGATTGTAAACTACATACACTAATAAATAAATATATACATATAGTACAGTTTTAATACATGAAATATTCCATATTTATATATACATACATATATATATACAGGTTACAACTCTAAAGACAACAACAAATTCCAGTTTGAAAGTGACTAAGAATCCACCACAAATCATGAACATTATCTTGCTGAACATATAATGTAAGAAATACCCAACATGTTTGTCCAATATGAAACGTTTTACAATCAGGAACTTTGGAGGATTTGATTTGATTTGATTTAAGTCTTAGGCCAGAAAACAGTGCCACTATTCATTACAGCAAAGAGCAAAACACAGAAATGTATATTTGAAAGGGGGAACCTTGTTTTAAACATTTTTTTTTCCCCTGGCTCCTCCAAAGGCTTTGATTTACACTGACACAATGAGGCAAAGCATTGACTCTGTGACTCTTCTTTAAAGATAATTTGACATTTCAAAACTTCAGAGATTTGCAACAAATATAACACTGTGAAAAGGATCAAAATTGTTAATGTTTTATATTAAACTTTCAGATGAAAAAATTATGCTTCTACTGTTGTTTGAGAGGAACTGTAGAACCTCTTTTAATAAAACCAGGATCTTCAGGAAAATAAATCTGCGATATTTCTCCTTAAAAAATGAACACTGATGAGAAATTTTTGAAACACTGATTTTTGATTCGTAATGGGTTATGGCATAGATTGTTGTGCTTTATCATAACTAATTTCTGACAAACTGAATTAGATGGGTTTATATGATCAGATAGGACAGAACTGACAATACACAATGGGAAAATATATGCTGTAGCAGCTATAAAATGTAGAAATAATATAAAACATAGAAAATAAATCATATATTATCATTATTGGAAAACATCACTAGAGCAGTAGAAAAAAAAAGGCATGACAGGTTTATTTTTTCTTTCTGCTATATAAGCAAAGAAATTTCAAGCTTGAACAAAAACACAGTCAAGAGCAAGGTTTATAAATGTGTTAGGCAGCATTAATGGGCGTGTATTTTATAAACACAAGTCGTTGCTTTATCGATGATGCATTACGCACGATAAAAAATAAATTAAATGTAAAAATACCATATTAACAATTTAATTACCACACAATAAAAGAGGTGAACTACAAATCACAATTTATTCATCACACAGGAAAGGCTGTTTTCTTCAATATATTACCCCTTTTTATCCAAACATAAAACAAATCAAGCAGGCTGAAAATGATTTTGTATGTTTGGCTTTCATGCCACTATTATGGCATTGACAATTCCAACTCCCTAACTGATGTTTCCGACCTTACCACAATCTCATGGAATTCCAACATGATGCTAATTTATGTTTCAGTCAATTGAAAAAACATACATGCCCCAGAAACATAGATATGATCAACAATACCTACTTGCAAAAAGCTAAACTTTATCCATGATGCCTCGGTCTGGTGCTTATCAGAGTACGTAATTAACATTTGCTCTTTGCAAAAAAGTAACATACAAAGCAGCACAAACACACAATCAAACCAGTCAGCACTAGGTAATCGGATACATACAATACAGGTATACGTTTTTTTCCTCTTCTGTTCTTGGCAGTAACAAATATTGTATCAAAATACATCCAATGTTATAAACTGTGAAAAAGTGAAAAAGAATTTCAAACAAAATAGTACTAGTCCAAAATTTACAAGCGTAGAAAACCATATGGACAAAAGCAACTGAATCCATCAGACGGAGGTCTCGGACTGTAGCTGTAGTACAAACTTGTGGGACTTGGGGTGGACGTACTCCTCACTGAGTTTGAGGTGAGGGATAGCTTTGCTTGTGACCACTAAGCTGAAGTCAGACGATTTGAGCTGGAACTCAGAGCCGTGATGGAGGGGACTGGTGACAGACGCCTCGCTGACCAGCGTCCACTGCCGGGTCTGCCAGCACTCTCTCCCGTACTGCAGCGTAGGCCCAGCCATCAGATAGCTCTCCAGAAACGCCTAACAGAGAACAGCAGCATCATTTCTCTTCAGTGATATCTGCTAGTACTGTACTGTGAGCTGATTTGATTAGAAGTTGTGTAATATTTTAAAATCGATTAGATTTGTCCTCAAACATCAGTAAAAATGTTTGAGTAAATAATTAAATAGCGAGACAGAGAGATTGACAGTAATATGCAGTACAGACAGATCAGTTTAATTGAGAAAGAAAAGACCAATCGCAATTCGGTGTGCAATTGTAAAAATTACATCACAACTGACGTACATACTGCAACTACGGTCGTCACTTCTCTTCTGAGTGTGTCAGTTTTAACTGCGGTTGAAACATTTATTGGAGAAATTGTGAGTGGAAATCATTTACATTTCTATTGATTTCATACACAAGAATGGGAAATATGATGAAAAACAAAATTCATGACATCAAATCATAGACTGTAAAAAAATATGGACGTAATGTCCATATTCACCCCCCTCACAGTTGTCTTGAAGGGCAAAATTAGCTATACAGACCAAAACCACTTTTTGTACCAGGCTGTAAACATTTTTTTCTGCTGTAAACATGGATTGACTCTCTTTTGCACCCTGTCTCTAGCGACCAGTTTAAGTCACTTCCGTGATGGTTCTGTCAGGACCACTATCGTCAATTGCAATTGACAATTAGCATACAGTTAGGATTGGTGGTATTGTTCTGTTCTGGGCAAGAACTCCCTGCACATCCCTGCAGCCTAGCATGGATAAGAGCAGGGAGAGCAGCAATAACCCCCCTTAGGGGAAACAGAACAGAACCAACAAAAATGTATCATTAATGTCAATATTTGAATGTACAACAATTCGAGAATTTAGTCTGATACAAGGGGAATCAGAATGCCATACTGAATGGACGAGAGGAGGAGCTGGGGATGGAGGAGGGTGATTAGCTCCTGAGAAACGCGATAGCTGCTGATAATACTGAAGGAGCTTATATATGTATACAGTGATAGGCGTCGTATTCCTATAGGTAGACGTGGATCAGCTGAGAGTCACTGATGCGAGCTTGACTAACGTGACCTGCCAGAACTGATGCTACGCTTGATTTTCAAGAGAGAGACAGGAAGGTTGCCGCTTGCATAAAATAAATACTATGCCTTTAAATATGTCAAAAATATATATAAATATTTATTATTAAGGAAATGTATGTAAAATGAATAGTAAATAATTTTTTTTTTTTAAATTAACTAAATTATTTAATTTATATTTTTTGTTTTGAAACCAGGCAAGCACAACTGGTTCATATAATAACACAGGGTAAAAGTAAAAATTCACAAATTGCAGAAAATATAGTAGCTGGTGAATTTATAATTTTATGTTAAAATGGGTGTCCTGCTGAAGATAAACAGTCAACAGCTCAGTTATTTGCATACTACTGCTCTCATAATTTTTTTTATTCCTGATCGGAGGCTTCTGAAAATATTTAGTTTATATGTGAGGTTACAATTAGTGCTACAATGCACTAAGTGTATGTTGTTGTTACAACTTTAGTTAATAAGTCATTAACATCTCCCCACATTACACAGATGTGAATGGCTTAAAATCAATACAACCCTCTCACTCATATCGATTGTGTGCAAGTGCTCCTGTTACAGACATTTAGTGGTGTCAAATGGGAGAAGTCTAGATTAATGTCACCCACTTTTGTGAGAAAGCGTGTCAAAGTCTCACCTTTGGGGTCATGTTGTTTGTAATGCAGAACGCCAGGTGGGCCTGAATGCTGTCCATGCTGTGGCAGTGTTGCTGGCGGGTGGTGCGCAGGTATTTCTGCAGTGCTCGAGCCATGGATGGGAAGATGGCCTGTGCTGCCTCACGTGGATCCATCTCATCTCCCGGCGGCTTCTTTTTCTCCTCCTCCTGCAGCCGTCTAACATGTGTGAACGCCTCCTCTACGGCCACCACCAGCCTGGAAAACGTTGCGTATTAGGTTGCAGTAGTTTCATTAAAACCACAACTCTATTTTAAATGTTTTTACTGTATATCACAATTTAACTGCATGCTCTGGTATCACTTTCATACTTGTTGTTCCACAAACTCTGCCACTCTATTGTTTCTCTTACCGTGCTTTGCGCTTTCGGACTCTTCGATCATGCTCAGCTTCCTCGTAGTACAGCTCATTGTGGCTGGTGTCTCTCTGTCGAGCGGCAGCTGCTATTTTAGCTCGAGACTGAGCTGTTGCAGCATCGCTTCCAGCACCTGGAAAGACAAAAATCAACATTATGAGAGAGAGAGAGAACAGATGCAAGATCAATTCAATATACTAAAAAACAAATAAAATTCATCTTGACATTGTTCCATATCACAAGAAAAACGGATACCTTTCACAAACTGACCCATTGCGAAGTCCGTCAAGCTTTTATAGTGTTACCAAAAGTTATCCTTCTGATGTCATGCAAATTCCTGTCAAACTTGGACCCCAAGGCCAAGAGATTGTAATGCCTGATCAAAAATACATGCCTTCATACTGTTGCAGATTATCATATAAATTGTAATTTAACAGCTGTGATAATTAAAAAGCACTTTCATGAGGATAATATAGTATGTCTTTTAAACAGTCTGAATATTAAACTAAATGAGCAAACAGTTTCTTTGTTTGACAATATTGATGACAGAAAAAAAAAAGAAAAGAAAAAAAGAGCAATGCTTTAGGTTAATTTAAATCACCAATCTAATGACTTTTTATTTTATTTTATTTTTTACATCCAGTCATCATTCAGTTTATTTTCCATCAGGCTAAGACAGGTCATATACTCTACCATAAAAAGGTTGGGGTCAGTGTGAAACATTAAATAGATCAAAAGTGACAGTCAAGACATTTATAATGTTACAAAAGATCTCTGTTTTAAATAAATGCTTTTCTTTCTATTCATTAAAGAATAAAAACTATCATGGTTTGTTAAGCAGCACACGTTTACATCATTGGTAGTAAGAAATGTTTCTTGAGCAGCAAATCATATTAGAATCATTTCTGAAAGATCATGCGACACTAAAGATTGGGAGTATTTTAAAATATATTAAAATAGAAAACAGTTATTTTAAATTGAAATTTTTATTACCGTTTATATAACTTCTTTCAAAACATAAAAAAAAAAAAACAACCCCAAACTTTTTAACAGTATTGTATATCTACTGCAAAAAGCCCACTGGCAGTCATGTAAATCTTTATGTGGAATCAGGTTATGATGATAATGCATATTAGCTGAGTGTGCATAGTAATGTGGTGAACAGGATAATTTATGCATATTTATCCATATTCAGGTCAGAGATATGGTTAATAATGCATGTCAAGGGCAGCTTGACTCTCCTCTGTAGCAGGGCAGGTCTGTGATCCGTACTATAACTCAATTAATCACCTCCAGAAATTACATTTTTGTGAATGACATGACAAAGACAAAAAAAAAAAAAAAACATACAAACACTAACACCAAGAAGAACCATTACGAGAAATAAGATACAACAATAATTATACCCACAGACAAAAACAAGTATTCAGAAGGCTTTCAAACCTGGGAAAAACGAGATGTGGAATTTTTTTCAGGGGAGAATCTTTTTTCCTAGTGATGCATTATTAATACTCTGGCAATCCGTGCAAAGCACAAAAAGAGCTACGCACTGCTGTTTCTTATATACGTGCACACTCACACTCATACACACACATTCCTGGCCTGGTTCGATAGCCACAGGCATGAAGAAGGCTTGAGTGCTTAAGGGGGTATCTTGATCCCAAGTATGCATCTCCGGATCATGGTGTGTGTATTTCTTGTGCTGACAGCACATCATAAATGTCAAACAGTGACAGAGAAAGAGGGAGAGAGACTGGGTGTGTTTGAGATCTGGGGTGAGAAAGTAGTTATTTACATTTTTTTTGTTTTTCATATTTTTACAGCTTAGTAAGTGCAGAGATGAGAGTCTTCTTCATGGCAGTTGAGACATGTAGAAGGATTTCTCAATACATTTCTCGATTGTTTTTTGGATGAGTCTGTGACCTTGTGCACGGTGTACAATGACTGCATGCACAAGCAAATAACCAAGACATGTGGAGCACTTGACAATTCATTGTTTCTGTGAAAGGATTTTTGAATGCATTACACGGTCCGAACTTACAATCGAAAAGATAGCTTTTCAGTTTGGCTTTAAACTCTGCAGAAAGAAACAATCAAACAGAAGATTTATTAGATATTGGTGGCGATTTACACGGCCACGTATCTGTATTAGAAGTGTGCATGAGTGTTTGTTTTTTAGTCCAAGTTCAAGACAATATTATTGCTCAGAGGTTGCTCTTTCACAGCTCAGGGGACTAAGTTCTAAGTTGACGCAACCAATTGTAGGATGTGACCCTTTTATCGGTGGCCTGTCTTGATCTCAAGTATCAACTTAGTCTCAACTGTTTCTATTAAAATTCCTCATGAGGGATACAAATAGATACAAATGAGACAATTGTTGATGTAATTTGTGAAGAGCAAAGGCGGTCAAACTACAGAGCCCCTAATGTGACATGGTGAAGGAAAAAAATATGAGATGGAGGACATATTTTTTTTTGCATTCTCTTGCAAATGTTTTGCATTCCGTCGCAAAAACCTTTGGTGTTCCACTGAGAAACTCAACAAAGAGCTCAAAAGGTTTTGCGAGCGAACACGAAGTTTCTCGGGGGAACGCAAAGTTTCTCAGGGGAACGCAAAACATTTGTAAGAGGATGCAAAAGCGTTGACTTATTTTCCCTCACATCTCTTTTTTTTTTTGCCACAACCATGTCCCTTCAGGGGATCCGTACAAAACAAATACGTTTCTTTAAAAATAAAAAAGATAACCAAAATAGATTTTTGATATAATGCTGTTATGTGTAAACTGCAAGTAATTTAGTAACACTTTTCATTCGTTTCATTTGTTAACATTAGTTAACTACATTAGATAACACGAACTAAGAATGAACAATAGTTCTACAGCATTTATTAATCTTAGTTCATGTTAATTTCGACATTTATTAAAAAGGTTTATTTGTTAACATAAGTCAATGCACTGTGAAATAACATGAACTTTAATTTTTTACATTAACAAAGGATACTAAATGCTGTAAAAACATATTGGTCATTGTTAGTTCATGTTAGTTAATGCATTAATCAATGTTAATAAATGAGACCTTATTGTAAAGTGTACCAGTAATTCTTATGCATATTGATATACAAAGTCAAAAAAAGTTAATGTAATATGAATGTATTATGATGCAATGCATGCTTTTAAAATGGCATTTACATTTCACGTGGATAGCATTTCTCAGATAATTTGATGTTGTAAGAACATGAGAATGTTTCATGTTGAAATAACACACTTTCAATTTGCAGTTTGTGACAGATTAATAGGACAGATATAAGGAGACATGTTGCATTACTAGAGTCTATTACTCAGAACATTAGCCTGTGAAGCAGGAGACATAGGCTCTCATTGCTATCTAGGAGAAACATTTTGATGCCTTTCCTATAAGCATTCCAAAATGAATCATTCAGAATTTCTTGGTCAAGAGAACAATAAGCATCAAGTCAGAAAACAGACAGTGATTCTGCACAGATTAAACTCACCATCCACATTATAGACTTTCAGCCCAGCCAGATGTTTAGCTGCCCTGGACTTAGCAGCCGTTAGCAGGGCAGGGTTGTGAACTGAGAAATCCTTATAATAATGCTGAAGAATTACCAGGGCTGCCCGCTGAATGCTACAGAGGGAGAGAGCGAGAGAGAGAGAGAGAGACAGACAGACCGATCAACGTTGTAAAAAAAACCAAAAAAAAAACCTTGTCATGTTCATTGGTAATAGGGATTTGGGTGTCTCTTTAAACACAGGAACAGACAATTCCATAATATATTTCATTAAACAGACGTCAGATACTAATAGATTTCACTCTGCTATTGTGTGTGTGCTGCCACTTGACTCTGCAGTAGCGCCGGATCACAAATGTCCAACCAATGAAACAATGAGAGCAAGAACAAAGGAAAGCGTTGGGCAGGAGAGAGGAAGGGAGAGGGGAAGTAACGCAGGGCAAAGTAGGGAGTGTCTGTAATGGGGTGATTAATGGACCTTTTTCCCTTGGCCCAACCTCAACTCGTTATTAATGCATTAAACTGTGCACACACACACACACACACACACACACACACACACACACACACACACACACACACACACACACACACACACACACACACACACACACACACACACACACACACACACACACACACACACACACACACACACACACACACACACACACACACACACACACACACACACACACACACACACACACACACACACACACACACACACACACACACACACACACACACACACACACACAATTTTATGTATACAGAAAAGCACATATAATATCTGAGCAATAAAGCAGCTCAGCCATAAAATCAGTGCAATTACAGAGGCAAACCAATTATTTTTTTTACATGTTAATATGCATAGTTGGTTTGCAGATTTCATGCATAGAACACTATTAAAAATAAAGGGTCTTCAATTAGAACCCATTTCTAAAAAAACAATTCACTGCAAATGGATCCTTTGATCTGCTTAATTGTTTCTAAGCTCTTGGACACATATTTACATAGATGGTTTTCTAAAGAACTAGTTAACTATGTTAAACTTTTGGTTCTAATTAGAAACTTTTATTTTGAAGTGTGAGTAGTGAGTTCTTATTTATTTTGTCTTTTAACTAAAGAGCATGTAACAGACAGTTAAAGAGTATATTGTAGTTATTTTATTCAATGTTTTGGTCATCAGCTGGCACCTGAGTTGTCCCAGGTTGTAATGGTGAGTCTCTCCATCAGTGGAGCGTACGACACAGAGCGAAAAGCAGGGCTGCAGATGCCGGATCTCCAGCAGAACCACTGCCAGGTAATGGATGAACAGCAGAGCATCCACCAATGATACTGCAAACTGCACTATGCCGTGGTAGTTCTCTTCCTGTCCAGCACAGAAAGTAAAGCAATAAACCAAGAGGGTCAAAATGACATGCACTGAATTTGTTTTGAAGGGGTTAATAATTAAATAATAAAAAATTCATAATTTGATCATACACAATTGCTTAAATGCTTCAAAATAGTTCATTAGTTCACTTCCCCATTTACATATAAAAATTTTTTTCTGAACCTAAAAATAAATACAGACCAATATTTAAATGCTGCTGAGAATTACATAGAAGATTTATGAGGAACATGAAATTACAAACAATTACACGATTTTAGTGAAAATATTCCAATTTAACCCTATTGATGATGATGATAATAATAATAAGTAACATTGAAGTCATTAGCCTAAATGTAAGTTACAATTGAAGTGTGTAATTTCAGCGCCACTAGCATCATCAAATGGAATTGCAAAAACAATGATCCATGGTCACAGGTGTACATATATTTTTATGTAGTGTAGTATAGTGTATAGTGTAGTATATTTGTATAGTGTACATATTTTATATGTAGTTTTGAACATGGCTTATCCAATAAGATATTATAGCTGAATCTAACAATATTATTAAAAGAAACGTTAAACAAATGCAATTCCACAGATCTCAACATGTTTCTCTTAACTCTTTTTGGTGCCCACACACATTTGCCCATACCTGTGAGTCCAAGATGCGCACTCCAAAGAACAGCCAATAGGAGAGCAGCAGGAGGAGTGTGAGCAACCCCAGCAGGGCGCGGAACACTGCTATCCGGGGCAGGGAGGCTCGCGTCGGTCGCACAAACAGCGCCCAGCCAGCCAGCAAGAGAATGAGGAGCTTGAAAGCCAGTGAGAGAAACAAGCCCTCACAGGCAGTACCACAAGCCTGAAGGCGCTCCGGCCACAGAACCTGGGGCAGCACCAGGAAGGACAGGGGG
The DNA here is from genome assembly GCF_949319135.1 of Squalius cephalus. Classification (NCBI taxonomy): domain Eukaryota; kingdom Metazoa; phylum Chordata; class Actinopteri; order Cypriniformes; family Leuciscidae; genus Squalius; species Squalius cephalus. The sequence goes on from NC_137130.1 coordinate 13,831,611, forward strand.
GTGACCAGGACCAGCAGGCCCAGGAGGAGGGTGAGGGCCAAAGGAATGAAGCGTATACAGTTCAATTTCTCTACTGGACCATCCGTCTCCTTCCCGAAGCCAGCCAAGTCCTCTTGAGACAAGCTGTGGTCTGATGTTCCGGTGACCGCTGTGGTGGTCTCGCCCCAGTTGTCATCCTGTCAAGAGGTGGGAGAGGAACAGCATTGTATCATGCACATAAAAAATTCAACATACTCCTAAAAGCCCCATTATCTTAGAGGCCTAACATCCAAGCCCAGCACTCAGGATCGATAAACAGAAAAGAAAAAAGAAAAATGTACAGCTTTTGATTTGCTCCCCTTTCCCTCCCTGTTTGTGAGATGACAAATCTGCTTCACAGCTAATTTAGACAGACAGTACGAAAGTATCTAGGTCTCCCTCATCAGCATATATTAATGGCAAATACCCAAAACTCACATACATCTACATATAAATGAGATTGAGAACTGAGAGACACACTAACAACAATTGAGAACTTTCTAACAGAACGACGTCTGAGCCAGTGCCACTAGAATGTGAAATGCAGTGCAGATTAGAATTCCATTAAACATTATTCATCTGCAAATATTTATATATTTATTTATGGATTTGTCTGCTTATTTGTATGAATAGAGGCTGTATTTTGTATGGTAATGTAGTTTAGCCAATTTAATCTGAATTGAGAAACTTTTCATTTCATGTAAATTACAGCAATATTATTATCATAATAATAATAGACACAAAATACAGCCACGTGCAGCAAATACTGGGCCAACTATTGAACATATTCACTAAGTTCAATGCAAAGAGTTTAAGAAAAACACTGATGCAACTTTGCAACATGGCCGAGTCCAACCTTGCAAAACCTGGTATTGATGGACTCCACGTGAACCAAAGAACCCAGATTCTTAGAGAAACAAAGAATAAGACAACTAATAAATACAATAGGGGTTATGCACATATGCGACAAAAGAAAAATGGTGGGATTACTGGTAATTGAGAAGAATAGTGACAAATTAAAAGTGAGTTGTTTACGTCATTTGACAATTTTAAAAAAAGAAAGAAAGAAAAGAAATTTCCTTTCCATTCTACACAGTTTAGAGCTTGCGGCAACACTTGTGCAAAAATAACTTCAGGGGTGATCATCAGAAGTGAGGAAATGGCAGATGGAAAAGGTTAAAGAAGCATATTGTGTTGTAAGAGGTGGTGGAAACACAAACACAGATGCACATAAGATTTATTATTTAAAAAATGGAGCCCATTGGATGAGGTCTCAGGGTCAACATCCAAAAGCGTTTGGCTAGCACCAGAGGCAGCTACTGCTGTAAAAAACACATTTACACTTAAATTTGTAAGCACTGAAGTCAAAGCACAAAGCATCTGCTACTCACACATAAATTCACATCAAGGAAGGAAAACTTTTGAAAATGACCATCTACACTTAAATACCAACATAATATACAGTAGTTTTACTTTACAATTTTCCACCTCCTCTCTGATACCTAAAATTTAACCGTTTTTGCTACTGTAACTTAACATTTTTCAAAAACAACATTTGAAATGAATGGCTCTAAACATGTAAAATAAAATAATAACAATGCCTACTAGCGGGTTGCATCTTTAAATGGCAGTCTCTTTGCAAAGTTTCACACAACAAGCTGGGCTGAACTGTGCTGTACATATTGTTTGATGCTTTACATGCATCAAAGGTTAAAAAAACGAAAAAGAAAAAGAAAAAAACTTTAATTTACTCATAATATACATTGCACATCACCCAATTTCTCAAAGAGTCTAAAAACGGTTCATTCAAAGATTCAGTCTCTCTAAACCCTTAATTTCCGAGAGCCTACTCTGCTCTGATTGGTCAAGTAGCCTAGTCTGTTGTGATTGGTCTATGGCTTACAGCGCATGACGGAAACCAATTTTTCTGTATCAATTCCTGAGTGAGTCTTTATCCTTTTGAAGTAGATGCAAAGAGGATTTGCAGTGCTGAAAACAGCGTCTTCTCAACATGTCAACAACACGAACCAAACTATTCCAGGCCTCAGCTCCAACTACAGTGTTTGAGGGCGGGTCAAAGCAGACGTTATTCACAGGCAGCCAATCATAGGCAGGCATTGTGGAAATTTGTTATGCAAGTATGTAACAGGAAGTGAGACTGGAATTCCTGACAACTCCAGAATTGATTCTTTCTATTAGGAGACAATAACTTTATTTGTTGTGCACTTTGATTATTAAAAAATTTCAGACCTTTTACATTCACCTACAGCTAAATTACACACTACATGAAAGGTCATATTTGAAAACGCACAACAGGGGCACTTTAAAGAAATCAGTTGAACCAGTCAAAGCATTGTTTAATATCAATGCAAATTACATTTGGGTTCTAAATGACTTCATGAGCTGAATCTTGGCTGCAACAAACTGAATTGGCCCACATGAAAGGACAAGAAACATTCTTATTAATCGGTTAAACATAAACAGCAATATGTGCCTAATAAAAGCTGAACTCCAAAGCTGAACTATTTATAACTTGACAATACTTAGAAAGCATGTGTTAATATGCCAACAATTTGAAATGAGACCCCCGTTTTAAAAATAATATTTCACATTATTTATGATATTCAAGTTTGATTTTCAAGTTTAAATAGTCATCGACATGAGGGTGAATAAATGAGAGAATTTTCTTTTTGGTTAACACAAACACAACAATTTTATTTATATTTTATTCAAGTACAATTCCATAAAAACATGTTTAAAAATGAGGTCTTTGTGACCAGAGGGAAGGCTATTGTACAGGACTGTGGTCTGATCTGTTCCATTTTGCCTACAGTCCACATTGCTGAATGTGCTTCCCCCACTGAGACAGACAAAAGAAGCACACAACCCAGCTAATAGTGTGTGTGTGTGTGTGTGTGTGTGTGTGTGTGTGTGTGTGTGTGTGTGTGTGTGTGTGTGTGTGTGTGTGTGCGCATGTGTTTTAGTGTTCTGCTTGACTCGTGTACAGCTCATTTCCGTCACGGAGCCACAGTCCACAGAAAGAAAAGCAGGAAGAGAGGGAGTGGTAAACAAGTGTGAGAAACTCCTGCACCTCTCTCCTATCCACCCTCCATCCTTTTCCTCTCATTTTTTTCCAAAATAAACCCGCATAGGCATTTTGCTCAGATTTACAACTCTAAATTGAAAGGAACATAAAGGATACATACATTATTATAGAATTACAGACATGAGAACACTAAGAGCATAATGATTTAAAATGACACACAGAAGTACTTGACAGATACTGTCGATGGTGCATTTTTCTTGATTCTGAAATAAATTGTATTGAACCCGGGACATTGTAGCTGACTTTGAAAGGTTAGAAGCAGCCTTTGACAGGTAAGATTTATGTATGTCATTATAACCCTGGGCTAGTAACTATGAGAGGCGAGAGGAATCAAACTCAAGCAGTCTTTTGATTCAAGCAGTGAATCTGGGGTGAAGGGGGAGGGACTAAAATAGACATCTGTCATTGGTGATGAGGTTCTGATAGGGGCCAATAGAGTGCTGCAGGGATAAAGTTTTTTTGTAGGCAAAACCCAGAAACGAGTTAGTATTTTAGCACGTCTGGTTCCATCGTCCTGAAATCAAGGTTTTTGTTTTGTTTTTTGTTTTTTAAATGAGTTTTTGACTAAATGCCTGGAACAAGGTCTGTAGATGACATTAGTTCAAGAAACTAATTTTTACTAAACTGACAGGTGGCTAATATTATAAAGCTTTTAAAAAACAGGTGGCTAAATTGAACAATAGAGGTTGTTGAGAATATTAAACGTCA